>NC_141469.1:45346207-46633089 GCF_009769465.1 Tauraco erythrolophus
GCTGCAGCCAGGACGGCCAGCCCGTAACTCGGGCGCGGGTCGGAGCCTCGGGCTCCGTGGAGCTTGTTGGGAGGGCCGAGCCGAGGGGGGCCGCCCTGTAAGTAGGGCTGTGCGTGCCCCCTGCACTCGGCGGGAGGTGCTTGGAGGGACCCCCTGTAATCAGGTGGGTATCTCTGGCCCCAGCCTTTCAGAGGCGTGGGGCCAGGATGCGTGGGGCCGGGCGTGTGCCCTCTCTGGCCTCGGGGCTGTGGCCCCGGCCCCCCGGCCTTTGGCCGTGAAGCTCCACTGCCTGGCTGCTGAGCCTCGTTCCTGTGGCTGCGGGGGAAGGCCGAGCTCTGGGGCTCCCTGGGTGTCGACCCGCCTGTAGTCAGGGTCCGGGTCTGGGAGCCTTTGTGCTCTGCTGGCAGCCTGTGTGGGGTGACCGCCCCCGTTAGCGGGGTGCGGGTCAGGGTGCCCCTGAATCGGAGAGAAGGAGCCTCCGTGGGCCTTTGGGACCAGGGCTGCCCTGTAAGTCAGGGCCCGGCCAGTGCCCTGGAGTCCCGGGCGCTTTGCGGTCCAGGCAGCGGCTCGAGCCCCCTGTAAGCAGGGGCGCAGCCTGTTTGGCCGCTGCTTTGCATGCCCAGCTCGATTTGCCCAGGGTGCCCGCCTCCGAGCCCGGCTCCAGCACCGGCTGGAACTCTGCTGCGCGTCGCTTTGGTGAGACAAGCTGAAGTCAGGAGGGTTTTGCGGCGGTGGGGGCTCGGCGGGTGGGCGGGCGGTGCCTTGGGGAGCTCCCTCTGGGGTGCAGGGGTCCCCGTCTCCTTCAGGCGGTTAGGACGTGGCGTTCTCAGGCCTAACCGTGTCCTCCTTGCTTGGCAGCAGCCGGCGGAGAAGAAGGAAGGGGTCTCGGCATCGTGTGGACCGGCGAGGCAAGAGCGAGGGAGAAGAGGAGCGGCGCCGGGCTGAAGAGGGGGCACGAGAAAGGCGCTCTGGGCAAAGGGACCTCCCTGTCGTCACCAGGGCGCGGTCACGTAAGAGCATCGCGGGCACCTTTAGGGTGCCCTGGCTGGCTTGACGCTGGGCGACCTCCCTGTAAGCAGGGCTCGGTCTTTGCTTTTGCTGTTGTTGGCCTTTTGCCATCTTGCTCCTTTGGCTGCCCGGAGAGAGTGGCAACCCGGTAAGGAGGGTAAGCGCCACCGTCTCCGCACCCGAGGGGGAAACGGAGCTCTCTGGACCCCAAGCCCACCCTGTAGGCAGGGGAGGGCCGTTTCCCCGGCCCCGGCGGCTTTGTGCCCGCTGGCGGCCTGGCCAGCGTGGCCCCCCGGAGTCGGGGCGTGTCACGGCATTTGCCCCTTGGCCACCCGTGAAGCCCCTTGGCGTGTTGAGGCCTCCCTGGCCTCCACGCAGCCTGGGGGGCTGGTCTGTGGCTCCCCTCTCCTGCTCGCGGGTAGGGATGGCTCCCCAGACATTGGCTGAACAGAGCTCTCGTTCTCTTCCGGCAAGTTCTGTTTGCGTGTGCCCGTGTCTGTGTCTTTGCACCCGTGCGAGTGAGCGAGCAAATGAGCTTCTTGTTTAGGCCCCTGTTAAATTTACTGCAGCGTGCTTATCTTGAACTTCCCAGGAGGGAGAGAAGGGATCTGGGCAGCAACACGGGGGTCCCCTCTGAGACCGCGAGCGGAGACAGGGTCCGGGCTTGCCCCTTCTTTCGAAGGACGGAGCGAAGCCGCTTAGCCGTAGTGTGGGCAAGGCGACCCGCCTGTAGTCAGGGCCTGGGTGTCTGCCTGTGCGGCTGCCTGTCCTGCTGGCGACCTGCCAGCGTGACAGCCCTGTACTCGGGGCGTGTGCCACGAGCCGTGGAGCCCTCTGTGCCCAGGAGCAGCCCGAGCTCCCTGTAAGCAGGGCTGGGCAGGCTGCTTTAGCCAGCCGACAGGAACGAGCCCTCCCTCGCCCTCGAGAGGCTGCAGGTTGAGGAAGCGCTGTGCCGGGGGGCGCAGGCCCGCCTTTGGCGCTGCTTTTGGCCGGGGTGACCTCCCCGCACTTGGGGTGGAGGTCGCTCCCTGGGCTCCCGAAGACGTGGTGTTGTGTTGTGCTGCAGCCAGGACGGCCAGCCCGTAACTCGGGCGCGGGTCGGAGCCTCGGGCTCCGTGGAGCTTGTTGGGAGGGCCGAGCCGAGGGGGGCCGCCCTGTAAGTAGGGCTGTGCGTGCCCCCTGCGCTCGGCGGGAGGTGCTTGGAGGGACCCCCTGTAATCAGGTGGGTATCTCTGGCCCCAGCCTTTCAGAGGCGTGGGGCCGGGCGTGTGCCCTCTCTGGCCTCGGGGCTGTGGCCCCGGCCCCCCGGCCTTTGGCCGTTGAAGCTCCACTGCCTGGCTGCTGAGCCTCGTTCCTGTGGCTGCGGGGGAAGGCCGAGCTCTGGGGCTCCCTGGGTGTCGACCCGCCTGTAGTCAGGGTCTGGGTCTGGGAGCGTTTTTGCTCTGCTGGCAGCCTGTGTGGGGTGACCGCCCCGTTAGCGGGGTGCGGGTCAGGGTGCCCCTGAATCGGAGAGAAGGAGCCTCCGTGGGCCTTTGGGACCAGGGCTGCCCTGTAAGTCAGGGCCCGGCCAGTGCCCTGGAGTCCCGGGCGCTTTGCGGTCCAGGCAGCGGCTCGAGCCCCCTGTAAGCAGGGGCGCAGCCTGTTTGGCCGCTGCTTTGCATGCCCAGCTCGATTTGCCCAGGGTGCCCGCCTCCGAGCCCGGCTCCAGCACCGGCTGGAACTCTGCTGCGCGTCGCTTTGGTGAGACAAGCTGAAGTCAGGAGGGTTTTGCGGCAGTGGGGGCTCGGCGGGTGGGCGGGCGGTGCCTTGGGGAGCTCCCTCTGGGGTGCAGGGGTCCCCGTCTCCTTCAGGCGGTTAGGACGTGGCGTTCTCAGGCCTAACCGTGTCCTCCTTGCTTGGCAGCAGCCGGCGGAGAAGAAGGAAGGGGTCTTGGCATCGTGTGGACCGGCGAGGCAAGAGCGAGGGAGAAGAGGAGCGGCGCCGGGCTGAAGAGGGGGCACGAGAAAGGCGCTCTGGGCAAAGGGACCTCCCTGTCGTCACCAGGGTGCGGTCACGTAAGAGCATCGCGGGCACCTTTAGGGTGCCCTGGCTGGCTTGGCCCATGTGCCCGTGTCTGTGTCTTTGCATCCGTATGAGCGAGCAAGCGAATGAGCTTCTTGTTTAGGCCCCTGTTAATTTTACTGCAGCATGCTTAGCTTGAACTTCCCAGGAGGCAGACAAGGGCTCTGGGCAGCCATGTGGGGGTCCCCGTTGAGACCGCGAGCGAGAAACTTTGCTATTGCTTTCATAATCAGCAAGATAAAAAGAACAATTCGCAATGGCTTTATAGTGCAGAGCTTCTGCAAGAATTGCTGACGTAGGGCTACTTTTCAGCTAGATGACTTAAAGAATCTGTCTACCTCACAGCACCAGCGGTTTGCACGTTGTTTGTGGGCAGCGTCACCATATCCCTATAGCCTGCAGGTACCTTGTTTTTCCCATTTAGGCCCATCACCATTTCTGGTAGAGCACCGCTTTTCTCCTGTCTGTAAGGCTCTCCTTGTTCCTTGCAGAGCTGCTGGGCTGTAGATCACTGCGACACACAAGCTGTAACCTTGAGCAGCTTGATAAAGCCACGGGCTTTCTGTATGCTGGCTGTTGCCTGGCATCCTCCTCCCCATCACCCCTCTGTGGGATGTACCCAGCCTGTCCCCTAGCTTGAGGGCAGCTTGGGAGCCCCGGCTGGTACTAGCGGCTACCTGCAAGTGTTCTGTGTAAGGAAACTGCCCTGAGCATTTAGTTAAGAGATGTCTATTCTTAAAAAGCAGATTTGGCTCCCTAGTGCTTGTGAATATTTGTGTCACTTGTCTCAAAAACAAACAAAAAACCACACCAAGTAAAGAAGAGTAAAGGCAGTGGGAACACTCAGCTGCGATAGGACGGGTGCTGTGCCCCCAGCACCCTGGTGCCCTAAGGGCTAGGCTGGCTCTTAGAAACTGTGGGAGGCATCGCAGCCACCTCATGGATGAAGCTGCTGTGGTTTTCATCCTGACAGCAACCACCCAAATCTGCAGTTAGGCAGAGTGCTCTTTTGGAGCTGTCTCTATATCTGTAGTGAGGCTGCTCAAAGCATGTAATTACTCAGACTGACTGTCCCACAGGAGCCAAGTGGAGAATGGCCATGGTGAGCTCCTTACAGCCATATTCTCACTCCACGGCACAGGCGGGTGGTCTTGGGGAACACAGGCACCTTGGACACAGCCCTTGGCCATCCAGGGAGCAGGGCATTGCTGGCACCACGCCCTGGGTCCTGGTGGCAGCTCCTCTGCCACCCCAAGCAAGTCTCTGTTTTCAGACTCCCATATGCTGAAGTAATTTGCAGTCATGTCTAGGTTTTGCATTGCCACTAACTCCATTAGTACATAGATTTCTTCTCCCATGGAGTTCCTGCAGCTGCTGATGTTTTGCCAGTTAATTTCTCATATATTTCCTTTCCAATCTGAATTGAATTAGCGAGCACAAGTGATGAGGCACAGTAGGAAGAAAAAAAGGCAGATAAAAGCTGACACAGACCTGATGCCTTTTTCAGCTGCTGCAACACCAATACAGTGTGGGTAAAGGTCAGGTACATGAGAGAAACCAGGACATAGACAAAACAACTTGCCAGGATTTGATCAGCTACTTACATAGGGGTTTTGAAAATTCCCTGCCCTCAGGGCATCAACATTTCTCTGATCTTTCCAAGTATTGTGAGGTTCAAGTAAGATGTTGAGTAGTTAATTTGCATGAGAAAAATGTTGAATAGGTGGGAACCAATGGCTGAAGGAAGACCAGCAGAAAAGACCATCCTATAGGGGCACAGCACATCAACACCACCACCACCCACACAAAAAAAATCCTGAAACCCAGTCTCCCTCCACCTCCTCAGTAGGATACTCTGCCCATCTTTGAGACTGCTCATTCTCAGTTATATGCACCTTCATTAATTAGTGCCTATCAATCAGCACTGCAACACATACACACACAAAGCATTCAGTGCCCAGGAGACATTAACTCTCCCCATCAGCAGCACCACAAGCCAATAACTGTATCCTCCATTTTCTGCTCTGGCTTCCTACAGGAAATTAAACAAAGGTCAAAGGCCTTGTATTCAAGGCAGCCATCAGCAGGGACTCAGGAGCTGTAGGGAGCAATGCAACGCTGTGGGACAGAGCCTGCAAGCGGGAGGTGGGCTTCACACCTGGGAGAAGAGGGTGTCCAGCAGCAGGGATACCCTACTCCAGAGGAGGACCGAGACCCAGACCTCATGCTGAGAACACGGCTACCTTCTCTGCAAAGACACTCACCAGACACAAAAGGTCCCGTTTGAATGGGCTGAACCATGCTGTGCAGGGCAGAGAGCTCAGTACCGGCTGCAGTGAAGCCATTTGAATGTAGATGCTAATGGAAAATGTCTTCTTTCCCAAGAAGAATTTCAGCTTATTTCAGGGCTTCCTCATAGGAACTCCCCCAGAGAATGGCTCTGCTGGCACTGGCTCAGCTGACTGAAGTGGAGAGGTTTTGCACTTTTTAAAGACCTCTCCCTTTCTTTATTTCTAAGAAACTCTGTTGAAGTGATGTGAAATTATCTTGGAAGAAGTATGGGTATTGCCTTTTAAAGACACGAAATAAAACATAAAAGATTTGTTCATAGAGGTTTTGTTTGTGTGTTTATTTTTCAACTCGCCAAATATCCAATCTCCATTGATGGTCTCCCAGGGTGAGCAGAGCCTACAGTTAGACTTGTTGAAGAAGTGAAAACACAAAACTTTTTAACAGAAGTGGTTTTCTCACTTCTGTTTGCCAGATATTTTAAGTGCTAAGACAATAAGCAAATTAAACGTCCCACTAGTTTTATTATAAATAGATCAGACAATTGAAGCCCTCTAGTTATTCACAATTTGTTTCACGAAAAATAAGCAGGCTTTCGATTCTGATGTTCTTCCTGCATAGTAAAGAAGGAGGAAGGTACAACCCTCTAGTCTCAAATTGTAGTTTGCTTTTTAGATCCACCTTCTTCCTTCTATGTGAGTCACTTCTGGCAGCTGATAGTGATTTCTTCCTCTCTGTGCACGAAGGGAAGGAGTTGCACGAGATGTCTCCAGCATCTTTGGGAGGAGAAGCTCTCGTTCTGGCCAACCCCTTCTCCAGCAGCCACTTATGTCCCTGGTACCTCTGTGCATCATTTCATCCCTGTGCTAACCCAGCCTCAGCTGAGTCAAGTTTCCTACAAGTGCTGGGTCCCATGGGCTTTGCAGGAGGCTTTTCTTTCCAGCTCAATGGCAGAGGAAAGATAATGCTTTCAATCCCCTTTGCCCATGGGGTCTCTCATAGTCCCACAAGGAGGTAAAAGGAAGTGACTGTTTAGTAACAGATGATCCAAATGCAAAAGAGCTGCAGAAAGCAAACTGAAGTGAGGCCCTCACCGAATGAGCCATGATAGTCCTGCCTAAAACACTGGTTTTGCAGGAAAAAGAAAAAAAGGAAAAAGAACCATGTAGGCAAGCACTGGGAAACAATCACAGAAATACAGTATTTCCTCGTCCAACTTGATAGTTGCTCATTTTTATGTTTTCAGCCTATGAATCCAGCACATCCATTAAGTTTATGTGATATAGGGCTGCTTTTATGGCGTGTTTTTTTTGGGTACTCTCATTTGGTGGGCGTTTGAGCTACTGCTGATGTACCCCACTCACAGGAGAGTTTCCTGCCTAGCTGAGGTACTTCCTCTGCTTTTTAACAGCAGCAAAAATCTCCCTTTCCCCACTCCCTGGGGAAGTACCTTGACCACGGGAGGAGGCAGAGAGGCTAGAGTGCCCCAGGAGCGCCCCAGCATGCCCCCACTCCCCACCCCTCCCACTTCGCCTGGAAACACGCCCGAGCCCGGAGGTGGGTGGCAGAAGATGCCGGGCATCGAAGGAGCCAGAAATGAAGTTAGGGAGAGGAAATGCAAAAATAGCTGAGCTTTTCCTGTAAGTCTGGGTTATTTATTTAATTCGTTGTTGCTGGGTTTGTTTTAGGGACTCTTTTTTTTTTGCCCTCAATGATCCAGGAACGAGGAAATGGAGAAGCTTTGGGAAACAGGTCAAGGGAATAAAAAACATTTCAAAGCAAATGGAGAGGAAAAAGAGAAGGATTTAGAGGAATGATGCCAAGGATAAGAGCTTCCCCTAGATACCTATCAGTTTTAATCATGAAGAAAGAACAGAAACTGAGAACAGCAGGAAAGCCTCCTTCCTCTTCTGCCCAGGCTTTCACACCATTTGGGGCTGGGTCCCTGTAGCCCTCCCTGACTCACACCCCAGGGCCGGGGCTGCTTTGCTCCCCACAGCCAGCCAGGGACTCCCTAAGGGACGGGAGCCGGGCTCCCTGTCCACAGAAAACTGCACAGCCCCGCTGCCGGACCCCACCCAATACCCTGCTCTGGTTTCCATGCCCCCGCCGGCTGCTGCCCTCCCACCCAGCGGGACCCGGCCACAACCCCAGGGCCCGGCAGGGCAGCACAGGCCGGCGCAGCGAGGCCGGGGCACGGTCGCAGCCGGGGATTCATCGGGCAGAAGCTGAGGGAATAGGAGGCGAGCCCAAGAGCGAGCAAACCGAACCGGAGAGCTGCTGCCGCAGGGTGCGCCCGCGCTGCCCAGGGCTCCCGCGGTGCTGTCACCTGCCGGCCTTACTCGGCCTCCGCCCGCCTCTTTTTGCAGCCCGGCTGCTCCGGAACTTTGCTCAGCTGCAGCCTCCCCGGAGGGACCTGGCTCAGCCTGCCAGCCCCTGCCCAGCGCGGGGGCTGGGGGAGCCCGGCTCGCATCGCGGAGCGAGCGCGGACGCCGGTGGGATGTGGCTGGCGGTGCTGCATAAAGCGGCAGGGAGGCAGCAGAGATTATCTTTACACCGGGGTGGAACTGCATTTCCTACCGCGGCGGACAGGTTTGTGCAGCTGCTGCCTGGATCGACTCAGGCCCTGTTACACGAGGAAAGTGCAAAGACCCCCTTAGCAGCGCTGCTGGCTGTGTGCACTCCTACAGCCCTGCACCAGGAGTAGTGAGAGGTTTTCAGAGAAGTCTGCTGAGATGCAGAGCTGTGACAGGTTATTTTCTCAATGGATTTCACCTGACGATCCCAAGAGTATTTCACATCACCCCTTGTCAGCTTGACAAACTCCTCTAAATGCTCCCCCATGCTAAAGGTGGGGATGGAGATGGCAGAGAGTCACAGGGTGGCTGTTCACAGGGCAGCGAGTCAGATGCTGGGTACCGGGCTCTGGCTTCCGTGTACAGCTCGAACCCTGGCAGGGGCTGTCCCGGGGAGCTCCCCTGGCATGTGTGTCCCAAATGTGGGACAAGACACAACCCCCTAGCTGAGGCAATGGCTGGTATCATGTTCAGTGTGTGCCCAGTGAGTTAATTAGCAAGGCAAGGAGAGAGGCTTCTCCAACCCTGCCCCCAGCAGCATCTTTAGTGAATTCTGCTTTTTTTCACCCCAGAAAGGATCATAATCTGAAGAGAGACCATCACCAGTCCCCTGGCCATGCAAGCCAGTGCTGTGCAAGGGCTGAGGTCTCTCAGCTCCTGCTATCTCTGACGGCAGCACTGCTCAGCGTGCTCCTCACATCAGCCCCTGCCCTTTACCCTTATAAGATGCTGCTTGGTGCATCCCTGGTTCCTCCTGGCCTCTAGAATATCTGCTGCCTGTCAGTGACGCTGTGGAAGAAGCCCACACCCTGAGGTCTCACCTCTCTTTTCCACAGCCGTAAAAGTAAAAGCAAAATGTTAAAATTTGAATGCTTTGAAGTTTTGCAGAATAAACAAACTTCATGTGGACTGCAACGAGGAAAAAATACACAGAATGCTCCATAAGGCATAATAAATCTGGCATCTGTTGCATTATCTGTGCACCCATGACAAATAATACATTAAAGACCTGAAAACAAAGTGCTTGGGGACACCATGTTATTAAAAACCAGGGAATCGGTCTCGCTATCTTGGAAGGCAACCAAAGCATCCAAGGCACATGTGAAGATGGGATCAAAATCTAGTGAGAGACCTGAGGACCAGCAGAAGCGTGAAATTCTATGGAATTCACTTTAAAGGTTCCTAAAACTGGAAACATTTCTTATATAGTGAGAGATGGTTTAATGCAGGATGCCCTTGGAGGCCTGAAGCAACTGTAAACATGTACTTACAGAGTGCTATGAGTCTTCTATGCTGTAGAGACAATCAGCACATTTCTTCTCTAGACATAGGCAAGACTGAAAAAGGACTAAGATGGCAGCATCTTAAAGGATATTTCCTATATATATTTTATTATATTGGAAAGAAGGCAGCTTTTTGCATTTTAAAAGGAAAAGCTAGCAATATGCATGTGGAATCTCTGTTTTTATAAGCATAGCTATTACAACAAAGTATAGTGTTTTTTTTCTTTCACCTTTCTGATTTAAGATTAGTGTTTTTGGCTGAGAAACTTTTAAAATTAGTGTGCTGCTCTTCTAAAACAAAGTTCAAAGAACAGGAGTAAATCTCATTGCAATTTAGATATGTAATCATTAGAGGAACATTAATAACTGAAATTATATCATGTTTTCATATTGTAACTCTGGAGGATTTACATTAGTCTTTATTATTTTTGTTTCTTCCAAAGTCAAACTCACAGGAAACTTATTTAGGAAACCATACTTTCAGAAGTTTTGCAACTCTTTTCCAATATAATAGATACCCAAGCAGAACAGTTTTTAATGCAACAATTTGCCTTTGCTTCGTATCAGTGTAGACATCTGTCCCACTTATGATCTAGAACTATACTAGCTGTGAGAAATGTCAAAACAACTAGATCCATGTAATTACAGATTCATCTCCTGGTCTTACTCCTACTTCAATAACAGCCTAGAAAGAGATGAGCCCAGGAGGTGAATGAGCAATTCTGCATGACTGATTGCTTACATTTAAGAGTTTAAACCCCATAAGCATCAATAATATTATAGAGGTTAAGCATTGACCCTCAGAACCAATCAGTTCTGTTTTGTGCCTTTTCCTGCAATGTTGAACAAAATAGATACATTATTCAGCAGACTGGAAAATAAACTTCATGAAGGAATGAAAAAAGTAACAAAACTTTTTATGATTTTCTGAAGCAGTTTCAAATCCTCTGAAGTTAATGAGTGCTTTCTCCACTGACTTTAATAATTCTTTTCATTCAGTTCAGGGTGTATTTTCATAATAGGCTACTAAAAGGCTCCTTAATTGAATAGTTAAAAAGAAAAAAAAAAGAACGAAAGACTGAAAGCCAAGGTTTTTATAGACTCTAAGTGTAAAAAGAAGCATCCTTATTAAAAGGATGATTAACCTTTGGTGTAAATAATCAAAGTGTATTCTCTTTCTACCAGCATAGCCTGGGTGACAGATTTTGACTACGTGTTATTTTGAAACTGTCTACATGTGGAAATTAATGAGGAGAAGGAATTCTTTTTTTCTCTGTTACCATGCTTACAGTGACTTTCTTGATAACCTTCTGTTTGGCAAAGAAAACATCCTACTAAAGAAAACTTTAATACATTGTACCTTAATACAGTTCCAAAGTATAATAAAATCCATTTCACAGCAGCACTCTTATAGGAGAGTAGGAATGCTCTTCTGGAGAGTTAATGAGAGGAGTTAGTGCCTATCATTTCACATTCTAGCTCATTCTACATTTATTTCCCCATGTGGACAAGTCCCCAGTCAAACAGCTTTTTTTTCTTTATTATGGACAACTGTTAGATTATTTCAGCCTGTAATAAAAGGAAAACGAGACAAATAGTAGCTTCTAACCTTGAGTTCCCTAAATATATGCAATTCTTGGCAAAGAAATTAAATTATATTTTTTCATTACCACTGATATTTTCCTGTGTGTTACTGAATTCCAACAGTATGCCTTGTTAATACTGTAGCTGGAAATACAGATTATGCAGTGCACTTTGCAGGGCAGTATAAGGAAAACGCTTCTCTGTTAACATTAGTTACACATTTATTATCAAGCAATTCTTTGGGTAGTGACAAAGCATTGTAGCCGCTCTCTGCATTACAGTACCGGTATGAGCTGTGCTGTCTACTGATACTGAGGATTAAGATTTTTTTTGAGGGGGGCAGGTGTTGGGCTTTTTGTTTTGTTTTGTTTAGCTTTGTTTTTGTTGTAGCACCTCTGATAAGGATGATTCTGCCACTCTGACTGCTCTGTGGTTTTGCATGATGTAGCTCAGTCTTTTAACTAATTTGCTTTTGTCTGATGTGGCTGGCCAGTAATTCTGTAGCTTTTAAACCCGTACTCGGGAACTTCTGATTGGTTGAGAACATTCATCTGCAATGATTCCTTTTAAAACATACAGATTCTGTCTTGTAACTGTAAAGTATCTTCATACCAAACTAGTAACTAATTTAACCCTCATAATTGATCTGATCACTTCTGTGTTTCATAAAACTCAGCTGCCTGAAGCCCTCTCTTTGTACAAAAATCTTGGGTTCCCAGTCTTTTTTCCTTTAAAATCTAATTAACAGTATTCTTTTAAATAAGAAGATTATTTTCTGTGAGCAATTAACTGAAATTCAGTCTGCTTTAAACTTTTCAATATAGCAATGAATATTTATAAACTTAATAGAACTTCACCCTGGTAGGCAATCCCTTTAATCTCATTTGAAGCAGCATGGGGCCCAAGTCTCACTGGATTAACATCATATTTTCTTTTGGCACACACATACAAAAAAATAATTTCCTTGAAATGAAATATTTGACCAACTGATATCTAAACTTATGACAGTTCAAAGTCTGTTTCAGTAAAACTAGAGTGTATATATCCATATTATCTCTGGCTCCATGCTGTGATTCAACAATGATCTCTCAAGCTTATATGCACTTTTCTACACCATTAGCACCTGGTGGCTTGCAAATATCAGTCATGGAATAAAAGGTGCAGTAACTCTGGTCTTAAAATGTAAGCCAAATAGGGTAAAGATCTACCATGGAGAAAAAATAAAAAAGAAATAGAAAAGGAAAGCAGACCTCCAGGAAGCAAAGCAGAAAGCTGGAATAGAACCAAAGAAATATTTTTAGTATTGAATTTCCTGTCTAATTTTGCTTTATCTCCTCCATGTGAAAAGTCATTATTATGAAATTGCTTTTGAAGTAAAATCTGGTTTACATTCTCAAAACAAATGGATACTGCAAACAATTTTCTAGTAATTTCTATATTATTGCCACATACACAAAATGCATGAGAGCTAGTTCTAGCGCTTTTTTTTTTTTGCCTTTCCTCTCATTAACTCTGCCATCTCATTTGTGCTTGAAGAACTCTCTTGACTAATTTTACTGCTTTTGCTATGTTTACTAGATGAACTCCTTTTGTTATACTCGTCCTCTGTGTTTCTACTTGTCTCAGCCTATTCCTCAAGATTTTATTTTCTTATGTTCTTTTATTCTGCAATCTGTTTTTTGCTTTCACTGGGGATAAAGACATCCTTGTGAAAAATGTGTTCTTTTTAATGAACTCTCTTGTTTTTGCAGGTGATTTGACAGTAGCTGCCTGTCGAAAAGATAGGTGGGCTGCAGCTTGATTGTCTAGTGTAAAAAAGAAAAAAGTAGGATCCCAATCTTTAGGATCGTAGTGATGTTTTGCGCAAGAGGTGATTCTGATGCAAAGGACTTTTCGAGAGTAACACAGAACAAGCGTACAGCACTCATTTGTCTCTATGAGAAAGGTCTGCTTTAGGTGATGCACGTTCCCAGCGGATCTGCACATGTTCCGCCCGTCTTATACATACAAAATATGGCAGACTTGGTGCACAATCTGACCCTTTTTCAGAGCTACAGCAGAATCAGTCATCTCGCAAACAGTTTGAAACACAAGAAATCTCAAACGGGTAATGAGGTGACACAGCCTTGGCCAGAACCTTGCAAATTCAGACCACATAGGGAAGAGCATTGCATAAAAACGTAGCTGGTGAAGAGAGGATAACCAGGTGCGTTGGGTTTGTGCAGTGGGGTCTTGGCAGCAGGGGAGCGGCTGCAGGGGTGGCATCTGTGAGAAGCTGCTACGAGCTTCTGCAGCACAAAGTCGCACCAGCCTTTGGCCAAGGCCACGCCTATCAGCCATGGTAGTAGCATCTCTTGATTATTTAAGAAGAAAAGGAAAAAAAACTGCAGGATAACCGGCAGCAGAGAGAGGGAGGAGGTGCAAGCTCCCTCCCAGCTCTGTGCCTGGCAGCAGTGGCGGCCGCAGTGGTGTGACTAGGGTGCTCTGCAGCCCTGCGCACAGTCCCAGCCCGGGGAGCAGCTCCCCACAGCCCGGCGGCATCAGCCAAGGGCCTTTGTTCGCCCAAAATTGAGACTCAGGGAGCACTCCGAAGCTCCCCTCTCCCAGAGCACCCGCTGGGCAGAGCTCATCCCCCTCTGGGCCACCAGAGTCTGTTGGGCCGGTCGGTCCCAGTGCAGCTGCAGCAGAGAGAAGACTGAGATGTGAGAGAAACAACCACACAGACACCAGGTCAGTGCAGATGGAGTGGGAGGAGGTGTGCTAGAGCTGAGACTGCCGTGCAGCCCGTGGTGAGACGGCAGTGGCCCCCTGCAGCCCATGGAGATTAATGGTGGAGCAGAGATCCACTTGCAGCTCGTGGAGGACCCCACGCTGGAGCAGGTGGCTGCACCCAAAGAAGGCTGTGACTCCATGGGAAGCCTGTGCTGGAGCAGTTTGCTCCTGAAGGACTGTAGCCCCCAGAAGGAAACTACACTGGAGCAGTTTGTGAAGAACTGCAGCCCATGGGAAAGACTCACCTTGGAGAAGTTTGTGGAGGACTGTCTCCCATGGGAGAGACCCCACGCTGGAGCAGGAAAAGAGTGGGAGAAGTCCTCCCCCTGAGGAGGAAGGAGCAGCAGAAACTGTGTGATGAATTGACCACAATCCTCATACTCTGTCTCTGCACCTCTGGGGAGAAGGAGGTAGAGAAATTGGGAGAAAAGTTGAGCCCTGGAAGAAAGGAGGGGTGGGAGGAAGGTACGCTATTATTATTATCCTACTTTGATTTGATTGGCAACAAATCAAATTGATTTTTTCTAAAGTCAAGTCTATTTTGCCCATGACCATAACTAGTGAGTGATCCCTCCCTGTCCTTGTTTTGACCCTCAAGCCTTTCATTATATTTTCTCCTCCCCATCTCACCACAGGGGCAAGAGTGAGCAAGTGGCCACATGGTGCTTAGTTGTTCACTGGGCTTAAACGAGACACCAGGCTAGAAAGAGATGGATACAAAACTAGAAATAATTCTAATAAAGGTAGAAAGACCATGCAGAACTTACATTCTAAGGGTCCCTACAAAACATTTCTCATGACAAGTAGACACCGCTTGACATCAGTTAGGGACATATATATGTAACACTGTAGTGCTGTACACAAATGTATACACTATATTGAC
Organism: Tauraco erythrolophus; assembly: GCF_009769465.1. Lineage (NCBI taxonomy): Eukaryota > Metazoa > Chordata > Aves > Musophagiformes > Musophagidae > Tauraco > Tauraco erythrolophus. The sequence goes on from NC_141469.1 coordinate 45,360,664, forward strand.
GATCGACAAAGATACCTGCTTTTATCCTTCCATTAAACTGCAGCTGTCAAATGGAAGCCAAGCTTTTTTTTTTTTTTTTTGAGTTATAGGGGATTTTGTGACAAGCTCCTGTCAATGGTATATATCCTTTTTCAGGTAGTACGGTGCAACTATAAAGGTTGTAGTTCACACAGGAAAACAAATGAACTGAAACCTCAGACTTTTGACCTTTTTTATTGGAATGTTCTCTTCTGAAAAACCCAAAATCGGTAGGGTTTCAATAATCCCTTTACAAAAAATTCTTGTAAGTGGAATCACACAGTTACTACCTTTGCAACTGTCAAATAGTAGTCAATACTAAAACAATAATGTACAAATTCTCCATTATGCAACCAATATTCAATCTGAATTTGCAAAACAAGTCTGTGAAATACAAAGAATGATTTTTGCTTCATGATATAGTCAGCATATGAAATACAAAATGCCCACCTCATCTCTAGATGAATAGAGATGTTCAAGAAAATGTGCAAGAACAGAAAAGCTGATATTAATTGTGTATAGCTTCTGTAATGTTATATATGACCTCATTTTTTCCAGTATCTCTACAAATTGCATAGATATTGTTTGGTTTTGGGGTTTTTTTTCCTTCCTCTGTCATCCTTTCCTCTCACTGCAGGTCACAAGGAGGGCGAAAAGAAATAACATTTGGGAATATCACACATTATATGAGATATCATTTGTGGCCTCTGCATTACAAATAGATCTCTCCAACATGCAGACATTCATTGCCTCGTTGCCATCAAGAATGTATGGGTTCCAATTTGGTGATGAAGGTGGTACAAAGTGGAAAAAGAGATGGATATATCTAATCAGATTTTGAGTGTAAATGGATTTTTGACATCATGTGGAATGCAAATGTAGGATTTGTATCATTATTTGCATGGCAACACCAAGCAAAGCTTATGCCAGCACCTGCTTATTCCAGCACCTACTTTTTAGTTAATTCACAGGTAAATTCCAAAACATTACTTTTCCTGACAAAAATCAAGTATTTAAGGTAAAATATTATAATTTATCAGATTTTTTTCTCAGATACACGAATAAAAAAATGGTTAGCTAACCTCATTATACTAGCACAACACAGATTTCTTTAATGTCTAGGGAATTTCTGTTATTGTTAATATGAAGAGCTATCAGTTTTCAGATTTCGGCAAGTAAAAGAGGAAGTTTCCATCATATAGACTTTTATTCCCACATGTCATTTTTTTCCGAAATTTTCTTGGAATTTCTTTTCTAAATGGAAAAAAAAAAAAAAAAAGTGAAAATATTTAGTTGATACATATTTATTTTACAACTGTTTTTAAATTTGGTCTCTTTCTATCCTTGTTCCCGAGTAAAACCAATAGCTCTCACACAGACTACCTGAATAGACTTTTGCCACAAAGGTCATTCAGGATCTTTAAATGCAGCATTTCAGGTTTAAGAAATCAGATTTTTCAACAAAATAAAACCTCATAGGAAAGAAAAACTAACCAGTGCCACCAGCTGCAGTTACTTTCGGATGGCTTGTAGAGGAAGTTTTGATGTATACTGTTCCTGGTATGTTATTTTAACATGTGATCAGAACTTTGACGAAAATGTAACTGACATTAATTCCATATTACATGTCACCCAAACCTAAACTGAATTTCAAAGTTGTGAGTTTTATTTTTGTATCTCGCAGTTGTCTACAGGCCAAATTTCAAAAACTTACTTGAAATAGTGAAGGTATAAAGCTTTTCATAATGTAAAAAGTGCTTTAAAAATTTAAAAGGCAGACTTTCTAAGATGTGTTATTCTCACAAGCCAGCATAAATTTGCTCTACTATCCTCTAGGTCTAGGGTAGTTCCTGTTGCAGCCCTAATGAAGAAAGGAATAAGAATTATCCTTCAATCTTCATAATATCCATAAAGTTCAGAGCTTCACTCTTAATGAACAAATGACATGAACTGATAATTAGAGCATGTCTCAAATACTCTCAAAGAGATGTTGAGAAAAAACTTCCTTTAGGAAAGTTTAACTGTTTGCCATTTTTAAGATAAGGCAGAGTTTTGATTGATTATGAAGTGATAATTTCAAGCTTGAGTAAGAATGTATATATGCATTCTTATATATTCATATATATGCGTTCAGATAAAAAGTAGGGAAGAGAAAATAGCCATACTCTGATGAAGTTACTCCTAATTCACCATGATCACAATCAAACTTTTAGACTCTAGCCTTAAAATTGTTGCTTTGCTAAGAAAGCAAATCTCCTGTTAAATCAAATCTCCTATTACATTTCCTGATAAAGCAAAGCACCATGTATGGTTATTGTGTTCTGTTGTTTTCTTTCCTTTATCCCATACCTTCACAAGTACTAGCTAACACTTAAAACCAGGTAAATTAATAGTTGATAACACAATAACTTCCACTACTAACTCTAATGTTTTCTACATACCCACACACTTTATATGCCCTATTCAAATCACTTTTTTTTTTGCTTTCAAGGACAAAGAGGATAAATGGGTTTTTTTTAGTATCCTCTAATGTAATACTTCTATTACTGAATTGTTTTAAATTGATTGCATAGACAAAGTCCCTCGAGATCTGCATTTTTTCTCACCTTTAATCCAAGTCTGTTGTTATCTTCAGTAGTCCTTGTCCAATTCAAGTCATAATTCTGACAAGACTATTACTTTGACTGATGTTTGATTTTGATAGCAACCCAGTGTGTCATTTTATTACTAAAAATTTGCACGTTTTATTTCCTATCATTTCTCTAGTGATATTCACTAACTTATTTCAGATGCCACAGTGTTTTAAAACTGCCCAGAGGGATAACCGTCCTTATTTTCAATTGTCTTTTAAAAGGAAAAAGAATTCGATATGGGATAACTGTTAGCTGAATGCTTTTGTTTTTTGTTCTTTCCCTATGTAGTAGAACAAACAAATATATCATTTTAAGAAAATTCTTAGAGTCTTAGAATTGTACCACTTAGACTCTAGAGACATAATTCATCGTTATGCTGTTTGCAGTTGGCAAGGTGTTTCAGTCGAACTCTTTTTAAAAATTTTATTTATGAAATTTGTTTTAATTTCCATTGTTCATCCATGAATCGGACAAAATACACAATTTTATCCTTTTATGTATACCATTATATAAAAAATTATGGTATTTTCTATTGATAGCTAATTATAGTACCTATCATGTTAAGAATGCATTTCTTAATTAAGAATATTTTCTTAATACTAATAGTTCTCCAAAATTCATATTTAAACTAGAAATATTTTTAATGTTAGGATGCTTTATCAGAGATCTGTCATAAAGTTTCTGTTTAAGAACCTGAAAGATTTTTTTTTCCTTTTTATTTGCTAAACTATAAATATGCATTGTTTCTCTAGATGTCCTGGGCAAAAGTTCAGAGAGAAACAAGAGTGTATCAAGAACAGAACAGAGATTCAGAAAATCTGAATCCAATTTGTGCATGATCAGAATTCCTACAACGGCAAGACACTTAATTACTTTTTAAAATGGAAACAAAACCTCTCTCTCTTGTCTGACTCTGAAGTCTAGGACAAAAAGTCTGTCTCATTCTGTGTGTGTAGCATCTAATAATAATTAGAGATTATTGTATAAAATATTATCTTGTCAATCTTTACAGGAAATAATAAGCAAAACCAGATATTGTTATCCCAGAATAGCACATCCATGTGTCTTCTGATTTCTACTTTTTAAACATTTTTATAATGTGTTGGTGTTTAAATACTCTTGTGTTTTTTTTTTTTCTTTTTAAGAGACAGTTAATGGCCTATTTATGCATTTATGGGTCTTTTACTTATGCAATTTGTAGGTCTTTTTTGCAATGACCTCAAGGAAATTATGCTAGAAAGCACTAGTTTAGGGTTCCTGTCAAACGAGTTCAAAGAAAAGTAACTCCTGTAAATAGTTTGAGGATGTAAATGCTATAATGAATATCTTCAACAAAGGAAGAAGAGTTGGAACCTCAGGTACGCTACCCAGTTACAAACCCTCTACCACTGCAGATCCCTCCCTTGTTAAAAGAATTTAAAACTCCAGCAGGATGTAGATGAAATATATACATGATCTCACAGTTCTTAATTAAATTATCCATTACAATTCCAGTCAGTAATAAGCAGGAAAATACAGCATGAGCTGGGAAAATGCTATGCCTCAGATGGGCCACATGAGATGTCTAGTATGGAGTTTAAGCATTGGTAGCCTTTCTTCAACTATTTAGCTTTCTATCTACTTTGTTATTTTAGGAGTCCATTGCATGCACTTACACCTTATTTTACTTCAAACAGATTACATGTTCCAGCTTTCTGCAGAACTACGTATTTTTACCTTGAGATTATTTTCCTACAGTTGAAGGAAGAGGAAATCAGTTACAATTTTAGTATGACATTGCTTTTTTTACATTTAAAGTAAAATGATAGCATAGAAATAATGATCTTGGTGTGGAACCATTATATACCCATTTCAAACTGGTATTTTACTATTTTTCAAACTGTATTCTCTTCGCTAGTGCTACTAATATGCTAGCAGATGTATTTCTGCCTGCACAGCATCTTTAGGGGTGCAGATTAAACTTCTGTTACTCCTGGGCAGGCATAGATCCAAAAGGCAGTATAACCTTTGCTTTCTTCAGTGCATTTACTACGATTTGCAATTCTGTAGTCCAGCGGGTTTTGTGAATATCATAAGTCTTCTCACCCTTGAGTAAGTGAATCACAGAATCACAGATTTGCTGAGGTTGGAAGGCACCTCTGGAGGTCATCTAGCAAAACATCCTGCTTAAAACAGGATCTGCTAGAGCAGTTTGCTCAGGATCATGTCCAATTAGGTTTAAAATAACTCAAAGGATAGACTCCACAGCTTCTCTGTGCAATTTGTTCCAGTGTTCAACTACCTCACGATATTTTTGTCAGAATCGTCTGTCTTCCAGTTTGTGCCCATTGTCTCTTGTCACGCCACTGGGTACCACTGAGAAGAGTGTGGCTTCATCTTCTTTACTCCTCTCATCAGGTATTTATATACATCGACAAGATTCCCCCTGAGCTTTCTCTTCTTGAGGCTGAACAATCTCAGAGATCCAAGATTCCTGCCTCGAGTAAAAGTAAACCCATTTGTGGGATTGCTTTTGCTCAAGGACCTGGGTGCACTTGGTGGGTGATGCAGAAGGACGGGGAAGTCTGATGTGTACCTCAAGTGGATTTGATGTTGGGTGAAAACAGATGATAAAATGTATTGAATTGTGTGATATTAATTGCTGAATAACCCTGTCACTGCATACCACGGTTGTTACATTATGCTAATGACGTTATATTAAGAATCATCCAGGTTAAAGAAGAATGAACTTCGACAGAACCAGAACTGATTCCAGACACCCAGCAACTTCCTCGAGATTGACATCTTCAACCTGCAGACTGTGGACATGGACCATTTGCCAGATACACCAACTACGAGCTCCAGATGTCACACGCAACAGAGACTACGTCATCTGTTCTACCGACTGAGCAAATTCCACATCATCTTTCCTGCCCTGAGAGACTGCTACAACAGATGAAGACCAGACTTACGGACTAAATGAACTCTACACACATTTTGGAGGGATGACCCATGGACTAAGGGAATAGTATCCATGTATATGTGTGAGGTTTGAACATGACGTGCATGGTATGGAGTAAGGGGTGGATACTGTCCTGGCTTCAGCTGGGACAGAGTTAGGTCTTCTTTTTAGCAGCCAGAGGAGCTCTGGGTTTTGGTTTCAGTCTGAGACTTGCTCTGAGAAGAACGCTGACAGCGCACTGATGTTTATACTTGACACTGAGGTCTCAAGGACTTTCCAGCTGCCGTGTTCTTGCCAGTGTGCAGGAGCACGACAGGATAGGGGGGAGCATGGCCGGGACAGGGGTTCCACGACTCTCCTTATGATTTGTACTTAGACTTTGGATTGAGGGCCCAATTGACCAATTAGTATTTCATATCATGCAGCATCATGCCCAGTATAAAAGTGAGGGACAGCCAGAAAGAATGGCTTTTGCTCTTCTGGGGCTCTCACTTTTGGACTCTTAGAGTGCTCTCTCTGTCTCGCTCTCTATTTTCGGGCCTCTCACTTGTCCAGGATTGTGGTATCGGGACTTATCTGTTTTTTGGGATTGTTAGTTTGGGACAAGATGGGCCTCAGTCAAGGAGTGGTGAGCAATTACACTGTACATCACTCATTTGCATATATTTATCATTGTACATATCTTTATATATTCATATGTTAGTAGTAGTATTAAATTGTTCTTATCTCAACCCACGGGTCTCTTTTCCTTTTCTCCTTTAATTCCCTTCCTCATCCTGGGGCAAGGAGTAGGGGAGGGTGAGTGAGCGACTGTGTGCAGTTTAGTTGCCGGAGTGGCCTAAACCACGACACCGAGACAGAAGGATTATCATGTGATCTGTGCAAAAATATTTACCTCCATATTACTTCACAAACTTCTGTCTCTCTGGTAGTTATGAAAGGTTACCATGAGTAAAAGGTAAAACCGAGTTATACTTTTTGACTGCAGAAGACAAGCAGAAATCAAATGAATGAATCTCTCTTACATTAAAAAGTCGAATTGACTAACAATTTTGAAAAACAGACAGAGAGAGAAGATACAAACTCATTCATTAACCGTATGGAGTAAGCAAAGCAAGTATTCACTAGTTTTTGCAATGTGCTAGGGGAGCATCCATTGAAATTACACAGTGGGAGTTTTAAAACAGGAATTCTTTGCAAAATGTGTAATGATAGTCCAGATAAAGTGCTGACTGCTAGAAGCCAACAGGACACACTAGGTAAAAGATATCGTTGTACTTGTCCTGTGTCTGTTCTTCTTTTCCTTAATAGCTCTGACTGTTCTGACCTGTCAGTGATGGAAGAATGAGAGAATCTCTGTTCAATGGCAATTTTTTTATGACTCTGTATGTAAGTTACTCTGAGAAATAACAATACTGCCATGTTACAGACAAAAGCTCAATACATTGAAGTAAAATGACTGATTTCTAGTTATGCATTACAGAGACCAAGTTTTCTATCTTCATACGATTTCTGAGTTTCCATCGAGACTGTGGTCTGATGTTCTTAGACAATTAAAGATATACACGGGGATTACTACCATCATATTGAAAATCAGTAAGACATACCCATCTAGAATAATAACATATCCATCTTAGAATACATACATCCTAGAATACATACATACATAACGTATCCATCCTAGAATACTGTGTTCAGCTCTGGAGTCCCCAACATAAGAAGGACATGGAGCTACTGGAGTGAGTCCAGAGGAGGGACACGAAGATGATCCAAGGGCTGGAGCACCTCTGCTATGAAGACAGGCTGAGAGAGTTGGGGCTGTTCAGCCTGGAGAAGAGAAGGCTCCAGGGTGATCTTATAGTAGCTTTCCATTACCTAAAGGGGGCCTACAGGAAAGCTGGAGAGCGACTTTTTACAAGGGCGTGTAGTGATAGGACAAGGGACAATGGATTTAAACTGAAAGAGGGGAGATTTCTATTAGAAATAAGGAAGAAATTTTTTACATTGAGGGTGGTGAGGCAGTGGAACAGGTTGCCCAGAGAAGTTGTGAATACCCCGTCCCTGGAAGTGTTCAAGGCCAGGTTGGATGAGGCTTTGGGCAACCTGGTGTAGTGGAGGATTTCTCTGCCCATGGCAGGGGGGTTGGAACTAGATGATCTTTAAGGTCCCTTCCAACCCTAACCATTCTATGATTCTATGATTCTGTGATCTAAGTAATTTAATGTTGTTTATACATTCTGCCTTTAATGTCAACATTTACTTTTGATTAGTGTGATAATTTTGTCCAGTGCATTCAATATTTTCAATAGTAGTGAGGATGAAGACAAAAATGATTAAGTTTTAGAAAAGCAATCAGAAAGTTTTATCTGTACCTGTTAAGTTTGCAGTATTAGTCCTGAAGTGTCGTGGATACCAGCTTTCTTTTGAGAAACATAGTTGGAAGGAGGGAGAGAAAACCCCCCTGAATCTGTCAAACTTATCTTTTAGGATGTATTTTACCCTGATCAGCATAATGATATCATGAAACAGAAAGAAATAACAATGTTTAAGTATGAATTAACTGTAAACCAAACAGCAAAATTGGTTCTGTCAAGGATCAGATGGAGAATTAGGTGAAGATGTAGATCAGTTCTTGGAGCCAGATCTAACTGTACACTTTACAGTTTCAGTGACGGCATAAATGCCTTCCATTTCAGGAAGATACTGTTATATTCCTTAATTATGTGCTACTATGAATAATCCACTTCATGTGGGAGTAACTGTTCATATGGACCAAGCAGGTGAATAAACGTTGGTAAGAACTGGCCTAAGTAAAGAAATAATGAGAGAAAACCATGCCGATAGTGACATGGATGTAGTGCATACATGTAGTCATCTGTGACTTTGTAGTTGTATAGGAGAAAGTATGCACCTAATGAGGAATTTTTTTTTCTTAAATACATATTTGACCATGCTTTACCCTGATTTATTTTACTGAATGAAATCCATCTGCCAGTATAATTACTTCAATAGAATTCTCTAGTAAGGAATTTTTTCCCAATATAATAGAGAAACCAGTTCTAAGTCTTTTTTCCATTTCCATTTAGCTACAAGTCTAGAAAGGTAAATTCTGGTTTTGGCCCTTCTAATAAATTGGTGCATTATAATAGGTATTTCAGCAGGGTATTAAGAGATTGTTGTTATTCTTTGTATCAGTGTCACTTCTCAAATCAGGTTTTCTGAGTCATTGAATAAATTTTGGTTTTCCTAGTAAGACCTTTATAATTATTCTCTGACTTTAGCTAGCGTTCTTGCAAATCCACTTGTATCTTTCAATTGCAAAATCATATCATGTAATTTAGGAATTATTTTAGAAGTAATTTCTTCTGTCCCGTACTAGTTGACATCATATCATCATTCTGTTTACTAAATGTTTCTTTCAGGCATATTACAAATGCAACATTGTACATTTGGTGAAATGCTGCATATATGCTATGCTGTTGAGAGTTATTTATCCAGCTAAAAGCAGTCTAATGGCCTCTGGTTACAGCTTTTTTTTCACCTCAGGCTATTTCATATTTATGTGATGCAGAGAATATGCCTCTCCTTGTAACCTGTATAATACATTTAAAATACTATGTGTCCTTCCCACTTCAAGAGCTAAAATAATCTGGGCAGTTTGCCTTGAAGTATGTTGGTCTGCTTTCAAGTTGATAACATGCACATTTACAGTGCAAGTTCCTGAGACATTTAAAGTGGTTACTGTTATCCAGTGTCCTTGTCCTTCATGATTAAATTTTGAAAGTCACATTTGTTTCATCTTTTCTGATGAAAAGTGTTATCAGCAAAATGAGATTGGTACACAACTTAAACATCTCTTTCTAGTACCCCTACAGGGATGTGGTGGATGTCATTATGCGGATCCAAAATGTGCGTTCTCTGCAATTTTTCCTGATGCTTCCACAGCCTGCTTTTAACAGAAAATTGCACTTTATAAATCCTGCCGGGTTTCCAATTGCTAGGTAAAATGTAAGCTGTTTGAATTAATAACTCCAGTACTTTTTAATTACGACATTTAGTCATTCTCTGTCAACAAGTTATTTTCTTATATGTGTTTGAGGTTTTTTGATGTGGGTTTTTTTTTTTTTTTATATATGGTTCATTGGTTCATTTATCACTTTTGGTCTTTTTTCTCCTTTTCCTACTATTTATGATTTTTATTGGACTGAGAATATTCCTGTTATGCTAATCTATTTTTTCCATTTCTGTTGTCGTTGCTCTCAGTAAAATCAACTGTTTCAATATGTTATATCTGTATAAAATTGAATTAATATTAAAGTAATATATTTGCAGCAAAAGTTGGTATCCAATTACTGTCATTTTCTTCAGCACGAATGTCAGATTTGTTGAGGTTGATGTGATCTTGTTACTTTCTAATAATAAGTGAATTATTTTTAAAGTGACATGTAGATAGGCAGTTAGCTGTGATGACCTTATTCATTACTAGCAGTTCTTTATCTCATGAAAAGTCACCTTGACTTCACTGAGACTTTGCATGGTATAAGCTAAGTGAGCTTAAATGAATCACAATTTGGCAGTCATACTGGATTTGACATTCTATACTGGAGCCAAAACACAATTGGTTTCATTATCAGTCCAAAAACCACAGCACAACAACAAAAGCCTTAAATTAGACCACTATTTATAATCATCTTATCTTTGATATTTTACCACACCTCAGCTGAAACATAGAATCTAAATATGTACATGATTCTAAGCTGTTGCAATTTCAAAGTAATTCTTCAGAAAATACTGAAGTGAACTCATTTTATATTACATTTTAACACATTACTGACTATAAGTGTAAGTGCAATTGCTAACTGGTGTCCTAGACCCTTACTAAGACAAGGTAAGTTCAAGTAATTGCCTGATTACACTTCTCCTTTATTAGCTGCCTCCTTCTATAATTCAAAGTTTTTGAGGGTTTAGGGTCCTTTAATGTTTATGATATATCATCTATATTCCTCAGCTAGGGATCAGACTATTCTGAGATATGTATGCAGGCTACAATCTCTAGGCAAATGATTCAGGCTGTGAATGTTATCATACATCACAGGTCAGCAAGATACCTTTGTTGTTATTATATTGTAATAAATGAATACCAGAGTACATTAAATACCCAGCCGTAACTTCAAGTCTTAGACAGCTTTGGTGACTTGCAGAAATCACTACTTACTTTCTCTGATTCTCTCCTATGAAGACAGGCTGAAAGAGTTGGGACTGTTCAGCCTGGAGAAGAAAAGGCTCCGGGGTGATCTAGCAGTCTTCCAGTACTTAAAGAGGGCCTACAGGAAAGCTGGAGAGGGACTTTTTACAAGACTGTGTAGTGATAAGACAAGGGGCAATGGCTTTAAACTGAAAGAGGGTAGATATACGGAAGAAATTCTTCACTCTGAGGGTGGTGAGGCACTGGAACAGGTTGCCCGGAGAAGTTGTGGATGCCCCATACCTGGAAGTGTCCAAGACCAGGTTGCATGAGGCTTTGAGCAACCTGGTGCAGTGGAGGGTGTCCCTGCCCATGGCAGGGGGGTTGGAACTAGACGATCTTTGAGGTCCCTTCCAACCCTAACCATTCTATGATTCTATGATTTCTCCTAAAATTTGTGTCTTCCTCTACACTTTTTCTTGTTCTAAGAAATAGGTGTTTCTGACATTCTCAGAAAAACTAACTGATCAGATTTCTCATGTTTTTCTCCCTTTTCCCATCAGTATAACATCATGCTTCTTTGTTTTTCTGGTTTCCCCAAAAAATTTCTGAAATCTACTCTTCCTCCTTCTTATCTTCTTCCTTAGATTTTCTTTCCAACTGAAGTATGTACCTTTAAAACAATATCATGCCTTTGTATCCGTAACTCTGAAAAAGCCCCCAGACTAAAACAAAACAAACAGAAGGCAAGTAATATATTCTAAACTCGCCTGCCCTTCTTTCCTAAATCTCTATTATCTTACTGTGATACGACTTTTAGGATTGAGTTCTTTCCACTAAACTCCTGTTCTCTTCAGCCTCTTAGAACCAAGCAGTTAATATTCTTTTTTTTTCTGATAAAATTCCTGAATTCTTTATAAGTCTTTTTAGCTTTATAAAAAATGTACATGAAAAACAATTCACCCCTTCCTCATTCACGCAATTGTTAACATTATTGAAAGCTCAAGCCTTCCCTCCATCTCTCCTTCTCCATGGTAATTTTGGCATAAATGTTTATTAGGCCTTACATCAATTTCAGGTATTTTCACAGTGCAGAGTAGAACAAAGAAAGATCTTAAATACATCAGCCTCCTGGCATCGTGTGCTGGAAGATTACTTATCCCATCTTCATCTCACGAAAAGGAACTAGCTTTCGGTGACAAAAATAAGCCCAAAACAAAACAAAAAGATACTTATGACTATTTAAGTACACCAGACTCTACTCAGGACTTAAAGGTTTCACCATGGTCAGTACTAGAGCCTTCACCTTTAGCCGTGCCTTCAGTATGAGGACATAACTGCAAATAAAGTATGATGTACCTTCAGCAGAAAAACAAAACCTCAAGTACAAAGCCATTTTGTCTAGTTCCCAAACAAAAGGAAGGATAGAGTTGTTTTTCTAGTAATTCATTTTTCAAAGGTGTTTCACGATGGGAACTACGGTGCACAATTATGTAAATTACTGCTTTTTAACAAAAGGTAATTGAATTGGGATTAATGTTCATGAAAAAATGAAAAAATTCATAGTTGCACATAGAAAGATACAGAAATATGCAATGTATCAGGTTGAAGCTTAACTAGATTCACAGGTTTCCCAGCTTTATTCTGGTGATATTGACTATTTTTATTACTATACTTAACCCTGCATACATTGGAGAAACTGAAAAAATTTGAAATTGTTTTTACAAAATCATCTCACTTGTGAAATACACGTTTCTTGTGTAGAGTCTCAACAGTGTCTACATTAATCCTATCATACAAAAATGTCTAATTAGAACAAGTTTGATAAACAGTCAGTTATCTGCATTAAACATATGTGTCATCACTCTTTGCACAAGTAAACCTATTATTTCTAAATGAAATCAGAGCCATTAGATCAGAAAGGCTTACTGAAATAGAACTTTCTTCATTACTAAGCAAAATTGTGGATTTCTGTTTCAGAAGAGAGCACACATATAATTTCAAAGTAAATGACAGTAATAGACATAATTAGCATTATAAAGTGTTCAAGAGTCTTGAGGAAATTAGTATGTGCTGAGTTTGAATGGACTAGATTAGTTCTTAGGTATTGAAAATAGGTATTATGTATATTAGCGTTTTAAACAGGCTTACAGAGAAATAGATAGTCTAAGAAGCAACACACTGGAAAATGAATCTGAATAGATTGTGAAACTCTTTACATGATTAGAGACTGCTTAAAATTAGGTTTCTTCCCTGAATCTTTCCTCAGTCATGAAACATTATTCATTTGTCATGGAAAGATCTGTAAAACAGGGCTCAGTGATATTGTTGTTAAATGGATTTTTATATAGCACTCATTATGTGTGACAGAAACTGTTTAACAGTCTGAAAAAAAAGAGCTTTATTCACCACTTTGCATTCTTCTTTGTGGCTGCAAGATTTTGGATATCCACAAGTATTAGTGATTTCCATGGACAATAAGGAATAATGCTATCTCACTAAAATCTGTGTTGTCACAGTTGGTGATTAGTGATTCAACATTTGTCCAGCCGATTTGTGGGAATATTAACCATCTTAACCAGCTATCTTATGTGTTTCTAATCTTCAGTTGAGTTACTACAGTATCTTTGGAGTAATACTCATATAAGGCTTTATAAAGTCAGATGATGAAGCTTGGAATTCAGCAAAACCTTACATGCAGTTCTTTTTTAATGAGATACTTATAGAGAGGCAAACTGAGGCAAAGTAAAGATGACTAGAAATTTTCCCAGATGCCAGTTTAACCTTCACCAGTTACATTCCATGCGAGTGACAGATCCATGTTTGATTTTCAGCCACTAAGAATGCTTCTCATTTGACTGAAGAAAAATATGCGCGACATGCTTTCCCCATTAGGGTGAGAAAGGAAAAGACCTTCATTTTCATCTTTCACTTCTTTGTTCAACAAAGTTACTGTTTTCATTTCTAGGTTCTGCTATATTTTTGTGTGGATAATCTGAAAAAAAAAGTTAATTGCTTTACAGTAGCAGGGAAAAAAAAAAAACCAAACAAAAAACCCACAAAGCTGAATTATTTCATTGTGTGCTTTGCTGGAAATGATTAAACACCAAGTATCTGAAGGTATGTTTCAGTAAGCATGTCTGAAGATCAGATTGTCGTTTTCAAAAATGATCCTAACCTTACCATTCACTGTGTATAACTTCTGTGCTGCATAAAAAAAATGAAGAGTTTTTCTCTACAGTGAGTGAACAGTATGTTTAGAAAAGCTCAAGTCTTTAAAGTTTGTGGATGTCCAGGAACAGGTTTTACGAGGTTTTGGTATAATTATTGCTCTGAATATTTACTTCCTCAGATATTTTATCCATGTACTTTGATTTCTTAGATCTGCCTTCTTGAAAATTTACTTCCCATTTTCTTTCTAGATATTTATAAACAAAATCCATTACAATGCACCATGTTTACTGCTACATATTTCATTATTGTTTACAGTATTTTGAACAAGAATATTTGGTGAGAAATAGCCATATGCTTTCCTTTTCACACATATTTTGCACACATTGCAAATATTTGCCAGTATGGAATTGCATTATCTCATTTTAAGGTTCTTGGTATAACTGTGCCACTTAGTTCATTTATAGTGCCTCCTTATTTAGTTATTTTGTTCATTAATTTTACATAGCAGAATATAGTAGCAGAATTTATGGCAACGGAGATTAGCTGTTCTGATTCCAATTTAGTTTGCTAGAAAACCAAGTACACACAAATTATGCACAGGCAAATTGTGGTTAGTGCTTAGCCCCCTAAGTTTATAGATCTTGGTTTGCTTTTTTGGTAGTACTAGACACACTAAAAGCAAATGCGCTCTTTTATGAATTATGGGCTGTTCCCATTCTACAGAATTGCCCTCTTTATTCCTTCTTTACTTTGAGCAGCAGCATTTTTTGTCTGGATTTATTTATCAGAAATACCTTAACCACACTGGATGCATATGTCTTATTTTCGTAAGTTTCTTAAAAGCACAAGGCAATATCACCATATTTTCTGTATATTTAAGACTATTCTTTAACAGTACAACAGTACAACAGTACAGTAACAGTACAGTTCAGCCTGGAGAAGGTTCCAGGGAGACCTGATTGTGGCCTTTCAATACTTCCAGGGGGCTTATAAGATGGGGACAAATTTTCAGTAGGATCTCTTGCAACAGGACAAGGGGTAATGGTTTTAGACTAAAGAGGGTAGATTCTGACTAGATATAAGGAAGAAATTTTTTGCAATGAAACACTGGAACAGGTTGTCCAGAGAAATGGTAGATGCCCCATTCCTGGAAACATTCAAAGTCAGGTTGGGTGGGGCACTGACAGATCTAATCTAGTTGAAGATGCCTCTGCTCACTGCAGAGAAGTTGGACTAGATGACCTTGAAAGGTCCCTTCCAACCCAAACTATTCTATGATTCTATGAAAAATCTACATAACTCTCACTTAACATACAATATTATAACTAAAAGAAAATAAATTTATTCAGAAGTTTTTAAAAAAATCTTATTTATCTTCAACTAAGTGGAGATGAACGGTGAAATAGTAGTGGAAAGAAAATCCTCAGAATGTTTTCCTTATAAAACGGCAAAAATTTTATCCTACATTTTTGATCAGAGCAGGAGGAGAAAAAAGCATTTCTGAAGTGAATTTTATGAATCAAATGAACTGACCAAAATATTTTCTGTAGAGATGCCCTTAAATCATAAAAGATTTCCCCTTATAATAAGTATAGTTTGGGCATCAGTGTTGTGCTTCTAAAGTCTGGGTTAAGCTGGAATACAACATTGCCTGAACTAACAGCAATAATTCTTACCAGCAGTCCCAAAGCTGAGGACATACATACTCTTCTGGGACCATCTGTGCCAGTAAAAAGCTTCCTGCCCCTCTGACTGTCTCCAGCTACTAGTTACTCTCTTTCCCCCATAGGTTACATGTGCTTAATGTATTCTAGAAAACTGTTCTGCCATAATTCAGCTCAGTCTAATCGAGGTGCTAACAAAGAACTATTGTTTAAGTTAAACTAGGTCATTTTCCCTGAAGGTTAGGAATCATTTGTCTGCTCCCTAAGTACCTGATTTGCACTTTATACTAGTAAGTTACATCCCATCTCTACTTGTGAGATTAAATAAGATCATCCTCAAGATCATTCATTTATGACTATATGGATATTTTGACCCCTTTATCTACTGTGTTCTTCCATTTCGCTCACTGAAGTTTTCAATAAAGCTTCATACTTCTGTGCCTATTAAAAAAAAAAAAAAAGAATTAAATTTGTCCCCAGACTGATAACCGAGAAACTTTGTTAACTAACAGCATAGTAACAGTCTTCTAGTTTGTTTCTGTCTTCCCCCATTCATGTGCTTTTTCTCTGTCAGAGTTGTAACTTCACATGCCTGTGTACTTACTGGAAGGGTCACACAGCGGCAGTGCTTTCCCAGTCTTGACATATACTTGGTTTTTATTAATGAGCGCTATGTTTGTTTAGCAATGATTATTCCAATGAATAAATTAACCTGTTAATATGCCAGTTGACATTTACTTACATTTCATACAGAATTCTTATG
This sequence comes from Tauraco erythrolophus, assembly GCF_009769465.1. Classification (NCBI taxonomy): domain Eukaryota; kingdom Metazoa; phylum Chordata; class Aves; order Musophagiformes; family Musophagidae; genus Tauraco; species Tauraco erythrolophus. The sequence goes on from NC_141469.1 coordinate 45,377,042, forward strand.
ACAGACCACTTTCTGCCATTAAACTAAGGTCAAAGACACGACTAGTGCATAGTTGCTAATGCAACAGCAATATGTAACTCTAAGCCCTCAGGGAACCCTCTGAGGATCTAGGCTCTTGTTCCTAATTCAATCTTTAGCCAGCAATTGAAAACTGTAAGATTAGAAAATGAATTTCAGAGCAATTACCTTGGAGAAACTGTTATAATCAAGAGATTGGAGAATAGAAATGTCTCAGAAGTGTCAGCAAGTTTTGCTCTTTCCACAATTTGACTGAAACGTATTAAATAATAATCTTCGCATATTGAGAGATGAACAATTGGAATAATACTCTTCTAAAATACAGTCCTGTTAGAAATGAGTAGGCTTAGAAACCTCGTGACTGAATTTTGGTGAAATAACATAAATGCAATAAAGCTTAACTGTTAATTTAAAAATTATTTCTTTCTATTCAGTGCTGATTAAAGAAGACTAAGAAATTTAAGTGAGTATAGTGACTACTATTAAGACATCATCACTAGAAGAACTAACATTTATCAGCAGTTACTGCTAGAATCTAGTAATAGCCTTGAGCCGACAATCCTTCTGTGTGGTAACTTTATAAAGAGTAGCCATACAATATCTGAGAACATACTGTTATTTCAGACTGATCTAGGTATGCAGCAATTGATCTGACAAAATAATTTGTTTAAGAATATTTGTATCATTGGAATATTATTATTTTTCAAATGTTCTATGAGTCTCTGTGTGTTTGAGTATACTATATAACTATAACACTCCAGAGCCAAATAAAAGGTTCTGTATTTGAACATTGGTCTGGCTGAATTATGTTTTCACAAATTGGGTTTGATTTAAATCTTAAAATGAGATTTGGACTGACTAGAAATGAACTTCTTCACTGGCACCACAAATAAATTCTTTACTTGCCATTGCTCTAACAATGATCATTCTTCACAATTATGAAAGGGAAATATAGATCTATTGCACAAATTATTCGGTTTTCCTATGCAGCAGGATTTTTGTCTCATCCAGATAGTGCAGCTTTCAAGATATTAGTGTTGCTAAACTAACTGAAGAGATACTTCAGAAAGCCCACTGGCAGTCTTCTCACATGCCTCACACAGGCTCAGCCTCCTTGAAACTACCACTCAGTGACTGGCTTACCTCATGACAAATTATGCCCAATAAATCCCTGTATTTCAAATCAAAAGTCTTCACCCATAGGTTTACCTGGGACTTTTCTAATCCACTAGTCCTTCAAGTGAGAAGAATTTCCTAGCCACATGAAATCTGTATTTCTTTTCATGTTATTTTATTAATGTACTCAAAAAATCATGAAAAAGCAAATTGCATATTTGATCTACCCACTAAGAAGACTGTCTCATTTTTAACAGCTATTTACTATTCATCAAGACAAAATTAAATGTCCAGAATGCATTCTAGATGTTGTTTAACACGCTATCCTGTACTGGAAGAGGAAAGACTCAGGTTCTTCAAGCAAACAGGAATTCGAACTCCCATAGCCTCTCTCATTGATGTAACTCCTTAGATATTAAATAAAAGACTGCTACTTCACCTACATCTTTCCTAGATGTATGATGATGAATACTAGATGATCTTTAGAGTCCCTTCCAACTCAAACCATTCCTGAGGTCTAATCCAGTACAACAGTTCTAAGTACATAGAATATAGATATGCCTATAAAATAGGCATGAAAGGAGCTTCAAAAGGACATTTTTAAAGAATCTTTCTGTCCAACTGTTGTGGGTTAGGCCGCTCCAGCAACCAAACCCTACACAGTCGCTCACTCACCCTCCCCCAGCCCCAGGGATGAGGGAGAGAATTAAAGGAGAAACAGGAAACCCGTGGGTTGAGATAAGAACAATTTAATACAGATGATTTAATACACAGTGTGGATGCTCACCACCCCCTCTTATCTGCAGCCTGTCTCATCCCGAAGCTGCAATCTCAGACGAATGCGAGGCCCCGAAATAGAGAGGGGGAGAGAGAGAGAGAGTACTCCAAGAGTGGGAGTACTGGAAGAGAGAGGGGAAAAAAAGGCGATAGAGCAAAAGTGCAGAAGCACAAAAGAGCAGAAGTGGCAAAAGAGCAAAAGCGCAGAAAAGCCCTTTCCGGCTGACCTTCACCTTTATACTGGGCATGACGCTGCATGATATGGAATACTAATTGGCCAGTTTGGCCCTCAATCTTAAGTTCCACCACAAATGACAAGGGGAATCATGTCCCCCTTGTCCCGGCTATGCTCCCCCCTTATCCCGCCATGCTTCTGCACTCCGGCCAGAACACGGCACTCTGAAAAGTCTTTGGAGTTTCACTTCCAACCACAAACATCAGCTTGCTATCAACATTCTTCTCAGAGCAAGCCTCTGAGTAAAACCAAAACACGGAGCTCTTCTAGTTGCTAAAAAGAAGAGCTAACTCTGTCTCATCTAAAACCAGGACACCAACGCAAGATCAGCATAACTGTGCTGTTTCTAAAATATTCTGTGAAGTCTGCTAGTCTAGTAAATCAAGCCTGCAAATGAGACACATTCATTTGTGGATCATAATGTGCTAGAGACAATAGTGGCAAAGCACAAACTGGTGAAAGTCGGTATAATGACACCATGAAAGTTGCTCATCTTCAGCCTTCAGCTGTACAAAACTGTTACCAAGAAATTCTAGTAGACAGCTGATGCGCAAAACTGACGTTGTACAGGCAACTCTCATGATCTAGAAACATAATTGAGTTGTGAATTGTCCTTAAATGCTAAAGAAATGCCCTGCTTGTTTCTTTCCACTAAAGTTGTAGTAGTAAATAGTACAGAAGCTTTAGATACGCAGCTTTCTGGCTGCAAACAAGACTTGTGAAATGCTTTAACTACAGCTTTATGCTTTAGTTCAGATATATGGAAAGCTGCAGCGGGTACAACTGATTCAGTGTGTGCACAACCTTTTCTTCCTAGCCATCTTGACATCACTTTGTCAATGAGTTCAAGTGATGAATCCATGAAGATGATCAAACTTTTGTTAAAAGCTCTTGCATGTGTCTGAAACTGGAGTAAAAATGTTTACACATATTAGCAACATCTATGGGTAGCCACTATTGTAGAACCTGACCATTAAACACCATGAATGCTTAAGCAGTTCTAGAGATGTCCAGGAACAGACACTTTAACTTCACTAGTGAAAAGCTAAAAATCTTAACCCATGTGCTATAAGTGACTCTACAATTAAAAGACAAATGGACAAAAGTTTTGAGAACCTGCATTTTAAATTTATGTGCCTAATATTGGTGTTTGAGGGCTAACATCTTCTGTAGATTTAGCCATTAGTCTTTAAGCATAGAGCTAAATTCCACTCTGAGGTAAACAACAGTAACTCTATTGGAATAACAGAAGAGAAATGAATTTGCTAGAAATATTTGGCACATAATCGTTAATGTTTAGAGCTGTATAGAGTACAAGTGCCTACTTTTTTACTGAGAACAGTTATCCCTCTCAAAAACTATTTAGATAGACCAATGTAACTGTAAATTGCACTTCTCTTTCATAAAACATATCAAAGCTTTATTTAGAAAAACTATTGAAGTAAATCTAAATTGCCTAACCTGAAATTGTGATCCAGTTGATAGCTTTCTTTCAATTTTGTTCAGCTTTTTATTTTCCCCTGAATGTGTTCACTAAAGAGAAATCATTAAATATTCAGGCTCATGATTGTATGAAAAGACTTTTTCACTGAAGACAGTGTTTCTCCATTGAAATCAGTTGTTATGTGTGCTCAGATTGGTGTTATTGGACCTTCCCATAAGTGCTCTGTGCTTTCAGGAAGGTTTCATCCTGTTAATTAAATCATTAATATTCTGTTATCTAAATTTCAGTTAACATATTTACATTTTAATTAAATTATTACCTTTTTTCCTTGATCTTCTGTTAAAAAAAGGAAAATATATTATGTAATTCTTTTCATTGTTACTAATTATGTTAAGCAGGATCTCTTCATTAAAAAAAAAAAAAAAGAAAAAGACTAACCCTAAGGCCTCAGATGACAAATAACAAGCAGTGAATAAAGGTCAGTCTCTGAGTATTAGTCTTTTTTTGTTACCGTTGTGGTTTAGCCCCAGATGCCAACTAAGCACCACGCAGATGCTCATGCATTCCTCCCCTCAGTAGGATGGAGGGGACAAAATATACCAACAGGCTTGAGGGTCAGGACAAGGAGAGGGAGGGATCATTCACCAATTATGGTCATGGGCAAAACAGAATTGACTTGGGGAAAAAATCAATTCAAGTCATTACCAATCATATCAGAGTGGATAACGAGAAACAAAGCCAGATCTTAAAGACACCTTCCCCCTCACCCCCGCTTCTTCCCAGCTCTGCCTCCTCCCCCCTAGCAGCATGGGGCAGGGGGTTGTGATCAGTTCATCAGATGTTGTTTCTGCCATCCTTCCTCTTCAACGGGAGGACTCCTTACCCTCTTCTTCTGCTCCAGCGTGAGGTCCCTTCCCACTGGACACAGTTCTCCATGAACTTCTCTGATGGTCCTTCCCACAGGATGCCATCCTTACCCATCAAACTGCTCCAGTGTGGGATTTTCCCACAGAGTCACTGCTTCTTAGGGAGCAGCCACCCACTCCGATGTGACATCGCTTCCACAGGCTGCAGATGCATCTCTGTTCCACTGTTGATTTCCAGCAACTTGGGGTCCTTTCCCATGGGAAAGAATTCTCTACAAACTCCTCCAGGCACAGCCATCTGCCCCATCATGGGGTCCTCTAAGGGCCGCAGGTGACTCTCTGTTTCACCATGGACCTCCATGGGTTACAGGGGGACAGCCTGCCATCTCAGCACAGCTGCAGGGGAATCTCAGTTCCAGCGCACCTCCTCCTACTCCGTCTTCACTGACCTTGGTGCCTGCAGAGTTGTTTCTCTCAGACCTCAATCCCCTCTCTGTTGCAGCTGCACCAGGCCAGACTGGCTTGACAAACCTTAGCAGTCCCGGCAGGACAAGCTCCCTGCACAAGGTGTCCTGGGAGCGGAGCACTTTGGAACACTCCAAGCCATACTACCATGACCATCAGCAGTCGAGTGGTGGTGGCACAGCACAGGAGGCTGAAGGTCAGGTCTTCTGTCTTCTGCCTCCTCCCTCTCTCCCACAAGAAGCAGGTGTCTTTGTCCCTTCTTAAATATGTTTTTCACAGAGGTGGTGACTGGCTCAGCCTTGGCCAGAGGCGGGTCTGACTTGGAGCCAGGGAAGCTTCTAGCAGCTTCTTACAGGGGCTATCCGTGTAGCCCCTCTCCTGCTACCAAAACTACACCACATAAACCCAGTACAGTTACACAATATAATTTCCAAGTTCCAATCCATGACTGCAAATTCTAAAATTCTTGTATTTGCCATGACTGACTAAACTAATACAGATAAATGTCTGCCATCCATGAAAAATAAAAAGTAAGATCAAAAGTTTGGGAAAAGAAAAGCATACAGATAGAAGTCATAATTTGATTCCGAGGAACATCTAGGACCAGAATTTCTTCTGGATCTAAAGCTAAGGAACATATACCAAGGTGTGACAATCAAGATGTTTTGCTTTTAAGAAAAATAGAAAAGAAAACCACAATTAACTTTAAAAGGAAATATTTTTCTACTTTTATGTATTTCTCTTTAAAACAAATAATAGGGTAATTTGAAGATTTTTGTAGATCATAACACTGTCTTACTTCCAGATAAATTCTTACGAATGCATCCTGTAATTTTGAGATAATTTTAAGTCCTTAGTTCCACTTCACTGAGTGTACCATCGAACCAGTGGAAAGATGAGCAATCTGGTCAGAGATACAGTCTGTTAAATATACAAAATACAGGATTCAAGATTATTCATTTCAATTACAAAAGACTGTTTACTTCAATCATATTCATATCCCATGATTTTCATAAGTATAAGTAAGGAAAAAATTATGCATGTGAATAAATAAATTTATCCTCTCTTCAGTAGTACTCAGTTGTTGAACTGTGTTGAACTGATCTGAATTTAAATTTCAGTTGGTGGAACTGAAATTCAATCACACTTTTTCTTCCTGTTTCAATGTTTGTTATACCATCAGAATTAATTTCACATTATTTTGGCAACTAGTCACCAAAACTCTAGCAAATAAAAAAAGTCATTAAACTGAATAGACATAATTCAAAGTATTTTGTGTAAATATATACAAATCATTTGATCATCAAAATTTAACAGATACCTAACTTGATCCAAAGCCATCTTACTATTCAAGATAGACTGAAAAGAATACATTGGCTTTTCCATGAACTTCAAGGGAATATCATTGGGTTACAGATTAATGTGTAAAATGAAAATGGAGGTGTTTAAGTGATGATCTCTTCAAAATGTACCCAGAGTTACAAATAAATTTGACTTTTGTCATTATACTGTGTGAAATATAATTGAACAACCTTCACTGCAGTTTAAGGGAAGGTTTCTGTTTAATTTTTTTAGGTGGGTAGCAATAAGCTCATACAGACATTTATGCACGTTCTCAACTTTTTAATTTGCATATCTATGAATTTAAATATTACTCAATAGGGGAAAAGTTCTAATATTGTTACTGAAAGAATAAAAAAAGTTTTACATAAACATATTGAATAGACAAGGGAATATGCCATAATTAATCACACAGTTTTACTTTCCTATGGCAATGGTTGTCCCTGTATGCTACTTATCTTTTAAGCTCTCCAATTAACAGCAACAGTATTCAGGATATGGTGTTTTGGTCAGAGGTTAAAAATGCAAAATAATTCATTGGATCTTTGATCTGTTTCTAAGCACTTGTTCTAAGTTTATTGTGCCCCTGAGGTTGAGACACAGTATAGAACACCCAACAATCATTCTCAAATCCTTTTCATCTTTCTGGGCTTATTTCATGAGTAAAAACCAGAACAGATGTCAGAGGTTTTTATGTTTTCCCCCAGGTTCCCCTAGACATTGTTTTCCCTTTGCTGACAAAACATTTAAAAATTAGAAAATGTATTGCTTTGGTAAAGAGGGATTGTCATTAACCATTTAATTTTCCTTAATGGAATGTATGATACATATCCACTATGACATTTACATGGCCGTATGCTTCAGTCTTATCTCTTCACACAGCTCCTTCTACAGCTTTTGCCATGTCAGACAAGACAGCCCTGGGAAGTTGTCACTCATAAAATTACTCTTCTGTTCAGACATACATATTGCATTTCATGAAACCAGCTGTATCAGATAAAAATTTCGCTCCCCCCTCTCTCATTTTGAATTCCAGACTAAAGGATATATGATACATTACTTCTTCCTCCAGCTTGAATCACAGAATATCAATGAATATTTGAAGGGAATTGATCTGAGAGATTGAGTAGAATAATAATATTTAATTTTTAAACTGCATGATTATTCAGTGTTGGGATCTATTCCTAGGATTTCTATGGTTTTCTTTCTCCCTTTTCATCTGCATTCTTCTGTCAAATTCAGTTCTGTGATGAGTGCCAGATAAACTCAACAAAAGCTTAAAAAGCTCAACTCAAAATTTCTCAAAATCAGCTATATAGCTCACATATTAAAAGTTTCAGCATGCTTATTTTTATTATTTTTGAAGATTCAAGGGTTACACTGATCTCTAGAATCTTAAACTTCATTCAAAATCAAGTTATTTATATAATTTTCTTTAAAACCCTTACCTTCAGCATGATTACTGATACATCTATTGCATTCTTCAGGAAACAAAATATTTACACAGTGATATCGATATTGGTTTTTTAACCCTCTTCGTTACCTTAACCGTTATAACTGGGGAAAAAAATGTTGTTATATGTCATCATCAATAATCAGAAGAAAGTTTTGTTTCTCCCTATGAACATGCTTGAATGCCTTGTCTGGCATTTTTTGGTGTTTTTAAGCAGTTGTATACCCATACATCTTCTCTCATCCTCAGAGATAATCATACTCCTTCTTCACCATTTGCACACTTGCTCTTAGTCTTTCACATACCTTTTTTTTGCCATTTACTGTTCCTCAGTTCAGATATCCTTTGCCTTCTGATCACTCACCAGGAAACACACCTCTTCCATTGACCTTCTCTTTTACACAAAATAACACATGTAACATTTTTATGTGCACAGCTGGGTAACATCTCAAACACGTTAGCTTTTTGAGACCTCCAAATGACAATACTCTAAATGAAATACTACATCAGCATAATATCCTAAACACTTGAACATTCAAGGGATCTCCAGACCCTTACCAATTCTCAGTTTGCTCAGATTTTTAATAATACAAGGCAAAGGTAAAGAAAAAAAAAAAAGAAAAAAACCCAACAATGTTTCTTAGAACTTTAAAAGCTCAATATCTAGTAGCCAGTAAGTATTACATCTAAATTGTAATGAGGAAAAATCCATTAAAAAAAAAAAAAGAAATTCTAAAGATTTAGTTTATATGTCATTGCATGTTACATATCTGACAGTCAATATCATGGAAAAATTCTCTACTTTTCTACTTTTTTAAAAATAAATTTTCTCTGTAGTTGCTACTTTACTGTTCAAATATATAACACCATGCATTCTGTAAATTAAAAAAGTTTCAAGCAATAAAATAATTTCATTTGACACATTTATTAACATTTAGAATTTCTCTTCAGCATCTGCTTGACTGCAGCAATATTCAGCCTTATTTCCTCAAATATCTTTTCTACTAAAATAGCTCTTCAGTGCAAACCAACTTTATATGCACATATATCAACAAGAGACATTAATGGGGTCTCTGTCCCTCTAGCCTTCCCTCCCTCATACTTAACATGGTGATGATATCAGGGAAAATAGGACCAACTCCACACTTATAAATGTCATGTTAAAAGCAGGTCCTCAGCATAAAGTCCTTCGGCAGAGAAAAAAATGTTAATCTATATTAATGTTGACTATCTGTGTCTGCCACACAGGACACTACAGCAGCTACAATGGGATGTCGGAGTGATAGTAGTGCTGAAAAAAAACAGAACCATAAAGAGAAGAGGAAAGGAAATGCATCTCCCTCATCATCTCACAGGACACATATTTTTTATTCACGTCTCTGTTTCTTCAGTCTTTTTTCAACAAGGTAGTGGAAAACAGTTACCAAGTTTTCTTAGCTGATAAATTATCAGAAATTCCTTCTATATATAATATGCTTGGTTTGTTGCTTAGTGAAGAAAGAAGGGGGAAAAATAAGTGGATATACTCTTCCACCTTCCTGGACACTACCCTTTCTAGTTTAATACTGTTAATTGATACTGAGTTAAAAGAAGTGTAAAAGTCTTTAATAACAGTATGACCCTTGAGTAAAGCATAAATCACATGCAGGGTTTCTATGCTCTTCTTAACCACATAAGATTATGTAATATAATAAATATTATTAATTTGAGCAAGTTAAAATTGTAACATCCTTTATCCTTATGAGATTAACTGCTTATAACAGGTAGGCAGACAGATATGTAAAGCTTTTTACAAAAAGTGATTTCGATGTGAAGCTTGCTCTTATCAATCAGTTCCAGGTTTTTCCAGATTTTTCTTGCCTCCTTTTAATGTCCCTTGGTACGTTGGAAAGTGGTAACACGCGAATTGCTGCATTGTTAAGTATGCTATCAGCATTGCATATGTCAAGGCAGGAACCAGAATATTCATAATCTGTTGAAAACCACAACCTAAGAATGCTTCTTTTTATTTCTCATAACCTCCACAGTAGACTTCCTGAATTAACGCAGAAGCCAAAGAAGAAAATAGTAAAGTATCATTGTAAGACTTAATCCTTAGTTTTCCAATGTGGTATCTGTTTAGGAAGACTGCTTGTTGAATGTGGGGGTTTTGTTTTAATTCCAAATATAAGATTCCAATCCAGTTTCAGAAAAGAATGAATGTTGCTTCTGGTACGGTACTTAAACCCTATAAGTATCTAGTATGTATAGGGTTCACTTAGAGCTAGTAAATAGCCACATGTTTTGGATTTGGTTTTCAGAAATGTCAGAATATATTTTAACACTTTCATTAAGCAATTTTTTAACTATCTGTTTGGTATTTGTAGCAAAAGAAACAACTAACTTGGGGATCTTTTGTTCCTTCAGTTTCTGTTTCTACTTTTAATGCTTCAGAACAGACTGGGGAATCGGACTAAACCGCTATGTATTTTAGATACCGTATTAGTTTTCCAGAAGGCTTGATAGAAAGCTGATATTGATTTGGAAAGTCTTATGCCATATGGTTAAAATTCAGTAAAGCGCCTGACAAACACGGTTCTTAAACCTCTCTTCTTTTTAATATCATATTCTTAGACCTCTACTTTTTCCAGTAGCATAAGGAGGTAGTTGCTCAGTCTGTTGAGAGAGTTTTGTAAGTATATATGCCTGCATGTGCATAAGACAGTAGGCAAAGTTTTCAGAATAAAAATCCCATATGACCCATTTGTATCGCAGTGATGTTTCAAATATTTTTGTCTTAAAGTCACACTGTGTTGTTAAAGACCATCTACATTGACCTGAATTTTGTAACTGTTTCAGCACATCAGATTTATTTTTTTTTTGCAAATCGTTAAAACTCAAAAGCCTTCATATCCTGCCAAAAATTGCACATTAATCACCCCACTGGTATGTTATGAAATTCTCTCAAAATAAGACAACCTTTACTCCGAATGGAGTTTGTTTACTGGTGAATAACAGCTATATTTTTAGGCTTTTAACACTGCAAAGTTCTTGTAACCTTCCAAATATTTTTTTCTTTTGTACTCTGGCAAAGAGGTTCTTGTCAACTCCCCATATGCCTGATCCATAAGCCTAACCTGCTGCTCATTCTGATCCCAATTTACTTCTCAGTTGTACACACTGTAAAGGTTAATCCCCTCCTCAGTAGTTCAATCTCTCCTGCAGGCAGTAGCACCCTCTGCGGAGAGGTAAAAAGACTACCTCCTCACCCAGTTCCTTGGCACTCTCAGCACCCTGAGTTCACGCTTATGGTACGATGCAGACAAACTCAATGACACTCTTCCCATTTCTTTCAGCTTTTCTCTCTCTCCTTTCCCCATACATAGAGATTACAGATTTGATGAACTCCGCTGAGGTACCTGATGACTGGGGAAGTGCTCCCATATTTAGACAACAGCGTAGCTATATGCAGACTTGCCTCCTTATGCCATGCAGTGGCTTAAGTTTGTGAACAGAACTTAGACTGTATACTGTGCACAAATTTGGACTTGTCCCCTCAGCTACTGTTGGCAGACTATAACGTTTAACCTTCTGAGGAACTCCAGTGACATTCACACGGATTTGTTCTAGCAGCTTTGCATAATATAGTGATCAACTACTTTGACGACAAATCAGCATATCTCCCTTTTACCAAACTAATTCATACACGTTTGGAATCTGAGCGAATATTCTGAAACAGGAAGTGGAGATTTGAGTATTTATGAGCCCATTCATTATCACAGTGACATCTTGCCATTTCTCTGTCTGACAAAGTAACTGACAGAGGTCAACTTCAGTCAGTCAAAGCACTGCTTTTCTGTCTTGTTTTTATTGGCAGCAGTTGCTTGTAAGGATGAAATAAATTCGTGATCTGTAACTCTTCCTGCTGTTAACATTTCAACAGCAGTAGGACTTTCCCACTTAGGGTATTTTCTTACTGGGCTTTACTCTTGTTAGTTGGTTGGGTTCAAGATTTGCTTAGAATTGTGATGGAGTTTTTATTGATTCAGTATCTGAGTTTAAATAAAGTAGTGTGACTCTCGGAATAATGTAACAGCTCTAGCTCACTCGTGCAAGAAATGCTAAAAGAGCAGTTCTTTTGCAGGTAAAGTAATAATTTCTTTTAGTAAATACTATGCACACATTCAATTAAAAGATAACCTTTGCATCAAAGAACTTTAAAACCTCCAGAAAGCCTCTATAGGAACAGAAAGGTTCTAGTAAGGTGCTAATGACTGTTATAGAAGGATTTTTAATTATATTTTTTTCATAAAATCCTTAACATTTTTAGGAAATTAAGGAGAAAACTCTTGAAAGCCCCCCTCCCCAACTACCCTTGTTTCAGAAATTACTTCTCTAATTATGCATGAAGAGAGTACCGTAGCCATATTTTCAAAGATGTTCCAGGATTGTGCTGTCAATAAAATTACAAAAAGCTTTTTAAGAATACACATCCAAAATTCTCAAGTAATCCTCTTGCAGCTGCAAAGGAGTCCTTTGAAGGACCCTCCCTGCTCTTAAGGTAGAAAGATGAAAGACTCGTTTTCAGGCTAGTGTTGAGCCGATGAGTGACGACAGGACAGCTATGAGGACGAGCTCCCCTACACCATCGTTCTGCCCCCCTCCACCCCATCCAACTGTTCTGGAAACACCAAGGAGGACTGGTGCAGTCCCAGATCAGCTGCACAAGAGGGTTGTCCTATCACGATGAGTTACCAACCCATGCTTCAGGAGCTGGTTCCTCACCAGTTGGGGATATCACTCAGATGTGCATAGGTGTTCAGGTTCAGACTGCTTCAGACTTTTAGCAGCAGCAGAATCTAATAGGTGGGGAAGCTTAAGTTCTGACAGAGCTTTCTGTGGTCTGACTTAAAAGATTCCTTCCTGAGAATATCTGGCCTAGAAATCTTCAGTACACTGCAAGAAGACTTACAAATATTTTATGAAGGTGAAAATGCCACAGTCTGAATGAATCAGTCTGTGAGGCCAACAGTATTGAGACTGCACAGCACTCAAGTCTTTTCTTACTCACATGCATTACACTGAACAATGCTAAAAATGCTCTATAGTCTCTTTAGTTTCTCTCTGCCTCATCAATTCATGCCCAGTAACAGTGAAAATACTGAGCATTCAGAAGGAGCCAAACAACAAAATTTAGCATATTTGGAATCACTATTAGAGTGAGGAACTGTAACCAGAATGAATTGTTACATTTCACTACTAGCGAATATAGACATCAAAAAGGCATCAAAATATTGTCTGTTTTTCATTAAACCTGGCCACTTCACATCATGCTCCAAGTCTGACATCTGCCTTTTGAAGGTGAGTGCAGTCCAAGAATGTCTGCAGTACAGATTTTTTTAACATTCAACATATTTGTATCATTTTTAAACTTTTTTAAAAAATCTTGTCTATCCACATACTGACTTTATGAATTATTGTGAGGAAAGATTAATTGTTTGACGCTTCATTCTGATGGTTAATGAATCAACTGTTTCCTAGAATAAACACAGAAAAAAAATATATTTTAAAAGCTCTAAAAAATCACCTGTTTTAAAAAATTCTTACAGAAATGAATAATTTTGGCTCTGCAAACTGGATGTGAGTTGGAGCCCACAAACCAAACTCAGAATAGCTATTGCTTTCTATCACAAGATACGCAGCTGTGATAGCATCTCCAGGAATGCTGTTCCACCCATCGGAAGATAGGGTTCTAAGAAAATTAGATTAATTTCTATCAGGAAAACTTGCATATCTCTACTGTCCATATGACTGAAGGTACTTACAAGAATGGCTTGGAATGTAAGTCTAAGCCTTAGATTAAGTTCACCTCACCTAAACGTAGTTGTCTACAGGACTAAATAACATAACTAAGATGAAATTAAAAGTGAAATATTGGTGCAATTAACAGGCAAAATCTTATGATGGGAAAATTGTTTAACATGATCTTGCCAGAGATTTTATGTGTTCGTGAGTTTTCACAGAAAGGGTTAAAAGGCTTTGTTTTTTTAAATAGCTAATTCATAACACTCCACTAGAGTGGAGTCACAGACATGTGTTTTCTGATCTATCTTGTGTCTATTTAGTTAATCTTCCAGTTATACTAGAAATTACACAATGTAGTAGTAATACTTGTAGCACACACTTCAAAACCTTCTTTGTCCTGCTTTCCAGGCAAACATAGATTTCCTTGCATCTCAGCACATTTTAAAAAAGATATAAGGTGTTTTATGTTAAGGAATTTCTAGAGAATACCAAAGCACTTTAGACATTAAGAAAAGCAGATTAAAATTACACGTGATATACATTCACCCCTTGAATTCTGTGTTTCAATATATATAATGACACCAAGCCTCAGGTTGTTTACCCAAATTACCTAAAAAAACAAACCCCAAAACCAACAAACAACAAAAGGAGATCACAACTGAATGGCAGAATTTTGTGATTATTTCCATACACTTTAAAATTCTTGAAATTTTTTCCATACTGATAGTGAGTAATTCACATTTTAGAAGCACAAGCATTATACAACTGTCCCACAGAAAATAAGTTAGAAGTAATATGCACATAAAAAGATCAAAACTGAGCCTTCAGATGTTTCACATAATATTTTTTCTTGAAACTGAGGTGCTTTTAAAGTTCAGAGTTTCATGAAAGGCAATCTTTGGCTAAAATCAATGTACCAGCAAGATAAAAGGTGCAACAATATGACTGCAGTGATCAAAGCTTTTCAAAAGAATGATCCACTCTTTTTAAACCACATCCCAGGCAGCAAGTCCTTTAAATGCAATATGGCTTGTACCAAAGGTAGAAGCGATGAAAATGTGTAAATCCCCGAGAAATATAGCAGTTATGTTTTACTATATTGGGTGCTTTAGAAGTGACAATGACTTGACAAAAAATAGGTTATTTTATCTACACTGTACAAAAACAGGCAATAATGAATACAGGTAGTAGTAAAAAATCGCTTAAGAAAATGGGTCTGTTGCAAAGTCCTGTGCATAAATTCCACAGCCATCTGCTGTAGTAGAAAAAACTTCGAGTAAGTAGGTTGATATGCTCACTGGTGAAAAAAACACGTTTTGCCCCTTCCTCAAGTAACAAAACCACGAAGTCGACAGGCAAATGGAGGGAAAATAGGATGGTGAAAAACCTTGTTTAAACTCATATGCCATAAACAGTAGAAAAGAGGACAGAGAATGACTGGTTAAGTATCATATTTTTTGTGTGAATATTTTTTCCACCTTTGTTTTTGCCCCACAGATCAGTAGCAA
Organism: Tauraco erythrolophus; assembly: GCF_009769465.1. Classification (NCBI taxonomy): domain Eukaryota; kingdom Metazoa; phylum Chordata; class Aves; order Musophagiformes; family Musophagidae; genus Tauraco; species Tauraco erythrolophus. The sequence goes on from NC_141469.1 coordinate 45,392,049, forward strand.
CTCAGACTTCTTCATCTGCTAGGTTTTTCTGTGAGCTACATGGGACGATGTGGTGGCATCAATCCCTTTCTTTGTGGACAGGTATCTGTATCTAAGAAAGCTCATCACAATCAACGTTAATTGGACCCTTTGTCACTAGGCTAAGTAACGAGGAGAAAAATTACATGACACAAATCAAAAAAAAAGAAACATTGATTCCTAGAATTGGTCTCCTAGCAAAAAGATCAAGAAATATTTGCATGGAAATATTGGAAAATTTCATGACTTGTAATTAAGACTTCTGCTGCTGTTTTTGGAGGGCTAAGTTATTTTTACATTGAGAGGTCTATTTTACAGAGTGTAAGATAGAGCAAGCCCACCCTCAAATGCTGAAATTGGTCAGACTGAAGGAGCTGGGTAGGGAATGTCCCAGTTTTTTCCTGTTTGCTGACTGAATGGGCAGGGCGGCTGTGTTCTTCAGGGACTAATAGTTCAGGGGTTAGGAAGCCAAAGGGTTTTCATTACTGATAAGGGATAAGGGAAAGAGATCACATCTTTACACCACAAACCAAAAGCTTGATGGCTACCAACTTGATGAAGGCACAGGACACAACAAAATCAAAACAAGATTAGCTAAAGGTCCTGTATCTGTTGACATACCAAATAGCTGGCTTTAGAAGAGGGACTTCAAAAACATTGTTACAGAATAGCGCATCTCCTTAGTGAACAAAGCAAAAAGCAGCCAGACTATGCTGGGAAATATTGCAGGATGATTTGGTCTGAAGAACAACTTGACTCTGTTGAAAGCTCCCAACCAGTCCAGCAGTTCTAAGAATTGTAGGTCACAGAAATCAGAAACCAATCCTCAGCATCAGGAAGTACACTGGAGTGCTGGGAAAGGCCAATTCTTAGGAAAGTCCATAGCTATTACTTGATCCCATTGATATATTATTGCTTGTAATGTCGTTAATATATATATTTAAGTACTGGAAATACTATGTTAAGGCTAGAGAAATTGTGCGACTTCTCCTCAGCTTGTCACTTTAATATTAATCCCAGTTAAAGGCTCAGGGTTTTGATGAAAGTTCTGATTCATTTCAAGGGCACTGACATCACATCAAACATTCCTGGGTTTGCTTACCACTTCTGCACAGGATATTAGTACAGGACAAGAAAGTGATGAATGTGTGAATAGTTCCTCAGATCCGCTTAAAAGCTTGTAGTCAACTCTTCTCAAAGAATTCAAAATTAAAAAGAAAAAAAAAAGGGATTTCAGTTAAGATTATTGGCATTGCCTGTTCAAAGTGAATGAATGACAGCTGAGAGCAATACCATTGTGCTTTTGTTGTTTTCCTTTGTTTTTTTCCCCAGCAACTGGATAAAACATAACCTTGAGATCAACCAAGGGGCATTTATAGTCCTATGCACAGGTTGGTTGTAGGAAATAGCAAAATCTTACACCGAAATGAATTCACAGAAGTCTGAGATTTGTGTGTGTGTATATGTGCACGCCTCAATGAAAAAAACACCCAACAGTGATGACAGAATTCAAACATTTTATCAAGAAAATTAGAAAAGGGCTCAATTAGAAACCTTTAAAAGATCTTCTGTTCATAGAGCATTATCTGTACAATACAAAGTCTTCCCTCAAATAATGGACTTCACCAGCATAACTTTGCTCCCTTCAGTTTATTAAGATGTAGTAATTGCTTAAAGTTATTAGTTCTGATTAATTTTGTGCTCTTCATTTGTATCTTGCATACTTCTAAGGAAAAAACTATAAAGAGAGGATTGAAAATGTACAGCTTTAATGATGCAATCAGTGAGTGAATCAATTGATTTAGTATCTCTGAACCCTCCTGTGAAGATAAAGGCTTACACAAGATGTTACTTACTCCACAAGAGGTTAGATCATTTTAGACAACTGATGACCAAGCAGTGCACTACTCGGGATCAGTTCACTCTTCTCTCTGAGAGCATTTGATCCAGCATCTCGTGCCTCTCTCCAAGAGCACTCTTCCAACTTCCTTCAACTCCTCTTGCTGAAGCTTCAGCATATGAAAAAGAACTATTCGACAAGCCTAATGAAGTGAGAATGTCTGTGTATATTAAAGGTTACAACATACTTTTACTAGAAAATCCAGCAGTCTGGTGTGAAGAGAAAGTAAAAGGACACTCCCTCACTTTTTCAATACAGCAGTTATCAGGACATTTCAGAGCAAGAAAGTGGACCCATGGGAAGAGGTAATAGATAGGCAGAATAACAGGTCTAGCCATCATTACGGGCTCACTTCAGCTTATTACCTCTAGAGCATGCAGTTGGAGAGAGCACCAACTGTGCGATAGTACTCCCTGTTACGAGTAAGAACTCACTGTTTTATTAGGGAAGAAAGACGTGGAAGAAATGAAGTTTCGTTTGCCACCCGCCCCAGTTAATTTCTGCCTGTCTAGATTCGAGTTGGTGCACTGCAGTTCACTCGAGCTTACACCATTAAGATTTCAGTGTGTCTTCACAGAAAAAAAAATAGTCTAAGTAACATGAAAGGCACTTTAACTACTAACGAAATACCTCATAAAGACAAAATATGTCTGATTTTAACTGATGAACAGTGAAGAACAAAAAGCTCACAGAAGCTCACAAAATCTAAGCATGTTTGAAACTTAGGAAATTTATACAAAACTGATACTGCCCCAAGATTTATTTTTTAAAAAATCAGTAATTATAAGCTGGAAGCTTTTTAATGTACTATTTTGGCCCAGAGAGGCATAAATCTGATTTTGAATATATTTTTTTTGTTGTTTCAGATCTGAAAAGAAATCTTTTTAAAGCATATCCTCTGAGGACAGATTTTTATTGCAATGAGTCTTTCTCCTTGGGATGAGCTACTTTACTTTTTCTTTCTTTCACATCACCTTTGAGGAGGCCTAATTTCTCCAGCCTACAGGGATTTTCACTAATCCTCCTGTGAGATTATCAGAAAGCCCACATTTCTGCACTGTGAAGGTTGTATGTGGATTTATTCTTCAGAAGCACTTATCATATATTTCTCCCACCCCAAAAATAAAGACTGCCAATCCTATTTTGAGCAGATAAGAGCTTATTCTATTTTATTGCATTTTTACCTAGAGGTTTTGTTACCTCCATGTAGCTTCATCGTATCTCAAAGAAAGGTGTCTCTTTACTGTCTGTTGCTACCAGGTCTTACTTAATAAATTTACTCCTATGCTGAGAAATGTAAAGGACTTCTATGATTTAAGTTGTATTATACTGCATATTTTTCACATCTGAAAAATATGAAATTCTTTAAAGTAATCAATCTATAGAGGATAAATTTCCAACAGGACTTGAATGTGATGTGTTATTAATTTCTGTTTTCCAGCTGAAAACACAGACTGGGTTCACTTTGAGTGATTATTTTTTATAGAAATAATTAACATTGGTTGTGCTGAAAAATGAATCTTTGTGTTTATGAAGTTTTGTATGTTCAAGGAATCAATCTCAAGATTTCTTTCTATGCAGTTTCATTGTCTCTTTTCATCTGTGCCTCTGTCATACATATTCAGTCTTCCTAACACTCAGTCTTCCTTCAGTGTTAGGCATTTGGGTCTTGGAAATCTGAGTACTGTGGTTTGGATGTTTTTTCCTCCCATTTCGTTAAGTTACTTTTTGTTTTCATTCTTAAAATTTATGGTGTTTGTTATCAAAACTATCCATCAAAATTTGAATCTTACTAAACACTTGTATTCCCCTCAAGGATAGGTGAAAAAGGAAAGTTCACTGAAGATCATTTTAACTTAAGAATTCTCTTTTAAAAAAGGATCTTCAGTTATAGCTCTGAAAACAGTCCAAAAATAATACTGTTTAACAAAATCCAGTCTAATACTTATCTTTTAAACATTTCATAAGGGAATCAATGGGAGAAACAGCAACCTGTAGAAGTTTCCAAGTAATACGCAATTAACTCATTCAACATGCAATGCTTTCATACACATAATTTATCTGGATCCATGATTCGGCATTTCTGATATTACAAATTTGTATCAAACTGATAGTTCTTTTTATTTCTCATAAACATTTCTTAAGGGCAGCATGATAGTGAAACAAAGTTACATATATGCAGAGTGATGGAATGCTCTCATCACATTACTTCAAGCTGCTATGGTTTATCACTTTGCCTCAGAAAGCTTGCAAAATACAGCAAATCAAATCTGTTTTTAAATGCCTGTCTTCCTCTGATTTGTTCTACAATTCAGGGAAAAATTCTTCTTGACACGTTATATTTCAGGCATGATGCCAAAACCAAAAGCAATGATATATATGGCTGGCGACACTTTATGGTAGATAGTCAGGATCTTCTAGAGGAAATTAAAATTGAGTTATTATATTATTGATCTGACCTCTCCAAATTTGGAATATGCACTGTACAAAATACTTATTTTCTTAAATGATGGTGTCCTTGAGAAGCCTGTCTGTCTAGTGTGCATCCATTATATAAAAAAGGTGAACTAGAAATGTTCACTCTAGCTTCATGAGAAGTAAGAACAGCCCTTTCAAGGTAAAACTTCTTTTTTTTTTCATGCAGGCAAATGGAATACCTAGAAAGATTTCTTTGCAGTTTGAGGGGGAAGAAAAAGAAAAAAAATTATCATCAGATCCATGCTTTTACTGTGAGTTTCTACACTGAAATTTAATAAATATTTTATCCCTCTTTCAATATGGACATAAAAACTTCTTAAATCCATGTAATAGCCACCTTCAAATACTTGAAAGGAGGTTATCAAGAAGATTGAGACAGATTCCTTGCAGTAGTACATGCTGGGAGGTTGAGAAACAATGGACATTGAAGCCGAGCGACATTGTGACTGAATACAAGGGGAAAATTTTGTGAACTGGAGACTGGATACAAGGAAAAACTGGGCAGTGGAAAAGGCTGCCCAGAAAGACTGTGGAGTTTCCAACATCTGTGGTTTTCAAGACATAACTTCATCAAACCCTAAGTAACCTAGTCTCAACCTCATAGCTGGTCCAGCTCTGAGCAGGATGTTGGACTACAGCCCTCCTGAGATCCTTTCCAATCTGAATTATCCTATGGTCCTATGAAGTTTTTGGAATGACCTGCTATCTCTGATCAAGTCTAGGTCATGGTCTCAAATATGCCACAGACTATTCACACATTCTAAACCGTATCTGTTTCCATTGACAATTCTCATCAATTCCACTGAACCAAGAGACTGAAATGCACCAGAAATAACTTTTCAATTGAGGTATCTCTGTGGCCTCCAAAAAACACAATGTTTTTTCAGGGTTGTCACTCAGCTTCATATTGGCAACCTCCACCAAACCATATCAATCAGTACTAAATACCTAATTGAGTGCCAGTACCACAGGCTTCCCTCACTGCTACCCGCTCTCCCTAATAAGAGTTCTTGTGCAAGAGCATAGTAGGAACACTGCTGCACAAATGAAATCTCACGAAGAGGTGGGCAAGCCAGAATCTGATGACTGCTCTGCAAGTCACAGTTACAAAGTATGTAAGGGTCTGGTGGAAGAAACAGGTAAACATATTTTGTTTAGATTTTCTCACATGCCATATATAGTCTAGTTTTAAAATAGTTGTAATGCTTTAGAGGTTCTTATGTATAAAGAAGATATGTTTGTGTACATATTTAATCCAAAAGAGGTAGAACAATGTGTAAGAATGGAGTGGGAATGTAATAAGAAATAAGAAACAAAGAAAAATTAAGACTAGTCACATAGTTAAATAAACTGAGTATTAAACATATTATCTTCAGTGAACCTGCTTTTGATCAGAATCTTCCAAAACAAAGTGTTTTAATTTTGAGAGAGAAATTAGACAGTATCTATTAAGGCTGTAACCCTGCAGCCCAGAAGCACAGCAATAGACCACAGACTGCTGAGTCTACATGGCCTCAGGACTAAGACTTATCAGGCTTGCTCTGTCTGAACTTGTCTTGAACTGTCTGGAGCTTCATTTTTACTTGTCTTAACTTTACCAGGCTTTTTTCTTTTTTTTTTTTCTCTCTCTCTTTTTTTTTTTTTTAAGGTACAACCATCATGTTTGTACAGATAGTAACAAGTAGCTATTGGGTGTATTTGTGATTATGAAAGTAATAATGTTATGAGCAGAAATACAGGCATGGTAGATGTGGAGAAACCTTTTGGCTGCTGCAGCATCCTGTGACAGTTCTTTCCCTATGCAGGCTAACTAAGAAACACCTGTGGCTTGTTACACTGGGAAAGTTACCTTGAAACAGGTGCTGTAGCATTCAGCCAATCGCTCTGGGAGATGGATGGTCAAGTGACCAATAGCCTTGACCCATCTAGTAAACCACGTGACTCCTGACTATTTAAGGTGGGGCGCTTACTCCTAAGGGTGAGGCATTTCCTTCTGAGCCTTGGAGGAGTGTGGGCCTTCCTTAGAGTAAAGCCTGAAGCCTTTGCATTAGGACATTGGTCTGCTTGGAGCCGCCTGAAGCCTTCCTGCTGCGACAGGTAGAGGCCTTGAGAAGGGGAAACACTGGTCATGGTGTGCAGGACTACAGGCATGGGATGATAGGAGATGGAGACCCAATTAACATTGAAAACCCCAAGGATGGGGTTCTCATCGGTGGCCAGTTAAACAAATGGAGCTCGGAAAAAAAAAAAAACAGCTTTAGGGGTAATAAAGAGAACAAAGAATAAGTTAGAAATCATAAAAAATGACCATGAGTGGATCCTAGAATAACAAAGAAGCCATCAACATCACATTCCTCGCAGCAAAGGACCTGCTGTCAATGACACACAGTACTCCCGTCCACCAACATACATGCACACAACAGACTAAAATCTTTGACCTTAGGACGCAGAAAGGCAGTAGCAGGATGAGTGTAACACCAGGACAAGGGGTAGCTCCCAGCAAATCTACGCGTAACAGTTTTAAATGGATTGCTATTACTGAGACTCTTCCATTCTACTTTTCTTTCCTTTTTAGTAGTAATTAGGTGTGGACTAATAATGATATCTTGATTAGACTGTTAAGATTTTAATTATACTAGTAATAAATTCTTGGCTTTACATATGTAAGTTCCCTTTTTGCCCATAACATGATTTTGAGTGTAACGAGTTATAGGAGTATCTATAGGGTTCGTAGTAGTAGCAAAACCAGAAGCAGCACAGTTATTCTGTTCGCAAAGCAAATTCAGAGCAATGATTAGTACAGTTTTCATCTTATTCCAATAACTATGAATGAGAGATAAAAAAGCGTATCCTAGTTGAAGGAATAATGTTTTGTTCCTCCAGTTCTTCTACAGATAAACGTGATTTAATTTAGTTGACCTCCAATGTTTCTGCGATGAAATTGTGATTAATATGCTCTGCATATCATTTTAACTTGCTGTGAAAAGGAACCAGCATATAGTTAAACAGTCTTTCATCTCGGCCTTCATCACTGTGCTGCTGAAACTTTAGTCCATTACCAGAAATAACATAGAACACATAACTGTATTTTATGAATGTGAACAAAAAAATTATTCTACTTCTCACTGTATCTGCAATGAAAATGAACCATGCTAAATAGTAAATACTTTACATACTTTTTACTTTGTATTATGAATGTAATTTAAATAAAATATAACACGTATATAGTCATTTTTCAACAGTGAAATGATAATCAAGAGGAATAATATATAGCTCCTAAATACAAGGATTTTTTTTTTTTTTAGTTTGAGATATACTGATAACCAAAACCATAAACTGAGAAAGCATTCAGCTGGTTTCCTGAACCTGTGATTTTAATTTTCTGCACTGAAATTCTCCTACTTCACATTCCATTTCTGTGATAGACAAGAAGAAATGCTACTTTTTCCACTAACATTTAAGATAGAAATTAATTCACAGAATTTTCGGGGAAAAAAACGGCTTAGGAGTTCTTCTTTCAGATATCAAATAGCATTGTCAATGTGCTCACAGGTCTTTCTCAAAGGTCTTCTTATAGACCTGCTCTAGTCTGTTCTGCTGCATTAGGATTCTGAATGAGGAAAGTCGCAGATACGGCTTGGAAGTAAATAAGAAAGCATATTCTTCATACCATTCTGAAAACGAGTACTGGCATCCTGAGGCTGTTCCACCATTTTTTCTTCACAAGTTGTATTTCCCAGCTAGTCTTCAGCAGCAGCACAGGCTTGTATCTCTAATAGCTTTTGTGGACGTTCTGCCACCATCACAGGCTTATCAAAGAGACAGTTCTGAAATTGCATATTGATATGTAATGTCTTCCAAAATAATTAAGTGAAAAAGTGCTAGGGCCTATCCAGTAACTCCTCCATAAATGTAGTGGTGGAAGTGACTGGAGTGAAGTTAGTTTTTTCAAAAAAATATGAACTGAGAGAAGTTTCCATAGACATACAAACAACTCTTCAAGCACATAGTTATTGAATATTGACAATACAGAAATATAGAACTGAAAGTTCAAATTATTTTTCCAAATTGTATGTTATAATTAAATGTTACTGGGATTACAAATGGTCTGCTATCAAAATAAGCTAAAATCTGAAATAAAATAATACACGTTTCTGAAAGATACATATCAATGTAAATCCTCCATTCAGCATTACATGGAGTGTGAAAACAATGATAATCATAGTCTCCCAGCCATGAAGTCTCTGATGCTCATCATGTTCTAACTTTCTTTCACAAACCTCCCTTAAAGATTAACCTCTTTATTCACTGAAAATATCATCTAAGAACATAAGAAAGCTCTGTTGACTTAGATCAATGGTCTTTATTTTGTCTCTGATAGCAGCAATGGGACATTTAAGGACAACACAAGCACCTAACCTCTATCATTTCCTTCATATCCTCTAAGTAGTCATAATCATTTGATAGATGATTAGAGGGTACATTTCTGCATATTCATTTTAGTAACCCTGTTTATGGATCTCTTGTCCATGAATGTGCAGTCCCATTCTAAACTTGATGATATCCTTTGGTATCCACATGCAACTCTAGAAAGAATTTCCCTTTTTGTGAGTTGCTAAATATTACCTCCTTTTCTCACACTTCCAAAATTTTTCCTTACTTTTCTTCTGCTTAATGTTTAAACATTTTGTTCTTCAATAGGCTCTTAGCATGTAGCCCTACATTTCTATTTTTCTATATTCTGTGGAAAATAGACAATCATGAAATCCTCAGTGAAGGTACCAATCTACAATGTAGGAGACGATGACTCTCTATAAATATCTGGCAGACTTCTGGCAAAATGGTTTTCCAAGATCCCTCATGCAGATCATGATAAAAGCAGATATTCTTAGACTCCACCACAGCTTATTTCTGGTCTCAATAAAAAATGTAATCTATATTTTATTTTCACCCCTACCCTAAGTACTAGAATTTTTTGAAACATCAATCTTTCTTTTCTTTAAAACGAAAATAATTTGAAATGTTAGATCTCCTCTGAGGATGTCATTCTCAGTAAAGGGAAATTAATAACGAATGTTCATTAATGTTCTTTATCAGTTCATTAAAGCTGCTTGAGTACTATGTTTATGAACATCTTTGATAAACATTTGGATTTGTCGTTCATGAACTGTTGATGAATAGTCATTAAACTGCCCCTAAGTTTATTCATTATGACTGCTTATTAATTTCTCATGAATTATTATAAAATTCAAACTGCTCTTGCAGTCATCCATAAAAAAAGAACAATCATTCACAGTATGTATTACTTATTAGAAATAAATTAAAGATATAAGTTTATTTCTAATGATTAATGCATAGGAAATGTACTTTGTTCTTGCAGTAACTTAATCAAATGTAAGGCAATTTCAGAGAAAACTACTGAAAATTATGTTATAATTTGGAGAAATACTTTCACTTACAAATCATCTGACAGCCAAATTCAATGCATATTGTTGCAGAGCAGCACTTAACTTCTTGAGTATGTGTGTAAAGATGTCCACATTTGTCTAACATGTTGAACGCCTCTCTTTATATTGTTAATTAATATCAGGGGAAAACTTTCTACTGGGAGTATAGGTAGCTAACCAATACTGTTCCCACACTTATATTAACTAAACGTTAAGTAATTCAAAAACTTGTACTCAAATAAATGCAAACGTATCAGAATTACAGCAACCTGTACAACTTCAGTATCCTTGTCCTGTGCACAGTTGTCACTACTCAGTCATGTAAGTTTTTCCCTATCAAATTGCATAGCTTCAAGTCTCAAGTGGCTCTATATTACTTTGACTGTTGGACAGAGAAGAAATTTCCAAACTAGATTTATATTATTTAGATTGTACATTGGTAATAATTTAGGCCTTGGTGTCTCTATGCTGTGGCAGATATATCCGTGCTTAGCATCTGGATAGCTCAGATACAGAAAACTTAAAGCTAACTCAGATATGTCTACATTATACTTACATAATATCTGTAGTCATCTCCACTGGACTCACACCCATTATAAAGCCGTCCTCTTTAAAATTTTCTGTTATTAACCTAGCAATGAATATTTAAGGTTTGTCCAGTTTTAATGAATAAGGTATCTTCCACCTTGACTCTAATTTTTTGTTTTGATGGGTTATTATAATAGAGAGTATTTTTCACATATCACAAACATTGGCTTTCCATCCTGTTTCTGTTCAAGGGAAGTAATGAAAATAGAGTGCAAGTTAAGTCACTGCAGCACAGTCTCATTGCAATTGCTGCAATTGGAAAAAAGTCTGGTAGGCTAGTCATGATAAATGCTATAGAAAGGTCAAAAAGATGCTAGCAAATGCTAAAAAAGCGTTCACACAGGATAGTTTCTGAAAAACTGGACAGTGGTGAAAGAGAGGACTTCCAGCACAAAGAACTCAATCCCCACAAAGCGCTCACGGAACAAAGAAAGTTGTTTCGTTTTTGAAAAGATCAGATTTGATGAAATTCCTTATTACAAAATTCAAACAGAGATGAGATCCTTTGGGCCTCATCATCAGTATATTAGTTTCACAGTGTGGTATTGCTACAGACTTCAATTGTAACTTCTAATCCTCAGCTATACATTTGTATAAGTACGTACTCTCTACACTAATAAATATTCAGTCATTCAGTAACGTCATTGTTTTCTATTCCTCAATAGACTGCTGAGAAGTAATTTAAAACAAATTAGACAGAAAACATGTACTCTTCTTATTTTGATTTTAGAAAATGGTAGTTAATACTCCTTTTCCTCCCTTTAAGGACCTTACTTATTCACATAGAATGGAGGTACAGGTTTTCAGGCTTTAGGCTTTCCTCTCTTGTGGCCCATCCAGCGCCATAAACATCTCAAATCTGATGCACAGATGTGCGTTAATCACACAATTGTTCAAACTAACTTGTAAATAGGAACATCCATTGGAGTTCTAGTAGATTTCCATTAATGTAAATAAGAAAAAAAATATATATTGAGCAGGGTTCAATCTAATTGATTCTCTTTCCTTTATTTTCTCTTTTGTAGCTTTTTTTTAATTATCTTTTCCTCTTCCCACTGGAGTCCCAATTTTATTCTTTGTTTTCCCCGCGTAGCTATTTCACTCCTTTTTCTTTCTTTTCGCAAAACCTAACCTAGAAAGAAACTCAATGTTTTGCTTGAATTCACTCTTTCGAATCAAACAAGACGGATACTTTAATATACAAATCACAATAATTAATATTCTAAAACTAAGAAAATACTAAGAGATTTAGGTGGGTGTATGAAAACTAATAAGCTTATCAGTAATAATTTATCTGTAAAGAAAGAACTGACTTCTCAGTTTGTATTCAGTTGCAAAAGCTATGAACAGGGAGAGAAAGGCAAGGACCTGCCAAGCAACAGGGCGATTAGCAGGGAGAGACGATTAACATCCTACTTCAGTGCCAGAGACATCAGACTCTAATACTGCTCTCTGACAGGGAGCTTGCAAACACCTCATGAAGGGGACATTCCCAGTTAACATCTCCCCAACAAAGTAATGAAAACAAAAAGAGAATTATAATTTTATTGAAAAGTTCAGTTTTAATATCTAACTATATTTATGTCAGTATACATCTGATTTAAAAAGTTAAAAGTGGGCTGATTCCAAATACTGATTTAATAATCTAAAAGCTTTATATTATTTTAGCATAATTCAGAAATAAAAAAGGGGTATTTGCTTTTGATATTTGAAGCAAAAACTGTGTTAATCGGAGTTAAGATAGTACATAAAAAGGCAGTATGAGCTAAAGCTACTTAATTTAATAAATTAAGCACTTCTATCATTATTTAATTATCTAAGAGTAATCAAAAGTGATAACTGCATTTTAATAGATAAGGAAGTAATTCAAGAAACAGGGCTGATTGAGTAAGACTACCTCATGGATTCTTTTTCTGGAATAAGCTAGTTTCATAAGTATCATTTGGAATAGCAAATTATTAAAATGTACACATGTGGAAGTGGTAGCTGTAAATTAAAATAAAAAAAAAACAACTGAAGTAATTGGAAAATATATTTGGAAAGAATTTTTTTAACCATTGAAGAGCCGCGTAGAAAGATCAAAGTCCTTTCACACGAGTGGGTACTTTTTTTCTTGTATTATAAATGGACTAACCTTCACTTTGTTTGCTGCTTACATGGTTGAAGGCAGAACAGGTAGTTCTTCCATATTTATCCAACACTTACACAAAATGCTTTTTCAGGTGCTGAAAGTTTTTCCAAAGACTAGACTTATTGGAGGGAGGGGGATTTGTCTGACACTGAGAGGAAATTGGAATAGTTTCAACACCTTCCACACTGGTTTAGAGGGGGAAAATACTGGTATTTGGAGATATGTTAGATTTTAGAGCTGAATTTATGCATGGTTTATCTACACTAAAAATAAAGCATCCATGTTTGTGAAAGCACATCCTTATACTGGCCAATTTCAAAAGGGTGACAAAACATTCCTTCCATTTGTCAAAAGTATGCATCGTCTGTCAGGAATTTAAACCTAAGTCAATACAATTCCATGAAATGGACTTCTGAGTTTCACTATGTGTATCAAAAAAAAAAAAAATTAAAATAAAAAGCTGCACTTAGGAGAAGTTGCTGAGACACATACTCCAATATCTGAAAATATCAAAAATACTTCTATACAATAAGAGCTGATGTTTGCTTACCTGAATTAGTGACTATTAAGTTTGCCCTTGCCTTTTTGTTAAGCGATAGAAGCTGAACATTCTTCAAATATTGGTGAAATTTAGAATTATTTCCTTTTCCGTGCTCTATTGGATTCTCCATCCTGAGGGATGTTGTGTCCTACATGTGCTCTCTGTAACATATAACACTAAACTAAGGTTTAGAAGGAAATACGCTAGGAGAGGTAGATTACCCAATTGGAAGGATTCCGGGAGTAATGAACCTTCAGATGTTCAGAGATGGGCATTTTGGTGGAAGGCACTGGATGCAATAATCTTGACTGTTAAGAGACACCTAGTGGGGACTATAGCTAAGGAAGAGAGAGACATTGCTAAACAAGTGTCTTTTTACGCTCCCTGACACCGCTCAGAAATGTCCAGAGCTCCACATCTACTTCTCACTCTCTGCTCTGGAGTCCATAAAGCATGGTTGCACTATGCAGGACTTTGTACAAACAGATAAAGGAGAACCATTCTTGATCTCAATTATCACCACTCTTAATATATTTAGGTAATTTTCAGTCTGAAATTAGTTTTTCTCCCCCTCAGTGTTTCCCGTCAAGTTTTAAGAGCCTTCTCCTGAGGAGTGAATGACACTTTTGGTCTTATCCCAGCAACTGACAGCACACTATAAGAAGGGAAATATAGAGAAAACTATCAGAATGGCAGAAATGACAATATTTTTGTCCTTTTCTTTCTGAATGGAACCTTATCTGAGTGACCAAAGACAGATAACATCATCCACACTGATAAGAATATGAGTTCAGACACTTCTGTAACTTCCTTTAAAAAACTGTTGAATCATCTCAGACAGCAGGTCATCCAGCTGAGATGAGAATAGATAGTAGTTGATGGCTAATCTCTATCACCTCAAGCATGAGGGGATTCATGCGTGGTGAGCAAAGTGTCCCTTTTGCCCCCAGCACCCATCCTCAGAGTTGCTTTGATTGTCAAAAAATTAGAACTCTGAAGTCAGATAACCTTAGTTATTGAGCACTGAATGAATTTGCGTAGAAACCTATCAAAAAAAAACCAGCTTATGAAATATTAGTTTTAAATTGGTGTTTTCTAAGGTTCAGCATCTACCATCAGTAGGTTTTTTGTTGTGTTTGTTCTTTATAATGAAATATTGAGCACTCCTCAAACTTTCTAGATAGTCTAAGTTAACTGACAATTTCTTAAACTAAATTAGTAATCAAGTAACTGTTACACAAGCCCATTGTTTAGAGTAAGAGAAAGAGCTACTATTCCTCAGACTTTAGCAAGAAAAGTCTTTGTATTACTTCTGCTTCCAGATCTGTAATGTGTCTAGTTCTAGGAAAACATATTAATTCTGGTTCAGCACACAGCAAGTTCACATTGAGAGTAATATGCTCAAACTTTCATGTTCCATTCTCCTTTGGGAGTCTGAATATAGGACTTCAGACTCTTCACATGTACTTTTAAAGATGCCCTCTCACTGGTCCAAATCAGCTAGGATTTCTCTCTGCCACTGTGCTGCTGCTGAAGCTTAACTGAGCACTAAGAAATCAAAGAGAACAGTTTCAAGAACAAAAAGAGAGTCCTGGACTGTGTCAAATTTACCATCCTACGACTGGGAACCTAGGATACCCAAACTTCCCACAAAACTACCCACTTTCTGAAGCAGCTACAAAGACCTGCATTCCCTCACCTACTCCAACAATATTCTGCTTTCTGCTGCTCAATTTTACCTCTGATTGTTAGTTATGTGTGAGGAAAAAAGAGCAAGGATTTAAACACTGAAAAGAAACAATAGGATATGTCCTCAAGGTGTCCAGCTTGTGGTTTTTGTCTCTCATTTCTGTAAGGGAACTTGGGAGACCAGAGAATGCAGAGAATAAGATGAAAGGATACAACTTACTGGTGTCTATTACAAAAATAAGGACATGGACACAGATAGGCACTAGAAGATTAAGTAAACTCAGGCTTCTGAAAACGCACAAAGTAACTGGTAAGTCAGAGACAACATTATGTCTTAGAAATCAGTTTTTAAAAAGACCAGGATCTCCTGGTTCAGATCCTTCTTCTAGATATTTTGGATGGCAAGCTCTGTGAAAGGAGGTAAAAACAAATACAACTTCAAAATATTTTGTGTTTATTAATATGCAAAAGTATTAGTACTACTAATTCTGTCCACAAAAAAAAGCCAACACTGCCTTAAAGGAAGGACTCACATCAACACAGGCTGTAATAATGGCAACTTCTCTAGCATGCTTTGGTACCCTAGAGTCTCTCTCCATCCTTCAATCTCAGAGAAAAGAGTGAAATTTCTTCAATAAATGAAAATAATTAAATCAATACCCTGATCTCTCTGGATCCATAAGATGGAGTGTAATTTCAGTGGAGAAACTATTCAGTTGGTGAAAGTCAAGAGGGGGCAGGGAGGATGGGACAATCACTTCAGTTCTTAGTAACTGCCAGTTTTCCATTAAATGTGTAACTGTACAACGAATTGAAGGTCCTCTTCAGTCTGACTATCTCGACGCTTACCATAATAGCAGGGACACTACTCTTACATCTCTAGACTTATATCAATTTTTCAAGTGATTCCTTTTTCTTCAACTAGATATTATTTAAGCAAGCTAGGAAACAAAGATTTCTGGTAGAAGATTCCAAACTTGAGGAACCAATCCTGCTGATGCCAAGGAGTTACGCAGATCTCTAAGCACTGGGCAGGAAAGAAGGGATCATTTTGGCACTGATCCCTTCAGAAATCTTGGATGGTTGCAAAAAGCTAATATTCAGAAGTGTCTTTGGATGTTAGGAACCCAAATTCTATTAAAAGATGAAAGAACTTCTAAAGCCCAGAGATTTAGAAAATCTTTCTTTAAAAAGCAAAGGACAGAGGCATCTAGACTTTCAGAACAAGTTGCTCTTTAACTACTAAACTCCTCTGTCTCTAACGACTGTAGCATCTGGGCACACATTAGTCCGCACTCTACACTGAGAAAGTTAAGTTAAAAAACACATTTCTTCTTTAAACTATGACTCATAAAGACAAAGAGACAACATAATTAGCACAAGGTCATCCTATACCTCAACTCAGAACCAGAACTGTATCATTAAAGTTCCTAACTCTCATGTCCGTCAGTAACTCACCCTATTTCTCTCTGTCTTTTAAATAAACACAAACTTCTATATCCATCCCAACAGAGGCTTATGCATTAGAAGAGCAGGGATTCATTCTTCAGCCACTGAACTCTCTTAGCAATGAATTGGTATTCCAACCAGGCTCTTTGGATTAGGATTTGTATTTAGCTTTGCCACTCTTAGATATTACCTGCACACACCTTTAAGGCACCCTAGACGAACAAAAATTTTTAGAGCTATGAGGTTCTATATAGGAATTGCTTCTTCCTTATGCCTGCGGTTCCAGTTTGCTGAGGCACAAAGGCCCACACTGAAGTCACGTGTGTAATCCCAGCTGAGCCACCAGATCAGAAGCACTACTGAAACACTAACTACACGGTGTGCACACAAAAGGCTTCTCCCCTTGGTGAGTCTACCTGTGGAGAGTGAGGCTGGAGCTGCATGTGAAATAGTCACCACAATTTGCACACTCAGAACTCCTATGCCTGCATACTTAGGCACACAGCAAGCCAGATTGCCTTCTACTTTCTATTCTACAAAAATACATGAGTTAGAACCATCAGGTTTGTCCCCAAAAAAGTCTTGCTTGATAATGCCTTCAGACAAACACAAATGAGTAAGATCCACTTATTTTTTTTCCCTTACGTACTCAAATCCCCAGATTAATGCAATATTCCCTCCTTCATCTTCCTCATTTAAACCAAAAGCCTCTTGCTTTAAAGACCAAGAAAGAAAATTGACTCCACAATTTCTGTTTTCATGTTATTCTTTATTGAGGTGCCAGATGTGACAGTGGATTTGCTGGTATGGACACCTGAACTAGCGTTACCAGACCAGCGAGACAAATGTTGGGGAAGATCCACCTGATCAGCCCATATTATTGCTAAATCCTGCACCTGGGGCACTTACTGTTTTCTATCCTGTCCTCAGCATTTTCTCCCTGTTTTTCTGTACACAAACCTATATGTTCCCACTGCTTGTAGCTTAATTACCCATTTCTTGAAGGACTTTCAGTTCTTTAACAACTTAAAGCAGCTTGTATTTGAGTTCTGGTTGCTTACTTTATTATGCATCTTTCTGGGTTGGTCATTCAAAATAAGGCTGTGGCCAGTTAAACTGAGAGCTGAAAGTCTCCCACAATTTCACAGGAGCTGCCACCTTCGCAAGGCTTTGTGAACCTGGAAATAAACCAGTCACCATAGAGGTATGACCTTCAAATCACTAGAAGTCAGATCAGGTATCCTTGAGAAGTAAGCACACATCTCACCCTTATTCTTACACTGCTGTGGTGCTACAGAACGGATCAAAGAGCATCACTGGTCATGTATATTCTTACTCCAATTTGATATATGCACAGATGTTTGCCTATGGGGTTGAAATAACAAACTTTAAAAGGCCACATGGGAGGCACATTCTTTCATCCCACTGCTTTTCTTCAACTGAATCTGCACTGGAATATAGGTCTTTTCTCACTCTGCTGTATCAAATTTGAATTCAGTTTTAAAGAATGTGTATTTAAGATCCTGGAACTAGCTTCTAGACCTACTGTGAGTAATGTAAAGTCGTTTTAGAGAGTCCAAACCAAGGTTTCTAAGTCAGTACTTCTCATCTCTGTCACTTCCTCCCATGCGCACTCTTGAGTGAATCACTTAGAGAGTTTATTTCCAAATACTTCCAAACCCCTATGAAAGTTACTTTTTAAAGTGTCCTTAGTCTTCTTTGAGCTTCTAGCTTCCATTTGTGTAAGGGAGATAAAAATTGTTTTACATTTAGAATGACATTGATGTTGAAATACGTGAACATTCACCAAGAGTATAGATATGACAGAAAGAGATAACCAATCCATCAGTTGTGCATTTATTTCTTTAACGCAGGAGAGTCAATGCAGAAGATTTAGTTGTATCTTAAATCTGTAAGCAGGAATGGTCATAAGGTTTTGTGCAAAGTACTTAACAGAAACTGCAATTTGGTCAGGACAGTCTCAATATAGCACTCAAACTAGTACAAATAATCCATTGTTTTCCACATGAATTTTAGAAAAAAAGTTTCATTTGCATTTTTGCTTCAGACTTTTGGTTCTTCAGTTGATGAAGTAGAATTAATCATATTATACTTAAGTTTTCATCAAAGGGCACTCATAGATTTGAATTACCTAGCTTGCTACATTGTGACAACTTGTATGCCTCAGTCTTAAGCCTCTCTTTTGCATTCTGTGAGGCTTTTTCCACGTTTCAGCATAATTCATGGCATGCTCAGGCATCTGGTTCCCATCTAGAAGGTAAAAAGAAAGAAGCCGTCTTGGAGATAGTAAGGCTGACTCATCTCACCTTGTATAACAGTCATGGGGATCTCATGGGTTCCTGATACTTTCATAGCTCATCATAATCATCCCTTCACAAAATCCCTCATTGGATTATCATTCCCTAAAGCTCTGAGCTGTCCCCATGAAAAACTGCAAGTGATTGCACTTTGGAAAAAACTAAGATGGCAAAACTTTAAAGGCCTACTATAGACAAATTATTTACATGGCAAGGAGGAATCTAAAGCCTGACATTTCTATAATTTTCCTCCTGCCTTAGGGATAAAAACTTCATATCCAGCCTCTGAGTGGTCCTAGATAGGAACTTTATGCTGGAACAGTTGTCTGGGTGCAGCTACCTGGACCAGTTCCCAGACCCAGATCTTCTGGCAAGATATGCAGGAACTGTTACAGGATATGCATGCCCTTGATCTGCTCCTTTGTATGTCTTTCTGCCTTCAGCCTGCAACTCCAGTTGCATAAGCCTCATAGGTATCCCCAACTTACTGGAAGCAGAATTGTCTGCACCACTGGTGCTGCTTCTCCATGATGACACTTCCCATTGCTTTTGCTCTGCTATGATCTCCACTGTCTGCAGTGTTGAGGTTCCTAAAGAACTATAAGCTGCTTATAGGTGACGAGCAACCTTTACCCATTTAAAGTTACCCAAACAACCACCATTGAGCTTGAGCTGTAGCAGCTGCAGATTTTCCCAGGCTTATACAAAAGAGGAACACAAAGTCTGAGAAATCTGCTGGTATGGAGTATCTTGAAATTTTTCCATGTCTATACACCATGACTAATTACACCATTGACACAACCCTACTTTTCTCAGAAATTAATGACAGCATTTTGCCAATCCACAAGTTTCCCAGTTTATACCAGTCTCTTCTCACATTTCAGTGCTAACCCTGCCTCTGCTCTTCATCATTATATTAAAACATACCGTAACTAACCTTCCAGCAACCGTGTTCTAGCACTATAGTCCATGTCTTGTAGGTAGCCTTTTCCTCCTCACATCCAATTTGTGTAGAAATTGCTGAGCTTTAGTGTTTAATACCTGGTGAAGATCGATCAAATCTACTCTCGCATCTCTGAGTCAGCAAGAGCAGGAAAAGGGTATTGATGGACTGGCAAGGGCAACAAAATATAGGCACATCAGGAATTGTTACCTGAATCTTTCACAAAAAGGAAGAACCACAATAAGAACAATTACAAGCTTTATTGCTTGCTACCTACCACAAGCTTAAAAACAAACAAACAAACAAACAAAAAAACCAAACAAGAACACAGAAACAAACAGGAACTCCCCCTCACACCAATCACCACAAGGCTCTGAAACAACAACAGATAAGTCTCATTATCACTTACCTAGCATTTCTGTCTTCTTTGGATATAATCTAAACACAAGGTAAGTGATAATTCTGCAATTTATGAAGAGCTATTTAAAAACTGTTGAACTTACACCACATGAATTTTCATTAAAAAAGCTGAATGACGTACAGTCTTTACAATTCATGTAATATTTAGTGAATTTAGAAGAGCAGTTCACTGTGGAATTCCACAAATATATATTTTTACTATATAAAATTAAAATTCAGCCCTGATTATTCTAGACAATGGAATTTAAACACACGTTAATAGAAAAGGACAATACATAAAAGTATAGCACCTTTTTTAGTATCTCATTAATGATAATCCAGTTTTATGGTACTTGAACAGCTCTTTCATGAACCTGTGAAATTTGTAATGCTGTTTACATAATTTTCATACTACAAACCATAACTCTAAATTTAATATGTAAGAGTAATAAAATTAAAAATGCATATTTTCTCCTCACTTCTATTTAGAATTTGCATTGTGAAAAAGCTGAGTCCTTTTCCAGCTGTGACAGCTGGAAAGCTATTAATACCAAACTGCCAGAGTCAAGAAACTGAGATAGTGGATCTTCAGTCTCTGCCAGCATGATAGCTCTTATGAGCTCAACTTCGGAAAATATATAAAAACTGTTGGACAGCAAATACTGTCACTTGCACTAGCTATAGACTCCTCTATTACCAATTGCAAGTTGTATTTAAAAATACAGTATGTTACGCTATCTCAGCTTTTAGAAGGAAGGCACGCTTAGCACACTACGGCGGGAGCTATCTTCAGGCAGATCCATGCGAGTCCTGCAGTGGACAGAAGCACGTGCAGGTGCACCGGCAGAATGGAGACAGAAAGCTTTGAAAGTTTCAAAATCATTTTGACTTCAAGAGGGAGGAACTTTCTACCTGATTTGACCACACGTTTATCCTCCTTTTCCAGGTGGTGTAATTTACATGCACAGTATGTCCTCATAAAATTTAATTCTTACCACACATTTTAAGTGTCACAGTGTTAAAAATACAGTCTTTAAAATTAAGCAGAGGTCAGGAGCTGCTGAGACTCACCCCATTCCACCACCCCCCGCACCCCCTCACCCATGGCCTGCCCGAGGTCAGGGGAGATGGAAGGGCTGCCACCCCCGCTGCCTGCCCATCCTGCCACCGGCGGGATTCGTGGTGCTTCTGGGACAAACCGTCTGCACCTTGGGTTTGAGCCGAACCTGCGTTCCTTAGGCTGGGAACAGGTGCCGTCCCTCGGACACACCTACTAAAGTGCCAAGGCACGGATGTGATAGGAAAACAGGAGGCAGACGTCCAATCCCCCATCGTGGTGTTCATCTCCACCTAGGAATAATATTTCAAACTGCTTAGCCAGGCACTTCAGTCACGTTTCAATTCTGCAAGGATTCCTATCTTGAAGGAATTTTGTCTCCCAGGCATAAATTGTAAGGTCATGGCAGACTTTTCAACAGCTCCAGAGGGCTAATTACACAATTCTGGAGGGCTAATTACCTGTTCAGCAAGAGGTTGGAGTCTGGGGTCTCCCTAGAAATTTTTGTCAGTTTTGTAGCACGTTACTGCGTTTCCTCTAGGACTCCTCCTGTCCCCAGGCACTTTGGGAAGGCAAACCTGATACTTTGAAAAAGCAGGTGAAAAACATAATCCTGTTTATAAACCCAGTCAAGCTCCTGGGTCCCCTCTTTGTGTTCTGCAGCCGCCTGGACAAGTCTTTCATTCTCAGTTCATTATGAGGTTTCACCTCAGTAAAGAGGGAAATCCAGGCCTTAATGGCACACACTCTTCCACCCAGGTAAAACAATAAAAGGCTATCTAAACTAACAATACGCTCTTTTTTTCCTCAAGCCAGACATTCAACACCCTCATTGAAGGTTTTTCCTTTACAATAGACAAAGATTAGGCCACAACAAAAAGATTGTAGTGTATGAGGATCTATTCACAAGAGCTTTCCAAAGAGATTTCTCAACTCTGACAGAAAAACTATAAATAGACAAAAAAAAAAAAAAAAAAAAAAAAGAGCCGACTACCACCGAGTACTCTCTTTAAGAGTGCAAATAAACATATGCAGCTTACAAAAAACCATAAACATCTCCAACTCTGTAACACCAACACTTGGAGTTCTATTTACACATATTCAAAATGTTATGAACCCTTCCACATCTTGTGCCACATTCGGCAAAACTTTTTGCCACTGTTGTGTATGTATCTTGTCCATAGGTACCGTTCACCCATGGAACCACGCACAGGACTCAAGAGTCCTACCTGACTCCACGTTAGCAGAAAAGCGAAGCACAGCAGATAACTGCTGACGGTGTGAAGTGTACAGAAGGAGCAAGACAAAAAGATACAGCTGCCTACAAATTAGGTCTGTAAGAACACATAAAACATTGCTACAGATGAATATATGGTCATATATCAGTTAAAGAGTTAGAGATCAATGTGATCGAGGTGACAAACGAGGCCACTTTCGAACTTTCAAGCTAAGCCTTACAATATTCCTCATGACAAGCACACCTGCTGCTGATGGCCAATCCGTACACAACATTAAGCACCATCACTACAAATGCAGTCCTCAGCCTTCACCAGCTCTGTGCGCACACCGTCCTCTAGAGGCCTGCAGGTCACAGGCCCCGCTGGCTGCGACCCGGCTGCCAGCGGTGCCCACGGTGGCAGTGAACCGGCGGGAACCCTGCAACAGCGAGAGGCGAGGTCTTCCTCTCCTCTTCCTTCTCTGGCTTGCCTCGCTTATGCCCAATCTTTCTAGGCCATTGCCCCCCTCCCCTGCTCCCCATGCCACTTACCCTTCATCTCGCCCGCCTCCTTCCCACGCACCGGGACTGTCCCACCCGCCTGCAGCCGAGTGTTCGTGCTGTCCCTGCCTGTCAGCGGTGCCCATCACCGGTCCCACGGGCAGCATCGCCCACCCCCGTTTGCCCCTTTGGCGATCACGCTCCCCCCCCATGCTTATACAAAACCGCCTCTGGCGCTGCCGCTGCAGAGTGCTTACTCGCTCTAGCTACTTTCTTTTAGCGTGCTTACGTTCAGGTTCAAGGCAAAGCTAATGTTAATGACACGCTGATTAACACATTTTTAATATGGAGATGTTGCAGGCTCTGCTTCGGCTACCGTGCCTGTGCTCCTACAGTGGGTGAAACAAATGGACTATGCATGGCTACGTTTTAACTTCTCCAAAATAGTTTAACTATTTAACTATTAATATATTTAATGTTAATGAACATGAAACTCAATTTATGTATTCATTAACATTTCATATCCATAAAGCTCTTGTCTGTTATGTACAGAAAAAGGAAAATAAGTATGTCACTACAAATTGTGAAATAAATAGTCCCCAGGGTCAATAATATTACACAACCTCTCCTAGTGTGAGACACTAAGAGCAGTTTTTGTCAGAAGCCAATGCTTTCTGACCTGGATTTTTTAGATATTCCACATACAGAGGCTGTAAATGTTCAATGCCAAATTTACTTATTTCAAGACAGATGATGTTACATGGGATGCCTGATTTAGTGGAGTGATACAAAATATGCTGAAATCACAATCACAAATGTAAGTTACACCTAGCAAAATATATAGCAATTGCAATACATACTTCAATCACAAAACCGATGTGATGATTCCCATCACCAGTCTCTGTAATACACTCATCGTCATGACACCGGTCATCGCCAGGGAGGAACGCGTGGGCTGAAGACAGCTCGAGCTTGTTGCTCTGCTGGAGATGCCTTTGCTAGCTGTTTGGGGTTTGTGCTCTGTGTTAAGCAGAGCCACGTCTGTCGTTCCCCCTCCTCCCCCATGCTAGTCTGGCTAACTCAAGGAGACGTTCAAACTCCTTCATTGAACTCAGGGAGAAACGTTTGCATCACCTGTTGATTCACTCAACGGCTGACAGCTGTTAAGCAAAAACAAAGGGCACCCTCCAGCCCCCTTTGTGTTGAGATAGTGTCAGCCTCTTTGCAATAGCTGTGGTCAGTCACAGCCTGCATTTATTCCCCGAGATGCATGGGCCCATCTCCCTTGTCCATCTCCTCTGAACATTCTGCCATTGTAGAGGTTTATTGGTCAGTTAGTCTTGGATCCTTTTCTTGAGTGAAGAAAGTATAGTGGGCTCTACAGAGAAATTAAGATATTTATTCTGGGTTTATAGTGGTTATATTGCTTCTAAATTAGGAGAAGCCATTGTTTGCTGTTAATGGAGAGAGATGTCCAAGTCAAATATGCGCATGGAATTTCGTCAAAATTCAGTTTGTCATGCTTTTTAAGGAATAATCTAACATGCCAAATTTATGGAGTGATGTTTTCTATTGAGCTATAGAAACAGCAAAATTATTGTTGGAATCAAAAATAATACACAGTAAAGAGAGATATACTCTGTGGAGACTAACTAGGGCTGAGATCTAAAATCGTAAACCTGTGAAGGTAGTAGTGGGTTTTTCTGAATAGTTAAATACTGGCCCTTACTTGTCAAAAGCTGTAAAGTGAAAAAGTATCTAATTATCATTCCCTTGAGATCCTGCCCATTTTTTTAGATATCTATTTTCTGTATGGAACAGCAGGAGGCATCATTATCTTCCATAAACATTCATACCATCTCCTCTGTATGGAATGTTGCATGTGTATGTATTTTCTTTCAGTTCATAAGGACTATTCTTCTTCTGCCCAATGTTTCTATTTCTCTTGTATTACCTAACAAGGTTAGAATTGCAATTACATTCTTTCCATAAGTGTCCATTGAATTCTTAATCTACAGTATTCAGAACTTTTTTTGAAGGTCAGAGAGTCTACAGGAATATTGACTTCATGAATACATTCGTGAGTTTTTTGTGACAAACTTTCATTTAAAAATCATCTCTCTCTTTATGCTAAAGTAAAATATCTAGTTTGAAAGACTGTGCCTCCAATTGTGCCCACATGGACAAACAATGAAGAAAAATGTGGACTATGCCTAAAATGCAAAAGGTGAGAAAATTGCATACAGATATAGCTTATGGCAATGCAATTGGAAAATATAGCGTGGGGTTTAACCATGCCATTCCACTGGAATTTCTGTTGCTAAAAAATTCTGGTATCTTCTAGGAAAGTAAAGATATTTAATTTGTGATGCACTGAAACAGCAAGGGTTCTGTTGTTTGGGTTGGGTTTTTTTTGAGGGCATGAACAGCATTTACTTTTATTCCTTTTAAACGCAGAGCTCTGCTAGTTTGGAGAGCAAAACAGATGCAAGCTTGTTTTCTGTTTTTTTTTTTTTAGAAAGAATAGCTCCCTGCTGTCATTTCCAAGTTAAAGACTAATTAGACTTACAGAGATACTTCCAGGAAGATGAACATAAAATGTAGGGACCTGATCCTGAGAAACACTGAAAGCTTGCAATGTCAGTGAAATTATTGCCAATAATAGGGGATTTGTTTCTTTATTTTTTTCTCTCTGGGCCCAATTTCATCCTACTTATAATGGGGTAGGTATGCTGAGACAAAAAATAAAAGTTCAAATATAATCTGTTAAGTATTGGCAATTTCAAGGCAGGTTACATGCTTTGCCTTGCAAGCATATGGATTTTTTTTCTTCCCAAAACAGGAGGAATTGTTCCATACCCTACAAACAGTTCTTTTATACTCTGTGAATTAGGATCAAGATATTGCATCATTACAAAATAGAAACTATCAGTATTATATTTCTGGTAAAACGAATTTTCAATCTTTTTTTTTCCCCTCCCATCACTAGTAGAATGCCAGTGCTTGAGGTGTTGTTGATATTGTTGTAGTCTTAAAAAACTTTTTAGAAAATTGAAAATCCATCTTTGAATACACCAAGACATTTCAGAGGAGAAGTATTGCACAGGTTAATTATCATATAAAGTCGGAAGGGACCATTAGATAATCTGATCTAATCTGACCTCCAGCATAACTAAATGTATACATTTCATGTACTTACATGCCGTGTCTTTGCTGAAATGAACCTTTCCCATGTCCTGGAAGGTCACATGTTTCAGAAAGGTCTCTGCCTCAAATCCTAGCGTGGGCTTTTGCTGCTTTGCCTCAGTGGTTAACATCTTGTTAACACCTTGGCATTATTTCCAGTCTTGTCTGGTTTCTAGCCAGTGATTTTTTTAGTATGTTTCTCTACCTACCTAAAGATGGTTTCAGAATTAGCATTTTCTCTACAAGAATTTTTCATCTTACAACAGAATAATCAAGATTCTTTTTAACTTCTTTGGAAAAGTAGCCTAACCTCTTTTAAATATCTTACTAAAGCATTACTTTTTCAACATAAATTTTTCAGCTTTTCTGTACTTTCTCCTATATTTCAACGTCCTATCAGAACTGTATGTTTTATTCGCATAATTGTAAAATTCATAGTATTCATACAAAATAGGGCTGGCAAGATACCAGGCAAAGTCATCCACTTCATCTACTACTCCAGGGCAGGATCAGCTGTACACATTCTTGATCCAGGTTTATCTAACTTGTTCTTAAAAACTTCCACCATTGGAGAGTCTATAACCTCTCTAGGCAACCTATTCCAATGCTTAGCTATCTTTACCACTAGAAAGTAAATCTTCCAACTAAAACAGGGCATAGTACTCCAGATAAGACTTTTCTAATGCTGAACAGAGCATAAGGATTACTTCACAGTCTTGTTATCCCTTACAATAACATATTTGATTTTTACAACAGCACAGCCCTTCACTTGTTTTCAGCTTAAAATTCACAGTAGGTTCTGAAGTTCTTTTCTGTAGAATTAATATCCAGCCAGTAGTTTCCCTCCTTCTGTTTGTTCAGATGGCTATCAAGATGTAAAGTTACTCCATTCATATTCACTGCTGCTTCTTTTGTACATTTCTAAGTCTCATCAACTCCTTTAGGTTACAACACGGCACTAAAACTGAGTTAGTTTCTTTGCCTTATGACTCCTCAACTCTCTCTAGTGGTTCAGTGTTTCAGGAATGTATCTAAACTTTCAATAAGGCATTTATTATTCCTAGAGATGCAAGCCAGTACTCTGTAGCTGTCAAAGCTAGTCAATAGTAATGTGTCTTAAATTCTGCCCCTTTGTAGCATTTAGGTCTATTATTCAGAATTATCATGTATGTGCCTTGCTCAGACTTATCACATACTCAGATTTCTCACGTTTGTGTGCTTTACTGAGAGCTTAAAATCTTTGCCTGATGATAGGTGCCTACAGTGTTTCTTTAAAAAATCAAAGAGAGATTGCACTTAGCAAGACATTTACATATATACTGTAGATTTTTTATACTGGCAGAGCAATGTACTTGGGAATAAGTTATGACTTAGCATTTTAGGAACATAAAAGAAGAATTGAAATCTGATGCTACAAATAACCTGCTGTGGAGAATCTACTCTGACTTCTTCATGTGATGTCAGGTGTCAAGTTAACTACTGGAAAGAATCATATCTGGTTTCCGTATAATATAGCATGACTTCTTAAAGAGTATCAGATAGGTGTGTTATTCCTCCCTTCACCCCTCCCTGCAATTTAACATAAAACTATTTTAAATCACATAAATTATTCTGCAATTATATTGAAAAATATGTTGATAAACTAGTTGAACTGCCATTTATCACATCCTTTGCATATTTAGTGCACATTTTATTTACTAGTCATAAATTAGGTTCCTGAGATGCATCAGATGTCCTAAGATATGAGGAACATGACACATCTAAAAAATTTAGCAACCTGTCAAATTGAGATTGCTATTTTAACAAATAGTGAGAATGTGGCAAAAATGCGTATAGTAAGAGATAGTGTTGATCCATGAAGTCATGAAAAGATCCAGATTCTGCTAAATTGCAGAAATAATAAAATATTGATCAGTTACAAAGCCTAGTATTTTGTAAAGGTTAACTTTGAGAAACAAAAAAAATTGATGAGGCTAACAACACTTGAATTACAAACAGAATGCAGAGGAGGCATAGATTAATTCTATTAAAAAAAAAATTAATATCTGCGACTTTCATTCCTGATAAGAGGGGAGAAAATGATCTGGAAGGATTTCTTTGGATCTGTAAGCCCCTTCCATAAAAAGGAATTTATCCAATTTATCCATAAATAGGATATTTAAAGTGAGAAAAGAAACCAAGAAGGATGGAAATAAAATTGGCTAACAGATATATTCTGTGTGTTAAAGGTTAGGCAGGGTAGAAAAATCAGAGCACAGAAGAGATTTAATTTAGACTTTACACATAAAATTAAAATGAATTGTTAAAACATTTTTTTATCCCTAAAGACAAACGTACTGTTACAGACTTCTTTGTGTTACATATTAAAGGCAAGTCTTTTTCTTCAATTCAGCTTAAAGACCGATCAGAATGTAATGACTCAGTACTTATTGAAAATGATAGGAGAAAAGAAAATTGTAACATAAGATTTCAGGATGCAAGCGAAACTTTTATGGCTTACTATGGAAAAAGTTAGAGACCCTTAAACCTTTGATACTGAAGTAATTAATGCATGTAAATCAGCTGAATGGAAACCACCATTAATAAATATAAACATAAGCTTTTGTAAATGCAGTTTTCTACATTCACCTAAATGCTTATTTACAGCCTTACAATTATTACATTGGAAATACTTTACATTTTTAAATGATGAAGATGATGGTGATGAATAAAATAAAATAATAACACAAAAGTAGTGTGCACTTTTCTGGCAGTGAGCACCACTTTTTGGTGAGAACCGTTATATGTGTACATTACTTTAACCATCATAGTCTAAAGGCAACATTGCTTACTATTAGAGTATGTGACAACAACGTTGCAATACGCCCTTACTTCAAAACACCTCATTGGAAGCACCTGCTGTGAATTCTAAAAATTCACATGGACTAGTCATGTCAATACAGAAGGGAGAGACTGAGGTTTTCTGAACTCAAAGTATGCCTGAGTGTGAGGTGTTTCCTGAGCCTCAAGAAACTGACGGCTGGAAAAGAACCTTGGGGATGCTTTGTACATCCTTCCTCTTTTCTATATACCCTTCTCTGAACATCCACTTTTGATCATATCAGGGACAGGATACTGGACCAGCTGGACCTGTGACTTGACACCGCTCTTATATATGTCAAATGTACAGTAACACCTTGTCAAGAGGGCCAAATTTTTGTTGGTTTGTGTTGCCAGTTTTATCAAGAAGATAAATTTTGATATGCCTACCTAGCCAATTTTCTTAGTTTCATCTATATTCCAGCTATATTAGACCTGAATAGTCAGGGACTCTTTCTAGAAAATTCTGTAGGGTTTTTTGGTTTTCTTCCCCCTGCTGTCTTCTAAAGTTAAAGTTTCTTCAAAAACTAGCTTGAGCAGAATCACTGCTGAAACTATCTTTTCCCTTGAGAAACTGACAGAGATTAAACAATCCTTTGTTCGAGTAGAGTCTGTGTCAGAAATCTTTGTTTTACTATAAGGGGAAACGTTGCTGAACATGCAGGGTTTGGCCAGTTTTTGAGTTTGAAAGAACATTTCTGGAAGTGTAGAATTCTTTTCTTTAGCCCTTAAAAAGAGTCAAAAAATTATCTTTTCATTATTTGGGTTGTAACTTCAGAAACGTTTTCTATGAAAAAGCCCTCTCAAATACTCATACATATACGTTTTACTGATAATTCTGCATTTTTTATCAAAAACCTCTTTGAATGCTTTTGTAATACTTCTAAGTGCTACTGACATGAGTGTTATTCAATGTCATGTGTTTTCAATAGTAAATCCTAAGGCTGGTTCTTCAGTATGTATTGTCAGATCAACATTAACCATTTCATGTTTCTAGCCCATGCTAAATGACAGTTTATATCCCAGTGGCAGCTGTAGCAAATACATTTATACCTCTCAACGGATATTTCAAGAGAATTAATATGCATTATTACTCTGAATTCTAGTTCACCATGCTGTAACTTTTGCATGGAGCCATAACCTTAGCTCCAGTATTGACATACACACTAAAATTTGTACATCATGAGTTACTCACTGGTCTCAAAAAGACTACTCACAGTGAAAAAGCTGAAGGTTCCAATCTGCAACTAGTTTTCCATCTTTATAAACCCTCCAATGGTAATTCCCACATGACAGAAATAATGAAAAATGAGATTCCATCCTTCCCATCCAAAACTAAAAATCTTTCAGGGAGATTTTGAAAAATTGGAAAAACAGAGATTAGCTTCTAATAAATTATATCACTTACTTAAAAGTCTGTAATATGAGCACTTTTAATTTTGAGAGAAGCAGATATCTGTCTTAGACCTAAAGGAATAATTTTACATCGCCTGATTAGCCTAATAGGATAAGAGGCATGTCACTGATTAGAGAAAAGAATGTGTCTGAGGTAATAACAAGCAAATTCTACTGAAAAAAGATTATGTTTGTTTTGGCAAAAGAATAGCTGAAAGAAAAAAAACTAACAAACTATTTTGTGTTTAGACAGTGTTTTAGGACAGCACATTCAGATTTTAAAATTTGATAGTATTTTTTCAGTAGATTTCACAGTCTATATAAGCTGTTAAGATTGAATTTCAGAAAATTATTACAAGAAAGAGTGAAGAACTACCTAGCAATTTCTAGCAACGGCGAAACAGGAAAACCTGGAATTGCATCAGTCAGAAAATTAATAAGAGAGCGCAAATGTGTGTTAGCTAGAGATAAATATTTCATCTTTTTTTTTTACCACTTAAAAACTACAGAAAACAACTTTTATATAAGTTTCAAAAGCGACATAGGTTTAAGAGGAAATGCTTCAAGTCAGAGAGTATTGAAATATGTTCCTGACTTTCTAACCCTTCTTGCTTTGCTGCTGCTAAACAACCCACTTACTGTGAACTCCAGAGTTGATATTCGAGGCTGTGATGTGATATTGCAAGTGTTAGAAATGTAGAGACAGTAGTGGTTTGACTTAACACAACAATGAAAGTGAGGCTTCCAGCGGTGCATATTTACCCTGATCAGTAAGAGTTCAATCAGAAGACAGTTAAAGACTAATTTTAAAAATACGTGTATGTAGAAAAGACTTCTGGTGAAGCGAATAAGAACAATCATGTTACATTTTGTTACATAATATTGGCTTTCGAATTCTTGTACAGAGATTACATTTGATATTATATTATTGGATATTACATTGATTGGCTTTTGAATTCACGTACAGATTGGAAATTACTGTGAAAAGTATATAACAGTCTACATGTTACATCTTCATTTCTTACATAAATATTTACTATTATTAACAAAACCAATTGTAACAGAGGACAAGTGGTCTAATTTACATTTAGGTGCATTCTTCAAGAAAACTGAATTTTTAAATCAACTATATATCACAGAATCATAAAATCTTGGAATGGTTAGGGTTGGAAGGGACCTCCAAGATGATCTAGTTCCAACTCCCCTGCCATGGGCAGGGACACCCTCCACTACACCAGATAGAGCAGTGTAATACTACTGTATCCAATTGGTGTCTTACTAGTGGCCTCATTAAATTAGTTGCATTCAGAATGTCCAATTTACAGCATTCATAATTTTTAGTCTCATTTTGTGCAGCAGATATTTTTGGGTTTTCTTCTAGTGAAAGGGTTTTTTCGTAAACACTAAAATAAAAAAAAAACCCTCGCTTGTCCTTATTTTAGTCAAGTTCTACTTAAAAATTATTTTCTTGAAGAACCATTAAATGGGATAGCTTCTTTTCGCTTTTCAGATATGATCATCACTGAAAGTGCACAAGCAATGCAACTCAATATACAGTGATCACCATTGCAATCTTTGCCTTTGCCATTTGTTAATTAACATGATTTTGTGGTTGTTCTAGCACAGAAAATGAATTTATTTATAGATCTTAAAATAAATGGCTTGAAGAGTCTTTTTATTGTGATACACACAGTTTTGAAAACCAATGGAAATTTTTCTTAGTGAATGACAGTCTTTGTCAGAAGCCCACTGAAAATAATGGCTACTAAAAAAGTAGCCTTTCTCACTCGAACACTGCAAAGAAATGACAGAACCAAGGAGCTGTAAAATTCCGGAATGGTAACCTTTTCAGGTATAAGCCTCTGTGGTGATTTAAAGTCAGACATGAAGGTTACATCAGTCCTCAGATTTCTTTAACTTGATCAGAGGCTAGAGCAAACATCTGCATCTGTAACTGGACTACACACAGTAGAAAATCTCCAGATCCTGGGACAGTATCTTTCTGAACTTATGTCTACAATCCTCTGGCTTCCCTACATAAAGACTTTACAGTACCAGGGAAGGATGCAGGTGGCTCTTCATGACTGAAAATTCTGTATGTGCGCTGGTGGACAACAGTGCAATTCCACTAGCAGATCACATCCCTCCAGAAGTGATTCCTTTGAAGGGCAGAGGAAGACGAATCAACTGCAATACTGCCTGTAATGTTGTAAACACATTTGTAGGTGGTCTTCCAAAGAGGATGGCAGCAGCATGATGTAGTCACATAATTCCAAAATGCAAACTGCAGAGCTAGATACACAGATGGCAAATTCAGCATCGTCATGTTAAACTTCCCTTTCATCCAAAGTTGTAACTTTTCGTTTACATGCTAGGCTTCTTTTTTGAACAGATCTCAACTGTTCTGAGCAAACTTGGTATTGTTAGAAAATTTTCAGTTCATGGAACCTGGAATGAAGGTGTTTTTCCAAAGCCTAAACAGGGTTTTATTTGGCTAATACAGTGTCAGGTACATCTGCACAAGTAATCCTTAGACAGATTAGGAAGCAAACCTGTGGACAGAAGCTGGGAGGGTTTAGTGTTCTATGCTTGGCTTACTCTGGAGCATACTATTCCTGAAACACTTAGAGATTATTTTATGCTTACATGAGACTTTCAATGTTATGAGTTTTTTGGAGCCCTGGGAAGAGACTAAAGGTTTTGAGAATCTAAATTGCAGAATTAGGAGACTATCTTTTTGTGGATCTAGAGATTATCTGGATAGCTTCAGAAAGATATCTCATTAACTAATTTCAAGTGTAGTCAGTTAGAAATTTACATTATTTCATTTTTGTGCTTGATATTGACTTTACAAAAATTTAAATCCGTGTTTCAGAAAAGATTCCAATTTTGTTGTGGAATGTATTAGTAGAAATGTAGCCGGTGAGTCCAAGAAAGTCATCTTTCCCGTTTCTGGCACTTGCGAGATTGCATCTGTAGTACTGTGTCCATTTTTGAGCTTCTAAGAAAGATGTTAACATGCTGGAGCAAGACCACCAACATTGTCAGGGTCCAGAGTACATAACATATGGAAAGAAGCTGAGGAAACTTGGTCTGTTCAGTGTAGAGAAGGGAAAGCTCAAAGGAGACCTTGGTCCATACACTACCTTGTTCAAAGGATATGGAGAAGACAGAGCCAGACTTTTCTTTTCTCACATTTCCATGATCATCAGACTAGATGCAATAGACATAAGTTGGAATAGGCTAACTTATAATTAGATATAAAGATGACATATTTTGTAATTCCATAAAATAGAATTCTATAACATATGTAAGTAGAACTATACGGAGCAAGAAGATTTTCATTTCCATATGCATAGTCTTCTAGATATATTTCAACTGAAATATGCGAAACCACCTCTAGTTCATTTTCCATCAAAGTCATGCTTGGTGTTAATTTAAAGAAAGGATGTATTATTTTCATTAGTGTTCTTGAAAAGAGCATTTCATGAAGGGGCTTCTTTTATGTTCTGTTCAATGCTGTTCATTACCTTAAATTCAATCAAGTGGCTCATCAAACAAGACAGATGAGTGGAGATTTTTTGTTTGTTCCTGGCCTCGTAAGTGGCAAGTGTGGGAATCTAACTTACTTGTTTCATTGTTCCAAGGAGTTACAGAATAAATGAGTCATTAAAATGAGGAAACCAGAGCAGGAAGAGTTAAAGGGAACAAAAAGCTTTTTTTCTCATCACTGAAAACAGCTGTCATTAGATGAGCTACATAATGAAAACCTCCCGGCGATTTTCTTATTATCAAAGACTATAGATGCAATGATTCTGGCTGCATGTGCAGCCTTTCAGAGACAGACTTTGAGACAGTATGTAGACAGCTTTCAAAAAGCTTGGAGTCTATCACAGTATCCTCTGAGCTTGCCAGTGTTGCTAAGCGCATATGTTGATGATGGCAGTACAAAAAACAACAACTGGTCTTCTGTTGTATAGCATGTTGTGGAATGATCGCACTTTTGCTGATAAATGTGACATATATTGTTGTAGCTGGATAGTTTAAAGGTGTGAGATGAAACTTGAAATGTTGCGTTAAGTAATTATTGGTCCTGATTCTGATCTATAGAATTTCTCACATCCCTCAAGTTTACCCATACTGGTTTGTCTAATAAATGACATTGTCCACATAAATACATTTTTTAAAATGGATTAAAAATACACAAGTACTCATAAAAGTCTCGGGTAAACTCCAAGACAGACATCCTGAGAAAGCTGAGCTCCTCAATAACCAGCTGAGAAGAGTATTTTCTATTGGTCATGCCACACCTTTATCAAGATATGAGAACGATTCCACTATAAGATAAGATAATCAGGTAATTGGGTTGTTTGGACCTGGAGAATATGAATTTGATTCCATGGGCCTGAGAAGGAAAATAAATTGGAAATGTTTCAAGCCATTATTCGAGTGTTTTCATGGCACAGCAATTTCTGAAACTTTCATAAACTGGAACTTGTGTATTTTTATAGAAGAGATGTACATATTAATGCTCAGAACATACATTCTAAAAATTGACATCCAAGTAGATGAAGCTGTTTCCCAACACAGGTGTCTAAATAACCAACAGTAGTTTTTATTCACGTAGTGTTTCTTTTTGACTAAGCCCCAGTTCACCTGCTACTTCTTCAGAAAACCTGAGGCCTGTATTTCTAGATACCTAAAACAAGGATGTTTTATCACCTCTTTTAAAGGAGTACAAGTCTTTTACAACATACATGTTTTATATTGTAATCCAATAATGAACGATTGAGAGCCCTGACATACAGTGATCTACCTTATTCATATAGTTTCATAGGTTTTATCAGGATTTGTCCCACACACCTTTCTGAAGCAAAACTACAGTGGTTTGAAATGTAGTTTTCCCCTATGTTGGACAGAAGATTTAACAATGCAAATGTAATTACATGACCAAAAGCATTATCACACAGTATAAGGTTACAGTGGTCATCAGTGACACTTAACATAATTCAGCAAGTATTCATTTCTATGCTTTACTCTCTTTTACAACTTTACTCTCTTGAGCATTTTGGTACAGTAACTTAATAAGTGCTGATTTTCTAATGGTTCATATTGTGCTACTCATCCAGCATTCAAGAGAGACCCTTAGTATTCAATCACATTAATTCCTGCTCCCTCACTATTTTTTTTGTTAAGGTGATACAAAGTTGTTACCCTCCCTGTATGCTAATACATCTCCTTCTCCTTGAAATCTTTTAACTTGTGTAATGCCTTTCCCCACTGTTTGAAGATAAGTCATTGCTTTCTGACTTTAAAAGTCTAAGAACTGAAACAAGCTTATAGACTTTACCTTTGAGGTCTGATTCATTTCCCCTTTTATCCTTTTTTTTTTTTTTTTTTTTTAATGGCCTTTTCAGCAATATGGTAATCTCTCCAGAAGGATATTTTGGCTGTATAATCCTCTTCATACTCACATTCTTTTTGTAACTAGTGGACTAGTTCAAGTAAAAAGGTTTTTTGTATTATTAAAAAGTAGAATCAAAGTATCAATCTCAAAATCCTTACTGCCTAATTTTAGCTTCATCAAAACACATACATTTAACCTGTTCAAGAAGTCTTTTGGACTGCCTGTGTTTTTAAATTTATCAACTGCATAATTTATTGTCTTTATAACTTAATTACATCTTCCCTCTGCCTGTTTTCATTAGCAGGGAAAGAATGAGCAGTGATAGTCCAGAATAGCCCAAACATTTAAGGACATGACATCACACCTTACTTTGAAGGGCAGGATTAAGGGTAGTAATCCCTAATTTATTATTCATCTTGTAGATATTTCTCTCTTTACAGTTCTACTCACTAATCCTCCCACATTTGGAGCAAAAATAGGACATAGAAAATGGATTGTGTAACAAGTGCACCAGAACTCTGCTTGAAACATGTTTTCCCTAACACAGGAGTAAAAGGAAAACCTCTATGACCTCCTGGAAATAGGAGGCTGTAATTTTTAGAACTGTTATCTGTAACCATTCTGTTTATAAAATTCACTTAAAATGAGTGTCTAACACTTGTTACTGTTCAGTTTGTTTTTGACAAGTCTCGCTAAAATTATTACAATATGTCTCAATTTTATTTTACCATTAATTGAAAAGTAAAGGTCATGTTTTTATTTTTAAAATCAAAGAATTCCCTACAGTTCTTCGGAAACAAGGCAAAAGAGAAAATTGCAATTCTAAGGGATACTCCTCAGAATGAAATCTGTATCTCATCTGTTTACACATTTATTTTCTAAGCATCTTAATCTTATTAGTTACTATATGAAAAAATATTTTCTGTATCAGATACTTTCAAAAATTACTTCAATATGTGTTGTCATATTATATTAACCTTATCTTTTGCCACTAATCATGATTTTCGACAAATATTCTAACTTACTGAAAAAGTCACATCTTTTTCACAAATAGGCAAGATAGTTACAAACGTCTTGGGTAGTAATTCTGTATAAACAGGGAATTTGCTTGTTTTGCACAATTTTTAGTTATTGTATTTCTCCTTCCATTTCTACAAAATTAAACATTTTACTAGTATCAACTCCACTCTGACATATATAGATTGGTATAACTTTATAGATACACTGACTTTAAATTCCTTACCTAGATTCAGCTATGAAAAATCAGGAGAGGTTTATTTCAGCAAGGGAAAAAATATGCATGTGCATACTTTGCCTCATAGTGATAAGATGAACTAACATATGTTGTGACTCATTCATATTTTATTCTTCTATTCTGCCTTGCATATTTCTCTCTATTTACTCTAAAGATCACCAGAAAGCTTGCCATGAAAATAGTTGTTTTACTTGGCAAGAGTCACCATAGAAAATAGCTCCCAAATACATGATCGAGTCTCTATGGATAAGAAATCTTCTGTGAGCTCGTTAGTTTATTACACAAATGGGAATGATAATAGACTGTAGTCTCTCAGCTTTGCTGAGAGGAAGCAGAATAAGTTCTCACTTTCTGTTACTAGTCAATGACATCAAGTAGTTTCACATGGACTCCACATTAGAAGTATAATTCAGCACATTAATTATACCTCAACACATTAAATTATCTTACAGCCAGAGTGCCTAAAATACTCAGACTAATACACAGCCTTTTTATACTGTTACTGCTCTTTTCTGTAACATGAATTAATGCGCCACAAGTCAACAGTCATTGTGATATTCAAGGGAAGAAAATGTGTTTATATTCATTCTGTCTTTCTCTCCACCCCATTTATTACACATTCGACCCTGAAGATGTTTTTAATTAGTTGATAAGAATGGCAAATAATAAACTTCATGAACATTTTATTACACTGTGTGTGGGTATTAATTGTTGCCAATTCATCAACCCTAAAGCACATTAATTCTGGAAAGATTTATTGCGTCTGTTCTATATTTATGAGAACAATATTGTCTTCAAAATATTAGTAAACAAAAATATATTTTGAATATAAATTTTAGCACTGGTATTCCTCTATCTCAAGCTGGCCTTAAATGCTATGCTAGGAAATATTTTGTTCATTAGTAACTGGGTTAAAATGATGTCCATGTGATTCAGCTTGCTTTTGGCCTTTTAATTACTATACTGGTAATTCCTTATACTCCCATCTATATTTCACCTGAGATTCCATTTAGTTAACATTTTCCACCTTATCTGGTTCATTTACCAGTGCTATAGACAGTAGCTTGTGCCCAGTTTGTGATGAAAACCTAGACATCTTCCCCAGCCTGAAAATTGAGTCTCTGTGACATTTACAGAAGGAATTCGAAACAGGTATAAATGCACAGCAGGACTTAAACACTGACTGGAACAGGTTAATTCAAGAGAAGTAGGAAGCATTTTCTTTTAACTTGAATCTTTCAATACGTAAGAGAGTTTTGTATATAGCAGAAACTTTTTATAAATTATAATCTATTTCACCTTGTGTCACGCCCCAATCCACAGACACTGGTACTATATAGAGGACCAGACCAACAGAGACAGTAAGGTCCTCCAACTCTTCTTCATGTCATGCCAAGAGAAAGGAGGGACTGTTTGCAGTCTTCATACACACATAAGATGTTCCAAGGGAATTTTCCAGAAAATAATCAGTCTCCTCATTTTTTAGAGTTCCTAATTCTTCTATGGCATATGTCCTTGTGCAGCACGTATAGAGTGCCAAGGTCGATTATTCTCTATAGTGACGAGTTCTAGGAACTCTCCTTAGATAATAAAGCAAAATCACTCAATTATACACTACTAGAAGTTGCAGATATTACGCAATTCATAATAATATTGCAAAGTATAGCAAAAAAGTTAAAAGAAAACTCTATTAAAATAAGCAGCCTAAGCTGATCTCTCCTAATGCACTGGCCCTTTAGTTTCACCCAGTCACCTCTCTGGTGAACCCAATAACTACTGTGACAAAGCTTCTCTTTGTTTTGTTTTTGTTTTCCTGGGAAGCAACTTTTTTCAACCTATTGACTGTCATAGGCTTCTGCCAGGATGTTTGCTGTCAAACTGGAACACAATACTTTTCAGCAGTAGATTAGAAAATATGTGAACTTGCAACCTGGCATGTAAAACAACATTTAACCCCTTTCTATAAAGCTATGAGAAGAGCACTAGTCCTGGGAATGCAATAAGATTGAAACAGCAAGGGCATAGAGATCAAAACTCTAAGGCTGACTGAACCAAATGTGAAGAAAATTTTTTGAAAGAGAAAAGAGGCTGTCTGCTTTACAAAATCAAGGATGATATTTCAAAATATAGAAAGTATAAGGGAAAAAAAAGTCCTTGAAAATGATGATTTTAAAATGTGGGGCAAGCTGAAAGAATAAGTGATATGATCTATTGCTCTAATAAAGTGAAACCTGGAAGGCACAGGTCACCCCAAATGCACTACTTCCCACAATAGTCTACACATACTGCACAGGAGCCCTGCTGTGCTTCAATTTGTTTGTGATCTGAATGGGGACCAGAATCTTGTAAAATGTCATGTTTATCCCTATCTATAAGTCTAGATGCAACTAGAAATGTTTGCTCTGGACATAAAGCCAATCCTTACAGAACAACAATGAGGTGGCACTTGCAGAGAGCAGGCTCCACAAAGCAAGCTACGCATCCAGAGAGGCAAGGAGTGAGATTGCTCTAGATCTATGTAGACCTGAAATCCATGCCTAGCAGTAATTAAACATGTCAGAAGTTCTGGACCACTACAGAACTGAGTGACGATCTGTGCCACACTGTCTAAAGAATATTTAATTGTAACAGTGGCTGTACTTGGCAGAGAGGTAATTGGGATTGTTTTAGCACTGAGATTGACATTTCCATGCTTCTAAATGTGTGATGAATGTTACCCTGACCTAAAATGTTCTGGTTTTGCTAGTAGTTTAATTTACCTCTTTTTTTTTTCTAAATTGTTCAAATAAGTTGTTGCTTGTACAATTGTTAAGGGAATTTTCAGAATGATGATGTTTTGGCCATTTTGGGCCTTGGGGCTTTACAGAAAAGAAAACATGGAAACCGACTTACAACATGAATTATTTGCACTCCAGGGGATGTTGAATAACAGTCTCTAAACAAACAGAACGAATTTTTTCTGCATGATCATTTATGTGCACTTATACAAAACTCAGCTCTAAAGTATCTTTTTATTTTTCCTTGTAGTGTTTTCAAACCCTCCACACTGTGCACAGGCAGAACTCCAGAACAGATGCTTAGTCACCCCAACCTAGATTATGCTGTGTTCCTCCCAGACGGTTTCTCAGCTCAGTTTTTGTAATGACAAAAACTTTTGACTTCTAACCAGAGCTTTTCAGTGCTTCTTCAAGCAGCAGGAAAAGTTAACAGCACAAATATTTGCTGTCCTGTTATATGGAGAGCATCACAGTATTTTCCATAAGACAATGATCTTTCACAACAAGGTAATTGTCTTCAAGTTTATTCACCAAGGAGCTGGGTTACTGCCTGACAAAGCAATGCTCTTTTATTGAATAAGCATGGTGTTTCCAAAATAACTTTCAGACATTCCCTGAAATAGCTTCATTAGAAATATAACCAATCCTTTTTTGATAGCCTTGCTGTTTTAACTGCTTATACAGCTACTATTAATGCTACATCTACCTTTGAAATACCTTTCAAATTTAATGGAATTTTTAAACATTTGCAGTCTTATGATCTTCCTTGGGTGAACGGTACATGCAAACCAATTCTATGTCTCAGTCTTCCTCCTTGCCTTTGAAAGCAAGCCATGTGTTTTTCAATTGCATCAGTGCAAGAGGCTAGGAGCAGGAAGGTCTGATGACTCCTTGCCCCTGTTTACTTCAGCAGTGCAAGCAGAAACTCTGTGGAAGCTACTCTCACTGTTGCCCTGTGACACCACTAAACTACACAGACTAATTAAAGGTTCTCATGGGTCTTTCCTTCTCTAATCTCATTCATACACCACTATAAGGACAGGTCATGGTCTTTCCATTTACACTCTACACTCAGTTCTGAAGTACACCTGACAGTCAATACGTCGCATCTGAAAGTATTGTTTCATACTGAGCCCACTGACTCTGTTCATAGGCTCCCCTATCACTACATAACCGTCTTAGCACTGACTCATGCTCCAGTTAGCAACTCCTCTGGTGACCTGTACTAAAAAATATTCTTCGAAAAGAATACTTTCTTCTGAGTAATTCTAAGTAATATAAAAAACATCTAGTAACCAATGTTATAAACACATAACAAGTATCTTAGCACATAGCTGTTTGGATTAAAAAGTATTTCAAAGTCATCAGCATCAGTACCCAGCAAATGCTCTTTTATGCTTGAATTAAAAAATAGGCTAGAATAATAAATGGCTTTCTTAAGACAGTCATGATCCTTCTATTTGTGCACAGACCATCTACAACTCTCATGTATCTTCCTTTGTGTTAACAGCATATAAGTTCAATTATACCAAAATATTAATATGTTTTTCACTAAATTTTATAAACAGTTCTTATAATGAAAATCCATCACAGATCATGAAAGAGCAAACAGGAGTGTCTCAAAGTGCACTGCCTCATCTGCATAACTGCAGATAGGTTACAGATTAACAAGGTTATTGAAGGCTAGGGTATGACTTTTGCATACTAAACAACATGCCTTGTGTATATTGCTCTCCCGTTCTTGTTAGTTATGTCATGAACTATGTAATCTAAGGTAGGTGAAGTTTCTGTAGCTTAAAAGACTTACTATTGAGAAAAGAAAAACAAATAGAATCTCTAGTTTGAATAATTATTTTGCATAATGGTCATCTTATGGAGTACAGAAGCTCACCAAGTGCCTTGGCTTCAGTGAAAAGTACAAGGTAGACAAAAATTCCTCCACATAAAGTGACTAGCAATCACTTACAAATCTATTTGGTTCATAAACATTCACACCTTTGATTTTTAGGGATAAATGGTATAATTTATTGGATCAGCTGGTACAATTGGAAAAAAGGAACAAACTCCTTGCAGAGGTCTGAAAACAGACTCAAACAATTCCAATGACAGTACATTGGAACAAACACATTCAATTGCATATGGTTAAGTAATCAGACAATTTTAGAAAATTGGAAAGTTATTGGAGGAGAATAGTAGCAAGAGAAGAGGTGATAAAATTCTTGGCTCTGTGAGAAAGAGGCAGACACAGGCAGTTAGTCACTCTGAGACCAAAGCATTGTATGGCTTTTTTCCAAAAAAAAATCTATTTTCCCATCGTTCTATTAAAGATATTATCTCCCTCTGGAAACTTAACTCACTTATATCCCTAGACTATTACAGCTTCAACAACACTACACTTCTGATTGATGGCTTAGTGCCCAGAAGACGCATCTGTCATTTGCTCTTTGGCAGATATTAAAAACTAGTAAAGCTGTAGAAATATCCTTCTGAAGGTGGGCACCAGATAAAACCTAATATAAATCAGAGCTCAGAACCTGAGATATTTCTAAGCATTGTGATCTCCTACCAGAATAAGTCTACTTTTCTTCAGCTTCTGGGAAAATAAAATATGCCCAGATATAAAACTGGGAGTTAGTACTATCTTGGAACAAAATATATTAACCAGCATTTTTGGCATACATTGTACATATATATAAAATTAGGCCCTAAAGAAATGAGTCAATGAAGGCATTCATTGCTTAATTTGGTGCAGAAATAGAAAATAGACACATAAATCCAAAACTGAGATCCCAAATCCCATTGCTTATGTTGCATAACTCTGGGAGTAGTTCTTTTCCAATCACTTAATTAGTCATAGTTCTTATCAAGAAAGCAGGGCTTGTTTGTTTCGAACACCCTTCTGCAAGAATGGGAGTTGAACCTGTATTTTCCATTTCTAGTTAAGTGTTCCAGTCACTAGGCCACTGTGT
This sequence comes from Tauraco erythrolophus, assembly GCF_009769465.1. NCBI lineage: Eukaryota > Metazoa > Chordata > Aves > Musophagiformes > Musophagidae > Tauraco > Tauraco erythrolophus. The sequence continues at coordinate 45,434,572 of NC_141469.1, forward strand.
AAAATACAGTACCACTATTCTATGCTTCATATCTTTACCTTCAGGATAAGTGTCATACCTGTAGTTGTCTCTCAGACAATGTAATCTCTTACTAAAACCTTGGAAGAATACAGCATTTTAGACACATTTAGACTGTTCCTTTGTGCTTTGATCTAAAGCATCGCTAATTAGTGCTATGAAATCTTGCCCTCTTACTCCCCCCTTATAAACTGCCTTTCATTGGTACAATTTTCTGTTCATCTGAAGACCTTCAGAAGATTACCAGTCTATAAAAAGTAGCATGCTTTTATTCTTTCAGTACATATTTTAAAATAGAGCTTCTGTAATAAAGGTTAAAGAGAGTTTTTGAGCCTGTAGAGATATTCAATGCAGACTTGATGCTTTGCTTATTCAAGTCAGCAAGTTCTTATTGATTTTGGTACAGCCCAAGAATAATATGCTAACTCACTATCTACATCTTCAATATTTGTATAAATTTTAAGTATGATGTTAGCAGCAGAAAAGAAGGAATGATTAACTAATGTGAGAGTATTAGGTTACATTCCTAATAGTTAGGCTTACATTCGTCCCATTGAATAACACATCAAAAATCTGTGCATGGGCTCAGGGGATTTAAATGTAAGTTATGACCACTTCTATTCATTGCCCTTGGACAGTGTGCAAACTCACAAGACCTCAGAGAAAGAACTATGTGATGAAAAGAAAGATTTAAGTAAACACCACAAAAAACTAAGCAGAAATACAACTATGCTAAGAAATTTCAAGATTAGACGGGATATTACATTATTTCACTAGATGCAATATTACAAGCCATAGAACTTCCTCTAGTTTATCCCTTTGATTGTGTCAAAAGCACATTATTCAAAATGTGTACAGCTTTGACTTCTGGAGAATCTCCTCATCTCTTAATGCTTGGTTCTAAAGACAATTCATATTTCCTAAAAGCAAGCAAGCAAATGAGAATAGGAGCAACAAAAACACATAAAAAATATAGATTTTTTATTTCATCTTAACGCACCTATATACCTTATTATGAATATCACTCTCTTTATTTAAACATTCACAAGCTTCAGATTCTCAGTCATGAAGCAGCTGAGCTCCACAGAAACCAGATAAATATTGGAATTCTTTTCCACTGGTGTTGATTCTGTAGATTATTCCAGACTAGTAATATCTGGTACAGTCAATCAGTCAAGCTGTTTGGGCAATCTGCTCCACTCCATCAGTGCCATATTTTGTCTATTTCACTGTCATCACTGAAGACATTTGTCTCCTCAGTGCAGCCCCAAATTCTAATGACTATCATGATTCATTTTAAAAATACTTACCACATTTTGCAGTTTGGGTACATACGTCAGTCTTGAATATTTAATAATGTGATAGACATCATCTACTTGAAGGGTTTATAATAAGCCATAAGTGAGTTTTACTTCAGCTATTTTCCATGCAGATTCATACAACAAAATTCAAACTATATACAAGAATATATGGAAATTTGTAAATAGAAAACATTTAGTAAACCCAACAAAAAAGTCTGTTTGCTGAATTTCCTATATTTCTAGACATTTCTGTACTGTGACCAAATTGAGAATGAGAGATGTATATAAGGTGTTGTCTTCATCTATCCAACGTATACTGCAAAGAGGAATATAATTTTCTTACATCCTGCCTCTATGATGGTATCCAGCTTTTATTATAAATTGGTGAAGGAGTAGTCAGGAAATGAAGATTAAAAATCTGATGAGTACCGTAGTTCAATAAAAACTTTTTACCCTGAAGAAGTAAGAGCGATTGAATCAGACTTTTCATGTAAAAACATCATGTCCCCAAATACTTTGGCTTATGTATCATAGAAAAGTAACTCTTCAATAACACAGGCCATCTGGTAACATAGAAGAGCACATGGACAGTGCATAGTTAAGTTCGTAACCTTGTATTATATATTGATTTCATGTAGCTTAAAGAAATAAAATCAGTGACAATGCAGAAACCTTTCTTGTGATTTCAAAAATAACTTCTATCCATACGATCTTCACAGAAAAATTGTGTAGTGTAAATAGTAATGATTTTTGATTTGTTTTGATCAGTGGCATAATTAGAACAGATCATAATAAAAATCAAAACCAAAAATAAAAAAAATCAGATAATTTTCCTTTCTAATTACTTGATATAAGTAACTTTAAGTTGAATCTTAAGCATATATATTAAGAATTAAAATATAAATTTTAAAATATTAAAATTTAATGTAAAGCATTAATTTATTGAATGTTTTTTGTTCAAGAATTTACACCTGCTTTTATTAATAAATGATTAATAAACAGAATGAGATTTAAACCAATATTTTAAATGTTACTGCATAGACAGAATGCTTTTCTGAAGCAAGGTCCTACAGCTGTTGATGGCAGAAAATTTACTTGTCAACTCCATTTTTCATAAATCTGACATCAATTCTATATGATACATTCTGGCATTATTAGCTGCAGCTTTGCTGATTAGGAATTACTATCTACTATTTCCATAAATTACACATCATTAACAGTGACAGGCAGGCAAAAGGAGCTGCTCTGTTAGAGCACAGGTCTCTCACACGTCTTGTGTTACAAACCAGTGACGAACTTATTTTGTAAGAAGCTGTATGGCCTTCGATCTCTCTGACATCAAGAGTCTAAATAAATGGCAATTCGTAATTGTCACATCCAAATTTTCAGAAGAGGTGCTAAGATGAGGGTAATTTAGTGATGCACCACACTATTTGGAAAAAAAAAAAAAAAAGACTTTTTGTAATATATGCCTAAAAATCTCTTCATTTCACCCATCCAAGAAATCCGATTGATGACCTTGGATCCAGTAAGACGTGTGTAACAGAACCAAGTCCTATATTATGGATTAAGTAAACCGTTTGCATTTATTTTATAACAAAGCAGCCAAAGTTAATGAGTCATAGAATGTATTTGTAGAATTATCCTACTTGTTCAGTATAGCTTATTATCTATTACATGCTATAGACTTATAGTCTCAACCACCCAATTACAGCTCATTTTGAGAAAGCATTATAAAACTTGATTTACACAAATCTCATATCTAACCCTTTCCCTAACATGTGGAACTGTGGAACTCATGACAGAACTGGACATAATCACAGTCTTTAGTATCCTGCAAGGTTGCTTTACTGTGTATAAGATTCCTCTGAATGGAGATGCAGCGTCCTCCTATAGCTCTTCTTCTGAAACAGAGAGATGGTCTATTTTCTGTAAAACTCAGTTCTGTTACTGATATTGTGTGCTATGTTCACCCCTACCAAATCAAACTTGTTAAGAGAATTTATATGAAAAGCACTTAGTTTAATGCAACTTGTAATACATTTCAAGGTCAAAATGGTTATCAAGCTGAAACAGATTCTTGGGATCTGAAAGACTCATGGATTTAAAACGAGGTTTTAAGTGACTTAGAAGTTCTTAAAAGAATAGATAAAAGTTATGGGAATTGCATTCCTGGATATCACTGCCTAAATGAAGACTAAGTGTCACTTTAAGAATTCGGTCTTCTGTTTGGACTTTGTAACATTTTGCATTTACTTTTTACTCACTGTTTTAAACGACGAATAACAAACACTTCTATTCCCCTTGAACCATTTCACCAGTGTAACTTACTGCTCTTGCATCTTAATTAAAACTGAAATATGATTTCTTTCTATTTCTAACTAATTTTTCAATAATTCCTCTACAATGATAGAATTGAGATATGAAGATCATGTTCTCTCCTTTGGTAGTGAATTACATCAGCTTAATTTTAGAATTGTATTTTTGAACTGTATATTTGAGTAACTAATCAAATCTGGAACCTGGAGAATACTTCTGTCCTTATAACATTAAAACTACGAGCTTTATCAAATGATTGTAGAGGTAAGCAATCCAGTATGAACACAGCTGTCATTCACAGTTCTTTCATTTCCTCTCTTTTTTGTCTTTTTACTGCTTCCAGTTTGGAGTGGGATTGATAGTTTTCTATGTTAATTTCTAAAATTCTCCATGTAATAAACAAATAAATATATATGTATGTTTCCTACTTTCCATTTTATAAAATGAAAATATACGAATAAAATGGATAAAAACATAAAAAACACTACAATTTTAATTAAGTGTGAGAGCTTAGTAGAATAATAGTGGTTTACGGTCCTGAAAAAGAAAAGTATGGATAAGAACTAGCTGAATTGAAACTTACCTTAAAGGTACACCTATTTAAGAACATACTTCATTTTTGCATTCAATTCAGAAAGAGAGTAGAAATTTGGAGAGTTTTATGTGGGAGGAAATAAGCCGTATTCACCATCAAAGCACACTCAATTTGCATTGATGTAAATATTTTCTCTGTAGGCTTCAACTTTAAATGAAGTGGTTTATGTTTTTCTTTGTTGACATGTCTCTAAGATACATAAAATTGTCCTGAAAAATATTTCATACTCTTTCTGACTTTTGGCTAAAGCATGAACAGAATGGTACAGCTTTCTGCCCCATCAGCCAATTTTCTGCATTACAAGATTTTTTTTGCTGAGTTTTGGTTGCTGAGGACCCAAATACATTGTAATAAATATACAAAGTTGCTTCTTGTCAGGAGATGACTGCGCATGGTCACTGATCTCTCTGGACATTACTTCTTAATAAAAAGCAATTTGCTTAAACTACTCTTCTCGTTACTTTTGTTGATATTGTAAAATTACAAACAAGTAAAGGGAAATCTTTTAACTTCGCTTTGCAGGAAGTAATATTAAATTTGTTCATTTAGGATCTAGTGTAATTGATTGACCCATGTGAAACCTAACCAGACTAACCCAACTCTCCTAACCAAAGGAGAGTTGGCCAATTATAGTTTTGCACATTCTTCAAAGATCTCATTTAAAATGTAAGGGGAGCTGTGTATGATAATGAATCATTACAACACCATGACAAATTAGATACAGATTATATATTGTTATACTCTGCTCTAGTAAAGAGATATCTGTTTAATGTTCACTATTTCCACATAGGCATTACTTCAGGAAAATAAGTTCTCAAACAGGTACCAGAATTAATTTAAATATAATTCTCACTTCTCAAAGAAGAGTGAAAGAATCTTGCAGATTTATATGAAGGATTTTATCAGTGACTAAGCATCCTCCCAAGAGGTCTGTATGAATCGATGATAATTCAAAGCTTGTCAGAATAACAGGCTGGTATTTTTCATGTAAACAACTTTTATTTTGTTCTCTTCAAAACAAACCACACAATTTTACTGTAAAGACAACTTTGCATTTGAAGATTTAAGATGATTATATTCTAACAATCAAATGTAAATAACTAAAACTGAAACAAAACTTTTAAACGGTATCTGAAGAAACACATCAATGACCATTGGTTGCTTTTTTTTATTCTCTCTACTCTTTGTTTTATGCAATTATTCCATGCCAAGGTGATTGGCACAATCAGGAATAACATCCATGTATTTTACATCCACCATAAGATTGTCTTTTTTCTAAAGAAGTTCAACGACACTCTAAATTGAAAAAAATTAGTTTCACCATGTTTTCTTCCAATATAGCTAGAGAATGAAAGATTAGGTTTATTACAGATTTCTATATATATGGTCTCTGCAAGAGTCAGGATGAACATAGATCTTCTCCCTTTATAATTCAAAAGTCTGTACAAAAACTTATCTCAGTCACAAGAAGCTCTACAGTTGGATAAAAGAAAAACAGCAATGCGAGTAAGAAAATATTTTTCTTATAACTGACTTTGTGTATGTGTGAGGTTTATGTGGTGGGGTTTTGTTAGCAGGGGAGGGGCTCAGGAATAGCCCCTCTAAGGAGCAGCCGGAAGCTTTCCCGGCTCCAGGTTGGATGTATTTTTTGCCAGGTTAGACCTTCCTCTGGGCAGAGTCGAGCCAGCCAGTGCCTCTGTAAAAAAACATATTTAAGAAGAGGACAAAGAACCCTGTGCCATGCAGTATAGAAAGAGGGTAGGTAGTGGGCTTGGGCCCTGGCCTCCTGCACAGCTGACTGCCTTCACTGGGCCACCACCACTCGACTGGAGATGGCCATGGCATTGTGGCTTGGAGCACTCCAAAGCTCCTCACTCCCACAGCGCCTTCTGCGTGGAGTTCATTCTGCTGGGACTGCCAAGTTTTGTTGGACCAGTCAGACCTGGTGCAGCTGCAGAGTAGAGAGGACTGAGATGTGAGAGAAACAACTGTGCAGACACCAAGGTTAGTGAAGATGGAGTGGAGGGAGGTGTGCTGGAGCTGAGATTCCCCTGCAGCCTGTGGTGAGACGGCAGGCTGTCCCCCTGCAACCCATGGAGATTAATGGAGGAGCAGAGATCCACCTGCAGCCCGTGGAGAACCCCACACTGGAGTAGAGATGCCTGCGCCTAACAGAGTTTGTAGAGGACTGTCTCCCATGGGGAAGGACACGCTGCTGGAGATTAACAGTGGAACAGAGATGTATCTGTAGTCCATGAAGGACACCGTACTAGGACTGGTGACTGCACCCTAAGAAGCTGTGACTCCGTGGGAAAAGCCTGTGCTAGACGAGTCTGATGCATAAAGTCTGGATTCCGCAGGAAGGACTCACGTTGGAGAAGTTCATGGAGAACTATCTCTTGTAAGAACAGAGCAGAGGAAGAGTATAAGAAGTCCTCTCCCTGAGGACGAACAAGTAACAGAAACAATGTGTGATGAACTGACCTGCGACCACCATTCTCTGTCCCCCTGCACTGCTGGCAGGGACCAAGCTGAGCTTGTTTTGTCCATGGCTGTGGTTAGTGGGTGATCTCTCCATCTTTTTATCTCAACTCTCAAGCCTTTTGTTACATTTTTCTCCTCTCCAGCCCACTGGGGGGGTTAGGGGAGAGGAGCGAGTGAGCAGCATTGTGGTGCTTAGTTGTTGCCTGGGGATAAACCACAACAGTGTAAATATATTATTATTCATTAAAAGTATTCTGACTGGAAACTTTACATCATGCAAAACATTTCCATTATTTTTTAAGGGTTCAGTACATAAGGAAAGAGATAATTCAGAAATCTAAGATCATGATGCAGCTGGATTTCTCTGAAGACACCACAAAAACATTTCCTTCACTAATTGCGAAGGATTTAGTGGTTTCCTGTAACATGGTCAAATGCTGGAACATCATTATCCAGAAAAGGTCACAGACGATTTTTCTGACTTGTAAAACATGAAAATACTGTGATGGCTGGGAATACAATTTTCCTTCTATAATTTTTGAATAATGGGTGTTGAAAACGATTTCCTTTGCAAGTTACAATAGCTGTTTTCAATGCAGTACCACAAAACTGATCTTAACTATACAAACTAGCATGAACACTGAAAATTTAGATGTTTACTTGACTCTGGAGAGTGATAAACTAACAATTAATGTTAATTATCTCATATCATGCTGTGTGTGACTCAAAATAATGCATATAGTGCACTAAGTACCTTCTGAACTACTCTATCTAGATCTGACCTTAACTTGTAATGAAATTCTGATTAATATACAGCACTAGAAGTATACCTGTGTACTATAACAGAATGTTAATCCATATTCTATTCAAATAATATTTTAATTTCTTAATAGATCTTCTCAATGTGGAATCTTTCCAACTAATATATCTATAAACTTACAGAGCTGAAGCAAGTGCTGTTAAAATAAGAATTTGAACAGCCACGATTAATGGCATGGCTAGGAAGTGTAAATCAGAAGAGATATATTAGTCAAGTGCAGCCATTTTTTGTAACAAAGCTAAACCTGAGGATGAGTCAGCAACAGAGCTTAATTTTCAATTACTTTGACTATTTATGCCTGCCATTGAACACTTTTTATCTCTTCAGACACCTAGCAAGGTACAAGCTAACTTTTATGTGTTTACACAAAATTTTACACCTTTGAACACTCTAGGCATAATTACGTTATGTTATCCTTAATAGTGAGGAATAACCTCATACAAGGTGAAGAGCAGCAGATTCTGGAACACTCATGCAAAGCTCACTGAAATCGGTGACATTTTTCCAATAACGACAATGAGCTTGATCAGTTTCTATGGCCCTGATTCTGTAACACCAGGCACTTTCTGTACCTTATCCTTTGCACTTGTCCAAAACTTGTACAGATAAGAATGGTAGCTTTTCCTGTTTGGTTAGATTGTTTAAAGTCAAAGGAAACATAGATCATTGCTTCTCTGATGCATCTGATACTTATTATGGTTCTAGTAGTAACAACAGAATTGTTTTATAAAAATTATTCAGTTCCATCGAAATCATAATCTCTATATATAATTTTAGTAAGAAATAATTAAGACATAATGTTTAGACAGAACAACTAAGTTCCAGTCATGGACTAGTTGTTTATATTCAGAATATTCTGTGTTGACCATTTTCTTGAAAAAAGCCATCATATCTAATGTTGAAAACATGTCTGTAACAAATACGGGAACAGTATTAAAACTACTGAAAATAAAAATGTAATTGGTCTGTGAGGAATATCATAACAAATTCCTCCTGTTTTCCACCTGAGGCCTCAAAGATATATGTGCTGATTCTTGACTTTTTACTTGTCTGAGCACATGTATTTCAATTGTTTAATTAAATTGCTTTATTTAATCTGATGAAAACTCCTATGCAGCTACTCTTGCTTGTGACTGGAGCAATTTAAGACATTCAGAGTAATCCAAGAAGTTTTCAGCTAGATTTCTGTTTTCCAATGAGATTTTACCAACTGTCAGCTGACTGTAGAGAATGTGTGCATCCTTCTAGCTTGTTCAATGTGAAGTAGAATAGGTTCCTTTAAAGTTGTGATGACTTCATCCATCATAAGTAATGAAAAGCAACGTTTTTTTACTAGGAAAATGCACCTTAGCACAAGATGTAGAAATCTCCCACTGAAAGAGAGATTAACCAAATTTCATCAATCAAATCAAATGCAATGAAAAATAACCATTTGAACACATCCTTCTTCAGCTTACCACAGTATAACATGGGCCTATTCCTCATACATGTAGCTGAATGGAAATAAGCATTTTCCAAACTATATTTCTCAGCTGGCTGTTCTGTGGGGATTTTTTTTGTGTGCGTGGTTTTTTTTCCTCCCTAGTTAATTAACTTTGTTTACAGGTATCATCTAAATGAAAGACCATGTGAATACCAAATGCTCCCATTCTCTGCTGTGAAGATATACTATATTTCATATGCTCTAAAGAATTCTGTCGAAAAAGTATAATGCATCATAGTAGTCATAAATGAAGCAAGATTTTTCACAGTTTTTTTGTTTCATCACCTTCTTAATAGTTCAACATTTTCTCCTGATCTGAAGCAAAAACAACAGCAACAAAAAATAAATGTAGAAATTCCAATTTCTACTTAGCTCTACTAAATTAACTTTGATCTAGGTGACTGAAAGCTGTCTTTTTCTTGCAGATGTCTCATTCATCAGAATAGACTCAGATTAACAGCCTTAAAAATAACCGTTTTGTTTATTCTGGATTTTGGAAAAGAGCGAACAAATGAGCTTTAAAGTAGTGTTTGCCATGCCTTGGGGAACAAGTGAGATTCCTTTTTCGCGAAACGTGTGTGCTTTACATATATTTCTTTTTCTTTTTTGTTTTTCTCTGCAAAGCTTCTGGTTTCCATGTTTTCAAAGAATTGTTTGTGAATTCATCCATACAACTACCACTCAAATCAGGGAAAGATTTATTTAAGCCTTGAACAATGCTTTGCCAAATTAAAAGTATGAATTTTGAAAAGATTCTCTTTAAAATACACTTTCAGGCAGAAATGTTTATTACTTTAGCTGATGGCACTGAAATTCAGAATTACAGATGAGATGAAAACTAACTAAAGGCTGGTTTTTGAAGACAAAATGCAAAAAGAAATTCTTTTTATTCAAGGAAAGTACAGATAATCTGAAAAGAAGTTGTGCAGTACATAAATATTAGATGCATATAAAACATATACTTTTCCCGTCCTACTCAGTGTCATTGCTGACACTTATTTTTCCAGCTTGGAACACCAGTAATGCTGATTCCTTTGAAATTGATGAAGCCTGCTGATTTCCCCATTTTTATGTATCACTCCATGCAGTAATCACTGTGTTTCAGAGGGGGAATGAGCTAATATGAAATTAGAGAACCCTCGTAGGAAATTCTTTATTTTAGTGTAGCAATAAGATCCTTCATGCTGCTTCATTGGGCACGTCTATGATAGAAAATTAAAGAATTTTTTTCCCCATTATTTCTCAATATAGGCTTTTTTCTATACATTCTGCATTCGTGAAGTCTGATGACAGGTAGTTTAATAGCAAAAGCATTTTTGAAGGAGATTTCTTCTGCAGACTAGATATATGCCAGCAATATTGTCAATTTAATTTAGATTATTAAAGATGTAAAGTGTAAATGTGACCCACAGGCCAGCATGCTTTCTGAAGGAGCCTTACTTTTAACATATACAAAGGATTCTGTAGCCATATTGCAAAAAAAAAGGTAAGCATGATTCCCATCCTTACTAGGACAAAGATTCCAGGGAAAGGTTCCATTTCCAAAATGTATTTTTATGTATTTTGCCTTGCAGCAATGTTCATCAACCATACAAATTTTCCACTGGTTAGGGTGAACACCCTAGTTCTAACAGTCAGATTGCTGACCTCATGAGGCCTTGCAGGTAAGATATTTGTTTTAGAAATATTATGTTTCCCACCTTTGGGGCAAGTGCTTTGTGTAGAAGCTGTTTTCTCTGTCCTGTGTAGACTGTGCAGAAAGAGCACAAAGGAGTCCAGGACTAAGCAAAATTAAAGATATTTTCTGCCTACAACTTTTCCCTGGCAGTTATTGCAATTGGTTTCTTGCTTGGAGTATTAGTCCTGCGCTCTCTAAATATGTAACATTCCCTAAGCTCTGCATTGTCTATGAATTCAGGGACTATAGATACTGTTTTATTCAGCCTATTTTGATTGGCACCAAAACACTTTACTTTTGATTGCAATATGAATTGCAATGCTTAATTTATCCTAAGAATGGTCTTGTGAGCTAAGCAGAGAATTGTTAATTTCTGTTTTACAGATGGGAACTGAACTCGAGCACATATGAAGTCCAGCTTCTCAAATGTTCTTGGAGGAATTCATCTACCATGTATGTACTGAAGACCAGCCCAGGCTGCCACAGGAGGCCATAGGCATCTTGGTCTCATGCAGCATTGAAAACTTTCACTAGTTGGTATTTGCAGAAATTGCTGAATAACAAGGCACATGCGCTGGTATGGAAGTCTGTCAGGATGTCTTCTGTATAGCAATTGACAAAGAAATAGTGAAAGTTCCTTCTCCAAATCAAGCAGAGCTTGGCTTTGAAGGTAAATCCCATATATCATGGCCATTATAGCTGTCCAGGGAATAGCACACCTGCTCTGGCTTCACGCACGCTAAAAACAAGTACAGACTCAGAAAACCAGGATGGCTGGAAGCTCCTGACTGGCCATAAGCAGATGCTTTCCTCTCTACAGTCAGTCTCTTATATCTACGTGATTCTATTCTTTTTAATGAATGCTTAGCTAACTTACACAGTTTCCTATCAGCCTGAAGGGTATGCTTCTATAGCCAACTGTATCCTGGGCTTGCCCAGAGAAGTTGTAGATGCCCCATCCCTGGAAGTGTTCAAGGTCAGGCTGGATGACGCTTTGAGCAACCTGATCTAGTGGAAAGTGTCCCTGCCTATGGCGGGGGGGTGGAACTAGGTGATGTTTAAGGTCCCTTCCAACTCACACCATTCTATTATTCTATGAACATACTGAATACATTCATTGCAATGAGCAGAACTTAACGCTTCTCTGATCTCTTTTCATCTGGTAATGTTTTAAAACCATAACATTATTAATTGCATTTGATTTGTTAAATTTAACAGTACGTCACTAGGGAAATAAGGCAATAGGGTAACAAAGTAACTTATCCGAAGAACCATGCATTCAGAAATAAAATTTATTATTTTAACTGGTATGATTTAAAAGCAAAACAAACAGTTTATATGCATAATGATAAATAGACCTTGCTTCCAACAACATATTGACATCTTAAAATTTGTAGTTTATTTCTAAAAGTAATACTGTTTTTAACACTTTCTCCAACACATTATTATTTCTGCAGTGAAAGCAATTTTCATCATCTATTGCACCTCTTAGATACTACCATTAGCTTGGTTATCGAGAAGAAGCTACATTAATTTACATTTTGCAATCAGCACTCTGAAGTACTGACTTTGAATGACATTTTCTTCAGTTTCTTTCAGAGATGACAAACACTGGCATATTCATACTAGATGAAGCCTTAGTACATTGCCTAAGAGTAAGTCTTAGGTCCATAGGTCATTCAGCAATTCTGCTGTTGCAAATTATGATCTCTCTTGTATTAGGCGATTTCCTTGCTTGTCAGAAATTATTCTTGTCACTGGGCTAAGATGCAGTTTGGAATGAAAGTGATAGTGTAACATATGGCCTTTGCTGTAGGATGGCAGACACATATTCACTCACTCAGAGGCTATTAATCAGCTCTTGATGCAGTACCCTTAACTTGCTAACCTCACTTCTGCATTTTGCAGTAGAAAAACCACTCAACCAAAGTCTTTAAAAAAAGCTGTGCTTTGTATTGTACATTTCAGGGAAGCAGGCTATCCTACAGTTTCTAATTTCAGCTTCTTTTTGGGGGCTAACTGTCCTCTTTTGACCACAACAATATATTATTACAGCAAACGTGATGATATCATGGGTGGATAATGTAATAATAACTGATCTCATATAATGAACTCCTATAAAAAATAGTTTTGGTAGATATATTCTGCGTACAAAAAAGGAACGAACAATATATGCAGCACGTATTTTCCTTCCATCTTGTTATTTCTCTTTTTAGTTATTTGGTCAGTATCGTTCACTAAAGATCTTAGAAGGGCATTTCAGCAGATGGAGCTATTCCTTGGGCACAGATAATAGCTGCAGGCATAAGAAAAAAAATTATATTGTAAACATATTAAAATAAATTATTCCAAGCCAGTGTTTTTTGAGGAGATACTTTGTTTTCATCTTTGTAAAAGAGTCAGTAGACCAATTTTTATGCCTCTGATAAGAATACTCTTACCTAAAGATAATCATGCACATAATTGTCTATAAGACTGACATCTAACAATAAATAATTTACCATCAGGTGTGGGAAAACCTAACTGCATTGTCCTATGTCCATGTTCCTCATGGAACCCACTTACAGTAGTTTATGCTATTCTACAGAAGATGCTTGTAGTAACTTTGAAGACTATCCTGGGTAACACTTTACTTCCAAATAATTTTCCAGAAGTCAACCTCAACCTGGAAATATAATTTGGTCTATGAAGTTACTTTCCTTCAATTATTATCATTACATATAGTCATGCATTTGTTATCATCAATGCTGAGAGATGACAGTTTGATAAAAAAAGAAAATCTATGATTGGGGGGGTTGAGGAAAAGATTGGGGGTTTTGGGACATGGAACATGACCCAGGGAACCGCTGCTAAACTGTCTGTGATTTAGATATATCTGATGGCAGCCACTAAGCTTTAGTGAGATCTGGTCACAGAGGCTGCAGGAAAGTCTGTTGTGTCCAATATAGGTTGTGGTCTATGGAGGCAGAGCAGGAAGACTCTTGTACTGGCAGGCTCACCAGGGAGGGGCAGAAAAAACAAGCAAACTCTGGTAGGGTGAAACACAGCAGTAGACGTTTAAATGTGGAAAAGTGGAATGGAGATGGTACATAGAGCAGGAGCAATGTATACCAGAAGCTGGTGAGAACATCCAGTCATTTTTCACTGCAGATTGTAGGAAGAACTTAACATCTTCCAGCAACCACGGGCTCCTTTTGTTTTGATTATCCAGAAAGTTGTCATTCTATAGCACTTCGCTTGAAAGCACATAATGTTTACTTGAAGTCCTGTTAGTAGGATCCATAAATGCAGACCAGATGGCTGGATTCTCACTATAATGCATGGATTAAAGTCATTGCTTAATGAAACGTGTGAAAGCCAGAGCCAGGGGAGAAGGAAGGATTTACCAGTCACTGCATTTATGCATAGTTGGGATCTGCCTAAATGGTGCAGCAGGATATACTGAGGAGAGGATACCATTTAACACTCATCTCACAGAAATATGCTTAACTGTTATGAAGTGGTGGGTAGCTGATGGTTTGGAACAGGCATCAGCACAGTGATACTGGGATGCTCGCTCCTTCTGTCTGGGTGCAAACTTGCTAGTCAGGGGCAGCAGTTCCCCACCACTTCTACCCCAGTTCTCCTAACCAAAAAAAAAAAAGGCTCACCTCTTACAATTTATTCACCTGCTCCAGCTGCAATGAATAAGCACAAAGTTGCTTGACTAGTACCCCATGACAACCGTGGCCACAAGATTTGCATTATCTGGTTGTCCTTCTTCACAGCCCTGTACTTTCCTTTCTCAGCCCCAGTCTCCTCCCACATAAACAACTCATGTGTAATTACTTTTCTCCTATTTGTCGCAGGTTTATGACATCCATTCCTACATATGGAATTATGGTGTAATATCAGCCATATATGTATGGTATTACTGCTATGGCTACATAGGTATCGTTTGCCTTACAAGATTGTGCTCCCTTATGGGTTCCCAATACTTCCCTTCAACAGCCTGCGGCATTTAGCTGCTGCTTACATAGAATCATAAAATCATAGAATGGTTAGGGTTGGAAGGGACTTCAAAGATCGTCTAGTTCCAACCCCCCCTGCCATGGGCAGGGAAATCCTCCACTACACCAGGTTGCTCAAAGCCTTATCCAACCTGGCCTTGAACACTTCCAGGGATGGGGCATCTACAACTTCTCTGGGCAACCTGTTCCAGTGCCTCACTACCCTGCATAACTCTTTCACTGCCTTTGAGATCCAGCCATCTTTCCTCAAATTATCTATAACTTTTATCACTTTCCCCCTTGGTATTTGTTATATTCAGCAGTTTCTTATGTCATGTCTAGTAATTTTCCACAGTTAGCTTAACCTCAAGCCAGAGTACAGTTAATGACCCACTCATTTGCCTGCAGCTCTAAAATTAGCCCCAGGCATCAGGAAGATACCTTTCCCAGTGAAGCTTCACTATCAAAATCTTTCCTCAAATGAGGTGCAATAGCCAGCCCTTTTTCTTAAAATTGTGAAATAGGGAAAAAAGTGGCAGCAGCACCCAGTAATGCAGTGATTGCTGTGTCTTCTCAGTATACAGAAGTTTTGCCTGAAGATACTTAACTATGCAAGATCCATCTTCCCCAATCAAGCTTTCACTACATAACTATATGGTATTCTGCTGTCCTTAATCTTTTCTGTTGAGTCTCTTGACTTTTTATAAATGGTACTTAAAGTTTCATTGGAGCAATTACTGGAGCCCAAGTTTCCCTAATGGGTAAATGAGCTAACACTAGAGGCTTTTTTTCTGTTTATTTCAGGTCAAAATTTAACTTGTGACTCTCTGTAGGGTTTGCTGTGAATGAAGCATCTAGTCAATCATTTTTTTCAGGTCTTTTTATGGACCTTCTAACAGGGTCAGTGATGCACTGATGTAAGTACATTTAGGAAGTACGACATGGTAGATAGAGGATTTTAGCAGCAAAAAGACAATGTACAGTAAAAGTAAGCTATATTTCTTACTGTTGGGTGGATTAAAGATGAAAAGGCAAATGTTGTTGAAGATATTCAGAACACTTATGGAACTTCAGACATTTTCTAATTCAACCTTTTTTCTCCTTCCTCTTGTATTTTTCACTTTAAGATCCTCAGCTGACAGTAATTAGAATTCTCAGGTTAATTATTCTCAGAAACTTCAGTAGCATAATCCAAATGACCATAGGAGTTGACCTAAGCTTAATCAACTCCACGTAAAGTTGCTCTAGCATGACACACAATGAACAGTAAACACTATATACTTTCATTTGCTGTTATGATTTAATTCTTAATTTACATGTATTAATATGTAAATCACACCTATGAACAGCATTTCATCTTTTTAATGATACTACATTATGAAAGGGAGGTTTAGAATGCAGTGATCATTTGCATACCTTTTTGAGGAAAAGCATTACTAATGATGCCTCACAGAATACTTTAAAAATCAGTCTATTACATATTTCTTTTGTGTTTTTTCCCCCCTTATTCTTTAGTTCTAAGACAGTTAATCTTTGTTTCCTACACTATTCATAGATTTCTGAAGTTCATACATCACTGACTTGAATCTAGTGTACTAGGGGTAAAGGACTAGGCAATATTCCTTAAATAACTTGATGGTTTCCTGCATAATTCTGCTTTTGTCTTTATGCATTTGTATATATTTTATTATATAAACATAAATATCTATATATCCAGTATGCATCACAAGATGAAAATGCTCTTCTTATCTTGAAGATAAAAAGTAAACATTGGTCTAGAGAAGATAAGAGTTGATTGCATTAACTCACCAGCATTGCAGAGAAAAATAATTGCAGGTACATATTTAAGAACAAAATGTGTCAAAATATAAGAAAAGATCTTGATTTCAAATGCATCTATAGTGATAAAGAGTAGACACTTTGAAGACTATTAATTTCTTTGAAATAGTTTAATACACTTCTATAGCCACTCCCATAAATTCCATTGAGGAGAGAGATTAGACAGACCCCAGAACTGGCATAAACAGTGGAATAAAGATACAAATAATGTCACACCTTAGTGATCTATTTTGCTTAGACATAGAGGTAATCTCTGGTTCAACAGACCTGTTTTAAGGATTGTCCTACTAAGAACAAACAAAGACTAATTTGAAAGGGTCAGTAAACTCTGATGTAAAGATTAAGGAGTAAGATGTTTTGATTTTTTTCAAATGAGAAAAGAAAACTTCAAAAGTCAGTCCCACTAAATTCACACATTTCAGAAGATGCAAAGGAGATGATGAATTAAGACTGAGAACCTCAGACTGTGTACAAGGATTGCCTGCTGCAGTTAGTGCTTGCTACATGAGAAAGCAGCTAATACACTGTACTGTTAATGCCTTTTGTATGGTGAGACTACGCAGAGTCATAATCTAAAATACCGCTGGAAAAGTGTGACATGACCTTCCTGTAGCACAAGAACACCTCTCACCAGCAGACCAATATCCAGCCAGGCTCCAAACAAAGGCTACTTTGGAAAAAAATTCCCCCTAGGTTTATGACTGGGCATGATGTTATATGGCATGGAATATCCCTTCGGTCAGTGTGAGTCAGCTGTCCTACCTGTGACCCCTAGCAGCCTCTTGCTCACCACTAGGCTACTCGCTGAAGCCCTGATGATGTGCAAGCACTGCTGACCAACAGCTAAAACATCCCTGTGCTGTCAATGCTGCTTTGGTCACAAATCTAAAACATCTCACCTTACGGGCTGCTATGGAGAAAAATAACATTTCATCCAAACTGCATACACCAGTGATGTGGTTCAGCCCCAGCCGGCAGCTAAAACACCATGCAGCCGCTCGCTCACTCCTTCCCCCGTGATGGGATGGGCAGGAGAATTGGAAAACAAAGGTAAAACTCAAGGATTGGGATAAGGACAGTTTAATATGACAGCATAAGGAGAAAAGAAATATTAAAAATAGTACTAATTAATGAACATCCAGAGTGAGTGAAGCAATTGCTCACTACTCAGAAGTTGATGCCCAGCCCAGTCTCAAGTTGTGATCCCCCTCTCCCAGCCAACAACCCTCCGCTCTCAGTTTGTATACTGATCATGATGTCATAGGTTATTGAATATGCCCTTGGCTAGTTCAGGTCAGCTGTGTGCTGTGTGCACTCCCGGTTTCTTGTGAAAATTAACTCTACCCCAGCCGAACCCAGGACAACCAGGGTATGTTCTGTTCTATGGGTACAGAAGAACCTGCTGCTGACTTTGTGTACTTGGGTGATCAGTGGTAAGAAAAAAGCAAAAGATTGATGTTCCATTACATACTGTTAACTTCAGTAACTGTGGTAGGTAAAATAATGTTTCAAAAATAAAAATCCAAAACTATTGTACATTGCAGGAGCACAATTTTATGCATATATTCTTCAATGATAAAACCTGAGATTTTGTTTTCTTTTAGCTTATTGCTTGAAAATTAAATATTTCTGAAGAGAAAGAATTTTATATATAAACTATGATGTCTGATGCATGTTCAAGTAATAAAAAAATACAATGAGATCTAAGTTGCTGTAAAGATAAAAAATGCATTTCCAATATTGTAATGAGTTTGAGTTTGTATTTCAGGTGCTTAAAACCACAGTCCTTGTTCATCTGCTATGCTTTCCTTGTGAAGGTAACATGCATCTATCTGATGCACTTGCCCTGTATTTTGGATGCCTGTTATGTATCACATTTTTTTGGTTGAATTTAAAAGTAAATCTGTATTTCTGTGACAAAAATAGAACACTCATCAGATGCATATATAAATAATGCTGACCTATTTGCTATATTTCGTTTTTAAACACAACAAATAAATTGTCATTTCCCATATTATATCACAGGGGTTTGGGGCTTAAATCTGAGTGTTTGATTTTCCAAGGTACATAATGATGAAAACGATGTGACTCTGAAGGGAGCTAAAATACCACTGATATTTTTCTGTCTTATTTCTTCAGCATAGTTTAACTCCTGACTAACCTATCGGGAAAAAAAACATTCACAATACCAGTACAGATGAAAAGATATGATTTATCTTCCTACTGATATTTATACAGTGAAAGTATTTTTACAAATGATTGTATGACAAAGATGACACTTCAAGAAAATCAATCACTTACATTACTACAAGAAATATGATATCTCAAATACTTGCAATGAAACCTGATTGGGAGACATTGCTTTCACATTGCCAACTTTCAGTTCTAGGTAGTGATTGATACTAAAGTAATTAATTACACTTGAGAATATAACATTTTCTCTTATAGATTGAAATTTGAAACAGTGAAATGAATTTGATGTTATGTGTGCTAATTTGTTCAAAATATAAATTAAATGCATTCCTCTGTAATGCCTGAAATTAGAATAAAATCTGTTTTTAAAATGAAAAATGTGAAAGTAGTTTGGACATTTTGAATATAGATTTACTAAACTGAAAAATGAAATTCTGATTAGAAGTATTGTCATTCCTATACATGTGTGTTGTTTAAATACACACGCACAAGTGCAAAGCACATGCACAGAGTTCAGCTAGTAGAAAATAGAAGACTGGAATACAGTTGAATTTGAATGCCATTCATGGAAGAGAGAGGAACATTCTGGAAAGCTATATAACATTGTCTCTATTTATTGTTGGTCTTAACGAGGCGCATAAGAAACAGTGTTTCCTTTCTCTATAAAATCCTGGCAAAGTTAGAAAAGAGAAGATAAAAAATAAAATTCAAAAAGACAACAACAGTATCAAGAGATGACTTACATGGAAGGTACAAGACTGATTCATAACTCTGAACAAGAGTAGTTATCATTAGCTTACTGCCAAGAGTAAGGGATATTTTGAGATATATTTTCAAAAATGTTTCCAGGGTCTAGTTCTAATCAGTATTTTCATTAATGACCTGAGTGATAAAATAGGCTAATTTGATTTGTGCATAACAAAAAGATAAGCAGATATGCTAGAACATTAAAGAAAAAGAATTCAAAATTATTCTTTTCTGTCAGCTTGAAGAAATGTTCTGAAAAAAAGATGAAGATTAATTTCAAAACAGAGTTGACTACTACGCATAAGTAGAAATAATCAATTTGCAGTCAGAGGACAAAAATGCTGAATTGGTCGCAGTTTTTAGAAAATGACAAGGAGATTAGAGTGTTCCAGTGTTTGTCAATCCACATAGTAAATAAGTTTTTCTTATGTTTAGACAGAATTGCCTGTGTTTTAACTTCACTGGGCACAAATTCTAGGTAGTTGAACCGCCATGCTCAAGCAGTCACCTACAGCAGGTTGCCCAGGACCATACCTAGTTGGGTTTTGACTCTCTCCAAGGATGGAGACAACACAGCCTCTCTGGGCAACTTGTGCCAGTGTTCAACCACGGTTCTAATAAAGATATTTTTTCTTATGTTCATATGGAATTCCTATATTTCAGCTTGTACACAATTCCTCTTATGCCACGGAGCACCACTGAGAAGACTCTGGTTCCATCTCTTTGCAACCTCCCAGCAAGCACTTAATGCACATTAATAAGTTAGTACCCCATGAGCATTCTCTTCTCCAGGCTGAACTGTCTCACCCCTCTCAGCCTCTCCTCATATGAAAGACACTCCAGTCTCATGATCATCTTTGTGGTTCTTCACTGGACTTCTCCTAGGCTACATCCAGTCTCTCTCGTACTGAGGAGCCCAGCACTGGACACAGAAACTCCAGGTGCGTCCCCTCAGGACCAAGTAGAGGGGAAGGATCACTTCCCTCGACCTGCTGGTGATACTCTGCTTTATGCAGCCCAGGAGTCTGCTGGCTTTGCGACAAGGGCACATTCCTGACTCGTGTTCAACTTGTTTCTGCCAGAACCTCAGATGTCCTTTTCTGCCAAGCTGATTTCCAGCCAGTCGGCCCCTGGCGTGTACTGGTGCATGGGTTTATTTCTCTTCAAGTTCAGGACTTGGCATTTCCCTTTTTTCAACTCATGAGTTTCTTATCAAGCCATTTTTCTAGCCTGTTGAAGTCTCTCAGAATAGCAACAAAACCATCTCAACGTATTAAACACTTCTCCAGTTTTGTATCATCAGCAAACTTGCTGAGGGTGCACTCTGCCCCATCATCTGGTCATTAATGAGGAGGTTAAACAGCACTGGACCCACCGTTAACCCTTGAGGTATGTCACTGGTGATTGGCCTCCAGGTGGACTTTGTCCTGTTGATCACCACATTTGAGCCTGGCAATTCATTTAGTATTTGATCCACCTAACTGCCCACTAGCATGTTTTTAATCAGCTTGTCTATAAGAATGTTATGGGAGACAGTATCAAAAACTATAGCCAGGATAAATAACATCTGCTACTTTCCCCTCATCACCAAGCCAGTCGTCTCATCAGAGGAGGCTGTATCCTTGCATTTCAATATTTTTCATTCATTTTATTATGATCATCTAGGGGATAAAATCAACAATAAATCTGATAAATGGTAGCAGATTTAGCTTAAAAATCAAATGGCTGCTAATTCATGCGTCATCTGTTTTTTTTACATCTCGTTCCTCAAGCTCATATTCTCTGTCTTCAAGATTCAGAGGCAAATTGTAACATCCCAAGTCAAAATCAAATCAAAGAAATCAGAATTACATTGGTTCATGCTATCTTGGACACAAGGATATGACAACAAGATGAGCTCATCATCTAAATAGGTGACTCTGTATTTCTGAGCTCTTAATAGGCCCTCAAACGAACAACAAACAGAAGTGGGAGTTATTGCCTCAGTGTCATTCTTACACTGTAAAGCGTTTTAACAAGAGATAATACTTTACTACATGGAAATCTAGATAGTTAAAAATTATTTTCAAGTTTGTAATATGAAGATGCTGATTTTCACACATACTTTGATAACTACTTGCTCTGACACGTTTGGAAACAGATATGCAAATATTTTTTGTTTGTTTCTTTTGAGAAAAAATACGTCATGTCAAGTAGAAATGTTATTTCAGTTATTTGTTTTTAGAAAGAAGATGCATTTTTTAAATGACTGAACTCAGAATAGGCCTTAACTGCCATAATCGCATACCTTAGAGTTTAATGATTAGGCACTTGCTGGGCTGCAGGCTTCTGAGATTCAAATTTTACTATTACCTTGTTCAGAACTGTGACCGAGCTGGAGACTCTCAGCTTCATAAAGAGTAGCCTAATCAGTAGCTGTTATAGCTATTATAAGCTAGGGCTTTTCCTTCCTTGTAAGGCCTACACCCCAGGTGCGTTTCTCAAATAAAAGCCATACCACCAACCTGCATAAGGTTATTCTTACATAGTATCTAAGCCAATGAGTAGTCATTTATAAAAAAAATGGAACGACTACATCAGGAAACACAGGGAAAGAGAACGTTTTCCCTTAAATTTAGAAGCCACAGCATGACTGCAGAGATGAATGCATGCAGATGATGGAAATATTTTCATGTAAGGTGAGGGAATGGCAATGGAAATACCTTAAAGAAAGAAAATAGACACATCTTAAGATAAGCATCTTTTTCTCCTGTTATCGCTAGCATTCAGTTACAGAATGCTAATCTATTTTATATTATGTCAGTACTTAGCTGCTACTTGGCTGCAAGTGGCTCGTATGATCAGAAATTTATCTTAAGATAAACTATTGTCTAGCAAAACAGAGGCCTGTGACATCTGTATAATTAATAATGGCTTGCCCTTAACCTGAATTGATGGTAAATGAGAAGCTTAACACGAGCTGGCAATGTGCGCCTGCAGTCCAGAAAGCC
The DNA here is from genome assembly GCF_009769465.1 of Tauraco erythrolophus. NCBI lineage: Eukaryota > Metazoa > Chordata > Aves > Musophagiformes > Musophagidae > Tauraco > Tauraco erythrolophus. The sequence goes on from NC_141469.1 coordinate 45,457,028, forward strand.
AACTGTATCCTGGACTGCGTCAAAAGAAGCGTGGCCAGCAGGTCGAGGGAGGTGATTTTGACCCTGTACTCCACTCTCATGAGACTCCATCTGGAATACTGGTGCAGCTCTGGGGCCCCAATAGAAGAAGGACATGGAGCTGTCGGAACAAGTCCAGAGGAGAACCATGAAGATGAGCCAAGGGCTGAGAGAGTTGGGCTTGTTTCAGCCTGGAAAAGGCTCCAGGGACACCTTCTAGCAGCCTGACAGTACCTAAAGGGAGCCTACAAGAAAGCTGGAGGTGGACTTTTTACAAGGGCATGCAGTGATAGGATAAAGGGCAATGGCTTTAAACTGAAAGAGGGTAGATTTAGATTTAGATCTATGGAAGCAATTCTTCACTCTGAGGGTGGTGAAGCACTGGAACAGGTTGCCCAAAGAAGCTGTGGATGTCCCATCCCTGGAAGTGTTCAAGGCCAGGTTGGATGAGGCTTTGAGAACTGTGGTCTAGTGACAGGTGTCCCTGCCCATGGCAGGGGGGTTGGAACTAGATGGTCTTGAAGGTCCCTTCCAATCCAAACCATTCTATGATTCTATGATTCTATAAATGTAAGCATGCTAAAAGAGTGCTACTAGCTAGAAAAGTGCATAAGCACTCTGCAACAGTGGGACGGCAAAGCGATTTTGCATAAGCGTGGGAGCAATGTGATCACCAATGGGTCAAATGGGGGCAGGTGGCCCTGCCTGCAGGAAGGGTGAGGGGCACCGCTGCCAGTCAGGGACGGCATAAGTACCTAGGCTGCAGGCAGGTGGGACAGCCCTGGTGTGCAGAAAGGAGGCAGGCGAGACGAGGGAGATACATATAAGCAGCATGGGGAGCAGGAGAGAGGGGTGACGGCCCAGAAAGATCAGGCTTAATTTGAAAGTTCAAAAGTTGTCAGTCTCCCAAGCACTCCCATCACATCAATCTCTAATTAGCTTATAAGCATATATGTATCTATATATATATTTTTTGTACATAGACATTTACCTCTAGCAATTTTAAAAAGCTTCAGATTCATTCGCCCAGCTATATTTCTTTTCAAGCTTTCTGAAAAGTTTTTGTTGCCTCCCATTCTTCTACCTAGTAAAGCACTTGATGATCCAAGTATACACCTGATGTATTTTGTGTGGGATTGTATCTTAGATGAAAAATACAATTTTCTATTAAAAATATTAGCATTTTGGAGTTACACTCGGCAAATACCCAGAATGAGTATGGACTTTAATATTGTTTAACATCTTCCCTTTATTATATTTGATCTACTTTGAAGAGTGGCTGCAAAATCAATACAAATGAGGAATGTGAATTGAGTATCTTGCATACTATTATAAAACTGTTCCTGTTGATCTATCTGTTAAAAATAAAACTAGGGCCAGCATCAAAACAACAAACTTCAATATCTCAAAATATAATTGTCGTCTTCGAGTAACTGTAGTTTTATACTGTGCTACTATATAATGAATTTGTTCCCTTTAGGTACAATATACCCAAGAGCATTTTTGAGTGCCATAACTGAAGAACATCCCTTCTATTTTGGTGTAAAGAAAACTGGGAATATTGAATCACTAGTTAATGAAAAATTACAGATCCGTGCCAGCAACATAATGTATCAGTAGTTAGAAAGCTATGCAGCAAATTGTGCCAACAGAAGCTTTATAGAAGAAAATTAAGTTCACAGAATCCATTTGAGGACTTTTAAAGTTGCAAATATTGATTGATATGCTTTAGATTGTCTCGAAGGTCCTGATTTTTCCTCCAGTGTACACCAGGAGAACACAAATTTAGTTACAGTGAATTAAATCTGAGTGCTAGGACATGATATTCAAGTGCAGAATAGCTGAAGAATTGCTGTCATAGTAATTTTTTTTCCACTATATTGTTCATTTTAATTTCATTTTTTTCCTTTACCATCTGTATAGGCCTAATTTCAAATGAAAAATCAGACAAACAAAAAAGTGTTCACGGTTCTATCAGGAAAAAAGCGAATAAAAAAATAATAGAATGGTTGTGACACAAAGAATATAAGCAGTGTAGCATGCACTCTTTGACTGCAATTCTGTAGAGAAGCTATTCAGAGTGCAAATTACATGGTTACAATAGTGTCAGCGAGTGTGGGTGTTAGCTTGTGTAACTCCATATCTAGGGTGCACAAGGACAAGTCAGTATCAGCGAAAGCAATCTGTAAAAACGTGGCATTATCCACACAGTGTCATTTTGCCAGGGCTGAACTCAACCATTAATACCAGATATTGCTGTGTAATCCACCTTCTTCAGCCTTCTGTGTTAGTTATAGAGTTCATCTGGTAAAAAGCGTAAGTCTGGATGAAGGAATCTGCGCTTCCTCAGATTCTATAGCTCTTCTCAGTTATTTTGAGTTTTAAGTGTGTCAATAGTAAATGCTTGACTTCCAAGGGTGTATTTCTCAATAGTAATTGTTGCAATGCCTGTATACAGCAGTCAGAACCTAGCTGTGAAAATTCCACTATTTATATGAACACATACACTTATATGTATGGATGTATATATTCAAGCACTACAGCATCACAACACACTAGTAAGTTAATGAAAGGTAAAAGCAAGGATATTGATGATACTAAATATCTGCATACAAAATTATGCAAAAGAACTGTTTAAAAAAAACCATATTCTATCATCTCCATCTTGTTGTTTGTTCTTAGAGAGTTTAATTCTTTCAAATAGATAATAAGGGTCCTACACTGAATTTGTCCAATCTTTGATATAAGGTTTCTTTGCTGAACCTCTGGGTTCAGAGAAGAACCTGTGGGTTTTAATTGTGACTGAACCTAGTTTAGCAGTTTATCTTCATGCTTTAGAATCCAGTGCATTGTTTTTTTCCACTTCTAAAGAGCCCCTCCTGCCCCAGTATTTTGCTACTCACTGAAAGTTGATATTAACAGTATCTATTGGCTTGACCCACACTCCTCTGTGAACTGCAAGTCATTTATAGCCTGCAATGTGATATTTAAGAAAAGCCTGAATTGTTGAAAAGTTCTTCAGCATGGTCTTTCTAAAGACATACATATGTCCTAAGAGAGATCTTTCACAATTTTGTTTCTCTAGAATTTAATTTCTTGCATAACAGGTGCTAAAATATACAAGTCTAGGTGTTCTATTTACACTTACCAAATTACTGAATATTGAAATTTTACGATCTAATGTTTTTCCATCTACTATTCTGAGTTATTTTTCTGAGAAAGGTTTACTAGTTTTCCTATTTTTTGTCTATCTAGTCTCATGGCTTATAGAAACCTTGTCTGTCATTTAAGCTAATCAGGAAAAGGGACGTTCAGGTACTAGAGTTTATCACAGAGTAGAAAATAATTCAATGTGTTAGCCTTTCTGTATTTCTTCCCTCATGATTTTAGTCAGGTAACTGGCTAGAGGCTTTTTAAATACAGCATACAGGTTCATTGAACTGGTTGATCCCATTAAAATGTGTAAAGCACAGATGGCTCAGTGACCTTAAGTTACCTATAACCCTGTAAAATATTGGTAAACCCCAATTGGCTACATGAGTCATAAAAACTTCTGTTGTTCAAACAGGTAGACCCAGCTGGAAGTCTATGCTTTTAAAACTGCAGCATGTTTTCTACAAAGCAGCACAATCAAAACAACTCTTTTACTTGATATGAGAGTCAAACTCCTCTGCATCCACTTAGCAGTGCAGACTTCTCTGGATGGACTGACACCCTGTCCAACTTCACTATCATACTTTTATGACTTACCAAGCCAGGCACAGGTTTCTAGCAGCCCACACAGTTACAGGTAACTCACGCTCACTGAACCAGTTAATTCCATTTGTGCTTAACAGAGTTCAAACCATGAAGAGCAATCCGTGTCACATTCATTTCAACATCTGGGAATCGTGACGCCATTTGCAGCAGTGCCAGGGATGACCTGCTGCACTTTGGATGGACAGCACAATTCTATGGCAGTGCAGCATCCAAACCCTGTTTGTTGCTATTAAGTCTGATGGAAGCAATAATCTTCTGTTATTAAAGGTCAGCTCATAATGTCAAGCCAAATAGTATTAGTATGCTGTACCTGGAAAATGCAAGTGGAGTGTAAGATGTAAAAATTAATATCTGAAGAAATTATCAACAACATAGTAAAAGACAAGAAAATGTTATATTTATGTTGCTACTTTAATTACTTCCTCTGGGTATTTATACGAAAAGAAACCCTAGCAAGGATTGTGCCGTGTAGAAGTTGGATCATGATAAATTCTCTTCTGCATCCTTTCAGTTGTACTCCATAGTACATGTCAGGTGTGTACAGGAGGAGATAATAAGCCTGTCCCTTCTGGGCTGGCAAATCAGCATCTATATGCAGGGAGGCAAGGAATAATAAGAATTGCAAGGGAAAAAAGTATTTTCTGGTACCTACATTTTCTCTCAAGCTAGAACCCATCTGACCTTCATCAGAAATACTATCCCAAATAATATAGAAACACAAAGAAATCTTACAAAGGTAAGCGTACAAGAGCTTACATTTCTTGAATCAACTCTAAATAGTTTAATTATTTTAATCTTATTTTATTTATTTTAAACACTCTGTTGTTTTATGAAAAATACATTTTTTATCTGTCTATCAATCTTGTAATTACTTGGAAATCTTTCTGAATCTTCCCTGCCGCAAATGTCCATTTCTACGGCTTGCTGTTGCATAGTTAACTACTATCTATTTCACATAAATGGAATGACAGAATGATGTACTGAATCAGCATGCAAGTGTGTTATGAAGCAATTATGTTTGATGGTGCAGATGTGTTCAAATTAACTTTCTTCCCCGACTTCAGAAAATCTGCATCAGAGACTTAAGGGAGCATTTCTTGTATTATTAAAAATAAATTACTAGCAAAACAGGGCAGAGATTGATCCCACTCTAACAGTTTAGAGCAGTGAAGGGAAAACAAGCCTACTTTGCATGGTTAACAATTTATTACACCCTAGTTTTGTCCTTGGATTACGTTTCATAAGCAGAAGTATTTTGAAGTAATACATGCCAGTCTCTTAAAGGTTCACTGTTTTGAGAAGTAATTAGACGAGATTTTTTCCTCTTCATAAATGTGCGTAATGATTAGTTTGAAAAGCTTGAGCCATGTACAATAAAGCATCATGTGCTGAAGTGACCGTCTTAAAACAGAATGTTGACTGACAAGTACTGGCAGAAAATTATGTCATGACTGCTTTTAAAAAAAAATACTAGTATCAAAACCTATGCTAAAGAAGAGAAGAAACATTAAAGATAGCTTGCCTCTTAGAAGGCGTCCATATAGTCTTTGAAAATCCTTTAACAGGACCAGTAGTCTTGTTTGATCTGCAAGTATTTATTTTTCTGTTACATGAATAAGAGTAAATGTAGCTCTCCAGTATATTTTCATTCAGATAGAATATGTGCTATAAAGACCTTTTGCATAGTTTATTCAAGCAGACTCAAAACAATGTGTAAGGTCATAAGCAGAGTCATCTCATTCCAAATGGCTTAGTCTTTAAATATATATAAAAATAATAACTCCCAGTTTGAGTTTGAAACATACTCCCTTTGAGATATACTGATCACAAAGCACCTAAGCTTACTTCTGATGAAATCGATGAGAAATCTTCTTCTGCACTCACTTCAATCAGAAGCACTACATTTTCTTTGGGTAATTATTTTTTTAAAGTTTGAGTTGGCTGTTAGGTCACTTGATTTTAGTGCCTAAAGCAAAAGCTTTTATAAGTGACTGGAGATTAATTTTGCAAGCAAGATCCTTAAGGAAGGATAATTCCAATATGTTAAATTTACCGCTTACCTGAAAGTAAGTACTCTACATTAACTTCCTGAAGGATATATACATGCATGCCATCAAAGACAAGCTGTCAAAACAAGATCAAGTGCTGCTTAAGTTCACTTAAAAGTCAACTTTCATTCCAAGGTTATGTGCTGCTTCAAGGTGAAGTGTGTGGAATCACACAGATCTCTGTTGCAGTTCAGATTTTACTTGTTAGTAAACGTCACAAATGTTCCCATAATTTGCTAAGACTAGCTAGACTTCGTCTCAAAGGAAACCTTGAGGACTGTATATTCTTCAAGGGTTAGTTACGTATAATCATGTATAAAGCAGACAAACAAGTGCAACAAATCATTAAGTCTTGTGTGAGAATAGTACCAGTGTTCTAGGTGAAAATACATCACTAACCTCATAGTGCTTTCATCTTTTAAACCATTATATCAATATGTTTTCCATATTCAAAACAAATCTCGAATGTCTAGAAAATTAAAAATGTTACTAGGAAAAAAGTCGAGGAGAGAATCAGATACATAATTAAATATATTTAAAAGATAGATTTTCTTTGTCAATTTCACTTTTTCGAAAAAGCATATACTATGGATAGTCTCAGTGAAATTAGCGGAACATTTGTATTCAATAAATGTAAATTATTGTTTTCCAGAATCTGTTGCATAATGTAAATGTACTTTTGAAGTGAGAAATGTGTAATTTTTTTACGGGAGAAAAAAAAGGTAGTTTTTAACAATGCATTTACTTTTCAAATTTCAGAACTGAGAACAGAGAAAGGTTTTTTAAATTCCTTCATGTGCTGCCAGGCCTTGTTCCAGAGAGCATTTAATATGAATATAAGTTGTTGGCTGGATAATGGACTATTTTTATTCTCTTGCTCTTCCTTTTCTTATAGATATTTGTTACCTGTGATTAGCCTGTAATTACAGGTATAGATATAGATATGTTTGTCAGTAAATTGTGTATCTGCTTCAGTGCACACATGTTGCTTGCTTTGCATAGGTGGTTTTCATATAATATTGGTTCCAACACAGTCAAGGTGAGTTTTGCTCTTTACTTCAAAGCAGCAGGATTTTACCTTTTCTGCCTTTTTTTTTTTTTTTCCCATGTCAGTTTAGTAATACAGAATTGCACCTAGTTCTGATGAGATGCATGAGATTTCTTCTTTAAAGATTAAAAAGTCTCAGATATTTATTCTCAAACTTCTGCGATTAATTTTCAGGTATTCAGTTCAGATTTTTGTGGACTCATGCATGTTTTTACGGATATCTGTTAGCAGCAAGGACATTTATGAAGAATGAGCTATTTAATTCTTTATGAATGGAAGCAAATGGAGTCATGCATTTGTCACAATTTTGGACAGTGGCTGGTTTTCAAACTATGTAAACTGAACTGATGTCTTACTCCAGGTGTTCCAGCATGGCATCCACTTTGCCTACAGAAATTCAGGTAAATTCTCAATCCTTAGTTAAATAGAGATCAATTTTATTAGAGTTTCTTTTCTCCCCTCCCTGTACAGATTTCATCATCTTAGAGTATCATGATATTCCACATTTTTTTCTTGTTGAGAACATTTTAAGGATTTTCTAAACTTGGTGGACAAAGTGTTGGTTTATGTTTTTTAAATTTTTTTGATATTGGAGTCTATCTTCAACAGTATGTTTACTGCTATATCTGTATTCCTAATTCTTCTAATAACTGTGAAACAAGTATCAACTTACTGAAGTTTTATTTTCCCTTTAAAAGGGAGTACATCAGGCCTTTGCTCAGTGTCTGACTTGAAACCCAGTGCTAGCCATATTAAAGGAAAACAATTAGGCAATGGTATGATTCTCTTTCCTCTTCAGCACCTCACATATAATCAGCTAATGCTGACACCAGCTAGTACATTTTCTAATGTAATGGGGATTTAGTCATGAGGTTGTAATGACATTACTAGAGGTAGTGTAGCTAAATCCTAGGACTTTGTTTAGAAAACCTCCCCATGAGGCAGGTTTGATGAATTTCCATTGGTTACTTACCCAGTTATGATGAACAGGAAGAGAAAGACAGACTTCATTTTTAGAAAACAGCAGTGTAACAATAGTGTCATCTGTGAAAACTGTAATTTGCACCTAATGCAACTTATGCTAGTCAGGCACTTTTACTAAAATAACATCTCAGTCTCGTTAACAGCTGCAGCATCATTTATTTTAAACTCTAAACAAAAGGAGTATCTGTTCTCAATCCATATGCTTCTGAAAATAATATCTGTTGTTTACTCTGTATCCTTCATTTAACTTAGAGTTAAGACTATGAGAAATTGGTCTGCAGTTCTCTTTTTTCAACTGCAGAGGACAAAGCATACTGGAAAATCACATTATAGCTTGTTTTGCTTTGTTTTGTTTTACTTTTCACTATTGCTTCTCTTGCTGGACTGTATGACTAGCGCTAATCTGTGGCTTGCCCCTTCTCCATTGCTGAGAATGTTTTCTCTGAAGAAGCATCAAGCTAATTCACCAAAAGAATCAAATTTCACAACAAAGAATATCCCCTTGAGGGAGAAGAAACTGTCATATGTATTAGAAGAAGAAAGAAAATACAGTGAGGAAATGCTATGTGAAAGGAAAGCAGAAAAAGACAGAAAGGGAAGTGAGTATAATGTAAAAAATGATGGTCAGACATGATAGAGAGCTAGTCACAACATTTCAATTCTCAAGTTGATGAGGCAAAGGCAGAGTAATGTAAATGCTGCAGTTAAAGTCAAAGGCAGTTGAGGATAGGGTGCCATGCAGTCACCTCCCATTGCGTCCAACACCATCTGCTACATCTTGACATATAATATATCAGAGAATGAAGAGTAAAGTGCAAGGTCAAGAGCCAGGATATTTTGTTCGTCAGGGAACTCAAGCTATAACATCTTATTGATCAATCACAGCTACCTAACAGCACCTCTGCAACTCTGTAATTGGAGCTGAATGATTTTATGCTTTTATAACATTAAGACAGTAACGCTATCCAGGACGTCAAGGATATGCAAATAGTACAGCAGCCTGCAGGCTGATCTAATATCGGAAGGCAAGGTACAGATCAGGGAAAGGATTTAGGTGATACCTCAGCATGATTTAATCTTGAATCTGGGAGATGAGATGGCTGAGCAGGTAGAAAATGGTATCAGTTATGAGATTGATAATAAGGAAGCGAATGTGTTAAAAAAAATTTGCTTCATAAAATGGCTTTTCAAATTATGGCAATTATATGGCAAACACAAATTGCTTCCTTGGGTGTCATACTTTCAGACAGAATTAATGAGTGACTTAATAACTCCTGTATTAACATAATAGGCTAGTTAGGCTAATTCACTGGAAAAGTAGAAGCATCATTATATCTTTTAACATAGCATTGTTATTGGTGAGGGTATTTTATTAAGTCAAAGGGAAATGAGTTAAATCACAGGTAAAAAGGATTAATTGTGTAATCCACCTTGAGAGAGGTGGATTTAGGCAGTATCAATCCAAAGGGATTTAATAACTAAATATGGATCTACCATCACAAAATCATGTAATTTCGCAAATATAAGGACACATTTTGCTTTAAGTGTACACACTAATCTGCAAAAAAGCATAAAGCTTTGTACTAGCAGCAGCATTCACTCCACCATCATTAACCGTCTCTCATGATTTTTATGAAGGAATTTGTTACTTGGCCATTTCATCTTAAAGTAAGGTTTGCCATGCAGGTTCTTAGTGACTAATCCAAATTGGTGCTGAGCACATGTAACTTTCATTGAATTCTTCAGTGAAAGTTAAATGTGCTATCACCAGCACAGAAGTTTTTTATTGTTTCTCGTTGAGTCTTTGAAATCATTTCCACAGTGCTTTTTGGAACACAACAGCCCAAAGCTAAGCAAACAAGTAAACGTAGAAATAAAATTCTCCCTAAGCTCCAAGTAAATTAACATCCGTTTACTCATTTCCAATCTTTCAGTCCACTGAAAATAAGATCTATTTGAAAAGAAATACAGATTTTTCCAAAATATACAAAGTATATTAATACATTAGATATATAATATGTCAGGGAAGATTTCCTTGTCAAAATATGATCATTTTTCATCTCCCTGTAGTCACTGGCTCTGAATGCTGTGTGTTATTGGTTTCTTCTATCACAGATGGTACCTTTAGACCCAGGTGAGGCTAAAATCCTAATGCCACAGATAGTTCTTGCTACCAAAAATATACAGTTTAAATAAACAAGATCGCTACAAACATTACAAAAATGAGTAAAGATTGTTAGTTTTGAGCAAATTACATCCTATTTGGGAATGAGACTCGAATAGCTTGTTTACTTGTACAGGGGTTTTGCATATAAGATTGTCTATTCATACCTACAATGGAAGGACAGAGCAGACACGCACCAAAGTCTACCCTAAACTCCTGCTCTTCTCAAATATCTCCAATGCTGAATAGGTTGAGGTTGGTATTATTATATTTATGTCCTGTGTCAGATGGAACAAGACACTTTTTCCCGTATTTCTAGCTGCATAAGAATAATACAAATCCTGCCTCATAACATAATAATTGTTTCTAATGACTTAGGCACAAGTCATTGGATTGCTCAGTTATGATGGACTTAGTGAAATCTATCAGTGAAATTTATCAGGAGATGCAAAAAGAATTTCCTCCTTACTATGGCAATATGAAAGGGATATAACCTAATCTGAAACAAAGGTGTAAAATCATAAAGGATCTGGTTCAATCTTGAGTTATAACCCAAAGGATAACGCTGTGACCTGTGGAAAGTCCCTTTGAGGGCTAAGCTGGAGCACATACTGTAGGACTGCACATGAAATGTGTAAAAAAACTCTTCCCCAAAGACAGAAATAAATTCAGAGACGCATGTGGTTATAATAACTGAAAGCTTCACTTATGGTTGCTACCTTTTCCTGGTGAATGAGAATTGTGACATTCTAGCAAGTTAAGGTGATCTTCTCTTATGCCACAAAACCACCAAGCAGATCTGATTTCATTTGCGAAAAATGCAATGACTATTTGTAATTGTCCTGTCCCTGCATTCTGTGTTTCTCATGAGGACAAAAAATTGATGTAATATTAAAATACAAAACAAACAAAACACAGGTCAGGTTTCAATAAAACTGCAATAGTGCATCATATGCATTCAATCATACTGTAAGAAACAGTGCCTATAAATATCAAATAGCCTGAAAAATCACTCAGCTGCAGAAGCTTGGAAACAGGACTGTTGCAGTATGCTGTTTTCTCTCAATTCCAGCAATCTTTCTGTTTATCTGAGGCAGCTGCTGACCCGTATTACTTTTTGTACTTTTCCAAATGGCTTTTGCATAGGTTCAAGCTGCCTAGAGAATAAAAATAAGCGGTATCAAGCATTATGCTATTCTGTGTCCTTATCACCAGAAAATATATGAACCAGTGGTCAATGACATTTTGTTCTAGGATAAGTTCTAGCTGAAACAACACAAGTCTGGTATGAGTGTTCGGTCCGACCACCTATGAAAAGAGTAACTGTATATGCTGAGTTTATGTGGTAGGGTTTTGGTAGCAGGGAGGCAAAAAGCTGTATGTAGGAAAGGCAAGAAGCTTCCCTACTCCAAAACCGGTCGGATCCATTGCTTGTTAGGGTGAGCCGATCTGCGCCTCTGTAAATGTCGTATTTAGAAAGAGGACAAAGGAACCCAAACCAGGTGGAATCTGCAGTGAAGAGAGGGGAGAGGCAAGGGAGGCTAGCCTCCACCGCCTCAGCTTCCCGGGCAGGCGTCTGCCCATGCTGGGCCACTGACACTTGACTGGAGATGGCCACAGTGGTGCAGCTTGGAGAGCTCCACAGAGCCCCTCTCCCTGGGCACCCACTGGGCAGAGTTCATCCTGCTGGAACTGCTGAGGTTCATCGCACTGGTCGGTCCCAGCATGGGTGCAGCAGAGAGAGGACTGAGATGTGAGTCAGTAAAGATGGAGCAGGAGGAGGTGTGCCAGGGCTGAGGTTCCCCTGCAGCCCATGAGAGAAACGGTGGAGCAGAGATCCACTCGCAGCCCATGGAGAACCCCACGCTGGAGCAGAGATGTCTGTGCCTAAGGGAGTTTGTAGAGGACTGTCTCAGTGGGAAGGACCCCCCCCCCCGCTGCTGGAGACTGATGATGAAGCAGAGGCACATCTGCAGTCAATGGGAAGGGACTTCACACCAGAGCAGATGGCAGCTCCGTAAGAAGTCGTGACTCTGTGGGAAAAGCCCATGTCGGAGCAATCTGATGGGTAAGGATTGCATCCTGTGGGAAGGGCTCGTGTTGGAGAAGTTCATGGAGAACTGTCTCCTGGGTTCCCATGTTGGAGCAGGGGAAGAGTGTAAGGAGTTCTCCCCTTTAAATAATGAGCAGTAGAAACAGTGTGTGATGAACAGACCTGCAACCCCTATTCCCTGTCTCCCTGTGCTCCTCAGAGAGAAGGTAGAGCTGGGAAGAAGGGAGGGGTGGGGGAAAGGTGCTTTTAAGATCTGGCTTTGTTTCTCGTTATCCTCTCTTAATGAACTGGCAGTGAGCGGCTGCGTGATAGCTTAGCTGCCCGCTGGGCTAAACCACAACACTGCATCATCAGAGAATACACAGACTAAGAAACAGTCTGAACAACAACACACACACACAAAATTAAACAGAAATACGCAGAATTAGTTTTAGTGGGAAACTAACAATCAGAACTGGTAAGAAAGGTAAGACGATTTTTATTACCGACTTCCTGATCCTTAATGCACACTTCCTGTGCTTCAAGTGGTTTCTCTGATTCCCTGGAAAAAAATTTTCCACCACCATTCAAGTTGAATGTAATTTGGGGTAACGAGTAGTGGCTGATGTTTCATGTATAATGCTTAATAATGTTTAATACCATTTCTTCCAAGCCTCTCTACTCTGCATAGTCATATGATGATAAAGAAGGTGCCTTAAACTCTTTGTCATAAAGAGAATCAGTCTGCCAGAGAAGAGTCTCAATTCACTTGTGGAAGAATATATTTCAAAATATAGCTTCTTCAGATCAAACATTGCGTTGCATATTTATACTGGATACATTAAAAAAATTTTTATGTCCCCATGACATGGTATTTTGAGATACACATGCTCTTAGGTTTTGCAAACTTAAGGTAGTGGGGACAAAAACTTTATTCAAGTACTAGATTTTTCTCCTTGGAGGTTTAGGCAGAGTTTTTTCTCTGTATGAACACATCCGTCTGGCTGTTACTGCAAAGACTGGTAGTACAAGCCTAGGATGAATTTTTCTTAAGAATCAGACTGTTACAGGCAACAGTTTGGGATAAAATCCATTTTGTCTGTACAATCAATTCTTTTTCAGCTTGTTCTCTTCCATTGCAGAATTCCTGCAAAAATTGTTAAGGAACCTTGCATGACAATGGAATATAAGTGGAGGTGTCTTTTAGAACAAGATGCTCAAATGGAAACCCAGGCCTAGAAGGGTTAACTGAAAAATCAAAACAGAATAGTTGAAGTTGGAAGGCACCTCTTGAGACCATCTAGTCCAACTCCTCTCCTCAAGCAGAATCACTCACAGCAGGTTTCCCAGGGCTTTACCCAGGTGGCTTTTGAATATCTCCAAGGATGGAGACAACACAGCATCTCTTGGCAACCACTTCTCCTGGTTTATATCATTAGCAAACTCCTCCACTGAGGGCAAGTCTTCCTTGCTCTAGACTTACCTCTGGTTTCAGGGGGCTGAAGACCAGTCTTACTGATAAAGACTGAAGAAAAGAAAGCATTGAGTACCTCATCTTTTTCTATCTCCTTTGTCATCCCCTGTCCCATTCAACTGCAGACCTACATTTTCCATAGCTTTTCTTGCTGATACACATGTAGAAGTTTGTTTGTTGCCTTTCACATTACCAGTGTCAACTCCAGATAGGCTTTGCATTTCTTAATCCCATCTGTTCATGCTTTGAAAGTACCTTTATATCGTTCCCGTGTCCCTTGTTCCTGCTTCCACCCCTTGTATGCTCCCTTTTCATATCTGAGTTTATACAGGAGCTCCCTGTTTTAACTGAGCTTGTAGGAGGTGACCCTTGAAAATCATCCAGCTCTTCTGGATCTCTTTCTTTCCAAGGCTATATTCTATAGAGATATTGGCTATCCCGTACGGTGAAAACTACTACCAAACACCTTATCAGGAAGAAGCTGATGAGGCCTTCTTTAGACAGCTGAAAGCCTCATGGAGGACTTCAACCACCCCAATACCTGCTGGAAAGACAACACAGTAGGGTACAAGTAACCAAGAAGGTACCTGAACAGACCAAAGCCTGCTCTCCAGAAGTGTAGAGTTTTGAATCTGCTTTAAGCCCTGCTCCTTTCTTTCGGGATCCTGAACTCCACCATCTCATGGTCACTACAGACAAGGCTGCCCCCAACATTCACATCTCACTCAATCCTTCGTTGTTTGTAAGTATGAGGTCCAGCAAAGCACCACTCCTAGCTGGCTCCTTGATCGGCTATGTGAAGTTGTCCTCAATGCACTTCAGAAACCTCTTGGGTTACTTGTACCCTGCTGTGTTGTCTTTCCAGCAGGTATTGGGGTGGTTGAAGTCCTCCATGATGCTTCTTTCAGCTGTCTAAAGAAGGCCTCATCAACTTCTCCCTGATAAGGTGTTTGGTAGCAGATACCCACAAGAGCATTGCCCATGTTGCTCTACCCGTTAATCCTGACCTGTAAGCTCTCAGCTGACTCATCATCCACCCATAGGCAGAACTCCAGGCATCCTCACTGCTCTCTCACATCAAGGGCAGATCTCCAACCTCACCATCCTGCCTGGCTCTTCCTAAAGAGCTTGTACTCATCCATCACAGCACCCCAGTCATTTGAGTTATCCCACCATATCTCCACGACCCTAATGAGATCATAGCCCTGTTTGTTCTCCATGCTGCTGTCATATCTGAGGAAACACATGGTTGGCTTTAATATTGAGGAAAAACTGTGTCTGCCTTGATGCCCTCGGGATACAATTGGGAAAAATATTGCTTAAGTTTTTATGGAAATATACATATTTTAGAGGGAACATATAACCAGACACATAGTGGCACCCTTTGTACTGTTTAATAAATGCTGTTGGTAATGAAATTAAAATTAAAATTTCATTTTCAGGAAAACTATCTTTTCCCTTTTAGATCTTCTGAATGACAATTCGTTTTGGTTTCTGTAAGAACTAGATGACGTAACATTTCATGGAACATGTTTATTCAATTTCTAATCAAATGAATTAAAAATAGAATATACCTTAACAGCAAAATTGAAACTCTCCTGACTTCATTTTGCATGCAGAGACTGAGCTGCATTAAGATTAGATTAATTTACAATTCTGTTTTCCACTTACAATTATGGTCAAGATATTTCCCCCACCCCCTCACCCCAAATGGTGACTTTTCCTTTAAATTACAGCCAATTATGACAGTGTGTTTTGTATTATCTTCCAGTATGACTTCTGAGATTCTATGACCAGAAACTAGTCCAGTTAATTTTACTGCAGCCTATATCATCAACTATATGAATATTTTCAGTCTCCTAATTTACACTCAAACCAGGACTTAAACTAACATAGACAGTTTGCCAATGCAGCTATAAAATTTACTTTAAAATCATAACATGGAGCTCAAGTTAATAGACAGAATTGCATTGCCAACATTCTTCTTATCCAGTCCTCTTGGCATCCTGTAGTAAGCTATCCATTCACGATCAGAATTTATATGAAAGAAAATGATCCAGATTAATTTCCCACAGAACGTTAATAAAGCTAATGGAAATAGACAGGGGGCAACTTGGCCCAACAGCACAAATGCAACTGCAGTTCAAATATTACTCCAATTTATGTTCCAGTGTGAGCTAATCAGCAAAGACTTTTTTCTTTGTTGCTGTTATTGAAATCAACAACCAAACTATAGAGAGAGTAATATTTTCTGTGCAGAAACAGATATTTCTAAGAACACTTACGCTGCTAGCAATCTAAATAGAGCTGAAGAGCTTTAAAATCTGTGATTTCTTAAAAAAGAAAAAAAATACTGGGATTTGTTCATAACAAAGATTCTTTTACCATATCTATGGCAGTGTAATGCGTTCTCTGTCTCCTTAGAGACTTCTACAATACCAGAGGATTATATCACACTTGGATTGTGTGTTTAAAACCATGTGTGTAACGTAAAATCAACAATCCTTATACAGAATCATAGAATGGTTTGGGTTGGAAGGGATCTTTAAAGATATCTAGTCCAACCACCTTGCCATGGACAGGAACATCATTCAGTAGATCAGATTGCTCAAAGCCCCCTCCAACCCGACCTTGAGCACAGTTCGTGGCTTAGCTACATGAACAATTTACCACATAACAGTTTTTGAATGGTAGATTTTAATATATTGTCCTGGTTTAGGCTGGGACAGAGTTAGATTTATGTTTAGTACCCAGAATAGTGCTGTATTTTGGATTTCGTATGGGATTTGTTATGAGAAGAACGTTGATAATATACTGATGTTTATAGTTGATGCAGAAACATCAAGGACTTTTTAATTTCTCACATTTTGACAGTATGCAAATATATGGCAGGGGGAAGCATGGCTAGAACAAAGGACTCACAACTCCCAACTTGATTTGAGCTTAGATTTAGGAATGAGGTCCAAATTGGCCAATGGAGTATTCTATATCATGCAACGTCATGCCCAGTATATAGATGAGGTTTGACCAAGAGTATGGACTACTGGATTCTTGGAATCTCTAGTTCTCTCTCTCTCTTTTTAGATCTCTCTCTTTTTGGGCCTTTTGCTCTTCCAGGACTGTGGTTTTGGGACTTCTCTGTTTCAGAATTGCTTGCCAGGAAGTGTTGGTCACTGGGTGGTTAGCAATTACATTGTATATCACTTGTTTTTATGTATTATTATATTTTTATATATTACCATATGTTATTATTGGTTTCATCATTACTATTTTAATTTAAATTTATTTCAGTTATTAAATTGATCTTATCTGAACCCATGAGTCTCCTTCCCTTTTCCACTTTAATTCTCTTCGCCATTCCCTGGGGGTGGGGGAGGGTAAGCAAGCAGCTGCATGATGTCTAATTGCCTGCTGGGTTAAACTACAACATATATGTAGTATTAGCTCATCACAAAAACCAAAGTAATTGGAGTTACCTCAATCTATAGTGAAAGATTAAAAGAAACTTGAATTGCTTGCACGTACCATTGCACGCTAGCAAATTGATATTATCATGGCCCAGCTGCCATGCAGCAGCCTTTTATTCACAATAACAATAACTTAATTGTTTTTCTAATCTTTGAAAAACTTAGAAGCATTAGAAAACATCTGTTTATTCAGCTGACAAACTATGAAAAAGCTTTTTCATACTTTTAGACATTTTGTGTTGCTTATTAGGTACTGAGTGGGGTCTCTCCTACAAATTTATAGTGTTTCAGAAGCAACAAAACAACGACTTTATCTTATGGTCAGCAAGAAAGAAGGAGTTAGACTGGTGTATTTAAAAGCTAAAAATATGGTAACAATACAGTATTTTAGTGAGTCAGCGATTCCTTTTAAAATATGAATATAGACTGTTCACAGTGTTGGTACAACTAATTTTACTGTGTCCATTCCTACTAAGAAATATACAAAACTAGATACTTGGAAAAGTTTCTGAATATTTGCAAGATGAGATTAACTTGTAGAGTGAAATATTCATCATCCAGGGCTTTCTGATCGGAGTTTCTAGTTGCCAGTGCATAGAGTATCAACTCCCCATGAGATCCAGGTATAAAATTTTAAACCATTCCCAAACCTAGAGACACAATTCCTTTTCAACTCTGATTTTTTTTTTCTATCAAGTTGTTTTATCACCACATAATCTCTGTATTGCAAATTTATACTATTTTGTCAAGGTGCCCTTGGACATTCTTCCTGATCCGCTTATACCTAACTAAGACGGAGCAGCTATAAAAGTATGAGGGAACTCTAGAGGAATTTATTAGAAACCAATAAATGAATGAAAAATTCAGTGATGTTCTAGCCATGGGATCAATACTAACATATATCTGGTGATTTTTAAGCCACTTAAACAATGAAGCTTATATTTTAAAGAGCTTTTTTCCACAGTCCGTTGTGTGAGATTATTATAAATTTAGATCCATTTTAGCAGATGTAGTGGTTTAGCCCAGACAGCAGCTAAGCTACCACGAGGTCGCTTGCTCAGTCCTACCGCTTGGTGAGGTAAAGAGGAGAAAAACATAACAAAAGGACTTAGGATCAATATAAGAACAGGGAGGGAGCACCCACTGATCATGGCCCAGAGCAAAACAGACTCAGCTTGGGGACAAAACAAAACCAGGTCTTAAAAATGCCTTCACCCCACTCTTCCCTCTTCCTGGCTCTACCGCCTCCCCCAGCGGCACAGGTGGACAGGGAATTGGGGGGTTACAGGTCAGTTCATAGTAAGTCATTTCTGCCACTCCTTTCTTAAAGGAGGAGGACTCCTTATACTCTTTTCCCCCTGCTTCAGTGGATCTCCTCCTCATGGGACAGTCCACAGACTTCTCCAACGCAAGTCCTTCCCACAGGTTGCAATCATTACCCATCAGATTTCTCCAGTGTCGACTTTTCCCATGGATTTATGGCTTCTTAGGGTGCTGCCACCCACTGTGACGTGGGGTCCTCCATGGACTGCAGATGCATCTCTGCTTCATCATCAGTCTCCAGTAGCGTGTGGTCCTTCCCATAGAGACAGTCCTCTAAGAAATCCCTTAGGCACAGACATCTCTGCTCCAGTGTGGGCTTCTCCATGGCTGTGGGTGGATCTCTGCTCCACCGTTAATCTCCATGGGCTGCAGAGGGGCCGCCTGTCGTATCACCACGGGCTTTACAGGAGCCTCAGCTCTGGCACATCTCCTCCCACTGCATCTTCACTGACCTTGGTGTCTGTATAGCTGTTCCTCTCACATCTCAGTCCTCTCTCCTCTGCAGCTGTACCAGGACCGACCAGCCTGATGAACCTTGGCAGTCCTGGCAGGATGGACTCTGCCCAGCGGCCGTCTGGGAGTGGGGAATTTAGGAGCTCTCCAAGCTGCACCACTGTGCCTATTTCCTTCCAAGTGTTGTCGGCCCAGTGCGGACAGCCATGAGGCTGGGGGGGCCAATGCCCTGCCTCCCCCCAGCCCTCTTCACTGTAGGTCCAGCCCAGTTCAGGTTCCTTTGTTCCCATCTTAAACAGGGTATTTGCAGAGGCGTTGAATGCCTTGGCCGTGGCCGGAGGAGATGAGGAGTCTGAGCTGGCCAGAGACCTATCTAACTGGTTTTGGAGCCGGGGGAGCTTTTTGCAGCTTCTCACAGGGGCTATCTCCACAGGCCCCCCCCCTCACCATTCCCAAAACCCCATCACATAAACTCAGCAGAGCTGACTAAGAATAGTTAAAAACCTTGTTTTGCTCATTTAGGAATAAATGGCAAGAGTCCTATTAGTAGACTCCAAGCCAGAAAACAAAATCTTATCCAATCCTTTCTTCCATTAACAACATATTTTACATATAAATAACAAAGGTATATGTAACATTCAGTCAACTGCATTACGAATTCAGAAGCACCGTAACACCATAGTTAGAGACTTACTTAACTTTTGTTCTTTGCTTTGAATTCCCTGTTGTCCTTCAACATATGGGTCATTCCTCTTTCTCCCTCCATTTCTTCCCCTCCTGAAATTGTATATGCAGTATAAATAAAATATATAAATATAATAACACAATATATGCATTGCATGTTCATAGTAAAATAATAAGGCTTAGTGAAGACAAGTAATATAATCATTAATGCTACTTACAAGCACTTAGAGAAAGCTGTTACTTAAAAAGTCCACAATCAACCCATTGATAATATTTTGTCCCTCAAAATAGTAATATGTCATGGATCAGTTAGTACCAATGAAGAAGAATTTTGCACAAAACAGATTGCATCTTCCATTTATTACTTCTTAAATCACATTATTTCCTCAGGGAGTAATGCCTTTCATCACATACACAATGGACTTTGTGCATAACATGGGTTAATTTCCTTGGTGATTTGCTCCAACTTGTGGGGATAATTAAACACTGAATCAAATGACTTTAAGACATAATGCTTGTCCTTCATTTTAAATCTTCAAAACCAAAGTTGTTGTCTTTTTAAAGGGTATACGTTAACACAATGTGTCAAGTAACCACTTTTGGTGAAATGTCATAGTCCAGGATAGGCAGAATGGAATCAGGCTAGATCAGTAAAACTTAGTGAAACAATGACAGACATCAATTACAGCTTTAAAATTACTTGAAGACTAGCATGCACAGAATAAATACAGACCGTTTATTATGACCTTGCAGACTACTCACCAGCACACAGATCATGTTTTCAGAATCATCAGTACGGGCAGCTTTAGCCCTCTGCATCACAAAATCTATCTATGCCAATGGCAACAGACAGATCAAGGCAAATGTCCTGCCTATTTGCCCAATTAAATTGTATACATCTGTGCAAGTAATTTTTAGCTATATTTGCAGTATCATAGAATCATAGAATGGTTTGGGTTGGAAGAGACCTTAAAGATCATCTAGTTCCAACCCCTCTGCCATGGGCAGGGACACCTGCCACTAGATCAGCTTGCTCAAAGCCTCATCCACCCCGGCCTTTAACACTTGCAGGGATGGGGCAGCCACAACTTCTCTGGGCAACCTGTTGTAGTGCCTCACCACCCTCAGAGTGAAGAATTTCTTCCTTCTTTCTAATCTAAATCTCCCCTCTTTCAGTTTAAAGTCATTGCCCTTTGTCCTATTACTACATACCCTTGTCAAAAGTTCCCCTCCAGCTTTCTTGTAGGCTCCCTTTAAGTGCTGGCAGGCTAATAGAAGAGACCTTTCCTTGAGCGTTTTCTTCTCCAAGCTGAAAACCCCCAGCTCTCTCAGCCCTTGGATCATCTTCGTGGCCTTCTTCTGCACTCACTCTAACAGGTCCATGTTCTTTTACTATAGGGGACCCCAGAGCCAAATGCAGTACTCCAAGTGGGGTCTCACAAGAGAAGAGGGGCAGAATCACCTCCCTCGACCTGCTGGCCACGCTTCTTTGGGTGCAGCCCAGGATATGGTTGGCTTTCTGGGTTGCAAGCGCACATTGCCAGCTAGTGTTGAGCTTCTCATCAACCAACATCTCCAAGTCCTTCTCCTCAGGGCTTCTCTCAATCCATTCTCCACCCAGCCTGTACTTGTGGTTGAGACAATCACAAGTATGCATCAGCATCACTCCTTCAGAATTAGCTATTTAATGTTCAACACCTGGTCTTTCTTGTTAATTTGTATTGCTTAAGGTTTTTTTACCCTAATTTGCATAAAACCATAAAGATTAAAGTATATATAATTATTGATTTTTCCTCTGGGCATGCATTTCTTCTTTTAAAAATACATATTTGATTGTCTTTTTATCTTTTCTCTTATTTAAATCTCCTGATTATTCTGTTTATTATTATGATAGCTTTTCTGATATTAATGAAGATATAATTAGCTTTGGATCCTCTACAGTGATTTTGCTTTCCACATAAAAATGAAACAAGACAGGAAAAGGAGTAAGATATCCTATTTCATAGCATAGAAAAGAAAGGCAAAGAAAAAGAAAGGCAGCCTACAATAGAGGTGAAACAATAGCTCCCCTCAAGCTAATATGTGACAATGACAGAACATGAGTCACTATTATTTTCATCATATTAATAATTAATAGGCTTATATGTTACAGGATATTCTCCCACCTTTTTCCCCCCAGCATGTCTCTTTGGCTTCTGACGAGTTTCTACTTTTTCAACTGACATAAAACATAGCAGACTAAGGCTTGTATTGTTTTATCTAGAATTTGCTTGCCATTTTGTTATATTTATGTTTGAAAACATAATATCTCTTTTTGTGGATGTAATACTTTACAGATTAAAAAAAAAAAAAGGAGGAATTTTCTGTGCAGTTTATGCCATGATCTACTGTAGCTGAGAACCACATCTCTTCCTGACAGTAATGGAAGGTGCAAGTTTTATTAGATACCAAACAGTCTGGTAAGTTTATCTTAATTGCTAGGTTGTTGTGAATATATGCATGTTAAAAACAAACAAAAGAAAAGCCCGCAGCGTTTGATGCCCCACTGGGGTAAAGTAGTACAATTTCACCATTTGAAATTCTAATCTGAGGCTTTTTCTATCCTTTAACATTAAATACTATGTTCAGAAGAAGGCATTTTTAAAATGATTTTTCGTAGACAGCAATGCTGCTCATCAACAGCTTGCAGTGCTCCATATGGCAAAAGAGGTATTGTCAAGCCATTATATGACACAAGCAGTTGTGGAGTATAGGAAACAACATCTATATAGGCTACATTTAAGAGCATGGGTCTGTGAAAGCAGGAGTCAAAGGCGTATAACAGCTGCAAGAGAATCAGGATACCTTGTGGAGCTGTCATATTCAAAGGAGGTGGAGAGTTAAGAGAAGAATACCAGTATCTTGCAAACTGCAGCTACATCAGGAGAAAGAATGTAAGAGCAACAACAAGCAATACAGAAATGAAAAGTCTAGACAGCTACACCAAGTGAGCATGTTATTCGTACAAGTGGCTGCTTTGGTGAAAGAGAAAGAGAAATAAGCATAGGAATAGGAGATTATTGTCAAATTAATAATGGATTTTAAAGCAGTTTTGTGGAAACACACACACAAAAATGTACTATTTACCAAATAGCATTTTTCTTTTTTTTTTTCTATAGAGAAAGTAGAATTTAAAAACCTGTTTTTCATTAAAATCACGACAGAAGTTTTCCCATCTGCTTTTAAATTATGTGGGATACTAGCTTCACATGTTCCCAGCATTCATCACTGTCATATGAGAAGACACATGGACACTTTCGAAACTGCTACCGAGGCATACCCTTTACAGAAGTAAAAGTCCCTTTGTCTAAAAGTGGCAGCATCAAGGAAAACCTCTGCATATCCCATTACAAAGTACAGTCAGTTCTAAGTTGTTAACGGTGCAAGAAAGATTAAGCTGAAGGATCTTGATCTACAGCCAGCATCTAGTTAATGTCAGGAATTATCACTACCCTGTAGTTTTCATTTATCCATGAACTGCAACTATGACATCTCTCCTGAGATGAGAAGATGACTAGTCACATTTGTCTGGCAGAAAAATACTGAAATCATCATCTGGTGGAATCAAGGTGAAAATGAAGTTTCACAAAGTAATTTTACTGTCTTTGGCCAGGGTATTTGGTCAAAGATCAGGGCACTGTGTATTGATTTGGTTAGGAGGAAGGTGGTGATGGAGTCATATGTCTTTCCTAAGTAATGTATTTACTTACAAAGAATGAACGAGCTTCTGAACTGCTGCAGAAAGCAAACAACAGTTTCTCGATCATACCTCCAAAAATCTTTCGAGCTGGCATCCAGAGCAAATTTTCTTTCTTAGATTTTAGACAAACATTTACCAGGTGGAAAAGGATAAACAACTCAAGGTCCTTGCTGACTCTAATTTCTGTGGTATTTATGACTCTCAGAGCCATTCTCGAGTGTTCCATTACTTTACTGTGTATCACACTTGTTTTTCCCAGGCATACTT
Source organism: Tauraco erythrolophus (assembly GCF_009769465.1). Lineage (NCBI taxonomy): Eukaryota > Metazoa > Chordata > Aves > Musophagiformes > Musophagidae > Tauraco > Tauraco erythrolophus. The sequence goes on from NC_141469.1 coordinate 45,480,488, forward strand.
TTCTACATTCAAAACTTCATCTGAATGAACGAATATGAATTCACTAGCCCATGAATGTCCAGTCGAACACATAAGGTGAAAGCTGGTTATTGTTTCATCTAAATAGTTTGACAAAGAAGCTTGAATAATTTCTCGTAAGTAGTGTAAATGAAGGATGGTGGATGGTGGAAGGAATCTGTTTTCTGAAAGACTATGTTGAAATCCTAATGTCTGTTACTAGTGCTGGCACATAGAAAGTGGCTACATTTAAATGCTAAGGAAATTACACATGCACGAATCAATATCAGTTTTCAGTTCTGATGTTGAATCAAAAAGTTAGAGTGTTGTAATTAGCTTGGGATCAGAGATGATACCTCCATTTCTTATTATCTAGCATTCAGTAAGCGCTCATATTCTCTGCTGTAAGCATAGGTGAACACCAGCAGATGCTCTACGATTGACCTTCTGATTTGTGCATGGTCAGGTGGTATGACTATGGAACCAGGGTTATGTATCTCTGTATTCTTGGCACTACTTCAATGGGGAACAGTGTTTCACAAAGAAGATTAGCCTTCGCTAGGCAGTGAAGCTGCAAAATTAAATCAGACATACTGGCAGTGCATTTGGGTAGTAGAAGACAAGTAAAGGGAAGGCAGGTTGAATGAAATTTGGATTTTTATTTTAATCTGTATTGTTACATATCAGTAATCTTACACATTTTGAGCCCATTTTACTTTTCTGATCTGAATAAAGAAGTTAATACAGAGCTGCTTGAAAGCCATGGGTGTTTAACATCCATTCCTTGCAACAGAGTGTGTTTGAATAAACCATGAAAATACCTGAATCAGATCAAATCCAGGGTGGAATATGCTGTGCTGTAAGTCCACTGCATATGTTGCATCCTCCAGCTGGGAGGCAAACTTAGAAGAAAATGAAGACAGCTGGTATTAAGGAAAAATGAGGGAAAAAAAAAAAGCTTCTCTGGAAATTCTGTATCCTTATAATCTCCTACTTCTTTTGTGATCACCAGGAAATGTGCAACACTATTTGTCAAATGTATAAACACAGTATGCTATTTGGAAGGACAGAATATCTGGAGCAGCAATTTATTTTCAGGAGTGTGATCACAAGTGGTTTGCAAGTACACCACTTATTTATGAGGCAGAAATTCAACAAAAGTTTTCTTTAAAAAAGGTTATACTGTAGCAGCTTCTTTGTCAATCGTACTAATTCAGCTCCTGCACGGTATTTTCTTTTCACATTAAAGACTTCTTAAGATAGAAAGGAACACAAAAGATAGACTCAGTCAAACGACACTATGCGAAATGATACTATTTTGAGCTCTCTTAGGAAAAGAATGCACTCCATGCCACAATGAAATAAAGCATTTTATTTAGTTAGTTAGTTATTTAAAAAATCAAGATGTAATAAATCAACAGACAAAGTGAATTTCAGTCTTTGTCCTACCGTTCCAGAAAAGCCTGCACCATTTAATGCAAGCCGTGGCAGTAGCCACAGTAAAAGTCTTGAATTTAATTCTGCCTCTTAAATTAGAGCAAGCCTCAGCGATGCGAGGACAAGAAAGCTGTAACACGCTGGAAAGCCGATTCTTGTAAAATAAAGATTTCAGAGCTCATTTTTTTTTTCACGCACCTGGCATTACGGTGTCAGAAATCGAGTGGGTTGGGGGCCCGTATATTAGCGGCAAACGCCGGGCCGGGCAGGGCCGATCGCCGCACCGCGCTCCGCGCCGCGGAGGGGCCGCCGGCAGCGGGGGGGGGGGGCGGGGGGAGGGAGGGAGCGAGGTTGGGGGCGGGGGGGGAAATGTGCTGCGGCCCGTCCCGTCCGCGGTGCTGCAGCGCCGCCTGTCGGCCGCGCGCCGCTTCGCGGAAAAGCGGGGTGGGGGGATGTTGTTTTATCAGGGTTTCTGGTTTTTGGTTTTTGTTTGTTTGTTTGTTTGTTTTTCCCCACTCTCAAGCAGAGTCTGAAGCCTTTTGGAAAGGATAAAGTTAAACTGCTCAGATAATTTTAATTGCTGTTTTTGTTATTACTGAAAAGAGGGGAGCCGGATTTCTTAAATGTGCGCTTTTGAGCCGTGAACTTGTCTCCTTGATCCTTATCTGCGTGGATTTTCATGATAGCTGATTAGCTCCTGTGGATGGTCCAATTATAAGCTTTAGAAAGCCATCCAAAGCAGCAAATTAATGCTTTAGGGGTCACCGAGGAAAATAAAAACTTTTAATCTTTTGGAAGTTGTGAATGAACAAACTGCTGCCAATTTTGCAGGCAGGATGTTAGCAAAAATTTTTTTTCAATATCCCAACCCTTTTCCAGAGCCCACCAAAGCTGTAAATACATTATCAGATGTTTAGAGGGAGAGTAAAATTGTTTGATTGCTGTCCCTAACATAACTCTCAGAGAACAACTTCTTAGGAATTTCGAATGTTAAACTGTCACAGGATGTTTATTCAGTTTGTGTAAACCATCCTGTTTCTGCAACAAAATTATTTTCTCTAGTTATTATTTTAAATTCAAAATGATACTTCAGCCACTTCACTTTAAATCTAAAATATCACTTTATAAAATTCAAAGGAATATTTCATCTGCCTTGACAAGTACTGTCCTGAGACTTAAAAATCTTTTTTGTCTTAAACATAAGATAAAAGATACAAAGTATTTTTCTCTCCATCTGGATTTTGGATGTCACTTTCCTTGGTTTTTCATTTGATCTCCTTCCTGCCCATTCTCTGGCCCTATGTTACCCTAATAGACTCAAACAAACCTTGGTGGGTTCTGTCTAAAATGAAACATTTCACTGATGCTTACATCAATTTCATTGATTTATATGAGCCATATTGTTATGAACAATATATTATGAACCATATTATTGTCAGCTATAATATTATTGCTGTATTAAAAAAGAAGTGAAGTGTGACCAAAGCTGCATCCAGGCCGGAGGGGACCCCAGGAGGTCTCCAGTCCAATCTCCTGCTCACAGCATGGCCAGCTCTGAGGTCAGACCGGATTGCTCAGGGCAAGCTCAAAAACTGCCAAGGACAGAGAGTGTGCAGCTTCTCTGGGCAGCTTATTCCACAACTTGGCTGTCCTCAAGGAGGACTAGGTTTTCCTTGCATCTGACCTGAATATCTCTCATTTCAATCTGAGCCTGTTGTCTTTCAACCTTGCGCTCTGCAATGCTGTGAAGAGCTTTTCACTGTCTTCGTGACAACCTACCTGTAGATGCTGAAGGACTGCTGTTAGGTCCCCCCAAAACTCTCTTCCAGTTTGAACAAGCCCAGTTCCCTCAGCCACTGTTGGTACAGGAACTGCTTCAGCCCCCATCCAGCTTGAGGTCCTTTCGCTGAACTCACTTCAGTGAACATCAACCCTGTATTGGAGGCCCCAAGATGGGACACAGTATTTCCAGAATCCCTAATAGAATCATAGAATCACAGAAAGGTTAGGGTTGGAAGGGACGTCAAAGATCATCTAGTTCCAACCCCCCTGCCATGGGCAGGGACACTCCACTATACCAGGTTGCTTAACACCTCATCCAACCTGGCTTGGAACACTTCCAGGGATGGGGCATCTACAAGTTCTCTGGGAAACCTGCTCAATAGTTCAAGTAGATGTGGCCACAGCCTCTCAACTGATATCTCTATTCCCATGTTCTTTTGTACTTGTTCTTTTCTTAAAAAGCAAGCCTCTCATGTCTTAAGAAATCAGAATGTTATAGCATTTGCACTGCAACTTTCCTACACTGGAGTTTTGCATCAAGAATTCATGTCATACTATGATATATGACAAAATAAACCCAGACAATATTCTGTGGTACCTGAAAGTACTCCCAAGAAGCATTTACTTGTCTTGCCAATGAATGATTATAATTCTACTGCAAAAATCAGCATCTTTTCTTTAAAGTACACTATTTCAAAACTTCTTAGACTTCAGCACTTCATATAAATTTGGATGTGGGCCATCCAATTCAAAATTAACTCCATCTCTTAAAAAATGTTGTCTCACAAAATTCAGGGAATTCCATAAGATACTACTGTATTTAATTCCAAGTAGCTACAAAAGACATTGAAAGATGGCAACATAGCAGATACTTCTTCTCTGATATTAAAAGCATCCTCTACTCAAGTCACACCTAGCTGAGGTAAATTCAACACCACAGCACAGCACAGCATCAGAGTATTGTTTTCTAAGCAGCTCTCTGTCATGCGTAAAATTTTGCCAGGGAGCAGCAGCAGCAGGGTTGCTCCACAAAGGAGGACAAGCCGGCAGGCAGTTCAGGCAGGGGCAGTGCTCCTCCGGATCAGGGTACAGCCCCAGGGTGTGTGGGGTGAGCAGGATGCTGACAGCGAGGTCCACTGACAGTCCCTGGCTGTCCCAGGCAAAACCGAGTCATGTTCAGGGTCCTTCCAGGGACTGCAGTCCAGGACCAGCAGGAGACAGGACTATAACAGAGGTCTGAGGACAGGACAGGGGCAGAGGCAATGGTGGAGACCGACTGAGTGCCCAGGGGTGTGAATGGGGATCCCAGGTGGGGTTGGTCAGGTTAAAACCTCTTAGTGGACTCCGGGCCCCAACATACAGTTTTTCATAACTATACAAGTTAATTGTTTTTGATGTTTTTTTTTTTTTTTGAGTTGAGAAAAACTAGATAGAGGAGGTGATGAAGGGCAATATAGTACAGTCGAAGGAAAAAGTTGTAATATGTGCTGACTTGCATCTTTTTTCATGAGTAAAGTAATTAAAAGATTTTTTAGTTTTTTCTTTTTATACATAGGAATAAAAGTGATTTAAAACATTTAAAAATATACTGAAAAGGTACAAATATTTTTATTAGGGCAACTTTGATGTGTTATGTCAGGAACCTGGAAAACTGAAATAAAAACTTCTCTTTCTCTAGGCTGCTGGAAAAATTCCCAGTGTTCATTAAAGATTGATGTTTCAAATAAGTTCTTCAACTACCTCCAGAGTCATACTCAGGGATGTATCAAAACCCACATACCTGTCAAGTCACTGAGATACTGAGAATGATGCAAGCTCTGGGACTCCTTTACATAGACCTGCGGCCGTTGTCATCATCACTGATCAACCTGACAGCTATCAGTTTCTGCTGCAAAGAACTAGGATTCACCAGTATAATTCCTTCTTTACTGCCCATTTTTCATTGCTGCATCTTTCTGTTGAGTTAACCATTTTCATATAGAGCCCTCTACCCTCCCAAAGGATATGTACTTCTTCCTAATAATACAAAAGAAAGTCAGGGTTTTGACAGGACTGTAAATATCTTAGTCATAAAGTCAAATCCTATTCTTCCAGCTAATGCATTCCGAGATACAGGGATGTCTGCGGCGTACTGAATCACAGAGAGCGGTGGCTGGGGAGAGGTGCATTCTTACTGCCGGGCCTATCTTTGTACAACCAGCTGCAAAGGGTTGCTGATAACGCCAGTTCATGCAGTGCTGGTACCTTCCCTTTGTTTAGCAGCTGGCTACAGCCAAAACATAGGTTTCTCCTGCCAGTGCTCAGCCAGGCTCTGACTTAATTTGCGCTGTTGCATTTCAGTGACCTCATAACCTTGTAAATGGTATTACGGTTGAAGCCGCTCCATAAAAATGACACTCTCCACCTTTTATTCCTTAGTTAGCCATTTCATTATTTTTAATTATTTAGCTGGTTACCAGTTATCTGGTCACATGTTTGAAAATGTGCAAATATGTTTGCCTTGTTGCAGTGGTGTATGCACCCTTTGTGTTTAAGCCTGAGTCCTCTCTCTGGAATAGACGGATTCCTGACAATATCCTTCTCTCTGTTGTGTTCTGAGGTATTTTTCTTCTGCTACCTACTTTCTCTTTGTCTCGTGCTATGCTGTTTTGCACAGCTTTTGTGTCAAGAAAGAAGGAAAAGGTAGGATTTTGTATTATATCCAGCTCTACTCTTTATGACTCTTTGCAACTCTTTTTTTTTTCTAGCAACTCCCTCATTCAAAATCCACATACTATCCAAGTGGAGGAATTAAAGCCACCAGTACAGAATTTGGAGATAAGCAGTTCTGCCTATGAGCTCTTCAGGGTTAGTGTAGTCTTGTAACCATTCCAGCAGGTGCACATCTTCATGTTCAGACATAAATATTTCTAAAACCTGGCTCCAAATGCTATGGGGGCAGAAAAGGGAAGCTAGTCAAATTGCTCTGTCAACTTGTAGCCTTCTACACCTGTGGCTGACTGAGGAAAAGGAGGTAAGTACTCCTGAGAGAACAACCTAGCAATTAAGCTGTGCTTTTTCGGGAATATTTCCAGTGAGTCTATTATAATGTCCTGTTTCCTCATCTTTTCTACCAGCTGATCTGCTACTATGGCATTAGTCCATCCACAGAAGGTCTGTAATAAAACCTGGAAGAGGCTACTACCAAACTTGAAAAATGCCATAAAGTTTCATGAGTTTTTTCCGTAGTCATTGTGCTTAAAATGTCAGAATTTGCACACAGTTAAATCATACTGATTTGACATACCATCCACACAGAATAAAGAATAAATGAAACATTTCAGATTCAATTATGTGGTGACTATCAAAATATACTGAATTTTAAGAGTTGGCCAGTGTGCCTAGTTATTCAGCTTTCCAAAACTGAGATAATGTTAGTGTTACCAGAAGAATGATTGCATTTGTTGAATTTTATGGCCTAAGGCTCAAAATCTCTACCAGTTTCTATTATAGTTTATTCTAAATGTGGCCAATATATGTTATATTTTTGTACAGAATTTTCTACATAGTGACCTTGGCTGCTTGTAGAAATAGACTTTCAATGAGATGCAGCATCATAGTTCTGAATTTTCTAGGTAAAATATATTTAATAAATATGCAAATAGTTCTATCTTCTCCAGTGGAAAATTATATTTAAAAATGACAAAGATCAGTTTTAAGATTCTATTTTCTACAAAAAAAAAAAAAGTGCTTGCATTATGTACACATGCACATACCAAAATAAAGATGTCATGCAACTTTCATATTAATTAAATACACTTCCGTATCACTGACATGATGTATTTTCCTTCAGAAATTCACGTATGCGAGTCTTCTTAAAGATGTATGTTTTCACCAGGAAACACATATATATGTGTATATATATACATATAAAAGTATATGTACATATACACACGATTTGCAGTGTAGCCTAGCTAATCTTTAACGGAAAAAAGGATTTAAAGTTTTGCCCATCATATTGTACTTCAAGATAATGTATCTCAGTATATTTATTTTCAGTTCAGACCTTAGTTAAGAATCTAAAAGAGGACAGGAGGTTCAAATGAAGGGCAAAATCTTGCCTCTATTATTGCATTGAATGTACCAAATGCAGAGGCTCTGGGTGTCCATACTTCAGTGACAGTCTTCCTCAAGTCCTCCTCATATCCTCTTTAAATACTGTTATATTTCTGATTACATCCTCTGGATAACATGAAACAGAAAGAAATGTCCATGTTTAGGCACTTGGCTGAGACTCGGGAATAAGGAGTCAATTTTTGCTTTGCCAAATAACCTTAGGTAAGTCATTTTGAGTCCAAATAATGAAATTAATAGCATTCTTCTCCTCACAAGAGGTATATTTTAAGGTGGTATGTATTAAGTATTCATAGGTATTCAGTTCTAAGAGTAATCTATGCAACTTACAAAAAACTGTTTCCTTATAACTCACTACTCGGTTGTAGTTAAAGCCATGGGTCAGTAGGTATCTGTAGAAACACATGCAGCAGAAAAGTGTGTTTCATATTTTATATTATGGAAAATTCAAGACATGCTTATTAGAAAACGTTGACCCATGTAAATGAAAAATGAAGTAATAGAGGAAATCTAACTATATCACAAAGTCACAAGTCTATTATTGATGATTGTACAATGTACACCAACAATTCACATTTCAGGAGAAAATATGTTGTTACATTTTTCAGTCACTGATAGAATTACACTCTGAGGAATCACTCATTTTGCTTAGATTACTAACTTACTTCAAAATGCATCTGAAATATTTTTAACTTTTAGTTCCTCAGGAGAGCTACTTTCCAGGTGAGTACACTAAGCTGAAACTTCGTTCCTGAAAAGATCTTCTCTTCTGAAGTTGAGTGTGCAAGAGAATGTTACTTGTGAATGAGAAGAGCACAAGAGTAAGATACAGAGTGCTGCATAAATATGAGGTAAAGTTATTATGGCCTATAGTATCCTTCCTGTACATTTAAAGTATACCAAACACTCTAGAGGCTTTCCTGCTTTTCTTAGATAAGTAACTGTCATTCACTAGCATCACTAATCTGTCTTATTACATGCTTCAGAATATCTCATTATTTTATTTTGAATGAGATATCTGTAGATTACTCTAAGGTTTGTTCAATATTATAGGGTTTTTCAAAAGCAATGTGAGGAAAAAATCCCTTTGAAATGAAGATTTTTTGTTGAAATGTCACAAAATACATATTAAAAAAATAGAGTAAAAATTAAGAAGTAGATCTGAAGTGTGACCTGAAGAACTGAAAGAACTAAATATAAAATCCTTTATGTACTGACAGTCCTAAGAAGCCATGTAGTCTTTTATTTCTGAAAGATTTTTCAGGAAAACCCTTTGTTTGGTTCGTTAGTAGCTTAATACCAGTTTATTTTGTCAAAAATCCCTATTTTATGTTCTTACTTTTTTATTTTTTTGAATAATAGGCAAACTAAAGTCATCACCTTCAGTAAATGTCAGTAAATATTATAGTATTATTTATCTATTGGGTTGATATTTCAATATTAAGCTCACTTGCTGTAATCGTTTGAGCAAAATGCCTTTTGTAACTTTATGTCACTCAAAGACTATAATGTTAAGATTTTGCATAAGAGAAGAGACACTATTTTATTGGTCTTCCATTTGACAAGAGTTATTCTATTGCATTCAGTTGGACCAAATAACCAAAAGATGGCCCTCAGCTCATACACAGCTTTTGTCTCTTTGGCTGCTTAACACTGGAAAAATGCTAAATCTCTCACCTTCCTTTGCAGAAATTTACCATCTTACTCAACAGTTTTTAGGACTATTGATCTATATTGATATCATTCCTACTAACATCTTTACATTTTTTCTATAGCCTGAAGGTAGAACCCAGCACTTCAGATCACCCTAAGCTACTGCTAACTTATAAACAGTTGTGTAACGTGTGGCGAATATGCATGCCAAGAGCACTGCCAGCTGATTCAGAAGAGATGTAGTAATTGTTCTTGCCTTTCACACCAAAAGAATCCCCAAAACTTTCAATGACGTATCTTTGTGGAAATACTGGAAAGATTGTATGACTACGTGCAATTCAGATAGATAGTGAAAAGATATGTTTAAATATATGTTCTGTTAAACTTACAATCCTCTTTAAAGTTTAACTTGATTAAGTGAAGTATATATATTTTTGCAATGTTGTGCTAGTATAACTCACTGACTAAAGTAAGTGTGTGTGTCAGATATACCTCATTGCCCATTTAGCCCACAGATAATTGATGCAGTTACAGAAGAGTCTAATCTGACTTTGTCAGTTTTAAGGCAGAAATAGTTTTCTGAATGTACACAATGGTGACAGATATGCTGATGTAATAGTATAACTGATAAAAAAGCACAAAGTGAGTACAAGGTTTATAAAGTATGAAATGCTTTTTATTATCTGCTTCTGATATTCTCTTGTAGTTTGAGTTTAAAGTCTATGGTATAGGGAAATATCAACAGCAAGGAATGCAGTGGCTGGAAGGAATATATAAATCTCATTCTTTAACATCTAATTCCATGCTCTATGGCTTTTGGGTGCTTCGTATCATTAGCTGCTGTTACCAAGAGTTTCTGTTCCACTTCATACTTCTCTCTTGCTGCATCTCAGCTTCAGAGGCCCTTTCTCCTATTATGTGACCACACACATCTGACAAACGGTTGCCTACAACAAAAAAGTTCTACTAAATAGTATCCCAATTCAAAGAGTCTTCCTCGTCATATGCCTTGATTTGAGATGTCACTAGCAGGCCCATCTCATACACTTCCCTCTGTTCTCCCTAACTGAATATAAGCATTACACACTGGAACACAAGGAAGTCTGTAGCACCAATGAGACAAACTGTGCTTTAGGAGGTAAATTAGGTGCATATAGAATGGAGGGGGTTTTATTTTTGTAATCTGGCAGTAACAAAATAAGGTTCTTTTTCCAGAGGCAGAGTCTTTCCCAGAGTGGCTGATGTGGTGCATCATTGTTATGACACATTTAAAGCAAGCTCTTTTAGTAGCTTTTCCTGATTTTACAAGCTTGTGTGGGCAGGTTTCCCATTGAAACAACTGTATCATCTAATGAAGTTCCTTATGCTATAAACTGTACCTATGACATCGCTGTGCTGCATGTCATAACATAAGAGCAATGTAGAATTTGTGGTTTTAAGTCTTATCCATTTTGAAAATCAAGAGGAGGATTTAAAGTTTTTGTTTCTTTCTTAATCTGTTATTTTTTCCTCGTGAATTGTATTGACTTGAGCATGAATATGGGCTAGGACAAGTGCTTTCAAAACAAAATTGATAAAACTAATCTATATATCTTTTATTTAATATTTTAAAATAAGTTTCCTTGTGGTCTTTTTTCAAAGTTACAATTTTTCACAAAAATGTCATTACATCTGCTTTTTACTATCACTCAGGTTTTATTTTGTAATTGGTACCAAATTTTTGGCAAAAAAACCCAAACAAACCAAACCTCACTAAAAAGAGAAGCAGCAAATCAAGAAACTAGTTTTCAATATTTTAAATAGAAAGATCATAGAAAATATTGTGAAAAAATGCATAGTTCAGAATCTTATGCCTAAACATACAATGTAAGTGGCAAAGGCAGACTCAGGGAAACTTTGTAATTGAGGAAACATAATAATTGCACTCCTGTGACTCTGGTAAGTGACATGAGCCATTCCAGTTTGTGCTGGATAAAGGCAGGGTTAAGCATGTCTAACCTCTTCTAACACTGCCAGACCTCCTCTGCTGCACAAAACATTTTTTTTCCCCCTGATGTATAACACAAAGATCATATTTGCTGTTGTGGAAACCATGGCTCATGTAAGGGTCTGCTCTGAAAGTACTGAAGGAGTTTAAAGAATTTTATTCCAAGGTAACATGGAAGGAATTCATCTTGTCTGTAACATTATTCGGGTTCCGATCTGAGTATCTGAAGTTTTTTTCACATATTTAAGTAGCACATCATGAGACTAAAATAACGGCATGAAGTGGAGACATTTTCAGCAGCCTGTCAAGATTTGTGTGCAGATATTATAAAGGATTCCCTGTTTTGGGTCTCAGAGGAGACATCGGTTTCAAAAACAAGATAATGACAAAGTGCAAAAAGAAGCGAAGGAACGAGATGAAGCTGAGAAAGAAAACAAATGCTGTGTTGTTAATTTGGCTTTGGAGGATTTTTACTTTCAATTTATCCAATTAATTCTTGAGTTGGAGTATAAAAACTTTTATTGTACCGAAAACACTTGTTTTGGAAAAAAAGAAAAGATTGTGTGTGCTAGCAGAAGATCCTAAACCTAGGAGAAATAGATAACAAATTGTTGACAGCAGGTTACAAATTGGTGACAGCAGGTATGCTATCCTAACAGTGTGGATTTAACAAATCACATTTTATGTTCACTTTTCTGAAGTAAGTGCTACCACCATAAAAGAAATAAGTAAACCTTGTTCTTGTCCCATTGATTTAAAATTATGTTATGTAACTTGGAAATAATCCACTCCCAGTGTGGAATTTTCTGGGCAGTGGCACTCAAATCATGTTTCATCTTGTGCCTTACGATTCTAGCTTGAATGCCGAAGTGTAAGTTTGCAAGATATTTGCCTTATAAAAATCATTAATATGAAAACATGATTACATCATTTACTAGGAAGCAATCTTAAAACAAGGTTGGCTTTGAAAATCATTGAAACTAAGAGCACAAGCATTACTTGGTGCATATCTTAATTCATAGTCATTATAAGGGTTGGTTTAATGCTTGTGAAGATAAACAGGCTAGAAGCAATTGAAAACTAAACCTCATGTACAGACCATGTATAGCTCAAGTTCCCTTAGAATTATTCTTCATACCATAGAGCTAGAAACGAAGAACTTTAGTAAGGTGACATGCAATTTTGTCTTGTTTCTGTACAAAGATTTTTTGTTTCAATATGCATTATCATCTGCAATAATTAAGGAATCATACTGCACCTTGTACTAAGTGATTAATCTTTATACATCTAATGAGTTACACTCCTGATTGTATAATGACCAGTATAATCTTATTGATGAATCATTCCCTGTTTTTACCCTTTCTATATACTACACGAATAAAATGTTCAATAAGGTTTTCTTTAGCAGGTGGTATCATAAAATACTAGATGCTAGATTATCTCTCTTCTCTGGAAATAGAGCAATGCATTCAAAACAAAGAAACAAACAAGACAATGAAGTATTCATCTCTGGATTGAAAAACAAAATCTGTCTGTTGAATCACTTACAAATAGCTGCTTCTATAACAGATTATTGGGTCAACCTAACATGGGTTGTTACTGCTGTTCCAGATTACAGGAGAGCTTTAGTTTGAGGCATATTTCCTCTCATATTTTTCTTAGGGTAAGATGAAGAGCATCCCTTTAATGGGATATCAGTGAGGGTTATTCTACCAGGCACATCACGAGGCCAGCATACCAACAGAGCCTCTGGCTCAGTGGAATGTCTTGCTAGGACAGCACTCAAACCGCTGTTTGTTTACAGCTATGCAGACCTTCCTGTAAAATGCCAATTATCTAGAGACAGGACCATTTTCTTTTCCCTCCTTGCGTATTTACACTGAGCATAGCAGGGCCTTGATATAGTTTGGGGCCACAGTGAAGTAGAACTGAGAAATACTTGCAGTTGAGCTGATGCATTTACCTAAGAAACTCTGTTTCAGATTTGTCTTCACATTGGTCTCAAAGAAGATAAAGGAAAAGGAATATATATGTGACTTTCCCCATCATCACTGTCAGACTCATCAAACTTTTGGAAATTTTAGGACTTACAAAAGGATATTCTAATGCAGGAAGAAGTTATGATATCAACTGTCCTTTGTAGAGTTGCTGAGATTCTTCTTTATGCACTTCCTCAAGAGAATTACAAGCTGGTTTAATTGTAGCTGTTTGTTGCAATGCATTTAATCAGTTAACCACTACTAGTCTTGGAAAAGTAAGATGGTTTAATGGTCTTACGAGTAAGTACAACAGAGAATTGTATTGTTATTCTGTGACTGGTCTGCTCTCAGTTTCCTTAACAATTTAAAACTTCCAATCTGCTTTTCACGTAGTATACACAGTAGCTCTTAAATGATGATCTAGGGTTTTTTTGTTTACCAGTTTTCAAAGTATTTGGAATATGGATTCCAGAGGGAAAAAGTAATATTTTTTGTACATATTATACACCTACTATTCACTATATTTGGCACCCATCTACTTGGCAGGCCAAACAAATCTTATTCCTTAATGTACATGTGGAAAGCTACGTAAGTGTTTTGTAATATTTTTAAAAGCACCATTAAAGTTAATGTATGTCTGTACTCCTACTGTCACTTGAATCATGCTAAAAATTGACTTCTTATTCTGCAATTTCATGCTAACGTATGTTAATGTCTATGTAAGACTAGTTGCAAGAGATGTCAAAACTTCTATTAGAAGCACTTCCATTTAGCATTGAATTTAGCCTCCCGTTCGACATTCCCAAGAGTTGTTCTCAGAGGCACGACACAACTGTATTTTGCGTTCTTACTGAGTATTAACATCTTGAATGTTAATGTTAAAAAATACACCTTCAAAACATTTCTAAGAACTTGTGCTGAAAGAAAACTGTCATTGTGTAGTCAGGCCTTTTGTGCCTGGTTTCATATGTGTTTACGAACGTAACTTGTGCCCCTTCTACATAAGGCTTCTGAATCAATCACCTGAAAACAGAAGGATTTGAGTTCTCAGCTGCATGATCACCCATAGAGCAATCATTTCTCAAAACACTGTAGCTATATTTGAAAAAGTAAGTCTGACTATGCTCTGGCACTTAAAAATGATTGTAAAGAGTGCATGAAGTAACTAGCAGGGAAACAGAAACAGTAAGAAGTTCTCAATATGTGAGGTTTCCGAGTTTATTAATCTGATAACTGCATTTCTGAAAAGTTCCCATACATAAACTGTATAATAAGATATAATGGATATATTTTTTAAAAAATATAATAATTAAATTAATACAATAATTTAAATATAATAATTTAATATTTTTTTAGAAAAGGCAATCATACAATCTATTTTAATTCATGTCAATAAAACCCTAGAGATCAGAAAAATCCAACATATCTTAAATTCAAAACAGATTCCTTTACTCTTTCTTATTTATACATTCAGTTAGCAGTGCCTGTCACACAGAGGGAAGAGGAAGAGAAGTGTTAGTTTTCAACCTTACAAAAAGATCTAACACTAAGGATACACTAAAGATAGTAAAACGCAACATGGCAAAATTGTAAAGTAATACATTACAATTTTCAGTCTTGACAATGAGAAATTCCAACCAGTGATTATAAAAATAGGTAACTGAAGAGAAAAATGACAGATTTAAGTTAATGTAGACAACTGCACTGCAAAACATGTTTGAAAGATTTTGCCCTTCAAAACATGTCTTTCTGAAGTTATTCCATTCAGGAGAAAAATTCCATACAGACATTGTTGATAACACCTTGAAAAAATACAGTGAAAATACATTAGCTATCCAAAGAAAGAGAAATTATTGAAAATGAAATACTGAAAATACTAAAATAAATATGAAAAATATAATATTCTAAACTTCTTTTGTTTATCTTTGTTAAGTCGACACATATCTGCCTGTTGATGGCCACCATCTGAAAAAAAACACCAAAACAATAAATCATAGAATCATAGAATGAGTTGGGTTGGGTTGGGAGGGACCTTAAAGATCATTCAGCTCCAACCCCCCATGGGCAGGAACACCTTCCTTTAGATTAGCTCTGGAGTCCCCAACATAAGAAGGACATGGAGCTGTTGGAGCAGGTCCAGAGGAGGGCCACGAAGATGATCCGAGGACTGGAACACCTCTGCTATGAAGATAAGCTGAGACAGTTGGTGCTGTTCAGCCTGGAGAAGAGAAGGCTCCAGGGTGATCTTATTGGAGCTTTCCAATACTTAAAGGGGGCCTACATGAAAGCTGGAGAGGGACTTTTTACAAGGGCATGTAGTGACAGGACAAGGGGCAATGGCTTTAAATTGAAAGAGGGCAGATTTAGATTAGATATAAGGAAGAAATTTTTCTCTCAGAGGGTGGTGAGGTACTGGAACAGGTTGCCCAGAGAAGTTGTAGATGCCCCATCCCTGGAAATGTTCAAGGCCAGGTCAGATGAGGCTTTGGGCAACCTGCTGTAGTGAAGGGTTTCCTTGCCCATGGCAGGGGAGTTGGAACTAGATGATCTTTGAGGTCCCTTCCAACCCAAACCATTCTGTGATTCTATGATTCTATGACTAGATTGCTCAAAGTCTCATCCAATCTCACCTTGCACACTTCCAGGGATGAGGTATCCAAAACATCCAAAACTTCTCTAGACAACTTCACCACTCTTATAGTGAAGAATTTCTTCCTTAGATCTAATATAAATCTACCCTCTTTCAGTCTAAATCCATTTCCCCTTGTCCAATCACTACAGAAAATACTATAAAAGGAACAAATATGTCTTTTTGAGGGACAAGCAAGAAAATTGTTACAAGCATGGAAGATCAGAATTGCTAGAAGACATAACAGAAATAAAGGTGGAATTTGTTTATTTTATTTTATTCTCTTATGTTCCTAAACTATGAATATGAAGAATATGAACAGATAATCCCATTTACTTTTTTCCCCAAAATAATATATTAAGCAAAATTAGCAAGATACTCATTACAACTGATGAAAATAAGCAATATTTTACACACAAAACCATGTTGTGGACACCATTGCTACAAGGGGTCAGAAACTTGAGATGCTGAGTAAGATTCTTAAAAAAACCCCTCTTCCATACAGGTAATGGATAGGACTGTGGAGAGGCCCCAGGACTTTAGAGTGAAAGTTGAAACTATGAAGACATTAGGGCACAATTATAATACAGTGAATCAATGACTCTATCTTCTTAAACTGAAGGGGGTGGGAGGGCAAGCAAAATTGATGGTGTCTTTGCCACTGTTGGCCTTGGAACAAAAGCACATACAGACATTAATAAACTGGTATTAAACTAATGACTTTCTTCTCTGAGCCAGAATTTATTTTAGACCTCTAACTCAGGAGTTCGAATAGGAAAACGGATGAAGTAATACAATACACAGCACAAATTCTGAGCAAAATGGGCTGCAGTTGCCAGGAATTTACTCTTGCCTCTCAGCTGAATGGGAAAAAAACCCCAAACAAAACCACCTACTTTACAGTTGCCTATGAAGTCGTATGACCTTCATTTCGAGTCATAAACTTTCATTTCTTTCTGACTTTTTCACCCTGTTTCTTTACTTACTACCCATTCCCATCACTTGTTTTCTCTAAAGAAAGTTTTAGGACTCCTCACTAGGCAGCTTCTGTGAAAGAACTGATACAACGTCTAGATCAGAGGTACCAGACAAGATGTGCTCAGAGCCAAAACCAGAAGCTTTTTCACCTCTACAAGGATCCACCTGACTTTGGCCTAATAGCGTGTTGGAAAATAATGTATATTTCAGAATACTTTTGTGCACAAACAAAATTCTGAGGAAGACTCTATTAACTCATTTTGAGTGACAGCAATGCCAAGCTTTTTAAAATACTACATGAAAGATAAAATCAAACATTTTAAACTGAAACCAGGATTTCCAGGAGATCCCTTCTGGATTCTTTAAGATTTATTGTAATACTCTGCCTGTACAGAGGTTATCTGTGCTTTATTCAATAATGTTCCACCAAACAAGAGGTGACTTCAGTTGGTTATTTTTTAGGTATCTCTGATGATTTTGAGATGTTGTCTTAGGTCAAACTCAGTTTGAGGTAGTAAAGGTACCCTTAAACCTTTGTGAAGTCATTCTTATTTTCTACCAGTCTCTCTAAACAGTAGAAGAAAGAATGGATTTTGAGGATATTAAAAAGTATATATTCAAAATTGTATTGGACAAAAATGTTTAAGTATTGTAGGATTTTTCAGATTTATATAATTCAGCCTTTTTCCTATCATAATCCAGGTAAATCTTTGTTCCCATTCTCCTAGTCCAGTAATAACATTGTGATATCTCATCATCCTTTTGTCATGCTACCCAAATTTAAAAAAAGCTCTTTTTAATCTATTGGATTATTTTACTGTTCCAATTAGACAATTAATTAGACAATGCAAAAATATTATTTCTATATGGATCTAGTTTTAGTCAAGCCTTTTCTTTCCTCATTCATCAAGTTCTACTTTTATTTAATTATTTACTTATCCAGCAGTCAAAACCTTTTCCATAACGGATTTGCATGATGAAATCCGGATTTGTTTTCATGTCATACCTCCTCCTGCACGTCCTGTCTCACTAAAGACTGGGAACTGCAGTGCTATCATAACATTTACACACTATAGACACTCAACAAAAAATTTTCACACATCTTACAAAATCAAATCAAACTTTTGGAAACTGAGTCTAACTGCATTTTAAGACCATGATAGAAAGCTTTAGAATTGTGGGAAATACAAGACCTCAAGCAGAATTTGAACATGTTTTAGACATATGTAGCTCGTTAACTTAAAGCTATATTTAGCTTACTAGTGCCAGCAGATTTTATAATATGAACTTTTAACTGGGAAAGAGATGATTATTTTTTTAATGAGATGGAAAACTTAGGGGGAGTCGAACAAAACAACCTTACAGAGCTACAAACTTGTTCAATATTTACACTGGGAGAGAAAATCCAAACATTCAGTTTAGATTTTCAGTTCCACTAATGCTCTCTATAAAACAAGAAAGGAGTAAGTTTTCTTACTTTATTTTATATCATTTAATGTCTGTTTATTGATGTTCTCATTTATTCCATTTCAACTTCAATTTTGCAATGAGAAACAAAAATATCACCTACTTAAAATAACGTTGAAATACTAATGGTACACTAGATAGATACTGAAGATGGACACGTTCAATAGTGTATCTTTATTTTTCCCCTTCAGCTCGTGAACTGATAGCCAAATGTCTCTGTAACCTTTTGTTGTAAGGAAAAATAAAACGTATAGTAAATCTGCAGAGGCAATATTACGATTGCCACTTTATGCTATTTTGCCCTTGCTGCTTTTATAGTGATATAGAGCTAACTGCACTGTTCATTGTCATCACAACTGCATTCAGGTGTCTAAACACTCTACATGCCTTCTGCATCATACTTTGTGAAGGGCAAGGTGAAATGTTATTTGATACATTTTTCCGTTTTGATAGTGACCCCCACAGTAGCTAGTCAATGACTGTTGGTATCCAATCAGTTCTACAGACTCTTGACAGTTACCATGTTGGCCTGGGCTGTTAATGAGGCTAGCACTGTGATCGTGACAAAGCCTCAGTTAGGTGATGACATATGCTGTCTCATTCTTCCCCTGTATCATAAAAGACTTAATTAGCCATTATGTAAGTTCTAAGTATAATTGAGTCAGTATCTTAGCTATGTGGCCCACCTCCCTTCTCCTTCTCTTTGTTCTCCCTTTCACATTCACATACACTACTTACTTCTAGCACTTCCTCACTATTCTCACTGGCGGCATTCTCGCCCCGCCTTCCCCCTTGCCACTCGGCGCCATCTCGGGGCGCATAAGGCGGTGGTTTCGCCCAGACCTCCTCAGGCTCTGGTTTCCCAGTGGCGCCCCTGGCTCCCTCGGCTAACCCACCCCAGAAGGATTTTGCTCGTTTCTGTCCCTCCGTAAGCAGATCGGGGTTTGGGGGTTGAGGGGGCGTGTTGCCCTCTCGCAGATCTTTGGGCTCAGCATAATCATCACCGTGTGGGGGGTGCAAAGTCTGCGTAGCCGCCCCGACCCCCAATTTCGGGATGGCCAACAAACAATCCTTTGCCGCTCTCCAGGTCTCCTGCTCTTGGATAGCCTTTTGCAGGGCCTGTTCGACTTTCCCCCACAGCTTAAGGTTTTTTCCACAACGCGAGGACTTTGCCTCCTCAGCTAACGCTCTAGTGCATTTATCCCACACTTCGGGGTGGAGAATATCCACCAGCTGGTCTATGACCCCAATTTGTAAAAGCCTCACAACTGCGAGAATAAAATCTTTGGGTTTACAATCAATACCCCACTGCTTATGTAATTGCGATACGACCTTCACAAGGGCTTCCATCCTCCTTGTTGGTCCCGATCCGGATCCTCCCCGCCGGCGATTGCGATACGACCACTAAGACCACAAGTTTCCACTTGTTGCCTTTGGTCCCAATCCTGGATCCTGTCGCTCTGGCTGCCGTTCGCCAAATTCCAGGCGGCAATTCTTGGGTTTCGGCACCACTTGTTGCCTTTCGGAGCCGTGGCGACCTGGTTCAGGAACAGCACAACGACCGACTGCAGGCTGCTCGGGCCATTAGCTCACAGACACCAATGTGGTGGATGTCAAATGGCGTTTGTTGCTGAACAACACAGTGTTATATAGCTTGGGTTTACAACGTCGCTTCCGTCTGCTTACATCATGAGCTGAACGCTATTGGCTACCTGGGGGGGGGGGTCCTATCTATCTGTACAGCGCGATATCTTCTGACCGCCAAGCCTTAGCTACCTACAATTCAGAAATTAAACCTTATAAAATTCAGTGGAAGAAGACTTGATAGCATGTCAATTCCTCTGAGATAATTACTATAAACTGCTTATTAGAAATATTTATTCCTATCGCTATTATTTCTGCCTTGAGTCATCTCTTTATGGGCAAGATACTATCTGAATAAAGAAAATAGTGCTAAAATGTTGCTTTTCTTTCACTCACTTTTGTTGCTTCTTGTCTTCAGTACAAGCTGAGATCGTCTCTAGATATCACTTTTTCTACTCCTGTAAGGTAATTTTGTAATCACATTGAAATGCAGAAATAAAAGTGTCCTTTTCATTAATAATAAACTATGTTTTCCAGACATCTGAATCATTCTTGTTTCTGCATCTCTCTTCTCTCCATTCAATGACAGCCACCTGTGATGCAGTAGATTGTGAAGAGGTTATGAATAGCTTCTCCCAACCAGAGAACAATAATGGAGAAGAAGAAAAACAGTCCCTGCTTAGATGCAGGGATCTTATTATGTACTTATCTGAGATCAAGTCAGCATTTTAAACTGTTATGCACTCAACTATCACTTCTATTTTTTCTTAGAAGTCAGCAAATTTAGTAAGAAATATACAGTACATATAACTTTCAAGATTTAAATAGGACATGAACAATGTACAGGCTTGTGCTGCACCATGCTCAAGGATGAGCAAACAGGAAGGGCACAGAACAGATCCCGAAAAATCCTGGATTACTGAGTCTAACTGATATGATGAATCTGATAACATCACCTCAGATCTTAACAGAAATGTGAGAAAAAAAAATGTGGTCCCTTACCACAGAAAAGTATATGTAGATGTATGTATAGATACAATTCTCTCTCAATCTAGATGTGGATCAGAAGGTTAATAAGTCATTTCTCCTATAATAATAGTGACCACAAAAATGTTTTGTTCTGGGTTTTCCTTTCTGTTTATTTCTGTGTTGGCCCTAAGCATCTGTCAGGATACCAAGTTATTTTACCATTCCTAAGGGGAAAACGATTCAGGAGGTGATTGATGGAGTTAATGGAATCTCACTTCTCCTCAGATGCCTGAAAACAAGTTATCCTCAAAATTGATTTGCTGTTTCTTGTAGCCATAGATCACACACTGGAAGTATCACCAAAACAGAGTGTTACACAAGTTCTTAAACTAGTCAAAATCTGAAATGGCAAATCCACTCAGATGCATACAGATATTGTCATCACAGTTTAAATTCAGTCTAAACATATTAGTGAAAAGAAAGGTACTTAACTCTGTCTAAAGTCAGTCTAGAAAGGCAAATTATGACTGAGGGTGAGTTGAAAATCCCTGTATTGTGTTTGCTTAGGTCTTGGCTTAGCTTTGTTATCTCTGCATCATACACTATTCCATACTGGAGGTATATCTGGTGTTAGCATTGCTGCAGGGGAAATCAAATCATGTTTGTTAGGGACAAAATTCTCTGGATGTCTGTAGTGTGAGGAAGGAAGGAGAGACTGCTTGCGCAAGAAGAGCTATAAATATTTTTGGAATATGTCATATCCAGTAATATTGAGCTCATAAAACAGCTGGAGATCCTTCATTGATTTAAGTTAGTCAAAAACATTTTACTAATATTCCCTTTTAAACCACTGTTTTCAGTTCCTAGAGTGTTATGTCTTGGAAGCTTGTTCTAAAGCTGCTGCCCGCTGCCTTCCAGCTGCTTTAGGGTTTCTGCCTCTAAACAGCCCTACACTCTGTTGCTCTTCTTCTTCAAATATGTGATAACCTTAAAAAAAGAAAGAAATGGCACATGGCCATTCTGAAGTGATGTCTAATGTCTTCTCTTTGCTTTGCTGGTCTTGGAAACTTGTGTTAGAGTTTTTCACATTATTATATCTAATTAAAAATCAACAGATCTATTAGAGTTACTACCTACACTCTATCTCATAGTAATATCCTATAATTAATATTACACTTAGGAGATTTTATGAAACCATATTATGAATTTGCATCATGACTTTTCTTTCTTTAATTTCTATCCTTTCTGTGTTCCACTTTTTTTGTGAAAATGCAAGAAATCCATAAAGCTTTTTAGCTTGGATTTAGTCGACTGAGTTAATAAATGAAGAGATGAAACTTTGAGTAATCTCTAAATTTTATTAAATAGATAATCAGAAACTGATTCAGAATCATGCAGTTCCTATTACATACAGAAGGTTTCTAGCACTCCCTGTTGCCTAGACAGTGAGTTTTCACACACGACAGTGACTTATCACACACTCCTATTTTAGGTTCATGGAGTTATTAGAACAAATTATAGTCTTTCTGACATATAAGCAAGAAAAAGAAATGTCATTACATATGCAGAATAAACTATTTCATTAACTAACTAATGAGGAATGAATTCTACATATACCATGACAATTGTTCTTTTCTTCTTTGTGTTTTCTGCACTCTTTACCAGCCATTTTCATGAATACCTCTTTCTGACTTGAGTCTCCTATTAGTAGAGCTACTCCCCAAGATTTCTGCCTCTAAGACCCAGCCAAGCATATTCTGTGGTGATGTGCACACTTTGCTTAGCAACTTTTTTAACAACAGCCTATGCCTACTCTTTCAGTAATAAATGTAGTTATTTTACTTTGCACCAGCGTCAAAGTTTTGCCTAGTAGTGATACTGTTCTGCAACAAGCTCTTTCTCAGAAACAGCTTTATAAGAAAAGACATTATGAATGCTTGATGTTATCAGTTTGGAATGGAAATTCAAACAAATAGAAGAATTGAAAGCTAAGTTGTAGAGTAAATAGTGATAAATAACAACAGGAGGAAACTGAAACTAAGATTTACTTGCTGAGGAATCCAAGAGGAAAAAAAAGTATACCGGTTTGGGCATGGTTGAGTCTTTTCAAAAGGTTTCTGTCTGTGAAAGAGATAGGGAAAAATGACTCAGCAATCTGAAGATATTTTTATAAAAATGTGAGCTGTTTACCATGTGTCATGGTACAAAGCAAGAATGTTGTTCAGAACTTAACACTTTGACTAACTTCGATAAACATGTGAATTCTAAGGGACTGGCTTCTTCAAAGTAGTAATAAAGCAGACTTGAAGAATTCCCAAATCCAAGAGAATAGCTAGTCACTCAGTGGGGATAAAAAAAAAAAAAGTGCTTGAATAAGAGCAAATTGGGACATAAATATCTGAGCTACTGTATCCTCAGTGGAAAACTGTGTGTGCAAAGTTGTTATGAACGCTATATCATGGCAGCACACATTTATCAATGACACTGCTTTTCGTTTGGGAGTATGAGACCCAATGCTAGTCTTACTTCTATGATCCAGCTATGGAAAATTTATCCTTAATTAGCACAACTCACTAACAGAAAGGAATCCTGTATACAATTTTGAGAAACCTTTCCACACCCTCCCCTCTGGGTTTATTGTGGTGGTGTTTTTTTTTTCCCAGGAGGCTCCCTTTGGACTACCAGCAGTGACTACAGCAGCACAGCTCGAAATGAAATCAACAGCCAGTCGACCTCAACATCAGAGCAACAGATATCACTGAAGTGCCAATGCTTCCAGATATAAAACAAACCTGCTGCCTGCCCCTCTGCCCCACTTCCAACCTCCCCCCCCCCCTTTACATTTACTGGTGGAAGTGTTTATATTTTGTTTAATTTTCAAGGAGAGGGTTACTCAGACAAGTAGAGCAACACAGGATCAGACCCTTCCATCAACTTTCTTATTCTTCAGAATTTTGTTTAAAAAGTGATATTATTCTTAGTAAAAAGATGCTTGAAATTTAATGCTTTCCATTCATTAGACTGAAACACTGTCTCTTGTACCCTACAGGGAAACCAATTCATTAGTAGAGCTTTAAGAAACATGCATTCATAACACAAGTTTGCCCTCTTTAACTGTACCTCCAGGCACCTTGCAAATAATTTATGAGGTAGTGAGATGTTTGACAATCAAAAAGAATGAAAATGCACTGGGCAGACTCCTAGGAAAAGAATCTTAGTCAATGTATTTTAAGTTCTATTAAGCTTTAAAACCAATGTCCAAATTCCTCACTCAGGAATGAAGCAAGTGTGTTTCCAGTGATGTTCTATAGTTATTTGGTAATATGAATAATTTTCTTCACTAAGTCAAATTAATCTGCCTCTTACCACTTGAAATCACAACTAGACAGGTATGATGGTCCACAGATAACTTGGAAGTATTAATTTTATTTTTTGGTATTCTGTATTAGAACTCCAGAAGCACTTCTTTAGGCTTTGATAAACAGAAACTTTAAATCCTTACTTGAGAGAACCACGAAGCTTAATTTCCAAAATTCTTAAATACCAAAAAGCCTGAGTGAAATATATGAAAATCCTGAAAAATTAAAATAGGATGGCCAGCAGGCAAATGGCATCTTTAGTTTTTGTCAAGACCTATGGAATGCTTACACCTCTCAGAAGTACTCAAGTCAGCTTTGATAAGCTAATTAAAGCTATGTGCAATTAAAGAACAGGAAATCTTGTCATTGTGGAGCTGAAACTGAACAAATTAACGGTGAGTTTATTATCATCATTTGACAATGAGGAATATTTAGTACCGTACGGAGGAAGCTCTGCTCAGTGAATAGACTGGCAAGGTAAGTAAGAGAACTGAGCATAGTTGTTTGGACTAATCTTATACCAAAGCAGTTCTGAATCCAGTTTTGAACCAGGTTATTAATTATTCCAGTACACTGCAGAGTGCACACAAAAGACAAAGGGGACACAAAAGATGAAGCAGAAGTCTCTCTTGTTATGCTCTAACTTTTTGGGAAATCACTTTCTGCAGTGTCCGGGAAAAAAGATTTCATATGGGTGGATGAGGGAGGTCTTCAGTAAATCCCCTCCCACCAGTTCAGGTAGAAGAGTTAGATCTTCAGAAAGAGCAATATGTTCCAGCTCAATAGCTGGAGATTTTTTTTCATGGATCTTTCTCTACATAAGACCTCCAGAAAGACTGTTTCTTTCTAAGGCACAACTATAATAACCTTCCTGTTTGGGAAAAGACACCTACATGCTACCCTCTTTAGAGGGCAGCAGCGAAATTGTCAAAATGCGGCTCCAAGTGAGATAAAACTATAGGTGACAATGGAAGGAAAGGAAATGATTCTTGTTGTTCAGACTTTACTTGATGTTCTCAGAAATTATTAGGAAATTAAACTTTGGAACAAACATGAACATAGATTATCAAGGAAACAATATTATCTCTCATGAATTTAATAAAGTATCAAAAGGAGATAGGAGAACCTTTACCTTCCAATAATTCTTATCAAATCTTGAAAGAATATTAAATTCTTTTATGAGATGCTGCATATGTGTCATTGCACAAAGCAAAACATATTGTTTACAACCAGGAAGCTTTTCTGATGTGGCAACAACCACCTTACATTACCAGTTAAAAGCCCTAACCTCAGTGCTTAAAAAGTACGGTGGCAGGTATCGACAAAATCAAAAAACTTGCAGATGTTACACATGGATATGAGAATGACAGACTTTTTAGTCTGGATACTCATTTATGTTGGGAGAGAAAAATTTCACAAAAATTTCTTCCGAGACCAAGAACTGTATTCTGCTACTTCTCAGTCACTATTTAAGCTTAAGAAACCAGAAAGAGGCTCTGACATGGCTGCATAGTGGTTCCATGAGTCCAGCTGACCATTGGGATGTGTAGAGGTAACTGTCACCTGCAGCAAAAGTTTTGGAAGTTGGAGGAAATGTAACTGAAACAACCAATTGACTTCCATTCTTTCTTCTTTCTAGTGTCTCCTTTTCCAATCTTTCCTTCGATTTCATCAAATCAAAAAATCAAGCCAAAAGTTCAAATATAACAATTTTCCTATTTCAAGTGACCAGGACAAGAATGTATTTTCCTTTTCATAAAGGACACTTATGAAGAAAATACCAAATTGTTATAGTAATGACTGCAAGTTTGCTCTCCAGATTGAACAGATCAGGACATTTCCTTCCATATTTAATTTGGATATTTCTGATTAGAAACAGGAACATCTACACTCTAACCTTCAATGAGACAAACGATTTTTATCTTTTTATTTAGTGATTACTCATAAACAGAAGTAAACTTTAATTAATGGTAAGACATGCCATGTGTATGGCAATCAACTGGAGCTAGAGAAAAAGAAGCTTTCTTATTATATCTCTTGCCTTTGTTCTCTCTTTTTTTTTTGTCTGATTAGTTTTTCATATTCTGTTATACTATATACTCATTAGCTTTTAAAAATAATCTAGTACTTAGAAGCTGTGCACCTTAGATCAGCCCAGGGGTTCCTACAGATATCAGAAGATGGAAAGCAGCACACATTTTTTCTGCTTTATATTACCCACTTTAAAAAAAAAAATCATATTTCTTGAGCATAATGGATGGACTGCAATGATTTACAAGGAAATAATTTCACTGAGGGATTTTGGGTTGGTGATATCATATAACATGAGAAAAAAAAGTCTGATTGGTTTATGATTTCACTGGGAAGCTGAGAGGAAATTAATTCTATTTAACTCACTACTTGTCAGCTCCTTTGTTGTTGTTGTTGTTTGTAATATATAGACCTAACACTGGATTTTAAGTCGGGAGATATTTCAAGCTACTAAAACATTTATTAGTTTAATAATAATGTTAGAAATGATTGAAATGCTATAAATGTTTAAATTGGAATATAGAAACTCCTGGATCTGGTGTTCAAACTAAAACCATTTTGACTACAGTTCCTAGAACAGGCAAGTAACCTCAGTGCTTAAGCATGTTAGTGAAGAAAACCTGCCATGCTAAGGTTTTGTTGATAGATTTGGCCTTTCTGAAATCAGAAAGATGGGTTAAAATACAATATTAAACAAAGCTTATCATAAGATTAGTGTACTTACCCTGTGCAGCTATTACACTTCTGTACATTCGCACAAAACAGAAACCTGATAAAAGGAGGGAAACAGCGTCAGGGAGCTTAGGACCAGAAAACACTGAAAGCTCTGTGGCTACACCAAGTAATTGCCTACTGTATCTATACATCACATAACCGTGGTAGGTCAAGTATTTCTGATTACTTTCTTAACCTAATGCCCTCAAAATCTGTGAGGGAATCAGATTTAATGACTTACACAAGTGTGCCCTGCTCCCCGAACAGCATCGCTTTTCCCAGGTGAGTAGCTACTGTTTCTCTTGCCTGCCCTTATGCTGAAAGCTGACCTGCTCTCCAGGTAGCTCAGCTTAGTTAGTACTTGTGCTCCCCATAAAGACACTTAGAGTTTCCTCTAGATCAAAGTGTTAGTTGATAACCAGATTTTAGTGCTTTTGTTGTGGCAAGGAGAAAGGAGGAGTAGACTGCTGTGGCCACAGCTGAAATGCTTCGTTTGAGTACAGATGTGCATACCAACAGCTTCACTGGAGCCTTTGAGAAGGTATTAACCAAGGTATGTGCAAATATCTTGTGGCTGATAAGCCTCCAGGTTATAGTAAATTTAGGAATGATCATGACACTTGTGTCATAGCATTACTTTTAATTTTCTCAGAAACCCACCTTCTAACCAAATGTCACCACTGTCTTCCAGTCTTCCATGATTTTCTGCTTTTTCACAAGGCTTTTTCTGATTGGTGGTCTTGTATTTCTGACTTGTCGCTGACATGCCAGATAACTATTCATCTCCTCATTGCAAGCATATTAATATAGTAAACATTGAGACAGCAACTATTTTAACCTTGTGCTTGTGAGAAGACGTCACAGTTTTCTGCTATATATAAGTGAGAGCTCGTCATCACTAGTTAAAAATAACCATAACATTTTTGTGTTTCTTTTTGACTCCCAAAAAGATCTTCCTAACAACTTATACTTCTTGATAAAAGCTGGAACAATTCAGTTCTCTGCAGTTTGATCCCTTGCTGGTGCATGCAGAGGGGAAAGGGATTTTGGTGGCTGGAAAGGCAGGCAGCCTGGCAATTACCATGCCCAGCCAGCTACCTTCCTAATTACATTGTCTCTTCCTCCAGCTCAGACGTCGAACAAAGTTATGGAGACAAACACAGGGGAGGAAACAGATGGGGACAGGGAGAGAACTTCCCACTGATTGGATCAGTAATTGTATTTTCAATGTCTCCATCTGATTCTGGTGTATGAGAGAAGGGGCAAGGGTTTAGGTGTAAACTGAAGTACACTGAAAAGATGTATCTCCTCTCAGTATTTGAACTGGGAAAAGAACAAATGAAATCCCAGGTAAAGTTAATTTTAATTTTAAAGGAAAACAAAAAAGATCATCTCAAAGATTTTTAATTTAATCCACTCTAGTTCAGACTTCTCATTTCTCTTATTAATTAATTATTTCTTCATATTGAAACAATAATTACAAGAAACAAGAAAAAGGGTAAACAAGACATGGTTCTGCCTCCATCGGACAAAAATATTTTCAAAATTCTGAAGATTTTGAAAATGTTATTTCATTCAATGTTTGTCACTAAATGATGTATCTTTTTAATTTCTCCAGTGCTGAAAGTAAATGATATTTTTATATTCTGATGGCATTTTGTGGTGCTATTTCAATAACACTTGGTGGCAATGAGGCAAACAGGTGCAATTAGCTTCACATGAGTTTTATGGCTCACTGCACCTCCAGTCACTGGAGAAATGACCATCCATCCTTTTGAGACTGATTTTTAAATGTTTTAAATGAAAAAATATGCTACAAATTTATTTCCATTTTGTGAGAATGGTCACCTTTTCACACCAGTAGAAGTCTAATTTATCCAACAGGTGTTTAAATCCTATCACGCTAAATATTTCAAATACCATTACTTCAAAGCCATCTTGTGGGAACTTTGTAAGATTTATCATCTTAAAATTGTTTCTCCAAAACAGTAGTAAAGTGAAGTAATATTATAGTCCAGAATGTGTGTCACTTAAAGTTCAAAATGTTTCTTCAGTTGTTTAGCAGGAAATGAGATTTAAAAAAACCACATATTTTCAGTATTAAGCCTACATTTTGAACTATTCATTAATACTGTTTTAGTTTCAGCCAGATTGAGATTCTGCCAGCTCTTCATGCAGTCATGGTTATCAATAAACTAGGCAGAGATAGAAGAGAGTATTGCTCTGAACCGGGAAAAATTGCCATTCAGAGTGATTTATCATATACATAAAAGTCATAAAAAGACTGAATGATCTTTCTGAGTGGCACAACACATTACATCAGTATTGAATAACAGAGAAGTTGAGATAAGAACCTTGTGATACAGCAAAAAGTACTGGAAGAGACTTAGATACAAACTATGCACATAGAAAAAAAACAACAAACAAATTCCCAGATCGAAGTAAAAAAAAAAATATATAGATTCGTTTAAAGGACAGAGGGAATGGCCTCAGAAGCAGAAGAAAAGCTATTTATGAGGCAAAAAGTAATTTCCTGCTTAAACATCTTTGATTGCCAGCTCTGAGTGATACAGTTATGCTCAAATGTTTCAGTGGTGAGAATGGCGGACAGTAAATTTTCCCATTTGCACTAAATTCTGGCACTGGTATATCACTGATTTTGTGTCTGGCTTCTTCTCTTTTTTTTTCCTCAGGAACATATCTATCTTTATTTATAACTTCTTTTCCGATTACTGATAAGAAATTTACAAAAATGCTTCTAGAGTAGTATCTTTTTTGCCTTAAAACACAACATAGAGAGAAGCACTATTATAGACATTCTAAATGTTTTTATCATGCGTATGATAAAAGCTAAATGTATGTAGTGATGTTTCAGTCACTGGAATTGACAATATTAGAAGGAAAGTTTAGTTCTGTACTGACTATATCCCTGCTCCCTCTTCTTGGATTACCCAGCAATTTTCTGACCATTATGACTAAGCAGATCACCGTGGAAGGAATTGTAGACTAGGTTAGTAGTGACTTTGAGCAGAAAGGCATTCATCAAGATCAATAGACCCAATCTCTTATTTAAGATTTCCAGTCAAAGTTCCCAAAGTTTCTAAGTAAAGGTGGATAGAAGCTTAATTAAGCTATCACTGTGTAGTCCAGCCCATGTAGGAAAAATTAACTATAATGTGTATCTACATTTAACAACTCCAATAAAACTGCTTTGCAAATGACAATAACTCAATGTAATTCAAAATAAAACATTAAGGTTTTCAGCTGAAATAATTCCTCAAAACATTGTTTGAAAGACATAGAAAAGTATAGTTTCAAACAAATTCTAGGCAGGATCATTTTTCCTCTCAGATCTCGAGGCACACCTTTCCAGAGACTATACTAAGCACTCCATTTTATCCTCCATCAATAATAAAATTCTGTCAGTCCACTGTCTTATCTGGGAAAGCTAATTTCAGTACCAACATCATACTGAAATGGCCCTGCCACTCAAACGTAATTGAATCCTTTTGAGATGGCACAAAAAATTGTAATTGGTCCTTTTGAGATGGCAGCATCATCTTTAATCTGGGCTAAAATATGCAGATATAGTATGTTTGGGATAATTTTATACCTTCCTGTCTCTCTGGTGTTCCCTCTCTGAAGATTCTTATATTGTAAGTAATTCATGTTCCATAGTATTGGAAATTTTTTTCTTAGAATGTAGACTTTGCAGAACTAAAGTTTTCCAAAATGAATCCTAGACCCACTTAGTAAATTTTTGCAATTTTACTTCAACTCTAGGCAAGAAAATCTAGATGGGTTTAGGCCAATAAATATTTTTATTAATTGGTATTAATTTTTCTTTTAAATTTTGTGAAATGATAATGTCAAAGCATGTTTTTAATAACATCAGATAGTTTCAGGTTTGTTTTGACTGTAAATTTGTTCAATCTAAATGTAACAGAAAGGGGCTGAAGGACAGTCACTCTGATGAAAGCCTTGTAGAACTGCTCCCACAAACTCTTTTGGAATGAACGGTTCAGATTTTTCAGTGTTGTATGCTGTAACAGCAAAAAAAAAAAAAGACCAGAAATGAGCAGTGCAGGATAAGAACAGAGTAAAGTTTATACGGAAAAATGCTCTCCTAAAGGTAAATAGCAAAACAAAAGTGGTTGGTTTGTTATTTTTTTTTTTTCGCTTGTTGGCCGAATTCCTTAAGGAAGTTGACTTGTTGCATAGAATAAAAAAAAAAAAAGCAGAGAGGGCAAAATAGAGCTGATAAACTGCTGCTTTCAAAAAAAAGATAAATGACCACAATGGTCGGGCTTCCACATTTATGAGAAGAGAATCTTTTTTATCTTAATAAGGAATGAGGTTTTTATATTTCTGGTTTTATCTTTATTTTCATAGAATCTGATTTTCCCTTTGAACAATTAAGACTCAGATGAAAGTAATTATACAAAAAGGATTAATTTCCAGAAGTTTCTATTTTTTTCCCCAGTAATTCACAGCAAATCATATTGTGTAATATTTAATTTGAACGGTCATATTCCTCATAACGTTCCAAATTCCACTGAGTAAAAGATTTTAATATATTTTTTACTTGTAGCCTCCTATAATACATCTTGATTGCAGGACCACTTTCAGAAAAGATGATTCCAAAAAGTGGACCTAAAGTATACAATATTGCCTAGCAAGGAATCATAACAAAAGAGAAATTTAGAGTGAATGAGAAGAGTTAAATACTAGTTCAGATCTCAAGGCTGGCATTGCATAATTAACAGCCACTACAGTAATGTAGTAGCTTCCACTTCAGCACATTAACAAGGGAGACTCTGATACTCCAGGCTACATTTCACACTCATTAACACCTCCCTCCAGTCATCATTAGAATTCATTACAGAAGAGTTTAAACCTATTCAGAAATTTTCTATGTTAAAATGATCCATTTTGACTTTGTGGCTTCATTCCAGAACTGACTCCAGATTTGTCTGGACAGCCTCAAGGTAGACTCAGAGCAAGTTACAAGAATGTGAAAGGAAATGACTGAGTTTGCTCTTCATGGTCTTCTCTGACCATGAGTAGACTGTCTTCCCTTTTTCAAACCAGACCTCCTTCACCATATGCCTGAAAACCTCTTCTCAACTGCTGCCAAATATATGATGTACTTTGGTTCCGTTGTTTCCTTGGGTTTTGCTCAGGTAAGTCCTCTTCCTCAGCAAGGTAAGTGCTGTGGGATGTGAGATTGAGCTCTGTCTCTCTACTTTGTTTGATCGTCTTCTGGGCACAGCTCCTGCCTCAGAAGTGCTGTGTCTGAATTACAAGCTTTACCTCCTGTTTTGTTTTGTCTTGTTTTTCCCCCTCTCAACCTGAATTTACACATGGTGCTGTTCTTTTTCTCTAATCTGACTTACCAAAAGGTCTATGAGCCTGAAATCGATCAGGCTGAAATGCAAGTTTGTCTCGATAAACCAAGACCAGGTTCATAAATAGTTGGGTTGCCAGACTGAAAAAATGCATAAAAGATGATTGCATAAAAGATCCAGCCTCCTGGATTTCTCACACATAGTGGCCACTTCTGTAATTCTTAAACATATATAACAAGAAAATCAATTAATTGTACAAGGTGAAATATTTACTGAGTTAACAGAAGCGTAAAACTGCATTTGCAATTTCCTGAGTAGGAAAAGAATCCCATTTTTATTATTACTACTACTGGTTAACTGAATGTATTTGGTTTTAGAGAAACGACAGTTCATATTTAGTGCCTAGTTTGATATTAACATGATTATAGCTAGGACCACTTTATTGTAGTAATGTCAACAAGTTCTCCTCAGGACAGAGCAGCCCTCAGCTTAAAATTGTCTATTGTCAAAATGTAAGAGTAGTATAACTTCCAAAATAAAAAGACAATCCTATGTGTGAATTGCAATTCTTTTTGCCACACTCCCACATCTCCCTGCCTTTCAGACAAAAGTATTTGGATGTTTGGAGCCGTCAAAGGCAGGGGTGCAAGAGCGGGAAGTGATTTGGGAAATTAAGTCAATAAGTACCGGAATCCCCACCCCACCTGGACTAACACCTGATTCATGAGTGGTCATAGAAAAGATAATCTTAGAAAAAGTCTAGGGTTATATTGTCGTTTATCACTGTTCTACTACAGCTACAGTTCAAGGAATTATTGTACTGCAATGAGAATTCAAGTAGATTATAATAGATAATTATAGTGTTTGTAAGTACCATTCTTATAAAATATTATAATACTTTCTCCCCATCATACTCTGCAAATGTGTTGCTTGAGGTAATAGATATCGACGGAACAAATAATCATAGAATCAAAGAATCATAGAATGGTTTGGGTTGGAAGGGAAATTAAAGATCAACCCCCCTGCCACGGGCAGGGACAGCTTCCACTACATCAGGTTGCTCAAAGCCTCATCCAGCCTGGCCTTGACCACTTCCAGGGATGGGGCATCCACGATTTCTCTAGGCAACCTGTTCCGGTGTTTCACCACCTTCACTGTAAAAAAATTTCTTCCTTACATCTAGTCTAAATCTACCCTCTTTCAATTTCTTTCAGATCTCCCTGGAACCTTCTCTTCTCCAGACTGAACAATCCCAGCTCTCTCAGCCTGTCTTCAGAGGAGAGGTGCTCCAGCCCTTGGATCATCTTTGTGGCCCTCCTCTGGACTTGTTCCAACAGCTCTATGTCTTTCTTCTGTTCGGGACCCCAGAGCTGAATGCAGTACTGCAGGTGATGTCTTATGAGGGCAGAGTAGAGGGACAGAATCTCCCTCCCTTCACCTGCTGGTCATGATTCTTTTGATGTAGTCCAGGATATGGTTGGTTTTCTGGGCTGCCAGTGCACATTGCCAGCTTATGTTGACCTTCTCCTCAACCAACACCCCCAAGTCCTTCTCCTCAGGGCTGCTCTCAATTCATTCTCTTCCCAGCCTGCATTTCTGCTTGGGATTGCCCCAACCCATGTGCAGGACCTTGCTCTTGGCCTTGTTGAACTTCATGAGGTTCATACAGGCCCACCTCTCCAGCCTGTAAAGGTCCCTCTGGATGCCATCCCTTCCCTCCAGTGTGTCAACTGTACTACACAGCTTGGTGTCATCAGCAAACTTGCTGAGGGTGCACTTCATCCCACTGTCCACGTTGCTGACAGAGATGTTAAACAGCACCGGCCTCAATACTGAACCCTAAGGAACACCACTCGTCATCGTTCTTCACTCAGACATCGACCTGTTGACCACAACTCTCTGAGTGTGACCATCTAGCTAATTCCTTTTCTGCCAAGTGGTCCATCCATCAAAATCCATGCCTTTACTATTTAGAGACAAGGATGTCATGAGGGACAGTGTCAAATGCTTTGCACAAGTCCAAGTAGATGACATAAATGACAAGTTGATGACAAGTCCAGGTAGATAACTCTTCCCTTATCTACCAAGGCTGTAACTGCATCATAGAAGGCCAACAAATTTGTTCAGGCACAATTTGCCCTTAATGAAGTCATGTTGGCTGTCCCCAGTCACCTCCATATTTTCCCATGTGCCTCAGTCTAGTTGCCAGGAGGATCTGTTCTGTGATCTTGCCAGGTACAGAGGTGAGACTGACTGGCTTGTAGTTCCCTGGGTTTTCCTTTTTTCCCTTTTTAAAAATGGAGGTTATGTTTCCCCTTTTCCAGTCAGTGGGAACTTCACTGGAATTCCACAGCTTCTCAAATATGATGGATACTGACTTAGCAACTTCATCTGTTAGTTCTACCAGGACCCATGGATGTATCTCATCAGGTCTCATTGAACAATAATGGAGAAGAGAAAAATCTTACACATGAAAACCACAGATATTTGCATAGAGAATTTTTGCTAAGATGGAAGCAGGAGAGAAGACTTTTTTCAGCTTAGCATCCTCTCCCGCTAGCCTTCCTTGCTTCCTAAATAGAACAAAAAGAATACATAAAAAAGTTAGTTTTCTTCTCCCAGAGAGAAAAATAAACTTTGACTTAGAAGATTATGTTTGTATGTATAAGCAAGGCTATTTGCAAATTAAACTTTTTTATTCAGGCTGGATCCATAACTTTCATGTTTCTCTTTCTAGCTGGTATGGAATGAGTACATCCAATACTCCATGTGGGACCTCTAAGCTGAAAAGACTTCACGTACTTCTCCAGGACAGAACAATTTCTTCTCACTTTTAGGTCCTCTGTATTTGAATGCAGATCTCACCAAAAACACTTCTATCTAGTTGGACACTACAGCAAATTGTTCTCTAGTCCTGTTCTTCAATAAAAATGGTTTGAAATAAGGATGTGATTTATCTGCAGTAGATACCTGTGGGCATCTTCCAAGTACTTGCCTTCATATAGAAGATATCTTTATATCAGTCATGGTGACAATACCATTATGAAGTAACCCCCCTCAGTTAGCACACTGAAGGGGCTACTCACACGACCTGATATTCGCTGATGTACTGTCTCCAGGGTACTTTTAGAAAAGATGCCTGTCAAAACAGTAGGCAATACATATACTGTCTCGGAAGCAGAATGAATAGGGAAGAAGTACTTGACTTACCCACAGGCTTCTGTACATTACCTTGTTTGGGAAATCTTTCTTTGTCAGGAGTATGGTGTCCCTAAGCAACTTGCTGTAAAAAAAAAAATAAAAAAGAAAAAGAAGGAGGAAAACAGATAGGTATGATCCATCTAGCCCAGAATGCTTTTAATGAAAGTATTGTGCCTCTAAACAAGTGCTATCCATTATCTACTTTTTAAAATGGATGAAAAATCATGTTGCTCGCACCCAATATGTGCCAAACAAAAAACACAATAAAAATGGCATTGAAATATATGAGCACTTTGACAATAGTATTAGTCACATCTTAAAACCTGACCTTTCTGCTGGCAGGTACATTCAGTAAGGTGTTGTAAGAGGGCAAGCATTTTCAGTAATAAGAGAATTCATTATATCAATCATGCACTAAAAAAGCATCATTCTCTCCTGACTGACATTTTTTCTTCTCCCCACATTATCTTCAGAGTTCATGTATGCTGCCAAATGTTAAAGAATATTACAAAAAGTGTCTACAGTGCTTAAAGAGTTGCTGAGATTAATACAAACTGGTAATTACACCACCATGGCCACTGGTGGTCATACCACCATGGATCTGTACTTACAGACAGTGCTTGTAAGTACAGCCCTGAAGAAGATGAAATTTAAAAGCTCTGTCACTTGGATTATAGCTTTAGGAGGTCTTGGATTTAAGAAATATACTTCAGGAACACAAACCTCTTTCTCTTACTGATATGACTGCAGTAGCTGCAGTTTGTTATTGACCTATGATACTTCTAGGTTATACTTCCTAAATTAACTTGATGAGTTTGTTGCTGCAAACAATTCAGTCAATCTAACCAAACCAAGATGATCCACAAAAGAGAGAAAAAAGGAGTATGCCAGTATCCGTTTCTCTTCATATCTTTAATAGGGAGCTAATATAGCTTCTGCAAACTCTCACACCAGGTGCTGGAGGTCCACGTTGTGTTTGCACATGTGTGCATGTGAATTTGTAAAACAGAAAGAGAAAACTGAAGCGTGGGGGCACACCCTGCTATATGAAATACAGAAAAGGTATCCTCAATTATCAGAGGTGGTGACTGAAGACAATGTTCCATGTTGTATTTTCTGTCATCGGAGTCACTATGGTCAGTAAAATTTTTTTCCATAACACAAAAAAAACCCTGAATTGCACAGGGGTCCAGCTGGTTCTTAAAATGTATCTTGAAATGTCCTTGGTTTGATAACTCCAGTTTATTTGAGTTGAGACTCTAATCAAATCACATTTTGCTGTTTAACTTTGGTTTGGTCTACTAACCATGTATCATAATGGTCACTCTTTAAAGAATAAAGTAGAAGAGAGATTAGATTAATTCTTTCCCAAAAATCAAAAATCTTCTCCTGGTTGCATTAAGTATGGATAAAGAGAAGAGAGTCCCACACAGTGCTGGTATTTCAAAGAGCTGATTTTTCAAGAATAAAGAAATTCACTAGTGAAATTCATTTTAAAGTATACAAAATAAACATGTACATAGAAAATAAACATAAATGTGAACAGAGGTGGGAGTTTAAACATTTTTATTACAAAGAAAGATGATAACTGTGAATAAAAGCCCAATCTGAGGAAAAAATTAAATAAAAGCAACAACATATATTATTAACAGACAAAAAAGGAAGAAGGTAGTACAAAAAAAGGAGTGAAGAAGTTGTCAAGTATAGGAAATTTACATGGAAGGAAAAGATAGCTGTGAAAAAAGAAAATAAATGCCTGGCAGCCTTAGCACTATACAAACGAGTCTACACATGAGGAAAGAAAATCTTAAAATAATTCTGGAGAAAGAAGTATTAAAATTGTTCATACTGATACAGAAAAAATGGTTTCAGTAAATGGTTTTTATCTGTGTCACATGACTATTACCTTTTCTAAACCATACCCACATAAGACATTAAGTACATCCTGTTTCATATAGCAGCCTTTCACAACTTAAACGTGAGTTCCAGTACACTGATTCAGTTGAATACTAAACTCAGTGGAGTCAGTTTTTAGTTCATTGAAGAAGGCAATGAAATTCTGGAATAATTGAAAGATACAGAAGTTGCAGGCATAGATTTATGGAAAGGAAAAGGAGAGGGCAAAGGAATAGAAGATAAGGATGTAGAGGGAACATATTTTCAACTCTGCTCCCAACCTTAGCAGCACCTGCGATGGCCCATGCCTTGTAGCAAGCAAGCCAATCCAGCCACATCATAGCAATGTCAAATTGCTTTTCTTCAGTATTGTACCATTATTCAGAAGGAATATAAATAAAGGAAAATAAATTAGCCTGACGTTATTTCTGAGTAACACATAGCTGCCAATTTAAAGTACTGTTTCTTTTTCAGTTGGTAATCAGCTACTACACAGAAATAAATCTTGTCAAAAAATGCCTAATTTTCTTCTTAGAGGATATTAAGAGGGCTTTAGTTGCGCAGTGGGTAATTTCAACATCAGTTTGGTATTCTGTGACATATTTTCTAGGTAGCAAATCTCTGCATAAACTTGAATGCTGTTAGTTGTAATTACCAGCTGGATGTGCAGGTGGGTAGAACACTTCATAAAGAATACTTCATATAGAATACTATATAAAACTCAAATAATTTGTTACACGAACAATTCGATTAATAAAAATCAGAATGACAGATATATACCAGGGCACAAATATCACCAATCAGCAAATTTTCAGATTGCTCAAGCCAGGCAATGTTCTTCAGTTCTTCCAGAACTTCAATGTTAAGACTACTTACGTAAGTGAATAAACAATTCATTTAAACACATTTAAAGCAACACATTTAAAATAAACTTCCATTAAGATGCAAATGAGGCTGATATAAGTGCACAGTGTAAGATTCAAAGAATTTGTAACATTTCATAGAATAGGAGATGGCCTATTACGATAGGTAGACACTAAAGAGTGGTGGTCAGTATTCAAATATTTCCCGTGTTTACTCAAAAATTGGTGTCTTTCTGTCCACCCATAAAGAATAGTTCTTTGGCTCATAGTTGCAGAACAACATCCTAAATGAGACATACGGATGGTCATGTCAAGGCAAAAACCAGGAAAGAAATGCATATCAAATTTTCTGCTTCCTTGAATGATCCAAGTGAACCAGTTGAGCTTGGGTGTGTCTTCAGTGAAATGCAGATTTCTTTGCTTTGATGAAATTTATCTGTGTTCTTAGCAGTTGGTTATTGTATGAGACACGTAACTATATGCTATTACAAATCGTAATATGATCAAGGTTGTTTATTCCTTTTCACTACGATTTTTTTTTCCTCTTTTTCTCTCCATTTGTCTTATTACCTAATTCAGATTTGACTGGCATCAATGTATCTGTACACATCATTTATACTGCTAAATGATGTCAACTGTGTGTTGACATCATCTCATACACTCATCACAGATAAGGGATTGATTGAGAAATACTGAGTCTTTTGAGAAAGACTGAAAATACATCTAATAAAGTGACTTTAGTGAAAGCACTATATGACTCCTTCAAACATGGGTGAAAAATAACATCAAGCACAGTTTTACGCTATTTATTTTAAATCCTTAAAGTTTTGTCTTTTACCTATCTAACCACTCAATGACAGAATATATTGACGTATTATGTGACATTTTTAAACTAAAGGTAGATCTCCCAGCTATCATAAAATATGAGCTTAAAATCACCATACCCATGGCCTAAAGTCTAAGCAATTGATCTCAAAACTATTATCTTCCAGCAGGAGTCGAATTACAGCTGCTCTGAGGTAAGGGTAGCATCTAATTCTCCAGTATTAATCCACACATTTTTTATGCTACAAAGATTACACCGGGCTGTCGGGACTGCAACGAAACTACAGCAGGCCAGATTTATGCCGTGCTAAGTAGTAAACAGAGTGTATGAACTTTCATATATCTCTTTGAATGCCCACCTGTGCACTGTTTCTGGCTGCAAATAAGTCCCTTTATAAAGGAAATAAATGTTCCAGGTGGTATTTCCATCACTTAAATCAACAGTCCTACAATGTAAGTCAAAAAAGTTGCATTAGCTTTTGTCAGGTTGTTCAGAAATTCATCATCCTAAACTGAAAAGACTTTAACTGCTGAACATACCATGCTTCACACCTCAAAGGCCAGCCAAGGATCAAAAATCCAGCCAGACAGCTGTGAGCTCCCGAAAGGGTGATTTTGCTTTTACAGTATATTCTCCCTTCCTGTCTGCATTTCAAGCTCCGATGGATGTCTCTGCAAGTTTTGGACCAGGTGGAGCATTAGCTGATGTAAATGGATTTGTGTGTTTATAATACCGTTTACAGGTATATGCATATACACATGCACGAAAATAAACTACTCACAAATTTACCATCAAAAGAAAAGAGAAAAAAAGTTTTATTCAAAATGTGCAGTGAATTGTGATCTTTATGATGAGAAATAATTAATAACATTTCTAATCTACTTTGAAAAGTTTTGTTAGTATTAGAACCTTAACATGAAAGGAATTAACACAGAAGACAGTAAAAACAAAAATATGTGGTGCATGCTGCTAGCACTATTATTTACCGATCAGCTTCTAGATTCTTTTCAGGAGATAACTCCACACAGTGCTCTTTAACTGCTTTGAGAGCAAGACAAATATGATATAGGAATGCTCTTTTTTCCCCTCACACAGTATGTTCTTCCCATAATTATTAATAATTAAAGCAACTTGGGACTCTGACACTGTGTCATGGTTTAGCCCAGCTGGCAACTAAACACTGCATGGCCGCTCACTCACCCTCTCTTACCCCCAGGGGATGAGGAAAAGAATTAAAGGGGAAAAGGGAAGGAGATTCATGGATTGAGATAAGAACAATGATAAAATGACAATAATATATTAATACATATATGTGTGTAATGATAATAGTATATACAAACAAGTGATGCACAGTGTAATTTCTCACCATCCAGTGACCAACAACTGTTCTGTCCCGGGAAACAGTCCTGAAACAGAGAAGTCCTGACACCACAATCGCAGACTAGCAAGACTCCCAAAATGAGAGAAAGAGTGAGATAACACTCCAAGAGTCCAAGAGTGAGACCCTGGAAAACCAAAGGCCCTTCATTTCTGTCAATCCTCATCTATATACTGGATACGACATTGCATGATATGGAACACTTCACTGGCCAATTTAGCCCTCAGTCCTAAGTCTAAATTCAAATCATAAGGGCAGTTGTGGACTCTTTGTCCCAACCATGCGCCCCTCAGCCTGCTGTGTACCTGCACACTGTCAAAAACACAGGAAGCTGAAAAGTCCTTGATGTCTCAGCACTAACTATAAACATTAGTGCGCCATCAACATTGTTTTCATAACAAATCCCAGAGTAGATCCAGAACACAGAGCTCTTCTAGCTGCTAAAAAGAACTAACTCTGTTCCAGTCAAAACCGGGAAACACTGTATCAAATAAAATCCATAGAACACACTTTGTAGAATATTTCTAGAGATAGAAATAAATTTCTTAAGAATGTCAATTACATACTGGTGTTTAAAGATAGATAGCAGTCAAGAATTTATTTCCATGTGCAATCATATACATGCAAACATGGCATGCGTACCTCATTTTCAGAAACCATAGGGCATATGCAAAAAAAAAAAATCTTACAAAAGGGATGGGCCTTAGTGGTCAAAGTTGTTTCAGTGAACATTAGGATAATGTATTACAGAATATATTTCTCAATGGTGTTTTTCTTCTCACTTCTCTATATATGAAGCAATAGAGATGTGCTCATGCGATATTATAAATAAATGAAGAACTGCAATGGCCCAAAGTAAAAAAAAACATGGTCTTGATTTATAAAGAGATTTATTGTAAAATATGATGAACACCAGGCTGTTGCAGAATAGAATTTCCATAAGTTCCTCCTTCAGCAGCCGTACTGACTCATTATCTTAATACCGCCTCTCATTATCTCCACCCAGTGTGATGGTTTGATGTGTGTGGGGAGGGTTCTGGTGGCAGGAAAGGGGATTTGCTCCCTGTGACCTCCCAGTTCTGACCACCAGATTGGACTCCCATCCCCCTTGGGGTTTGAGCCAATCAGCGCCTCTGTGAATCGCCCTATTTAAGCTGGGATAAAGGAACCAGAAAAGGCGCCTTTGCCCAGGAGCGAGGAGAGGGGAGGAGGGCGCTGTCCCCACTCCCTGGCTCCCAGCCGGGCAACAGCCTGCGCTGGGAGCTGGCGCCACCTGGTGAGGATGGCAGCGGCAGAGCTGCTTGGGGAACTCGGGGAGCGCCCCGCTCCCGGGGTTCCTGCTGGGCCGAGTTCACCCAGAAAGGACTGAGATCTGAGAGAAACAGCCATGCAGACACTGGATCAGTGAGGATGGAACAGGACGAGTTGTCCCAGAGCTGAGCTTCCCCTGCAACTGGTGGCGAGATGGCAGGCGGCCTCCCTGCAGCCAGGATGGACTCGGTGGAGCAGACACCCGCTCGCAGCCCATGGAGAAGCCCACGTTGGAGAGGAGATGCCTGAGCCTGAGGACGGTCATGAAGCATGAGACGCATGACAAGGTAGAGGCACATTTAAGAGTCTGTGTGATGACCCATGACGGAGCGAGTGGCAACAACTCCCTAAGAATCAGAGACTGTGGTAAAGCCTGAACCGGAGCAATCCAATGGAGAAGGATTGCATCCTGCGGGTAGGACTCACGCTGGAGAAGTTTGTGGATTTTCCTCGTGAGTAGGGGATCCACTGGAGCAAGGAAAAATGGTGTAAGGACTCCTTCTCCTTTAAGAAAGGAGCAGCAGTAACAACATGGAACGAACTGACCTGCACTCCCCCATTCCCTGTCCCCCTGCGCCTATGGGGGGAGGAGGTAGAGCTGGGAAGAAAAGGAAAGGGGATGAGAAGGTGTTGTTTTTACGATCTGGCTTTGTTTCTTTTTATCCTCTCAAGTAACTGGTCTTGTTTGTCTTTATTCTTTTAAGTAACTGTTAATAAATTGTTTTGCTTTAAGAAAGCTGAGTCTGTTTTGCCCGGGACCATGGTTGGTGAGTACTCCCTCTGTTCTTGTCTCGACCCTCAGTTCTTTTATTATATTTTTCTCCTCTCCACTTTACTGGAGAAGGAGTGAGAGAGCGGCTGTGTGGAGTTTAGTTGCCGGATCGGCCTAAACCTCGACACCCAGAGAGGCAGTAGAGGTCCCCATCCCTGGAAACATTAATTGAGATCTGCAGTTCTTATATTCCTGTCTTCATGCATAAATTACCTCTACAAAACCAAAAAGAAAAAGAAAAATTTTGAGCCTTCACAGAATGTCATAATATTTAAAATGAGGTATTCCTGACATAGCTGCAGAGTTGTTGGTTTAAAATTCTTACCATATGAAGTAATACAATGAGCACCCAAGCTTAGCAATCTATGAATGCTTATGCCATGGTACTGTCTCTGAGATCCTGCAGTCAGCATCAAGGTTCACATATGAGCAGAATTTTCCAGCATTAAAAGCCATCATAAGAAAAAAGACAGAAAACTTCAATATGTTGGTAGAGAACATATCCAGAAAGTGTTCAAGACAGCCAAATAATATAAACTATTTGTGAATGTGAAAAAAAAAAAAAGCCTTTTTCAAAGAGTGAAAAATTAATTTCCCTTTAAGGTAACATTGTTCAGGGAAAAACATCCATGATTGTTGCATGAGAAGAAAAAAAAAACCAAAAAAACCCCCGACATATCAACAATTTAGTATGAATGAGAAATTGAAAAGATTTCTACAGATGTTTCAACAGAGTATAGATTGACATGAATTAAAAATTTCAGATGCTTACTTACAATCAATGAAAATAATCAGATAAATAATAACTAGACTGCAGGAAAATTCTCCAAAGCAGTTCGGTTTGAAGATACTGATTGCCCTATTTTATCACCATACAAGATTGCTCATTTATAATTCAAATTCTAACCTAGTGTGGCATTCTCTGTCAAAG
The DNA here is from genome assembly GCF_009769465.1 of Tauraco erythrolophus. NCBI lineage: Eukaryota > Metazoa > Chordata > Aves > Musophagiformes > Musophagidae > Tauraco > Tauraco erythrolophus. The sequence goes on from NC_141469.1 coordinate 45,523,693, forward strand.
ATTACTGAATTTTTGTCCAGCTTTTTAGCTATCTCACTAACATCTAAAACATCTCTCTCAGAAGAGAAATCCACCTCTGTTCTTGAAGACTTAAAGAGAACTGAGAATTCACTAGCTGAGATTATTCCACTGATTAATCTTTATTACATTTTTCACTTCTCAGCTAAAGCAAAGAGTAGCTACCTGTTGATTCAAATATAGTACCACACAGACTTAGAATTATGGAATAGGAATGTATGTCAGCCATTATTTACTAAGGACATCTATGCAATGAAACAAAGGAATCAGTCGGAGTACAGCTCAAATGAAGAAAGTTAAGCCTATGCGAGAAAAACAAATGTTTAAAGTGTAATTTAAAAAAAAAAGAAGCTCAATTCTATTCAAATATTTGACAAATTCATTCTTGCTCTAAGCCCTAACTCCAGCAAACAAAAGGTCACTACTTTATCCAATCATCCATGTATTATCAAATTCAGTCTCTGCATCTTATAAAGGCAAGGCAGCTGGATCACTTTGGTGTTGATACCAGTGGAAAACAATTGCTTGGTTTTCATACTCACGACAGCTTGATGTCCAAGGAATAAGTACTATTAGCAATCTGCCATTAGTAGTCCCTCTGTTAACTCTAAAACGTAACTATCAGCCCAAGAACATAACAAAGTGCACTTTTTATCATGAGATGTCACAAAAATTTAACACAAAGACTTCTGCACCAAGATCTGTGCTATTTAGATTCTATTTTTTTACAGAACACTTGGCCTTTTCCCTCTTTTGCCTGAAAAATATAACAGCATCTCCAGAGTTGAATAATCTGGAGGGTCCTATGAATTACAGAAAAGGAAGAAAGGGCAAAGAAAGGGGAAAAAAAGTAAGATTCCTTAAAAAGTTACTTAAATATAATTTATTGCAAATATCCGAATAGATGTTCTTGAGTTTCCAAACCCTGAGAAAGTCATGTATTCAATTGTCTTCTAACAAAGTAAAAATCTACCTGATATCTGGAGAAAATTTAGACTTGGAAGAGGAAAATCCAATTGATTAAGGACAATTAATTTTAATTAGAGTATTGACTCTTAATAAACTCAAGTTCAAATAGCACTCAAAATATAAATTTAAATGTCAATTACAGGAAACTTATTTATTTATGTAATAGGAATTTTCAGAAGAGGTGTCATCTTTGATTTGGACATTAGGGTTTTAACTATTCATATTCTTCCTTTTCCTTTATCATATGAATAGGATTCAGTATCTATATCTCTTTTTTCTGTATTTCCATTTCTCTTCATGTAACTGTTAGATACATACAGCAGGATCCTCCTGTAAAGAAAAGTTTTCACTAAAAGCTTTCTTCATAGTCTTAAAATGACTGCCAGAAAATAGAACTGCTTTAGAGCCTAGCAAATTCCATGAAACAGTCACACAGCAGTCTTTCTATATTTGTCATATAGAATATCCTGATACATTTATTTAATATTTTTCTATCACCTCAAGTTACACTGGCTCATTTGTTGCTATATATGGTCTTTGCTTGGTTGTAACGCAAGGATCTAAATTGCAAGGGCCAGACACACCATTAAAATTTTGCCTGCACACTGCATGTGTTCCCAAACCATATCCATAGTTCTTGGTAAAACATATGGTTTCACATTGCTTCCTTCTTCTGATGCCTATCACCTTGCCCGTTAAGAGATTCCTGCAGAATTAATATAGGGAATTCATATAACCCTTTTTGCAATTTTCCAAATTTATTGTCATTATGCAATAGTTAGACTAAGAATTCACCTGATATTGTCTCTAAATTGCTGCTTCGGAGAGGTCTTTCCAATACATTACAGATTTTTGTCACATACTGAGTTAAAAGCCTCTATCAGAGGCTTCTTTACCTCCAGCTTCAGCGGTTCTGTAAAATAATTTAACTTTCTTGTCAATATGCTTATTTCACCAGGGTTGTGCTGAATGCCAGTCTAGCCCCAGGAAGCCCTCAAATTTATTAGGTTTGAAACTGTGAGATTGTCCCAGTTTTAGCTGGGACAGAGTTTTTTTTTAACAGCCAGAAGAGCTCCCTGTTTTGGTTTCACTCAGAGGCTCACTCTGAGAAGAATGTTGATAGCAAGCTGATGTTTGTGGTTGGAAGTGAAACTCCAAGGACTTTTCAGTGTGCGGAGTACAGAAACACGGCAGGATAAGGGGGGAGCATAGCTGGGACAAGGGGGACACGATTCCCCTTGTCATTTGTGTGGAACTTAAGACTGAGGGCCAAACTGGCCAATGAGTATTCCATATCATGCAGCGTCATGCCCAGTATAAAAGTGAGGGTCAGCCGGGAAGAGGGGCTTTTGCGCTTTTGCTCTTTTTGCACTTTTGCTCTTTTGCGCTTGCTGCGCTGTTGCTCTGCTTTTTTTTTTTTCTTTCTCTCTCTCTCTCTTTCTCTCCCTCTCTGCCCCTCTGAAGTTCGATGGTATCAAAGTGCATTGGGCACCAGTATCCACTAAAGCCTTATACTTTCTAGGGTATGATGTGCCAGGCCACCGAATCCACACAGTCCAGTACACTCGATTATCCCTCTCCTCCACCTGGCTGGAGGCAGGGCCCCTCTAATGCCTGTTATCATATTCATCAGAGGAATCAGCAGGATTGGAGTCAGGATGGCTAGGAGGATCAGCCCTCCCATTTTGACTAGTGGACTGCTCACTGTAGACTGGGGCAACAGCTGTCCTGGAGGAATTGGAGAAAGTTCTATTCCTGTTGGTTCTTCCTCCCAACTGGCGTACCCTGGCCTCTAAAGCGGAGGTGGGTTTTCCATCCCACCTTCTCATGTCTTCTCCATGATCACGGAGGTAGAACCATAGCTCACCCCGTGATCTGTACCGTCTCTCTTGTCTCTCTCGAGGAGGGTAACGCCTGGTTCTGACAGCTGAAATTCTAGAACGTTCGGGTGGTGGGAAATCTACTTTTTCTCTTAATTCTCGGACCTCTTCAGACAGCTTTTCCACAGCCGCAACACAGGTTCGTATAGAAGTGTCATCATCATATCGTCGGAGGTAGGTGACCAGATTACCTACGGATAGTGGTGCTTCATCGTCCCCGAAGTCCATTATTGCCAATGAGGTGGAATATGCGGCTGGCGCACTCCGTATAATCTTCTGCCACATTGGTCGTGTGCACCGGACGTCATCTGGATCTTCGAGTCTTGGTCCGCTTCTCGAGTCAAGATAAATCAACTCTCGCACAGCCAGTTCTCTCAGATACTGAATAGCTTTTTCTATGTTGGTCCACCTGCTTACATTACATGGCACCTCGTCCTTGTAGGGGTACCTTTCCTTTATGGCTGCCAGGAGTCGTCTCCAGAGGCTGCGGACTTGTGTCTGCCTTCCAATTGCTTTATCAATGCCTCCATCCATGGCAAGGGCTCCCAGCTGCCTAGCTTCACTACCATCTAACTCCAGACTATTGGCTCCCATGACCCAGCATCTGAGCAACCAAGAGACAATGGGCTCACCTTTAAGGCGGCCATAATCTTTTCGAATATCTCGCAGCTCGCTCATTTTTAGAGACCTGGTGGTTATCCTCTCATCTATGATGTCACTCCTCCTCCATTGAGATTTCCTCTGGGGCGAAACAGAACGCTCCCGCTTCATTTCTCGTGATGGCCCTGGTCGCTCTTCATCATCATCATCATCCTCTCCTCTGCGTTCTGACTTTCGCAGACATTTCCTTGGTTTCTCTTCCTCCAATCGTTGTGATGGCCCTGATTCCTCTTCTTCGTCGTCTAACTTTTGTATACATTTTCTTTTCCTTACGGGGGCAACTGATAACGTTGTAGTCTGAGTAGCTATAGTGCTTGTCATGGGAGTTGAGATGGCAAGCACAATAACCCGAGAAATAAATTGATATACACCCCTAAATGGCCGATTGATTTTGAATATATAGATAATTAAACATATATTCAGGAGACCTTGCAGGACAATCAAACCGGTTAAATTATTCCAATGATGTTCGGCATTATCAAAATCAACGTAAGCTTTTGTGAATGAAAAGTCACCGGTATAATTGGCGATGATATCCGCCAGGTGACGCTCAAAATTAATAAACGAGTTCCACATCACCATCCCCCTCTGCACCGCCGAATACAAAGACTGAGCCGGACCCAGCACCGATGATCTTATCAGAGTTACACCGTACAGTATAGCAAAACCCTTAATTACCGATAACATACTTTTCATGCCGGTCCAACACCCAGAGCCAGAAAACCGCATAAACATTCCGCCTAACATCATATAAGGTAGATAAGACAATAAATTATGAATGTCCGGTAACATGTACGCAAGCATAACAAACAGCATTCCGGCCAGCCACATCGTTATCTCAACCCCTTCGTGCCCCACGTTGGGCGCCAATTAAGACTGTCGTGGGTTATGTTGAACCGCCCCACACACAGCCGGTCACTCCCCCTCCCCCACCCCCAGGAATGAGGGAGAGAATTAAAGGATAAACGTGAAACCCGTGGGTTGAGATAAGAGTGATTTAATACAGATGATTTAATACAATGTAGGTGCTCACCACCCCTCGTATGCGAAGCCCGTCTCGTCCCGAAAACTGCAAATCCCGGACGAACGCGAGGCCCCGAAATAGAGAGGGGCAGAGAGGGAGAGAAAGAGAGAGAGAGAGAAAGAAAAAAAAAACAGCAGAGCAACAGCGCAGCAAGCGCAAAAGAGCAAAAGTGCAAAAAGAGCAAAAGCGCAAAAGCCCCTCTTCCCGGCTGACCCTCACTTTTATACTGGGCATGACGCTGCATGATATGGAATACTCATTGGCCAGTTTGGCCCTCAGTCTTAAGTTCCACACAAATGACAAGGGGAATCGTGTCCCCCTTGTCCCAGCTATGCTCCCCCCTTATCCTGCCGTGTTTCTGTACTCATCAGTGTTCTTAATGCACTTTTTAACTTAAGATAGGGTAGGCAAGACTCAGCCAACGAGTTTGGTTTTGCTTTGTGTTAATTGAAGTACAATTACGATTTACAATACAAAAAAAAAGGAAGCCATAAAAGCCAGTTGATGTTTAAAAAGGACAACCACAAACAGCAGGCGGCAGACCTACTTGTATTCATTATGGGCAGCTGAAAGAGCATGACCTTAAAACCCTTAGAAAGCAAAAGAGAAAAAGAGGGAGATGAGAATTTGTGCTCTAATGCTTATACTTCCTGTTTACAAAAATCCATCTGAAAGTGAATAAAACGGAACCTAGGAGTGACGGCATAGCTATATTTTTCCATTAAAAGAAAACACTCCAGGCCTCTTTCCTTATCAGATAATTTGCCAAGACCAGTATGTAACAGTAACACAATTAGTGCTTGACACTGATCTCAGTGAGTCTCACCGAGTTTTAACAATGACAGGAAAGAAAAACACAGCTTCCTTAAATACTTTGTCTATGTTTCATCTTCACCGTTCTGTACGGAAAACATTTGACCTTTCCTTTGCACACTTCATTCTAGAGTTTATACCAGTTATGGTCTGCACTTCTACAGCATTGCTGAGCGTTTTATTCTGCGATCACATACTCGAAATTTGCCTCTCACGTTTCCTCAAATGAGAAACTTGTGCAAAATCTCTCTGCTGCATTTAAACAGCTCTGTGACTGCTTTTTCTTAACACTGGCTGAATGAGAACAGCCACAGCATCAGACACAGCAAAGGTCAGATCCAGACAGCCAGAGGGGCCTCCTGAATCTACATCACTGACTTTATTCTCCCAGTCAGAATTTCAGGATCACCAAAGGCCACGTCCAAACAATTTCACTGTCCAAGACTGGAGCTGCATAACTAAATTTGGACAAAGTTCAGTAGATAAGCTTAAGGGTCCCTTATCAGCTTCCACTAATACTAAGGATTGAACTCCATACTAACAGCCTGTTTCGAATGTCCTCGGGGGTGGGGGTGTGGAGTGGGGAGGAAAGTCTGTGCCTTTTTTCAAAAAATCTTTGTATTAGTAGTGACACTACTCCACTGGCTGTACATATGATACACAAGCGATTAAATCTAGGAGATATTTTCAGAGCTTGCCTAACAATGGAATTTCTCTACAAAATGAGGTGACAGCCATAATTTTCTGTTCAATCCAACAAAAAGTGAATGGTCATGCTTCAGACCAGCTAATAGCAAGTTTGTGGCATTGGCATGAATTAAATTTAATATGAGTCTAGTACAAAATCTAATAATATGGTTTCACAAGTTTCAGTATAGTCAAGAAAAGAGAGAAGCTTTTCCCAGAATCACGTTTTTTTTTTCCTTCATAATTTTAAGAAAGGGTGAAACTGTGAAAATATAAATAAATAAATAAATAAATAAATAAATAAATAAAATCACAAAAACCCCTCAAACCCAGTGTGCTAGACCTTTTGAGTACCATTTCATTTTTATAATAACTTATCTATAATCTATATTCATAAATGATAATACTCACACCCTGACCCAAAAGACATTAGAATATTTGCAGGATTACCATATAGCATCTAATCGGGCACATCTGGCCCTTGCAAGTTCAATCCTTGCACTACATCCAAGCAAGGCTATATAAAGCCAGTGATACAGTGCAGCTTCAGGCCCATAAGGCAATATATGTGTATTAAAGCAATACTATATCCAATTCGACGAGTATTCCTCCCAGCAGCTATTTTTCACAGTAACATCATCACAGTACCCTTTATAAAAGAGAACATTGCTATCCTCTGTAACACATTATAGAAAAACTCAAAAAGTCTCTTAACCCTATAATAATGAACACATTTCTTTGGCAGATACAGATGTGCTCAAAACATTTACATGAATCATGAGGCGCGATGGGATAGAACATTTAACAGATTTTCCCTAACATTGAAAACTGTCTACAGGGCAAAGTAAAATAAGTAACTATGAGCCATACGTTTGGCAGATCTCTGCACATGCCGAGACCTTCCTGTCACACAGGGAAAGACTGTGCATTTCGAAATGCTCACAACTTTAAAGCAGAAGTGAAGGCCACATATAGTTGACACTGACTCTCTCTAAATGATGAGTAGGAAACTGAAAAGATTTCTTCACATGTTTAAGTCCTGCAGGAAGAAGTGAAGTGTCTGAGAGATTTTGCTGTTCTGTTTGCATAGCGACAAGGAAGAAAGGGCATTACAGTTACAGACATGTAGTGTCACAATTTGATTGACAGATCCTCAGATTCAGACATTATTTAACCCCATCTAATATATAAATTTTATACTTACAATCTAGAGGTATATCAGAAAAATCCCGAAGTCTATTGTAACAAACTGAGTGTAGATTACCACATTATACACAAAACTTTATTTGCAAAGCTTGCAAAGATCTTAGTAGCCTTCAAAATAAATTTAATGGCATAACTTCAATGCTAAGAGAAAATTAAAATACAGAAATACAGTATACTAATTTAATTACCTATATGGATGCGTTTTAAGCAATTATATCTCACTAAGTTAGGTATTAAAAGAGTTGCTTCTGCTATACTAGAGACCTCATATACGGCTACAACAGAAAACTTGTCTGAATTGAAAGAAACCCCAAAGTCTAGACATCTTCCAAGTCTTGTTTAGCTATACATCTATCTTAACAACTATTTTGAAAAAATAGCGTAGCCAGCCCCAGCATTAGTTTCTGTTAAACATGAGGGTGTTAAGAACAATGAGGTTTTTGTCAGACTACTTTAGTGTAGGAGCCTTGAGAAAACTTACATGTAAAAGCATTTTTTTCAGCTTAATAATAGAATTTCTGTCAGTTTAGACAATGTGAATACAATTTCTCATCAGGTAACAGAAAATAGCTCTGAGATCGGAACACTCAAAATCCATGCAGAAGATACTTGTTTGAGGTCTGTTCAGATCCTGACCTTGGTAACCCAGTTCTCACCTTCTGGGTGTCCTGGTCCAGCAATTGGCTATTGCAGGTCAGAGTTCTGCCAAACCTTTTAACACCTAGGTAGTAACTATATACCGGATAATGGAATTTAACTTAGGTTTTACTAGCTCCGTTGTGTGCCGTTACCGAGCAAAGCAGAGTACTCACTAGGGCAAAAAGGCTATATAGAGAAAAACTCAGCACTACTGTCATACATATAACAATGTTCAACAGTTTGTCTATGTGTTCTCTTAGGGTTTATGAGACCAAATTTGAGTTTATATCAAACAAAACTGGAATACGCAATTTGAAATGCTAAGACATCTTCTACATGCCAGAGGAATACCCTAGATCAGAATATTTGCTCTCATTAAGTCTCTCCCTTCCTTGAAAATGCCTTCCGTCAACCTTCATTCAGAAGAAGAGCAGTTTTTTAGTCTCTGAATGTTTCTCAGTTCTTAGGAAAACCCTTCTGTGCCCTTCTTCTTCTGAAGATTCTACATGAGCAATAAAATACCATCTGGTTCTCCTAGCTACTTCTCACTACTTGTAGCAGTGAGCTGGAAATCTATTGATTACGATATTTACTTATACTTTTTTTTTTGTTTCCTGAGGGGATTGACCTCTGGAACTTTTCCTGCTTAGAATTTTCTGTTACAGAAAACAAAAAAAAATTGCACATTCCATCTATACTCTCTAATTCTGAGACATATGGGGATGGTGAGCAGATGAGCAAGAGGATTATTTTACATTTATTTCTATCTACTGATATGCATCTTCATGTTCTCTTTTTTTTTTTATTTATTGTAATCCTTTCTGATAGTCCCCTTGAGAGGTATTATTTCTGTTTTCTTCAACTTGAACATGTTTACAGTATTATAACAGTTTATTTCAGTAGAATAACTCTTGATTTACACAAGTGAGAGAAGATAATCAAGTCTATAAAATAAGTATTACCATCAAAAAAGAAATTATGTATCACTTTCTAAAGCTAACATGGAAGTGTCTTCCAGCACTCTAAATTACGATCAATTCATCCTGCTGCAGTCTAGTATTGCCATAACATTTATCTTGCGTTCTATAACTTTATTGATTATAGCTAACCAGAGAATTATTTCCTTTAAAATCATTTATTCACTTTTAGTCATTTTAAATTGGTCTTTGTTCCACAACAAAAGTATGCCTAAGATTATGAGTACTTTAGAAGTAGTCTAAATAAAACTTAGTCTTCCCTGTTAAAAACTACTGAAATATAGTTTCTGCACAGTATATATCCTGTCATATGTTTTCAGTTATTCTGTATTCATCACTATCTCCAAAGACATTAGATTATTTCTGCAACTTCCAGAGTTCGGATTAAGTTTCCATGCAATACAGTTTTTTCAACAAAATAGTCACTGTCAGATTTTTACTCGATATTCATGACAAAACTCAGAAGAGTCTTCTTTACATGCAGCTAAATCTTTCTGAACCTAAATACAGACAATGTGATTTAAGCACCCTTAATATTAATTTGTTTTAGTGGAAGACAAACCTTGCAAGCTACAAGTGAGGCAAGCTAGATCTTAATGTCCTGTATAGTCTTCCAATCTAGACAGGTTAAAATTCAGGTTATTGTGTGCCAAAAAATGGATTTCTAGCAGGTCTAGTAAAAGCTGATTATGGAGACATAGAGATTACTTAAATCTGGCAACATAAACAGATGAAACTATATAAAGAATCAGGGCAATTGTTCATGTTCTTCTGTGCAAAAAGCTATAGATGGTTCTAATAACTTTCAGGCTTTGAATTTGATCTTCAGACATTTTGTATAATTAAGATGCTTAAACATGACTATTGGAGCACAGATTTCTGTGGATTAACAGCATAGTATCTGCACTATTTTCTCTGTTTGCTTGTTTTGGTTGGGGTTTTTTTGGTTGTTGTTTTGTTTTTTACTTTTAACGTTCAAAGGGGAAAAATAGAGACAAGCAACAGATTTTGAAGTACTATGTATATATTGCATGTTAGTTCCAAATACCCACATTGTTTTGAACTTAAAAAGAAAACATATAAATCTTTACTTAAAAGTCTACCTAAAATTTTAAATGCTTACATAATGCCTTTACCAATATTACTTGCTGTGTTCTAATGCAGCATAATCTTCATAGCAGAACTAAAGAGTCTGCAATCACTAACTCACACTGTAAAAGGGATGGAATCTTAAAATTTCCAATTTCTGTCCATGTTGACTAACTAGTCAATTTCAACCAGAATCAATAAGACTCACCTGTATTGCACAATGGAACATCATGCAAAGAGCAAAAACTGGTGAAGATCACTGGAATTAAAAAAGTTCCACCAAGAGAGTAATGGACTCGAACAAGCACAAATGATCACAGCCTAACTGCGAATTTGGCTACGCTGCTTTCAGGACAGCAGCTAATATCTCTGCACAGTGCTGCGTTTGCAAAATCACTGACTTTGTTCAGCATTGCTTCTGGTAACTTAATGTAACTCCTGTATGCAGTAGCATCTCAGCATGCTGTGAATGGATGGGATGTTCATAGGTGAATCATTTATCAAAAGTAGTCTTGTATTATCCAGTTTTCTGTAGCATTCCCCCAAGCATATTTGGTAGGGCAAACCTTTCATTATCAGTAACTTGTTGCTCTTCAGACAATAAAGGTTCACTACATTAAGAAAACACTTCTATTCTATGTTCACTACTATTAAGAGAAAAATCCCACCACCTCTAATACATGACAAGTGTATTACCAATGTAGGTCCTACCTTCTATGTACCACTTTAATGTAAAATTGATAATTTTCATTCGTGCAAATGTTCCTCATCTCAGTTCAGGTATATTCTCTCCTCTAATTTTTTTCCAAGATCTCTGTGTTCAGTAATAAATTTTATTTTTCCCAATCCCTTCTACTTGCCTTGTTTGTCCGGCTTTCTTCACTATGTATTTCAACACTTTCCTAGAGAAACTGCATACTTTTCAACTGATATTACCATTTTGCATGCACTATAGTCCTTCAAAGTACCAGATTTTACAATTTACAGCTTTGTCACAGCTTTGAGACCCTTATTATTCCTCTTTAGGCTGCTGATCCTGTTCTGAAGGTGTATACAACCTATTGAATATGTTACTCATCATAGTAAAATGAGAATGGTTTAGACATGATTTCACCTGGTAAAATCATTGCAATTATTTCTTGTGAAAGCCATGAATGAATGTTTCCATTTCCATATTTAACAGTCTCTGAAATGTGATTTTATGTCACACAGCCAGTTTTCTCTCAGAAGTTAAAAAGGAACGTAAAGAGTTGGTTTATGCCACTGTGGGTTACTTTTCAGTATCAGTAATGGCCTTCTCATGGAGAAGAGGAAAATGGAGATCTCATTTTTCCTTTCTGTACCTCGACTGCTCCGAATGGAACCTGGTTTAAACCACAGTTTTAGATTGCACAAATCTGATACAAATAGCAGAGAAAAAGAAAAATATAATCTTACCGTTTCATTTAAGCTATATGTACATTTTATTTTTTTTTAAATAAAGAATAGTGATATTCTCACTACAAATATTTTAAAAATGCCAAGGCATTGATAATACTTACGTGGAATAATGCCAAATAAAGGACTTTAAGACGCTTAAAATGTCTCCAACAGAATTTTTTGTTTCTCTTTAGTCACTGTTATGACTATCTTTACATGAAAATATCACGCACTTACAAAAGCCTTTCCAGTGGCAGGTTTCTGAAATTGTAAGGTTACGAATTACTCTCTTATTTGACCTCTTTGACTGACACAATGCCAAAAAGCACCTTATGATATCCAGTCATTAAATGGGTCATGAAGGTAATAGCGCAACATTGCAGGAACTGATTGGTTATTGTGTTGCAGGGCCAGTTTCAGGAGCAATCTGTGACCAATTTCTGTAGAGGCCAAGGTTTCAAATTTTGAACTCTGCTGGTTAAACAGAGTTGCTGCTGTGAGTCTTTATGAAGGTTGAGCAAGTAGAATCTGCTGATCTGCCACTTGTTCCAAAAGATTGTGCTCCTATTGTGAGAATACCTCTACTCTTTATGCATGACTGACCTTCTAGTGGGATCCTACTGTGAGCTGTGAATGTGGCCATTGCGAATAGATTGCCAGTGTAACTCTAAGCAACGGATATAGTAGCCAAGCTTTCACAATTATGGGCAGCGCTGTTGAATCATGTAGTCTGTTTTAAAATTACCCACACTGTTTCAAAAAAACCACATGACTGATTACGTGGTTTCCTAACTAGCTTCTGTTATTATAGACATGAAATAGTTGTCATCAGCCAAATCTATTCATGAAAAAGTTTTTATATATTTCAGAAAAAATCCATATCTAGTCATTGTACTAAAGATTTTTTCTACATTTTTTTCTGTGAAACACATAGATGAGAATGATAATGCTGTATTACAAAAATGTTTCCTTGGGGTAGATCATATGAAATGTGTACACCTAGCCAGTTCTTTCTCTTTGAGATAGTGATAAAGTCTTCTGTTTGATAATTTTTATTGCAGCTAGCCATCAAAAAATAACCACACAATTTGAGTAAGAATTAATACTCCTTAATGCATTCCTTCAGTGATACCTCCTTTATTATAGTCTCTAGATGCCATAGTTTTGTTTCTGGAAGACATGGCTGTCACTGGTTGTACAGAATACAGGACTACCCTCCAGTTCCTTCCTTGGCAGAGTGAATGGTACTCACAGTTTACAGTTGTGGAGTGTTCTTGCACGAAAATGTCTATTCTCAATTATACTTATTTGAACTTTTCATTCCAGTTGCAAAATGCAGGTAGCTTCAGAAAAATTACTGAATCTAGCAAATTATGCATGTTTTGCAAAATTATAAAGTACAATCGTATTTGTGACAAAAAAAAAGAGAACTTTTAATTGCTTGGTTTTTTCATTCACATATGTTTTTCTTCTGTTTCCAGCAGAAAAAATACGTCTTAAAGGTGTATAATTCCTTAACTAAAATGAGAAATAGAATCTTTCTGTAGAAATAAGACAGAAGGCTGAAAAACAAGTTTGTAAAGGATAAGAAATACCAACATAACTTTATGAAGTAATGACTCTGCTTGTGAGGTTAGTATGCATCCTGCATGAACACAAAGTATTAACTGATTTCCAGGGAAGGAAGGCACAAGATGAGCAACTTAATTGCTTAAGAGGTGAATCCACAGATCTAAATCTGCTTTTAATGCTTCTAAGTAAGAAATATAAAATCAGATTAATCCAGCTCAGAGTTTGTTGGACATAGAAACTCTGAAATGAATAACAAAACTTCCTTCGAATGCAGGAGATGTGAGGATGGTCAGACTGAAACAGAAGCTGTAGAGACAGCCTTTCGCATCAAACCCTGGTGCTGAAGAACAGAGTCAGAAAGCCCAGGTGAATTATTATAGAAGAATGAGAGAATATATGGGAGAAGCTATGTAAAAGATCAGAAACATACATTTTGTCCCAGCCTGTGACACCATCCCATACTATAACATACACAGACAGTGTGAGAACTGTTTCTTTAAAGACAGTGCAAAAACTGTTATTACTGTATTTCTATCTTCAGTTTTTAGTATAGGACTTTCTGCAGCTACCAAAGATATAATTTTATAAGGTGGTGCCTTTACATATTTACTACAGGAAACTGGTGGATGTAGTATTTCTGGCCTGCTGGGAGAAGGATATAACCCAATATAGTCCAACATCCATTCCTTTATCTTCTACTTAAATACAAGAATCACAACTTTTTGGTCCTTTGATTAGCCTTATCTGCTCCCTTCTGTAAGGAGATCAGAAGTACTGTGGTCAGTTTGATTTCACATCTGCACACTGTAAAGCTTGTGTATCCAGCAGTGAGTAGGCCAATCTTTAGAAGAAATTGGAGAAATTCGAATGAATATGCGTCAATCAACAGATTCATATCTATTTGTCCTAAGGAAGCCACCAAGTATTATGGTTTACCCGGAGATTTTGACTTAGCGTTTTGGACCTGTCTTCAGCATGTCCAGAAGTTTTTCCAGAAGAGTACCAGAGAATTTTTCTTCTTTGTTGTCATTGAACTTCTTCCCTAACAAGAGAAATTGAAGACTTCTGCACCTGCTTTGCACCAAATGTAAACTTTACTTTCAAAGCCGTTGAAATAGTCAGAAAATCATAACTGATTGTACTGGGAACTTTGACTAGATAAACTATGTTTCTGTGACATATGTCTGAAACCTCTCCATTTGTGGGAGGTGATTTTGACATATGAAATGGAGATTTAAATGAAAATCATGACATGACTGTTTAGCTGACCTCTTTCATCTCATTTCATTATGGATCTTTATGTCATGACCTTTCTGGTTTTGAATCGTGTGTGTTCTCTTCACTTTTTTGTCTTTCTCTGTTTTTTACAATATGTCAAATTTCAGGTTGGTCCCTGTCTGAGTTATCTCATGGTTTATCATTAAGTCACCACTGAAAGCCTAACACAACTACCTAATTCTGTTTCAGACTCTTTTCACATTAAAATCTTTCTTTATGCTGATAACATGACTGTGCTTATTTCTCATGCTTGTGATATCTACATCCCTCAGAAGAATTAAAGGGCAAGCTTGCCTCTCAGTTTGGTTATGAGCTGTAGAATGGATTTGAAATGGCTCTCAGATGTTGGAAGTTTTGCTGTAACTGCATGGAGATTAAGGTCAAAATTAAAAAGGAATTGTAGAGGAGCTGGAGGGAAGATCTAACCTTCTTTATCATTTTGTCAGGTATAATGAAATTTTATTCATTTAATCAATTTTAACTATCTCACATAGATTTCTGCACTTACCACCTTCTGTACTCAGTTGCCAAGCTCGGTTCACATTCTGTTACCAGAGATGCACTTTCTAGGAACATTGTAGTGAGTTTGGATACTTGATTTCTGAAATAAGCTATCTTTGGTTTAAATAACATCTATGATCAAAAGTGTATAAAAGTTTGGCAATTTTATTTATACCATAGAATCATAGAATGGTTAGGGTTGGAAGAGACCTCAAAGGTCATCTAGTTCCAATTCCCCTGCCATGGGCAGGGACACCCTCCACTCCACCAGCTTGCTCAAAGCCTCATCCAACCTGGCCTTATGAATAAGTTTAATGGGTATTTTTCATGGCTTAATTGTTGCCTCATTCATTCCGATTTAGAGTTGCATTTCATGTTCTTACCAGGTGTCAGGATTCATTTTGAAGACAGCAGTTGGTGGAATCAAACTGTATATATGTAACATAATTTGATTGTTAATAGACTGTGAGATCATTAGCAAACTTATTTGCAGGTTTATTGATAAAAATGTGCTTGTGTTTTCCTTTCTTCTGGCCTATTAAAATTAGGAAAATAACCATCATTTTCAGAAAGGAGTGTCTGAGAGTACAAGGGATTAATGAGTGTCTTTGATATATTTTGATAGTTTGCCATAAGTTTCCGAATGTTGTATATTTTGTTTATTGTTGCTTTGTGAATCCTAAACAACAAAACTTCAAATTCTGTTATTAATTCTCCTGAATCAGGTTAAACTATTTCATATTGTAAATCATCAGGGTGGTACTGACACATTTGATTTTCAGTGTCCGTTTATTCCTGTTAAATTAACAAAGCAGGTATGGTCCTTCCAGCTCCCGTGGTAGAGTTCTGAGCTTTGGTGATGAGAGCCAATATAATGACATCTTTTAAAGAGCAAAATTAAAGCTAAGTAATTTTCTCTTTCAGTTATATTATTGAAATCTCTTGAGTTTGGGCAACACTGTCGTTAAATATGCAGATACGTTACTATGGTGCCAGCTTTTCCTTCAAACTGAGTTTAAGGGATGACTTAAAAATTTCTAAAGCTTCAATATTGTGTCATTCAATTTTAGAAATGAAAATTTCAAAGGACTTCAGAAATGACTGTCAAATTCTTCTGAACCTAATAGAAGAGTTTTAATTTTATCAAAGTACAATGAATTAAAGATTTTTTTTTTTTAATAAAGCCTATTTTTGTCCTTTAATTCATAGTTTATCATTGTCATTGCTTACATATATATCTCCGTGCTGGGAGTTCCTTCCTTTAATTAATTCAATGCATCTATCTCTAGTTATTTCTCTTACAAACCCAAGGACTGTATTAATGACTCTTATAGAGCAATGTGTCAGTTTTTAAAGTCCATTAACTTTCTATGACTTTCTGCATACTAACACTCATTATTACATTATTTCCTCTGTCTTGAAATCCAATTTAAATTCCAACCATGAAATTTCAGTGATGGAACATGTTTTTTAATTGCTCTATCTTTCTACTCTCAGTACAGAACCAAGATAAGAAGTTACAAGTTATATTTTTAAGGTCTCTTTCACACATTTTCAAAGACAAATGATCAACATGAGACAAATTCAGCAGTTATGAGACTCAAACTTTTCAGCAAATAAAGGTTCTTACAGAATTTGTTAGCATTTCAGATATATTGCTACTGACATCTTCTTACTATTATTTCTTTAACGTCTTTCCCAGTTCCAAAGGCTACAGATTGGAAGCCCAACAGATCTTCCAAAATTATTCCCTTATGTCGTATTTTGTCTCTGGTCCACAGAGAATGAATGTCATCTTCCTTTGCAAGCTTTCTTGAAGAATGTCACTTTTATTCTTGTCACGTCAGGACTGAATGTGTATATCACGAGATTTATCATGCAAAGGGTGAGAAGGAAAATCTAAATTAGCTTTAGATCCATATTTCAAGGTCTAGCTGATGATGGCTTTGATAAGCTTACGTCTCTATATGAGCACCTGATCTGGCCATGAAACAACATTCTTCGAGGTTTTGACCAGAAAGAAAACCAAAGAATGTGATCCAGATAAGAGCCGAAGTGTGACAGTGCATCCTCCAGTCTATTTAACTGATAACCAGAATGGCAGGGTACACACAACATGTACTTGCAGGTGAATTTAGATGCAACTGATGAAGTGCATTAATTGACACTTACGTTTCACATAACTTCCAGCCTTCAACAGACATAAATTACACAACTATAAAAATTCTACAGAAAATTTAAGTAAAGCACTGAACAAAACCCACATAAAATAGCCTGCACGAAATACCCAGGCCATGTGGAAATCTTATTCCCAGTGGTTTTAATTATAGCAAGACTGAGTGACGTATTCTCAGAGTTTAGAGCTACAAATTTGCTATTTATCTTTATTTCCTGATGAACAGTCACTGCAATCTAACAAGATTTCAAAGCTTAGCAGCAACTACTTCATTTTAATCGGAGTGATTGTTGAACTGAAAACATTTCCATACTGAAACCATATTCTAACACGAAAAAGTAGTTTGAGGAAATCTTCTTTTTTGTTTGTTGGTTTTAGTAAAAAGCAATACATTTTTAGTTACTTTAAAAATAAAGCTTAACTGAGGTAGATGTGGATCTAGTTGTAGAGAGATACTCTAGGCTGTTAATTTCATTATGTGCAGGACTTTTATTTTATTTTTTAAAAAAGTGAACCTTAGCCAGTGATAGATACAACCTTAACATTACTGGAAGAGGCCAAAGCTCCCCCTTTGAGTCACGCTACATCAAGTTTTCCCTTTGGGTCACATAATGGTGATGGTTTATTCCTTTCTGCTCTGCTTTAAATCATGTGACCTACGAGGGGATGTCACGTACATCAGTGTACAAGTAAGAAGTGTTACATCTTTTCCTGGCATGGAAGGAATTAGGTAGAATCTGTATCATTGCACTGCATCAAGGAAAGTGCTGGTGCCATAGAAAAAGAGTTAAAATCATAAGATTGTAGAAATGAGTAAGTTCCCAACATTTCCCTAGTAAAACTGTTTTGTAACATTCACTTTCAAACCATCTCTAAATCAAGCGCAGATCTGTTGCCCAAATTGTCTCTGCTTTCACTGAGATCTAGTTTTATTACACTGATGTGCCAGAAGCAATAGTATCTGCCAAAACATGCTCTTAGTTAAATCTATGCTTGAACTACAATTGCCCTGAAATTAAAACTGGAAAACAAAAGCAACTCTGTAATTAATATGTCAGATCTTATTAGATCTTGAAAACTGGCTGTATTTAATTTCAAGACTGGCAAAAATGATGAGCATTATCTGTATGTAGTTAAATACCCATGACACTTTTGTTTCTCATATGGTTTCATATAATGATACATTTCACTTTCTGCCAGGGATATAAGCAGGGCAACTAATCAGATTTGGCATCAGTATTTAACCGGTCTTGCATGCACCTTTTTTTCTAAATAAAACCCTCCATTCCATTTAAATCATTGCAGCTTATACTGTTTTTCTCTATTTAGAAGATATAAATTTAGATTTTCCTTTGGTTGCACACTAAATCTATAACTTCCATAATAAAAGTAAAAGCAGCAGTTTCTAACTGCTTAGTCCAAGCAGTAGTACTAACCTTTGATTGGCCGCTACTTGAATGGGCAGAAATTATTAGCTGCCTTTATTTGCTGTCAAATGGACAGTTGGATTATCTTCTGTATATCAGTTTAGTGTATTGACTCTGTTTTCCTCCATGCCATCACTTTTTAAAAACTGCAATAGGTTTACCTTTCATGGAGCATTAATTGCAAAAACGTCCTCATCAGAGTCTGAAGAGGGCCTCTGCACTGACATAGGGCCTTGCTGTATGTCAGGTCTGTGAGAGACACTAGCAGAGCATCTCAGGGTGTCCTGTCAATATCTCCGAATAAGTCTGTTCATCTCGTCTTCAACTCAGCAATCCCTTACTTATAATCAGTTTCTGGTTTTCTTTTTTAAATAATTCTATACTAATAAACTTTTGCAATTTAGTGGACTTCTGAGGAAATTCTGAAAACCATGGGATCTGTACAAAAGAAATAATGCCTTCTACTTCCTTTTGGAAAAGTTATTCACCTATCAAGACTACTAAAATTTGCATAAAACTCCAGTCTCATGCAAGGAATCCTTTACAAAGAGGGGTAACCTACATGACAGTAAGTCACATATACACTACACATTACAACAGATAATGTTAACTTGGCTCAAATGCCTTACTAACTTGATATGTGTTAACCTGTTGTAGGAGTTGAGTTAGTTTATTATTACGTTGAGCATTTTCTGAAAATGAAGTAATACCTTACACTAGTGAAACATTTTTTTCATGTTCACTTTTCAAAGTTATTCTGAGTTCATAAATTAGGAAACAACTGGTCTACAATATGATTGCTAAAGTCACTCTCATTTATATATCTTGTTTAGTAAGACTGAACGAGTTAACCTTACTCAGTTTCTTTTGTTTGAGCTCAGTACAATATTTTACTTCAAATATCTACATTTTCATTCAGTTTCATGACATATACAAGGTTATACAAAAATGAAATATATTTTACATATATGTAAGATCTATGAGGATATATGTAGTGCATATATTAAGACAATATATTTTACAGACATCTTAGAGCAACAGAAGAATGTTAATCACAAAGTTTTACTGGGACAAAAAAAGTTTTCTTGATGTGAAGAGGTTTTAGAGAGCTTTTACTTCGCTTAAAGAATAAAATATTTTCTTAATAAGGTTGCTGTAAACCCACAGCATCCACAGCTGTAGGTGACAAAAACTGAGGATTTAGAACAATCTTGAGAAAAGTAATTTGTTTATAAACTTAAAAATGATACACATAAACTTACAAAAATTATTATTAAATTTTTATAAACCAAAAGAATGAGTATTTTCTGATCTTATGTTTAATTTCATCCTGATATTTCAATCTGATATTAAAAGTTGTAATTCAGAAACACTTATTGCTGCCATTTAGCTAGAAATGGACATTACCTCTTCCTCAAAAGAATTATTTGTTTGTGGAATAATGAAAAAAAAAGTTAATAGAATTGTGACTGTGTTTAAAGACCAATCTAGATTTCCACTATACTTGTTAATCATGCTTTGTCTTTATGTAAGCATAAAACAACATATAAATTGAACTCAAATATTAAAATAACCAACTAAACACCACCACCTACCCCTCCAAACTAACCAAAGTGTAAAGCCTATTTCTTCTGTATGTTATTTATTTTTTTACTGTGATGACCTAGGAAAGATTCCTACTAATGAACAAGACTGCTAAAAACAACTGTCTTCTAAATGAGCTTTCATTCACTCCAAATCATGATTTTTTAGCTGAGACATCAAAAATAAAAATATGTTTCTAACTGCAGTTAAAACTAACTTGCCATGGGCAAGGACACCTTCCGCCACATCAGATTGCTCAAAGACTTGTGCACCGTCAGGCTCCTTAGATGGTCTTGAACTTGATCTTCTCCTACAGTGAGTGGTTCTTCATTCTCCCAGTCCCTGCCTTTGTCTTCTGTGACTTGGGCAATGTGGCTAGACCATTTGCCAGTGACAAATGAGGCAAAGAATCACTGAGTACCTCAGCCTTCTCCATATCCTGCGTAACCAGGTCTCCCATTCCCTTCCAGAGAGGGCTCACATTTTCCTTAGTCCTCCTTTTATTACTGACATATCTATAGAAGTTTTTCTTGTTTCCCTTGATGTCCCTGGCCAGATTTAATTCTATCAGGACTTCAGCTTTCCTCACCTGATCCCTGGTTGCTCTGACATTTTCTCTGTATTCTTCCCAGACTATCTGTCCTTGCTTCCACCCTCTGCAGGTTTCCTTTTTGTGTTTGAGTTTGTCCAGGACCTCTTTGTTCATCCATACAGACCTTCTAGTGATATTGCCTGGCTTCGTCTTTGTTGGGATACAACACTCCTGAGCTTGGAGGAGGTGATCCTTGAATATTATCCAACTTTCTTGGGCCCCTCTTCCCTCCAGGGCTTTATCCCATCATACTCTACAAGTAAATCCCTGAAGAGGCTGAAGTCTGCTCTCCTGAAACCCAGTGTAGTGAGTTTGCTAAGCATCCTCCTTGCCACCCTAAGGATCTTGAACTCCACCATTTCATGGTAACTACAGCAAAGGCTGCCCTTAATTTTCATGTTCTCCACCAGTCCCTCCTTGATCATGAGAATGAAGTCCAGCATAACACTTCACATTGGTTCCTCTATCACATGAAGAAGGAATTTATTGTCAATGCATTCCAGGAACCTCCTAGATTGCTTATGCCCTGCTGTGTTGTCCCTCCAAGAGATACTGGGGTGGTTGAAGTCCCCCATTAGAACCAGGGTGGACCAGCATGGGGCTCTCCATGGGCTTCAGATGCCTTTCTGCCTCGTCGTCAGTCTCCATCCAGCAGCTCATGGAGACCGTTCTCTATGACCTCCTTCAGGCACAGGCATGTCTGTTACCCATGGGCTGCAGGTGGATCTCCGCTCCACCGTTAATCTCCATGGGCTGCAGGGGGACCACCTGACATCTCACCACGGGCTGCAGGGGAAATCTCAGCTCCAGCACACCTCCTCCTGCTCCATCTTCACTGACCTGGCATCTGTGTAGCCGTTTCTTTCAGGTCTCCGTCCTCTCTCTGCTGTAGCCATGTCGAGCCCGACAAACCTCGGCAGTCCAGGCAGGACGAACTCTGCCCAGATGGCACCCCGGGAGCGGGGCGCTTCAGAGCTCTCCAAGCTGCGCGGCTGCAGCCATCTCCAGTTGGGCAGCTGCAGCCCAGTGTGGGCAGCTGCCCACTTGGGAGGCCGGGGAGCCAATCCCCCTCCTCCCCGCTCTCTGGAGTGCAGGTCCAGCCTGATTTGAGCTCCTTTGTCCCCGACTTAAATAGGGCATTTACAGAGGCACTGATTGACTCAGCCCCGGCCTGAGGGAATGGGGGGTCTGACCTGGGCAGGGGTCATTCCAACCGGTTTTGAAGCCGGGGAAGCTTTCCAGAGCTACTTACAGGGGCCGCTTTAGCAGCTACCAAAACCCTGTCACGTAAACCCAGCACAATCTTCGACAAGCTTAGAAATTATCAGACAGTTTATGTTATTTTCTGAGAATGAAATTTTACTTTCCAATGAGTCACAAACAGCAAACAAGTGATTTCTTGTCGTTTACTTTGGGAAACCCATCTAATCTCTGGAAGGTCAGAGAAGAACCAAGCCTAATTTTTCCAGTAATAGTGAACTTATCTATCTTAGCTATCTGAAATCACCCTTCTGAACAAAAGCTCTTGTCACTTCCATAATATCAGGACAACCGGACCATTGTGAAATTAAATTATGAAATAAGATAAGGGGTAATGGCTTTAAACTGAAAGAAGGCAGATTTAGTTTAGATCTAAGGAAGAAATTCTTCACTCTGAGGGTGGTGAGGCACTGCAACAGGTTGCCCAGAGAAGTTGTAGATGCCCCATCCCTGGAAGTTTTCAAGGACAGGTTGGATGAGGCATGAGTAACCTGGTGTACTGGAGGTTGTCCCTGCCTATGGCAGGGGGTTGGAACTAGATGATCTTTGAGGTCCCTTCCAACCCAAAGCATTCTATGATTCTATGATTCTACTTTCATCTTGAACAATTTCTATCAGAAAGTTCTATATCTTGTTAAGAGTCAGGGTCTTGTAAATCAAAGTCTGGACTTTCTGTCAAGTCATACTTTCCCTTAGCAGGAGGTTAGTTTCCAAAAACAACTGTGTTACTTGAGATGTGTAACTTGCAGATCAGTGAAGTGAAAGGCTCACATCAGCTGGAAACGATATTTCACTCCCAAAAAGTCATTATGGGATGTGATGTGACAAGGCGTGCCCTTCACTTCACTGACATGCATACCATATGGCACAAAATGCCACAACCTGTTCAAGTTTAAGATATACAATTCATGCAGCCACGCAGATGTGGTTGTTTTTTTTTTTTTTTACATAAACATTCATGCAAAACTGTTAAGCAGGAGAACTTGTTTCAACAGCACTTGCATTCTCTCATAACTGATTCCTACCTATAAAGATAATTAAAAGACCAAAACCAAAATACTTATACCTCTCCCTTCCCAAGAGCCTGCAATGATGTGAATGGAAACATGAACTGTACTAAAGAGGAAGATATATCTATATGGACTTTTCTTGGGGTAGAAATGAATTTGAACTGGCTAAAAACTATTTCAGGCATCTTACTGCTGTCCACAATTCAAATGGTGCCCATTGTTAAGTATTTTACCTTCTACTGGGTAGAAAAATTTTCACATATCCTTTTGAGTCCCAAGATATGGTAGTTGGGAGTTATAGGCAGAGAGTATATGCGGTACTTATATATTGAATTTAAAGACAGCTCTATGGGAGAGAGGGACTGCATTTACTAAATCAGCCTAAAAATTGGTCTTAGTATTGACCAATTGAACTAGCTATAGTCAAAAATTTATATTTAGATAAATAGAATGATAATCTGTCTGAATATATTTCAAGCTGTTACAAATTTTTACATGGATATCCAATATAATTTTTCAATGTTTTAAAAGTAATAAAAAATGACAGTAAAATGTGCCATTTTACTGATTGTGTGGTGATTCTGAAGGATTATAGTAAGTTCTCTCATTAAGTTGCATAAGTATTTCCTTACAGTTTTCTAAGTTAATATACATACAGTTGAAACAAACAAACAAACAGAAAGAAAAACCCAACCAGTGAAGTATACAATGCATAACTTCCACGGTTGAATTTTGAGAGAACAAATAAAACAGCTGTAGAGTAATTGAATGGTAGAGGCTGAGTTTACTAATTCAGGCTTTAAATAAACTGGCTCTTTCAACTCTTTTGGCCAGTAAAAGTTTCCAAGAAATTTCAGAAAAACAGGTTTTCTTAAAGGATTGTTTATCATTCCTGCTTCCTATTGCCAAAAGTATTCATTCCTTCTGAAAATCTTAATGTTTGCAAAACTTTTATTAGCTTCAATGGAAACCTTGCAGGTATGACTCTGGGACTCACATCCCATAAGGGCATCTGTCATAGCACTGTTTGATACCTTTGGTGGTAGCCGAAATGCTAGCTGCTGTAATGAAGGAAAAGAAAATTGATCCATAGGTATTTTAAAACCTTCTACATTCAATTAGTGTTGAGAAAATCTAAGACTCATTTTCTTGTTGTTTTTAATCAAACTTTTACACATATACCCAATATAAAATATGCTAGATATTTTGTGTGTGAGAGAGGAAAGCCATGAGAATTTTTCTCTATTTTTCATTTATTTGGACATCCTTAAGAGTGGAATTATTTTCTCTGAGCATAGGTAAGAACATTCACCTATAATCCTGTGAAAGTGGACCACAGTTCCACTTTCACAGTTTCCACTTATAATGTGAGATCATAACTCTGAGATCGCCCTCTTCCCTAGTGATGGTTTATGAGGAAAATTGGCCTTAGAATAAACATATAAAGCACTAATTACACTTCTATTCTTCACTTGGACATCAGCTTTCTTGAAACAAATCTTTCAGAAGAAATGGAGTATGTTTTAAACAAATTCATGCTTCTTTATAGCAGTCTCATTAAAAAAGAAGAAAAGAGGTATTTTCAGTACTTAAGTCTGAGGTAAAACTATCAATTATTGAAATTCATTAATTAAGCAAAATATTTGCTGAAAGTTGCTGCACACCTCTCAGTTTGAAGATTTTTCTATCAAAACAGAGTCTCATTAAAATTTTACATGCTAATCAGTATGTTTACAATTTCATTTTATGAGACTATAATTTTGCACTGAGGTTTTGAATTCTTTTCATTATAATTTTATGCCAATTAACTCAGAGGGGAAAAATGTAATTTACAGGTTTGCATAATTGCCCAGATGTTAAGATGTAACACAAATTGAGAACAGAAACAAAGACTTTTTAAGCTTATGATTTTAAAAAGAAAATAACTCACTTTAGATTTTTCTTTGCTGCTAACTTTGCAAATCTATTTTTGGAGGTAACATACAGTATTCCATCCTTCATTAAAATCTGGAAATTTTTTTAATATTCTATTTTTCAGTACATCATCTTTAAAAGGAAGACTTGAGACAAGGAGAGAAATCTGTCTTTTTAAAAACACACATTGAATATTGACCTTCCTATCAAAGGCAGGTAAACACGATTATGTTCGGTGAGAAGTCTTGAAGGATAAGAAATTTCTCCATTCACAAACTTTTGATTACTTCTGTATCCTATATAATTAACTATACCTGTTAAAATGTCTTTTTGGATCTATTTATGATGTACTTTTTCATCCCCTTTTCTAACATCTCTTTTCTGATAAAAAGTTTCTAAAAAAATTCTGGTTCAGTATTTTCACTATGCATCATATGTGCTTTCTGGGCTTCATGGAAAAGACCAATGTTTAAGAAAGACAATTCATGTTGTGTACAGCAGTGACTCGTGAATGCCTGTGAGTATTTTACCTTAAAACAGTGGATATATACAACCTGAAGAAGCACAGAAATTCATTTAGTTAGCACAGAAGCTGATCCATACTAGTAAAGCATCTATTTAGATCACCCAACATTTAAAAGATTTCCAAACTTAATATCAAGTTTTTTATACTGTTTTTCCATCCATCTCATGAAAATAAATATGGTAGTTTGAAGTAGAATTATATGGATTTTTTCTCTCAGATAGCTGGACAGTACAAGCTATCATTACTATGAGTTATACAGGTGAAGTATCATGTGCTGTAGGGTATTTATGAAATCAATACCAAAAATGATTTATAGAACAGTTAAAAATCTCATGTTTCAGGCTTCAAAATTTTTTGTGAGGAATCTGTGAGGAACTAGGACTTCTTCTAGAGCACGTTTTGGGGAAGAGGCACAGATCATTTAAAAGCTTGTATGTTTTTATCAAACATCAAGTGTTCAGCATTCTTAAAGACAATATTTTGGAATACATGGACCACCATCATGGATGCTCTGTGGCAGAAGATGGAGGAAAATTACTTTAGAGTACAGATAAAATTGGAGGAAATAGAATGACAAAAGTATTTTCCAAAAAGAAGTCAACAGTACCTTACATGTAACTGGAATAAAAGGGAAGTCACAATTAATATTAGAAGAAACTTAGATTTAAGGGAAAAGAAGGGCTTTTTAAAATCAATCCCCAAATAAGTGCATTTTCTTCTAAAAGATACATTTTTCTCTTACCCAGTCTAATATAGAATACCAAAACCTTTGTAAGAAGAGGTGGGTGATTTTCCATTTTTCTGATTTCCTCTGCATCGCTCACAGGGGAAAAAAAAAAAGGAGTCACAAGGTGTTAATCTATTTTCCCTTACTTCAGCTTTTATATGAAAGCTAAACTACATGTATGGATTGTTGTGGTTTTTCCTCTAGATTATTAGATTTGTTATTATGTCTCCTGCTGATGCACTCCCAACTTTGGACGTGGAGGGTCTGCAATCATAATTGAAAGAATCATTACTGTTTCTGTATCACTATAGTACCAGCATTATTCATGGAACTTTTAAAAACTCCTGTGCATTCAATAAAATTTTATCTATGTTATAAAGAGGTTAAGATGACTCTCTGATAACGTTCATCATAAAATACAGTAGAAAGATGAAAACATACTAAAGGATTTAGCTGGATTTTCCCACATTCTTTCTCTTTTAATAGTTTCCATTCTGATCTTTCTTACTATTCACAAATGGGATGCTAACACCTTCATAATGACACTATAACAAACTTTGCCCTGTGCAATGGGTAAATTATTGTCAGCTGTAGAAATGTTGGAGCTTAAAATTTGGCAAAGTGTTTGAATACTTTAAAGGAAAAATATAATGAAGATACGGAAGTGTACTTTCAAAATATCATGAGATACTATCTGTATAGTGTAATAATACAAACGAGAAGGGTTCTAATTCTTAATTATTGATATCAGTATGTGTGGAGAAAGGTGATAGTGAAAGGTTTCTCAATATGAAAACATAACATTTGCATGTCACATTTGAGAAGGCCCTTTTGAATATTTAACAACAAAAACTTCAATGATATAATCGTGGGAAAATTATCAGCTTATCTAATATCCTGTCTCATGTTATCCTGTTAAAGACATTATATACAAACTGGTTCTTTTAAAGAGCAAGATAAGCATACTCACTACAGGCTAGTTCTTCATAGCAGCACCTAAAAGTCTCTTGAAGTACATCATGGAGAAAAGCAGAAGCTTTTAGTTTGTATGTGCCTTTTTTTCTTCAAGATCCAGACTGAACAACAACTAAAAAAAAGGGCTTTATAAGCACCAATTGTTCATGTAAAGATAAATACATGTTAAAAATAAGGGCACATATTTCAATAATGATGCTCAATTTAAATGAAAATTGTAATACAAATATTACTTAGAAACATGGACTCTTAGCCTTCAGCATGCAAGCTATTTTGTTATACAAGCATATCTATCCACTGTTGAAAACATACAGTTTATCCCTAGAAGAATATCATCTGCTTGCAAATCACATCTTTTTGCATTTTTTACCTAACATTCTCACATATAAAAGCACAGATTACTATAAAAAAAAAAAAAAATCTATGTTTTTCAGCTTTCTATTTTCATTCATCTGGCAGCACCCTGCTGGAGTTTGTTTCTCAGGTTTCTGTTGTGCAGTCAAATCTCCCCCACTGTTTATGTAATTCTATCACACACAAAAAGGAAAAACTGAAGAAGAAATGTTTTAACCTAAATCAGTAGTCCAGACTTTTTATAATTTCGGATGAAAGTATTCAAGTTGATTGATTCACTAGGATACATACATAATCATAAATTATTATCCTTGGATCCTTACATGTGTAGTGAAAGACAGCTGTGAGAGTGATAGATTTGCAGTAGGAAGATGAAGTGAGGCAATGTTTCAGGGTCTCCAGAGAGGCTAGATTTGAAAAGAAGTAATGAAATGATGCAAAGGACCAGCAAGAATAAGAAGAGGAGATCAGGAAAACAATGGAGAACGTAGCAGTGAGGCAGAAACAGCAGAAACAATGAGCTGGGACAAGAGAAGGAAGATCTATGGGTAAAGAGTAAGGAAGAAAATGTGACTCAGAGATGGCAGAAAGAGAAACCCAGCTGAACTTAGTTGAGTTGGAACTTTAGATTCAGCCAGCAAGGCAGCAGGGAAAAGGAGGGTTTGTTAAAAAAGACGGTGAAGTATTCACCCATATCAGAAATATAGGAACTAAATAAGCCTAATAGAATAAATGATGGACAGAGTGTCTCAGATAGTTATATGATGTAAAAATGAAATAGTTGTGCACATGCTTAAGTCTACCTAAATTCATGACATATTTAGATGCCATGCATCCTTAGACATATGGATGTTTCTCTGAAGGAGGCTCAGGACTCCTGTAAACACTGATTAGACAGAGAATCCAATTGGATAGTATATGCCCAAACTAATTCTTCACATGTGTATGAGTTGAGATGAGACAATGCGTTTTTCCTCTACAGAGAGGGGGAAACCCCTCTAAGAAAGTTATAAGTTAGTGGATTATTCCCTTTTGAGAGAGGAATAAGGTGGGAAAGATTTTGTGAACAGAGTTGAGAGGGGGAAAAAAAATAGATGAATTAGACTGGCTGCCACCTTCCAAATTAAAGAAGTTGAAAAACCAACCACAAGCTTCTTTAACTGGGGTATCCCAGCATCAGCCCTGAGTTTTTCCAATGATTCTCAACATTGCATGGACAGCTGGTCCTTGGTAATTGTGTCTAGAATCTGCAATGCAAGCAAACCCTAGCAGCTACAGGTTTGATTCTCTCTACAGACATTTTTTTTTAGATTATGAAAACTTTTTCTTTCCCTGAAGAATCTTTTAAGATGATTGCAATCGTGGTTTTTATTCTCAGTGATTCATAAGCTAAAATGGAGTATCTCTACAAATATATCTAAGGTTGAATATGTCATAAACATATGAGTAAAGTTCCTGCTTCTCAGCCTCGCTGCTACCTCACAGATAAAGCTCACCGAGGAATTCTTTGGATTTGTGATATTGACATGAAAAAAGGAAATGAGATGGAAAACATTAATAAAACAATAGCTCTAGAAGACTGATCCAATGAAGAACTGTCAACACAGACAGCTCCCATTCTTGAAGTCTATATGACAGTTTTAGTATGATGAAACATGGTAAAGAGGCAAAGGAACCAAAGGAGGTAATTTCATCCAAAAATACAACTTGGAATGAATCCTCCTGATATGTCATCCAAATGTAAGCAATACAGGGTTTTTATTGTCATTCATAGTAGCAATGAAGGTATCCAATTTAACTCAAAGAGTTTCCCCATCTTTCAGAAAACATCTTTCCTATCTTCCAGTGTCCTTAACTGCCTTTTTCCTCCTTCCCAGTTAGTGTTTTTTACTTAAGGTTTTAGAGAAAAGTTGCACTAATGCTATTCAGATGTCACTCATTTTCTAATTTAAACGTTTGCACTTTGGTAATTCAAAACTATTTGTCATTTTTAATTCTGAGGTTGTGATGCCTACGGACATGCTGCAGTAAACAACAGATATTCCTACTGTTGCTGGAGTGACAGAGGTGGGTTTTTTTTGTTGTTGTTTTTTTTTTTTTTTTTTTGCTTCAGCAGGTAACCAAGTGGAGTGGCACAAAATAAGTCAGAACACATCAATTGTATTGACATCAGCCACCAGGTATAAATAAATTGATTGAATCTCTGATATTTTAGTTTTCAAATTCTATTGAAGAAGATTAAATTAGACTATTATTCAGATAAATCTCCTGTTTGGCCTCTGACTTAGAATCAAGCACAATCATTGAATCGCTCTGCAGCAGAGGAAAACCGTGGTGTTTTATTAGCTAAATTTGTACTTGCAGGTCATTTTTGCTTCACATTTGTTTCAAAACCACAGATAAATATCCTTTCTGCCTAAGACTCTTGTCTGATGAAAGATTTTTGTTTTATTGGGATTTGTTTTGGACTTACAGGACACAAATTGAACTTTACTGTGCATAAGTCATTGCATAAATGACTTTTAAGTGCACTAAAATATATAGGGAATATTTACTCTTCTATTACTACACAAAGTGTCAAATTTATTGGCAATTGAAGAATTATAATCATCATAGAGATAAACAGATGCAGTGAGATTCACCTAATTTACTTTTACAGTCAGAATTTCCTTAATGAAGATGTCAGTCAACTTTTTAAGAGAAATATTGGACTGTAACCTCCAATCATTTATTTATAAGTTATGTAACTACTGTATAACTAAGCAATAGAAATGCTTTCTGATATATTAATATTTTTGTTAGATCTGTCCAAATATTCGAAAACATTCTTCTGTAGAACAGAAGAAGGGAATTTCAGCCACTCCAGCCAAGAAGTCAGATTTATACCGCTGTCAGCATGGCACCAGTGCCAGCACCGAGGGTCCAGAAGCTGAGGAAGGATCGCAGGTATGTTCGAATGATCTTACACTGCCGTCCAAGAGAACCCCTGTCGCTCCAGCCAGCGAGTCGGCTTTGTCGGAGGCCCAGCTGAAGTGTATGTACACCAACGCACGCAGCATGGGAAATAAACAGGATGAGCTGGAGATGCGTGCACATGAGCAGGGCTACGACCTTATTGGCATCACGGAGACGTGGTGGGACGACTCCTATGACTGGAGTGTCAACATGGAGGGGTATAAGCTTTTTAGAAAGGACAGGAAGGGGAGACGAGGAGGGGGTGTCGCTCTCTACGTCAGCAACCGGCTGGAGTGCGTGGAGCTTCGCCTGGGGTTGGAGGAGGAGCTGACAGAGAGCTTATGGGTCAAGATTAGAGGACGGGGACGGATAGGGGATGTTACGGTAGGGGTCTGTTACAGGCCACCTGGCCAGGAGGACAGAGCAGATGAGGCGCTTTATAGCCAGATAGAAGCAGCCTCGCGGTCACAAGCCCTGGTCCTCATGGGGGACTTCAACCACCCTGACATCTGTTGGAGAGACAATACGGCAGGGCACAGGCAGTCCAGGAGGTTCCTGGAATGCGTGGATGACAACTTCCTCCTGCAGGTGATAGAGGAGCCAACAAGGAGGGGTGCCATGCTCGACCTTGTGCTCACCAACAGAGAGGGACTGGTGGGCGATGTGACACTTAAGGATAGCCTTGGCTGCAGTGACCACGACACGGTGGAGTTCAAGATCCATGGGGCAGCAAGGAAACTATACAGCAAGCTCTGTGCCCTAGACTTCAGGAAGGCGGACTTCGGCCTCTTCAAGGACCTGATGGGCAAAGTGCCGTGGGAGGCGGCCCTGGAGGGACGAGGGGCCCAGGAAAGTTGGTCCACATTCAAGGAGCACCTCCTCCAAGCTCAGCAGAGGTGCATCCCGATGAAGAACAAGTCGGGCAAAAAGACCAGGAAGCCCACGTGGATGAGCAAGGAGCTCCTGGACCAACTGAAAATGAAGAGGTTAGCCTATAGAGGGTGGAAGCGGAGACAGATAGCCTGGGAGGAATACAGAGAAGCTGTACGAGTGACCAGGGATCAAGTGAGGAAGGCTAAAGCCCTGAAGGAATTAAATTTAGCAAGGGATATAAAAAGCAATAAGAAAAGCTTCTATAGGTATGTAGGGGACAAAAGGAAGTCCAAGGAGAACGTAGGCCCCCTCCGGAAGGATACTGGTGCTCTGATTACCCGGGACATAGAGAAGGCTGAGGTACTCAATGACTTTTTCGCCTCAGTTTTCACTGATAAAGCCTCTTGTCTTACTGCCCAAGCTGTGGAAAGAACTAGCAGGGACTGTGAGGATGAACCACCGCCCACTGTACTTGAAGAGCAGGTTCGGGAATATCTGAGGAACTTGAAGGTGCACAAGTCCATGGGACCTGATGAGATCCATCCGCGGGTCCTGAAGGAACTGGCGGATGAAGTTGCCAAGCCACTGGCTATTGTATTTGAGAAGTCGTGGCGGTCTGGCGAGGTCCCCGATGACTGGAAGAGAGGGAACATAACCCCCATTTTTAAAAAGGGGAACAAGGAGGACCTGGGCAACTACAGGCCGGTCAGCCTCACCTCTGTGCCTGGCAAGGTCATGGAGCAGATTCTCCTGGGAACCATGCTAAGGCACATGGAGAGCAAGGAGGTGGTGGGTGACAGCCAACATGGCTTCACCAAAGGCAGATCGTGCCTGACCAACTTGGTGGCCTTTTATGATGGGGTGACAGCATCGGTGGACAAGGGTCGACCAATGGATATCATCTACCTGGACTTGTGCAAAGCTTTTGACACTGTCCCGCATGACATTCTTCTCTCTAAACTAGAGAGGCATGGGTTTGATGGATGGACCACTCGGTGGATAAGGAATTGGCTCAATGGCCGCACTCAGAGAGTAGTGGTCAACGGCTCAATGTCCAAGTGGAGACCGGTCACAAGTGACGTCCCTCAGGGGTCCGTGTTGGGCCCGGCCCTCTTCAACATCTTTGT
Source organism: Tauraco erythrolophus (assembly GCF_009769465.1). NCBI lineage: Eukaryota > Metazoa > Chordata > Aves > Musophagiformes > Musophagidae > Tauraco > Tauraco erythrolophus. The sequence goes on from NC_141469.1 coordinate 45,555,925, forward strand.
CGGTGATGTGGACAGTGGCATGGAGTGCACCCTCAGCAAGTTCGCCAATGACACCAAGCTGTGTGGTGCTGTCGACACGCTGGAAGGGAGGGATGCCATCCAGAGGGACCTCGACAGGCTGGAGAGGTGGGCCCGTACCAACCTCATGAAGTTCAACCAGGCCAAATGCAAGGTCCTACATCTGGGTCGTGGCAATCCCAGGCACAAATACAGACTGGGCGGAGAATGGATCGAGAGCAGCCCTGAGGAGAAGGACTTGGGAGTACTGGTGGATGAGAAGCTCAATATGAGCCGGCAATGTGCTCTTGCGGCCCAGAAGGCCAACCGCGTCCTGGGCTGCATCAAGAGGAGTGTGGCCAGCAGGTCGAGGGAGGTGATTCTTCCCCTCTACTCTGCCCTCGTGAGACCTCACCTGGAGTACTGCGTCCAGTTCTGGAGCCCCCAACATAAGAAGGACATGGACCAGTTGGAGAGGGTCCAGAGGAGGGCCACGAAGATGATAAGAGGGCTGGAGCACCTTTCCTATGAGGACAGGCTGAAAGAGTTGGGGCTGTTCAGCCTGGAGAAGAGGAGGCTCCGGGGTGACCTTATAGTGGTCTTCCAGTACCTCAAGGGGGCCTACAGGAAAGATGGGGAGAGGCTGTTCAGGAGGACCAGTTGTGATAGGACAAGGGGTAATGGTTTTAAAATAGAGGGATTCAGATTGGATATTAGAAAAAAATTTTTTACCATGAGAGTTGTAGAACACTGGAACAGGTTGTCCAGAGAGGTGGTGGATGCTCCATCCCTGGAGACGTTCAAGGCCAGGTTGGATGAGGCCCTGAGCAACCTGATCTAGTTGGAGATATCCCTGTTCCTTGCAGGGGGGTTGGACTAGGGTTAGGGTTCCAGCCCTAACCATTCTATGATTCTATGATTCTATGATTCTATGATTCTATGATTCTATGAACATTCACACTAACAAAAAAGCAGATGTGTCTGAGGACAACTGTGTCAGACAAACTCATCTGAATTACAGTGTGGATCCATTTTGACAGTCAGAACTCAACAACAGCTATAGAACATTGTCTGATGTCTTGTTTGAAAAAAAGTTGATTTCAGTTCAATTTTGGTAAATGATAGACTACATCATAAGATTGTTAACAAAATAGGGACTCTCAGTTAAAGCTGTGAACAACAGGAACAGAAACAGGTGTCTGTTTCAGCCCTAGAAATGATCTTTCTAATAGACGTAGAGTGGTTGTACTCTTATTACCTCTTTGAACCTAATTTGTCACCAATTTTATCGTAAGCCTCTCAATATTAACTATTAGACACCATATAACATTCAACTTTTCTTCCAACTTATCTTCCTGAAGATTTTGACTCCCTTTTAATCTTATTTTACCTTTTTACTTTTAGCTCTCTTTATATTAACAGAAGATGCTATTTCTTGGTCTGAAATAGAAAACTAATACAAGTTTATAAGCTCCTTTATCTAGAAAATGTGTTTATCTCAACTCTATATTGGAATAGGAATGGAGCACAGGACACACACCAATCACTGTCCTCTTTGGAAAGAAAACTTCAGTGCACAACCTAGATAGGAATCAGGGCATGCTTTATCAAAGCCTTCAGTTTCTTGACTGCAAATATACGATATCACAGTACTTTACAGTATGGACCTGCTATTTACACAGCTGATATTGTTCTCAACTGTAATTATCTAACCATGAAGCAGGTAATGAGAATATTTATCTCAACAATAACATTCTATTTAAACATTTTAAAAATCATAAAAAGAGTATGCTATATGGTGGTTTAGATATTTTTCCTTAAAAAAAATATTACTACACAATAAGTCATTTTAAATACAAACATATTTGCTATATCTCAATTAGCTATTCAATAATATCATGGTCTCACAATAAAGAAGTTGACCTACATAATATCTTAATGTATTCAATGGCAAGGATAGTTTAATTTCAGATCCTTATCAATTATTTCACTTCTCTCTAACAGTGCACCTATAATAAATGACTGACATGAAATAGCTAGCAAAAATTTGCCTTTTGAGGAGTATTAACTCTCTTCTGATATATATTTTTCAACTGCGAACTTATAGATTTTATTTTGTTCCAAGAAACTGAGCAGTAACAACATATATAAATGACTTAAACATTATAAGTACACCAGGTTATTTTAGATCATTCTAATAAAAGATGTAAGATAGATCATCGCATATGAAACATACCAAATTAGTTAAGGACTTCTCTTCAATAAACTGTGTGATATTCCACTGACATGCAATTGGAAAAAAAAATAGTTTAAAATGCTTGCAAGCCCCCAAGCGTTGCACTAAGGCAAGAATCTATGGAATGGCAGCCTTAACTATCTTAAATTTTTAGCAGAACAATGGAGAAATAAGCAAACTTGGAAGTGCATATATGATAATAAGCTGGCCAATTTTTAGCACCTTAGAAGCATCAAAGTGTCAAACTAACCTCATTTGTGATAGAAGAACAACAGACTTAGGATTGGAAGAAGCAGTCAAATGGTAGATCTTGACTAAGACAATAAAAATGAGTATCTTATGAGGTTGTTACGTGATATACAAAAACATGGTCATGATATTGTAAGAAAATACAAGGCTAATTGACAAGTCATGTGTAAAGAACCATTATCATTTAATACATTGTCAGCCAGGAAGAATGCATCAAATGAGGTTTGGAAGATTCGCATTAACATGTTCGCCAATAAAACACTTACAGAAAAATTGCTGAAAAAGGAATTACATTCTAGGTCCAAACAGCCTAGATGAAAATGAAAGGACTAAATAGGAGGAAGAAACACTTTGACTAGATAACAAGACAAAAAGAATTGCAGTTGTAAAGATGAGACTAAATTGGAAGAGGATGTAGTACATATAACATCAAAGAAGCAACTTCCAGTAGTGGTGAAGGTATGTTTTCTTGTATTAGGCAGAGAAAATAGACTAGATGACCTGCTGAGGATCCTTTTAGTGCATTACTCTATTAAAGGATTCCAGACTAAATCTGGGAAAACAATAAATAATGTTCATATTTTCATGCACAAAAGTAGTGTTACTAAATCTAGTTGGAATGACTTTTGTGCCATCAGTCAATGCATATTCTTGCTTTTGCAGAGCTTGTATCTCACTGGATAAATTAATCTCTCATTTCCTAAAACTATGCTCCTCTTGGTTAGCCAATGGCCTGTCCGACCTGCCTCTCATAAGAGCAGGAAAAGATGCTATTTGGAGAAAGTTCGCAAACCAACCACATTCTGCAGTCTGTTTCCCTCTTCTTTGCCCTGCAATAAAAGTTAGTGTACATGAGGATATATCCCCAACAGGCCGTTTAGTTCCCATCTGCGAAACTTTCGTCCAGGAATGTCTAATCTCTTTTTGACCCTGCTAATATTTCCTGTCTCCACAGCCTCATGTGGTAGCTGCTCCATTGTCTCAAACATTTGAGCTGCCCATCCCTGCAGCTTCTTTCAGCTCCCTGCACGCTTCCAAGATGTGGAGACCATGACTGCAGACATTACTCAGGAGGTGACGCACCGTGGTCACACACAGTCACGAAATGATACCTCTGTCTTGCTCTCAAGATCTTTTCTGGTGATGTTCAGGATTTTGTTGGCTTTCTGGGACCCTCTTACACATCAAGCCAGTGATTTCAAAGAGTTGTGAATGAGGATTTCAAGATCTACGTCCTGATTGCACCTGTCAGTTCCAAGTTCAGTGTGTTTGAGGCTGAGGTTGTTTTTCCCTAGAGATTCTCTTATGTTTGTCTTTAAGAAGTTCATCTACCACTTTTCTACCTACTGTCTCAATTTCGTGAAGTTCTTCTGCAGTTCTTTGACATTGGCACAACATTTGACAACCTAAAAGAGCCTTGTGTTGTCGGAGCAAGAAGGCTTCAGGCGGCTCCAAACAGACCAATGTTCTAATGCGAAGGCTTCAGGCTCTACTCTAAGGAAAGTCCACACTCCTCCAAGGCTCAGAAGGAAATGCCTCACCCTTAGGAGTAAACGCCCTGCCTTAAATAGTCAGGAGTCACATGGTTTGCTAGATGGGTCAAGGCTATTGGTCACTTGACCATCCATCTCCCAGAGTGATTGGCTGAATGCTACAGCACCTGTTTCAAGGTAACTTTCCCAGTGTAACGAGCTACAGGTGTTTCTTAGTTAGCCTGCATAGGGAAAGAACTTTCACAGGATGCTGCAGCAGCCAAAAGGTTTCTCCACATTGTGTCATCTATGACTGTTCTATAGATTACTGGTTAAGTCATTCAACAAAGCTCATACTCACAGTTGTCCTTAAGGAACCATCTTGGAGAGAGACCATTATATCCTAATCCCTTGTGTCCCATCCTTTATACAACTTGAATGCATTGAAGGATCTTTCTCCAATCCCCTGGCAGATTTGTGTTTTCTGTAACTTTTACTATGGAATCTTCTCAAATGCTTTTGAAATTTCAAATACTTTATGACCACTGAATCTCGTTCATAAACTTTTCACTGACACCTCCTGTTGGCATCACACACTTTAGCAGAAGCCATACTGATTCTAAAGCTTTTGTTTATTATAGATTTTTCTATCATACTACTGACAAAAATCAGTCACCAATCTCTAGTTTCCAAAATTCCGTCCATAGCAGTTTTTGTAGAGTTAATGTTGTCAATCTCAAAGTCCTCTGGTGGTGGCTGTATCACGCACTTTGGCTAGCAGACCAGCAGCTTCATATCCGAGACATTTCAGGACTCTTGACTGAATGCCATCTGGTTGTGAAGATTTCTTGACATCTGACTCTTCTAGGTGACGTAATAATTCCTGTGTATTTACTTCAATCCGATCCAGATTCTCTGACCTCTCTGCTACAGAGAAAGAATAGGTCAGCTGTTGGTCCCTGCCCCACACCTTCAATCAGGATCAAGTCTGAAACAATTTATTTATTTATATTTTTATATATGACCTGATCACCCAGCATAAGCTCTAAACACCAAGCATTCCCATCAATTCCCTAGCTGGCTTCCTGCTTTTGATGTGTTTAAAGTACTGTTTTGCTGTCACTTTGAGCATGCTTTGTAGGTTTTAGATCTGACCTTTCTGATTTAGGTCTTTAAATTTCCTCTTCACATTTGACCTGCCATTTTTATCTGTATTCCCTTTCTTCCAATTTGAGCAAGCTTTCCGTTTTTTAGAGGTCAAACTATTAGCTGCAACAGCATCCTTAACTTTCCCTGGAAAGATGTGCAAGGGACTTTCGGACCACTTTGGTTTCTTTTAGAGTTATGGCACACATTCTAACTGGGCTTCTAATATGGCATTTATAGCTGCCTTCATGCTGCATGCAGGCTTTTTGAACAACTCCATTTTGTCTTAGAAAATTTCTCTTTTTTTTTGCAGTTCTCTTTCTTGAAATCAAGTATAAATTTGCTTGAATTATTTGTCTTGCTCTCTCCCACTGCACTTTTAGAAATAATTGCACTGTGGTTCCTATTTCAGAGCAGCTCTCCCACTGATCCTTCTCGGACCAGGTCCTTTGCATTTCTCAGGCCAAAAATTCCAAACGTTCTCTTTTTCTATGAGCTCTAAGACAAGTTGTTGCAATAAACAGCCATTTATTGAGTCTGAATTTTTTATCTCTGCACCACACACTCGTAAGGCATTGACTGAGTCTACTGAAATAGCTGAAATCTCCCACTGTCACTCTTTCTCTGATACTTGTAACTTGTCCAATCTCATTTCACATTCTCTGATCATTGTTTTCATTCTGACAGGAATGAGATAGTGCAACTCTCAGACAGCTTTTGCTATTAGGAACTGGGGCGTCCACCCTAAAAGTCACCCGAGAGCTCCACCTTTCCTCCAACACCACACCACAGCTTATATAATCCTTATATAAGGATTGGCTGACAATGCCTCTCTTGCACCAGTATGTCCCACTTGAGTCTTAAAGTTGATATTCTGGTACCGCTGTACCTGATTGACTGTCCTTCCACCAGATCTCTCAGTTGTCTGTTATTATTGGGTTGTCTTTTGGTGCCTGTATTGGATGTAGGTGGCAAGGTGTTCTCAGTGTGGGGTGGGGTGGGGGCGGGGGGGGGGCTGCAGAGCAGTTTCTGTGAGAAGAGGTGAGGGGCTATCTCGTGCCAGACACAGACACTTCCAGTCAGCTCGCATGGATCCATTGCAGGGCACAGATGAGCCCAGTGGCAAAAATGATGATACCTCAAGGAAACATATTTAAGAAAAGGCGAAACACAGCACAGTAGAGAGGAGTGAAGGAAAAAAAAGTGTGAGAAACAACCTGATGAACACCAATGCAAGAGAAGAAGGAGGGGAGGAGGTGCTACAGGCACTGGAGCAAAGATTCCTCTGAAACCCATCGAAAAGACCACGTTATAGAGCAGGTGTCCACACTTCAGCTTTTAGATGGAAAGTCTGCACAGTTGCCTTTGTTTATTTTAAGTTTCTGCCTAAGTTCCAACAAAGTGAGGAAATAATTAGTATCTAGCAGAATATGCAAGATTTGGGGTACTTCTCTGAGTCTGGAGTACTTCTCTGAATTTGAGAGACCCAAGCGTTTTGAAGACGAAGTGCAATACAGATTTTTGACATTGCACACAAATATCCTAATAATTTTTTTTGGTGACAGAATCTTCCTTTTTTTTCTTACACTGAGGAGAGAAAGCAAGACAAAGAGTTTTAAAGGTCAAATCTGCCAAAAGAAATAAACTATCAACAAGCCTTAGAGTTTAGAAAATTCACATGCAGCTCTACTAGTCAGCTAGTAGCCACAGCAGCAACATATGCAACAGTCAAGAAAACACTAAAGTCAACAAAAAAACATTATCATTATTATTATCATTATTATTATCCAGGCACAAATACAGACTGGGTGGAGAATGGATCGAGAGCAGCCCTGAGGAGAAGGACTTGGGAGTACTGGTGGACGAGAAGCTCAATATGAGCCGGCAATGTGCTCTTGCAGCCCAGAAGGCCAACCGCGTCCTGGGCTGCATCAAGAGGAGCGTGGCCAGCAGGTTGAGGGAGGTGATTCTCCCCCTCTACTCTGCCCTCGTGAGACCTCACTTGGAGTATTGCGTCCAGTTCTGGAGTCCCCAACATAAGAAGGACATGGACCAGTTGGAGAGGGTCCAGAGGAGGGCCACGAAGATGATAAGAGGGCTGGAGCACCTTTCCTATGAGGACAGGCTGAAAGAGTTGGGGCTGTTCAGCCTGGAGAAGAGGAGGCTCCGGGGTAACCTTATAGCGGTCTTCCAGTACCTCAAGGGGGCCTACAAGAAAGATGGGGAGAGGCTGTTCAGGAGAGCCAGTTGTGATAGGACAAGGGGTAATGGTTTTAAAATGGAAGGAGATAGATTCAGGTTGGATATTAGGAAAAAATTTTTTACCATGAGAGTTGTAGAACACTGGAACAGGTTGTCCAGAGAGGTGGTGGATGCTCCATCCCTGGAGACGTTCAAGGCCCGGTTGGATGAGGCCCTGAGCAACCTGATCTAGTTGGAGATATCCCTGTTCCTTGCAGGGGGGTTGGACTAGATGACCTTTGAAGGTCCCTTCCAGCCCTAACGATTCTATGATTCTATGATTCTATGATTCTACGATTCTATTCACAATCCACAGACATATTGAGAGAGGCAGGAACACAAAAGCAGAATCCACAAGTTATTGTTAGACAGACCTTGGTGGTGCTTGACCCACCAAGGGGTTGTTACGCTTTTAACTTGCACATGATATACTTGACAGAGTACTAGTTATGAAGTATGAAGGAAGGCAAATTTTGCAAAGAAAAAAGTAAAAAATTTGAGCAATATTTGGAAGATGAAGTCTGAGGTAGAATGGATGTTGTCTGATCAGATTGGAAGCCACTTCCAGTCTGTTTCAATGAAAAATCAGGTTTTTTTTTTTTTGGTAGAACTTAAATACCACTAGGGTATATAAACAAAACAAAAGCAAATATAAGCATAAAGAATTTTGTAATCAATGTAGAGTAAAAGTAGAAGATCAACAGCATATGTTACAGAGGTGGAAGGAACATGCAGGAATTTGTGAGTGGTGCTGTACACTCCAAAACTGTGGTGGAAGGATAAACTCTCAGATCAGAAAATGCACTTTGTTAAGTTTTCTCAGAAAATGGCAATAATTTCTTTAAAAGACTATCTTTAACACTAACTTGGTATTACAATGGAGTGAAATATCCAAAATTTTCATTTGCAAGTGAGAAAAGTTTTACCAGTAGCTATAAATAAGGTAAACTCTTCAATATAACCAGGTGTATATTTAAGAAAATGTAAATGCAGACCAATCCAGAACTAGGTTATATCCAGAATAGTAAGATAATGAGTTATGCTTTAAAAACAGATAGGTAGCATTAAGATTCGTGTTCAAAGATATATGTAGCTTGAGCATTTTCGAGTCTTCCTCTTAGAAGTGAGAGGTGAAGACACGTTTAATTATAAAAAGTAATGATTTTAAGAAAGTGAAAACTAAGATGATCATTTTTCAAGATGTCTGAAAAAGAAAAAGGGATTTTTTTTAAAGTCTAGATCAATACTGCCCTTCTCTTGATGCCAACTTTATTACTCTTTTTCACTTTATGACTTCTATTTATACTGAGTCCTCTGAGTCTTAAACTGCTTTTTCTGCATGTCTAGCTGCTTGTTATAAAACCCTTCTCTCTCAGTACTTTGACAGCACATCAACCAACAAATCTCACTTGTGACAAAATCTAATGATTGAAGCACATATCTTGATTCCTCTCAGTACCTCAATACATTTCTGATTCAATACAGACTTTACTGTTATTAGCTCATCTTGCCTTTTACTGTCTCTTTTCATCCATCAAACATAAAATACGTGTCACTCCTACAATCATCAGATTTGAAAAGCTGAGGGGGGCAAGAATAGCAATATTAGCTTCTGTTTCTAAACTATCTTTTCAATATGCTGGCTTGGAAAATACTACTTTGTTTCAAATTGGACAGTCTTCCACCTGAAAATCTTTATGTTAGTTTTTTTATCACTTGAGAAAGGTATGAGACAACAATTTTCTTATAAAATGACCCATCTTTAGAGCAGTGCATTGTCCAAATGTTGGAAAAACTAGCATAACAAGTCTGTATTTTCAAATGTACTTCTACAGCGGTATATATCGTGGTAGATTTTACAGCTCACTGGGGTCAACATTTGTTTGAGAGTACAGTTGCATCAAACATGACAGTTATCAATACCCCAACTTAAAGAAGGTCATATTCAGAATGTTTTCAGTGCAAGTAATTACATTGCACTTTCAGCTATTTTATACTTGGCTGTTGTTTTTTTTTCTGTTTTAAAATTATATTAACACTGAAATACATGTAGCCATGTTAGTTCTGTTCTGTACTGCCATATAAGCACTGAACTAACGTTGAACAGGTTTTGGATGGACAGAATACTTCCACATGAATGTTTGATTCTTCAAGACAGGAATAGATGCTGAAGAGTGGTTGACAGTTTAAGCTTTTAATAGCTCTTCTCAATGTCTATTTGATTTGACTAGTTGAGCTGGACAAAAGTCAGCGGCAGTGAATCTGCCAGGACAAGCCTAGTAAACTAAAAATATTTTTGTCAGAAACTGAACCTCAGAGAAATGACAAAAGGTGAGGGACACATCATTCAGAGTAGTTGGATTACAGACCAAGTGAGAACTGGACAGATGGATGGAAACCGTGACCCATGTCACTAAATTATACGAAGAAATTAATAGACTTTGTACACTTACTCTCTGTAGATTAATTATTCACAGAAAATCCAAACTGAGAAATATTACTTTTATGTTTAGAGACAAAGAATTTAATTAAATTAGTTAAAAATTAACTTTGTCTTGCTCTGTTTTGTTTCAAGTGAAATTCGAAAAAGAAATAGAGTCTTCATTTGCCATTATAGATTTTGCTAATTACAGTGATGTTTCGTTAACAATGTGCACTTCTGGCAAAGCCTCCTGGGCTGCATGAGGAAAAGCACTGCCAGCAGGCTGAGGGAGGTGTTCCTTCCCTCTACTCAGTACTGGTAAGACATGTCTGGAGGGCTACATCCAGGTCTGGGATGCCCAGTACAAGTGAGACGCGGACATACTAGAGTGAGTCCTGCGAAGGGTCACTGAAATGATTAATGGACTGCTGCTCTTTCCATTCAAGAAGAAGCTGAGAGAGCTGAAACCGTTTCATCTGGAGAAGGTTCAGGAGGATCTTCTCAGTGTGTATAAATAACTGAGCAACCTGCTCTACCTGATCTGTCTTCAAGCAGAGAAGTTGGACTAGGTGATTTCCAGGAGTCCCTCCCAAACTCAGCCATTCTATGATTCTGTATAGACACCATCTTCCAAATACAGTTGTGAGCTAAAAATATATTTGTAATCGTATTATAATGTGGTCTTGAAACAAGTTTTTCTGTATACAGTGAGATGCTACTGAACATGAAAAAGGTCTACCACAGAATTCTTTGAAAATAACTACCTCCCAAAAGATCCAAAACATATTAATTGTATATATATGTATAGGTATGTAATTATATATTAGAAGTGTTAACCTATTTTTGTCACCAGATCTCCTGTGTTCAAAACAAATGGGCAGTCAGATAATGTTAATGCCAATAAGCTTCTCATGCAAAGGAAAAGCAAATTGAATAACATACTTCGTGCAGCAGAGCAGGTCACTAAAGCACCACAGATTATTTTTATCTTTTGCTTGCAAAGTTCAAGATCAACACCATTATTTATTTGCCTGACATCCTAATAGAGCTCTTGTTGGGGGAATTCTTCAAGATAATGCATAATGTGCACTCTAAAGCACTAAGTCTGAAATACAGTTTTCTAAGATAGACCTCTGTATCCTGCAAAATAGTAGCCATCCATTAACATCAGTCGTATGCTGCAGATTTGCAGGGTTCTGCAATGAAGAATGCAATACTAGACTAGCACCATGAGATTGCTAATTCTATAGTTTTTAAAGGAGACATTGTCTGTATATTTTAAACATGGCTTATATTTAATCTGCAAAAATCCAATATTTAGGATTTTTTGAAAAACAAATTATCCAAATCTTGCATGAAGACAAAAAGATATAGGAAAATTTCTTGTAGGAAATACCACTCAACTTCTCTGATTGCAGAACAAGATAAAGAACCCCAAATGTGAAAGAATTTCAGACATCCTAAACATAGTAATTCTGCTGTCAAAAGTGGATTAAACTTGTTATTTAGACTCTCCTTTTCTCCATTTATAAGCTAGTAGTAGATTAATCCAGTGTTGTGCACATACATACTAAGTTCACATTTTTCTTTTAGCTTTTTAAACCATTGTGGCCCACACTGGCCCATTGAATCTTGCAAGGTGGGACTGGAAAGTTAGTGGCATGAAATTATGCACAGTTTCTTCTTGAGGTTCGGATACGTACTATGAAGACCAAGTATCTTATACTGGAAGACAGCGACATTTTGTATATTAAAAAATTCTGAATCTTATGTACAATCGGTGTATGGTTTGTATCCACACCATCATAGCTACAAAGTGCAAGTAAATGACTGACTCTCAGATTTGCCTGGATAAAATAAAGGTTGCAAATATGAATATTTAGGAACAGCGCTGCTAATCCATGTTTTAGGCATTTAGCTTGGATGAATTTCAAAACCAATATTCACACGATTTCTAGTCGGTAAAAGACCCTCAGCCAAATTTCTAATACAGTTAATACTACTTGCCGGAGGTTCACCCTATTGTCTCCACCTCCTAGTTGTTGTTACTATATTTCTGTTTTCATGGGGGTCTAGCTGCAGAGAGATGCATTTCAAAGCTAGCTTACACACTGATATAGATAATTTGAAAAAAAGCTTTTTGGTCCCTTCAGGGTGAAAACTGCAACATAATAAGTTGGTTTTGGTTTTTGATATTTGCAACAACAGCACTGTGGGCTTTGTAATTTAATACTCATTTTAATGAAGTGTGTTGATACATATTTCCCAAAGAAACATCAATAACATTTAAAAAGTTTTTCCAATATCTCAGGTGTATTTTTTGCATCTTACAAAATTCCATTGAAGATTTATTAATTGTCTGTAAAAAGAGATTTGGAAGAATTATATTCAGGTAACATGAAACTATCTCTTACATCGGAAAAATTTAGGATGGAGCTACACTGCATATTTAACTTACGTTGTAGTCTAGTTCTTTTATTCTTTCATTAATGATTTAAACCATGGATCTGATATGTGACATATTTTAAATGGCTTTTACTGGTTCATATCCAAACTCTTAAAGCTGTATACGCATATTCAGAAGATTAGAAAAAGTTTAGAGTTTAGATTCATAGGCTTTGGAGTATCAAAGAAGGGAAACATTCTATCTGTAGTGATATGACAGTCTACAACAACATAATTTTTCTGTTCTGCTTCAATGAACCAAAAGGTATTGGCTTACCTGGAAACAAACCACTGTCTTTCCAGCAGTTTGCCTTTGCCAGAACTGACCACCATTTAAATTGTCATTTATTTATTTTTTGATCTCTAGAATATACTTTAAGGTTGATGTTGCCTCAACATGTAAGTTTACAGGCTATAAAGAGCAAGCTCTTAGTGCAGCATGTTGCAGAAGAGGACGGAAACATGGTTACTGTGAGTGAAGTTGTTCAGAATGTTCATCGACATCAGAAAAGTTTCAGGCTTATGACATGAAAGCAGTATTCCCAAGAGAAAGTAATGGATAAATGCAAAACGCAGATGAAGCTTGCTCAGGAGGAAGCACACAAAGAAAGAAAGGCATGTTTTACCAACTTCACTGAGTCATTGCAAGATCAAAAGCCATGCGACAGAGTGCATAGCCAAACATCGTCTAGACAGCAGCAGGCCAGGAAGAAGCATCTTAGTTCCCAAACACAGCACAGATGATAATTAAGCTCTTCTGAAATCAACTGACTGTTGTAGACCATTGCAAAAGGACTTTCAATGAGGATCTCTAAAAAAAAAGTGCATACAGGTATAAAAATAAGATTCTGACCTGCAGTAGTAGCTTGTATCGTGAAGGTTATCTCAAACTGTAACAGAAAGTGGGACTCTGTTCTTTTTATCTATTGCCCTGGATGCATTTGTCCCTGAGGTGAAACAGGAAGGCATTCATGCCAAATGCTGAAGTAAAGTATGATAGTGTGTAAAACGTGAGCCAAACAATTCAATGAGAGGACAACTTTTTCTGCCAGGTTTTTCAAGTCATGTTGGCAGGGTCAAGATCTGCAAGATCTGCTTGTATTTTACTTTGAGTTATTAACTTGTGGGTGGATTTAAACTATATTGAATACCTTCTTAAATGTTCCATAGCAACATTTTTATATTAAAGAAAAGCAAGAGACACTATTTGATTTGTGATATCAGCACTGTCGTTTTTATTTTATTTTCTTCCCAACATACATATAAACAATAAAAAAATAGTTTAATTTTTATATATATATACTGATTCCATTCTAATGTGCTTATCTAAGCCTTTGGTCCAAAAGCTCTCAAATCACCATAAAAAGCAGATAGATGTATCATTTAAAGAAAGTTGCTCAAGAAGTAATTGCGGTAAGCTGTTGGGGAACAAGAGAGGAGATGAATAATTTGATTTAATTCTATGCTACAAGATAACTTACTTTTTTTCTATCACAGTGAGATGTTGATTGTCTTCTATTTCATATAAATACTAACATTTTAAATAGCACCTATACATTCAGAAACACCTTTTGTTATTCATAGAAAATCAGATGGTTTTGTGTGTATTTATACACTGGTACATGGGAGAAAGACACCTCATACTTCTACTAAGCTATATGGAAATCAGTGTGATCAGCATGTCCCATATTCACACAGGAAGCTTAATGATCTTGAAGTGTGCGCCTTTGATAGATAAGAAAGGAAAGAAGGATCGGATTGCTGCTGTTGTTTTTACAGTTGTTTCAATGGATGGCCTGGAGCTCATTTGTTAATGACCATGCAAATATTCAGCACATTTATAAAGATTTAAATTATTTTTCCTCATGCATATTTATGTATGCATGTGTATTTTGGAACTCATTAAAGCAGTTCACAAAAGATTCTGTAACAAGCATCTCACTTCCAGCATTGTCCTGGAAATATATTTAGTAAGGGAAAAATTCAGGAAGATACTTCTACATCCATAACTTTAAACATATAAACAATCACTTTTACTTCCCATCTCACATCTGGATTAACATTGTCAAAATCAAACTTGGGTGCATTTCTGGATTCTTGCACAGTGAGGACTAAGTTATACCACTTCATAAAATTGAAGCTTCATATTACAAAAAAGTCTTCCAATACTTAAAGGGAGCCTACAGGAAAGCTGGAGAGGGACTTTTTATAAGGGTATGTAGTGATAAGACAAGGGGCAATGGATTTAAACTGAAAGAGGGTAGATTTAGATTAGATCTAAGGAAGAAATTCTTCACTCTGAAGGTGGTGAGGCACTGGAACAGGTTGCCCAGAGAAGTTGTAGATGCCCCATCCCTGGAAGCGTTCAAAGCCAGGTTGAATGAGGCTTTGAGCAACCTGGTGTAGTGAAACGTCTCCCTGCCCACGGCAGGGGGTTGGAACTAGATGATCTTTGAGGTCACTTCCAACCCTAACTATTCTATGATTCTGTGATTCTAAATAAAGCGTTGTGGGTTAACGTTTAGCTAAGCACCCATACTGCTGCTCACTCAGACACTGCTACCCCAAAGGGCTAGGGGATATGAGAAAATAAGGTTGAGATAAAGACAGTTTAGTAACTGCAGGAAAGAGAAAAAAATTAGTGATGTGAAGGTAATCACTTCCCATAAGCCACCTCCCATAAGCAGACTGATATCCAGCCAGTCTCTGAACAAGGTCCACTTTGGAAGTCAAAATCCCTCACCCTTTCTTCTTCTACCCAATTTTAGTGCTGAGCATGACATTATATGGTGTGGAACATCTCTTCATCCAGTTTGGGTCAACTGTCCCAGCTGTGTGTGTGCTCCCAACTTTTTGCATCTGCAGTCTACTCACACTGGGAGAAGGGGGGTGCAGAGTGAGAAAAAGACACACATTGGTGTATTATCAACAGTGGTTTAGCCACAGATCCAAAGTAGAGCACCATATGGGCTACTATGAAGAAAACTAACTCAATCCCAGCCAGACTCAGTACATACAGAAGCAGTGTGTATCTTATTTTTCTGGAAAGGTTTGACTGCAAAAAACAATTATTGAGTACATTTCTATGTAAGAGTTTCTCATTTCTATGTAAGAGTTTCCGTAATTCTGAAAATTCACTGACATGATCTACCTACAGGAAAAGCATGATTTTCTTGACTTATTTTGCTCAGAAATAGGACAAAGTGGGTGAGCTTTTTATTTTTTAATGTAAAACTTAGTCTATAGTGAGGCTAAGCAGTGACTGAAAAAATGTTTTGTCAACTAGGAAATATAAGAATGTAGATAAAATTAAATTAAGAAATAATCATATCTAAACTAAATATGTAGTGTTTCCATGTCAGTTATGTTTGGAGAGAATCATACATAAGGCAGCACTGTCACTTCCAGTGGCATCACCGAGGCTGTGTTCCTGCAAAGTCCAGTAGGTTAAGCATACACTGTTAGACATTGGAGAGTTTTTTTGTTCATATGTGGGCAGGTGAACACATCTACCTGACAACTCCATTTTAGGATGTCATACAGGAGCTGGTGTCCATGGACAGTCAGGGGACAAAAACTCCATTGTTTCCCCTAGCATGCTCCATCAGATAAATAAACCCATGCAGAGAGGAATTTCTTACCTATTCCATTTTCAAAAAAAAAGATACAAGCTATCCCTTTAAAAGTAAGCACAGGAGAAACTGAAC
This sequence comes from Tauraco erythrolophus, assembly GCF_009769465.1. Taxonomy (NCBI): domain Eukaryota; kingdom Metazoa; phylum Chordata; class Aves; order Musophagiformes; family Musophagidae; genus Tauraco; species Tauraco erythrolophus. Next base: position 45,571,840 of record NC_141469.1, read on the forward strand.
ACATTCTGTATTGTAGGAAGGAAAGAACAGAGGCTTGTCATAAGCTGTTAGGACGTAACTAATTTTGTCAAACATCTCATACAGAAGTGACAAGAAATTCAGCAAGGGCAGGACAGCAACGAAACGTGGGGAAGAGAAAGGATACTGAGGAAGGAGAAAATTGGATGAACGGTAAAGGAGAAAGTTACAAAGATACCATATAGTACTTTTTTAGCATAAGAAGCACTTCAGTGTTCTGTCAATAGTTCTAACTCCTTCTCTGAGCACATTTGCATTCCCTACACTTGGAAGGACTTCACAGTGAAAGTATATCTGATGCATCCATGCAACATGTCTTCCAGTTCCATTTCCTCCAAAAGGAGGACTTTTTGCATGCACTAAATATTTGCAGTGGCCAAATCAGTATACGGCAGATTGGAATTATCTGAGAATCCACTGCAAGAGTGTGCTAATCTCTACAAATAAAACACAAATGTAGACACGACCCAGACTCTGTCTATAGCTTTCGAAATACTGTCTTAGGTGGATAGGACTTAAATGCTGAGCAGAATACCAAAAACGTGGGGAAAAGGCCACTCAGCTACTCAGATTGTATCAGTAAATTATACACATGTACATCATTATTTTAGATTTGTATGATTTAATCATCAATTAATCAGATCAATGGATGAAAAACTGGTGGTTTTGCCACCATTCTGCCTCTAAATCCCTTATAAAAGTAGGTGAAAAGGGGAGTACCCTGAAAACTTCTTCGTCACTGCATTTTTTAAAGTTTTGTGTTAACTTTTTAAATCAATCTGGATAAATATCTTTATCCATTACTCCGGTTCTGCAAATATATATTTAAGGTCTATTTCTGGGAAGTATAGAATTTCTGAACAGCAGTCTGTGCACTTATAATAATAAATATAAAATGAAGCAAAAACTATAAAACCCCTTCAGGTTTAGAAAACAAATATTAAAATGAATTTCACTTTTATTAATTTCTGTAATGGTAATCTTTTATAGTTATTAATTGTAACCTTAGTCAGGGTAGTTTAATCCCAACACATCAAGGAAATTATGAAATACAAAAAGTAAATAAGATGAAAAGTATTTTGGTAATTAGGCTTATATTTATGTATGTAAATACAGAAGATTGTTCTTGTCTTAGCTGAAAATACCTCACTTAAGAATATATAATTCTTATTTTATTTTGGTCTTAAAAAAAAAAAAAGAAAAAGAGGAAAAATTGAGAGTCTTCAGAAAAGCTGAAGAGAAAAGAAAGGGAAGAGAAATTGTATAAAGGAATTGTTGGGAGGACTAAGGTACATAAGAATTCACTCCATAAGAAACAAGTTGCTTAAAAGTAGTGGATGCCAATGCACATGAAGGAAAGAAATGAGATACTAAATTTACACTAGATAATGTCTCAGACACTGAATAGTCCTATTCAAGACCACATGACTAACTCAAAAATAAAGTGCTATGCAGCATGATCACAAGGTAGTGATAAATTACATATAAAATACAGCATTGAAAAATATAATGCATTTCAAATGTCAACTTTCAGCATTATTCTCTACAAAACCACTGCTAAATTACAGAAGCATTTGCAGAGTAAGATGTGTGATTCCCAGCAGCCCTAGAAGGAATACACGCTGAACTTACATTTTCTTCACAAAATATTTAGGCATCAAGGAATCTACTAAACATAGTGTCTCAGATACTCCACAGTAATACAATCCTACAGTTGAATCTCTAGTCCTTCTCGAAGCATTTTATGAAAATCATAAACTCTTCAATTTAATCAGCTTCTGAGCCTTTGAATAAATGATATGTAGTTCCTTAGTAGATTTATCAAGTCTCATCTTAAAAAAAAGCAATCTCATCAGCAATTTTTGCAAAGATATTAACTGAAAACATCTTTCGCAAATTATGAACCGTTACCTTCTTCAGTGATGAGTTATAACGATGTCTCAGTCGTCTGATGATCAAAATATTTTCTTCTGTTCTTTCCAAATGAGTATCTGATTTAGAGCAGACATTTCTATGATTTTTTTTTAAATGTAATACTTTATTTCTTATACTAGTAATATTTTCTTTCACTTCTTCTTATATAACATTCTTACAGTCTTCTGTGTTGCTAAAATGCCACATAGTTTTACATCATCAACAGATTTCATCGTCACATTCTTACCTTTAATACTAATGTGACAATACTGGAAAGATTCACATTGAGTTAAACATACTTTGGCCCATTCTCTAAAGACAGAAAAATTATATAGTAAATGTGACACAGTACTTTTTACTACTATTTGTTTCTCATTACCATTGTTCATTTGCCATCCACTTTGCTTCTCTTGCTCAAAGAAGATACACAAAATCTTCTAAAACATAATGCAGTAAAGTACATGTAGTTATGCCATGTTTAGTTAAATGATGCTTTGCTGTTACCAGTTTAAACGACTTTTTAAAAAATTTTTTTTTGTTACATTGCCTTGTGGACCATCACATAACCCTTGCAAACTCATTTTGAAGGTTCAAGTAATATTTTTCATGATCATAAAAAATTAATGAGTGATAAAATGCTAAATATTAATCTTCAAATGTTCTAAAAGGTTCTTTTCTAATAAATTAATGTTAAAATATAAAAAGAAGAAAAAAGTGTTAATGGAAATAGCTAGGCTCGCTTGATAAATTCAAAAGGAGCAAAAAAAATGCTTCTAATTAATATTCAACTACTATTTAAGCAGAAAGCTGAATTATGGTACTGCTAGTCTCAAAGGAGCAGCCTAGTTTACTCACACTATTGCAACTCTTTCAAAAAAACAAATGAAGTGGAGCAGTCTTTGTTGTTAACTTAGACAACTTCTTCCTCCAACCTATTTAAATAAAAATAATATGCAGAAAGAGAAAGATAACTAAGATAAAATACCCTAAAGATAACTAACATCATTTGGCTCTTTAAAACTTTGGATTACCTTTGAAACAAACAATGTAATTGATTGGATCCTCTCTAATTAAAAGATTCTTACCAAATATACTGTATTTCCAATAATATACTCATAATAGCAAAGAGACCTGGTAAGTATGATGCACACTTAATCTTTAAGGTTGTCTTTTTTTTGGAACACCTTGTTATAATACATTTTTTCTTCTTACTTTTCAACTCAGTTGGAAACGTGATCCAAAAACTACTGCAAAATTGGAGTACTGAGTTTTTCATGATAGCAACAGATATGACAAAAGTGCCAAAATCAGAAGCACACCGAATTTTTCAGAAGTCTAACATTCAGTGGCAGTAGGATTGTCAGTGTTTCGTCTGACTGAAAGAAAGGCAGCTCATATCTCAGGAAGTTTCATATTCCAAATATCCCATGCTGAGCACCAGTTCATTCTGTGCAAGCACTTTTTCCTTAGGTCGATACTTCTTCTCTTGCCTACTTACTGTTTCAGTTTATTCCTGTTGTTTCTCACTCACCATGCACCACTATGAAGAGCTTTACTCTGTCTTCTTGATAACCACCTGTGGGCTCTGGAGGGCTGCTGTTAGGTTCCTCTGAAACCCTCTCTTCTCCAGGCTGAACAAGCCCAGCTTCCTCAGCCTCTCTTCACAAGGCACATGCTCCTGTCCCCATCAGCCTGGGGACACTTCCCTGAAATTGTTGCAGTTTATAAGCACCTTTCCTCTGTCAGGGGATCCAAAAATGGATGCAGGACTCTAGATGAAGTTTCACAAGTGCTGAGGAGAGGGGGACAATCATTCTCCTGGACTTCCTATGTATGGTCCTGTTATTACACGTCAGGAGGTTCTTGGCCTGCTTTGCTGCCAAGACACAATACTGGCCTATGCCCAGTTTGCCATCTACCAGCACCCATAGGTCCTTCTCAGCAGAAGGACTCAGAACTCTTCTCAGTTCCCCTGCCGGTCAGGTCCCAGCCTTTGTCATTATTCCAGAGATGTTTCAGTGCTGTGACCATGTGCAGAGCTGTAGTTCCTCCTGTTTGTTTGTCAGGTTGCATGCATTTTTGTGTGTACACTTGAGGTGGTTGTCCTTTCACCCTGTTTTACCATTCTTGTGTTCTTATTCCCATCAACATACTTCTTTGGCTATCCATCCCTGTCCACCTCTTTCTCAGTTAACTGTGGATTACAATATCTCTCCCTTGCTATTACCAATTTAGAGATCTTCTCAACAGGTTGGCCACCTGCTTCTGGCAAAGATGCTTTTGTCCCACTTTGTCAGTTAGATCCCATCACTCCTCAGCAACCTTCAATCCTCAAGATCTTGCAGTCACAAAAACCAAATCCCTGCCAATGACATCAGTTGTGCACCCAGTTATTGACCTCTGGGGCATATCCACTCCTAGTCCAGTTTTTCTCCTTCAGTGTAGGATGAAGGAGACATCAGATAGCTTGTATTCCCTTCACCTTTATCCCCAAAGCCAAGTAGTCAGTTTTGATATGGTCAATATTTTCCCTGGCAGTGCCATGTAGATGGACAGCAGAGGGTAATAGTCCAAAGACTAGACAAGCCTTGGCAGTGTCCCTACAACTTCTTGTAGCTGAGTGCCTGGCAAGGGGCAAACTTCCCTAGACAGTAAGTTGGCTGATGAGCCATCCATCTCCATGAGAAGACGTCCTCTCTCTGCCATCACTTGTCACCTCTTCTTGGTGCTGATACAGCTCAGGCTCAGCTGTGATGTCTCCCCATACAGAATTTTCTCCCCATCATCTGCTCCAAGGGCACCGAACCTGTTCTACAGTGGCAGATCTGCAGGGGAGAAGGAACCTGCCTCCTGTTTGCAAGAAGTCACATGACTACAGCCTTCCCCAGTGTGGGACTGTTTGCTATTGTATCAAGAACAGGCTCTGGTGATTTGTTCATCCTCTCTACAGGTTTTTGCCTCTGCAAGGTCTCTGTGAACACCCTGTCAATCCTATGAACGTCTTTTTTTGCCATTTTCCTTGATATTGTGCAGTCTGCTGACCTCCTCTCACAGCTCCTGCAGGTGAGGAGTTCATCTACCCCGACCTCAGCTCCATCAAGAGGTTCCAAGTGCTCTCTGCAGACCCAGACATGGAAAGATTCCATCTCCCTCCTTAGCTCTGTTTGAAATGAGGTTTCTGCTGTACCAGGAATAGCTGCTCTGGTCAGTGCCAGAAACCCTGCCCTGTGCCACATCATCACCATGGTTGAGCACTTGCACACTGCCTTCATGAGTTTCTGTCTTCCTTCCATGCACCTATGCTCCAGACCTGCACTTCTATAACTTGCTTTGTACCACCAGCTGAATGGATGCTTGACACTCCTTTATCAGGTGTCAGCTGAAGGCAAAAGGTCAAAGCACCTTTTTTTTTCAGGAGTAGCTGGAAGAGGTCACTCAAAACTGCTAGAACTTTTGAGAAGTAAAAACCTCTGCTACCCCCACTTCTGCAGCAGCACCAGGCACCTCCCCTGAGCTTTCTGGAAGAGCAATTCCCAAGAACATGTTATCTTGCTCTGTGATTCTTTCTTTTTTAGGTGAAATTTTTCTTTTGCCTAGGTTTTAGGGTCTAAATACAGGTTCTCTGATCTTTGCTTCTCTCTACTTGAAAGGAAACCTACTGGGTGGCACAAACATCTAGTATAAATATCAAAGTATAGTCCATTTGTGGTTAACGTAGGCCCAGCAGGATTTTCACCACCAGGTATTTATCCAACTGTGTATTCTTTTGATGTCACTTTATTGCAATCTGCTATTTCCTGGAAGAAGAAATGTCTTTTTAAAATTTAATTAAAAAGCACTAAAAGTATACATTTAAAAAGACAGTTATGCCAATTCTGTAGAAAATCATCAGTTAAAGGACATTGAAAAATGAAAGTTTTTTTATATTACACAGCTGTGTTACTGAAGGAAAAACAGTGACAGAGGTTGTCAGCAAAGCATAACAACAGTACAGCATTTGGAGGCTTTCACCAAAGAACCTCTAAACCTGGCCATTTTCATCTTTGTTCCAGTGTTCCACTATTATAGCAGAACTTTGAAACAGATTGAAGGGAAGAAGGAAGGAGGCCTCAGAAATTTAGCCTAAATTGCAAATTCCTTTCTAAGTACTGAGAGCAAATTCTATAAAGTAAGCACATATTTTAATATACCCTCAATTACAAGAAATGTGAGGTAGTAGTTCATTTCAGGAAATGCACTCCACTGAAATGAGTGTAATTACAGGTAAGTAAAACAGCACCAACAACCAGGCAAACAGGCAAAATGAAGGATCTCAGTGGAAAAATTGAACACCATCAGAATGGCATGAAAACCAGCATGAAAGCACTGAAAGCCACGTAGGCTCATGCAGAGTCTAGAAAATAAATGTAAGTAAAGGAAGATACAATTTTCTATGATCTCATTAGGAAAAACAGGTAAAAATAAATCAGCCCTTGTTAGTAGAAATAATGTTAGAAATAAATATTTGAACAGGGACAATAACTAATTAATGTACTTCCAGAGAAAACTGACTGCAGAGAGATTTAATCCAAGATTAAATAACAAAGTTAAGTATCTGGCACCCAATGCACCTTCAGAGATATAAAAAATACTTTGACAAAGTCAAACATATTATTTAAGATGGATGAATCTGAGACGTTGGTCTGGCAACCATGTTAGATGCATTAGGAAACTTTAGTTTCTGAGGAGTTCTACCCAGATCCTGAGAAAGTGACGTTAAAGAAATGTTACATTAAGTTGAAAAAAAAATAAAGGAAAATAAGGTAAATCAATAAAAAAAAATAAAATTGTAAGTATGGCTTACTGAAAATAGTGTGTTCCATTAAGGTGCACTAAGCAGTAGTGAAACTGTAGCTGGGATGAGATTATGATATGATAGTGGTAAATAGATCTGAGAAAATTAAGAAAATTGAATGTGTGATCATATATCTTTTCAGCAATGAGGTATAGGCCTCATTTGAAAAAAAAAAATGCTTGAACTATATCAGGTAATATATTCCATATATTGAGGATGGCAATAAGCTCTGGATCCTAAAGAAATTATTTGGATGAATGTTAAATTAGAAATCAAGGAGGTTTGGATGAATGTTAAATTAGAAATCAAGGAGGTTTGTTTTCAACTGATTTGAGACCATGACCTAAAGAGTTCTGCACTTTAAAAACATGTAGAGTTTCATTAAATAGAATTCAGAACGTCATGAATAAAACAGTATAACATGGCATAATGGTCAATAATACATGTTATGACATAAAAGGAGAACTTAAAATGTAAAATAATATGTTAGAGGAAAATATTCTTTCAAGAGGATTCCTTATGAAACTTTATTAGGGGATCATGCTGACCACTTTTCAGAACAAACATTTACTTAAACTATAGTGAAAAAAATACTGTCTATACTTTAATGTCAGAAAGCTTTGAAGTTGTTGAGTACATACATGAAATATTTGAAAAATAATCTTGACATACTTTTCTAACAAAATCTCAATGGAACTCATTTTCAGTAGTGATTTTGCTAAAATTTCTCTTTTATTAAGTATTAAACCAAATACTTATTTTCACACATTTTGTGGTATTTTAGTGACATAATCAGAAGTGCTTAGTTATGAGTTTCCAGCGTGATTTTTATATATTATTCCCTTTTTAATTTATGGCCATTTAATAATGACTCATATAGGAAAGTATATGGTCCATTTATCGTATGAAATACTTCTTTACAGAGGAAGAAGCAATGTCATAAAAAGAAATTAACAGATACAGTAAGAGTAGCAAGTCAGAGAGACTGGAGCTGTAGTTTTATTCTTCAGTGTTCTTAATACAAGTAAAGAAGTTTTCAAAGTAGTAACTAGATCATTTAAAATGGCTTGATTTTTTCCAGTGTCTTGAAGCAAGATTTTATGAGAAATCAAGCTTTCTAAACAACACATAATACTGAGAATGTTTTTATTTTAGAAGGTTATGGAATCTCATCATACCAACTACATTTTAAGAAGACTTTCATTTAACTTTCTTAATTTGAATCTCTAATAGGTAATAAAAGTCTTCTAAAATTTGTACTGAAATGTGTTTGCAGCTGAGTTGAGCTCAAAAAAGTTCACAGAGATTCATAAGTTTATAAATCAAGACGTTTGAGAAACTGGTGTTTAAATAGATTTTATTTTAGTTTAGACTTCTCTGAAAACTTACACTTAATGTCAGAGGAAATTCAAAGATAGGAGGCATCAAGGGTAAGTTCTGGGATAATTTGTACTCATGATATCTCTTACAGTTAAAATCACTTAAACAAAAGAAAAATACAGATGTCTTCAAAGACAACAGTTTTTTCCTCATGAGGGATTCTCATTACAAGATAATGGCTCAGTCAGTCTTTCATTTAGCTGCCCCTACGTATTCAAACAGAAAAGGTGATAGGCCTAACGATACTGAATCTAGACTAGAATTACTTCTCTGTTTTTTCAAAATACATATTTTCTAATGTCCCTAGACAAAAAGTAAAAAAGATTTTCAAATCACACGAATGAGGGAAAAGATTCGTATATTTAATCATCTTAATTCAGTGTTTATCTAAATTTGGAATCTTCCCCCACCGTTTGTTAAAATGGAAGACTAAAGCCATTGAGATAGATAGAAAACGAAAATGACAATACCGTTTTCTTTCTAAATCTGGGCTCTTCATAGTTGGACTATTTCAGATATGTAACTCAGTTATTTTTAATAGGTTTTTATCTCACTACAGGAAAAAAAGTCTCTACAAAAGGAGATACTAGCAAACTTCATTCCTGTAACAACTCATTTCACTACTTGTCAGATAATGAAAACATGCAAATTAAAAAGTCATGAAAATAGTATTATAAATATAGAAATCAGGTTCTCAACCTAAAAGAAATGTACTAAAAATAAATTCTGAAAATTACAGAGAGAAATAAGGCAAGGCAAACAAAATTACTTGTCAGCACTGTGAACCTAGCTGTACTTTTATCAGTGTGTCAGAATGGAGTACTAAAAAAACAACAAAAAACAATGCATAAACTTGAGGTTTATATTACTGCTTCATGGTTACTAAAGAAAAAATTTTTTGTTGATAACAATTAGGAAATTCTCTTTGCACTACTGCATATATAAGTATGTAGTATATGGAATTAGAACATTTTGCAGCCATGGGTGTTCCAGAATTTATATTCTGTGCTGGTATTTGTTGACTCTATTTAATATTCACCACTCTATTTGATATTTATGGATTAGTACACATAAAATCTACTCTGTATTGCTACTCAAGTATTTCTATTATTGATATCTGATGAAAAATGAAGTATAGTCCTTTATCAACTGTATGATTTACTCTAAAACATAAAATGACAGCGTATTCTATGTGTTTTCTAAATAGTAGCATGCATGACACCAGTGCTGGATCAATTTCTAAATCTCGGAGTGTTGCAATAGCCACAACCTTCTTAAGCCTGGGGCATTTAAGCTGCTTAATGAGTTAGGAACACAGGGAGGTAAGGGTTCAGAAGGCACTTTCCATGGGTAACTTCAAAAAAACCACACCATACGTCACCCTGTGACCTAGAACCATTATATCAGCTGACAATGAGAGTAGAGGAAACAGACTCCTACCACAACATGCTGTCATTTTGATTGGGTAAGAGCTAAAGTACTATGAGGTAGAAACCATCTCCTGTCACACATCGAATTGTGGTGTAAAGCGTTCAGTTACTGATAATTCCATCATTTTCTCTCTTCTATATTCTCATATGGCAGTTGCTATCTAGGAATATAGACTGTATCTATCAGGCACAGTGTATTTCCTAATAATTGGTTAGTAGGAACAAACAGATTCGAACTATGGACTCCATCAATCCTATCTGGAATCTATCTACCTTTCCCAATACTTCATAGTCACGGTTTTTTGAATAGAGTTACTCAAGCAGTTCAGTGTTAATACTTGTGGAAAGTCTAGCCTTTAAAATCTGATCTGTTGTTCAATACATGAGACATTTATAAATAAAGAAAGTATATTATAAATTACATAATGTGCATAAACCTCTCTTTTCATATGGTGATTTTTACTGTTAGTATTTTCCAAGAAGCTTCAAGAACTTAGTTTTCTGTGAAAGCATCTTCGTCTGTTTCACAGGTATTGGCACATAATACCTTTGCTCAGCATATGTGGCAACTACTGCAAGCATCCTTGTTCTGAAAAGTTGTTTAATATCTGGCAGTAGAGAATGCATAGACACCAGGTCCTTGTCTAGCATATAAAGAGCAAAAGTTTCATACTTGGTTAGGTGCCTCTAGTGCAGTACTCACCTAATTAATGGACACAAACAGCTGGATACATCCACATTTAAACAGAGAAAGCAGTCAATTCGTTATACATATCAAAGCATAAGATGCTTTCCTGTTTTCTTGAAACACAAAAGTGGAAAGATATAAAAAATAAGAATCATATATTTAGCGCTTTTATAAAATTTGTGCAAATAGATATATTTTAGTCACAGTACGTAATATGATTTTACTGCATGCACATATTAACAATCAGAAAAATAAATCAAATATTTGCAATATATACACTGTTTCTGCATCGTAACTAGTTATCGCCTTTTTCAAAAATCTGTGATTATAACTCATTATTATTATGAAAAATTCTTAATATCTTAAGATATATTTAGATATTTCAAAATTCCTAGTAAGAATTATTTTTCATCTGTTCTGATACAAATCAAAATAGTAATTTTCCTCCTAATTCCATCTGCAAAGTTATAACTTCCAGTTGAGTTCAAATATATCTTGCACAAAAATATCGAAAAGGTCTATTTGCATTCTCACTCTCCAAAGTGAATGAAGGTTTTGGAAGCTGCCTCTAAGGAAAATAAAAATCTCCCTTGTTTTTGATAGTTTAATCCTATTAAACAAATTTTTTGATTCTGACTCACTTTAATTCATGCTATAATAAATCTAATGTCACTCCAATTAAGTTGATCTAAATTATACTAAATTTGTAAAGGGATGAAAAATGGTCTCTCAGTTTTAACGTATCTTAAATAACAGGTTTTTGTCTCCTATCTGTTGAAAGTTTTCAGTGAAATTTGGTTTAAAACAAGTCTGTTTCCATCAGCTTTAATGCAGGTGTCTGGAGAGAAGTTAACCTAACTGAATTCAGTGTGGGATTAAACATCAAGTGAAGATTAAGGAAGTGAACAAATGCTTCATAGGATGAAATTCAAATGGGGAACAGTTAAGGTCCTATGTGGTTGAATATTTATTTCTTAAAAAAGAGTAGGAAGAGGAAGTGTCAGTAACCTCATCCATGCAGAATTACCTAACTAAACGTGAAGCTTTCAATTCTGACATTACAGTAAGGTCACTTTTCATTTGCCAAAAATACAGCTGCACAGGGCCAAAGTCATTTTTTTCATCTTTATACTTTAACATACATGACCTTTTCACGAGACTGTATGGAAGCTTTACTATAATCCCACAGATGAATTTACCCAACAGTTTTTATGACTGCTCAGGGCACAAGGGTGACTGGTAGGTCCTAAAGTATGAAATATTATAATTAAAAATGTATTTAAACCCCTAATCATTAAAAAGCCAAATTTATTTTTATGGAAGAAATGGATTATATGAGTAATGTCATGATTTTTCCTGCAGCAGGTAGCTAAGAAAGAATTTTCAACAATGGACAGCAGATATTTTGTGCATTCCTCCTTCTTTGCAATAAGACAGAAGAACCTCAGAAATAAGATTCCTGAAATATAGTACAGAGCTTTGTCATTTTATCCATCAGAGGAGAATTAATTCCCTAGGGAAGTTTGCCAAGCTTCTTACCAAAAATATCCATACAATTTATGCTTCAATCATGGCCGAATTCTTTCAATTACATGAGGACTCACTGGAACCTCAGCAATCTCTTCAGTAGACTGTTCCAATTTCATTCCTTTTATGCCAGTAGATGACAGGTTGTTGTTGAAATTGATCTCTTTTATGAGGTTCATAATGTACTCTTCAAATTACTGTGGAACTTCAGATTTTCTTCTTTTCTCAAAGGTCTTGAGAAAGGTTAATAACATCAACAATATAATCTTGGTTAGAGTAGTATTACTTGAATGAATAGCTTTCCCTAAATTTGGTTTGGGTCTTAAATTAACTATTGGCAAGGCCAGATTCTGTCAGCCTTACTTTTCTGCTTATTTTCTTACATGGGCAGTGATTCCAACAATTTTTTAGAAATGTCTCAAGATAAGAGATGCTTCTTCACTGTAAATATGCCTGGTAGAATCTGACCTCCAAAACTCTGAACTACTACATTTCCAAATGATCAGAACCTCTTAAGATCTATCTGTAAAAAAAAAGAAAGAGTATGTTCTTTCCTACAGCCTCAGCTGAAGGGATCAGTTCAGATTCAGTTTTTCAGTGAATTTTTTTATGCTTTCCCACCAGGTCATCCTTTCTTTCAGTTAGACATTTTGAGTAAAGATTATTATCTTTACTAGTATTATTTTCATTAGAGGATTCTTTTGTCATCATCTGTATTAATTTATTTGATAAAATATCTGGTGCTATCACTTGAACTACTGCTGGTCCTTCAGCTAATATGCTTTAAATCTAATTTGGATTTTTCTAAACTATAGCTGCAGTCAATACAGATGTACTTCATGCTTTAAAATTCTCTAAAAACATATAGACATATGTATGCTCACACGTTCAAATAAAACTTGTTAGTTTATAAAACCTTGTTTAATACTTTCACCATTAGAGTGAATATAATTTTTTTAACTGCAAGAAAGTTTCTGAAAAGCAGAACCCTCAGCAAAACTAATTGGAAGCAAGCTACTAGTCAAATCTATTTAGAACTCTCTTTTAAGCTCCTTCAAACATTGCCAACCTTCAGCACTTGTGCTGGATTTTTTCATGACTGGTGTTGGCCTAGGGTGTATGTTTTGGGAAAGCTTCAGTGAATATTGTTCAACTATCTTTGACATGTGAATCAAGGAATTGGCATGGTAGCTTCTATATGATATCTCTTCCTTCTTTCATCTTCATGAACTTGACGAAAATATGGCTGAACTGTAAGAACTCAAAATATTGAAGATTGCACAGTCATGAGTTATTTCATTTATTTTATCTACTGATGTGCCTAAAAAATCATTTAGCATGTCCAAGCCTCTCACAGATTATGACACTTACTAAAATGTCATTTACTAAACTGTGCTTCCACTTTCTTCCAAAAGCAATTGAGCATGCTCCAGCCCTAAGCTGAAAGTTCTAAGAATCTGACTTGTGTTTAAGAGGTAATAAATGACAAGAACTGAGTCTGTGACATCTAATTAGCCTCTCTTCTTGATGATGTAAAGGAAACTTAATAGTGATGCAGAGGAGACAAATAGAAGACAAAATTTTGAATATGAATTAACTAAGAGAGAATGTGAGAATGAGAAACAAAATCTGTTAAAGCAAGAAGACAGAATTAGGAAAAAAGGAGTGACATGTCAGACAAGAAAACCTAAAAATGAGCTGCTGGGAGAAAAAGCATAAACTAGGAAAAGCACGAAGTTCAGACACAGGTCAGCATAGGCCATGTTCTAAGAACACCTGGATGTGGGGAAAGGAACTATGAATACAGGAATGCACTCATGATAGCAACTAAACTTTCAACTAAGATGTAGAAAGTGACGTTGTGTTAGTTTAAAGAAGATGTAGGGATCTGGACACCTGCCTTTAAAGTCACAAATTGCTATTTATCATTCTATTGACTCCTTAATTATTTTTTTTCCGTTCTTTGAGAAATGGAAGATTATAAGATACATTAACAGTTTTACATCACACCAGCTCGAAAAAAGTTAATACAGAATGTCTTCTCTCATTGGATCCTCTACTTTCTAGATCATGAAGATATCCTTTAGCTAATTACAGAATCTTTTTGGTGTTTTGTACTTTCCTGTATTTGTTACCCAACAGATGTCCAGTTCATTGTAATCCGCTTTGAGTAAATTATCTTGTTGTCCTGAGATCTTTAATACTTGGCACAGTTTTTGTGTTGGTTTTTTTTTTTTTTTTTTAATTTTCCTTTTGCTCTCTTCAGTCCTCAGGGTCTGTAACAGATGCTTATTATTGTTTCTCTTTTGTCTTCACTATTATTCTGTGTGTACGTGGAATATTTTGCTGACATTCCACAATTCTGGAACTTTTGAAGAATGGTGGCTGAAACATATTAGGAAGAGAGATCTAGGCAAAAGTAGTCATTAACATCTGCGTGGTTAGTGGAGACTAGAAAAGACACACTAACTACCACAAAGAGAAATAAAACGCTATTTCCTTCAGCTTAGAAGGCATCACTGGCATACTTTCCTCACCAGCTATTTTCTTTACTGCTCAAAATAGCCTGTTCTTTGAAGTTTATTTTAAATCTGATTCTTCTGTATTTATTCTTATGAACTACTAAGCAACAGTAGCATGCACATAGCAACTATTAAGCTATGAGAATGATATCTGTGAAATTGCCTACCTGCTGCTCAATAAATGAAAAGGTCTCAGAGGTAACTCTCCTGAATATACCAAAACTCACCTATAGTTTGAATAACTATAATGATAAGACAAGACTTTCCCTCCTGGGTCATCTCCAGTCCTTAGAAACTAGCTTTCCTTAATCTCACCACCTAAAAAAAATCCAATTATATTGTAACAATTTTATTGACAAAAATAACCAAGTAATGTGATGCTTCGTTCTCTTACTGCTTAATATAGCAAATATCCTAGGAGACACCTCAGTTTGCAACGAATCTTGTAACCAAAAAGGAACCAAGCACAGCAGTATCCTCCATCAAAACCCTTGTTCTAGCAGCAATAACACCTTCCCTTCCCTTCCCTTCCCTTCCCTTCCCTTCCCTTCCCTTCCCTTCCCTTCCCTTCCCTTCCCTTCCCTTCCCTTCCCTTCCCTTCCCTTCCCTTCCCTTCCCTTCCCTTCCCTTCCCTTCCCTTCCCTTCCCTTCCCTTCCCTTCCCTTCCCTTCCCTTCCCTTCCCTTCCCTTCCCTTCCCTTCCCTTCCCTTCCCTTCCCTTCCCTTCCCTTCCCTTCCCTTCCCTTCCCTTCCCTTCCCTTCCCTTCCCTTCCCTTCCCTTCCCTTCCCTTCCCTTCCCTTCCCTTCCCTTCCCTTCCCTTCCCTTCCCTTCCCTTCCCTTCCCTTCCCTTCCCTTCCCTTCCCTTCCCTTCCCTTCCCTTCCCTTCCCTTCATTTCCTTTCCCTTTCTTCTGGGCACCCACTATCTGAAGTTCACAGTCTCTTAGGTTTTGACTGAGGAAGCACAGTTTGACCTTCAGGTGCTCCTCATAACAGAGAGTATGAATACAACATTCTTGTGGGGGTCTTCCGGCACACTTCAAATCAAAACTCAACAGGGATTTTCAAAAGAATGTAATGATGTTGAGCATATAAGTTGAATTTTTTTTTTCTCAGTCCATAAATCCCTTTCTCAAAGGTACTAAGACAATATTCATAGCCTTCAATTTTTGTTCCTAAATCAAGCAACCTCAGTCATCATGCAAAAGTGTTCTTGTATTACAAATGCAAAATTTGTTGCACCCAGTCCATCAGTGTAGATACATTGTATAAAAGGATCCAAATTCAAAATATCATCCTCATTTCAGAATCTAGACTTTGGAATGCATTAGACATTTCATAATATGTGAAGAAGAGTGCAATATATTATTTATACATCCAGGTAGCTATGCTGGTCAGAAAACATGTAGTCTTGTTCTTGGTTAATCTCTACTTTTTCTTAATCTCTCAGAACCGCTATACTTTTTCAAAGGAGAAAGAGAAGCATGCCTGCTAAAATAATTGTTTTTTTTCTGTCTCATCTTTAGAGGGGACATAGTTACAGTAATTTTTAGTCCATCATGTTGATGTACTGTTAAGAAACTGACAGGCTATTTACAACAGGACTAGCTCTTCAGTATTTTGTCTGTATTTTTGCAATTTTTTTAAAAGGAAACCAAAATTGCACCTTCAAGAATGACACAAGTATTTTGGGCATCAAGGTCCAGAGATTCTCAATAAAGCACACAACTGAATTAGCAAGATTGCCTTGACAGTGCAACCAAGTTCATGCAACATTCTCAGTGTGATAATCAACCTTTCTAGCTTATAGGGATAAATTCTAGTTGTTCCTGCACTCATAGTTTATCTATGCTTTTAAAAACCAAAGGACTCTCAGCAACATCTAGGCTCTTTATTACAGAGCACAGCTGTGAGAAAATACCTTTGATTTCTGAATCACTAATGAGTGATTTATCTCATGTAACTTTAGCAATTTAAAAGTTAGGCCTTTCACTTAGAGATATTTAAAATCAGCAGAAGAAGAGAGATAGACACCTCACAAGGGAAATTAATCCTATATATCAATCTTTTTCAAGATGAGTGATTACATAGCTGCCTGTTTCTCTTGACTTGTCAGTAGATGACAATTTACTCTAGTTACCTAACTTCTAAATGGCTGGTTAGGTTAAATGCATCATCCCACTCATAAGCCCTACTCAGCTGTAGCACACAGACTCTGTACATACTGAGAAATGGTTAAGCGTGGCGATTTCAATACTTTTCTTTTCTAAACTATTCTTTTTAAATGGTATCTCTCTTTAGTCTCCTAGGAAAATCTATGCAAAGAAACTACAGTAAATACTGGTTTTGATGAACAAGCTTTTCCACTACAAAGACAAAAAAAGTAGGAGCATATTTCACTCCTTGAAAAGGTTAGCAAACTATTTTGTAAAGTGGTTTCCTTGGGGCTCTCCAAAACAACTGGGCCAGTTCTGTGCAGAAACAATGCACAGAAGATATAAGAGGACTGGAGTCTTTTGAACCAGCAGCTGTGCTACCTGCGGCTCTCCATAACAAGCGGACCAATTCCATGTGGAAACAGAATGAGCACAAGATATAAAAAGATCAAAATTGTTTGAACCAGCAGCTGCGCTACCTGCAGCAGTTAATCTTTCCTGGCAATCTGTTAGAGACACACATTCCTCAGGCTAAGAGGACTAAGAGGCTTTTGCTGACTGCTGTTCCTCTGAGAGAAGCCAAGTCCAATTCTCCCTTCATATTACTGGAACACTTAAATTGTGGACTTGTATATATTGCGGGAAAAAAGTAATTTTTTGCTTTGTTGGAAAGGACATTTCTGATCAGTTGCTTTGAATAGGAGCATATTGGCAGCTCGTTTCTTAACCCAATTTTAGTTTAACTAAATTCTAAAATTTTTTACTATGAAGAAGCTCACATCAAGTAAGTTAAAATGCATTTAATAATAATAATGTCAGACATGGGAAAAAAGTATATTCACATAAGACTCAATGTCTGCAGTGAAGGTAAAACACATATTAGTTAAAATTGAAGTTTATTTTCCTTTAAAATATTGGTATTTTTTCTCTTTAGACAATAGTTTCTCTGTTACTCTCATAGGACAAGTAATTTTAGTAAAACAATACTTTGGCCCTTCTATACCTGCCCTCTTCCCTTCTAAGACTTGTATTTCTAAGTATAATCTCTCTCGCAATGTAAGGGACGTTTTTACATTATGGATAACGACATCAAAATAGTTTCCATTTATAGATTTGCTTTTTCAAAGTTGTACTATTCTATCAAATATTTTGTTAAGTAGTAAAGGAATATATTGCATTTGATTTACATTCCAGAAATTATTTGTTCAGTGGAAGTATAAAAAAGCTGTTTGGAAATACTTATTTCAACAATTTTTGAGAAATGGAATAGGGAAAAAGACACCATTTCCCTTCCATGTTAAAAAAATCAGATAATTTTGATTTTGCATATGTAATTATCCAAACACATAAAAAATCCCACCTTCTAGGACTTTGAGAGTAAACACAGAGTTACTTAATCTGATCTATAGTCAAGCTTTCAATCTTCAGTCAGCTCTCAGATGCTCTGGGAAGCTCTGCTGCTGCTTGTATTTATGTGTCTCCTGACAGTGGTAGGGTAAATGAGTCAGGAAATGGTGTAACAGGGAGCATACACTCTTGTGTGCCAATGAAACATCCTGTCTGTCTGTGTTTCATACTTACCTATATGCCTGATTCTGAACAAGTGTAAGAATGTATGGATGTACATCTCCAGCAAGATTATGGAGCAGATCCTCTTGGAAACCATGCTAAGGCATATGGCAAAAAAGGAGGTGACTGATGACAGTCAACATGACTTCACTAAGGGCAAATGGTGCCTGACAAATTTAGTGCTCTTCTACAATGGGGTTACAGCATTGGTGGATAAGGAAAGACCAGTTGATGTCATCTACCTGGACTTGTGCAAAGCATTTGACACTGTCCTGCATGACATCCTTGCCTCTAAATTGGAGAGACATGAATTTGACAGATGGACCACTTGGTAGATAAGGAATTGGCTGGATAGCTGCGCTCAAAGAGCTGTGGTCAACAACTCAATGTCTGAGTGGAGGCCGGTGACAAGTGGCGTTCCTCAGGGGTCAGTATTGAGACTGGTGCTGTTTAACATGTTTGTTGGCGACATGGACAGTGAGATCGAGTGCACCCTCAGCAAGTTTGCTGAAGACACCCAGCTGTGTGGTGTGGTTGACACACACTGGAGGGAAGGGATGCCATCCAGAGGGCTGGAGAGATGGGCCTGTGAGAACCTCATGAAGTTCAACAAGGCCAAGGGTAAGGTCCTGTACGTGGGTTGGGGCAATCCCAATCACAAGCACAGACAGGGCAGAGAATGGATTGAGAGAAGCCCTGAGGAAAAAGACTTGGGGGTATTGGTTCATTAAAAGCTCAATATGAGCCAGCAATTTGTGCTTGCAGCCTAGAAGGCCAAATGTATCCTGGGCTGCACCCAAAGAAGCGTGGCCAGCAGGTCGAGGGAGGGGATTCTGCCCCTCTACTCTGCTCTTGTGACACACCACCTGCAGTACTGCGTTCAGCTCTGGGGTCCCCAACATAAGAAGGACATGGAGCTGTTGGAGTGGGTCTAGAGGAGGGCCATGAAGATGATCTGAAGGCTGGAGCACCTCTCAGAACAGGCTCAGAGAGTTTGGTTTGCTCAGCCTGGAGAAGGGAAGGCTCTGGAGAAATCTTACAGCAGCATTCCAGTACCTAAAGGGAGCCTACAAGAAAGCCGGAGAGGGACTTTTTACAAGAGAATGTAGCGATAAGACAAGGGGCAATGGCTTTAAACTGAAAGAGGGGAGATTTCAATTAGATATAAGAAAGAAATTTTTTACGAGGGTGGTGAAACACTGGGACAGGTTGCTCAGAGGAGTTGTGGATGCCCCATCCCTGGCCATGTTCAAAGCCAGGCTGGATGGGGCTTTGAGCAACTTGGTCTACTGGAAGATGTTGCTGCCCATGGCAGAGGGGTTGGAACTAGATGATCTTTAAGATCCCTTCCAACCCAAACCATTCTATGATTCTATGATCCTATGTCTACAGGCATCAGTGAGGCCATGTGTACTGTAAGACGTATGTTAGACTCTCTAAGCAGGTTTCCTGTAGTATGTGCAAGCAGGAAGGTATAAAGAAAGGTGATTTTTGGTTTTCAAAGTAAAATATGTGAAAACTGTTCTGGAAAAGTAATGTCTTGAAAGACTCAAAAGGAACAGCAAATTCTGTGATGGCATATTAATTAGCATTCAAAAACTGTTCCTTAAGAAGAACAATCCTGAACTTTACACAAGGGTGCTGCCAACTAAAATTTAACAACATAATGGCTCTTTCTCTAGTTACTAAACAATGATTTTGAGTAGTTTATCAAGTTAAATGGAAGTCTACTAACAAGAAATTTTTTATTTTTGATTACCTCCATATACCATATTTCACTTTCTTCACACACCCATCTCAAAGGCTTTCCCAGTGCTACAAAAACAAACAACTTTACTGATGTAACGCCAAAAAAACCCCTCGTTCTAAGTTCTTTTTTCATAACTTTGTAAATGCACGTCTTCCACAATTTTTCAGTCTTCAAAGAGTACAGAGCTGTAGTAGCTAATATCTCTGAAAAAAAAGGTGTTAGAAAATTAATTTAAGATTTATATGTATATAATAACAACTATTAGAAAATATATGTCTTTTTCTAATTACAGGTGAAGAAAACGGAGAAGTTACAAGCTAAAAGTCTACCTAAGCTTTATTCAAGGAACTTGATTAACGAAGAGATGATTTCGCACCCTTTCAACCTGATGAAATCTGTGTTCATTTTGGTCTTAGCAGTGTTCTAAATTATTCTAGTCTAAATTAAAGCTATTACACAGCCTGTGCTGGAGCATGAGGTTCAGACATGCTCTACATACTGAAAAAAGCCAGAAGAAATGCTAAGGGTCTGTGCCACATGGAAGTATACCAAAGGCTGTTTCAGGACATTTTTATCTTTTGTGCTGAAAATAGAGATCTATGTTTGGTATTTAGAAGTTAAGTTCTATACGGATAACTACTTTATCATTGAAGGGCTTTGGGGATATTTTCACTGGGGTGGATGAAGGATAAAAATGGAAGAAAGTTATTCATAGCATTTGAAGAAAAAACATGTATTTTCAGAACACCATCCAATTCTCAAGAATTCAGATGAATTCTCATATCCTATGAGAGCTCTTCTTATGATTCATTGTACTGAATATCTCAGATTCTTCAACTTATTTCAAAAGATTGTCTCCCATTTCTTAGCGTGCATTAAAATTCTCTGCAAATTGTAATAAATTTTGGTACCAAATGATTTTAAAATGTCATGAAATCAAAATATAGTGAATTACTCACTCTTTCTCTTCATTGGCTTCAGGGGTCTTGGATACATTTCCCAGGCAACAGGAGTTCTCGGTGCAATTAGTGAGCACCCAATCATCCCAACTGACTGTACTTGTTCCTAGGACAAGAAAGTATGGGACTGTTTCAACTCACTTCTCTAGTAGACGAGATCAGTAGACAAGATCAGAAAGTGTCAGATTGGCCCAGCTCACTGTACTTGCAGTAAAACAAGAACAGTGTTGGCTGGTGCTGACATTACAGTGGGCCCCAGGGCAGGTCTGCACCACCTCAGGAAGAATAGTGGAAGGGAAATTCGTTTAGGGTTACTAAATACACAGCGAACACTAGATCAGGAAGTTTCTGGCTAACAAATGGTTACAGACTGAAACAATGTATTTCTCAAAAAACATCATTTCCTACCAAGAATAGCATCCTCACACCAGTGGACTGTTAGTTCAACATAGAAGTGGTTTGTTGGAAAGTCCTAGTCATATCTTTCAGTTGCTAGGGGAGAGTTCTAAATTCTTCTTGCAAAAATATCAGAACATAGAATTGTAGAAGACTACAAGCGTGACAGAAATATTTAGTAGCACTGGCATTCAGTAAGTGTTCCCAACAAACGTATAATGAGAAAGCCCCGGGTGTACTAGTGAACAACAGGTTGAACATGAGACAATTGTGTGGCATGGCAAAGGAGGACAAAAGTACCTTGGGCTGCATTATGTAAAGCGTAGCCAACAGTTCAAGGGAGGTGACCCCTCCCCTCTCCTGAGCCCTAGTGAGATACGTCTGTAGTACTGGGTCCAGATCTGAACTCCTCAATAAAGAGAGAGATGGATTTACTAGAGTGAGCTCAGTGAAAGGCCATGATTAAGGAACTGGAGAATCTGTCACATGAGGAGAGGTTGAGAGAGCTTGGACTGTTCAGTCTGGAGAAGAGAAGGCTCACGGTGATCTTGTTAATGTGCATAATCATCCAGTGGGATGGAGCAGAGAAGATGCACCCAGACTCTTTTCAGTGCCTGCTAACAGAACAAGAGGAAATGGGCTAAAATTAAAACAAAGGAAATTGTATCTGAACATTGGAGAGCACTGTTTTTACCATGAACATGATCAAAATTTGAAACACATTGTTCAGAGGGGTGGTGGAGACTTGACTCTTGTACATATTCAAAATACAACCAGACACAGTCCTGAGCAGCCTGTTCTATCTGGCCTTTATTTAAGCAGGAGGGTTGGACTAAACTATCTCCAGAAGTGCCTCGCAACCTCAACCATTCTGTGAATCTGATGCTACAATCTATATGTAAAAGCAAATCAATGCTTAAGAAATGTTGTTAAAACACACAGAGAAGACCCAAAGATCAAGAACAAAAATATTAACAAACTCTTGATAGCAGAGTTCTTTCTGCATTAATGGTGGGATAGGTACCACCAGTTAGAAACTATTTCTATACTCTCCTGTAGAATAGAAATCATAAATAAGGCCATGTGAGACCAGATATTAAATCTGGGAAGAAAATAAACAACATGTGGGAGCAACTGAGACAATTATGCCAAACTAATTTATTTTTTCCCCTTGGGGAAAGTAAATTGCACAAAATTTATCCATGTAAACCAAAGAAATGAGAGAAATGAGAAAAATAAACAGCTTTATATTTAAGAAAATATTTTATCTACAGCTTGTGAGTGTGTAAGCCTGTTATAGCTTGTATTTAATATAAATCCACAATACTTTGATGACAAATATTTTAATGTTTGGAATCTTTTATGTAAATCTGATTGTAATGATAATTAAAGATTCACAGACTTTATTAAGTCCCTCATTTCTGATGCAGGATCAAACCTTTGGTCTGTCCACAGGCAGCAAAAGGACTGTACTCACTCTAACAGCTTTTTCCAGTCATAAGTTTTTTTCTGTTCCTCAAAAAGCCAAGAACATTCAATATGCTCAGTACATGGTATTTTGTGAATTTGTAAAGCTCTAATCTTTATGTTGTTAGATCAGACATCAAACCAGCACTTCGATGAAACATTAAATAAATATTTTTTTAAGAAAGCATAAGCATTTGTTGTGTGTACTGGCTGTCCTGGGAATGGAGAGTGGTCTGTTTTGGAGTCAATTTGTGTTTTACATCTTCAATAAATAAATGTTATCAATGTAGCTTTGCAAGCTTAGCATGCTAAAAGAAAAGATATGATTTCTTTACAACAAAGTAAGCACCAATACTCCAGAGGAAGCCTCAACTGAGAGTGTTCACTAAGCTTTGTGTTCTATTATATTTAATCATAAAATCAGAGAATCACAGAATTGTTGAGGTAGGCACCTCTGTAGGTCATCTTGTCTAACTGTCATACGCAAGCAGAGCCACCTAGAGCTGGTTGCCGAAGACCATATCCACATGGCATTTTAATATCTCCAAAGATGGAGACTCCACAGCCTCCCTGAGGAATCTGAGTCAGTGCTTGACCACCCTTGCAATAAAAAGTTTTTTCTTATGTTTAACTGGAATTTCCTGTAATACACTGGAATTTCTTTACTACCTCCCATCAGGTGTTTATACACATTGATAAGATTTCCCTCAGCCTTCTCTTCTCCAAGCTCAACAAGCCCAGCTCTCTCAGCCTCTTCCCATATGTCAAATGCTTCAAGCCCTTAACCGCCTGCGCATCTGGAAGTATGACAGATTTGGTCTACTTTTATACCTACACAGATTCATAATTTTGCTCAGGTTTACTACGTAATAAATAAAGCTATTAGTGTAGGAATTAAATAATATAGCAATGCTATCACTACCATCACTGACACTGGACACATTACAAAGACAGAGGGAACTTTCTCATTTCTTTGACATCTACTCTGAGAAGATAATTTCAGGCTATTCATCTCAGGCTCAGCAACCAGATAATTTCATCTAGACAAGAATTAGGTATCTAAACCGTAATGGGCTTGAAATTTCAGACAGACTTATTTTCAAGATACAAGTATTTAGTTCTACTCAGTTTTCTGCTCTGCTTGCTAGAAGAGCTGAGCACCATGGCTCTCGATCCTGTACTAACACTCCTCGCACATTGTAGGGAATTAAATATCTGCCATAAGCATCTGAATTCCACTTTGAGGATGACATCCAGAAGCTAATTCTACACTGGTCAGCTAATAGATAATTAACTCATTTTGATTGAGACTACTAACACCTTAAGAGTCTAAAATATCTGAAGAAAAAAGCGAAGTGACCATTTTACTGAAAAGATTAACAGCTCACCAATAGGTGAATTTGTGGACAACAAACAAGCATATTTACAATATTGCATGGTAGGAAAAAAAAAAGAAACAAAAAGAAACATGAACCAGTTAAATGACATGTTACCTCCTAGAAGTATTGACTAAGAAAATCAATATCATTTTTACTTGAGATGAATAAGACTGTATCTTATCTACAGTTGATATTTAGTATTTTCAGTGAAAATATACAAGTTGTTTATCGGTCAATAATCCTATACTTAGGAATGTATTTTATCAATCTGTTTGTAAAAGGCAGTCATTTCAATGGGGAGACTATATTAAGTTCTAAAGAACAAGCTTTCTTTAGTATGAGAACAAAGCCTTCATCCTAACAAAGATACTCACTAGAGATACAAGTATTTGCCTCAGCATTTGTTTGGCAAAAGTATGCTTCTTCCTTTGCTGTAGATTCACTTAAAACTTTCAACACATAAAGTCCTTTATCTTTCAGCTACTTTTATGTTTGCATTAGCTTTATATGTTCTTTATTTGGGGTGGAGAATGGGAAGCGAAACACAGTTATGGGATGAGACCCAACAATCAGCTGAGCCAGGTCTTACATTCTTTCAGATAATCTCTTTATCTCTCACATACAGCAGCTACACTAGTCTCTGCTTCAGCTTTTGCATTGTGCTGAACAAGACGCTTAACGTTTTCAGACTCAATGGAACTTGCTGTGAAAGGAGAAGTGTCAGGTTTTTTATAGAAACTTTTCAAGGTATAAAATGAGTAACTACTTCGCGGTCTCACTGAACTACAAACATTTAGGAATAGCTATTCAAAATCTTTGTTTCAAAAAATGAATTCTAACTTTATTTTTCTCTGATTTCTTAGTTCTGCCTGGCATCAGAGGTGAGAAAGCAGAATTAGAAAAAACAGGCAGGCAATACGATTTTTTCTGATTTGTATAAAATAACAATGGACTAAAAATATTATGATATTTAACTTAACTTTGTAAATATTGAAGATTGAATTCTGATATATATCTAAATATATATTTTCAAAATTTGAAAGGTAGTGTATCCAATAATGGCTAGCTTTATACTTCACATCTGTATTGAAGATTATCTGTCATTGCTGTGACTGTGAATGGGCAAAACGCAAAAAAATTCCGGATAGGAATATATTTGGTTCTTCAAGGGTATTAACGTAATGAAAATTATCACCTGACTGAGAGGGGAAAAAAAGTACTAGGAAAGTCACAATGGATATTAGGATCTTTTTTATCCACATGATTATTGGTTGCTGGAATAAACCATGAAGTCAGATGGACAGTGCAGGTCTTTCCAAAAGATTTGTCTCAGCCAAAGTATAAGTTATTGAGGTCAGTAGACGGAAATACCAGCAAAATGCAACAGTGTAAAAAGTAGGGAAATAAAAAGAGAGAATATATATGTTATTTCTATATTTCTAGTCTTTTAAGTTATAAAGGGTTTTTTTACTATAGGGTTGGAAAACAATATATTCAAAAAAAGAGGAACACATATAATGGAAAGATTTCCAAAGGCATTTAAAGTCTAATATCTACTGACTTCAACAGTGGGATAAATAATATCATAAGCGATAGATACTCCAAGGAAAAGATTTTTGGATGTCTAAAAGACTAATTCAGTCAAAACCTTACTTTAATGATATGATTGAGTAGATAGAGTCATTTATCACTAAGAAATAATAACTATGCGTTTAGTTTGAATAAACCTATATGGTAGTTTCTTAGTTATAAAAAACTGAAGACCACCAGCACAATGGTTGATATCAGTTGCTATTCATATCTATAGCTATAGAATATCCATATCCATGGTGATAAGGTATTTTCTATTCATGAGAGTGCAATAGATATTAAAGAGCTGAGGAATTTTATTTCTGAGGGTACTGCTAAGTTTTAAGAATCCCTTAAAATCCTTTTAAAAGAGATTTCAGAATTCCTCTAACATTTTATTTGATTAACACTCATTACTTTTTTAATTACTACCATTGAATTGCTACCATTACTATTGAACTAAAGCCTGTATTAGCATACCATACATTATTATAATAAAATAATAATTTATACTATTTTATGAAATTAAGGCATTTTAATTCAGTCTCTTTAAAAATGCTTGTGCGATTATGCTCATGTTGATCAAAATACCCGATGTATTTAATTTGCAAATAATTTCACACACATAAAAGAAGAAACCTTGAAAGTTGCTTGAAAAGGTGTTTTACCCGAAATCTTTACTATTCCACAGTTCTACAATATGAAGTTGCATAATATGCCAGGCCTTTTTAAATTTGTACATATCTGTCTTATTTAAATCAGTGAAATCAGACATTTAAGTCTTTTTCAGTTTTGGAACTCATAATGCCTCATAATCTATTCCTCAGCTTTTAAATTATTTTTATAATAAGCAAATATCCCAGATAAATGGGTGGTTTTCATTATGCAAGCTCTCAAGCTTTGTCTACAGTAGAAACTCAAGGACTGCATGCATGGCCTGCAGTTGTTGAGTTAGACAAAGCAGAGCTATTTACTCGGAGAAGGTGCTATTTTAACACAATAGTTCGAGTCCCTTCTCTTCAACAAAAGTATGCACTACCATTATTTTTTATCAGTAAAACCACACAGACATTCCAGGTTTTCTACATGCTATTCTCTTTTAATTATAGCTAATTTTTGACTTTGCAGAGTTTTGAGATCATACCCGTGCCAGATACTATGTGCTATAAAAAATATTGTTAAATATTGTCATAATAATAATTAAAGTGATAACCTAAACAGATTATCAGTGTTCTCTGTGTACTAATTGACTTCAAAATAAGGTTTTAATCATGTTTTACTTGGCATTAATCAAGTTTTGACCAAAACACTGAAAACCTAATGCAATAGAAACCCTAGGTAATAGTTCAAAACACATGTATAACAGATTTAGCAAATAATAAAAAAGAAGCAAATAAAACATAACATGATTCTTGTAGATCTTAGTTGTAAGGCACTACTCCTCTGCTTTGAAATATAGTTACCCATACACAGATCTCAAGAAAAAAAAAAGCGCACTTGAGACATAACTTTCGTTTCCTCTCTTCTAGATGTAAAATGTAGATTCTTCCATTTTCTTCTGTTTTCGCCTTTGTTTTGCTGACAGCATGTATCAATGGGACACATCTGCAGTGATAAAAGCCCATTAGCCACAAGAAGAGACAGATGGGAGAGATACAATTGCAATTACAATTACAAATGAAATAAATGCCACCTAGCTTTTCTAAATACTGTTCACTTTTTTAATGAAAGTTTTGAATTTATTTCCACCTTACAAAAATACTGAATTTTACTGTGAGATGCCAATACATCCCTGACGTTTACAATTCATCATGCTAATATGTGGTCTTCTCTAGATCTCTATGAAAAAAAAAACTAGGTGGGGGCCGGGGGTAAGATCTAAGGTTTCCAAAACCAGTTCAAAGTTATGTGGCTGATGCTAATATAGCAATATTCTTTTGTACTTCTGGATTATTTTTTCTGAGCCATTTAGTGTCAGCAAGAGGTTTCTTAGGGTAGAATAAAACTATTCTCATATTCATGTGAACAAATACACAAATGCTGCCTCAGCTGTTATCCTTCTTTTTTACAAGGTCAGATATATGGAGCTGAGAGCATTATTAACCTAGCAATAAGGCAAAGAAGAATAAGCCAGAGGAGAACTGTGGGAAAAACGTCCAAGGAAACAACAAAGGAAACTAAGGCATCTGTGAAAATAAAAGGACACATATCTTATGAATGAGAAGTTTATTTTTGAAGGTAGTTGTCTAGCATAAGGAACATGGCAGGAGTTTAAAGCTCAGCAAGAGCACAAAGTACGTGTTATGAGATTGGCACTAGCCATTGTGTGGGATGACACAACACATATAGCGTTCAATATACGTTAAAGAACTGTCCATATGGTAAAACCATTTATGTGTGAGCCTTTGCCTTTGTTCCAGGCAAAAACATTAAGTTTTTTACTTGTAATTTTTACCATAAATAACTTTCCTTATGATTGAGGATAATGTGTTCCATATGTTGTCTATTGCAATTATCTGCCCTGAATACTCCAAAGATAGGTAAAACAATGACCTTGATGTTAATGCACATTATGATGATGAACCCATAGGACTAACTCTTATTCCTATTAAGGTAGTATCTGTTTAAAATCAAACTGCAGTAGAAGCAGAGAACAATGGACGAAGTTCAGAAAAACAGATGGTATATATAAATTTTGCCATGCACATAAGAAGTTTTAGAGATACAGTAATAGGAATCGGTATCCGTCATATGGCCAAATAAAGTACCAGTCACATTACCCCTGGATCAACAACATTGGTGATTCCTTTTCTTTTTGGAACAATTCCTGCATTTATCTAAATTGCTATCAGCCACTTTGCTGCTAGCACATTAGTAATAATAAAGGCATCTAATCTGGTTCTTAGCACAATGATTTAGGCACATTAACTTTCCTTTATTGTGCAAACTATTATTCTCCCAAATCATTTCTTGCAGCTGGTGATGACTGATTTGTGAGGTATTATTTAAACTGGAATAATATACTCTTGTCATATTCTGAAATCTTTATTAATAAACTTATAAAACCTGCAGTAGCTTTGCATCAGTAGCTTTCTGTTTTGAAAGAGACTACTCTGTTATACAAACCTAGACGGGAGAATTTAATAGCAGGATCTGTTCGTAAATTGTGCATTCCAATGTCCTAATCCTAAAACAAGGTGTCATCTCCAAATATCTAGAAAATGAAAACAAATTCTTCACATCCAAGCCACGAGTTACGGAACAAATTCTTAAAAAGTTAATGTGTAAACAGATGTTCTACCTGAATCTTCTTATACAGTAAGAGGTATGTACAAGAGTCTGCAGATGTGGCTACAGTGGTGAGTGGGTAATTTCAGTTTATCTATCCTTATGAGAAAAACTTGTCAAAATGAATGATAGCTATCTTAACTGTTACGTTGATTTTTCAGGTTGGCAGTCATCCTGTCCTGTTAGCAAGGACAAATTCTCTTGCCTTTGTTCTAGATTACGCTTAACAATTATGGTGACTGTTATTGTTTCCTGGAATTCTCCTGAGTTCTGAAATCTCTTTTAGGTTCTTTCATGTTACATATCTTGGTATTTATCTACCTTTTTTTTTACTGCTGAAATATCTAAATAATCCAAATATTGCAAGGCCCATTATTGCAGCTGCTGCACAAAGATAATAAAAGGCAGCTTTTTTTCCAAATTTCTGACTCAGGAGAGAGTCATTGGAAGAGTTGAGCATGCATTTTAGGACAAAGAACGAGACATAACAACAGACATAATGAGATAAACCAGAGTCAGAAATGAGTTTTGGTTGTTCACCAAAGATTTTAACATTAAAACACGTTGATTCATTAAATCTGGAATTGTTATCAGAACAAGACAGTTGTAGATGAATACAGAAACTCAATATGATTGAAAAGAAATGAATTGAAATTATGGTAATGATACATTTTTATAACATTTTGATATACAAGACACAAAAAAAAAAGAATTTTTTTTTCACCCAGTGTTATTCACCAATGGCCACAGCACATTCTGTTCTTCTGAGTTATCAAGTTGGATTTTCTGCACGCACTGAGGAAGAGTTGTCTTGAAAAGGTATCTGAAGCAGAAGAAAGTTTTCACAAAAGGATAAGGCATAAAAGATAAAGAAACCTGGAATAAGATCAAGGTCAACTTCATTTGGCAGCGCGGCTCTCAGAAATGTCCTTTCAATATGATCAGATGGAAAGAGTATAGATCAAATGTGTATCCCTCTGAAAGTAAAAAGAAATAGGTAAGGAATGGATGGACTCAATGTCAATTGCCTATTTGCCACAGTGTGAATAGGCAGGCAACACAGTTCAGTGTGGAAGATGATTCTAATACAGTCGTTTTTTTAAACATAATACTTTTATACAATGTAGAAAGTTTTACGTGAAACATAGGGAAAAGACGTACTGTCATTACTGCCATTGTGTTGCAAAGCTGTTGAGACAGTCTCTAGCAACAGCTGAAAATTAAAAAATTAGAGATCAGTTAATATTTACTTCCTTCCATTTGTATTTTTTTAAATTTTCTTAAGAAAGCACATGACTAAAAGTTGTGTAAAACTTTGAAAGCCTTGTTGGGTTTTTACAGCTTTCAGAGGAGTTATGTGACTTACAAAATAATGGAATATATCCACTTTTGTCTTGAAGGATCATATAAATTTCCAAAGAAAAATATTGAAGGGTAAAATGAGATAAAAGACAAAATAAATTATTAACAAACTTGTTATTCACTATCCACAGTGGATATCAGCATATAGCAGAGCATTTCTACCTGTAAAGGCTGTTGCAAATTAATATCACTATTTGTTAGAATAGTTATTGAAGATGCGTTAGACATCAAACCAATAATGAATTGTCTTGTTAAACTTAATGAATATGAATCAGACTTGATGTTTAAGGACTAAAGTATTTAAAGAAAGGATTTTTTTAATGTTAGAATTAATGATAATTCATTGTGTGTGTAATTAAAATGTTTATTTGATTGTTGTTACAATACAGAGTTGAAGGTCTGAGGAACAAGCTGTAAATATAGCTACAGTGGAGTTGAAGAAGAAATGTTCTTTTTCTGTAACGAGGTCTATCCTCCTGAATATAAAAATCACTACCTGAAGTCCATTTGCTGAATATTCAGAAATCCTCTAGCTTTCATTTTTTCATTTGATGGCATATTCTATACAAAATGCAAGTGACATGAAAAGCCAGCCACACTTATTAAGCAGATAAAGATTTGTTGGTTTGGTTTTGGGTTTTAGTTTTAATCTTAGGAAGTTTCATGGTCTCAAAACAAAACAAACACACAAAAGACATAATAAGAAATGATACCTAGAAAAGTCAGAGAGATCCAGGTTCCTCTTCTCTGAGGACTGAGACTCCACAATCTCTCTGGACACATTATTGATTCATGTTCAACTCGGTCTCTAAAAGGACCCCAAGGACTGGTGCCTTGTAGCCAGGAAAAAAGCTGCATTGTATTTGACGTAAAGTTGAAGAGGTTTCATTCCCTTTTTATGATGCTTTTCATACGTGATTGTCATACTCCTTCTCGGCAGTCACAGATAGAAAAACTTGCAAAGAGAGAGTATCAGGAACAGTAAGTGAAAAGTTAATAAAGGCAAACTGTACCTTATCTAAAAGTAGCTTGAATATCACTGTATCCTTTTTAACTCCAATAATTAACTCCTTATAACTGCAATACAGTCCTATCATCTATGGAGTCATAAAACTATGCCAGCTCAAAAAAAGAGAACAAAAACAAATTGTCTTCATTTCTTTCCATTTGCAAAGGACAGGTATATCTTCCAACTGCTAGATTCTCTGACCTAGCAAAATAATATGAATTGAAATTAATTGTGCATGCCATCATCCAACACCTTTTCTGACACTTCAATAGTGAAAGTTCCAGCTGATCAAGAGATCATGATGTGTATCTAAGAAAGTCCTGGCAATTTATCACTATTTCTCTGCATTATAAATGAAATCAAGGTTCATATTAAAGCTTATTGAAGGTGATATCAAGGAAGATATTGATTTCAAACATTTCAAGAACTTGATAAAAATAACTAAATGCGGTTGGAATACTGATAGTGTCCAGCTGGCAAAGAAGAGTCTGACAGAGAGTTAGAGTCATAATTGTCACACCATCTGTTGTCCAATAGAATGTCTTTCAGCAATTCAGTATTTAACAGAGAATCTGTCTTATTCTTATCCCCAAGACTATTATGCAAAGAAATGGACTTTTACTATTATGAAAAAATTCTAGTACAATGTCGGTGTCCCAAACAAGCAATTTATTAATAGCTCTTTCAAAGAATTTCCAAAAGTCATTCTAGTTCAGAAACAATAACTTATTTCAGATTATCATACATAAGATATGATCATTCTTAGATCTTCGGAAGATGAGGAAAATAATCCACTTGGAAACGTGAAGATTTTCTTGTAAATAAATTACTCTAATGATCTTTAACTGAGACTAATTAAAATTTGTACCTATCCATTTCTCAATGCTTTTAGCCACCAAAAAAAAACCCAACAATCCAAACCCAGGACCTGATAGAAAGACATAGAAATCTCTATGAACTTTTACTGTCTTCAACATTTAAGACTGAAAGAACATGGAGTAGGGCAACTGAGGGCAATGACTTGCTAGCAAAAATAATCACATAATAGAATTTGGTTTATGCATTCATCAAGTTTCATACTAACCCAATTAACGATCTTTTTCCCTTTTGGTATGGCTGCTCCAGAATCTGACACCTCTGATTTCAGGTGAAATACTTTACCTGAAATATAAGAAAACTTCTTTTAATATCTAGTCTTAGTATTCACAACCACCTTATATCCATTTCTTCATGTGTCATCATTGCCCTTTGAGTCATCCATATTAATGAAAGCTGGAATGATATTGATACATGAATATTCTCTTTTTATTACTTCTAGACATTTTGTAGTAGATTTGATCTGACCTTATTCTGAATGCTAAAAACCTCCCAAACCCTTGAATTCTGTGATCTGTCATACTACCAAACTAACCTTCCCTTACTAAAACGTTTTTTTTTCCTGACTGTATGATCAAAAGGCCTTGAGGGGTGCCTTGCATGCCGTCTTTTTTTTTTTTTCAGAGACTTTCTCCTTAAATGAAATGTAGAGTTCTTAGTTTCACCTGTGGTGTATTTTTTTCATAAATCACGAAACATAAATTTATACTGTGCTTTTTTTTTTTTGGTAATCAATCAATCACGAGCACAGTTGTAGCAAAATCTGTTTCAACAAAGTCTTTTTGAAATTCAGATAATTTTTTTTTCTTTATAAAAGTAAATAATTAATAGGATCAAGGAAATAAATCTATGAAAGCTTGTTGTTTTCCTTTCTCAATGCCCTCATAGTAGATAGTATCAGCTAATGATATTTATCCATCTATGTTTCTATATGCAGATGAAAAGACTTCAGAGGGAACTACAGCATGTGAGAAAAATAAGCAAAGCATCTTAAAAATCCTTTCTCCTCATACATATGATTTAAAATATTGGCAAGTTTCAATGTAAAGACTGTAAAAATAAATGTGCAAGATTTTAAAATTCAGATTACAAAACACGATCCAACATCCAATTTAAATTTAAGTTAGAACTTCTCTAACATAGAAGAGTAGTTGAGATCACACAAAATAGAACAATTGTAAATACATTAAGATTAATTATACATATATTTGAAATTCAAAGTTCACCTAAAAGGGCATTAAAGAAAATCTTCCATTAACTTCAGCATTTTTGCCTCAGTCTAATACATTCGGTGGAACAAGTGAGAATCGCTTAAGTTACTGACTTGTGACATGAATTTCAGAGTTCTTTAGGAAGAAAGAAATCATCCTTGCTTTAGGGTGGTTTGCTTTATGTCAACTCTATTCTTTAATAGGCTCATGAACTTCATGAATATAGTTTAATTTAATTTGAAACATAGAATATAACCCTACCTTCTTCATTAATGGCAACAATTATTTAGATATTATCATTTATATTAGTAAAATGAAAAGATACTAAAATCATTCCAAGTTCACATTGTGGTAAAAATGTTTAGTTTGCAAATCTCACCATTACTAATGTAATCTTTATTGCTGTTTTTAGCCTCAAACACAAAATTAACTTAGTACTTACACTTTTTATCAAAATCAAAGCAGAAAAGAATGAGATTTTTTTAAACATGAAATTATATTGAAGAATGCCATATTCACAAAAACTGAAATGCTCAGAAAGACATTAGTTTCTAATGAATGCATCATTAACAAGCTAAACGTTTTCACAATATCAAAATCTCTTAACAGTTGAACATACACAAAATTTATTCCTCCTTTCAAAACAAATAGCTATTGAAAATGATTTATCAAAACCATGTAAAAGTTTGGTAAGTCTTCATCAATATTTTTGATTTATACTTTTTTTTTTTTCATATTGCTTCACAGAAATAAATAAAGCAATACAATTTTTGAAGCACAAACAACATGAAAACATGATTAACTTCCTGCAAAAATGCAAATATAGTCCTTAAAACTTATCTTTTAGCATATGAAACTGTACTGGGCTTGGCTATATACAAGAAAGCTGGAGAGGGACTTTTTACAAGGGCATGTAGTGATAAGACAAGAGGCAATGGCTTTAAACGGAAAGAGGGTAGATTTAGGTTTACATATAAGGAAGAAATTTTTTACATTGAGGGTGGTGAGGCATTGCAACAAGTTGCCCAGAGAAGTTGTGGATGCCCCATCCCTGGTAGTGTTCAAGGCCAGGTTGGATGAGGCTTTGAGCAACCTGATGTAGTGGAAGGTGTCCCTTCCCTGCCCATGGCAGGGGAGTTGGAACTAGATGATCTTTGAGGTCCCTTCCAACCCAAACCATTCTATAATACAATTAATTTTCTTCATGGCAGTTCATATGGTGCTGTGGTTTAGATTTTTGACCAAAATAGTACTGATAGCACACATTTCAGCTTATGCTGAAGAGTGTTTGCACAGCATCAAGGTCTTCTCTGTTTCTCACAGTGTCCCCATGATGAATAGGTTTTGGGGAGGGACAAAACCAGACAGATGACTTAAACTAACCAAAGTGATGTTCCATACCATATAACATCACGCTCAGCGAGAAAAGGGAAAACGGGTGTTTAGGAGGGTTAGCCACCTTTTGCTCAGGAACAGTTTGAGCTTCAATCTAACCATGGGAGGTGGTGAGTGATTACTTGTGATCACTTGTTGTTTCGTTGTCTTCCCTCTTCTTCCAATTATCCTTCACTTGTTAAACAATTTCTTTATCTTGACTCCAAAGTTTTCTTGCTTTTATTCTTTCTTACATCTTCCCCTATTCCACTTGGAGGACGAGGAGTGAGCAAGTGCTGTGTGGTGCTTAGTTGTCCTCTGGGGTTAACCCATGACAGAAACAAAAACTTAAAGTTATCTTAGAGGTAAAGGAAGAATATCTATTAAATCTATATGCAATCTTATATACAGAGTCTTTTAAAATTAAATTTATGGTAATCATGCTATAAGAAAGTGATTTTGAGGTTGTTCTCACTTTTTGTGATAATTCTGGTAAAAATACAGATATTAAAATTTGTATATCCTTTTGATTGCATTCTACAGCACTTCCCTATTAAGAGTTAAATTCAGTACCACAGTTTGCTACAGAATTTCTCAGGATTAACTTCTTTATCCGCCTGTATACTTCACTTTTTTTCCCTATGCACTTGCTGTCTCCTTCAGTTCACATCACTTCTTTTGACATTGAAAGCTTAAATGGTGAAAGTTAAAGAGCATGGAAACTAGAGAAACAGGTTTGAAACCCAAACCATTACTTCATGCTTTCAAAGGTCCCCATAAGTACAACTCTAAAAAACCCCAATGGATAAAATCTTGAAAAAAAAAACATCTTAGAATTTTTCTACCAACAAAAATTATCTGAAATGTTATTATTCCTTTCTTAAAGTTACAGACAAAAGTCAAACTACGTCAAGGAAAGGAAAGAGAGAAAGACTTACACAGGCCATTGATAAGGAAAATAAATTATAAATAAATAGTTGTCTTTTGTCTAATGAGGTGCTGTGAAAGAAAGATGGTTTTATGCACATGAATGTTCAGAAGAATTATGTCTTTGTATATGTTTTGCTTCTTTTGACAAAGATTAATTTAGAAAAAAAGCCACGCAAATAAAACTTGTATTTGAACATTTAGGAAAATGTAAATCTAAATAAAAACAGATTTTTTCAAGTGCAAGCAGATGAAAATATAGCTGAAACATTGAGTGAACCTGTGATGAATGGAGAGCTGATGCGTAATTTTGTCTGTGGGATGTTTCCTGTGAAAATATATTGAGCTACTCTGAATAAAAACTGTAAGGAAGAATAAGCATGAAAAAAAAGAGCAGTGTGAGATAAACTACTTCTCAGAAAATGTTTAATGTATTTAAATGACCAATAGTCGTCTTGTTTGCATCATTTTAGAACCTCCTATAATGGACTAGATACACCATGGAGAAGGTACATGGGCTAAGGTGTTATATATACACAAAAAAAAGAAGAAACACACAGTCTCAGTGATCTTACAAATTACAAGCAACATGCAACAGGATGATATATAATAGAGAAAAAAAAATAATTACGTTGATTGGAATGACAAAGACTAACACGGTATGTCAGCTGACAGTTTTACCATAGAATAAAGGACCAGACTAGAAGACAATCTGAAGTCCCTTTCATCATTATGAGTGGGAGCTAGGAGGTGCCTTCCTGATACTGAATGAGTCATTATGAATGGGAGCTAGAAGGGGCCTTCCTAATATTGAATGAGTTTTAATAGTTAGAGGAGCAGTGAGATCCTTAACAGCTTATACGTGTGAGGACAGGGTGCATATTTTGCACGCAGCACTATATATGGGATGTCTGACAATTTTGATGGAGGGGAAAGATCTTAATGATTATTGCAAAAATAAAACATATTTTCATCCTAAGATGTCTGGAGTTCACTGTATACTAGCAGCTAATGAATCCTTATAAGAGGAACCACAAATATTTGACTCAGATACAGTGAGCAATAGCGGCACAATTAAGCAAAATCACGAAGTCTAGCAGCTAGATGAGAACACACAAGAGATTATGAAACATACAGGAGTACTGGGATACAACTGAAAAATGAAGATTTTATCAGATAATATAGCTGGATTTCTGTTCCAAATGGTTATAGAAAAGGAGGTTGTCCTAGTTTTAGCTGGGACAGAGTTTTTTTTTAACAGCTAGAAGAGCTCCGTGTTTTGGTTTTACTCAGAGGCTCACTCTGAGAAGAACGCTGATAACAAGCTGCCAAGGACTTTTCAGTGTGCCGGAGTGCAAAAACACGGCAGGATAAGGGGGGAGCATAGTTGGGACAAGGGGGACACGATTCCCCTTGTGATTTGTGTGGAACTTAAGACTGAGGGCCAAACTGGCCAATTAGTATTCCATATCATGCAGCGTCATGCCCAGTATAAAAGCGAGGGTCAGCCGGGAAGAGGGGCTTTTGCGTTTTTGCTCTTTTGCGTTTTTGCTCTTTTTCATTTTTGCTCTTTTGCGCTTGCTGCGCTGTTGCTCTGCTGGTTTTTTTTCTTTCTTCTCTCTCTCTCTCTCTCTCTGCCCCTCTCTATTTCGGGGCCTCGCGTTCGTCTGGGATTTGCAGTTTTCGGGACGAGACGGGCTTCGCATACGAGTGGGTGGTGAGCATCTATACTGTATTAAATCATCTGTATTAAATCATGCTTATCTCAACCCACGGGTTTCCCATTTATCCCTTAATTCTCTCCCTCATTCCTGGGGGTGGGGGAGGGGGAGTGACCGGCTGTGTGGGGGCGGGGGGAGGAAGTATTCAACCTAACCCACGACAGAGGTCCATGGCTGAGACAGAAGCTTGACAGCTATGTGTAGGAACTGAACAGTTGGAAAATCTGGAAATGTGAGGGACAACATGGGACAAAGAGAGGAAAAGGAGCTTGGACTTGATGTATTTGAAGATCAAGAAGAGTAATGATTCATAAGATCGAAAGATAGATCAGAATGTGGACAAAATCCTGGTAATACGTAAGATAATTCCAGAGGTTAGCCTTATATTGGTTGGAGGAGACATTAGGAATGCTACCAGGTAGTTGCGAAGGAGAACTGTGCTACACTTAAAGCAGAACACAAGCAGGCCATGTTAGCGAAGCTGGGGACGTAAAAATAAACTTCCGAAGTGCTTGAAAGGAATATGTGCACTGGTGAAGATGTACAACAAATAGAGACTAAGGGATAAAGAGAACCTGAAAAAACAAGAGTAAGAAAGAGGAGATCTAAATATATTAATGGGGATTTCAATAAAACACACACAGGCTTACCATTGAATTGTTGAATCACACTTCGCATTCTCTCTCGTTCAGTGTCTCTAGTGGCACATTTTCACTTATCTGAATAAAAGTTGAAATTCCCAAGGTGATTTCAAATGCCTCTTATTACAGTGATGGCATAAAATCAGAGTTTGTACCTCAAATTACTCCTGCTTCAGAGTATAGGTTTAAGATCTATTTTTTATCTAAAGGAAAACAGTGAGACTCATGTCTCACTCGGATTGAGAATTTAAATTCAGAATTTTAATTTTAACTTGAACAGGCACATAAAACTGATGTCCTAGTGTAAGAAAGGAATGCGACTTCAGACTTTTTGCAGTCTTCCGCTGAACTTGACAACACAGACATTTTACCCATCATTATGGATTCTCTACCAAGTAACAGCTACCCAGATATTAGGCATGGCAGTGTCAAGTGTTGAGATGACTTTGTGCCTCTTCAAATGTTATGCTGTGCCACAATGTGCAAATTAAAGGGAAGTGCTCATTTTAATATTGCTATACAGTTTGAATGGGAGAAAAAGACAGAAAAAAGGCAGAGGAGGAAAAAGATAACAAGGAATAAAAAGAAATGTCAAGAGATCATCCTTATATGAGTTTTCATTTAATTATGCCTGTCTCAATTTTCTAAAAGAAAATTGAGATGTAAAAGTACAAGAAATAATAATAATAATAATTACAAAAAAAAAAAAGTCTAGGAATGGGCTATGGTCTAGGTACCATGACATAATTAAAAAGAAGGGGTTTTTTAAAAAACTTTGATTGATTCCATGGAATTCTCTATAAGGAATCTGAATACGATTTAATGAAATGTTGTGAATGAACCTGGAAACACGTTTCCAAATGTTCTATTTCTACATGTCAAAGGAAATGTAAGGGAAATGTACTTGCAATTAACATTACCTAAATGAAGGTGTGGGTGAACGATTTTGATCTATATTGGATTTTGATGAATATTTTAAAAGATATTTTCTAAGATAACTGAGCTTGCCTTGCCTTACAAAATACACACACACGTGCAGACACATACATAAATCCATATATATTTTGTGTTAATATCCATGTATTTCTTTGATCAGCTACCTTAAAGCTATGATTTTGTTCAACCTCTCTGGAAAGAAAATAAAGAAAAACCACTCCCGCCTAAGCATACCTAGTGTATCTCATGTGCACATCTGATTGTTTTCTGTCAGAGACCACAGAGAGAGTCAGTAATTATTTTCTACTATTTTGAATTATGAGGCCAACCTAAAGAACACTTCTCCACTGCTTGGAACATGTTCAGGTCCAAGGCTTGGATGACTCAAGGGTCATCAGAAAGTTTCATGCAACAGCATTCATGGAAAGACGTAAAATTTTGGTAATGCCTGTTGTCTTACTCCAGCACTGGTCTTTAGAACCAAAGGTTTATTATCGCATATGGAGAAGAAATTGATTAAGGAGGTACCAAAGACATGGAGCTCTATATTCTGTACAGCATTCTGCTTTAAACGTTAATTTCTTGGTTTTATCACAATGTTTGAAAGTTGAATTGCTAAACCAAAGAGTCCTTCTGGATTCTCCGTTCCCAGGTGCTGCTTTCTATTTAGTAATGACTTCATTTCTTTAAAAGCCTTATACTCGTAAGGGATTTTTAATGACCACAATATACTAGACCCTTCTCTTTCAAACTTTGACCGATATATGGAACTAGGTATCCAAAATCATGTTCAGTTATTAACGAACTCTAAAGACATCGTGACACAAACTAGTTCTGCCAGACTGCATTTAGCTTTCCACACTTTTTACAGTAATGGAAAGTCCAAACTGCTGAATTACACTTTACTTCAAATACGTAAACCAAGTTGACTGAAATTCTGTGAAAAATATTCCTCCCTAACACACGCCAGGTTTCAAGCAGGAGCACAGTTTTACATCTTGGTTATGAACCTCTATAAAAGAAGTATTTAACATGGAAATCTTGGAACACTTAAGGCTAGCAGAGCTACTTGGACCTCCTATACTACGGTATTAAATTAAAATTATGTTACTAGAGATACATCAACTGGACACACACAAATATGCTTGGGGCATTGGTCAGAAACACAGAAGTTGTGAATTGATCATATATATTGAGCTCTGAATTATGAGAAATAGGAATGCTGCTGTTTCTTTGAAACTCTAATTGTAATTTATACAGTAATTACTAAGCAATTAATGTCACTTAATATAAAGTGCTACTGCAGTGATACAGCACAATAACCCTTTTTCATTAATATTTCTTATTGTGTGTTTTAAAAGTAACTCCTGAGAGAAATTCTGGCTGCTAAATTAAGTAAATCAATTAAGAGACTATAAGATACGACCTCCTAAAACTTTTGAAAAAGAATTATTCAATTAGAAGCACTTAATACACCAAATAATTTTGAATTATTACTTTATTCTGATTTTTTTTTAATTGATAGAGGACTAATCTATTGTAAAGTCTAAATATTAACTGGAATGACATTTTTCATTTATTGAAATGGATACAGTGAGTTGGATTTTAAAGAATTCACAGATCCAATTTGTAACCCTCTGAAAATATGCTTCAGCTTTGCCACAGTTACACAGTTTTCTCCTCATTTACAAATTTTAGGCTTTGTATTTTTTAAAGTCCCAAAACCAATTGCACCACTCCAGAGCCCTAAGCCATGTCAAAGGCTCCAGTTCTCTAAGCGTTTGTTATGCCAATGCAGTAAAACTGAGTGGCTCTGGGAGTGGTGTTATTTGGTGAAACTGTGACCAGATGAAACAATCCTCTTGAAGCTATTTTAACAGTAAGAACAGCATACTTAGGGCTACAGGTTTTAAAACTATAAAGCAGTCCATATATCTCTATCTTACCTCAAAGCTTACTATCTGCTGATACTGATGTAGAAACAGCAGGCATCTCAGTCTGTTTCTCTTCAACAACTACCCTCTTTTTACTGTCGATACTCTTCTTTTGAAAGGTTCTTTTACCTCCTATGTTCAAGGACCTTTTCCTATCCTCAGTTACTTTTAATAAATCTCAAATACTTTCTGAAGGGTGATTTATCATAAACCATTTTTTTCTGTCAGCATCCTATTAAACCTAAGCGATTTATTCACACAGTACAGCATCCTAGTCATCAGATTAACAGTATTCATAAATTACAGAACAGTTGCAAATCTATTACAGATTACTTGATATATCTGGCTTTTAAACATTGCAATTAAAATAAATAAAAAGTGTAATGTTTCAATGCTGTGTTAGTCCTAAGTTTTCTACAATCAGTTCTACCACTCAAACAATAGATGCTCAACTTTGAAATATGAAAGACCAAGGACACAAAACACCACTAAAACAGAGAAGCTCTGAGTTTCTTGATGTTTAGTTCTCTTTGTCCCGTTGTCTTCTTATTTGGATACAATCTTACCTAAGCCACTACTGTTGTGGCTACAACAGGCTTTTCTCTTAAGAAATTCTTGAACTAGTTACATTAGCTCTTTTTCCTCATCATTCTTTCTGGAATTATTTTCCATAAGGGAAGACATTGACTACAACCTCACCAAACCAGTCGTCACTAAATCATACTTAAGAGATCATACTTCAAATCATACTGAGAACATTTTACTATCTTCCCTATTCACTGTCAAGTTCAGGGCTACAAGTTTGAACTCATGTTGGGAGAGCAGGGAACTGAAATTCAGCATAGGGAGAAGTTATATACTGTAGGCTATAGTATCAGAAATGTTGAGATACAATTTATATTTTTAAAGAAAAATGACCTTTACTGAATTTTTGCTAAAAAGAAATCAGATACTTCTTGACCACGATGGTTTCAAATTATAAAAAGGAGAAAGGAATGGTGGCAGTTCATAGTGCTAACTAGAGCACTTAGGTAGCTTGGAAATCTAAAAATTAAAATACAATTCATTTTCAGTTTACTTATTTAGTCAAGCAAAATGAATACTGGTGACACTGGTAAATGATCAGCATCAAAATCAACTATAGAAGTTTCATGTTTATGTCAAAGTTCACTATTCCCTTAGTTACAGGCATAACAAATGTTATTGTAACTGTGAGAATTATTTTTATCCTTTCAATTAGCTATGCTGTTACATGTCTGAAAATCAGCTGATTAACAGTCTTTCTTGTATTGGGGCACAGGTTACAGGACTCCAGATATGATCTGACAAGTACAGTGGAGAGATAGAGAATCACTCCCCTGGACCTACTAGACATGCTCCTGTCAGTACAGTGTTGTTGTTCTTGGTCTTTGTTGCCAGAGCACGCTACTTACCGTCTACCAGCACCTCCCAAGGTGCTCTCAGCAGAGCTGCTCCCCAGACTGTCAGGCCTCAGCCTATATCGTTGTAGAGGGGCTTTCCTTCCCAGGTGCAAGACTTGGTATGTATCCTTTCTGAATTTCAGGAGGTTCCTGTTGGCCCATTCACCCAGCTTCCTACACCCTTCCAAATGGCAGAGACCATCAGGTGGTTCTCCCACTGTGGTGTCACACGCAAACTTGATGATGGAGCACTCCATAACCTACTCCAGCTCAGTTTCCTGCAATCTGAGTTGAGGTGTCTTATTCCCTTTCCTGACCAAGCCATAGAGACTTCGATGATATAATACATGTAGTTATTTACGATGAATAAACATTTGTTTATTCGTTGCTTACAGCAGATTTTGGAAAATGCTGCCTTCTTTTTTCTCCTTGTTAAAAAAAACAACAAAAGAACCCAAATGAAAAATAAAATCTGAGAATGACATTGCAATCAAATACAAAAGTTTGGTTTCTTATTTTTCTTTTCCTAGTTTCTACTGGAAGCATGAATACTCCTACTGTCATTTTAAATACCAAAGAAGCCATCTGGTCTCCAAATACACACAAACAAAGTATCTGCTTTTTAAAAATACAAATGAAACAACAGAGACAATAATTGCTCTGCACACTTATAGTAGTAATGAGCATAATCCAACAGATTTTAGGACACCTCTCTTAAACAAGGCAGAAAAAAAGCACGATTATGGAGGAACTGTCCTTGTGTTACATTCCTGATAATGTAAAATGATATCCTAGGAGATTTTATTCATTCATTAAAGTCAAATTTTCCAAAGTTTAAAATTATCTTGAAAACTCATGGCACTCTGTCCCTGTTTAACCAAAAGAGATACTTTTAAAATACACAAATATGCTGATATTTTAAAAAATATACTAAGAGGAACAATATTTTGAGGGTCCTTCTAATAAACATATGGTGTTCAGCGTTTTTTAGTCATGGTTCTGAATATGCCTCTGACTGACCTATTGAGGGCATGATAAACTCATACATTTCCATTCACAATTTAATATTATTCAACCTATAATGATTGCAATTCAGTTCCAATGGCAGTAGCTACTGTTTTCATGACATGCAAGCAATCGCATGATCTTGAAGCTTTAATCCACGTTTGACCAGCCCTCTTAACTCTCCTCAATTGTAAGGAGACTGTACTTCCCAACCATGCACTATAATTTATGTAAAACCAATGTCATTGCATGGAGCATAAGCAGTATCTTTCATTGAGCTGCTTTTTGTGTCCTTAAAAGTTGTGGCAAAATTACAATTAAATTAAATGAGAGTGTAAGAGGTCTCTCAGTCCTTGGTTATGTGAGTCTGAATGCAATTCCAGTTTAACACACTTCTTGAGGTGTAGACATACTATATCTAGACCCGTTCCTTCATTTCAGACTAGCTATGCAAGTAACTAAACAGGCAGAGCACCTCCAGGAGTGCCAGTGAAAAGAGAGCATCTCTGCGTCACTGTTGCAAAGCATTGCTATGGTCAGGTAGTTTTGAACTGTGGGTCACATAACATGAAGTTTGGCAAGTTGCAGCCTACCTAATAAACCGTGACTTGACAGTCTTGACTCATGATTCTTAAGGTTAATATTCCTGAACTAATCTTATCAGACTTCAAAAACAACAACAAAAAAACCCAACTCTGCAACCAAACAAACAAAACTTCTTGGAAAACTAGCAGAAGTTTACAAGATGTTTGTTTCCACAGAGGGAACAATATCCATTACATAAAATGGATTCAGTGGAATTTATTTCATTTTCCAGAGAGGTTTTAGAATCCTTAGTCTCTAGTTTTTCTTGAATTCAGCTGTGTCCTTGATATATTTTTAAGTGGTGGTGATTTTTCTGGAATAGAGCTTGCTATGTCCATTTACTGGAACAAATATTACTTCTGTTTCCCTGTGAAATTTCTGTACCTCAGACCAGTTTGTCCCCCGACTTATTTTGAACTCTCTCATGTTTTTCTACTACGTTGTCAGTGATTTGTGTTTAAAATTTCATTAATAACTATTTGCCTTTTCTTGGAGAAGCTTAGTTCTTTAGAGTCCTTTTGTAGCTCTTCTCTCCTGCTGGGTGTTTCTAAGTTTTTTTCTTCTCAACAAAGAGTGGAAAAAGTTTTGGTTTCCAGTGGATAAGCTTTGGTCTATCTTCACACAAGTTTTATATTCTTTTAACCTTCTAGCTGGGTACTAGCAGCATTCTGCAAAGTCAGTATTTTACTTTATCACTTACATCTTCCTGAAATGCATTTATTTCAGAATTTAAAACCATGCTGTCTCTTTTGCTTTACTCAAAGTGTTCATCAGATTCTTATTAGAACATGTTTTCAAAATTGTTTTGATTTTATACACCAAAAGTCGTGATGATAAGTACATTAATTGATGGTGCACAGGGACAAATGGCCATGCTCTTAAACTCAAATATATTTCAATTTCATAGTCTGAATTTTGCAAAAGCAAGGATTGTGATTTTCTGTAACGGATAACAATAAAAAAAAAAAATCTCTCTGCTTACCTATGTATCTCAAAAAGGCATTTCAAATCAACTGAACAATGGGAAAAG
Organism: Tauraco erythrolophus; assembly: GCF_009769465.1. Lineage (NCBI taxonomy): Eukaryota > Metazoa > Chordata > Aves > Musophagiformes > Musophagidae > Tauraco > Tauraco erythrolophus. Next base: position 45,616,716 of record NC_141469.1, read on the forward strand.
TTTTCAGTTGCTCTCACTGGATCAGCTGTATATTTCCCTGACATTTTGTTTCTCTTAGTAAAAATGAAAGTTTCACACAACTTGTGAGCCACTCTTGAGTGTGCCTTTTTTTTCACACATGGCCTACCTGCTTTCTTTAGCTACAATCAGGAAGAAGTTGTAATTCTGGCTTAGGACAGTGAAAGATCAATTGTGATTAATCAACAGGCAACAAATTAACCTTGGGATCCCAGCCAGAAGGCAAGGTACTGACGGAAGCAGACAAGAAGGGAATGGAAACAGGAAAGGAGGAGATCCTGGGCTGTCTCACTCATCAACAAATAGAAAATTGAGGTTAGATCCTCATCCAAGGTACAGTTTTCCCAACTTGAAAATAGTATCCACCATGCCATCCAGCCACTTTCAGATCCTGTAAACCTAGTTTAGACAGAGAGAGATTGAAAATGGACACTGCTCTGATCCCATCATGGGAGTTTAAAATTTATAGAAGGAGGGAGTCCTGAAAGCCAGAGTCACAAAGAAGCCAATAGTATTTCAAGGTTGGAGGAAACAATGAATGACTTTCTAAAAATTACATCTTGCATGTGTAACATATCACACAGGTAAAGCCGGTGACAATATGTCTTGGTTTTGACTGGGACAGAGTTAGTTTTCTTTAGCAGCTAGAAGAGCTCTGTGTTTCGGTTTTAGTCTGGGATTTGTTATGAGAAGAACGTTGATAGTGCACTGATGTTTATAGTTGGCACTGAGACCTCAAGGACTTTCCAGCTGCCGTGTTCTTGCCAGTGTACAGGAGCGCAACAGGCTGGGGGGAGCATGGCTGGGACGGGGGGTCCACAACTCTCCTTATGATTTGAACTCAGACTTACGACTGAGAGCTACATTGGCCAAGGGAGAATTCCAAATCATGCATCGTCATGCCCAGTATATAGATGAGAGTCGACTGAGTGCAAGCTTTTGCATTTCCAGGGGCTCTGACTCTCAAACTTTCAGTGTGACCTCTCTCGTTCTCGTTTGGGGCCTCTTGCTCTTCTGGGATTGTGGTGTTGAGACTTAATCTGTTTCAGAATTGTTTTGCTGGGATGGGACATGCATTGGTCACCGGGTAGTAAGCAATTACGTTGTTCATCACTTGTTTGTGTATATTATTATACATATACATAATATGTATAATATATAAAATATGTATATTTATTTTATATGTATTTATATATGTATATTTTATATACATATAAAATATGTATATTTATTATACATATAAAAATTATTGTCATTGTTATTATTATTAAATGGTTCTTATCTTAAACCAAGAATCTCGTTTCCTTTTCCCCTTTAATTCTCTTCCTCATTCCTTAGAGGTGGAGGAGGGTGAGCAAGTGGCTGTGTGGCATTTAGTTAGCAACTGGGCTAAACCACGACACAATACCATCACAGTCCACTTTTTAATGGCGCAAAGTTGCAGAAGATGATGAAAGAACTGTTGGCTTAAAAGTAATTGGGACACAGCTTAATTTTCAGTGACATTGCTGCACAAACTGGAGTAATGATTCTTGCAGTAATATTACTACCGAGCAATATAAAATAATACGAAGGCCAGGGTTTGGAAGATAAACAAGTAAAACGCAGATCTGGTTACAATCAATGAATCTATGTCCAAAGACAGAGCATGTCTGGATTCATCAAAGTTAATGTTAGACACTCTACTAAGGCACTTAAGTTAGATATACAGCTGCCCAAAGCATTCTCTATAGTTGCTGAAGAGATGTAAATGTTTTTAGAGAGCATTTACAAACTCCTGAGACCTGACTTTCTTTCAGAGTACCCATCTCTTTGAAACGGAAATAGAAACAGCCTTGGGCAAGTTAGCTCCTGATTTCATCATCATGATTACCTGCCTAAAATAGAAAGATCTAAAATCAGTCAAGGACTACATTTGTTAAATGTTTGTTGATGTAACTTGGGAAAGAAAGCAGTTTGTAACTACATTGTGTTATGCACCTTTTTCTAATCCTCAGTGTTCTTCTGAGGAGAAAGGAATCAAAATAATTGGGGAAGGAAACAAAAATTATTGCTAAGGGACAGAGTAATTCTCACTAATATGGTAAGAACAGTTTCTACTATGGTGGAACTGTAAACTAAAAAAATTGTATATCAAGTTGAGGAAAAAAAACAGGATGCATACCTTAGTTGGTCCAAAATAGGAAAAGTCTATTTATTTGAAAAACACCCAAATTGGCCAAGTATCTTAATAGAAAGAGCTTTTCCCAAGTCTTAAAACAAGAACACTTCTAAGAAGTGATTGAAAGCCAAAAATTTAAGAAAAAAACCACCTGTTTGATCTGTTAAAAAAGATTATAATTGTTAAAAAAACCCAGAGCATTTTTTTTGCGTATTTGCAACATTAGATTGCTTATTGGATTGTATTCAGTAACCTCAACAAAAAGGGAAGAATCTAACTTTGGTTTGATGCTGTGGAAAAAACACTCTAAAATGTCTCCAAAGTTAAATAGCTCAGTCCTCAAATTTATTTGGCAGTTAGACTCACCTTGTGGAATTGGAGAGCTGGTAAATTTTACTTCAAATAATGGTTCCCCTCAAAACAGTTTGAGAATAACTGTCAAAAAGAGTACTAGGATCTACAGAGAAGTGGTTTTTCTCCATGCAGAAATAGTAGGATAGAATATGTGCAATGAGACATTACCAGAATTGCACAGAATGCTTGCAGCTGGAAGGCACCCCTGAAGGTCATCTGGCCCAATGCCCTTGCTCAAGCAGGGCCACCTACAGACGATTGTCCAGAATCATGTCCAGACAGCTTTTGAATATCTCCAAGGATGGAGACTCCAAAACCTCCCAGGCAACCTGTGCCAGTGTTTGGTCACTCTCACAGTTGAAAAGTGTTTCCTGATGTTCAGACAGAACCCCCTGTGTTTCAGTTTGTACCTTTTGCCTTTTGTCCTGTCACTGGGCACCACTGAAAAGCCCCTGGCTCCGTGTTTTAGCTAGCCTTCTTTGCTGCAAAGGCAAATTGCTGACAGAGTGAGTTGAATAGAAAAGCCACAATAAGACATATTTCTCCTCATTTAAGGGAGGAAAATGAAATCTGAAACTGACCATGAATCACTTATTATGATTTTTCAAAAACCTTTACAATTTACTTCCTCCACCCAGAAATATAGAACTGAGTTTCCCCAAAGTATTTTCCAGTATTTACAGATGAAATAAAGGAAAATATTAGATGATGCAGATATAATCTCTTAAACATTAAACAAAAATCAGCAAGGTGAAGTCCAGAACACAATGATGTATACATTAATTATTCTTTCCAAAGTCTATCCAGAGAGGAAATATAGACTATGATTAGCAGAAGTACTTCCAAGGAAAAAGCAAATTAGTATTAGTATTTGTATTAGTATTATTGGGACAGGCAAAAGGAAAATTAGTTGAGGCTGTCAGTGCAGTAGGAGAACTATTGCCAAGCACTATTTCTGACTGAATACAAATGTTGTTATGAAACCAAGTCCTATTTAAACCAATGAGAGGGTGATAAAGACTTAGAGAAATATATTTTTAAAGTGATATTTAACTTATGGAATGAAAATAAAAAGAACAGGTCAGATATTTTAAATCCTTACCCGAAGTAAACAGTATCACTTTGGAAGCTGCAACATAGTTTATTGCACATGTCAGAAACGCAAACCAAATCAAGCATATAAAACACCCACAGAAGAGAGAACATTAGACCTTAGAGAATAGCCCTTAGAGACGGAGAATTGTTCATCTTGACCAGGAAAAAAAAGAATTTATTAAGTCTAGAGTAGAATTCTCACTTCCTTGAACAGTTTTCCTATTAGATAATAAGACTTGAGAGTAATCAAAGCTGTCAGATCCATTTTCACCAATTATGGCATAATCATCATGGTAGCATTTGACAATGCAATATAATGTCTTTAACATTAATTGTAAGAATTGTGTTTTGAACATAACATAGTCAGTGACAGAACTCCAGTAATCTCCCTAACCAGTGGGTAGAGAAAAACAATGTCGAAGAGAGGAACAGGTGTGAAAAGGAGTAGAGCATAACTCTGATGCATATTTGACATTATGACACCATGGAAGAGCTCTGATGAAGAATGAGTTACCAACTCCTGCAAATGTGTTCACTGTAAATTAAAGATACTAGCCCTTTAGAAATGATGGACAGAGATGTTGAGCTCTGCTTCACTGATTGGGGTGTGTGGAAATTACCACCAACTCCTCAAATGATGCAACATTTGTAATGGAAAGCCACAGATCCAAATAGGATATTAGAATCATAGAATGGCTTCGTTTGGAAGGGAATTTTTAAGTATATCTAGTCCAACTCTCCCTGCCATGGGCAGAGACATCTTTTACTAGATCAGATTGCTCAAAGCTCTGCCTGCCCTAACCTTGAACACTTCCAGGGATGGGGCATCCGCAACTTCTCTGGGCAAACTGTTCCAGTTTCTCACCACCTTCAAGATAAAAAAATTCTTCCTTATGTCCAATCTAAATTTACTCTCTTTTAGTTTAAAATCATTACCTCTTGTCCTGTCATTACAGGCCCTGGTAAAAAGTCTTTCTCCATCTTTCCTATAAGTCCCCTTTGTATGTTGAAAAACTGTAGTAAGGTCTCCTCAGAGCCTTCTTTTCTCCCAGCTGAACAACCCCAACTCTCTTAGCCGATCTTCTTAGGAGAGGTGTCCCAGCCTTCTGACCATTTTTGTGGCCCTCCTCTGGACACACTCTAACAGGTCCATGTCTTTTTTGTGCTGAGAGCCCCAGAGCTGAATGCAGTACTTCAGATGAGGTCATGAGAGTGGAGTAGAGGGCCAGAATCACCTCCTTCCACCTGCTGGCCATGTTTTTTATTATGCAGCCCAGGATATGATTGCCTTTCTGAGCTGCCAATTTTCGTCTGCAAGTATCCCCAAGCCCTTCACAGAGCTGCTCTCAGTCCATTCATCGCCCAGTCTGTACTAATACTGAGGATTCCCCCAGTCCAGGTGCAGAACCTTGTACTTGGTCTTCATGAGGTTCACACTGGCGCACTTCTCAAGCCTGTCAAGGTCCCTCTGAACAGTGTCCCTTCTCTCTAGCATATCAACTGCACCGCTCAGCTTGGTGTCATGTGCAAACTTGCTGAGAGTGCACTCAATCTCACTGTCCATGTTTTTAATAAAGATATTGAACACTACCTGTCCCTGTATGGACCCCTGAGGGACACCACTCATTACTGGTTTCCATTTGGACATTAAGCTGATGACTGCAACTCTTTGGATGCGATCATCAAGCCAATTCCTTATGCATCAAATAGTCCGTTCATCAAACCCATATTTCTGTAATTTAGCAGCAAGAATGTTGTGGAGGACTGTATCAAAGGCCTTACAGAAGTCCAGATAGATAACATCCATAGTTCTTCCCTGGTCCACTGATGCAGTCACTCCATTGTAGAAGACCACTAGATTAGGCAGGCACAATTTGCCTTTAATGAAGCTATACGTTTCAACATGTCTTTCAGGAGGATCTATTCCATTATCTTACCAGGCACTGAGATGAGATTAACTGGTCGGTAGTTCCCAGGGTCCTTTTTTAACCCTGTTTAAGAATGGGTGCAATGTTTCCTTTTCGAGTCACTGATGACTTTATTCGACTGCTATGACTTTTCAAATATCATGGAGTTTACATTATGTTATATATTATGAAGTTTATATTATGCTTATATTGTGTTATTTGGAGTTTCAAATCTTATGCAGTTTATAATCGATCATTTAGCTCTCATATATGACAGTACATATGTAAATACTTGAAAAAGGCCATACAAGTTACTTATGTCGAAAACCAAAATAGAAACCTCAGTAAAATGTGAAGGAATTCCACTGACAGGTTTATGTTTCATCTGTTTCTTTGTAATACTAATTTGAGTTTTACCTGGATGCTATATCCTGTGACATCGCAGTCATTTTCTATTCATAGAAGACTGAAGTCTTGTACTATCTAGGTGCAGAAGAAATTCAACAAAAAGTTGCTACAGTAAAGTATAATTGTGGAAAGGGTGAACTTTTCTTGGTAGCTTTAGAAGTGCTCTAAAACTTTATTTATTCCATATGATTGGAAGTCTTGAATGACAAGGCTTCTGGTTTTGTGCTTCGTCAATGCTTGGCTGAACTTAAAAGTTTCACAATGTTGGCTGCAACGTTCAAAACTAGCTTTGATGCGGTTTTGGATCAGAAGCTTTGATGCTTGACTGTCAGCAGAAGATTCTTTCAAAGTTAGTCATTATTGTAAAACTTCACTAGAAAACCTTATATAAAAAAATATTTTTAAAAGTTTTTATATATATATACATGCACCTTAAATATATATAAACTTTTATATATGTGTGTGTATACATTCCATTGAATGAATGGTGTTTCTTGATACCAACAAACTATGGATACACAAATAAATATGAATATGAACATATATATATGAATACACACATATATATATGCATGCGTGAATCTGAATTTGGGACCTAATAGGTCATATGGATAATCTTTCACACACTGAGTGCCAAGTAATATGAAAATATCCATCAGCATTAATAAATATGACACATTTTCTTACACGTACAACATACATCTGAAAATCATCTATATAATAAGAATCTTTGGTCTTAACCTGACTCTCCATTGAGAGAAAGTGATACATGCAATATTCATTGGGCATAAAAGCTTTTAAGTAACACAATATTAACAAAATAAAGAGATAAATGAGACTCTAATCATAATTCGGCTTTAATATGTTTTTATTTAATATTTTTTGATATTTTCTGAAAATATCAGTCCAAATAGTGTGATGTCTATGTCATTGCATTCCTGTCAAAATAAAAAGCCTATTTGTAGAATATACAGAGTTGGAAATTATAGTCATATCCCAAAATACAGACTAAGGATCTGAGCATGGATTTCCTGAATAAACTGTTACAGTTAATGGCTAGCATTGTCTCTAAGTAGCTTTTCATTTCCCAGCCAACATCCTCTTAGCAATTCTATGCCCATTAAATTCAATTACAGTTTATTGAGCTACAGTTAGTTTATGTCTGGACATTTTTAAAGTGCATCTGAGATGGGGCAGATGAAAGTATGCATACAGCAGATGCGTTGGGGCAGAATCCATCAAAAAATATATGTATGTTTCAGACAGCTCTAATTACTGTAACAGCATAGAGTATAGAATAAAGTATAATATCGCAAAGGGAAATTATTCCTGACAAAACCCATGTTATCAACCCTCATTTAATTCTGGTCAAGGTCCTATAAAAAAATTGTTCAGATTAAAGGAATAGCAGAAAAAGAGGTAACGAAGAACCCATATTATGGAATTAATATAATATTTAGGGTGCAATTATCACACTTGAAAAAAAAACCAAACTATTTAGTGAATCTGCTAGTCCCTTTTCTAAAAGCAAAAATGAACATTTAGTACAGATAGCATGTTGCAAATGCAATAAAAGAAATCAAAACCCAACCATTATAGTTATTACAAAAATAGAGAATTTAAAAGGTGATTCACAGTCTCTATTTAAAGAGAGTCACTAATGTTTGCAAATGCATGCTTCCACTACCCCTTGTACCATCAGAGTAACTTCATATCCAGCTGTCACATGGTCTTTCTCTCAAGTGCTCACAAAAAGCTTAATCAATAGATTTCAATTTATTTGTGAAATAGTATCCATTCATTTTTAAGTATCTCTTTGTTTTCTGGGTTTAATAATCTAATCACGTCATTCTATTTTGTGAGGAAAGATTGCTGAACTGTTCTTTATGGTCAGCAAATGTTTTCCAGTGGCTCTGTCATTCATCTAAGTCCTTATGGACAAATTGTTTTTGTTGTTCTTACTTCACCACCTGCAAGGTGAACTTCCATTCAGATCTTTAGGGATCATCTTAGGGTAAACTTGTTCCTGATAAAGCCCTTGAATGGTTCTTCCTTTATTACTGTTCTCCATAACTATTTTGTTTGGTGTCCACCAAAGGACTAAGTCTGCCCTCATCTTCTGTCTCACTTACCAGAAATTATTGAAAAGTCTTACTGCTGATGTTTTCCTGAAAGGATGCTTATGAGTCCCCATTTACGAAGACTTTCTCCATAACACTTGTGTCCTCCCTGTGATCCCTCCTGGATCTTGGTCATCTCTGTTCTTATCTCAACCCTCAAGCCTTTTGTTAGATTTTTTTCCCTCTCCAGTCCAATGGGACAAGGGGTAGGCGATGGGGCAGAGGGAGGAGTGAGCAAGCAGCTGCATGGTAGCTTAGTTGCCACCTGGGGCTAAACCACAACTGTAGATATATAGTTGGATTTGCTTTTTACCTTTCAATTCATTTGAATTTCAAAAAATTGTATTTGGGTTTGAAGAAAAAATATGGTTGGAAGACATGCTGCCACAACTCATTTTGCAGGGATATCACCTTATATCTCCAAACATTTCTAATACTTTTATATATGTGAGGATTGTATGTAATTTCAGATACTGATTCTCTGTCATTATCTGACCTAGTAGATGACATGAAGTAGATCATATGTGTCCTGGATTAAAGATTAGAGTTTATGAAGGACCAAGCCCTTTATGTTGGTCTAGGACACACATAATAAAGCCTGTTATTATTTTGAGAAATCTTTAGCTATTAGAATGTCCAAGTTATTTACATAGTGCCTAATGTAAACCTTATAACAATTTGGATTTTTATAGTGTATTTATTACTATTTACAGAAGATGATTTTTAGACAATATTAATATGTCTATAAAATACTTGAGGACAGCTAAAATAATTTTACTATAGATATTATTCAAGTGTTAATTTTAATAGTTTTCCTGGAAAATTGGTATACCCTTTTGCCTGGGCTCTATCTCCCTAGAATAATGTACCAATTTATAAATGAGCATTAACAGTATTTTAATTTTCACATACTGTACCAGAATTTAATTTTACCTTGGGGAAATTTCTTTAATAATTTGCTGAAGTGGACTATAGTAATATTTACTCAAAGCATATATAAGTTACAGTAAATGATAACCAAGATAGCTTCAAAAAAAATTCTATGTGCATCAAAAGGACAACAATTTTTCCTGCTATTTGTAGAGAAAATTTTCCCTACCAAAATTTAAGCATTTTATGAATGAACATAAAGTGGGAGTCTGCCAAATATGAAACAACTTTAACTCCCCCAGCTTTCAACAGAAAAAGTAAACTGACCTTTCTAACTCAGATGTTGGAAGATATCAGAATCAGGACCATAGGATTGGAAGGCTTTGACATGAGTACTTGGCCTAGTCCTTGCTAATCATGAAGAAGGTTAGTTATAGGACAATGTCCAGTAAATTTTAACAAGCTTGAGACATTCTGTAAATAAAAAAAAAAAAATCACAATTAAAAATGTCACTGAATGAAATCGGATAAGATCATTGATATCCATTCTTTTAAATCCCTGCAACACATCCTGCTAACATTTCTGTAGCATTCAGAGGAATGTCCAAGTGTAGTGATTCAGGGAAAAGCAAACAAACAAAAATTCTACAAGCAGCAAGAAAAAAAAAACGTATTTGTGACTCACAAGCAGCAACAGAAGCCTTATTGCATGCTTGCACAATATTTATTTCTAATCCATGATATTAATTCAATTTAGCATTACAAAGAAACAAGAAATCCAGAAGCTTCGATAACAGCAAAACCAGAGGAGAGTTCTACTAGCTTAAGAGAAAGAACAATTGAGTTTACCCATCCTTGGAAGTGTTCAAGTCCAGGTTGGATGAGGCTTTGAGCAACCTGGTGTAGTGGAGGGTGTCTCTGCCCATGGCAGGAGGGTTGGAACTAGGTGATCTTTGAGGTCCCTTCCAACTCTAACCATTCTATGATTCTATGAGTTTTGTAATGAATCTAGAATCAATATTACTTCACAGGAAAACACAGATGGAATTTTTCAAGACAATTGAAACCGTAGACGTGGCCAACCAAACCTTATGTCCCCAGAGTGAGCTGTTTCCAAACTAGATTCAGTGGAAGTGTAAGTGTTCTATGTTGTTCCTGAGAATGCTGTTTGTCTCCATTGGCCAGATACACTTTTCACACTTCGAAATCATAAGTGTTTATAAAGCAGCTGCAAAGTGTGGGTTCTTCCAAGTAGAGGAACCAGTTAGAACACAGAAAAAAGAGGAATCTAAAAGACCTAAAAGATTCATAGAAAACTCCATTCCCTGAGAAAATTTTTAGGTTTTGGGTTTTTTTTTTTTTTTTTTTTTTTTTAAACAGGGATGGTCCTGGCTGGTTGGACCCAATTATATGTCTATTCTGTAAACACTTAACTATATCCTTTACTTGAATTACACATCTAAGTCCCATTGGATACAACTAGAATTCTTTCGGAGTTAAGGATATGTTCAAAAGTTTTGCTGAATTGAGGCCTAAAGAAGAAGAAAACTTGATCTTCCACGTAACTCCATATAACTAAAAGCAGGTGACACCTGCTGAGTGAAATTAATAACAGTAAATCCAATTCCATTTTTCCTTTGATGTCCTTCAATGTCTTTGTGTCCACAGTTTATTGTTCTGGGCACAGATGTCTTCTCAGGAAGACTATTATATGTTTTAACAAACTCGTCTTACAGCATTACAATCCTGTCTGTTCCACATTCTGTCCCCAGTCACTCCTTGCAGACAGTCATTCTTTCATGCTGCCAATAGTTCTGATCTGTTCAAGTCTACTACTGTCCCAGTGAATCAATATCTTAGCCAATTTCTCAAGACTGTGCGTCAATGAGAAGTAGCTTTTTGTTCTCATTCAATAACTGTTCTTCCTCCAGTCATCCTTCCTACCGACCACTGAATGGAGTGACTCTGGAGCCAGTGTGTGTCAAGACTTAGCAGCACTGCAACAAAAAAAGGATCACGCAGGAGACACAGGTTAGTTCTTCAATTCAACAGCCATACCAGAAAGAGTGTAATGAAAGTAATATCCTGGAAGAACTGAAGCAACAGAAATGTATGATGAGAAGAGTTATTAGACGAGCCAAGAAACAGCCTGGGATTAGTAGAAAAAAGAAACAGTCATAGTATTAAAAGGACTTTTCCAGCCACCTGAAATTGAAGGACACAACAATGGAGAAAGCAGTCATGGTTAAAAGAGAAGGAGTTTGAGAGGAAAAGCAAATAGAGACAGGAGTCCAGGAAGGAACTGCATTTTCAAAGGGTGTTAGGTTTGTTGGTTGTTTTTTTTTTCTTTGAAGGATCATTGAGATATTTTATATGTCTATAGGTGAATTTTAGATTATTTTCCTATGACCTTTACTTTGATCCTGCTCAGAAATCATAAAAAATGTATATAACCTAAAATTCATCTGGCTGTGTATGTGAACTCTTCGTAGTAGGGACACAGAGGAAAAGGAAACCTCCTTTGAAAGGGCAGTGGCATACAAGCCTTGTTAAAATGTTTCGACTCGTACCTGAACCAGAACCTGAGGGAGCCTGTTCTCGTGGATGAGAAGAATCTCTATTCTTTAGGGAAATTTAACTGCCCTCTCAGCAAATATTAACATTTCCTGAGTCCAGTCAGTTGCAACTGTGTGGAACGTTTTACCTTCTGTAACGTGCAGCTGCTAGTCTGAAATATCTTTTCAAAGCAAAGAAAGCAGTATGTTGGCTTTGAGGAGGTGATTTTCTTGTAGAAGACAGATAAAAAGAGATAGTCAAACATTCTTAATCTAAACCTATAAAGCTAAATTCAAATTTCTTCCCTTTGCCACTTCTACATGTAGCAATTTTGAAAATAAATTTTGATGTAAATTCAGGGTAATTGCAAGATGATGTTGTCAGCATGTATCATTTCTATCTGCTGTACATAGTGCAACTAAATGCTAGCAGACTATATATTCCTGCAGAGTTGCTGAAAATCCTAATCATATATTGGTCTTTAAAAAAAATAAATAAAACGAATCATATGATTTGAAAGGTTTCAAAAGACAGTTTAACCACAAAAGTTATGTTCTTCAACTTAAACTATTTTAGGACCTGGTTAAAAACCAAACTGTTAAGCAGAACTTGAGTCAGAGAACAAATAGCATTAGTCAGATTTACTGTGGATGGTAATTAATAGTGGCTATGCTGCATAATATACAGTAAATAAATTCTATGCCCTACGCACCACTTAGGGATTTAATTTATCATGTTCCAAAGTTAAAAAAAAAGACAGAGAGAAACATACCAATCTAGAATAACTTACACAGTGTTTCTCTGAAGTACCATAGACATGAATTCTGGATTTAAGCTTTCATTTAAACACATTAATTGCATATAATTTGCATTTTAAACTCTTGTATGAATGTTGCAGAACAGGCATAAATATTTAGCAAAAACCTCAGATTTTTCGTGGCACTATTGTAAAAACCTTGGCAATAGACTGTACCAATGCCCACAAACAATTCAGGGGTGTTTCCTGTTGGATCTTACCAGTGCTTTTCAGGACAGTTATTGTAACGAATAACCATGGAAGAGCCCAGCTACTAGAACAGTTAACTGCTTCTTAGCTTCAGACAGTGTTGACACTGTTATGGAAGCATTAGAAAGGAGAAAAAATTATCAAGGAAGAGTCAGTTCTGTTTTTCAGTATCACACAGCTACTAACTATGCTGAACCTACTCTGACACACAGAATGTTAAAGACCTGTATTTACTAATAGTAGTGTCATGCCTTCTGTGATAAAAGTTCATTCAAGATTCTCAAGTTTTCTTGGTTCAATTGTTATATATTGAAGATAGAATGATATGGGTCTTTAATTACTGCATTCCTTGTTGAAAACTCATTTAATGGGATTCGAAACAGTTGAAAAACTTATTATACATGTTCTCTTAAAATTTGATAATATTGTTAAGGGTTTTTTAGCTTATGAAATGTCTTTAAGCATTTTTTTTTCTGCTACAGTCTAATAACAATACTAAAAACAGCACCAATGTTCCATTTGCTAGATCAGCTTAATCCACCAGAAGGTAAACAATTATGTTTAGTTAAAACATTCTTTTAAGAATTCAGAATATGTTAAGAAGGGATAAGGCATTTCAGATATTAAATGCCAATTTTGATCAATCTTGATGGCAGATTACTCTTAGTACCTTCCTGTTTGGAATTTGATCTAACGCTCTTTAATTCACAGGCTTCAGAGAAGAAGCCAGCATATTTACATAGTAAATCCATTGCAGTCTTGGACCTGCCAATATTGTAAGTATACGAAGATTAATTAAGGTATGGCAGTGATTAGAAGCCTACATTGGACATAAACACACTTTGCTAGAGATACAATTATAGAACAAAGAGTTCCCACGCCCTTACAGATTTCTAATCTTCTTGTATTATGAGAGACCACAGATCAACATCTAGAAAAATCAAGCAGCTTTATGTGGGAAAACTGCAGTAACATATACCTTACTGAAAATATTTCCCAATGGAAAATTCACTCTAATATGTTTGTTTGTCCTCTGTCTCTCTTTTTTTTTTTTTTTTTTTTTAAGCGATATTCCACATTTGTCTGTTTATTAGAGGAGGACAGATAAGTGAAATGTTAGTAGTTCTTGTTACATAGAACAAATGGCTTATAAAGTGCAAGTTAATGAGGGATCTTCAAGACTCAGACATAGAAAAGGTAGATTTCTTAGCCTCAAAAAGTAATCCCACATTTCCTAGCCATTAGTGTCATAGTTACCTTACCGACCACAGGATCAGCCCCAGCCCCTGCCGAAATCTGTCCGTGAGGTACCCTACCCCTTACCTAACCTTTACTTTGTCTGAGAAATAATGTTAAAAATACTGCCTTATAACCAAAAGGAATTTAATCTAACTTGCATTTCCTAAAGTAAGTCCAAGAAACATCTTGATTGTGATAAAACACTTTGTCACTTTCTTCTTATCATGGAGCGTGTGTGACATTTAGATCTCTGCTTTAGTAATATATTCTGAGGACTGTTAATTAGTCAAGCTCAATTAATTATCCAAATACATAATATTTGCTACAGCCAGCAATTTTATGCCTATCAGAGTCTTCCAAAACCAGTTAACTGTAACAAAAATATCTGAAATACTTTCTCAATGGTGTACAATATACTTTCAGGGAAGCCCAAAATCTTTAAATACTAGATTCAGAGTACCAACTCCAGCCTTTGGGTAACATTTTCAGCAGGCTCAATAGCGACAAAGAAGACTTGATAGTTTGTATTCAATGTTATGAAAGCCAACATCTTTCTGAACAAGCACTAAGGTTGTCAAAAGGAAGAAACTATCCAAAATTGAGAGATTCTGAAAAAATAAAATTGAAGAAGGCAAATTAGTGGGTAATATTTTATCTGATAGCAAAATAATAGGAATTATGACCCTGACAAAAAATTACTTATCAGAATCATGATCCATTCTCACTGACTGATAATCTAACCAAGCTGCAGTTTAACAGTATGTAATGCTTTACTTTTTTTCTTGAAGATGTTCTGCTGCCTGAAGCTCTGCCTCTGTGCATATACATGTAGAAGCATTTCATTACTGATAGAAAAAAAACACCAGCATCTTGAAATTAAACAATCTTCCAGCTGAATGCTGAGGAAAGTAACCCAGCAAAGGCTTTCAAAACATGCATACCAGTTCAGGAAACTTTGCAAAGAAATTTCTAAAAACTGACAGAAACTGTCATTTTCTCTGAAAGTAGCCTGGCAGTATAGTCCATGTCCCTTCTTCTATAGTCCTATGCTTTGTAGAATCACGTATGTTGTGGGAGACCCAGATGCAACTGCTTTCACAAGGAAGATAAAATCCTAAACCCCATTTATATGCCTTAGCAATAAAGCAATAGGATGTTTCTGGAAGGGAAGTAAAAAATCATTTCAATCCCTTCTATTACACGTAGAAGAATTTAGAGTTTATTGACAGAGAAGAGACTGAGAAGAAGAGTAACTGAATGTCTATAGCAGTTTCTTGGAAGATAAAGTCAATCAAATTACAAAGATCTTCTTTTGAAATGCACAAACAGATTCTAGAAACCCAGTCCTGTTTCCTGCCAGATAAGTTAGTCAAGCACTAGCAATAAACTCCAAAGAATGATTTCCTGTCTGGGTTTTGGAATTTTGTTTGCTTGCTTGGTGAGGAAATGCCATGGAGTCAATCTTGGCTCTACAAAATGTCTTTGGAGAAGATAGACCCAGCTGTATTCTCAGTATTTTCTATTGGCCGCCATTAGACAACCTGCTTTTCTCCTACCTTATGAAGACTGTCTGGTTTGATCCCAATCTTAGGCAGTTATCTCTCTATTCACACATTCTCCAAGTGCTTCATTTTTAAGTTTTTATCTGAAATAGCATCATTGCAATAATAACACTTTATGAATCCAGTCATAATATTCCACCAACTTTGCTCTTGTCTTCCTTTCCTTATTTCTAAGCAAACTTCAAAATAGTGAGACAATCGTGATCCAGATGCACAATGAAAAAAACACAGGGTACATATAAAGTTGGTGTAAAAAAGCTTTACTACTAGTTCATTGCTTGAATTTAGGCCTGTGTATACACTTGCCGCCTATAAGTCAAAAAATACATAACCCATTTATTCTAGCCTTCCCAACCAGATTCGTCAGTATTTTACTCTGCTCAATAGCCCACGTAGTCCTGCAGCATTCAGACTGACCCAATTCAGACTATTACAAGTTATAATGAGGAGCAATGCCTCTGCTGTACTTCAGCTGTAGACAGCAACCAAACAGCTTCACAAATACAATTTTAAAGATATCTGACAAAAACAGTTTCATTTTTGTATTAGTGCCTTTAATATGTCACAGCTGACAGAACAGGAACATGAAAAAATGATGGCCAAATTCCTGCTCTGCCTTAAGAAGGAGAAAGTAATAATGAAAGTTCACTTAGTAATCTCATAGTCAGCAGCTTTACAATGTGATCATGACAACAGAGGCATAAGAAAAGTCATGACATCCTTCCTTCCCTTTGCTCAAATCTACTCTCCTAATGCATCCTGCAGAGATAAAGAGTACTTGTCAGAATTCTTCTTTAGTGTCAAAGAGACTGCTGATACCACAAGACAAGCCTCTGCACAGCAAGAGAAATATTCCTACTTCACTTTCATAAATCCAATATAACAGTGATTTTAGAAATAAACAACGCTTAACAAGCCTGTACTCTGCCTAAGTCAAGCTCATTCCTGGTGTTATACCATGACCTATTAGCATCCTGTGTGTAATATACTGACCTTCCTTCAATGTATTACATAAAGGAAAACGCCTGTCTCCTAGCTACATGTTTCTCTACAGTTCCATAATATATATATTTCCTAAACTTCTTCTTCCTCTCTTTTACTTCACTTTTTGTAAGGCTTTTTGTCTGTTTATAAGCTAGCTTCCATCCTATACTGTTTTAAACAACCTCTAAACTTAAAATACATGCAAGGATCCAAGAATTCTTGCCTGATATGACATTGGAGACCTGACCACTGTTGACTGCAAGTGATTTGGTTTCTATATGGATACTCTCTAGATGTATCATCTAGTTATTGCAAATCTTTGCAGGCATGAAATCTAAACATGTCTGAAAGTGCCTGTCAAACTATTCCCCTACTCTTCATCCACTTGTTCTAATGCTCAATAAATGTCTTCCTTTATCACAGAAAAGAAATTCAATGTTATTGCATGACCTTGCCACAGGCAGAATATCCTTGACTGCTTTCACGTTAAAAACAGACTTGTAAGATCAGCCCCCCACATAAACACAGAAGTCTTTTTCCCGGGCACCTGTTTATAGTTGCTATCCAGTGCAAGCTGAATCACCCCCAAAATCACTCCTACCAAAAGTGCATTGTAAAGATGTGATTAAAATCAAGCACTTTATTTTGGTCATATCACAAATTGCTTGGAAGAGGAAAGTAAATAATTTTAAGGGTATATATTTCCCATAAGCAAGCCAGCAAATTCTGTAAGAAAACCAGCAAAAAGCAAATGTCACGCCTTCTTTTTCAAGCTATAACACAGATAAAGCTTGTCAGTTTACAATTAAAATTCTTTCAACCTGGTGAACACAAACATCATCTTGGACATTAGTACAGGACATAAACAGCTTAACTCTGCCCCTGCACAACCACTTTTTTGTCATTTAATTCTGTTTATCCCAGGTAAGCAGTCTTTCTCACATTGCTTTCACCAATAGCGGCAACACTAGTTCCTACCTAATAGTTTCTAACAGTGTTGGAATAACCAGGAGTCTTAGTCATGGATTCCTCAAGTCTCAAAACAAACCTGTTAGACTACATAATGTTACGTCATTACGTAGTGAAATCCCTATTCTGGGACTGCTCTGCCCAGTCAGGTTGCACCACCAAGCCAGTACCAGCACTATGTAACACAGACACCCTCAATGCAATCTACTACTATAACTACAACTAAACACCTGTGCAGGCACACTGCCTGTGGCCTTCTTTCTTGGCAGATACTGGAGACCTCTGCAACTGAAGAATGCAGACATAACTGACAAATGTAAGCTTCCAGCACTGCATATAGCTAACCATCCTGATCAGCTGCTGTCCTCCGTTCTGTCAAGTTATTGTCCAAGACCAGTAAACTAAATGTAAATAAAGTTATTTGTGACTCAAGTGGATCTTAACTTTGTTATTTCTTGGGGGGAAAAAAAAAATCTTAATCCATTAAAACTGCCACATCATTTTCTAGTTGGAGTTTTTATTTAATGTTGTATTAAATAAACTATGATTTTGTACCTTTGGTGTTGCTGTCATGAAGAGTTTTACGATACTCTTCAAATGAGTCAGACTCCTTTTAAACTTTTCTCCCATACATATATCACTCATTTGTCTATATGTTACTCGTATTCAATTAATTTTTGTGCAGTCAATGCATAGTTTATTACCAGATATGACTCAAGTGCCTCAACTACTCTCTGGATTTTTACAGTAACATGATCTTACATCCTGTCTCTTTCTCTCTATACCACTACATGCTCTCACTTTGTAGTGAAGTTACTGATTTCATTTAGATAAAGGAAGAAATTTTTTTGGCATCCCATTTAAATGGTGAGGTCTCAGTTCAGAAGAGGTGCAAAATACAGCAAATGTTGCAATAACCCTCATGGCTAAAACGGCATGTTAATGAGGCATTTGCAGAAATTGAAATCAAATTCAAGGGAATGCTATTCATTCTAACTTCCATGCTTAGGAAACAGCAAAGGATATAAAAGGTTACTGCTTTTAAGTCAGACCATTAAAGAGAGCCTAAGAGCCTCTTGCATCATTTCTGCGTTTGACCTCAGTCTCCTGTTTCATAAGATCACTGCCAAAATTCAAGCAATATGAGCGGAAACATTTGTTCACAGCAGGAACATGAAATTAGGTTTCTCTAGTTAAACAAAACATGATGAAAGAGCAAGGACTGAAAACTCATTGTTGTGGGACTCATTCACCATCCCTTAGTGATATTTCTTTACAAACATTTACATTTGAGGGGGGAAAAAGACAAATATAAAAATGCCTGGAAATAAACAAATTACTGGCAAGGAACTAAACAGTACTACCTCTGGAGATTTAAATGAGAGGTGATAAGGACATCAGCTGTTCCTATTCTGAGTTTCCCAAACATGATTATATTTAATTTTTTAGTATTCCTAAAGCCTTTCAACCACATAACACAATGAGCTCCAATGAGCTGGAACCTACTCTTTCACCATGTTGTGCTTTTTTTCGTCTCCTACCACAGGGCCAGTATTTTCTGGCTTTGACAAAATATACAGTGTCCACTCATTTTCTATGACGAAGGTAACATTTCCATTGCTTTGCTATTATGCCAAAAAGTCAATGGTGAAAAAGAAAGTAGTGTATATACAGGTGCAGCATAAGAGGAAACAAAATTAACTCAAGCAGTGTGCAGGTGTATTTTGAATGTTAATGAATGGAATTTTTTGTGTGTGTCGAGACTTCCATACAACCACTGCTGTTATGCAAATTGGCAACTACAGGACAGAGAAAAGCCATTCCTGGCTTTGATTATGCAAGTCTTCATGTGGATCCTCATGGAAGGAAAAGGTTGTTTTGCCTCCACAAAAGTATTTTCAAAGTCTAAAGGAAGGTTCCAGGTAAAAAAAGTTAAAAAACAACAATCACATATTCCAGATGTGCTCTATGCAGTTCTCAACAGCCTGTAGCTTGCTTCTGCAAGCTATAAATGGAGACAGAGCAGAATACAAGACATCTGATGTGTGTATAATGCTATCTGCTTCTACTTTGGGGTTTAAGCAAGACTAATTTGGATTTGCTAACTCTCTCTTACCCCACAATAGAGTTTATATGCTTTTCCTAGGCTCGCTGCTTTCTTCCATCTGTATGGTAGGAAATGATGTGTTACCACTTCCTACAAAGATGCTTTGGTATGAGAAGGAACATGGTCTTTATAAAGTATGACCGAGATGGGATTGCAGCAAAGAAATACTAGGCATAATATCATAGAATCATAGAATCACAGAATGGTTAGGGCTGGAAGGGACCTTCAAAGGCCATCTAGTCCAACACCCCTGCAAGGAACAGGGGTATCTCCAACTAGATCAGGTTGCTCAGGGCCTCATCCAACCGGGCCTTGAACGTCTCCAGGGATGGAGCATCCACCACCTCTCTGGGCAACCTGTTCCAGTGTTCTACAACTCTCATGGTAAAAAATTTTTTCCCAATATCCAACCTGAATCTACCTCCCTCTATTTTAAAACCATTACCCCTTGTCCTGTCACAACAGGCCCTCCTGAACAGCCTCTCCCCATCTTTCTTGTAGGCCCCCTTGAGGTACTGGAAGACTGCTATAAGGTCACCCCGGAGCTTCCTCTTCTCCAGGCTGAACAGCCCCAACTCTTTCAGCCTGTCCTCATAGGAAAGGTGCTCCAGCCCTCTTATCATCTTTGTGGCCCTCCTCTGGACCCTCTCCAACTGGTCCATGTCCTTCTTATGTTGGGGACTCCAGAACTGAACACAATACTCCAAGTGAGGTCTCACGAGGGCAGAGTAGAGGGGAAGAATCACCTCCCTCGACCTGCTGGCCACGCTCCTCTTGATGTAGCCCAGGACGCGGTTGGCCTTCTGGGCTGCAAGAGCACATTGCCGGCTCATATTGAGCTTCTCGTCCACCAGTACTCCCAAGTCCTTCTCCTCAGGGCTGCTCTCGATCCATTCTCTGCCCAGTCTGTATTTGTGCCTGGGATTGCCACGACCCAGATGTAGGACCTTGCACTTGGCCTGGTTAAACTTCATGAGGTTGGTACGGGCCCACCTCTCCAGCCTGTCGAGGTCCCTCTGGATGGCATCCCTCCCTTCCAGCGTGTCGACGGCACCACACAGCTTGGTGTCGTCGTCGAACTTGCTGAGGGTGCACTCCATGCCACTGTCCACGTCACCGACAAAGATGTTGAAGAGGGCCGGGCCCAACACGGACCCCTGAGGATCGCCACTCGTGACCGGTCTCCACTTGGACATCGAGCCGTTGACCACTACTCTCTGAGTGCGGCCATTGAGCCAATTCCTTATCCACCGAGTGGTCCATCCATCAAACCCATGCCTCTCTAGTTTAGAGAGAAGAATGTCGTGCGGGACAGTGTCAAAAGCTTTGCACAAGTCCAGGTAGATGACATCCGTTGGTCGACCCTTGTCCACCGATGCTGTCACCCCATCGTAAAAGGCCACCAAGTTGGTCAGGCACGATCTGCCTTTGGTGAAGCCATGTTGGCTGTCACCCACCACCTCCTTGCTCTCTATGTGCCTTAGCATGGTTCCCAGGAGAATCTGCTCCATGACCTTGCCAGGCACAGGCAATTTTTTGTAATAATTTTTTGTAATAATATACGTTATTACAAAGGAGCAGCCTCAGGAGGTACTGAGAGTTTGGCTTCCTGTCAACTCTCATCAAAGTTTAAATACATTATAAGAACGTCTGAGAATCTAATCTTGAAGTGTAAAAACAGTACCATTCAGAGACTTTAAGAAAAATTCCCAAGCCCAGCTTAATTTTGTGCTGTAATGATGGGATTTATCTCACCTAATATCAGATATCTATATTCTAAGCTTATTATACTAGCCTTCCATTAGTCAATGACAAGAAAGACACATTTAAGGCATAAAGTATCTGGCCTGTATTAGTCAAATGAACTGTGTTTTACAGTGTCTATAGAAGTGTCCAGTATAAACAGAATCTCAAAAACTGAATCAAATATGGACAATCTACCTTTCATCAGACAAAACCATCAAATGAGACTAAGCTAAACACAGTACCAGAGGAAGCAGATGTTGAAAAACAACTCTCTGGACAGGATTCTGTGCAGCCTCTGATTCCCTAGTTTGATAGTCTCAGTTATCAGTATTCCAGCCTTATTCATAGAATCATAGAATGATTTGGGTTGGAAGGGACCTTAAAGATCACCTCGTTCCAACCCCCCTGCCATGGGCAGAGACACCTTTCAGTTTAAAGCCATTGTCCCTTGTCCTATCACTACATGCCCTTGTCAAAACTCCCCCTCCAGCTTTCCTGTAGGCTACCTTTAGGTACTGGAAACCATGTAATTCCAGCTACCTCCACTCACAATGTGGAGCCAGTTCTAGTGAAGGGGAGGAGGGGAAGGAGAAAGGGAAGAAGAAGGGGAAAAGGAAACAGAAGGGTAATTCCATGAGTAATCTGAAAGTTGCTCTCCTAAATTTCAGGGTCAGTCCTCTGCTACTTATATTCTTCATTCACCTCAATATCTTTAACTCCACTATTTCATGGTCACTATAGCCAATGCTACCATTGTTTATTTTATCCCTAATGAGTTCTTCTCTGTCTGTAAATAGCAGATCCATCTGTGCATCACCCCTTAGCCTATCCAGTCGAGAAGCTATCCCTGACATCCTCCAGAAATCTTCCAGGTTCCTTATGTCTTTTTGTGTTGCCCTTCCAGAAGACACCAGGGAGAGCACTGCTCCCATGTAAGAGCCAGAGACTTCTGAGTCATTTAAAGAAGACGTCATTTGATTTTTCATCCTCATCAAGTGGTCCGAAACAAACTTCCATCACCTTCACGTCTTGACCCAACAGTGAAGTAGATTTTATTAGTACAGCACTAATAATTCCAAACTAATGACCTCAGCTTTGGGGAAAGGTTTGCTGTGATTTATTAGATGATATACAAGACTGCATAGCAGGAAATCTGGACTCTGTGCTCAGTTCAGCAATTCACTTGCTATTTGACCTTGAAAGGTTATTTCGTGTACTTGTCTTTAACTTCATAATATGAAAAAAAAAATCTCCCCTCTTTGCTCTCGATTTAATATAGCACTCAGTAAATCTGACTTATTCTATTTGTTTGAACATTATATTGGAGTAGTAGCCTTATTGAAAATTTAAAGGAGTTGAGTGAACATTTTAAGAGCTTTATTTGTTAGAGTACATTTTGTTCCTTCTAAGCTTAAGTGAGTACAAAATGTTTGCAAATTTGTGTTCCAGAAGTCTCTCTAGTAAATATGCTTGCATCTTTTTAGACCATAAAACTCCTTCTGGCTGCTAAATTAGGAGGATCCTATAACAGTACAAGAAAAATATTTTCTTTTAAAGACTTTCCTGGAGACAATCAAATATAGGTTTTATTTCTCTGTAGGTGACAAATGTAACAAATGTCAGTTTATTAAAGGGTGGAGTAATACTTATGGAAAGCAGATGTTTCTTTGTGCTATTTTCTCATTAACATCTGCATTAGAAAATGAATACAGGTATTTTCTATGTATCATCTTGTATATACGTATAGACATTTGGATCTTCATCAAGACTCCATGAAAACAACAAATGCTATGCGATGCATTAATGAAAGAAGCTGCAGTCTCGGTTCAACGGTAGCAACAAGCAACCACAGAATTCTACTTAGTACATGAAAAATGGTGAAAAATAACAATTAGCCAGCTTATGGCAAACAGTTAAAATACATCGCAGTGGCTAAAATACAAAAGAAAATAATAAACTGTTCTACATACTATATCGTTAAAAAAGCAGTATTTGAAATAGTTCTTGATAACCAAATGCCAGTATATCAAGAAATTGTCACTTCATTTCACTTTATTGCTCCTGTGTACATTGCACTTGTGTATATCCACTATGTTTTTCTTGCTTCTAATGGGTTTAAAGTGAATGCCTCATGAGAAATCAAGTATTATCTTCTTCCTTTCTCAGTCCAATATTTTGGCTAAATGGCTGAACTTAGTCCAATAATTCTTGAATCTGACATCGCATTTACTTCATGCATAGAACATATGGAGAGAGCCATAAAAGGTAGATGTTTAAGTAACATGTTATTTGCAGATGATTGTGAAAATATTTTGAAGGGTTCCGCTTTCACTTATCCAATACTTACAATCACTGTCATGGATACATTATTAGTTTACTTTCAAAGAAAGTAGCTCCTGAAACACTACCAGTTTCATAAAGTCTTATCTTTCTCCACAAAGTGCCTTAAGACAAAATTAAGTTTGAATCAAAATACTAGCAATATTCCCAACTAACTATTCTAGAAAATCTTTAGGCAAAACCTAAACCAATTTTCTAAATTCTATTTCAATTTTGAAAGCCTCCTTCCGAAAGAATACTTTTTAAGGTAACAAAAAAAACGCAAAACAAAAAACCCCCCACCAAACCCAAGGCACATCTACTTGTTTAATGGCAAAAATTTTGTTTCGAACAGCAAAAAAGCAAAGCTATTCCTTACTCTCTTCTAAGTTCATCAACCAACCAGTAAATCCACAGAAAAAGCAGAATTTGAAGGATTGTCAAATGATATGTCTCAAGACCTTGAAAATAGTACACATAAACCAAGAAAGTTAATGGTTCAAAACAGAGAGATTACTTCGCATTACCATCACTGACAAAAACAGATTCAACTTTTAGAAAATTAATTTATTGCAAATTAAAATAGATATTTGATTACTGATTGAGGTAGTGGAAAACAAAAAGGCAAACATTAAAACAGCACCTTTCTTATGTTAAACTTCACTTTGGACTCCTTCCCTACTTCAAGCAGCACAGGGAGGATGGAGGTGGGGTCATGAGAATCAGTACATACTGGTTTCTGATTGCCTACTAACTGGAAACAAGCTTTGCTGAGAAGGATTTGGTGATCCTGGTAGACAACAAACTGACTATAAGCCAGCAGTGTGCCCTCTCAGTGAAGCAGGCCAGCTGCCTCTTGGGCTGCATTAGATGGAGCATTGCCAGCAAGTCAAGGCAGGTGATCCTTCCCCTCTACTCAGCACTGGTGAGGCCACACCTGGAGGGCTATGTCCAGTTCTGAGCTTCCCAGTACAAGACAGACATGGACATACTGGAGAGAGTCCACTGAAGGTCCACTAAGACTATAAAGGGTCTGGAGCAACTCTCCTATGAAGAAAGGCTGAGAGAGTTGAGACTGTTCTGCCTGGAGAAGAGAAGGCTCAGGAGGATCTTATCAATGTGCACAAAAATCTGATGGGAGGGAGTGAAGGAGACTGAGCCAGACTCATCTCGGTAGTGCCCGGTAACAGCACAAATTTAAAAATATAAAAATCAATCTGAACACAAGAAAACACTTTCTTACTGTGAGGGTGGTCAAACACTGGAACAGGTTACCCAGAGAAGTTGTGAAGTCTCCATCTGTCAAGATAATAAAAAGCCATCTGGACATGTTTCTGGGCAACCTGTTCTAGCTTGACTAGGGTGTTTAGACTAAATGATTTCAAGAGGTCCCTTCTGACTTCAACCTGTGATTTTGTGAATAGCCCTTCTACAAGGCAACATTTTTAAGGCAGTAGGTGTTATACCTAAGCCATTTGCAGTGTAAAGACAATACATAACACATTAGACCTTTTTCTGCTGCTACATAGGATGCTTTTGTGCTCTTTTGTGCATCTTCCATGAACATTTTGAAATTGTATTTAAATACCAAAGCTCCTGTTAAACAGACCAGTCGTATGGCAGCAGAAATACCCAACATTACATTTTCAAACTTACCAAATCAAAACAATTGCTATTACTGACGTGTGTTTTGGACTAGGTTGCTGAAAAAAGGATGCATAAGGATAAACTCATTCTGGAGCTTATCTTCACAAAAAGAAATATTAAATTTTTAGAGGCCAATTTATTCTATTCAGCATAAACAAGACCACAATGTATATCTTTCCATTGTACTACTCACATAGTGTGAAGACTCCTGAGCATAAGGCAGCTGTCATCCCCTAAAATATTCTAAAACAGTAGCAGAATTAACATTATAAATGACAAGTTATATATTCTCCTCCTTTCACAGATATACTGTACATCTATTGAGTGACATTGACAAAGAGTAGTGTTTCAGAGGTAGCATGTTTAACTTCCATCTCAGTCATATAATATTGGCCATTGTCAGAGATGCAATTTTCAAACTAGCTACTTCATTGTCTTTTCTGCTATGGTTATAGTGCCTTTATGTTCTTATATATTGGCGACACTGGTAAACTCTTCCCTAGGTCTATAGTGATTTAATTCTACAAGGAAAGTTGTATTTATCTGGATAAAATACATAAAAATGCAGCTTCAGCTTCTTAGGATGTTGAGCATATGTATTTTCAGAGTTCTTAATAGCATTATATTTTAGTTTCTTGATGATCCAAATTTCATTAACCACATTTTTTTTTAATGCTGCATGAATTGATGACTCTTGGTTTGTACTTAGTCGTATCCCTTAGCTGATTAAGTTTATTTGTTCATGCTACAAGGACTTTGCACTGTTTGGAAGCAATGGGTAAAATCAGGGGACACTCAGCTGGTAAGCTGTCAGTCCATCATAACTTGAATATTGATTTTGGGAGATTGGTGACATTCCCTAGATGTATGTGTCAAGTTTGTTGACAGAGAGCTCTATGCTTAATTGAATGTGATGTCTGTATGTGAAGTGATGAAGTATGTCAGTGATGTATATGCTCTTCCTCCCCTCCCTACAGCCCCTTCCAATATATTCAATGGAGTGTTATGAAATTCCACACTGTTCTGACAAAGCTTTCTTTAACTTCATAAATTGAAAAGCTGGGTCTGCTCTCACGTAATTTCCCCACAGGTATGTCTTCACTGGATTGTGAGACAACAAACAAGTCTTGCCCTTTTAAACATTCATTCAGATCTCCTGAATGTTTACGTTAAGGATAAAGGTGGACTAATAGGTAGCCATTCACATTATAGTTATAGGCAGTCTTAACAAAAGCTTTGCATGTTCTGCAGACCACTAAAATTCATCTGCTGGCAAATTAATAGTGTTCTAAGTAAATTAATTAATGCCATTCTTACTCCACTCATCTAAACCAAAATGTATTCGTTGAATCTCAGGTGGCATAAAGCTTATAAGAAATACCCATTTTCTTCAGTGTTCCTAAATCACGGATAATTATCTTACTATCCATGCTATATGCCTTGCCTATTTAAAGTATGAGAAAGAAATGAGAAGTCAGGGGATTTCCTATCTTCAGTTTTCATCATATTTGATCCTGCAGAGCAATTCAGAGAGGTCTTTCTACAGTACTTCTTTCTTTCAATTATCTTGACCCTTGTTCATCTAAGTGAACTGTTGTTCTCAACCGTGAAAAGCAAAAAGAAAACAGTTTCTCATAAAGCTGCTGGGATTTCCTGCCTTGTAACTAGTCCTCCTTGCCTCAAACAACAAATAAATGCATATGTTTATAAAACCTGACTGTCAGCTTCCACAGTTTCTTCCCATTTATTAGAGTTGCCTCTCACAGATTTCAGAGATTAGATTTTTTGCAAAAATAGCTCTTGACGTTAAATTTTTTAAAAGCACAAATATACATTTGCAGACATATTCAAGGGGAAAATAGTGCTGCTGTAATATCCCATTAAATACGAGATTATAAGTACCTGGAAAATACAGAGTATTTGGAAATTCTATCCGGAAATTCTATCTGGAAATTCAGAGTAGGTTCAACAGGCAGATGCAAGGTGTTGGTTGGGACAACAATTCACACCCTTTCACTAGCCAGGAAAAAAATTCGCCTGTTCCAACAGAGAGGTTCCAGAACCTTTCATGACTGAGAGTCATGAAAGTAAGGAAAGGAAAAAGATTCCTACCAGGCAGAGCAAGGTAATGATTGCGCTCTGCTTCCAACAGAACAGGTATCAGCACAAGCCAGAAGCACTGATTAACAACTTCAGTGAGTAGGGTTAGAAAATGGAAGATAACAACCTTAAATTAACAATTAAATTGTATAAGGTAATGGAGACACCAGCCTAGCAACAGGAATTTCCATTTTAAGAGTTCGTATAGCAGTAACAGCAAATCAACATATCCATTAGAGTCTTTTTTATTTTGTTGATATCTCCAAACAGGGAAGGAATTTTCCCCAAAACAGAAAGAAAGCACAATATGGCTGTACCTAGCCAGAATACAGTAGAAAAAGGAAAACGATAGTTCTTTAATATGAATCTGATTTCTGAAACTACATATTTGAACAACTTCAAATGTAAATACTATCCTCTTTTTCAAAATCTCCACTAGAATTTACATTTTTCAGCAAAGGAAATTTGAGTCACACCTTTTACATTAATGTGTTTTCCTTTCTCTGTCTCTATCTACACAAAAACATCGTTAGCTACACTGACATGAGAATTTTTAACCAATTTCTTCATAAACATGTGAATTTAACTTTCTGTAGGGGAAAAAAGTTACATATTTAACATAGTGAAAAGAAAAAAGCATCAAGAATTCTTCATCTGATGTGAGCTTCAAAAACTAAAACTTACCTTATTATACCCTTGCTGGCTGAAATTCTGTGAGATTACATCTGACAGGCAATAACACTGGCTTAAAATTTCTGTGATGAAGGCTGCATCAACGCTCTGAAGAAAAAAAAACTGTTTAAAAAAATAGATAGCGATTGTACTAAGTTTTCTATTAGGAATCCAAATAGGCTTTCAAAAAAATGTTTCGGCTTTAAAGACAGTTTGACATTTAAAAATTGAAGTCCTTTACAAAGTCACATATTTTCTGATATGTTTAAGTACTTTATGTGTTCAGTAAATGTCATAATGCCATTAATTCTCTTTGCAGAGACATGCAATTGTATCCTGTTATCAAGGGGGATTGCACTGTAGTGCAACCAGAGAAGTGTTTTCCTGAACATTGGAAGTCTCATTTGTCTGTAAAAAATTCAAAACTAATTGCTTGGAATTTGGAGTTCAGTGAATGTTTGCAACTCAAGTATCTAAGCAAAGTAAACCAAATTTTCAGGTTATTCAAATCTAGTTTTCTTTTTACCTGGTCAGTCATTTTGAAAAGCATATTCTGTAAGTGAGAGGTACCCTCTCCTCTTTATTTTATTATTTTAGTGTGAACTTTTTTTGGCATCCAAGCACTTTTATCACATGACTAAACCAAGGAGGTTGCTAAGCAACCTTCTGCAGCCAGGGGAAAGCACAGGCGGTCTTAACAGCAGATTTATGTTGCTGACTGTAATACTAAGAAAAAATTAGGAGAATATCTAAAATTCTCCTTTGTTTTTTTAAAACCCTTTTAGCCAAACATCAATAATTTACTCTTACTAAATCAAAAGCTATTTGAGAAACTGCTGCAGCCACACAACTTTTTCACATAAACCTTCTGGGAAAATAAATAGTTAATTAATACTTTTGTATCCTGTTATTGCAGCCTTGAAGTATTTCTGTTCTGGATTGTTAAGGTATTTACAGAAGCTTTTGAACACGACAGTCCTCCTTAGTCAAATACGGGAGTGGTTAGATGCTCCTTCTTGCAGTGATAGCTGGGAAAACGCAAACATGCCGGTAGTCAGCCAGCGTTGACCTGCAGACAACAGGCACCATGCACACAGCCCCACCACGGCCGTGGCCCTCCGGGGTGCCGTCAGAGCTGCCTGGACAAGGAGGGGGTGTCTGCAGGCAGCACAGCTCCACCAGTCCCCAGAGAACAAGGCAACCTGGCACAAGTCCTTCTCTGCTGACAAACAGCCCCCCCGCACACGCAATCTTTTGCTGCAGCACCAGCGTCCAAGCAACAGGATTGGTGATAGGACAAGGTTAGTCTAAATCCCTGTTTAAACAGCTGTCCAGGTCCAGATTCACCCATCATAAACACTGTTAATGCACCACCACACACTCATATGTGTGCATCACCCACGCTCTGAACCATGCTGGAGGGAGATCGCTGGCTCATGGAGGCTGAACGCGTTAAAGAAATACATGTGCCAGTACCCCATCCATCCCCTGACCTGGAGGCAGGCTTTAGCTGCGTACTGTCCTGTGCTCTGAATTCGAGCAACCTACAAGCAGTACATATGGAAAACACAGCTCATGAGATCCAGATCCTTTCATATCGTAGCATGCACTATCAGGCCACTGTGGGGACAACCAGCTGTGGCAGATGCACCTGCCCTGACAAAGACCTGACAAAAGCCCGCGAAAACGTCCCACCACAGCTCTTGTTACACCCACACCGTGGTGGTCAGCACATATGCATTTCAGTCAAAAGGTGAGGCAGTTGGGGTCATCAGCCAGCGGCAGGGGGCACATGGTCATATATTTGACCACAGATCAGATTCGACTAGGGTATAAACAGAACCCTGCTGGAGAGTTGTTTTGAGTTGGTTCTCCTCGGAGCAGCAGGTCTGCAGTCAGGGACTCTCTGCTTGGGTCGGGACACCACCCAAGGAAACTCC
Source organism: Tauraco erythrolophus (assembly GCF_009769465.1). Taxonomy (NCBI): domain Eukaryota; kingdom Metazoa; phylum Chordata; class Aves; order Musophagiformes; family Musophagidae; genus Tauraco; species Tauraco erythrolophus. The sequence goes on from NC_141469.1 coordinate 45,646,496, forward strand.
TGGAGGTTGAGAACCCTCCTTTTTTTCAGGTGAGTGATTGCGCATTTTGGATCATTGGCCATAAACCTTAAGAATTCTTAAATCGGTTGGGTAGTATTAACTCCCAAGCAACATTCTGAACCTGTGGATTGTTAATGTTTGTTGGAGCCTCAAAGTGGTTTCAGTTAAGGTAAAACTTAGATTTTGTTACCATATTGTAAAAAGTAAATCCTGGTTCTAGTTTGTCAGTCAGTGTGACTTGGTTTTGTGAGGTTCTGCGACACCAGCCTAGATCCTGTGCAGACTTGGGTGGTGGGTTTCTTAGCACTCTAATAATGCCCTAATAGTCAGATATTAATAATAAAACCCTACATGAGTAATTAGCTGGATTGCAATTTTACAATAATGTGAAAGGTGAAAAACAGCAGAAACACAAAGAAACTGATATTCAGTGATTGGTAGAGACAGACAAACCAAGCTTGTGCAACAGTGGCCTGACTAGATAACAGACACTTGAAATTTTAAACACGAACATTTCTGCTGTGTACAGAAAACCACAAATGTCTACACTTTCATTGTAAATGTATGGGTTTGCAACATGAATTTATCCTTTTAAATGAAAAAAAAAAACAGCATACAACAAATTTTGGTACTTGGCTCAAAAATATAACTATATCATGTAATTATTAGCTCCCTAGATAATCTTTGAGATCCATTATTTATACATTTCCATTATTTCCTTGAATTTTCATTACTTCTTGTTTCTCTGATCATTCGCTTTCCATTGGAAATATGCTTTTATTTTCCATTACAATTTTTAAAATATCTACATAGCTTCAGATTTCTCATGTAAATCATATATTTATGTAACTCATGACTATTTTAAAAACAAAGCCTGTTATCTCAAAAAGGCTTGAATACATGTTCTTCTGCTCTAGATAGTAAGCTTCATATTCACTGGGGTAGTTCATTTCCAGCTATAATTTCTGAAGGAGCTTTAGCATATTGCGGACCACTCTATAAGAGAGCGATGATGACAAGAGAACCTTTGCCCTGCTTCTCAAATGGCACCTTTCCTCATAGGCCAGGCTCTCCCATGAAGTACCTCTGCTTTGTGAAAGAGAAATCTCCTACTTTCAATTTCTGTAGTAGATGAACACCTCACAAAAGTTAATTAATTTGTCCTCAGAACACCATTGTTTAATACAGGAATGCTCCTGGAAACTAAACCACAAAGAGAATATGAGACTTTCTCAAGGTTACCTGCACAGTCAGCGACAAGGACAAAACCTGTTACCTCTACGTCTCCTCTGTTACCATTGTCTCCAAGATCTGTCACTTCTATATACTTCAGTGTTTCAGCCAGAACATATTCTGTCACAGCTCTACCTGAGGTAACCTCAGAACCAGCAGTTCTTTTTATAAAGAAACATTATTCCCTTTCTACTCATTGGGGAAATTATTGAGGTGAACTAATTTGCCCAAGTTCACAAAGGATTTCAATGACAGAAGAGGAAAAATAACTTTTTTTCTCCCCTTCTGGGTCCAAATCCAATACCCCACTCTCTCAGCCACAAAGCATAACTTGTTATAATGGTATCAGCTCTGTTCAAGGAAAAATCACCTGGAGGCATACACAGAGGCTTGTTTATAATCATCAGGGACTAGGAGGCAGACCACTAAACCAGCTCTGTACACAGAAACTTGAAAGATAAGAGAGAACACAGACAAACTTCATCTCTGTTCTCAAGGCCACTTGGCTCTTTAGAGGTTTAATTTTGCAGATTACCAAGAGGGTGCCTTGCAGGCTGGGGTCACTTCAACTTAGCTCCCAGAAGTGTGGTAAATCAGATTCTGTCCATGTAACTGCAGTATAACCTCTCGTTTGGAAGAAAAAGCTACACTTAGGAATCTATCGTGGCGAAGAAAATACTGCAAAAAGAAACGCGCACCGTGGTGCCTGTGAGAGCTGACAGTTCAGCTGGCGACAAAAGTAGATCTAGGAGTGAAGTGAGCAAGTCCTCCATTCATCTCCCTGAGTGATAATTCTAAAACCTATTTTGCCACCAGTGACTGTTATTTCACTGCTGAGCAGAGAACGAAAGAAAAAAGGATGATAACACTATAGTAATCAGCAACTCATTTCTCCCCATAAGAGGCAGAGACTGAACTTCAAGCAGAGTTTTTAAAAATGCTTCCCTTCTGCTGAGTGAAATCCTGACTTCACTGAAATCAAGAGTATTTTTGCTGCTGAATTCAGTGGGGCCAAAATTTCATCCATGATTTACCCAGTTTAATCTGTACAACAAGCAGCAGTATGTGCATTTCCAAGAGCTCAGTTCTCAATCCTCGTTCTCCTTAAAATATGGTGCTTTGTTCTAATGCTTAAGGAAAAATTAAGCCCTTTAGAAAAGCTAGCTAAAATAGTCCATATAGAGTTCTATTTGATAAAAACCTTTGGTCATTTGAATTCGTAATATGTTAGATTAGATTGCAAACTACTGGGACACAAATCTTAAATTCTTAGGGTAAATGCAGTGACAACTATCTTGTACCCAGGCTTTTGTTACCTAAATATCCGAAAACAGTAATTAAGTATTGGGAGTTTCATACTTAACAGAGTTGTACATCTACAGGTCAGTGTCAGAATGCTGAATTCTCTGCTGGTCTACAGAATTATCTGAAGGGAAGCTGATCTTCACTGATCATCAAGTGAAGTGAACAAGCATTAGGATTTCTGGCATACAAGGCAAGGGCTACAATTAAAGAAAGCAGCAGCATCAACAAATAATCATAAGTAATGTTCATAAACCTTTTAGGAAAGTTCTGCTATGAAAAGAATAACTGGTATTAGAAACAGACCCCTTATCTCTGGAAAACACATTTGTTAGGCTTATAAACAAGATATAAATTATGTATACCCTTGCTGCTGTGACAAAATACAACAAATACATTAAAAAAACATTTCATTAAATTTTAAATAAATTGCAGTTTTAACTCATGAGGAGATTGTTTATTTTGAGGTTTATTTTTTCTAACTTCGTTTTATCCTTATATGGCAAAAGTTTTTGCCAACTCCTTCAGAAAAAAATAAAATACCATTAATGCTGTGAAAAAGAAAAAATAATGACTCACATAGCCACCAGAAAAAAAAAAAAAAATTTCAGTGCACAAGATTAATGGCCCTGTCCCCTGGCCATTCTATGGTGTTAGGGCAGCAAATTACAATAGCAGTCACCAAAAATTTTGCCCACAAATTTGGAAAGGAAAAAAAGTACTTCTCAATAGTCCTTAAAGACATTTCAGTCTTCATGCTTTCATGGGATGGTTGAAAGATTTTTTTCCCCAAAAACACTTGAGCTTTCCTCATTGCTGCTGTGGCCTCTGCTAGCATAAACAACTGCTTCTTTCAAGCTTATGTGACAGTGATATTCAGGTAGCATAATGCTTTATGCTTGTTTTTTTCTTTTGGTTGATCTTTCTGTGCTTTCCCTTTTCTCCTCCTGCTCATCACTTCTTTTTATCTTCCACATTCTGTACCACTCACTCTACATCAGACAACGTTATCCTCTCTGCCCATACCCCATAGCCTCTGTTTTTAGGTAAACAAAGACTTAAGAGGAGAATTACAATAAGCGATAGAGGTAGAATGCTCTCTCTGATTACACAGTTTTTATAAAGAAACCTCAGATAGTATAGCTACCTATTGACAATATAACTATTAATATATCATACCTACAAAATCTGTTTAATTTAGGAGGAAAGCAGGCAATAAATTACTTTAGTGTGTTTCATGAGTTAACAAATCATTCTACCGATCAATTAGGTGTATTTGTAAAAGGTCAGGGTTTGCTGGGGTAGCAGCTGAGTGGATTATCAGTTTGTACAGAAGTACGGTTGGCAGTATCAGCAGAATGAAGCCCTTTGAATCTTTTGTTCTGACAGATACTCAGAAAGAAATTCTATAGCAGCCGAAGCAAAGTAAGGTAACTGGTTTTGTTAGAAAAAAGCAGAGTTGATCTAAACTATGCTTTCACATATACAGGAGGTTTATCCATTTAATCTTACTCACTCCAAAACAGAACCTTTTTAAGTAGGAAAAAAATGCAGGACCATTCAATGGAGTCAAATGCTTTCTCTGCATCAAAGTACAATACTGTTTAATGTTTCTCATTGTTTCAGTGGTCATGTGTAAAACTGAAGAGGACTAGATACAGCGTTTGAAGCTGGTCCTTTGTCATAAAGTTGAACTGATCAGGCGGAATGAAATTTCCTTCAAAGGGGATTTTCAAAACCACTAAGCATTGGCCTAACACTGCTTTAACTGAAGCTAACAGACACTGCAGACAAAGCAAAGGTGTATAGTCTCTCAGGTAGTTTAGGCTGATAGGCTGAAGAGAAGTTCATGGGAGAATGAAGCACTTAGATTTCAAAAAAGTGGGGGATTTAGTCTGAAGAGAAATATTAACATAAGGCTCCAGTGATTAAATTATAAATACTTTTCTGACAGAAGCATATCTAAGCATTGTCGATATAGTTCAAAAGGAAAGTGTCTTGACCTGGCCAGTAAGTGTTACTGCACGTGAATGAATGACTTATGGCTAAAATAAGACGTTCCCACATTAATTGCAGAAATGTCTGATGATTAGTCCAGGACAGTGACTGGGAGCCATTTTCTAAGGTGAGAGCATCATCATGTTTCAGAATTCAGGAAAAAAAGTGGCTCATTTTTATTTCCCCAGTTAAACTTTAATTTCAGGTTGAGGTAGTTTGATACTTTATGCATTTGCTTGGGTTTGTTAAGAAAGATGGACTAAAATATGTCAATAGTTGAGTTTTAGACAGTTCAGTTCAACAGGTATTTTATACTAATATTCTAAATAGCTACTTTGAAAGTTTCACTATCTAAGATAAGAGAAAGCTTTCTGAGAGTTTTCTTGAAAGTAGTATTAGATTTTAGACTGAAGGAAATCATGAGTTTGGAGATTCTGAAGAAGGGGAGATTTCAGCACAACCTGTCTTCTGGAACAGTAATTACAATTTTCAGTTTAACCAGAGATCTAAGAACTCTCATGCTTTGAGCTTTTATTTATTTTGCTTAGAGTTAAAGAAAAATTTTTATATATGAATGAGAGAGAATCTGGAATTAGTACCAATGTTGAGTCCCTAATAAACTGAAATCCTATAGAAGATTAGATGTTCCTTTTAATGTGAAACACATATTAAAAATGTAATTCTTCTTCTGGCCAGAAAAAAAGTCTTATAGAGCAATTCTAAATCTACAGAGCATTTGAAAATTCTCAGTATCCAAACTGACCTCCCATTCCTCCTGCATCCTTCAGGCATTACCCATTACAGGTCTAACTAACAAATCTATTTTGAAGTGACATCGTACAGTTCTCCGACGCTCAAATGCAACAGACTGGTTTTCATACCAACAGAACAGAAAGAAGCAGTCGACCACGTACACAACCAAATTCATAAAACAAGCTTAAGATGTCTAAAGTGGATGGATCTCCTGCAAGATCTCATGTCATTTTCCTTGATTTAGAAACTATTTCAGCATCAATGAGAGCGACAGAGCTTTTTTGCTCATTCAACTTCTTCAAGGATTACAGCATTTTTTAATTTTTTCCTGACAGCAATACTCATTTTTTAGCAAAGATTTTAATATCATTGGAGACAACAAAACAAAAAATCTGGGAGCTTTTCCATTGCAGGATTATGCATCCTCGTCTGCAACCATCATTATCTCGGTACTGTGGAAATTTAGTGGCATAGGTTTTTAACCAACATCTCGATTTGTAAAGTGGAATCAACATATTTGTATTAACTATGTTTAAAATATTTGGAATTTTCAAACTTCTAAGACTACAACACATTTAAATAGCAATTTTATATGATTCACAAGGGCGAATAAAAGATTCATACAAATTTTAAGTTGCTATATATCAATTGTATTACTAATACTGGCATGTTTTAAGATGACACATGCATAAAAATTGTTGAGGTGGTTTATTGCTAACAGAAAAGCAGATAAAACCAGAATGTTTACTTTTATTTAGAGTGGATTTAAAGAGAATATCAAGAGAGCAGCAGTACTGCAATTGTCCAGCTATTTGTTTCATGTGCACCTCTTCTTCCCAATCAGAAAATCCATATCCACATGCATATCCACAACAAAAAGCACACAGTCTTATCAAACTGATTTTCCACCCAGAGAAAGAGAATATTGAAAATTTTCTAACCTAGTTAGTAATTTGACAATTGCTAGTGTCTTAACTTGCAGATATGCAGTAATTTTTCTGCTTAATAGAAGTGAGAAAAAAATATTTCCAGTGTGTGCTTCCACAGGAGTTATTTTTTCACATTCTATAAAACCTCCTTTTCTTCACATCAGGTTAGGTATAGATCTTATTTTTCATTAACAGATAGCTTCTGGGACTGCTCAGATTTAAACTGTAGCATTTACTTATCCCAAAGTCTTTCCTTCTCCTCTCACCGATATTGATCTAGCTGCAGTGGTAAAATACTAAAATCTTGCATCACTTTTAAATCTAATTTCGTCCCACCATCCAAATAATCTGTAGATATTCAGACAGAACATATTTCCAGTTACCAATTTCAAGGGTTTGAAAGTCTCTATCTTTTTTTTTTTTACCTGTTTAATATATTTTCCTGTATTTTAGACCCTATCCTGCAATGCAAGTAGAGAGGGAAGTGGTAGACAAATAGAAAAGTATTTTTTTTACTATTTTTCCATTGAAAAGAAGATAACTAAAAGATATATTTAAACAGGATATTCTGCTTGCAATTTTGGTAAATTTTTAGCATTAAGATTTTATTTTCCTGTTTCCAACAGACTAATCAATTTAATACCTTTCCTAAGACCACATGTGTGTACATGAAGCATAAACCAAGAAATCATGAGGTAATTAAAATCTTTAATTTCATTGCCAAATTCTAATTTATACTGTCCAAACCTCAGTAAATTAACTTCGTACAAAATAGGGATCATATTTCTAGCTATCTGCTGTTGTCTCTCTGATATTATCTTCAAGGAGAATAAAACAACTTTTTGCTCATTTTACTGGCTGCTTCACTTCTTAGACCTAAGATAAGGAACTTAGAATCACAGAATGGTTTGGGTTAGAAAGGATCTTTAAAGATCATCTAGTTCCAACTCTCCTGCTATAGGCAGGAATATCTTGCACTAGATAGGGTTGCTCAAAGCCCCATCCAACCTGTCCTTGAATGCTTCCAGAGGCAGGGCATCTACAACATTCTGGGCAACCTGTTCCAGTGTATCATTACCCTCACACTAAAGTATCTCTTCCTCATATCAACCTAAATCTACCCTCTTTCAGTTTAAAACTCCTACCCCTGCACTCCCTGACAACTCTTTCCTGTAGGGCCCCTTTAAGTTCCAGAAGACCACTATAAGGTCTCCCTAGAGCCTTCTCTTCACTAAACAACCCTAATTCTCTCAACATGTTCTCATACGGGAGGTGCTCCATCTCCCTCATCATCTTCATGGCCCTCCTCTAGACTTGCTCAAGCAGGTCCATGTCTTTGCTATGCTGGGGACCCCAGAGCTGAACACAGTACTCAAGGTAGATACATGAGAGACAAGTAGAGGAGCAGAATCTCTTCCCTCAACCTGCAAGTCACACTACTTTTGATGCAGCCCAGGATACAGTTGGCTTTCTGGGTTGCAAGTGCATATCCCCGTCTCATATTCAGTTTTTCATCTACCAATATCCCCAAATCCTTCTCTGCAAGGCTGCTCTCAATCCACTCATTGCCCAGCCTGGATCCATGTTTTGGATTGCCCCAATCCAGGTGCAGTACCTTGCATGAGTTGAACTTCGTAAGTTTTGCATGAGCCCACCTCTCAAGCCTGTCAAGGTCTCTCTGAATGGCATCTGTTCCCTCTAGAGTATCAACCATACCACTCAGCTTGATGCCATCTGCAAACAGGCTGAGGGTGTACTCAATCCCACTGTCCATGTCCCCAACAAAGATGTTAAATAATACTGGTCTCGATATGGACCCCTGAGGGACACCACTCATCACTAGTCTCCATCCAGACACTGAGCCATTGACTGCAACTCTTTGAGTGCAACCATCCAGCCAATTCCTTATCCATCGAGTGCGCCACCCATCAAAACCATGTGTCTCCAGTTTAGAGACAAGGATGTTGTGCAGGACAGTATCAAATGCTCTGCACAAGTCCATTATCCACCACTGCTGTAACCCAATTGTGGAAGGCCACTAAATTTGTCAGGCACGATTTGCCTTCAGTGAAGCCATGTTGGCTGTCATCGTTCACCTCTCTCTTTTCCATGTGCCTTAGCATAGTTGCCAAGAGGATCTGCTCCGTGATCTTGCCAGGCACAGAGGTGCAACTGATTGGTCTGTAGTTCCCTGGGTCTTACTTTTTTTCCATTTTAAAAAATTGAGGTTATGTTTCCTTTTTTCCAGTCACTGGAAACTTCACCAGTCTGCCACAACTTTTCAAATGTCATAGATAGTGGCTTAGCAAATTCCTCTGCCATAAAAACAACAATGACAGGTTGTCATTTGAAGTTCATGGCCTGGATGAATCAATCTACTCCTTTGGTTTCTGTCCTGTCTTGTCACTACACAGGAATTGCCATTGCAGCCCTTATTAACTTGTCCTGGCAGATGCCAAGACAAGTTCTTTAGAAAATAATATAAAAAAACTATGATACATAATCTTATATATAGTCATATCATGCAAGGAAATTTTTCTCTGATCTCATATTTTATGAGAGAGGATTATGGTTTTATACTTTATCCTAACTTTTATGTATCTTCTGTAATTTTAATAACCAGTGACAATGTTTCTGTTATCCTCCCACTTATAAATGTATAGGAATTAACACAAGCTAAGTGCAAGCCAATGATGCCCAATAGTTTACTCAATAAAAGCATTTAATATTCAAGTTCAAATTGGATTTTTTTTTCTTTTTTTAAATGATTTTCGTAAATTAAGTTAACCTCTCTCTGGTAATTTTTCCAAAATATATAGTGAGTTAAATATACTCTTTGTCTTTAGCCAAAGAATATTGCATAACTGAGCACAAACTATGAATTACTGTATTCTGCAGGAAAATAATTTCATGTGTTATATTTTTTGCTTTGTTGACATTGTACAACATATAACTAAAAGATAAAACTACATCTTAATGGCTGTATGCTATCCATTATTCCACAAAGTTTCTTCTTATCTGAAAAGACACACCAGCATGTGTATTACCCTTATCACTGATTTACCTTGTTAATTTTGCAGCTGGAGACATTGAAACATACCAAAGATGACAACTGTTCCAGTTCTCTCAAGAAAGTTCTGGCAGAAAACTTGGAATTCCCCAAATAACAACTTCACTGTATAATAACTTTTCCTTATTTCATATTCTTTCATATATCTATTTGGTCTCCCTTTTCCAAAACAAAACAAGAAACCGAGGTAATAATAAGCAAAATAGTGATATCATATTGTTTTCTAAGATCTGTAACTTCAGAAACATCTATCTCATATTGCTTCAGGTTTCAGCAGCAACAGTACACGTCTGTTAAATCATAACTAACTCAGAAATTACCACATTTTCCTGGAGATGTGAGCTCCTTTTTTTTGAGCACTGCATTATCATAAATATGCTGATGTCTTTTTCATCTATCATCAGCTACCAAATTATCTAGTTTTAATATTTCTTCTTAACGTTTCGTAAGAGTCTTCTCAGTCACAGGCAATGTGGATAAAGGATAACTTCAGTAAAAGTTATCAATTCATATTCACCTCTCTTTTATGTCATTGGTACTGATTTCTAATCACTGTATTATTTCAGGCTTTTTCTGTGATGAAAATTCATTCATATCTTCTTGGTTTAGCCTCAGGGTTTTTCATTTTTCATATTCTTACCTCTTTGAACCCTCTCACTAGTAAATTAGTCTTCTTTTGAAACACTGTTAAGTAAATATGCTGCTTGAAAAATGTTGTGTTTTTTTTTTTACTTCTGTTGTTTACTGGTGGCCCTCGTATTAAACACTGCATTTTCAAAGAGTGGATATTTGATTTGTCTAAACAGAGGAAACTATGCTGTGTACATAAAAATAAGTGCACGATCCTTTTGACACTTCATAAATACCTCTACATTTTCAAAATATGCTAAAGACATGAAAAAGATCAATGACAATAAAACTAATGATGGATCTCCAACAGAACACTGAGGGCAATTTCTGAATCGAGAGAACACTTTGACTATGCCCTAGTTATAGTTTAGAAATTCCACTTGGAGATACTCTACCCACAGCCTTCCTTTAAGTAACATTACTGAAACTGACAAACCTTCAGAGTGAAAGCACTGGGAAAATGTGACGTTTGTGTGTATATGTTGCTTTGTAGGAAGATTTCTCTGAAAAATAGCTCACAAAACAATGCACCATATAGAAATGGTTGGTCTTAGCTTCATAACAGCTCATGTTCTCTTGTAAAGTTCTACCTATTATTATTCATATTAAGAAGGTGGATTTGTATTTGTAGAGATTATACAGTGACCCAATCCTCTGGTGCCTCAAAAAATTAATGAAGAGAAAGAGAGATAAAGAAAAAAATGAAAGAAAATAAAAAGAACAAGAGAAAGAAATACTTTTGTTCTTAAAATCACATTTTGAATTGTATTGTTTAGGCTTCCATGTCTTTAAAAAAATGACGCAATGTAAAGCAATAAGATGATATACACACCTGGGAAGCACGTGGAGAATAGGAAAAGGGAAAGGAAAGAGAGTTCTGTTCTTAGACTGGAAAAATATTGGTTGCATTATTATATCTTCTTAGCAGTAAGTATGGTGCAAAAGAAATTTAAGACTTCATAAACTAGCCCAAATGTATTGTCCAGTTCAGTGCACATCACAGTGCTGAAAGGAGTAAGACACGTATAAACAAATTGCCTGTTCAAAGGGTTGATGTATACAGGTTTGAGATATGTCCTTTAGCATTCTTAAAATATTTAACAGTTATTTCGTAAAAATCAATCCTGTCTGCATATATGGTTTTAGTGCCTTTTTGATCTCATCAAGCTAGCAGATAACTAGGTGCAAAAGAGGTAAGAATATCAGTTGCTTGAATTGTTCCCAGACGTCAAATATGTTGCATATTTATAACATAGGTTTACTGACCTCCTGAACATGCATCTTTTTCCTACTTGCCATGAATTCTGGGCTCATCTGGAAAAGATTGTGTTATGCCTTGCTGAGGAATTTAAACAGAAAGCCCTAAATAAAGTGAATGCCTCTGAATATTCAGTTGTTTGCAGTGTGTTCTTTTATGAATTTATCACATTTGAATTCTATAACAGCATCCTGAAAATCAGTCTTCCAATTTGCAGGAATATACAAATCAGTAACATTTTGAGTTATCCTGAGAACACAAACAGAAAATTTTAACTTGGAGAAAAACATGATACTTGAACAAGGAAAATTTCCTTGATGAAGGACAAAATGTCAAAGTCATCGAGAAAGGTCAAAATAGGAAGTATATTTGACATCTTCCACTGAAGTAACTTCACAATATTCATTCTGCCATTTCCTCTGTTTTCAGTCTTACAGAGGAACAACAATAAATAATTACTCATTCTGTCAAAAATCCAGGCAAAAAAGAAGAGTACGTTTCTCCATTTTTACATAGCACTTTACATATTCAATGTTATTTCGTATATGGGAAATTCATTGTTTTCAGTTTCCTCTGCTGTTTGTGTACGGCACACTCCAAATAGCCACAGAAAAAAGTCTGGCAAAATTAGGGCATGTGTTTGCAGTATCAAAAAACTTAGCAAACATTGCTATCATAGGGTATAATAGAATAAAATATCTTTCCTTTTTAGCTTTGACTCTACTAGGTTTGAAATTCAGCAGATCACCATCCCTGCAACCTCTACACAAAACACCTACTAACCCCAGTTTTAGACTCAGTTCCAGTTTTCCATTCTTGTATTATGCCTTTGGTAAGGTTAACTAACAGCAAAGCTGGGGAAGATGGCAAGCTTTCACCGGAGAAAGAAAAAAGAAAAAAAGAAAGAAAAAAGTCTTTTTCTATAATCAGACACTCTTCTTCTCTGTAGGGATGTTCAAACAGTTAAGAGAGCACCTGCTGTTCGTGGGACGAGAAACATTTGTACTGCCAAAGAAAGTATTTTGCATAAAACTGCGTGGATCAACAGTGACACCCAGTGGCAAATGCTTTTGCCACAGCGATGCATTTACCAAAGCTGCATTTCCAGCCTCTTTCGTCAAGCACGCTTTCTGCATGTAAGGAATAACTCCTAAGCAAGTCTGGTTTAATAGGATTAATTCAAATATTGTTTGGTGGGGTTTTTTCTTTTACTAATGCCTTTTAATATTACGAACAGTATGCAGTGCATGATGTTTGCAAATATCAATTTTATATAGGTTTAAGACAGACTTTTATCAGTTAATGCTAAAAGTAACATGCAGCAAACACAAAAGAAAAATGATGCAGCCAATGTGAAAGAAAAGGAAGATGATTAATAAAGGAAGATGATTAGGCATCTTGGCCTAATACTGTGAAAGCCTTTAAGGACTGTTTGCATGTAACACAACATTCTACTAACTTTAATTAATATTATATTATTATAATATTAATATTTTAGTAAGACTCCATTATCTAAAAATAAGCACACATTACGTCTAGTAAGCAATGATCTATATGGTTGCACTCACATTTCTTCTTCTTAAGCCCTGATCTTGCCAGTTAATCAACACAAAAGGACTGCGAATTCTTCCAGGCACAACCTATGTCTTAAGGTTTGCAGGCAGGATTAACTGAAATAGAAGGAAAAGAAAAAAAAAAGGATTCGTATTTAAATTTTATACTTTTCTTTCAAAGTGCTAGGGTATGGCTAACTAAAGTGTGCACCATATGGTATATGAGGGAAGGAGTAATATCTAAATTACTCTACATGTAGTCTTCAGGCTAATCATTACTAGGATTTTTTCCTCCTGATGTTGTGGATAGGAGTTTCACTTTCTATATGACAACGTAGTCTCTTTATTTCATTGAAAATGAGGTTAATCACTTCTTCACCACAGGACTAGTGATATATATATGTATATGTATAAACATGCCTTAATCTCCTTGGATCATTTATTATCCAAAGAATGTAAACAATATCCTGCTCAGGCTGATGAACACTTTTTGTGGAATCACTGCCCTCATATGTAATTAAGTAGCATAGCATTGATGTTAAAGCACAAAAATCATAAATGAAAATCCAGAGTGTTGAAAACCAGGACCCAAACTTTGAACTGAAAGTGAAGAAACACATAAATCTACTACTAGAAGGATTAAAACTGCAGAGCAGGTGGTCTAATCCACAGATAAATTATATTTTCTAAAAAATACAGATGCATTCGAAAACTGAAAAAAAAAAAATAAATCTTGTTTTCTTCTAGCTGTAGCTTTGTTAATAAGCTGATGCTAAGGAAAACTTTCCAATAGGTTTTCTAACGTTTTCCTACAAATATTCTCTTCCAGTGGGATTTTCAAGCTCTGTCATGCAATCTTGGTTTTTTAGAAAACAGTATAGTACCCTTTTCTAACTAGTTAAAAAAGACAGTTTTGAAATGAAAAAAAAAATGCTGTCTGTGTCTTCCTCTCTACCTCAGTCAGTTTTGGTGGTACTGCTGCGTTCAGTAAAGCAGTTCTAGTGTTCTGGCTGCGATTCCTAAAAAGTAGGGTTGCCTGCATGTTTTGTATTCCTTCTTTTTAGAAGCAAGAATATCAATACAGCAAGGTAGGCTAAGAAAATATCCAGATTCTTCCAACCAAAAAATTACTTGCAAGAGCTCAAAATCTATTACTGCTTGACAGATGGTAAGAATAGAATTCTACGGCATGGATATAAGAGTAAATTCTATATGGTTTCTTAATAAAAACATCTAACAGTCAACAAATCTCTATTAAAAGACGTATATTCCCAAGTACTTTCTAAAAAATGCTAGTTGCTTTCATACTTAAAATTTTAAAACCAAAAGGTTTTATGATGTTACCATTCCAAGGAGACTGTCTCCTCCAAGCATTTTTTTTCCGCTGCCCTTCTACCTGTCAAGGATAGTCTGATTAACACTTCCCTCTGGGAAGCATTTCTGCTAGACCAACACCCTGCTTTATCAGCTCCTTTGTAGCTTAGTGAAACAGCATTCACAACCTTTCAAAACCTCCTTGACCTTATATTATAGTTTTCCATGGTTGAGAAATGTGATCACTTCTTCCAAAAGAATATTCGAAAGATATAGTTGGTCACCACAGAAGTGCTGTTGTCCCAGTTGTTACTGCCAAATAAAAATCTAGCAGTTAGCTGGTATTTGATATAAACAAAGCATTTACTCACGGCAAATTTCCTCTGCTGACTAGAAAGGAGAAGTTTACATTTCAGTTCATAACCACTTACACAAGAAAAATTACACTTTCTACGTATAGGAATGGGGAACAGTGATTGGAGCTCATTACTAGCTCTTAAGAGAAAGAAAGACATAAAAGTAATAGAACAACCACAATGGGATAGTTCAGGATGAGTGCAACTTAAACCTTACTTGCCTTGTTTCAGCAAATGAAAGCCATCAGAGACTGTTTGGAGATCAGATTAGGACTTTTGCATAAATTTAGTAAGAAATTTAAAAAAAAATACAAAAGCAGAGTCAGATCCTCAAAACAATGAACCATTCACTATGGTACAACATTTTAATTACAAGAAATTAAAATTTTAAATGGAAAATAAAGAAAACATTAAAAGAAAACATTAAAGAAAAATAGAACAGGAAAAAATCTTTTCTTCTATTTTGCAGAGAAATTACTATAAAATAAGAACATGAATATTTTCATAGAATTGTTATTTGTGCTACAACTATCACATATATAAAACAAGAAAGAGTCCATTTATACACGTTATTCCTGTGCTTCAGACAAGCTTTCCACTAACCTACAAACTTACTGCAATTTATACTGTTCCATACCAACTACGCAGGAGGAACATACTGCATGATTTGCTGGATCAAGGAGCTGCAATTCACAGTCTTAGTTTACAACAAATATCACAGAACGCAGTCCTCAGGGAGGCATTCTTATATACTCACATACCTTTTTTTTGTCATCACCCACTTAAGAAGTCTTTTTACTCACAGTAGAAGACATTTTACCAGTGATATTTAGTATCATTTAACTATGTAATTTTGATATAACAGAGCAAATCATATACTAGAATTTTTCGCAGAGTGACATGCATTAAGTAAAAACATCCGGTTTTTAATTGAAAAAAGTATTTCATTTTCAGTAACTCCATACAACTTACTTACATGATCTATAGCAAAGTCAGTTTCTGGGTATAAACACACAACCAACCAAAATCAGTGTTATAATATTCCAACAAAAGCTATTATTTATAGTCATTTACTTACACCAGTGGGAAGAAAATGGGTGGGCTTTTTGCTCAGGATAACTTTCTTTTTTCTCAGACTCAACTCAGATTTTGAGTTTGAGGAGGGAGGATCTGTGAGTGGGCAATAGGAAGCGTCTGCTCTGACTTCACAGCCCTGCAGTGCTATCTCCTCCATTGTCCTGTGCAGAGAAAATTTTAGAAAATGCTATTGTAGAAGTGATGGTCTTCATACTTCTTCCCAAGAGCTTCTAAATTCTGTTCCCAGATTTTTTCTCCCATCTTACTCTGTTACATGGATCTCGATCTTGGGTCTTTTCTCAAGTTTCAAATGATGTACACAGGTTCCTTGTCCACCAACTTTGCACATGTTAAGGAATTTCTAGTCCTCATCAAGAAGTCTCAGATCCAGCTGATTGGTTGCCAGATGACTGAGTCTTTTATAAAACACTATATGTTGCCTCTTCCTTTCAGGTGATGTCTCTAGCAGCAGACACAGCGATGTTATTCAAAGGGGCATACCTTTCACTGTGACCATTTATCCCTTTGCCTGCCAGCCATTTAGTGGAACCTACAGTTCTGGTACTGGCATCACTATGAAATACAGTGTCGTACATTAAACTCTTCTTCTGTAACAATGGAATCAAGCATCAAAAAGGTGTCTGCAGACAATATTTCACAACTTCAGTAATCACTGTGCATTCATTAGAAAACTGCTTCCTTTCCTGGCTTCTTGAAGAGTCATACTCCTTCTCCAGCCCAGTGAATTCATATCATGCAGATTAGTGTATTAAAAAAAAAAAAAAAAAGTGGCTTTGTGGCTGAAAATAAAGACTTAAATATTGTTACGATGCTCATGTTTTTAAGGACGTGTTCAATGCTTGAAAGGCGTTGCAATCATCACTGAATGATAGGTAAGATAGAAAAGTAAACACACACAGAATAATGAATTGCTTCTCAAACATGACAGACCTCATGCCCTGATCACAACACACAAAGTCAGGAGACTGAGTGACCTCCTGGCAAATCAATGACAGTGCAAGGAAGAACTCAGTGCAAGGAGTTCACAATTGCATTCTTTTAGTCTCATCCCAGAAAAAAAAAAACAAACAATAGGCTCAATATATTTTGGCTTTCATTAAATTTTTAGAATAAATTGGAAGAAGGAAATATTATATTCTTCATGGAACAAAAACTTATTCAAGCATTCCAATATTTTGTTTCTAGATAGGGTAAACTTTCTACAATGGCTTCAGCTCTGAATTTTTTATTTATATTTTTAATTTAGTTTTCTGTAGGCTGCTTTGCATTGTCACATTGTGATTCAGATGCGCTCAAGTTCACAGTGTCAAATAAGCCTCCCAAGCAAGCTAAAGAATTTTTATGTCTTAGATCCAGTTGAAAAGGTTGCTGCATTAAAATCATTGATGTGTGTGAACTAAAGCTTCCTTCAGTGTTGGTGCTGGAATAAAATATTTAAGACCATAAAAGATGGCCTCAAAAACTCTGGAATGTTCTTTAACATTAAAAGCAATATCAATACAATACCAGAAAATAAATGACATTTTTCTAGTTTTATTATTACTACTTATAAATGTGTATATATATATTTCATATAAATCCCTTACCAAAAATACAGGAATCTGACAGTCTGTATCAGCAACATAAAGGTAAAATCCTTTTGAAGGTTGTTGTTACGTATCAAATGAAAAAAGAACCACTACATTATGGAAGGACAAGAAATTTAGATATACAAAATGAAAGGTCATCTGACAGTACAGAAATAAAGAACTAAGATGTTTATTTTAATATCACACCAAACGAACATTTTACCTGGTATACTGGTATTTAAAAAGTGCTTATAGAATAATTAGAATATATATGAAATATCTAGAGCATATCACAGCAGCTACAGTGTCATATAGTCATTTACTTACTCTCCAGCAGAAACAATGACAACATATAGGAATTACCTTGCTTTACTATTAGCAAAGTATTTACTGCCATTGAAGGCCAGTGTTCAGAAATATTAGAATATAGAAATATTTGAGCTCCCACAACATCACCTCCAAAAATTCTTTAAATGTTATTTTGTATGCTCTGTATTTTCATTTACAGATTCTGGTTTTGTGTATTTTCTGAAAATAATATTCCCATCCAAACTAATACTAAACAAGGTAAATGCCCTGGAACTCCAAAATCAAAGCAGAGAGGATTTTTGTACGTAAGTTTCTTAATTTTTGGAGTTTAGTGGAGTCAAAGAAAGCATCTCCTGTTTTCATTGACAAGGATGAAATCTGACCTAGACTACCCTCAGAAGCAGAACAGCTGTTGATTTCAGCAGGGACAGAATTTCATTCATCCTATTCCAAGTTGCAAGGAGCTTTTTTCTGCATATTTACACAAAATATAAATGATTATTGTGTTTTAGACTTTCAAAGCAAGCCACGACTTACAGAGAACACTCTTGCAGCCACAGGAAAATTAGAAAGTTACAATCAAGAAGGCTGAGAGAGATGAATATTTTTAGTAACAGCACAGTCCTTGTTACCACAAAGGTTGGAGAACATGGATTTAAGGAAGTTCAATGTTACTGATAGCACCTGCTCTTTCCAATTAAACATGCAGTTTAATCAGCCCAGGTTCATATTTGAATCTTTAGTTACATCATGTTCATTCAGTTCAGTGCTTTAATTTGTAGCAGTTGAAATAACATCACACTTGGAAAAAAAAAAAAAGATAAAAAAAACCCAATTATTTGCATGATTTCTTTGCTTTCTATAAGCATTAAGCTTTTGTCCTCTGGAATCATAAGGGAAGTGTTTTTTCTTTCAAAGTGATTCTTTTTGTTTCAGATATGATGAATTTAAGATGCAAAACGAATTTTAATCTTGATTCTCGGGTATTTTGAACCCTATTCAACCTTGGTCCCAGAGGGATGAAAAGGTGTATATTTGAAAGGTGTGCTTCCCAATTCCCGCCTGAACTTCATAAGCTTCATCCCTTTTCTATTACATATCAGAGATCTTCACCTGTATTTTGATGTCAATCAAGATAGTCAGGACTCCAAGGATCATTTTAGAAGATGACTAGAATGGCCAGGCAGGCAATGGATATTTCAGCTTATTCTCTTTCCTTCAGACAGTCAAGGGGTAAACTTTGAGAGAGACAGCTGGCTTTGCCTTTATTTCCTTTAAAATGTTTCGGATTGCTGGGCCTGCTAATGTTGCAGCCTTTTTTACAGCACGACAGTCACTGAAAGGAACAGAAAATTGTCGATATAGTGTTTTTCCACCAAGGTGTAAACAGCTGAGCCAAACTGAAATTCCATTATTTGCAGATAAAGTGAAATCACTAACTTGACCAGGCATATACACCTTTAATATGCCCTTTTTTTTCATTTTCCAATATATTTTGAGTTAAATATTAATTTGGGGGAAAAGGTAACATGCACTATAAAATGGAGCTTAAAAAAAAAAAAAAAGAAAAAAAAAGCTATCATCAACTGTGACTGAGTAAAACTAAAGATTGTGCCAGAGAGCTTAATAGCAGCGCAGTGGCCACAGAAGTCTGGTGTTTAAAAATTAATTTCTAGTTTGAAGCTGTTACTGGCAGCGCCAAGAGCATACAAAGTACATTCGTTCATCACCAGAGCTAGTTTCGGGGTAGAAAATTCAAGAGAAAGACAATGAGGTCTGTCCAGTTTCTAAAATAGGTCTGGGAAATATTTAAAATCTCCAGGCAGTGAAAAATAGATTTCCATGAAAGAAGAGCTAAAGGGCAAATTAGAGACATATCTCATCCCTACATTTTACAAGGCTATAAACTTGTCTACTTCACAAAGGATAGCCTCCTATTAATTTGATAAAAAGCTAATCAGATGCGATTTAGGTTTCCGTAAAATAGATATTTAAGGAACATCTTCCACTCTCTCTGTTCGCAACTGAAAGGAAAAAGATGTTTATCAGACCATTGACTTCTTAAAACAGAAACAAGTATTACACCACTTTTCATGCTGTAAATGGAAAGAGAAACAGATCTGCAAATTCGGCCACTGAGCTGTAAATACATTCCTGCAGTTACTCACAAGCGTAGCAGAAAGACTTTATTGTACCCATTAAAGATGTCACCATGTGCACCGATATCAAATAGTTCGTACTTTCATCTGTGAACTGAAAATTCCTGAACAAGTCTGAGCACTCCTGACCAGCAGTCCTAATATTTTACCAGAGGTACTGAGAATGTGTTTTATCTATCGAAGCGCTATTACCTGCTCTGCTTCCAGCACCTCCGTGAATGAAAGCGACAACCTAAAGAGATAAGATTGCACGCTGCAGGAGCACGGAAAGCAAGCAAGCACCAAAATTTGAAAGCCAAGAGTTTTCTAAATACCAGCTTTTGATAGTTAATTGCATTCTTCCAATATCAGAAGTGGATAAAAGTCATTTGCCTTTTGGAACAACTGAGGAAATTATTCATACTAAACAAGTTCTGTAGTGAGCTCTGTTCAGTAAACAAAGATTTATTACTGAGAAAATCATTATTATTTAGACCTACTTGACAGATAGCCAAAAAATCCTAAAACATTTTGTGGATTCATTTGGTTGCCACTGTCTATTCAGGACATATCAATGGTCATCTAATAGAGATTGTTTCTCACCTCTGATTGGTTGGTTGAACAGCTTTAAAATCGAAAAATACAAGGATTGAATAATCTTTTATTGCAGAAATTCTTATTTGCATGCAAATACATGTCTCTATATGTAGAGTAGCTATTCCCCAAACATCCTTTGGAACAATAATATGTTCATATGAATATTTGTAAATAGCAGATAAAAAGGGGGTAGGAATATGGTCAAAGACGACAGCTGTTCAGAATGTAATTTCATGTTTTCCAGCATCTAGACAAAAACCTTTCAGTGGATCTGATTTTCCACTGGATGTACTTCACTTAGGCTTTTACACTTGTGCAAAGCATGAACAATGTAGGAGTTACTCACTAGGAGACCAGACTCATCCATTCTCATTCTAGTTGCACTTTTTGCACATCCCATTTTCCAAGTGAATGTTGGGGGAAAGTCATGCCCCAAATGACTGTCTGCAGAGAGTAATGTTTCACATGACTTTACAGCATAGTTAGAAATGCCAGCTAAAGAGCTTAATCGTGAAGCAGCAGCAAGAGATCAACTAAATTGATAATGGTATTGATAATGGGCTGTCAGCCTAGCATCTGGCAGCGTAACAAGATCCCATGGCTGGCACCTGAAGTTAGACAAACTCAGCCTTTTCATCAGGTACACATTTTTTAACTGTGAGGAGAAGCAATTAGAATAGGTTACATAGGTTTCTGTTGGCAATTTAAAAATCAAGACTGACTATTTTCTAGAATGTATGCTTCATTGCAGGTGGAAAGTTGAGGATGAACTATGGCCTGTACTCTGAAAAAGAGAAACTAAATGATCACAGTGTGAATATATCTGATCACTTATTCAGAAACTCCTTCACATTAACTGCTACTGGTTTTGCCATCCGCTAACTACCATGGCTATTGAGGTTGTTATGCTGCTAGAGTTGTGACAGTCTAAGACCCGAGAGAAAGCAAGACTTAAAAGGAGATGAGATTTTCCCAAAAAGGTTAAATGAAAAGGGGAAACAGGAATAAGGAGACATGATTAGGGTCACGTAACTAAGGTTAGAGATTCTACAGGTTTAAACAAAAGCAACAAATTCTGAGACTGAAGTTAGGAATAGTTATTCTGAGTTTAACCTATTATGTTGTTCATTTGTGTAGTTTAGAAGGAAAAAGGAGGTCAACACCTGTAGAACAGACAGGATTTTACCAAGCATCAGAAGAACAGAAAAAAACATCAGGCCCAAGGTTTTATTTCCCCTACTGTGCATGACTATTAGATAAGCACTCTACAAAAAACAAAATTTGTTCCTGATGACTCTTGCGTTAAGTACGTAATAATGCCGCAAATAAATAAAATCAGCATCTTTTCTATTCATTAGATAGAATATAGCACCTTTATCTCAGTTTTAGCTGTTCAACTTTAACTGAAAGGACAGAGCAGGACAAAGAAGTGCCAATTTTATCCTACACTGACTGCATCAAGCTTTAGTACACATGCTGAGGAGAGTGCAGATACTTATTAAAGATGCTGACACTGGCATAAAAAGTAATTACAGTATTGTGCCTCCCTTTATAACAAACAACTCCACTTCCCTATCTTAGAGGTGACTCAAAGCCTTAAATTAGAATTCTCAGAGTTTCCCACATAGGCAAACACTGCAGGATTTGAACAAATGGATATGCTTCTTGCTCATATTGCTTACTGCTAACTATAATTATAGTATTTATGAATTTAAACCTTAATGACAACAAATACAGTAGCTCCACTGCTTTTGCACTAGAGATGTCACTTTTAGTTTTTCCAAAAGCACTGTATTAAAAATGGGGGGATTTTCAGAGGGTATTAGAGAGAATGATTTTTTTTTCCCCATTCCCCCCTTCTTTTTTTCCCTTTTCTTTTCACCTCAGATGCAGGGGTGCTTGGAGAGACTTCTGTGCAACACATAGAAACCCTGATGCAAACCCTTAAATATTTGTTAAATCTTTCCTGACAAATAAATAAACAATGAAAAAGAATGGTTTGCAGCAATTTTTCTGCTCTCAAGATCTGGATGGGTTTTCTGGAAACTATAAACTGGTGACTCTGACTACCATCTCCAGTAAAAGGGAAGAATCTATAAAAAGAAGAGCTCTAGAGTCAGTGTGGATTTTGTGAAGGACAACACTGTCTCACTAACATCCCAGCATTTTATGAGCATGTAAACACATGCATGGATAAAGAGAATTCAGTGAACATAAAGTATTTGAATTTTTTTGCACGTGCCTGAGTGGTAAGATGCCATCCAGAAGAACTTGGACAAGCTTGAGAAATGGGTCCATGCGAACCTCATGAGTTTCTACAAGGTCAAGTGTAAGGTCCTGCACATGGGTCGGGACAATCCCTGGTATCAATACAGATTGGCGGATAAAGGAATTGAGAGCAGCTCTGCAGAGGAGGACATGGACATACTCATGGATGAAAAACTGAACATGTACTCATAATGTGCACTTGCAACCCAGAGAGCCAACCATATTCTGGGCTGTATCAAAAGAAGTGTGCCCAGCAGGTCGAGGGAGGTGATTCTGCTTCTCTACTCTGCTCCCGTGAGACCCCACCTGCAGTACTGTGTTCAGCTCTGGAGTCCTCAGCACAGGAAAGACATGGATCTGTTGGAGCAGGTCCAGAGGAGGGCCACAGAAATCATTAGAGGACTGGAGCATCTCTCCTATGAAGGCAGGCTGGGACAGTTGGGATTGTTGAGCCTGGAGAAGAGCCAGCTCCAGGGAAACCTTACAGCAGCCTTCCGGTACCTAAAGGAGGTCTACAAGTAAGCTGAAGAGGGACTTTTTACAAGGGCATGTAGAGATAGGACAAGAGCTAATGGCTTTAAACTGAAAGAGGCTAGCTTTCAACTAGATATAAGGAAGAAATTTTTTACATTGAAGGTGGTGAAACACTGGAACAGGCTGCACAGAGAGGTGGTAGATGTCCCAACCCTGGAAGTGCTCAAGGTCAGATTGGATGGAACTTTGTGCAACCTGATCTAGCTGCAGATGTCCCTGCTCACTGCAAGGGTGTTGGACTAGACGACGTTTACAAGTCCTTTCCAACCCAAACCATTCTATGATTCCCTGTTAAAAGCTTTGACAGGAAAAAAGCTGCCATGCTCATAGACTTTGAATGTAAGAAAGGTTATTTTATGAGTTGAAAGCTTGCTAAAAGATAGGAAACAAAGGATTAAGACTTAATAGTTCCTGTCTGGGATAGGGAAGAACCATAAGTGGTGTTCCCTGGGGGTGACAGCAGGCACTGTCTTTGTTCTTTAAATAATAACATTTTTTTGCTGCTGCAAGAGGCAGGCTAGACAGGCCATGGGTCTGACTTAATAGGCTGGTGTCCTGTGCAGCTATCTTCTTGTAGCTTAGTATCTTCTTTCTAATACCTTGATTTTATGCATATCTTGAAGAACAAAAAAAAATATCTGGGGAAAACTTCAAAAGAAATTGTATGAAATGTAACAAATTAAGGACACGATCTGAATCAGCAAACAAACCCCTGTCCAAGTGTGGGCATATGCAAGTTACGTGGCCTGACAGAGGCATCCTATGCTTGGGATACCTCAGTCTACCTTACTTAGGATATCTGAACACTTTACAGTGTTTATAACCTCTGCTATTTTAAGTGGGTTTGGATTTGGCTTTGGCTTTACTCAACATTATGTCTGTGGGAGAGGAATATCCATTTTCTGTTGGCTTTATTTTGCTCTGGTTTTTAAGCATCACCTCTTATCGATCAGTAGCGGTTTAGTAAGGCCTGTTACGTTTTGACAGTTTGAAATATAAAGCTGTGAAGATAAGATGCTGCTATAGTGAAAAGCGCCATTCTCTAGCAACAGAACAGCAATATATTCAAATAGTGAAAGGGGAAATACAGTACAATCCATTTTTTTCTACCAGATTTTGTTTCTGTGATTGTTATCTCCTTTCTAATGAATTTACTCCTTCTTTCTCTTTTCATATTTTCACACTGCTGTAGGTCCCATCGAGCAAAGTAAGTTAGGCATACGCATTAATCTTGAGAACAGTGCCACACAGTGTTAAAATCAACACGGGATGATTTCATGTGATGCAGCACTACCTGAGGTAGTCCTCATAGAGGCAGCCCCAGTACTAGGAGGTGCAGATTCAATATGCTTTAGTTAGCTTTATCCCTTATTGAAAGCATCACTTGACAAGATAAATTTCCAATTTGTCTGAGATAATTTCTCCAAGGACAGTACAAGTTCACACATTGAACACTATTCATAAAATATCTCAGGTCTCCTTATCTCATAAACTTCCCTTATCTCTCATGCTACAGTGTTATCTAGTTTGGTGGGGTTGGGGAAGAGAGAGAGATTGTTTTGTTTTTCACTTTTTTTTATTGCCAAAGAAGTACATAACAGTAATATCATTAAGTGAAATTTTAAAAAGTTCTGCAAACATTTTCATGGCTCCTTCTAGAGAATTTATTTGCCATTTCTTTTCTCCTTTCCTTGCTTCACGTTTGCCCAGGTATTATGTGCAGCTACGGTCAGCCACCTACAGTAGAGGGGACATACGATGAGATCCCCTCCCTGAACAGCTGTGCAATGAGGACCTCTCAGAAGATCTTTTGCTATCAAGGTCAGTGAATCCAGGATTGCATTCACAGTCTGAAGGCTACAATGGATGTGAAGCATCTCCATACTGTGAAGGTTGTCTACTCAGTGATGCTATCACTCTTGCGTTAAACGTATTCAGGAGCTTATTAACACTTTCATGGTTCTGGCAGGAATATCTCATCTGGAATATTTTCCAGCTAAAATGAACCTTTTAAGTTAAAATAAAAATTAATTTCCTGGAGATCTGAGATTGCCATTTTATAGCACTAAATGGGAGTATCTTCCAATCCTAAATGCTCCTAGAAATAGAAAAGTTATACTAGCACATAAAAAATAAATAAACAGATTATTTTAGAATGTTTTAGTTATATCATTCGAATATACAATACAATAGAGCTTGAAAGTAAAAAATAAAGTATATGATTCATAAAGATAATTTTCCTGCAATTCCTTAGGAGTTTTATAATTCCTTGACTTTATTTTGCACTTCAGTAGATTACTTTCCTTTGCCATGACTATCGATGCATCAAAACTTTCTCATCCAACTTTTGCTAAAGTATTTTAATTAAAAAGGGAGTATTTACAGTTGTTATATCATATTAATATTCAAGTAGACATTAAAATTTCACTAAATAATATTGAATAATTAAGAAGGAATACATTATTGATCAGATAGGAACAGTTCCATACAATATAAAATGCTATTGTACTTTGTTTGTGCTTTTAATATGTTATTGAAACCTCAAGTTGATATTGGTAAATTACTTTCTACCATATAGTGTTGTAGAGATAGAGAGGACATTATTTAGTGTTGTAAATTTCTCCCCAAAATAGCTTTTGAAAATACTTACTGTACTGTTTACTAAGTTTGCTATTTACTGTATCATCTCACGATCCCCTTTGGGTCACTATCCCAATGGGATATCTTATCAGGTAATTTATTACATATAAATGTTATTTTTGATTACGTGCCTTGTGATATTCTTCAGAAAAAAGCCTGAAATAGGTATTATAGGAGAACCCGGTAGTGATTATGAAAGATTATATTCTGAAATGAGAGTACTCTGAGGCATTTGTATTCTTCTGAAAATAGTCTGTTGATATAGAATTTCACAGTTTGAGTTATCTGTGCAGTCTCTTGGTTTCTCTTCACAAATGTTTAAAAGATAGTCTTTCAAAGTGCTCTTATTCAGAAACTTTTCAGCCCTACTTTTAATTTTTGACCAGTTTCTTGAAAAGAAATCTTACAGAACGTCAAGTAAATCTAATACAAAGGTGATGCGTGGTCTACGTTTTAACTTTGTGTCCTCAGGAAATTAAGTTCTTGTGATATCACTCTACCTTTCCTTTCCCCCTTCTCTGTACACATTTTCGATCTTCTTTTCCAGGTCTGACCCTGTTGGCTACAGGAGTCTCAAAGGTTTTATCCAAACTAGAGGACCTACGTACCTGAGCACAGCCCAGCTGTCCACTCACTGGCCATGTGAGATCCAACTGCACATCACCTTCTTCCTCAAGGGCGAAGGAAAGTTCCTGTCCTCTGCGCTGTAAGGAGCAGCAAGTGACTGGTAATTCAGTGACATGGGCCAGAGAACATGAGCAGAATCCAGAAATATTACCAGAAAGAATCAATGAGGAAGATTAAATGCATTGTGGACCTGGAGAGAGCTAACTATATCATAATGGGAGTGTGGGAAATACCAAAGACACAAATTGCTAAGAAGCTGGGATTTGCTAGTTTGGAATTCTTGAATTAATGGAATTGTTATTCTTGACTCAGTTGTTCTTGTTGAGATTGGTTATTATTGACGCATAGAATTTTTATTTAGTGTCTACTAAGTTATTTGTTCAAGATTTTCACTTTGAAGCATAGTTTATATGTTAGCACTCACACCTGGTCATTAGAGAAGAGGCTCAGATGTGACTCGCTGTGTAAATGTACACCCAGAACATAAAATATCAGCTATGAGAAACTGTGACATTTAGACCTAAATAAAAACAGCCATCTTACTTCTATCCTCCCACAGGCCCAGGCAAAATTTAAGGACCCATCTTATTCCCAGTCCCCAATTAAGCATTATAAAATCAGGAAAATCAATGATGTGCATAAAAAAAGAAGCTTTTTTCTGAAGCATTTTAGCTGCTCCACTTCCACAGGCTTACTGAAGGACTACAAGAACAGGGAATGGCAATTACGTCTGGTGGTATTTATATTCCTACTGACAGACCCAGGCTTTATTACCCAATTACCATATGCCATAGGCCATGCTCTTGAATGTGATCCTTTCCTAAATCGCCCTTTCCAAGCACAGCTAGCACGAAAAAAATCTTCAGTTACTAATGCAAATCTATTAGGATTGAGTGTGTAGAAAAAAGAAACATGATAGCTGGGATGTGCTGAATCAACTCATGAAGCAGAGGGACCTGGAGAACAATTACTTGAGCAATACAAAATATTGTCAAGGAGTAAAAAGAAGTCCCTACCTTTCAAAGCTTGCAGAAATCTGTCATGATTCTATACTTTCCCATCACTGTTTGTAGTGTTGACCAACATTGTATTCACAGCTTATTCTATGGTGAACAATTTGTATTTTATATTTATTCACCTCAGAACTTAGATCTCCAAGTCCCCGACATACATGCACACCACTTCTAAAATGCAACCACCTCTAGCATAATTCCAAAATATTCAGACAAATTATTCGTATTAACCAGAGTAGGCACGATTAAAGGATATTTTTTTTCATTTGACAGAGAAACAAGAACAAAAATGGAGCAGTATGCTTCTGTTTTTAAGACCTAATGACCCACATGACTTTATCCTCATAGCTCTCATAGATAAAAATGTATTTTTGCCTTCTCTTCATCCTGTGCCACTTAAACCAAAACCAAGTTCAGTCAGAGTTAAGGTCTTACAGAAAACAAACATGACTAACTGTCCTGGTTTTGGCTGGGACAGAGTTAGTTTTCTCTTTAGTAGCTAGAATAGTGCCGTGTTTTGGATTTAGTATGAGATTTGTTGTGAGAAGAATGTCGATAACATGCTGATGTTTATAGCTGATGCTGAGACATCAAGGACTTTTCAGCTTCCCATGTTTTGCCAGTGTGTAGAAGCACAACTTGAGGGGAGCAAGGCCGGAACAAAAGACGCGCAACTCCTACCTTATGATTTGAGCTTAGACTGAAGACTGAGGGTCAAATTGGTCAATGGGATACTCCATATCATCCAACGTCATGCCTAGTATATAGATGAGTGCTGGCTGGGAAGTTCAGCTCTTGCTCTCTCACTCTCTTTGGATCGCTCTTTTTGGGGCTCTCCTTCTTCTGGGATTATGGTTTTGGGACTTCTCTGTTTTCGGGATCAGTAGCCAGGATGAGATGTGTGTTGGTCAGTGGGTAGTGAGCAATTGCACTGTGCATCACTTATCATATATTACTATAATTTTGTATATATTATCATAGAATCATAGAATCGTTAGGGCTGGAAGGGACCTTCAAGGTCATCTAGTCCAACCCCCCTGCAAGGAACAGGGATATCTCCAACTAGATCAGGTTGCTCAGGGCCTCATCCAACCTGGCCTTGAACATCTCCAGGGATGGAGCATCCACCACCTCTCTGGGCAACCTGTTCCAGTGTTCTACAACTCTCATGGTAAAAAATTTTTTCCTAATATCCAACCTGAATCTATCTCCCTCTATTTTAAAACCATTACCCCTTGTCCTATCACAACAGGCCCTCCTGAACAGCCTCTCCCCATCTTTCTTGTAGGCCCCCTTGAGGTACTGGAAGACCGCTATAAGGTCACCCCGGAGCTTCCTCTTCTCCAGGCTGAACAGCCCCAACTCTTTCAGCCTGTCCTCATAGGAAAGGTGCTCCAGCCCTCTTATCATCTTCGTGGCCCTCCTCTGGACCCTCTCCAACTGGTCCATGTCCTTCTTATGTTGGGGACTCCAGAA
Source organism: Tauraco erythrolophus (assembly GCF_009769465.1). NCBI lineage: Eukaryota > Metazoa > Chordata > Aves > Musophagiformes > Musophagidae > Tauraco > Tauraco erythrolophus. The sequence continues at coordinate 45,675,160 of NC_141469.1, forward strand.
CTGGACGCAATACTCCAAGTGAGGTCTCACGAGGGCAGAGTAGAGGGGGAGAATCACCTCCCTCGACCTGCTGGCCACGCTCCTCTTGATGCAGCCCAGGACGCGGTTGGCCTTCTGGGCCGCAAGAGCACATTGCCGGCTCATATTGAGCTTCTCGTCCACCAGTACTCCCAAGTCCTTCTCCTCAGGGCTGCTCTCGATCCATTCTCCGCCCAGTCTGTATTTGTGCCTGGGATTGCCATGACCCAGATGTAGGACCTTGCACTTGGCCTGGTTAAACTTCATGAGGTTGGTACGGGCCCACCTCTCCAGCCTGTCGAGGTCCCTCTGGATGGCATCCCTCCCTTCCAGCGTGTCGATGGCACCACACAGCTTGGCGTCATCGGCGAACTTGCTAAGGGTGTACTCCATGCCACTGTCCACGTCACCGACAAAGATGTTGAAGAGGGCCGGGCCCAACACGGACCCCTGAGGGACGCCACTTGTGACCGGTCTCCACTTGGACATTGAGCCGTTGACCACTGCTCTCTGAGTGCGGCCATTGAGCCAATTCCTTATCCACCGAGTGATCCATCCATCAAACCCATGCCTCTCTAGTTTAGAGAGAAGAATGTCGTGCGGGACAGTGTCAAAAGCTTTGCACAAGTCCAGGTAGATGACATCTGTTGGTTGACCCTTGTCCACCGATGCTGTCACCCCATCGTAAAAGGCCACCAAGTTGGTCAGGCACGATCTGCCTTTGGTGAAGCCATGTTGTCTGTCACCCACCACCTCCTTGCTCTCCATGTGCCTTAGCATGGTTCCCAGGAGAATCTGCTCCATGACCTTGCCAGGCACAGAGGTGAGGCTGACCGGCCTGTAGTTGCCCAGGTCCTCCTTGTTCCCCTTTTTAAAAATGGGGGTTATGTTCCCTCTCTTCCAGTCATCGGGGACCTCGCCAGACCGCCACGACTTCTCAAATACAATGGCCAGTGACTTGGCAACTTCATCCGCCAATTCCTTCAGGACCCGCGGATGGATCTCATCAGGTCCCATGGACTTGTGCACCTTCAAGTTCCTCAGATATTCCCGAACCTGCTCTTCAAGTACAGTGGGCGGTGGTTCATCCTCACTAGTTCTTTCCACAGCTTGGGTGGTAAGACAAGAGGCTTTATCAGTGAAGACTGAGGCAAAAAATTCATTGAGTACCTCAGCCTTCTCTATGTCCCGGGTGACCAGAGCACCAGTATCCTTCCGGAGGGGGCCTACATTCTCCTTGGACTTCCTTTTGTCCCCTACATACCTATAGAAGCATTTCTTATTGCTTTTTATATCCCTTGCCAAATTCAATTCCTTCAGGGCTTTAGCCTTCCTCACTTGATCCCTGGTCCCTCACTTGATCCCTGGTCACTCGTACAGCTTCTCTGTATTCCTCCCAGGCTATCTGTCTCCGCTTCCACCCTCTGTAGGCTAACCTCTTCATTTTCAGTTGGTCCAGGAGCTCCTTGCTCATCCACGCAGGCCTCCTGGTCTTTTTGCCCGACTTATTCTTCATCGGGATGCACCTCTGCTGATCTTGGAGGAGGTGCTCCTTGAATGTGGACCAACGTTCCTGGGCTCCTCGTCCCTCCAGGGCCGCCTCCCACGGCACTTTGCCCATCAAGTCCTTGAATAGGCCACAGTCCGCCTTCTTGAAGTCTAGGGTACAGAGCTTGCTGAATGGTTTCCTTGCTGCCCCATGGATCTTGAACTCCACCGTGTCGTGGTCACTGCAGCCAAAGCTGTCCTTAAGTTTCACATCGCCCATCAGTCCCTCCCTGTTGGTGAGCACAAGGTCAAGCATGGCACCCCTCCTTGTCGGCTCCTCTATCACCTGCAGGAGGAAGTTGTCATCCACGCATTCCAGGAACCTCCTGGACTGCCTGTGCCCTGCCGTATTGTCTCTCCAACAGATGTCAGGGTGGTTGAAGTCCCCCATGAGGACCAGGGCTTGTGACCGTGAGGCTGCTCCTATCTGGCTATAAAGCGCCTCATCTGCTCTGTCCTCCTGGCCAGGTGGCCTGTAACAGACCCCTACCGTAACATCCCCTATCCGTCCCCGTCCTCTAATCTTGACCCATAAGCTCTCTGTCAGCTCGTCCTCCGACCCCAGGCGAAGCTCCACGCACTCCAGCCGGTTGCTGACGTAGAGAGCGACACCCCCTCCTCGTCTCCCCTTCCTGTCCTTTCTAAAAAGCTTATACCCCTCCATGTTGACACTCCAGTCATAGGAGTCGTCCCACCACGTCTCCGTGATGCCAATAAGGTCATAGCCCTGCTCATGTGCACGCATCTCCAGCTCATCCTGTTTATTTCCCATGCTGCGTGCGTTGGTGTACATACACTTCAGCTGGGCTCCCGACAAAGCCGACTCGCTGGCTGGAGCGACAGGGGTTCTCTTGGGTGGCAGCATAAGTTCATTTGAACATACCTGCGATCCTTCCTCAGCCTCTGGACCCTTGGTGCTGGCACTGGCGTCATGCTGACAGCAGTGGGCTGAACTGTGCTCCCCCTCCCCCAGCAATACTAGTTTAAAGCTCTTTGCACAAGTTTGGCCAGCCTTTGTCCAAGCACCTTCTTCCCTTTCTCGGTTAGGTGCACGCCATCTGCCCCTAGCAACCCAGGCTTCTCAAAATTTACCCCATGGTCAAAATACCCAAAGCCCTGGCTGTAGCACCAGTCCCTGAGCCATGAGTTAACCTGCCAGATACGTTTGGCCCTTGCAGGTCCCTGCCCCTCGACTGGAAGCACTGATGAGAACACTATCTGTGCCCCAGAGTCCTTGACTGCTGCACCCAGGGCCCTGAAGTCCCTTTTGATGTTTTTCAGGCTGCTGACAGCTGTATCACTGGCACCCACATGAAACACCAGTAGTGGGTAATAGTCTGTGGGCCGTATGAGGTCAGGTATTCTCCCAGTAACATCCCTGATACGAGCGCCCGGGAGACAGCATACCTCCGGAGACAGCGCATCAGGTCGGCAGATGGGTGCCTCCGTACCTCTTAGGAGAGAGTCACCCACTACCACCATGCGCCTTTTTTTCTTGGTGGCGCTAGTTACCACCCTTGTTGGTTGAGCTGCCTCATCTTTCTCCAGTGCCTCCCCCGAGGTGCTAGGTTTTACTTCTTCGGTCTGCAGAGTGGCAAAGCGGTTCTGCAGGGGTATCGTGGGGTTCTGGGGAAGCTGCTGCTTCTTCCTGCTGCGCCTGCTGCGCCGTACAACTTCCCATTTGTTGGCATCTTCTGCTTTCTTACTTACCTTATGTGTCAGTGTAGGGGTTTTTATCGTATATTATATTTTATATTATTATTTTTATCATAATTACTTTCAATTTTATTCTATTCTATTTCGATTGTTAAATTGTTCTTATCTCAACCCATGAGTCTTCTTCCCTTTTCCCCTTTAATTCTCTGCCTCATCCTCCACGGGTCGGTGAGCAGCTGCATGTCATTTAGTTGCTGTTCGGGTTAAACCACAACACTAACTGATAGATACTCAGTGTCGTTACTGCAGAAGTTAAAGAGCTGAACTGAAAATACTAATGTCTTGTTATTGTCATTTGTATTTCTTCCCCTGTCACTCAGTCAAAAAGAGCAGCTCATCTTTGAAGGCTTTGTCAGGCGCTGTGCACTCAGCTGAGGTACAGATCAGATCAATATTCAAACCATTTGACTATACCCAGTAATGATCTTCTCAAAGCTGTAGGAACCACTATGTTAGGGGCCTATTTAACATGTAAAATGTAAGCAATGGGATGACTATGCTGTTTTTCACAGCTTATTAGATCGTTCACTATTTCAGTTTAATTAAAATTGATAGGATTCATCACCTTGGAAATCATTTGACTACTTCTATATCCTCCTAACATTTCTTCAGCACATAAAATTGCCAGGTTTCTTTTTTTTTTTTCTCTACTGGCTATGTACTTTTTCAATCTGTTAGCCAAAATGTAACGTATGAACAGTAACTTGATTTTAGAATTGGTGGGTAATAACTTCCTCAAAATGTTAATATTTTTCCTGAAAACATTGTCCTCTACCAGTGCTGAGCTCTCCCTCTCCTTGACTAAACAAGTGTCTATTAAGAAGTGGCTACTTTACTTAACGGTAAGCCATTAAGTCCACCCAGCAGCAGGCTCAGACATTTGTCATTCCATTTTGAATGAACAAGGCTATACGTAGAGGCAGAGACAATGACAGGATATTTTTAGTTTGTTGTTGCCTTTTTTTTTAAAAACAAACCTCCCCATACATGCACAAATTACACATATGAAACAAATATCTGTAGGTTTGAGCTCTTATTCTTAAAAATTTAGTTAGAAATCCTACCTCTGCCATCATCTTTGATATGGGTAAGTGGCAGAGAATGAGGTGCATGAAATAACACAAAAGCCAAAAAATTAGTCAGAACAGTATATTACCAGCAGTCCAGCTCTAGGAGGACTCTAGGATTAAAACCCTGAGATGCACAAGGGCAATCTGCAGTGCACAGGGAGAGTTAGGCTGCATCTTGTTCTCGTCATCCAACGAGCACTTCAACACAGCAGTTTATAGATCATGCAGACTACCACTTCTGTAGAGCACATTACTGCTCCTGCTCCTAGAGGGTTTCGTCCAGAAGTAGAGAAGCAAGTGTCATAACTATGCCTAGGTCTCATTGCATATCCTTGTCAGAAGGACAGTACAATGCAGTGGCTGCAGCTGAGCTTAAGAGATGGGGAATGATCCTCGCTACAGAATACTCAGCACAACCTTGGACACCACAAATGGAACCTGAAGTGGCCTGAACACTGAAAAAAACCAAACCCTACTTCTTGCCAGTCAAACTGTAAGCGTTAGAAAAAGCAGTTCATGTGAAATCCTAATGCTCTGTGTAGCTTCAGCACCATATGAAAGCAGCACAAAGGTACCTCAATTCAGGTCCAGAAAAGCAGTGATACAAATAATTTCATTTGCCACTCATTTTGCCTCAAAAGAGGATAATCTCAATTGCTCTTCACCCTAGAGGGAGTCAAATCTATCTAAAAGTAAACGACATCAACAACCATAACAAGTGTACAGAGGTAATTGTAATTCAATACAGAAATATTAATATATTAGAATAAAGCTTTTAAAAGGAAAGTGAGTTCGTGAGTTTTGAATCACACAAGTATTTGCTCACTTTCTTTGCACTCAACCCCCCCCAGTTTTCATGAAGTAAGATGGCAGATACCATATTTTAGGGCTACTAGATTTCTCTGCTTTGTTAATGATAGAATTCCATTTAAAATTCTAATACTTTCAGTAAAGTATTTGATTTGGCAGATACAGAGAAAATTATTTTCTGCTACCTTGAACTGCACATAAAACATTTTTTATCTGTACTTCACACAATATTTTTGTCTTTTTTTCCAAGCTAGTTAACCAGTCATGAAATTCTGTTTTGATACAGGTATTTTGTTTACGGCAGGATACTTGTTTTAGCAAGAATTACATACCTACATTAGGATTTACACTACAGAGTTTTAGCACCTAGATCGATGGAATATATTTATAAGGGAAAAGAATTACATTTATGAATATGGGTTGTGGTGTTTTGTTTTTTTTTTTCCGTTTCTGTTTGTTGCCTTACCTAGTGGAAATCAATAGACTTTGGTTTTCTTGCATTTAATGAAACACAAGTCAAATTTCTCAAGATAGCATCAAACATACGAAAAATCTATCAGGAATCATGCAAATTACTTGGACTATGCTGGAAATAAATCTGATATAAACTATAATAAAAAGTTAAACTTGATTTACAGTATCAGTTATATCGTTAGAAATAACAGTCATGTCTCTTTTCCTATTCATCTGAATTCTTATATTGCTATAGTACCATTAAATAAAACATGCACAACCTTTTCAAAAGCACAAAAGTAGGTGCAAATATAGCACCAATGAAAATATGTATGTTCTGCTATTAAAAGAAATGGTGCCGTTTGTTAAATACAGTTGGGAATATTATTTCCTACCATACCAAAAATATAATTTTATTTTAATCCCTATAGATATTTTAAAACTTACAGAAAGTCCAGGGCTGTGTTGTTATACAAATGGGAATATTCTGGATAGATTGGGTTATACAGTGCAAAATTGACTGCAGAGAAAATCCTGAAGATTTTTGCAGTGAGTCTTGGTGCAAAGATGCAGAGGAATCATGAAAGTGTTTCTAATAAGGCATTTGCAGGTGCTGAAATGTTATTACTAAGCTAGCAACTGCTTTGAGGAGTCAGATGTGAAAAATTCATTTCTGGTATCAGAGGAACCACCACTGAAACAAGGTAAGAAAGGATTTATATGTGAGGGGCTTCAGTTTCTGAGATATCTTTTACACATCACAAAACCTGAAAGGCTCCTCATTAGGATTCCACTGTAGATAAATGAACATGCTTTGTATGAAATCCAAACAGAAACTCAGCGAAAAACCTGCTTTTAAAGAGCCTGAAAGCGATTTCACAGACATTGCAATGCAGCACCTTCCAAATAATTTATTTAAATCTCTTACTGCAGTTCACATTCTCCTCTAATTATGAATTGGAAACACTAGTTTTCAGCATGTCCCAGTAATACTGCGCTGAACCTGTAAGGTATTCAGTATAAAATTATAATGAAACAATAGAATAATAAGTACAATCCCAATTCAACGGGAGCAGAATAACCTCAGGTGTTGGAAAAGGACTCCACATCCTCTCGTTTCTCAAGAGGCTGTCTACACTCAGCCAGGCGAGTAGCAAGACATTTTAGTATCTAGCTAAAATTGGACCGGGGAACAAACTAGCAATCTGCAAGCCGAGAAAAAAACAGAGTGGTTGGGAAGCATGGCAGCCCTCTCACCTCTCCACGGTGTTATACAGTATTGAGCAACAGATGAAAAAATGAAGGTCCCGCCCTGAAATAATAAACATATTTTAACATTAAATATTTAAGCCACTCCAGTGAAAACAGGAAACTCCACAAGAATAAACTTGACAGAAAATATCTCTCTGTTTACCTGCCCTACATATGGACATCAAAGGCAACTTGGGAGTTGTCATTTCAGAGTTCCAGGCTTAGTGGGACACACGCTTATTCCTTCCTAGGAAGGAAATTGTTGTAGGTGGCATTTCAGCCTAGACCACAGCGGTTAGCCTTTGTGAATTCAGGTGCACGTACCAAGTGAGGGTGCCCAGGCGCTGGCAGAGGGGGCTGTGGGGGTGGCCTCTGTGAGGAGAAGCAGGGGCTGCCCAACACAGCCGGTTCCAGTTGGTTCTAACAGATCCACCACAGGGCACAGCTGAGCTCCTCAGACAAGATGGTGGTGCAACTGTGAAAACATATTTAAGAAAGAGCAAAAAATGCCACATGGCAGCTCTGAGAGAGGAGTGAGAAAAATAAGAAACAGCCCTGCAGACATCCAGGTGAAATCCATGAAGAAGGAGGGAGAGGAGGTGCTCCAGGTGCCTGAGGAGGGATTCCCCTGCAGCACAGGGTGAAGACCATGGTGAGGCAGGCTGTCCCACCTGCAGCCCATGGAGGACCCCACGCTGGAGCAGGTGGATATGCCCTGTAGAAAGGACCCACACTGGAGCACTTCTTGAAGAACTGCAGCCCATAGGAAGGACTCACATTGGAGCAGTTCATGAAGGACTGTCTCCCATGGGAGGGACCCCACACTGCAGCAGGGAACAGGGTGAGGAGGAAGGAGTAGCAGAAACAGTTTAGTTTAGTTTAGTTTCTCAGTATAAATAGCTTAGTTTGCCATTTTCTCTTCTGTATTGCCATTTTGCAGAAAAACATGACACACGAAAATAAACCTCTCCTTGCCGGTAACAATAAAACTTCTAAAAGCAGGTTAGCCCATTCTGAAATGCTGAAGTAATTTCGTTTCAAATCATCATGTTTTCTAGCAATTTTGAAGTAATACATGAGAAGATCATGACCAAAAATTAGTATTTGTTCAAGAGGACCATCTGTGTAAATGGGTTAATAGTATTACACATCTAATGGGAGAAAGAGAAATTAGTTATACTCTAGCCATTCCTTTGATTGTTACATGATCCTTATTACTGCTCTGCCTTCTGGGTTTTGGTTTGTTTTTTTTTTAAATTTAATCAGTAGCATCACTGAACTCACGTCTGTCGGTTAGATCTTAAAAGGTATCTCATCTATCATTTCTGATGTTTGGTGCTTGGCAGACCTATTTGCAAGCACTCAGTGAATGAGATGATAAATGTGGTATAAATATTTAGAAAAGCAGATGTAAATATAGCTCTGTTTAAAATCATTACTTTCAATAGAGTAATAATCCTTACAAAATCATGTGGATGGTGCTTTACGAATACTATTAATACAATTTTTATTGTACAAGCCAAAATTAAGTCCAAATTAAAATAACAACTCTCTCAAAGCAATAAGTTATTTTCTTCTAACTGAAAGCCAAGTTCATTTGTCTTACGCTTAGCAAAGTTTAGCAAAAAAACCCTCCTATGTGCTTTTTTAAGCATCTAAAGACATGTGAAAAGGTTTTCTGAAGAATTTTTACTGAAATAAATACAAAATTTCCTTTACTGGTAGCCTTGACTCATATGCTGAAGTTCACAGCAGTAGTAATTAAGGACAAGTGATTTTGCACATATATAAAGAAAACATTGACAAGAACAAATCTTGGCTTTGGCATGAATATTATGTCAAAAATTGGATGAAAAATGCCATGACTGGCAAGAAATTTATGTTAATTCTTAAAGTTTATCTATCCATATTCAAAACAAAAGAAAATACATGACCTACATATCCCACTAAAGCAAGCCAGATGCTCTGGACTTTTGAATACCACAAAAAAGCTCTCAAACAAATTTTACCACATGAATTGCATTCAGCTCTAGAGTCCCCAACACAAGGAGGACATGGAGCTGCTAGAGCAAGTCCAGAGGAGGGCCACGAAGATGATCCAAAGACTGGAACACCTCTCCTGTCAAGACAGACTGAGAGAGTTGAGGCTGTTCAGCCTGGAGAAGAGAAGGTGCCGGGGTGATCTTATAGCAGCTTTCCAGTTCTTAAAGGGGGTCTACAGGAAAGCTGGAGAAGGACTTTTTACAAGGGCGTGTAGTGATAGGACAAGGGGCAATGGCTTTAAATTGAAAGAGGGTAGATTTAGATTAGATATAAGGAAGAAATTCTTCACTCAGAGGGCGGTGAGGCACTGCAACAGGTTGCCCAGAGAAGTTGTGGATGCTCCATCCCTGGAAGTGTTCAAGGCCAGGTTGGATGAGGCTTTGGGCAACCTGGAGTAGTGGAGGGTGTCTCTGCCCATGGCAGGGGGGTTGGAACTAGATGATCTTTAAGGTCCCTTCCAACCCTAACTATTCTATGATTCCAATTAGGTGCAAAATTTATTAAAAGAATAATTTTAAATACAGGAGAAAATAATACACTACTTATTGTCAAATTACAAAACATACTGATTAATTTATTTTATTATGCATCTATTTTTGCCAGTATTCTATACCTAAAGCTAAATGTTTCCTTTGGCAATTCTCTTTCCATACCTCATTCTTCTGCAGTGTTAAAAATAATACGGATGTGAGCCAAAAGTACAAGTAAATAGGCATTTTTTCTTTTACTGCACGATGTAGGTACGCTTCCTTTTGGGTTTGAGGACCACTGAATCCCTCTGTTCATCTTTAGACCACGATATATAACAGCAACACTATGGCCATACATAGCTCCAGAATGGCGCTGGAAAGATAACCTAGTGCCTCTCTGATGCAGGATCGCCCTCGGCTATTTCATTCCTGACAGACCATGTTAAACTTGTACTCCAAGACTCCATAAACTCCTCAGGCCACATGTTGTGGCGCCTCACGACTGTCTGTTAAATTTCCTGACTTCTGAACTGAATCATAAGTGCTTCAATTCAGCCCAATATTTCTTGTTCTGTCGTAAATGGAAATAACTGATTTTTCTTTATTACTTTGCAGTAGCTGTGTTGGTATTTTGAGACAGTTAATGTCCTTCTCAGTCCTTTCTTAAAGCTAAACAGTGTTTGTATTTTTAAATCCTTCGCACCAAAGTGGAAAATGACAAACCTAAAAAAACACGGATGGAGATGTTGCATTGGATCATATGCTCCAAGTCAGTGTCATATTTTGACAATGTAATGGTCTGTAGAAGGGGAAAAGATCATACTGAAATGTACAGTCCCTGTACTATGCACATCACTCACTTGAAATAATAATAGTAAATTTCTTTCATCTGGACTTCTTGGTTGACTCAAGCTGCATTTGCATCTCTTAAAGCAAATGTGTACTTGAAACAATTGGCTTACTTTCGAAAAGCTGAAGGTTAAAAAAATTTTTTAAAAAATCATATTTCCTTCAGATTAAAGCTACCCTGCTTAAACAAATGTGAGGTGAAGAATGAACCAAATAACCAATTTAACTTTCAGTTCTTTCATGAGTGTTTTTTCCATGCCAACATAACTTAACCATGTGCTTTGTTGTACGGAGATGGCTTTGGCGCCACAAGGGTTTCTTTTTTTTTTTTTTTTGAGGGAGATGTGTCTGTATACATATGTCTATATATAAAATATATATATTAAGTCATTGCAAATGTACAATTATGTTTAATGAACTTTAAGTTTCTTTCAGTTTTCTGATTATCAACATTCAATATCGCTGAGCAACTCATTTGCCATGCACTTCATGTGGATACTGAACAGGCTTCAATAAAAGCCTACAAAGATATTTATTTTGTTGTCAGGTATTTCCCTATGATACAGCTGAAAGAGCAATTGAAAAAGAGCTCTCTGTGGCCTTTGTTCATACCGTACATTACTGTAAATTATATCATCATATTGCACTGCTATGACACATGCTGCATTCGTTAACCTCTCCTACTGATTAGTCCTTTCACACTTTCTATTTGCGGTTTATTCCATTTGCAGAAAATACAGTACACTTCCTGATAGCACAGATTAGTCTGAAACTAGTCTTTTACTGTTCACCTTACTCTTCCTGGACACATTAAAGTAGAAGTCAAAATCAGGTCCCTGGTTAGGTCAGTGCATAAATCTCAACCAGCTTCAGTGGAACCAGGGTTTTATCCCAAAGGACCACATTCAGACTTCAGTTGCCTTTCATTCTGAAAAGTGGCAGGTATGCACACAGTAAACTATACTTTTTAGTTAACTGTTTCTTGAAAGGAACATGGACAACACCTATATTTTTCTCAGTATGGTGGTCTGCCTACTTGGTTGATACACTGTTGGTTACTATACACATGCAAAGTGGCATAGCGTTACACCTCACAGGAAAACAAAAAGTACTCCTAGTTTGCATCAAATCACCAGTACTTCACCTTTCCTCTCTCCCACAAACATCAATGCACTTGCACGCCAGAACAGGCATCAATTCCTACAAAGTTTAAGCTTGAAGTACCAATTCCCACTGCGCAATGACAACAGCAAGACAGGAATAAGCAAGACAGGGCTCAAAAGCTATGATTTTGGAAACCTAAGGAAATACGTTCAGTAAGTCTTATAATTTAAGGCACTGGACAGCATAAAGAACCTAAAGCAGCCAGCAAAGAACAAGACATACAAAGGATGGGGCTGTGTCTGAAATACCTACTTTCTTGATGCTTATGATTTAGGGCTTAAGGGAGACCTTGAACTCACAGCTTAAAACTCTGTCCTGGAGCAGGACGCTCCCACTGCTCTTCATGCAGGAGCTAACATCTTAGATTTTGCTTTTAAGACAATGACAGTAGAAACTGAAGGTTAGGTGTGTATCCTAAAGGAGTCAGGAACGAAGCAAAAACAAATAGAGGAGGAAATTTTAATGAAGAGTACATAAACAGACATGGAAATATTTAATAAGAGATAAAAACAGTGACACTCAATAATAAAAAAAAGGAAGGGAAAGAAGAAACTCAGAAGAAAAACACTAAGAAAAAAACAACCTCTTAAGGAAAAGTAATAGGGTCATAACTCTCTAAATATCTCAGGAGCCCTCTAGAGGTATTTATCGCATGCTGTGCTTTTGAGGCTGTCAGTCAGCACCACAACATGTACACAACCAAGGCTGTGAGGCTTGCATATTTTTACCAAGCACAATAATTTGGGAATCCAGCTGTGCAATTACTGCATATTGTTGAAAGACCAACTGCATTGCAATAAGAGATAAAAGTGCTATTTGACAAAAACATACTATAGATAAAAGTGTAAATATGTCAGAGAACTTGAAACAGGAGTCAGTTATATTTATATTGCTGAAACTAATTGACCTTTGTGGGTTTCTTTATTTTTTTTAAAAAAAGAAAACAACAATGAACAAGTATAATTTCTTGAATCTCTGAACTTTTTTTAATATAGCATGCCATTTTTAGACTGGCATGCTGTCCTAATGTCTGAGAAGCGTGAGGGTTTCTGCAGGTAGAATTTGATTCAGCGAATAAAGCCAGCAGGTGAAAATTTCTGATTCTCATTTAATTGCACATCTGACCATCTTTGGAAAGCGCAAGGAGATATTTCAAAGTTATCAGGATATTTGAAAACTGCCAGTTTTATTTCCACAAGCCTTTGTTGTCATTTTGTTTCAGTGACAACTTTATGCTTCTGAAATACTTCCCTCCTCCTTTCTCTTCAGATCCCATGTTCTGTAATTCACTTCTCCGTCGTTATGCTGATCTTTTAGTGTTAATTCAGTGTTCAGGAAATGATCCATGAGACATACAGGTTACCACTAAGCTAGTGTACCAGATAATTTTGCGTAAGTATGATTCTACATAAAATCCAGACTATAAATTAGTCAACGCATATTACATGAAGAGCAATGGTTAAGAAAACAAGTGAATCACTTTGACACTGTTCAGCGTACTTCATAAAAAGCTCTAATTATATTCCTCCATATCAGTCTAAAAACATGAAAACTTCAGGAATCTTACACTGATGGCAACATCAACTCTTCCACCACTAAATGTGCCAAAGAGTATCAGAGAAAAAAAATGGTGAAGGTATTGTGCTCAACAGCATAGTAGAGTTCCTGTGCTCCAGCAGCGTAATAAGGCCATACATCTTACAAACCCCGTTCTCTCCTGTGAGTTAGTTAATAACAGAAGGAACTTTCTTTGGGTTTACCTGTCAGATATATGATACATCTTTCAGTGAGCGGAATTTTTCTACCTCATGCTACAATGGTGGCTTCAGAAGGAATTATTATTTCTAATTCATCAGTCTTGTGGAGAAGAGTCAGAGGCAGCAAAATGTAAATCTCTTTATAACTAAATTAATCCAATCCTTTTTCATTTGTCATCACAGTGACAAAGCTCTATTGTCAGCTAAACAGATGTACTAAACGCTTGTCACTTGTGTGTGTTAAAAGAGCTCCAACTAAAAAGATAATTTCTCCTGACTAATACACGTCAAAGCAGAAAAACTCTTTTGTTTAGTAATTTACTTGGGTGTTTTTGCTTTACATCAACTTCTAGTGCCACTGGTACATAGACGAAGAATCATGAATGTGTTACACCTTTTCAAATTCCAGAAACCCCTAGATCCTTTTATGCCTTCATTCTGTCTTTATATAAAAATGCACAGAGTTTATGATCTCATAATGAAAGAATACTTGCTTAAATATTCCTGTTGAAACACAAATGTTGACCTTCAACCAAGCCTTAAGTTAGAACCTCTTTCCCTTTAATTTTTCTGGAATAGACATACTTTGCAACAGGAGAACAATTTTCTTTGCAGACCATGCTTCTTTTATTTTTTCTAATGATTTAACATTATTTAGAGGTTTTGTTGTTGCTGTTGTGGTTTGGTTTTTTTTTTTTTTTAGAAAAGTGGAATATAAAACTTTCTTTGAAACTGAAAAGAAAGCATTACATTTTAATATTAGAAAACCAAAGATTCATATATTAAGTCACTGTTATCATAAGAAAAATCAAGTACACTTTTCTCCTGCAGAAAAACAACATAAATGACAAAAACAATGTGACAGTATAAAAGTAATCAAGATATTCAAGGATCATCCTTATTCTTAGCTATAAATTATGATTTTTGTATTCTATTCCTCTACCTTAAATCACTTGCAGGCTATTCTAATTCTGGGAAATGCACCATAAAGTACTGATTGCTGACTTAGCTTTGTTCGCATTGAAATAAAATAAGAATGAAAATTACATCATCCAAACTAAGATGCCTAAAATATGTGACGGTATTTTGGTCTTGAAAATAATAAAAATACTTGTACTTGAGCAAACAAACTATATCGTACATTTTGCAAGCACTTTTCAGAGTTCTTTTATAAAGAAAAGGAGCTTATCTGCCCAGAGCTGTTACACCCAAATTGCAGCTTAGGTTAAGAGGTCCTTCAAGAAGAGTTCCTAAGAAGGTATTTCCTAGTGAAGTATTCACTAAGTCAAGAAGAAGAACTGGGCATTAGGTCTAGAAAACTGCTATTTTCAAACGTTCTCTGAGAGTCTAAAGTCAATCTCATATCCTGTTACTTTTGAGAAAAAATTGGGCACTTATAACACATTTCCAGAATCTTACACAGGCTGTCTTCCTTATCTGTTGCAGGCTGGTAATCTCTATCTTCTGGAAAAATTATTAATAAAGGTACTTGTGTATTCATCAAGATCTATCTCTAAGAATAAAGCAAGTACTAATAATGTTGATGAATAATTGGCATTTGAGGATCTAAATGAAACTGTAGCCTCCTCATTCCCAGTCTGGGCAGGCAGGCTTTCTGTCTGCTTCTAGCCAGAAAAAAAAAGGAAAAAAAAAAAAATCTGATGGCAATCTTAGTTGCCAGTTGCATGAAAAGAAGAAAAAGACATTGAACAAGAAATTAAGGCAAATCTCTGAACAAATACTGTTTTGTTGGGGTTTTTTCCTATTCCACAAATGAAATACAGTTTCTGTAATTTTTATAATGATCTAGGGAAAAAAAAAAACAAACAACCAAGCTGTACTTGCAGTTTCTCCCACAGACCTCTTTTCCACACTAATGTGCACACAGATGTAAATGCCTATACATGCATATTTGAAAGGATGGGGGAAGGCTGAAATCAGCCGAAGAAAGTTGTGCTATCTCATTTGTGTTTGCAGCATGAGGATGAATCTCTCTTCTGTGTAATGCCAGAAGATAACTGCCTGCATTGCAGTAAGCATTCCCCTTTCTTGCTCTCTTCCAAGAGAAAAGCTTATGAAGCACTCACTATAGGAGATTGCTTATAGCTAAAGGCAGGTCAAGAAGCATGGTGTTACTGGTGGTTTTAAGATCTCTAGGTCATTACTGAAATTTCCTGGTCACTTAAAATTTTAGTCTGGGAAATTTTTTCCTCTGTTTCAGAAAAAATGGAGCTTTAAATCTCTCTTGGCCAGACATGGTACATTATACTTCCCACAGTCAGCTCAGCATGTGATCAACTGGTAACACATTTCCTTTTCTTTCTCTTCCCTGTTCTCATCAAATTGCTGCTTTTGGTTAAGCAGCACTAGTCTTTGGTTTACCATATAATGTGGCCAGTGTGTAACCTTTCGTGCGAGTATAAGAGGAGGAGAATGTCTTATGGTTTGGATTTTTTGTTGTTGTTGTTGGGTTGCTGTTTTTTTTTTCAACAGTAATTTAAGGAGACTGGACACAGTGAGGCAGGAGGTCCCTTCCAGCTCTATAGTCCCTTATCAGAGGTATTAAAAAAATCAATAGGAGTTAACTGTCTTAATACTGGTAAAGTGACTGCATTTGACTTGACTAGTTTTCCCTCTATTAGAGAGCAACTTCAGCATTTCTGTAACGTCAAATTCACCTTTCAATATACATTACTGCTGATTTTTCCACCACCACCTCCATCATCACCCCCGACTCCCACGTCATATATTTGTACATATTCTAGAACACCAAGACTGACATTTCTGGGTAAAATCACAATGTAACTAATAATAAAAATGAATATTACTCCTAAGTAGAAAGACTATCCACAGATAAAAAACAAAATTAAACACTGGCTGTCAGAGGCAAACAAATGCACATTTTCAATTTTAGATGGTCGCTTTGCATAGACAGGAAAAAGAAAATATATATAATTTTTTTTTTAATCAAAGAAGTCAGCAATACATTGAAATATCTAATGCTTATATGTTCATTTTAGCACTTATTCAAGTGAGAGCATAAAACTTAGATACAGTTTTAAACTTATTTTTGTTGAGTTTAACAGAAGGAAGAGAAAAGGAACAAAATTAAACGTTACTGGCAGACCATCTATAAAGTATGCTAAGCTCATCAATTCTTAAAAAAAAATATTGGGAAATGGCCAAGTTATTAAACTTTGCAAAAGAGCTGCTTAGCATTCACAATGCTCAGTACCACTAATGCTATGAACGTCTCACAAAAGCTCAGAATACTTTTATTTGGGTTAAAAGAATGTCATTTGCAAAAGGAGTTCAGAAAAGAATGCTGCTGAAATGCCTTTGAGAAGCCTCAAACCCTGCTCTGACAAATATACCTTGATTTCAGTTCTAATTCTAACTACAAGAAATACGCCTTCTAACTAGCAGTTCATTTTCAGTGCAACTTCATGAAGTTAGTGTAATGCTGGGGATATACTCCATCACTAATATCACCAGATATTAATGGTGATAATTATCACCATATCCCAGAGACAAGGAAACAACTTAAAGCACAAAGAGAAAAACTATACTCCCAATACCAGTTTTCTACCACAACTTCCCCCCTTCCTTTTTTTTTTTTCATTCTGTTGTTATTGAACGAGGTTCCAAAAAAACCTCAGCATCATAATAAAAGCATGGGGTTTCAGCAGAGACATAGGATAAAATATCTACTGTCTCAGTCAGTGTAAGGAATCGGGAACAGGTTGTTGCAGGGTGCTGGTAACCTCATTCTCATATACAGCAAAAGGCACTCCTTGGTTCCAGGTGGTTTCTGAAAAGCAGAAATGGAGTTTTTCTGCTTGCAATTCTGTCAATTTGATCAAGACTAGAAAAAGAGGTGAGTCAAGCAGCACAAAATTAACCATTCTCACACGGCAGGGCAGGGAGAAAACACTACAGCACATGATCTTGAACCTTCTTCAGCAAACTTAGGAGGAAGAAGTGGATGCAGAGTGTGGTGTAAAAGGATGGTAATCAGTGGTAAGAAGGGCATTTAGGTGAAAATCTGAGCCTGGGAAACTTGCCTAATCTCAGTTTTCACCACTGGCCCTGCAACTTTGTGACATTTCTTAATCCTGCCACTAGAAAATATGGTTTCCAGTAAAAACATGTAAGAGTATCTGTATTGTTCTCCAAAGTAATTAAATTATCTCTCTGTTTTGAAAACAAATGGATGTTTTCATAGTTCATAAAAGGATTTATTCCTCCCAAAAAAATCTTCATCTGAGCCATTCCTTTTGGAAGAGTATTCATGTTGTTGAGAATGAAACTTACTTTTCTTCTCCCATGTCAACAGACCTGCAAAGCCAGAACAAAGGCAAAAAAGCAGAGGCTGCCACAGGAACTGGCTATCATTTGTATAGGAAGCTTTCTCTAACATCTGGAGCTGTCAGTCTGCTGTGAAAATACAACTAATTTCTCATCAGTAAAACCATGAAATACAAATCTTCGTATATCAAGTCTATGGAAATTGTCATGTTGTTCCTTTACAAACACTTTCCTTGACTTCCTTTTTAACCTAGATAGCCCAAGACTTCTCAATATCTGCTTCATGTTGTAAAATGCCTGTACTCTTCCCTTAGCTCTGTTAAGGATGTTTTTTTTCTCAGTATCAGTTAAGCAAGCACTAAATCCATGGAAAAGCTGTCAACTTCATTTTACCTACTTCTTTTTTTTATTTTATTTTGAAACATAAAAACAATTTTGTCTTTTTGAGTAAGAGTTTGTATTAAAGAGAAGCTGATTATTCTTACTGCAACACCAAATTCATTTCTGAGTGGCCTAGAAGGTGGCTTGCTGCCATACATACAAAACATGCAAACTATTCCTGTCAGTATGAATCACCATACATTTATTCAAAACTGTGCACCTGAACTTACACTCAGCTTTTTCTAGCTTTGGTTAACCCACGTGATTCTGTCATATGCAAATTTCCTTCCTTTTCCCCATTATATCTGCCAGTAAATTCATAACAAACACGTATTTCAGAGTGACCAGTGAAAAAAAAACAGAGTCAGGACAAGTTACACAGATTTCTTTTTCATGGCTGCTCATCTTAAAGAGTTCTGCAGTGATTATTTTTTATAAACAAAGTCAAGACAACACATACATGGATTATTTATTTACTCCGCAACACTAGACAGAATAAACATGGGTCACATTCACATGAGCTGTACACTCCATGGAAAAACTAGACTTCAATCTGAAACAACAACATGATTTCTCTAAATATCATTAAGTAGCAGGAAGCTGTTGTAGGCAAACTTCTTTCTGCATCCAGGAAATATAGCTGGGTTTCTGCTCAGTAAAACTTTTCTTAAAGAGAGTCTTCTAATTGACAGTAAACTTTAGAAAATAAAATAAAATTTAAAAATGTAGAAAAACCACAAGGCATTGCAGGTTGCCCTGAAAAAAAAAAGTGAACATGATGTTGGATTCTTGTGCTAGTCTCAAGGAATAGCATTCAGCAGAGCCAGTCAATATGACTAAAACGTGCATTTATGAAACAACAACTACAAAAATACTTCCATGCCAGTGACAGGAGGTGATTCAACTAGCTGGCTGGCAGTAAAGGTTGTTTACCAGGTTCTGGATTCCTAATTGGGTGCCTAGCTTGCTAAGTAGCAGCTGGTCTTTAATTAGTTGAAAAATTATTATCACTAAAAGTTGCCATAAAAAGAAAGAGAACAATATAATTAAAGCACTAAAATCCATATGGTGGGATATGTATCTTCACTTGTCAATAGCTGTTTTCCCTCTTTTTCCCCACTCAGCATTAATAAGGCAAAACTGTTCATTTGCCAAAAAAATCTTTTTTAATTTGTATTGAAAGTAATATTAAAATGGAAGTATGCTGAAAGACTGCACATAGTGTAATATTTCTCTTTGTGAAATTATTCAAGATACTATTTGCTACAGGGGTAAGTTAGGATTGGCAGTACACCTAATCATGGTAGGACATAATTTGCTCACTTTTGTCCACTACTTATAAAACAAAATTAGATTAAAACATCTTTGTGTATAGTATAAGACTTAGCAAAATACAAATTTTATGTCTGTGATGTATTAAATATGAAAATTTACCAAAATATGAAAAAAATATTTTCTTTCTCTGTTTTTGGTATTAACTCTGTTTAGTGTCCAGATTAGTTGCAGAAAATGGTTGAACTCTGCATTGCTCATATTAGCAGCAGGCAATCTCCACTTATCTGTGTTTGTTATTGTTCATATTACAACAGAGAAATCTAGAAAACAAAATTATCTTCTGCACTACAGGAGTAGATTGCCAATGTTCCAAGTCTAGAAAAATCTTTGTTAGCTGGAGTTAAAACCAGGACATTCAGTATAAAAGAAAGGGACTGTTTGAAAGCCTAAATTGCCAACTGTCTCAATTATCTTGAACTCTACCTCTGCAGCACAAAGTTGAGAAAATTAATTTTTAAAATAACCCTTCATCATAAAATCAATTGATCCTTGGCAGTAACTACATAAACTGCAAACAGCCTTTCATAATTTTACATAAACCTTCCTTTAAGGTTAGGAAGTTGCAGACAAAGAAGAAAATATTCATCAGATAAGCAGCATATAGCAATATGCATCAGCTTCAGTCCTTCACTATAATGCCTTCCAAAGGCTAAGACACTATCTTTTTCCCCACTGAAGTGTTTTTTCCCATCTAGATTCTTCTACATTCAGACCTCACTTGTATTAGTCAGCAGAAGAGATGAATGTGCCCTAGGGCAACTATATTACAGTAAAAAAAAAAAAAATCAACTTTCCAGCTTAAAGCACATTATCACTAGGTCTTCAAATTACATTGCTAGGATGACGTAAAAAAGGTTTATTTAGGAATTCTACTTCATTTTTCTCTTCAACTGATTTTAAGAGGATGGTAGTGTATTTTTTGTAATTTAAGATACAAAGTTTTTTTTTCTGAACGTGAAATTATTTAATACTTGTATGTTTATAACAAAGACATGATTTCATTTTGGTAAAATGAGAATAATATTGGACTTCCATTCAGATTTAAGGTCTGATCTGTGCTGATTTACCTCTTTGAAAAAAAAACTTCAAAACGCATATTTTTAGCAAATTATTTAAATATCTGTTTCATTAAACTTTAATTATTAAAGTATAATTCAGCAAATATTAAAATAATTCTGCATTCAACTACTAACTGATTAACGATTCTTCTATAACACTTTAAGACAGGACTTAACATTCATGAAGAATTCAGACCAAATTTCTGTAAAACAAAGTTTCTTTCTCTAAACAGCCACTGCTTTTTGCAGGAAGTGGAATTTTTTTCTGAGGGGGAAGAGATTTGATTTAATATATTTAGTTCTTCTCCTGTCCTTAATAACAAAATAATCCCTTAATGATGGTTGATACGTTTTCCATCCCACTGCCACCCACTGGTCAACAAAGATCTCTGTGGGACTGAAAACATGACTTATATCCTTGAACCATTGTATGCTGAAGAAATTCAATACACTATGAAAAGACAGTGAGGGCACTTGTAACTCATCCCTGCATTATCATTTTAAAAATATCACTGCTAATATTTGTTCCTCATTATGTTCCCACCAGTGTTCCCAGCTGTGTGACCGCTTCCTGGTCTGGGTAGAATAGAGAGGTCCTGATTTACTCTGACAGCACAAATGGGTCAGTGGAACTGGGGGGACCTCTCTCCCTGTACTCCTATGAAGCACAGGAAGGTGGAGTCTGGATCAAGGGGAAAATGGAGGTACTACTGAAGATCAGTGTTTAGCCCTGCCAGCAACTAAAGGCCACACAACCACTCACTCATTCTCCCCACTCCCAGGAGATGGGGAAGAGAATTAAAGGGGAAAAGAGAAAAAGATCCATGTGTTGAGATAAGAACAATTTAATAATAATAATATATGAATATATATGTGTATGTGTATAATGATAATAATACATACAAATAAGTGATGCGCAGTGTAATTGCTCACCACCCTGTGACTAACATCTCTCTTGTCCCAGCAAACGATCCCAAAACACACAAGTCCTAAAACCACAATCCCGGATGAGTGAGAGGCCTGAAAAGAGAAAGAGAGAGAGCACTCCAAAAGCCCAAGAGTTATTGCCCCCAGAAGAGCAAAAGCACTTCTTCCCGGTCAACCCTTGTCTATACACTGGGCATGACGTTGCATGACATGGAATACTTTATTGGCCAGTTTGGTCGTCAATCCTAAGTCTCAGTTCAAATCATAAGGGGAGTTGTGGACCCTCTGTCCCAGCCATGCTCCCTACCCTATCCTGTTGTGCTCCTGCACACTGGCAAGAACATGGGAAGCTGAAAAGTCCTTGAGGTCTCAGTGCCAACTATAAACCTCAGTGCGCTATCAGTGTTCTTCTCATAACGAATCCCACATTGAAACTAAAACACAGAGTTGTTCTAGCTGCTGAAACAAAGAGCTAACCCTGTCCCGGCTGAAACCAGGACAGTCAATTTGGCACTCCACAGGAATGTAATTCACTTGGCTTGGACAGCAAACCTGCCATAAGGTTAACAACAAGGTCATGACAGCAGCTTTGAAATATGTTTAATAAACACATACATACCAACTAACAGAAGCAGAAGCAGCACCAGCATTGGAGAAATACTTGATGAACTGCAAAGAGAAGCGCAATGACTAAATACTTTCACTCACAACTGTGCGTGTACGAGCACAAAAGTGTGTGTCACCAGTCTGAGACACAACCATTTTCTTCAATTTTATAACATGTATAACAGGAGACTGCCATTTACACTTGCATACAGCTTTGTTGCAGTAAGGATTTCGTAAGTTTTTTTTCAATAAAGTTGGAACCATATTTATTCATTTGAGTTTTTCTCTACTTTGAAAATTATTTTCATTTGATTCAGTGTGGAAATCTGTATCAAAATAAGCCATCGTAGCTGACACATTGTTGCATGGACCTGGATTCAACCTTCATGTAATTTCTAGTAGCAGGTGATAAATGAAGGGATGTAAAAAGAGAACCGTTACAGAATTCTGATGAGCAAGCCCTTTCTAACTTCAACAAGAAAAAACAAAGACACTATCTGATTTCCATGAAACAGATCGGGTATCACAAGCAGCAGCTGGAAAGGAGCTTATTAAAACATAACTGCTAAAAGACAACACGCTTAAGGTATCTATTTTCTGTGAGAGCTAAGCCACCCTGTCTCATTGAAACTTCTCTAAACTCACTAAAGCTTACATGGAGAGCAGGATTAAATACAAAATAATAGCAGCAAAATAAAACGTTGAGAAAATCTTTATTTCTTTAATCACGGTTATCAAATACAATAGTTTTAAGCCAGCTTTCTGCACTGTAAAGACCAGTAGTCTTTAAAGTTAAAAAAAGAATTTTTTATGCACAACAAATTTTTAGTTAGTTACCTGATGTTTCATTTTCTGGAAACAGCCCATACTTAAAACTGAAAAGAGTGTTTCCTCTTGCTACAGTCCCTCAATATAGCTCAACAAACTAGAAAACTTTTCGTTATTTTTAATCTTATATCCTACACTTCATAATTTCATTAGCTATTACTTACAACTGTGGATAAGTTTTGCCTTGGTAAGTAGCCATAAAGGTCACCTGCAAGTCATCTAGATGTTAAAAACATAACAAATTTAGGGAGGTATATTTGTAAAACAGCCTAAGACGTTTCAGTTGAAAATTCTGCAATCTTTTATTCACTAAACTGCTTTGGTATGGGAAAGACAAACAAAAAGAACCTAGTTGATCTTTTTGTTTTTTAGAATTTTTTCATTGTTTCTGGGTTATATGCTTCAACAAGGTGAGCTGCCTGGTACACTTCTCCCTCACAGCTCCATGTTAATGCAAAGTTCTGAGATCAAGAAACTACAAGGGGCAAACATAAGCAACTTATAATAGCTTGCTTACATTAGTCAGCATGTGGCATATGAGCACAAAATATTTACAAGGTTCATTTTACATGCACATTAATTACGTAAAATTAGA
The DNA here is from genome assembly GCF_009769465.1 of Tauraco erythrolophus. Classification (NCBI taxonomy): domain Eukaryota; kingdom Metazoa; phylum Chordata; class Aves; order Musophagiformes; family Musophagidae; genus Tauraco; species Tauraco erythrolophus. Next base: position 45,698,347 of record NC_141469.1, read on the forward strand.
CACACCAAGAGAGAGCCATTAAGTGTCGATTAAACAATAAGATCAAGAATGTTGGCCGTGCTGGTAATAAGAAACCTAGAGTTTACTTCCAAAGGGAAGACAGTTCATTAACATTTTAATTTGTTTCTCAACAGTTCAATTATAACATGCCTAATGTACTGGACATTAACCTTTGGGGGCCTGAACCAAACTGTAGATCAGAGTAAAATGACCTTACCTTCTTCATGAAGACGTAGATGCGAATTTTGGGGAACTTTTATTACTGTCAAACAGTTTATCACCTTACTCTGAAACCTCTGCTAAGAGGCATACCTCCTTCACTTGTAAATGTTTAGGGCAACATCCAATAAATCGATGAGAAATTGTTCTTTTCCACTGGAATCTGGAGTTCTACAACTGAAAATAAAGTGCACACAAATGTCAGGGGACACAAGAGCAAACATTTGGTCTTAAGAAGAAACATGAAAAGTGGCAAAATGACACTTTTTTCAATAGCATAAAACTTATGGCACACTGAATGTGTTAGATATCTTAGACTGCCTGCATGCTAAAGCTTTCTCATGGTTCAGTCGATTGTCAATTAACTTGAGTTAATTGACTGCAAAAGAACTGAAGTTAACAATTAATTTTAATATACAAATACGGATACCAAAGTTTGTTCCAAAAAATCTATGGCAGAGTACTGATTCTAGGAAAGAAAACAGTTTTTGGTGTGCATAGTAGTTCAGAAGTTGTTATTACAAACAGATAGTTACGTGGACTCTAGCCTTTTAATAAAACTAAGGTTATTGTCTGAAAATGGAGTATATAAATAGGAATGTTAACAAGATTTTTTGTCTCAGAGTAAAGCCTGTATAATTTTGCTTGCATTCAGAATTCTTCCTCCTGTTGGCCTGGCAGACGTTTTATCTTGATAATAAAAAAAATAATAGGAGAAAGTAAGTGATTTTTGCAATTCGAGTAGCATATAAATTGGTCCTCCATTTAAGATATAATCGTAAATACAGCTGCATAGTTAGTATCTTTTTACTGTGCAATTTCTTTTCACAGTTTATTAATTGTGAAGAGATAACTTGAAAACAAACAAAAAAAATTGTAATTTTATTATAGTGTCCTGTATGGTCATAAGGATGGGATATACTTTTATGTGTTCTCATTAATGATACATCAGGGAATAGAAAGGTGGACATCAATAACTAAAGTTGAAAACCTTTTTAAGAATGGACAACATACTGTACTTCTGGAGGCAACAAGGTGTCTGGCACCCCTTTAAGTTTTACTACTTATTTTTCAGCTCTGAATAGCTGACAATAGGTAAGACTAAAGAAGATTGTCATCATAGGTGTCAAGTGAAAACAAGGGGATGTGAGTGCAACAGAACACAATGTGATCACTCTTTTTTTAATAAATAAAATACATCTTCAAAGGCAGTAAAGAAGCAGGTACTGGAAAGGGTAAAATAAGGTACATGCAACAATAATAGTTCATGTCTATGCATTGCTTTTGCTTAAGGCAATCAGGAAAAAATTGAGTGCTGTACTTGTCGATTAAAATGTCTTCTTAAAAAGTGAAAACAAAAGCTTGAAAGGAAAATTTGAATGAAATGTTAGTTTATTTGTAAAAAACATCTTTGAACTACTTTTTCACTTGTACTGAAAGTTTTTCTATGAAAACCAAAGTGATATAAGTGCACCACCAAAAAAGGTTACTGATGAGTGACAAATGTGTGATACTATTGACCACACGCTTTAACAACTTTTTTTGTTACGTACCTTCAAACATACCAGGTTATGTTCTGCCAGAACTGCATGAAATCAAGCAAAGGAAGTTATGCCAGTCTGCTGCATGACTTCCATTGCTTGATTAGCCAAAAAAAACCCCAAATCACATGAAGCCTCCAGAACCTGTGAAGAGGAAGATTCTATTCAATATAAACATCCAAAAAGAGTATTCACCCTAATACACTGGTACAGTTAACTAAAATCTGATTATAAACTTTGGCCATTTAAAGTGTGCAGAATACATCAGGAAAAGAAATTAGGTTAGTTCCACGAAAATGTTATTTGACTGTAGATTTCATTAGTCTTCACTAAATAGATCAGCATGACAATAAACTCTAACAAAGACCATCTACAAATAAGACACGCTTTTTGATACCTCTCAGGAGTGCAAATTCCAGGGACAGGCCAGAGCATATGCTCAAAGGTGGAAAAAAACTTTGTTGTTTACAGAGCAGGGGTTTTCACCATTCTTGCCTTAGTTGCACATTCTAGTTATGCCTGGCAAACTGTAGAACTCTGCAGATCAGTTTAGTCCTAAAAATGAAATTTCCAAAAGCTACAGCAGAGAATTAGCACCAATCAGTAAATAATGCATGACCAGATGCATACCAACAAGGCCTAAGTCTGGACTACAGTGTCCACAAGTTGGAAGGGAATCAGAGAAACTCCTAAATTCCATTTCTTTGAGCTATATTTGAGGCCTTTCTGTAACAACGGAAATAAAAGATTTGGAAAAACCGTGGAGAGAACATTCATCTTTGAAGTCCTTCGTAAAACGCAGGTGCAATTTCTTGCCAATGACTTCTGACCTTGATTCAAGCCATTTGAAATATTTACTTGATCACTCTAAGCCACCTGAGGGAGAACGAATTATTCTAAGGCAAATAGCAATCACCTCTTTGCAGAACTGATTTGTATTTCAGCATGGGTGTCATCGCTCTGTCTTGTAACACGCCTCTCAAAAATCATTTAATATAGGAAGCTTATGCAAACCTATTAAGGAAGAGGGTTATTTTATATGTGTTTTTGTTTTGTTCTGTTTATGTTTGTGTGTTTGGTTTTGGCTTGGGTTTTTTGTTTGTTTATTTGTAATTTAATAGATTTTTCAAGATGCATTTCTGGCTGTGCATTTGGAATTCTAAACTAATGACGTTTTTTGAAACCCAAATAGTATGGAGAAAGAGGAGGTGGCCATAAGAGACTCAACTGGAGATAAATTAACTGCTGATTGCAGAAACGTCAGATTCCCTGTAACTACTTCCTCATCATTGGCCATAGAAAATCAAGGTTATGTTATTCAAATAAGCAACGTATTCATGGCTGTTGAATTTCAACAGCAATATTTTGTCTAATGTTTCCAGGTTGTTTTGACAAATTCCAATAGTAAATATATCCTACATCTACACTTTTTATTAATTCAGCCATGTACAGGAAACTTTTGAATTTTTTTCATGACTGACATTAAAAAAGATGTATAATCATCACAGGTTATGTGTTTATCCCAGAACTACTATTCAGAAAGAATTAAACAAGTTAATGCTGCCATGATGTAGCTGGTTTGTAGGAAAGCAAACCTTTATAAATGGTCTTTAAAAAAATACTTTACATTTAGTGACTTCTCTCTACCAAGATTTAACTCCTGGAAGATAAACTTTCTAAATGAAGCTCAGTTACTAATATTGAAAATTCATAGAATGTTCAAGCTAGTGAGAACTTGTCCTTTGAATTTACTTCTATTTTGCTATTTAACAAGTAGAAAAGAAACTTTCTTAAACTAATAGTGGGATTTCTTTCTATCTTACAAGTAATTCATATTTATTTCTCTGTACACTAGTTCTTAGAACAGATCGTAGAATGGTTAGGGTTGGAAGGGACCTCAAAGATCATCTAGTTCCAAACCCCCTGCCATGGGCAGGGAAACCCTCCACTACTCCAGGTTGCCCAAAGCCTCATCCAACCTGGCCTTGAACACTTCCAGGGATGGGGCATCCACAACTTCTCTGGGCAACCTGTTCCAGTGCCTCACCACCCTCTGAGTGAAAAATTTCTTCCTTCTTTCTAATCTAAATCTGCCCTCTTTCAGTTTAAAGACATTTCCCCTTGTCCTATCACTACATGCCCTTGTAAAAAGTCCCTCCCCAGCTTTCCTGTAGGCCCCCTTTAGGAATTGGAAGGCTGCAATAAGATCACCCCAGAGCCTTCTCTTCTCCAGGCTGAACAGCCCCAACTCTCTCAGCCTGTCTTCATAGCAGAGGTGTTCCAGCCCTCAGATCATCTTTGTGGCCCTCCTCCGGACCCGCTCCAGCAGCTCCATGTCCTTGTGCTGGTGACTCCAGAGCTGAACACAGTATTCCAGGTGGGTCTCATGAGAGCAGAGTAGAGGGGCAGAATCACCTCCCTCGACCTGCTGGCCACACTTCTTTTGATGCAGCCCAGGATACATTTGGCTTTCTGGGCTGCCAGTCCTACATTTTCAAAATTCATTTTCCTAAGCTGTGCTATTCAAGATCAAAAAGTGTCAGAAAGAGAACTAAACCAACAATCTCCAAGATACGGATAAAATGTACTGCTGTTTCACTCATTGATTTAACTAAGACTCCAAGACATTTTCATACATGAATGTCATTTGATCTCCCATGAAACCAGGTTTCCTCTGGAAGGAAAGTCTGTAAAGATCCTCATGTGAAAATTGTTCTACCTTTAACAGCCTGGGAAGACCTTAGGATTGTCATATGCAGTTCATGATATTTATCATCCAATGAGCTTGTACATTTCCAATGCATAAGATGAATGAGTAAACAGTGGGAAAAAAAACAACCCTGAAAACAAACTTAAGTGCTGGACACCAATCACTAGTGTAAAATACTAAGACACAATAAACTAAAGGCTAATGGCTAAAGTCTATTTGGAGAAATTATATTTAAATCATGCTGTAATTTAAATAGACCTATAAAGCAAAACTAGTCAAATACAAACACATTATTAGCTTTTAAATGGAACATACTGAAAACGTAGATAGGGGAGAAAATGACAATTTATAAAACTCATACGTACAGCAAACCTCAATTTATTCAGACTTATTAGTTCTTAAGCAGTCTGCAGTACTGGACAAACCAATGCTAATTAAGTTTTGAAAGAAAAGGCTTTACTGTTTATGTAACCAAAGGTATAATTTGCAAGAAATTGCATTCTTTATTACCAGGCAAAAGACATATTATAGGGTCATTAAGGCACTGAACTAAAATAATTTAAAAAGGCAAACAGTACATTTGCTTTAGTTGCCTTCTGATTTGCTGAGGACTACAAATCTAAATATGTAGAACACCTTCATGGACGTTTATAGAAACGGGTCACAGAACTTTAACACGTATTTGTCAACATCTAAATCTCTCTTGGCCAGTTCAGCGAACTCCCTTTTTCTATACGGAAATACTGAGATGATGTCTACCCGGATTTGAGATAAAGGTGAAGGCAAGCTTGATGTAATGGGCTTGACCATAATGCACATAGCATCTTCAACTCAAGCCAAAGCCAACAGTCAGAGATGTCACAGGATCTAAACAGAAAGCATGGCTAAAGTTTGAGTCATAAATTTAAAAAGCAGAGCAAAACCACATCAAGTCAATGAGTAGAATGGGAATGTGTATGAAAGAGAACCTAAAAATTAGGATGTTCCAGAGTCTCTGACACAGAATAGGGTCTAGAACAAAAAGAAGGAAGATGACATTTGCAAAACTTTACAATCCAGAAATTGTGTCTCAATCAGAGTCACACAGAAAAAGGCAAGCTCTGCATGAACACACTCTGTAGATCTCAGCTGGTCAAACTGACCTGACACTACAGCACACTCTGCTGAGGCACAAAACCTATTAATCACATTGCTCTTTTGAACTGGTGACCCAAAATGATATTGCAGAAAAAGGATCTGTTAAAGAAAAATTCCAAAACAGTAGTCAATATTCAGCTGAACTAAAGAAGAAAACCAACAGATTCTAGATTGTATTTTTCTTCAAGTTTTGGGTTGTTTCTCTCCCCCATCCTAATAAATATGAAAAAAAAACCCACAAAAAGAAAACAGGGATTATGTTAAAGCAATTATTATAAATCGCGCATTTATGGCAGCTTTACAACTATGGTGGTTGCAGAAGTGCAACAAGGTAATGATGAGCCTAAGATTTACTAAGACTTTAAACCTACTCTTCCTACTGTTATAAACCCATACAAAATATACCTGTGTCTCATTTAACTTTTTTTGCAGATCAGAAAGTAAACACTCACCAGGCTATTCAGTAGATTTCATACGGAAAGACATACAGAAATTTTTTTTTTTTTATAATTTTTATTATTTTTTTCTGAAAAAATCCATCATCTATTTTAGAGAAATAGCATTTATTCAAATAATTACCATTTATTCTCGGAAAATTACACTACTTTTACCATTCCACAACATGGCAAAGGAACAATAAAAGATCAGCAGCCATTAAGGTATTGTGACAACACACATTTATTTTGCAGGTCTTACATGATGTCTGAAATGTGTAGTGCAACAATACGTCAGATAATTGGTCCAAAACTTTGCTACCTATTTGAAAAAATTAATTGCAAATTTTATTTAAACATATTTTAGTAAACACATTTTCTTCTTGATTTTTAGGGCCTTTTAAGAGCAGCTATACAAATACTTTGTCTGTGATAAGCTTTTGAAATAGAAGAAATGTTTCTGTAGTCCTTAGATCCAATAAAAACATACAAAACATTTTCTTCATGGACATATTCACTTCAATGCACAAAACCCTTCCATTGCTCCATTTATTCCATTAGTGTACAGGCTTAAATGATGCGTGAGGCTTTCTGCAGTGAGGTGAATGTCATTTTTAAGAACCCAATAAAAAGATAAATAATACAGCAACTATAACTCAATACTGAAAAATATTTGCAAATAAAAGTACAACTGTAAACAGTACATTCAGGTCCAGCCTCAGACAGAAAGTGAAGTTATTTCCCCTGATGGAATCAGGCCCCAATTCAAATCAGCCTTTAAGAATGTGCTCATTAACAGTAAGCACCAGTTTTAGTCAAAACAATTTAAGTTCAGGCTTATATACTTTCTTGAGCCAGGACCTCAATGATTTCTTAGAAGAGGCTCAATCACAAATTAAAGGTAGCAAAACAGTCAATAGTGCACTGGGAAAATTAAACTCTACAAACTTGTTTCAGATTTAACAACTGATCAAATACGGTAAGTGCAAAGTCTAAAAGACTAAAATTGCTTTGTCAGTGCCACATTCCAGAAGAAAAGATACAAAACACTAAAATACTTGAGTTTGATATCATTTTCCTTGTACTTCCTAGAAGAGTTGCCAGATACATTATTTGAGTCACTTGTCTAATTTCTTCAATCAAACAAATTATTTTTCCAATTAAGCTGCTCAATGCAATCAAGAATAGAAGTAAGTAATGTGAGAAATGTTATGGCACCTGTGACTACCAAAAATAGAAGAGGGGATAAGTGAGCATGCTGCTTCTATATGGGAAGAAGTTCTGGAGGAACATAAAGCATCCTCAAAACTACCCATTAATAAATGTCATTGATGTTGATTAAATTGAATTTTACCTCTGAAATCTTAAGGAATTAAGAGATTGTTTAAAACAATTTCCAATAAACAAGAAACAGTTTAAAATTCTCTTCTACCCCAAGAGGTCTAGCCAATTCTAATCAAACTTGAGGAACACTAAAGGCGTCAGCAAGTTCTTACTGGGCTGGCGAAAATCTCTGGCAGAGTTAGCTAATCAGACCACAAAAGGGACGGCAACAAAATAAAGCAGATGCTGTTATTAATGCCTCCCCTGAAGCAAAAGTGCAGCGTGAGTTCATTACCTCTGTGCTCTGTTAGTCCTGCTGCTTAACCATACAGCATCTGTAACACCTGGAAACTGCCTCAGCACAGCAGTGCCTTTTACCCATCCAACTGTTATGGGACAAAGTAAAAACTGGGATATGCCATGAAAGAGGAAGCAGGCAACCCCGTGGGATAAGTCAAGGTGAGATCCACAAAACAAGTGAAGAAAACCAAATAATGTAATTGCCCACATAGGTTTTGTTTTGAAGCCAGATTCTGATTTTTAAACGTGAGGAACTCAGGGCTTAGAAACCAAAGCAGCTGTAGGGCAGTACATCATCTGTCATCAGGAACTGCTACCTACATACTCATAATGCAGCAAATGAGGTAACTGAGGCTGTTGCCTCAACCTTGAGACCTCTCCTCACACTCACAAGAGCCATGCTACAGTTGTAGCACAAGCATTTCCTAGTCCCTGCAAACAGCATACATTTCACCTTTATCATCATGGTAAAGGGAAAGGCTCATCTCCTCACCCATTTAGTAACTGGCACTTCTTAATTGTGTGGGTTAGTACCTTTCTGGTAAATATGTTTGTGTGGGGACAATTTTTTCTTAAGGAAAATATTAATCAGATGCCGGCACCAAGCAAGCTCTATCCAAACTGATAGAAAAGTCTGCCTTTGTCACCCTGAGTTAAACAAGGTCTGATTATAAAATTAATTCAGCATGTTGAGCAAAAAGAGATGATGCTACTCTCCCAATCCACACCACCTTTTAAATTAGATGTTGCTTTGAAGACTTCTTTATGTCATCTTCAGTATTTTCTCTCATTGCTTAGATGTCATAATCATACGTACACCATACACATACAGTTTCGAGACACAAGAACTAATACGTTGTCTTATCTACTACTTTCCTCTCTCTCTCGATTCTTTCACATGCTGCTGTCAAAGAACACACTGCTTCTCTATGGAAGCAGATATTAATTTTTTTCTTAAATACAAAAAAATCACATTTGAAAATCACTTTTCAAAGCAGATGGTACTCATTTTTATAGTGTTAGACAATTAAAAATATTGCAGGCCAACAGTATCAATTTCAGTGTATATGTTGTCTTCCTTCCAACAATATCTCTCCAGTACTTACAAGATGGTACAGAACATAAACAGAGAAAAAGCTTTTGATAGTGCTTAGAATTATTATATCTGCAACAAAAAACAGGACAAAACCCTTGTGTCATTGCACTGTACAGGAAAACTTCCAAATTTCAAGAGTTTTACATAATCAGTTCTCTCAGTTCAATCTTAAATTATAACATATACAAAATTAACAGTTCCATATAAACAAATTATATTTCCTCTGCACTGTACAATCTACACACAAAAGAGACTACTTTTGCCCAGAAAATACGAACACACGCATATATAATTCAACTTCAGACTCGGGAAATCATCTGGAGGTGTTATCAAGAAGTGCTCTGTTCTTCTGCAGCACTGTATTTAGTTCCTGAATCACATTAGATGGCAATTTGCTATCTAATTCCAAAGCAGTTTTGTTCTTTTTTTTCTTCAGTGCCTTATGTGGTCTTTGGTCAGTAATTCCTGCCCTTACATCCTCAGAGATCAAGCTCCGATGTGTTTTTGCACGATTTCGCACTTTCTCCTCTTTCCGTTCCAAACATTGTGCCACAATAGATGCTTTTTCTTTCAAGTTTTTTCTTTCTTCCAGAAAGTCAGTTTCGTGATCCTCACTGAATTTTGGGTTCCCAGAGTGCATTTCTATACTCTGAGCAAACACACAAAGAGAAATAAGATCATTTACATGAACACAATATTCAATAATATTTAGATGGCAATTTTTGCTCATTAGTTTCACGTAACAGTTTAAAAGAAAAATCAATTTTACTCAGGAATCGAGACAACACAGAGATTTAAATTCCCACAATTTCTGCTCTTAACACTTAATAAGTATTTTCAGTGAGTATATTTCTTAATTAGTAATACTTCTGAAAATTATATAAATCTTTCAATTAAATGCACTATGACAACAAAGAAATTCATTTTCATATATTCAATTTAATTTTTCATTCTACCACAGTAGCCTAAATTTTAATGTTTTACCACAGATCCATATAACCTTAAAAACTCAGAATTTTTAAATTGAACGAATACAACTGAGAATGTTGCAATTTTGATAACTTAATGACTATTAACTGTTGAGCTACATGAATGTTTGAAAGATGATTTTACATGATTACATAAACATTTTCAGCAGCTGTTCAGTACTACCTTCTAAATTATAAAGACTGTATGCTTTTTCAAATTTTGGCTATCAATTTTAAGGAATATACTTGGAACTGAGAAAAAGCAACAAACTGATAGCAATGCAACTGTTCCATATTGTTGGGCTGTTTTCAAGCTCTTGAGCTGTAGGAAATGAAAGGTAAATCAAATGCTGCATCTAAACTTGCAACTGGTGTGGCCCATTAAGAGCACATCTGTATAGTGAAAGAAGAGTGCCGAGAACCCGACACCCACTCTAACACTATTTCAGGACTGTTGCCTTTTTTTTTTTTTGAATACACTTCAGACTAGCTTTATCCTACCGGCAGAAGGCCTATTTTTGGCTGCAGTGCATTAGATATGCTCCTATAGAACATCTTCAACTTCAGTTTCATCTGAAAGCAATCCAAGTACATATGCTCCACTTCACAATATGAAGAAAAACACAGTAAATGGGAACAACTGGAAGACTTGCTTCTAAAGTGCTGTCCTGATTCTAACTATAACACTCATGTAGATGTATCTAAACTAGCTCCTCTCTAGCGTTTGAATGTTTTTTCATCTGTGCTTTAACATATAAGAGGTATCAAGATTCCATGAGACAATTTGCTCATATGCTATGGATGAGTAACTCCATAAACTCCAGCCAAACCAAACAAGTGCCACACAGGAAAAGCAAAAAGAACCAATCTCCCTCAGCTTTGAGTATCTTCTACTAGACAAAGACCTCCTTTTCTTCAAGGACTATAAGGTTCTTCCACAAAAAGAAATGATCTCCCTACTACTACACCATCTGAGCAGACAGAATACAGTATATTCCTCTACCATTCTTATCTGCCTTCTATGTTTTAAAGTGACATTTCTTTCTTCAAGAGAACAGCAAACGTAAGCCCATTACAAAAAATGAGTTGATGCAGCAAATTAGTTGCTGTGTAGGAAGAAAAATAGTAAATATTAAATAAGTTCACATTGAAGAGATCTTAGCTATAAAAGTAAGCCTAAACTTGTGCAGTCTCTTGAAATTTCACCTGAGCTAGCATCTGTTCAGTAATAAAAGACACAAACATTTGTATGATATAAATCACAATTTTTAAAGGAGCAGATAAAGAGGTTATTTTATTAATATCACTTTTAGCATTAAGGAGGCTGGTATTTCTATATGCATTCATCAAGAATTAAAACTATCCGTTAATAACGAAGCACCAGTTGCCATGATATGCAAAAAAAATTAGAAGTCCTAGAACAACAATGCATGAAAGAGTTCATACTGCAATGTGGGTTACCACTGCTGTGTGCTATGGAGCAATTTTTAGCTTGCCTGAAGACTCAAATTCCACTGCCAACAGTAAGAACTAGTATCAGTTTATAATCTCCTGCTATTACCTAGGCCAGCCAGAAGCATCCTAATATTTAACGTGTTCAGCTGTATTCAGTGAAAAAAAGTTCAAGGCAGCTGAGGAACTATCCCAATGACTCATTAATACGAGGAGTTCTGTTCTGTCAAATATTAGAAAAAGCTATTCTTTTCCATTTAAAATAATCTCTTTCTATTTAAAATAATGTTCTTGCATGAACAAGAAAACAGTGAGATTATCACCAGTGATTCATGTTCAATTAATAAAATAATTATCAAAGGACTATCTGTGACAACATAGAAGCAATATGTGAAGAGTAATGCAGTACCTTTCAGAAAACAAAGTAACACACTCCAACAAGCTCAGCAAACTAAGATATGGATTAGTCATGCAATTCAGTCAGGAGCAACAATCTTCTATTTACAGAATTTTTTACATCATGCTACAACTTCGCATCTTTTGAGAAGAAAAATACCGACCACACTTCTGAAATCAGTCTAGTTCTCCTGCTAAACTGGGTATAGCAGAAGCCCTTTATAAAATGAGAGTAGAAACAGATCAAATATAGCACTCAAATTTAAAGGTTGCCTACTTCTCTGAAAGTGTCTTGCATATTGGCATGTAGCCCCTTAACACAGACAGCTACTCAACATTTTGGGCTTTTAAAGTGAATTCAGTATATACAAGAATCTAAATTCCCAGACATATGCATCTTAATAATATTCAACTGATGGAGCCAAATTCTGTTATTCAAATTAGAGCACTAAACGTTACAGTTATACACAATTTCCCTTATAAATAACATATCAAAATGATGTGTGAACAAAACTGCCACATTAAATTTCTCAATATTATTTCTTAGTATTTGACCCACAGCCCACTGTTAGTCACATGCTATAAATTACACTGCTGGACTCCATACTTTCTTCCCAATAACCTCTAATGTAAAAAGCAACAATTTCATGTTAGAAGTAGCTGTTTGCTTCTAAATTTCAGCCTGTTAATCAAGTAACTAGTGAATAAATTGCTAATAGTATGTACATCTAACTACATTTTTTCTTTTTCTGTACAGTAACAACGAAAAAATATGGAACAACTCTCTTTGCATCCTCCATTATCCCCATGACATACTGTTCCTTTCAAAATGCTACAAAGGTATAACCTGTTGTAAGTCAGTCTGGTACAGTATGGTATTTGACCATGGCTGGAAAGAAAGAGAAAGTTCTTCCTCATTCTTCAGTCTTCCCATATTTTGACATAAAATTTCAGACTTACTGCAGATATAAAACAATGTATTTGTATTTCAGTTAAAGGAGTCTATATGAGATATAGGCATATTTTAAATGCACTATCCATGTATGCAACAAGTGGTGCAGAAATCACAGAATCACAGAATGTTAGGGATTGGAAGGGACCTCAAAGGATCATCTAGTCCAATCTCCCCTGCCTGAGCAGGACCACCTAGATCAGATCACACAAGAACACATCCAGGCGGGTTTTGAACATCTCCAGAGGAGGAGACTCCACAACCTCTCTGGGCAGCCTGTTCCAGTGTTCTGTTACCCTACTGGGAAGAAGTTCTTCCTCATGTTTAAGAGGAACCTCTTATGTTCCAGCTTGTATCCATTTCTCCTTGTCCTATCATTGGATGCCACTGAGAAGAGCCTGGCTCCATCCTCATGACAGTAACCCTTTACATATTTATAAACATTAATGAGGTCCCCCCTCAGTCTCCTCTTCTCCAAGCTAAAGAGACCCAGCTTCCTCAGCCTTTCCTCATAAGGGAGATGCTTCACTCCCTTAATCATCTTTGTGGCCCTGCGCTGGACTCTCAAGCAGCTCCTTGTCCTTCTTGAACTGAGGGGCCCAGAACTGGACACAATATTCCAGATGCAGCCTCACCAGGGCAGAGTAGAGGGGGAGGAGAACCTCTCTCGACCTACTAACCACACCCCTTCTAATACAGCCTAGGACGCCATTGGCGTTCTTGGCCACAAGGGCACATTGCTGGCTCCTGGTCATCCTGCTGTCCACCAGGACCTCCAGGTCCCTTTCCCCTGTGCTGTTCCCCAACAGTTCAGTCTCCAACTTGTACTGGTACATGGGGTTATTCTTACCCAGATGCCAGACTCTACACTTGCCCTTGTTGTATTTCATTAAATTTCTCCCCGCCCAACTCTCCAGCCTGTCCAGGTCTCTCTGAATGGCAGCACAGCCTTCAGGTGTGCCAGCCATTTCTCCCAGTTTAGTGCCATCAGCAAACTTGCTGATCATGTACTCTATTCCCTCATCCAAGTCATTGATGAATATGTTGAACAATACAGGTCCCAGTACCAACCCTTGAGGGACTCCACTGGATACAGGCCTCCGACTGGACTCTGTCCCATTGACCACTACTCTCTGGCTTCTATCCTTCAGCCACCTCACTACCCAATCATCCAGACCACACTTCCTCAGTTTAGCTATGAGGATTCCATGGGAGACTGTGTCAAATGCTTTACTGAAGTCAAGATAGACCACATCCACTGCTCTACCATCATCCACCCACTGGGTGATGTCCTTGTAAAAGGCTATCAGGTTTGTCAAGCATGACTTCCCCTTAGTGAAGCCATGTTGACTGCCCCTAATGACCCTCTTATCCTTGATATGCCTAGAGACAGCACCAAGGATAAGTTGTTCCATTATCTTTCCAGGGATGGAGGTGAGGCTGATCAGTCTATAGTTACCTGGGTCTTCCTTCTTGCTCTTTTTGAAGACCGGAGTGACATTTGCTTTCCTCCAGTCCTCAGGCACCTCTCCCGTTCCCCACGATTTAGCAAAGATGATGGCGAGTGGTCTGACAATGACATCCGCCAGCTCCCTCAGCACCTGTGGGTGCATCCCATTAGGACCCATGGATTTATGGATGGCCAGGTTGCTTAACTGGTCCCTAACCAAGTCCTCATCAACCAGGGTAGACTCCTCCTCTATCCTGACTTCCTCAGGAGCCTCACGGTTCCGGGGCTCATCAGGATAGCCTCCAGCAGTACAGACTGAAGCAAAGGCAGCATTCAGTAACTCTGCTGCCTTCTTATCCTCTGTCACCAGGGCACCCTCCTCATTCACCAGTGGGCCTACATTGCCTCTAGTGTTAGTTTTATCTGCAATGTATTTGAAGAAGCCCTTTCTGTTGTCCTTGACCTTCCTTGCAAGGTTTAATTCCAAGGAGGTCTTAGCTTTCCTAGTTGCCTCCCTACATCCTCTGACAGCAGACCTATATTCCTCTGAAGTGGTCTGCCCCTCCTTCCATGATCTGTACACTCTTTTTCCACTTGAGTTTGCCCAACAGTTCCCCATTTAACCATGCAGGTCTCTTGGTACCCTTTCTTGACTTTCTGCCTATGGAAGTCTTTTGATTCTATTTGTTATTAGAAGAATTCTTAGTTACACAGTGTTTTCAAACTTTCTACATTATATATTTATCTTGTTAGCACACAATAAAATTACTTCCAATAATGGGAAAAAAGACGACATTCAATATAGTCTTTTTAGCACAGAAAACTAATATTAAACTTACTAGTTTAGGGGTATCTTTGAGGGTTTGTTGTTGTTGTTTTCCTATTCATCTTCTCATCACAAAGATTACACTTCTTTCACTGTTTGCAAAACTTTCAATCTTTTTTCCTGCCTATACGAAGACAACTTTCATCACATTTCTACTACAAGTTTATGCATTAAGCTGTAAATGGACCTCTATTTTTCATAAACCAGCATCTTTCAGAAAATGCTTGCTCCTGTTATTACTCTCTAAAGCTCTAAAATGGAGATATTCTTGCTTGTGGGCGAAGTATACAAATCCATGGAAAGACTGAAAGCATGGTCTCCAAACGGGTATCTACTGCGTTACTGACTACACTGGTCTACAATATTTCTCCTTAATAAACCATGTTGCAGAATATGTTTGGGTAACCTAGTTCTTTTAACTGTATTTTTTTTAGTCTTGCTTGCACTGTTAAGAATTGTTAAGATTAATAGTTTGACTAATTTGCTGAAACCTTAGGCTGCTAGCTGCAAACTATCACCTAGCAAAGTTGAACCTAACTTGAACTGTTGCTCAGTTACATGAAGGGAGGCCCTGAGACCTGTGCAAGCTGGAAGATAAGGGGGCCATGACCATTAGCATAAGCTGCAACTCATTAAGACAAGAAACAGCTAACAGGCTGTGTGGAGAAAGAATTCAATAAGGAGCAAAGATGACCCCAGACCAAAGATTACCATTGGATCAAGAGATGCGTGCAAGGCATGTGAAAAGCACATGAGGAACGGGTGCATAGTCTGTAAGGGTATAAATGCCCAGGGATTCCTTTGTTCAGGGTCCCGTCTCCAGAGGCACCCCAGCTCAAGCTGTTCCTATTGCTGTAACACTCAAATTACTTATTTTCTAACCTGGAATCATAGATCTGAGACTCTGCTGTGGAAAACCTAGGACAAAGAACTTCTTTAACAACCATACCATACACTTACTTTCCACCATTTTACTGTTCATTCTAGTTTTGGCTTTCCATGTAAAAAAATTGTTAGTGTTTTTTTTTTTCCATTATATAATTTTATATTAAATTTCCTAAAGTATGCAAATAGCCTCTGCATAAGACTTCTCTAGATCTAGTCATGGCATAAATAATGAAGACTGTGATGTTCTACTTTTAAGTTCAAATGCAGACCTTCCATAAGTTGCAGTGCAGAAAACATTAGAGTCCTTCCTAATGAAGCATACTATTAACAAAAATAATAATAAAAAAATCCAGTACTATAAGGTATCAGAGATTTTCAATCATGAAGCTCAAAATCAAATAAAACCTTTATCCTAGAATATATAGCTATCGCAAAGAATGTATTGGAGATCTCAACTGTACCTGCATAAAGGATAGGTAAGAGATATACCTAAGTTATTTGAATGACAAGACCTATGATTTACTTTCATCAAAAAAGTTTTAAAAATGCAACCATTAGAAGGAACTTTAAGAACTGCAAAAATTCTTTCTGAGAGAGATATTAAAACAAAAGGACAAATAAAACAAAATAGGAAAACCATCATTGCATTCACATTGCATTGTACTCATTTGGTAAGGCAGATCAGAAACACCTGAAGAAAGCATAATAAAAGAAAGATAGAGTTGCCTTTTCGATAAAGCACTACAACCTTTGCTTTTGGTTTGCCATGGAACTGAGTTAGCTTCACCAATCTGTGCCTAAACCACTGTGTCTGTAAGCAGTGATAACCCATATCATATTATCCACCTCCCTTCAAAATCTTCTAAAACGTGCAAGAAAGAATACTGCATACAGTCAAAGGACCAAGCTGTTTTGTTTCAACATGCTTTCTCCGCTGCATTCAGATTAGTTACCGCTATTTTCCCAAGCACAGCAGTGCCTCCACTACCACTGCTGCTTCTCAGGCAAATAAGTCCTCCCCACAGGCATCAGTATCTCTATGCAGATACCAGAAATTCACCTCAAGGTAATATGGTAAGGTGTGAGACGTATCACTAGTGCACATGCTGTAGAGATGTAGGGACACAGCTCAGTCTCTGCAAAGAGTTCTAACTAAAGCCTCTTGTTCTTCATTGAGACTAATAATATTACAACTTAAGTGTGTAACAGCTAGTTCCATCAGAGCTTTTCTATTGCATTTACAGAGGAGATGACTACAATGGAATCATAGAATGGTTTGGGTTGGAAGGGACCGTAAAGATCATCTAGTTCCAAACCCCCTGTCAGAGGCAAGGACACCTTACCCTAGGTCAGGTTGCTCAAAGCCTCATTCAACCTGGCCTTGAAC
This sequence comes from Tauraco erythrolophus, assembly GCF_009769465.1. NCBI lineage: Eukaryota > Metazoa > Chordata > Aves > Musophagiformes > Musophagidae > Tauraco > Tauraco erythrolophus. Next base: position 45,715,426 of record NC_141469.1, read on the forward strand.
ACTTCCAGGGATGGGGCATCCACAACTTCTCTGGGCAACCTGTTCCAGTGCCTCACCGCCCTCTGAGTGAAAAATTTCTTCCTCTAGATCTAATCTAAATCTACCCCCTTTCATTTTAAAGCCATTACTCCCTGTTCTATTACTATCTTCCCTTGTTAAAAGCTCCTCTCCAGCTTTCTTGTAGGCTCCCTTCAGGTTATTTTAGACAGAAGAAAAGACACGGTAGAATACGCATACAGGACAGTTTTCAAGGACCTTATTAAAACAAAACTGCAATAACGTGCATTATATTTCCAGGTAAAAGTCCTATTAACTTCTAATGAATATCCTTGCTCAAAAAAAAAATCCCAAACAAATAAAAATCCACTATGATTTACTGAACAACCAAAGAGGTGACGCAAGTTAGGTCAGAATGTTTTTTTATATTAAATTGTCCTAACTGTTCCTTTAATGACAAAACAATGAAAAAGACATTGATAATAAGCATCTACATTGTATATTTATCCAGCTCAAGAGAGCTCATTATTACTGGACTATTTAAAAGTACAGTATTGTGGTTAGAAGTTCTACACAAAGTTTAAACCTCACTTACTTCTGTACTCCCTCTGATTTTACAAGTGTTCTTCTCCTGTTGAATGGGAATTAGTGGTAAGCCTCCGACCTTTGGACTTTTAGTTATAGACTGTTTTCTTGCTTTTCCAGCAGGTGGCCATAGATCTGCATGCTGAAGAACAAAACAATTTCTTATTTTTTGTGTGGAATTTCATTAATAAATACACAACATTCTTTTGTATGTAAAACTCTCTTGGAAAAAGCTGCACAACACCATGCCCTCTTCTTGTGAGTGAAGGGGGAAAACACCATGGTGCTTAAAATTATGTTAATATTTTGTAAGTGCTGCACAATCTTGAATGACCAGAATCAAAACGTGCCTATACAATTTTCATGTACCAAACACCTTCCCTCCATATTAATCCAATTATCTTCTCAGACTAGAAAATATCATCAAACAAGACACACATTGACTTGATTCAGAATTTCAAAATTCCACATAAGCATGCTTTCAGGAGTCACAACAAAAGTTTCTGAAATAAAATAAAATTACCCCAATTTGCAAACAAGTGTTTCAAAACTTATGTTAATAATTCAGGAGAAAATAATTGCTTAACGTACAATAACATAATGCGTTATTCAAAAGGAAATGGCTTGACATTCTGAATGCTCCAAAAACATAATCTACAAATAAACAGACATGGCTTCAATAATAGTCTTTGCTTTAGCTACACGAAACAGGTCAGTTTTGGGGAGCACTCCAAAGTGTGCAGCTTCATTCTGAGTGAAAAACATGACTGGGAAAAGAAGGGAAGGAAAAAAAAATCATTAACTGAATATTTCAAATAAAATGTTAAAATCTCTTTCTGTAAGAGGTCTCTAAAGAACTTTCATTAGAAGATCATGTAGAATTTCACATGTAGAAATTTGAGCACAGGTGCTTGAAGCTCACAGAGTCCTCTGGTGATGTTAACGGTAATCAGGAAGACAGCTCTGAGCACAAGGTAGTGTAAGAGCACTTTCCCGAAAAAGCTTCAACATGAGATTCTGTGAATCAAAGAAGATGTTTGAGGCCTATGGAAGGATAGCTTCTAAAGCTTGGAGGCGAGCGCATGAAGCTAAATCAGCACAAGTCCAAAGGAAACTGGCAAGCCAGAACTGCAAAGGAACTCTAATGAAAGCTGAGAGTGCTTTGTGTAAATATTGGCAAAACACTAATTCAAAGCATCAGTTACAATAAACAGGAAACAAGACATTCTGTCTGAACATAAGAAAAAAAACAACCCTTTTCTACTGTGGCAGTGGTTAAATACTGGAACACATTGTCCAAAAAGGTTGTGCAGTCTCCAGTTATTCAAACCTGACTGGACACAGTCCTGAGCAACCTGCTCTAGCTGACCCTGCTTTGAATAGAGGGATTTGACTAGATAATGCTCAGAGGTCCCTTCCAACCTAAACAATTCTGTGACACTGTCCAAGTCTGTAATAGATTTATTTTCACAGGTTTCAGGATCTTCAGTGCCATTAATTTTTTTTAATGGTATTCAATCTTCCAAATCTATGAAGTAAGAAGTCTCTTCAAGACTGTATATAAAAATCCAGTTATGGAGCTGTGATCACACTTGCAGATGGACTGCAAATAAAATAGCATTACTATTAAAAAGCCATCAGAATCAATGATTATTAACTTAGAATAGCAGTCTAGGAATCCAAAGCCCCAATTCCAAATTCAGAAAAAGTAGTTCTTCACATGGTGATGACCAATGTGATGTAGAAGCCTCTTATAAGAGTTCTCCCCAATGAGCATTAAGAACATTTTCTGCCAATGAAATACTGAGAAGATATTCTCTGAAAGAGCAGGCCTTGCCAACCACAACTCATCTATTGTGGACCAAGATACAAGAAGCAGATGCTATTCAGAAAGTCACTGATAAACTTTAAATCAGGTGATGAAGGAAACAGCCTCCCTTAGTTCTCAGCAAGCTTACAGAAACTATCTCTCAATTAAGCAACCTGATTTCCCTTTAGTGTCTGTAACATTTCAAAAAACAGAACCCTGGGAAAGTACACCAGAAATACTAGCAACGTATTAGGCCACCTAATAAATGTATGTATTCGCAGTTTCAACCTATCTGCTCAACTGCACCTCATGGTAGTATAACATGTCTCTAAAGTTGACCAAAGAAAATGGAACTGGAAGAATATTAGTGTGTCCATCTTCATATCAATTAATTACTTCCAACTGTATGCTATGTATGCTATTAAGTGATTTTGTACAAAACTATTCTATAATTCAATAATCAAGCTTCAGCCATACTTTTCAGGATAATTTTGCATAGAATGGAAAAAAAACAATGGTCCTGCTTCAAACCTTCTTACTATTTACCAGCTTGAAGTACAAGATCAATAACCTCCGGCCTAGCTCGACTTTCTGCATCAGAAGTGCTCTTGTTACTAGATTACAGTGGTACATACACTTTGCTGTTGATATTCTCTACACTACTTATACTACAAGAATAAATACTATCAGAAAACAGGGAGGAGTGAGGAAGAAAGCTAGCAATAGTACTACTATCTTACCAATATTAATTACCAATAAAGTCTTATTCTGCTCAGACGCTGCAGTGCACAGTAACGTATATTTATCTCCCTCCTAATTGGACCGGATCATTAAACGTCAATGTCTTAACACTTCAAAACCTACTTCACAGTATTTTTTAATTTGTAATCTAAGATATTCCAACAAAATGTGCTGCCTGCAGCCTCTCTAACATACAGGTGTTCAAATACTGTGATAACAGATAAGGTAAAAGACAAGTTATATTCCCTAAAGATGATCTCAGTTTGAAAACCCTAACTAGAAATAACCTCAGCTGACATTTTGTTTTCTAGTTTAGAATGGGATTATGTGATAATAATTGCCTGCTGCTGCTTGATACAAACATTTGGAGATCTTCTAGTAAGCTTCAGCAACATGAACCATTGTGTTCTCAAGAATTTCACCGTAAATTATATTTAAAGCAGTAGATTATAGTAAGAAAAACACAGCAAATCTGCATCATTAGCACTTAATTCAAAGACTGACAACCTTACTGATATCCAGAATGCTGATTAAAAAAAATAAACAACCAAACTCCACAAAAAAGTAACCAAAACAAACTAAAACCCCAAAACCTTTCCAATGTAGCTCAATAGTATTGCTAATTCATCATACTGTTCATTCATTGGAACGACGTTTTTTTAAAAGAAAAAAAGTATTAATTCAGAGCAATTTTTTTAAGAAAATTGCATATGAAATGATTTTTTTTTTTGTTAGAAATAATATCATGAACATTGAACAGTGTGTCTCAGTTTTTTTATCTACATTGTCAGAGGAACATTCTACATACCACACTACCTGAGCAGAATTCTAATAGATTGTCTTTCTTGTGATTTTACGTCAAAAGGACTTCAACAGTTACCAAGCTTGTATGAGTTACTTGTAAGTAGCCTCTGAGCCTATCTGTTGTGACACCGCTCATGATATGCCCATGAGATGTACGCCATGAGCAGTGGCTGTTTCCATAGAAACTACAATAGTTACTTCAGTTAAAGGAGCTGAATAAGACATAAATTTGGAAGTCTTACTTACAAGGCAAGCACTATACTTCTCGTACTATTTGTGAAGGTCAGATTCTGTTTTAGAAAGCCTCTAAGTAGTACACATTGCAACAGTCTTGTGCCTAGTCCACTTTATGCGATATGCAAAGCTTAGAAGTAATCATACATTCAGTGATGTTTATTCACAGTGATATTCCCTGAAGTTCCTTGAATGTCATGGGGAAAAAAAAACCTGACACAAATAGGAACTCCTTTAAAAATCTGAAACTATATTTCAGTCTCCTGTCAGGTTGAATTCTTCCCATTTCTCTTACTCCCACTTCCTCCTATGTAAATATTAAACTCCATTTGCAAGGATGTGTTATACAGCACTCAAACATACACCCTGCTTACTCACAATCTAGTAGCAAGCAGGATTACTTAATTTAGGATAATGCCTATCCAACGCAATGAACTTTCAGTGTTAACTAAGCTAACCTGGATACCAGCTGTATCAGCACAGCTCTTCAACAGGGCTAGTTCACACCACTATGTTTTCAAACAGGACACTACTTTCACAACTACTTTGCATGCAGCACACAAACTAGCGAGCAGAGAAAGAGCACTCAGGCTTTGTGGCACACAGACACACCCTTTATGTCAATGGCCAACATTTCACCAAAAATAGTTTATTACTGCAAAAGAAATAACTTGTTTTTCTTTAACCAGATTCTCTGTAACACAGTAGCAAAAAACCAAACACAAACAGGAAGCCTACAGAGGGTGGAAGCAAGGACAGGTAGCCTGGGAGGAACACAGAGAAATTGTTCAAGCAGGCAGGGAACCCTGGTCCAAGGTCCCTTCCAACCCAAACCACTCTATGATTAAAAAGAAAAAAAAGATGCCAGATGGAATGTTCTTCTCCCTTACTCTCAAAGCACTCACCTTTCATATGAAAATGGCATTATAAATAATAGTCTTCATAGACTAAGACCCATCTTTTTGCAGTATTGTTACACTGAGTGTTTCGGAAACTTTGAAGGTTTTGCAACTTTATCCATAACATAGCCGTAACAGATACATATCATTGTCAATGGAATTTTCATAACAGCAGTAAAAGGTACATTTCTTTGATCAGATTAGTACCTGTGCAGTAAAAATGCTGATCATCCACTCCATCTGCGCATTTTGTCCATCACAACATATATACCTAGAACACAAATATAATTAACAAGAGAAACAACAGTAACTCCTGTTGCAATTGAACATATTAAGGAATAGGCTTTTAAACAACTTCAGATAGTGCTTACATTCATTTATGCATGTTATCTATAGTTATTATTAATTCCCCATAAAAAGATAGGGAAAAGCAAATACTTATCACTTTACTCTGAGGGCAATGCATGTGCTTCATTTAAAGTATGTAGATAGGTTTAAAAAAAACTATCATTCTAAATTTATGAAAATTGTTTACTTTATGTCCACAGAAAGGAGAGAGACACCTAACTCTAAAAGATTACCAAAACATATGAACTAAGACTGTTTATTTAATTAAGAAAAACATAGCAAAAAGTCAACATGCAAGTAAAATAATGTCCATTAGTTTTCAAACATTCTTATTTTGAAAATGAAGACTTCAACAAATATTAAACATCAAAGTTAAATCAATCATGTGTCCCATGTTTACCTACCACTGGTGCTTTTCAGAAAATATTGCAAGTCCCCAGCTGAAACAAATAAAATTTTCAAAAATTAGTTCCAGAAACTGAAGACAGGGACATATTCCTCAAACTGCAGAGATCCATTATCTGTATACAGTGCTTTTAAGCAGGGAAAAAGAAAAAAAAAATTACAAAGTTTAAATGTGCACTGCAAATCTAGAATTAAATTGTGGTTTTGATGATGGATTTTGCTCATTTTCTCGCAGCTGATTCACAGGCATTGATTAAAATTCTGTTCTGAACAAAGGGTTATAGCCAAGCCCTGCAGATGATAGCTAACTACTTGCCTCATTTTGGCTGCGGTTTTATTTTCTGAAAGCTACTGGAAGTAAAACTGCTAAGACGGTGCTTAGCAAAGAGTCTACTACAGTGTGGAAGTCACAGAAGGAAGACTGGTATGCTTATCCTATAAACAGAAGGAATCACACAAGTCTACAGAGATCTTAAAATTGCTGAAAAAAAAAGGGAGTAGATGCACAATGAAGACTCCGAGGTAAAAGAAACAGACACTCCTGGAGATCCAGAAGAGACTTTGCAAAGTCTGCTTTTGAAAGCAGACTGAAAATAAACCTCAAGGAAAGAACCTACCTGCAAAGACTCCTTTACTTATCTTTTTATTCGTATTTTGGACTAATCTCCTACTCAGTCTGTGCTTAACCCAAAAAGAAAAACCACCAACAACTTTTTCTCTAACAGAACTAAGCTTTGAAATTTACAGGCCTTTTTGGGGTGTTTTGATATGCCAACCGTAAAGAAAAAGTTCAAGCAGACATGTTCAAAGACTACAGCCAGCTTAGGTTCCTATCCCAAGAGGATTCCATGTACATTGTCTCAGTATCTCAAAGGTTTGACCGAACAAGTACTAGAAACATCTGAGGAAAAGTGGTGTCATTTTTCACTGCTCTTTTCCAGAGACATAGTCACTGATATATGTAAAGGGCACTTTAGTCTTCAGCTAGAAGAAGAAACATCAAAATAACAAGGATTCTGAAGAAGGAAAATCAAAATTGAACAACGGGGACTGTCACTAAAGGCCATGACTAGTTGGTTTTCTCTTCCCTCTTTTTCTTGGTGCAACAAAGGTGTGCCTGTCAACAAAATGCAGGACACATACTACAAAATTAAGTGAGCTAGCAGCAAACATATCCGTAAGAGATAATGCACTTAAGATTAAGTAAAGCAAATCAATAAAGTAATTTCCTAGCACAGAAGAGTTAACATGGAACACAAAACAAGAGATAGAAACAAAACAAATAATATTATAGAGGGTAATTTAATTCAGCATACTTCAATTGGCTTCTTGACTTTTCCTTGTTCCACAATGTTTTGTGTCCCCCTTTCTTGATGACACTACAAGTACCTTTACACAGCGTTTAACTTATTTTCTTTTCTATTCTTACTTTGTTGGTGGCTTCATTTTCTTTTTCACTCCAACATAAAGCTTCATAGAATTGACAGGTAACACTTTTTCAGGTTTGCTAGCCTGCAAATAAAATAAGATTCTAATTATTGTACCAGGAATGTGTGAAAGAAAATGCCACATGACTGTCTTCACAAGCTTCTTTCATGGGCTGCACCCCTCTTTTCTAACAGATCATTACGCTTTTTATCTCTTTCTTTCCTATTAACAAAGTATGCCAATCACTACTACTGGTAGCAGACTAATTAAGAACTTGAGGTCCACATGAAGTTACAAAAGTAACACAATTTGAATAATGAAGACGTAAAATTCACAAAACCAGAGTGCTGTAATATACGGACACAAGCTCTTCAAGAGAGACAGTCAGGGAAGATGAGGAGTGGGGCTACCCTCTGTTAAAGGAGCTCTTCTATGGGACTGATAATATCATGGTGAGTATTTGCTTCAGATCACCCCATCAGGATGGAAAAAAATGCAAACAAAGTCTTTAAACCCAAGCAAGTCTCTGGATAACAGATCCTGACTCTTATGGGGTAAGGGATGGGGAAGGAAGGGCTTCGCTCTCCCTGATATCTTCTGGAAGGGCAATAGTGGGCCATAAGCAATCCAGCTGATTTCTGGAAGGTATCTGGCAACTTCTGGACAGCAGTACTGGATGGACCAACAAGCAGTGATGCACAGATGGATCTGCTATTCATAGACCAGGAAGAACTGATCAGGGATGTGACATAATGGTAGTATTGGCCATAGTTACCATGAAATAGTACCGCTCAAGATCTTGAGGGTAAAAAAGATGACAAATTAGCAGAAGACAGACCACAGAGATCAGAAAAGCAACATTTGGCTTATTGAAGGAACCGATAAGTGCAAGTCCACAGGAGCAGGCAACTCCGAAGGGTGAAGGAGCTCAGGAAAGCTGGTAGGTCTTTAAGGACAGCATTCTCCAAGAATAAGAACAGTTCATCCCAACACTCAGGAAAACAAGTAGATTTATCAGGAGACAAGTCCACGTAAATAGGTAGCTCATGGTGGAGCTCCAACGCAGACAAAGGCAGTATACAGGAGGTGGAAGCAGGGCGAGACTATGAAGGAAGAAATTTAGAAATACTGCCCAGGACACGTAGATACGGTGTTTCGAAAGCCAAAGCTTATTTGGAATTTAGACCTGCTATGGACATTAAGGGTAACACGAAGAGCTTCCATGTGGTTACCTTAGTAGTAAAAGGCTGAACAAGAAAAATGTAGACTCAATGCTGAACAGGGAGGGTGAATAGCAACTAGCAGGTTAAGGCTAGGATAACTCAACATCATCTTTGCATCAGTCTTCACACAAGCAAGGTCTCCTAGGCCTCTACGCTTACAGACAGAGTTCAAGGAAGAGAGTAACAACTGCACCAGAGGAGCACTGATTGAGTCAGGAAAGACCTGAGAGAATTTAAGTTGTGCAAGTCCACTGGCCCAGTCAGGCTGCATGCAAGGTTTCTGAGTGTGCTGGCTGACAGCCTTGAAACACTGCTCTGTCATCTCAGAAGCATCAGAAATCATGAGCAATTGCCAGTAACTGGAAAAGGGAAAACATTGCATCCATCCTCGATAAAAGCTGAAAAGACGACTTGAAGAACTAGTTGCCTGCCAGCCTCATTTCAGTCCCTGGGGAAATCCTGGAGTGAGTTTTCTTTGAGCATGTTTCTGAGTATGTGGAAGAGAAGACGCTACTGAAAACACACAGCATGAACAACGTGATTGATTTCTACAACAAAATGACTAGATTTGTGGATGAGAGGTGAGTAGTGGATGTCAGTTACCTCAGCTTTATCAAGGCTTCTCACGCTATCTCCCACAATATTCTTCTATCCAAGTTGGGATGTTACTGTCTGGATGGGTGGATATCTACATCAGTAAAAAGCTAGCTGCACAATCAGACTCAGGGAGTGATGGTTAAACAGACATAGTCTAACCGCAGACCTATGACAAGGTGAGTACTGCAGTGGTCTATCCTGGGACATGCCCTTCTTGACATCTTTATCAATGACCTGGTGGAGTCAATCAAGTTTTCATAACAACCCAAAGGACCAGTCGATATGCCTGGAGGCAGGGCTGACTTCCAGAGGGACCTATACAGATCAAAGAAATGGGCCAACAGGAATCTTATGAAATTCAACAATGATAAATACAGAATCCTGCACTGGAGAAGGAAAGAAACCCTGCAATGACACAGACTGGGGAGCAGCTCTGCTGAGAAAGACCTGAGGGTCCTGGTAGGTGGCAAGCTGGGCTATAAGCCAGCAGTGTGTCCTGGCAGCAAAGAAGGTCTCCTGGGCTGTGTTGGCAAAAGCACAGCTGATAGCCTGAGGAGAGTGATTTTCTCCCTCCCCTCAGCACTTGTGAAACTGCATCTGCAATCCTTCATCCTTCACCCAGTAGAATAAGAGAGAATCAATAAACTGGAGTAAATTCACAGAGGCCCACCAAACTGCCTAGGGGCTGGAGCACTTACCCTGTGAGGAGAGGCTGACCTAACAGCAGCCTCCCAGCACCTTCAGGGAAGAAAAGTGAGGCTCCTCCCATCATGAGAAGATGACTAAATATAGGGAGAAACTTTTCCTGATGAAGACAGTCTGGTACCGCAACAGGCTACACAGAGAGGTTGTTGTGGTTTAGGCTGGCCAGAAACTAAACGCCATACAGTCACTAACTCACCCTCCCCTAGCCACAGGGGATGAGGAAGAAAATTAAAGAGGAAAAGGGAAAGAGGTTTGCGGGTAGAGATAAGTACAATTTAATACTACTACTAATATAGTAGGGAACCCGGGTCTTAGCTCAAAAGCTAGCAGGGCTCATTGGCAGGGCTTTAAACTAGATTTGAAGAGGGAAGGGGGGAATATCAAGAATGGTAAAGATATGCTGGAAATACCTGTAGAACAGAAGAAGGGAATTCCAGCCACTCCAGCCAAGAAGTCAGATTTATACCGCTGTCAGCATGGCACCAGTGCCAGCACCGAGGGTCCAGAAGCTGAGGAAGGATCGCAGGTATGTTCGAACGATCTTACACTGCCGTCCAAGAGAACCCCTGTCGCTCCAGCCAGAGAGTCGGCTTTGTCGGAGGCCCAGCTGAAGTGTATGTACACCAACGCACGCAGCATGGGAAATAAACAGGATGAGCTGGAGATGCGTGCACATGAGCAGGGCTACGACCTTATTGGCATCACGGAGACGTGGTGGGACGACTCCTATGACTGGAGTGTCAACATGGAGGGGTATAAGCTTTTTAGAAAGGACAGGAAGGGGAGACGAGGAGGGGGTGTCGCTCTCTACGTCAGCAACCGGCTGGAGTGCGTGGAGCTTCGCCTGGGGTTGGAGGAGGAGCTGACAGAGAGCTTATGGGTCAAGATTAGAGGACGGGGACGGATAGGGGATGTTACAGTAGGGGTCTGTTACAGGCCACCTGGCCAGGAGGACAGAGCAGACGAGGCGCTTTATAGCCAGATAGAAGCAGCCTCGCGGTCACAAGCCCTGGTCCTCATGGGGGACTTCAACCACCCTGACATCTGTTGGAGAGACAATACGGCAGGGCACAGGCAGTCCAGGAGGTTCCTGGAATGCGTGGACGACAACTTCCTCCTGCAGGTGATAGAGGAGCCGACAAGGAGGGGTGCCATGCTCGACCTTGTGCTCACCAACAAAGAGGGACTGGTAGGCGATGTGACACTTAAGGATAGCCTTGGCTGCAGTGACCATGACACGGTGGAGTTCAAGATCCATGGGGCAGCAAGGAAACTATACAGCAAGCTCTGTGCCCTAGACTTCAGGAAGGCGGACTTCGGCCTCTTCAAGGACCTGATGGGCAAAGTGCCATGGGAGGCGGCCCTGGAGGGACGAGGGGCCCAGGAAAGTTGGTCCACATTCAAGGAGCACCTCCTCCAAGCTCAGCAGAGGTGCATCCCGATGAAGAACAAGTCGGGCAAAAAGACCAGGAAGCCCGCGTGGATGAGCAAGGAGCTCCTGGACCAACTGAAAATGAAGAGGTTAGCCTATAGAGGGTGGAAGCGGAGACAGATAGCCTGGGAGGAATACAGAGAAGCTGTACGAGTGACCAGGGATCAAGTGAGGAAGGCTAAAGCCCTGAAGGAATTAAATTTGGCAAGGGATATAAAAAGCAATAAGAAAAGCTTCTATAGGTATGTAGGGGACAAAAGGAAGTCCAAGGAGAACGTAGGCCCCCTCTGGAAGGATACTGGTGCTCCGGTTACCCGGGACATAGAGAAGGCTGAGGTACTCAATGACTTTTTCACCTCAGTTTTCACTGATAAAGCCTCTTGTCTTACTGCCCAAGCTGTGGAAAGAACTAGCAGGGACTGTGAGGATGAACCACCGCCCACTGTACTTGAAGAGCAGGTTCGGGAACATCTGAGGAACTTGAAGGTGCACAAGTCCATGGGACCTGATGAGATCCATCTGCGGGTCCTGAAGGAACTGGCGGATGAAGTTGCCAAGTCACTGGCCATTGTATTTGAGAAGTCGTGGCGGTCTGGCGAGGTCCCCGATGACTGGAAGAGAGGGAACATAACCCCCATTTTTAAAAAGGGGAACAAGGAGGACCCGGGCAACTACAGGCCGGTCAGCCTCACCTCTGTGCCTGGCAAGGTCATGGAGCAGATTCTCCTGGGAACCATGCTAAGGCACATGAAGAGCAAGGAGGTGGTGGGTGACAGCCAACATGGCTTCACCAAAGGCAGATCGTGCCTGACCAACTTGGTGGCCTTTTATGATGGGGTGACAGCATCGGTGGACAAGGGTCGACCAATGGATATCATCTACCCGGACTTGTGCAAAGCTTTTGACACTGTCCCGCACGACATTCTTCTCTCTAAACTAGAGAGGCATGGGTTTGATGGATGGACCACTCGGTGGATAAGGAATTGGCTCAATGGCCGCACTCAGAGAGTAGTGGTCAACGGCTCGATGTCCAAGTGGAGACCGGTCACGAGTGGCGTCCCTCAGGGGTCCGTGTTGGGCCCGGCCCTCTTCAACATCTTTGTCGGTGACGTGGACAGTGGCATGGAGTGCACCCTCAGCAAGTTCGCCGATGACACCAAGCTGTGTGGTGCTGTTGACACGCTGGAAGGGAGGGATGCCATCCAGAGGGACCTCGACAGGCTGGAGAGGTGGGCCTGTACCAACCTCATGAAGTTCAACCAGGCCAAATGCAAGGTCCTACATCTGGGTCGTGGCAATCCCAGGCACAAATACAGACTGGGCGGAGAATGGATCGAGAGCAGCCCTGAGGAGAAGGACTTGGGAGTACTGGTGGACGAGAAGCTCAATATGAGCCGGCAATGTGCTCTTGCGGCCCAGAAGGCCAACCGCGTCCTGGGCTGCATCAAGAGGAGCGTGGCCAGCAGGTCGAGAGAGGTGATTCTTCCCCTCTACTCTGCCCTCGTGAGACCTCACCTGGAGTACTGCGTCCAGTTCTGGAGCCCCCAACATAAGAAGGACATGGACCAGTTGGAGAGGGTCCAGAGGAGGGCCACGAAGATGGTAAGAGGGCTGGAGCACCTTTCCTATGAGGACAGGCTGAAAGAGTTGGGGCTGTTCAGCCTGGAGAAGAGGAGGCTCCGGGGTGACCTTATAGCGGTCTTCCAGTACTTCAAGGGGGCCTACAGGAAAGATGGGGAGAGGCTATTCAGGAGGGCCTGTTGTGATAGGACAAGGGGTAATGGTTTTAAAATAGAGGGAGGTAGATTCAGATTGGATATTAGGAAAAAATTTTTTACCATGAGAGTTGTAGAACACTGGAACAGGTTGCCCAGAGAGGTGGTGGATGCTCCATCCCTGGAGACTTTCAAGGCCAGGTTGGACGAGGCCCTGAGCAACCTGATCTAGCTGGAGATATCCCTGTTCCTTGCAGGGGGGTTGGACTAGACGACCTTTGAAGGTCCCTTCCAGCCCTAACCATTCTATGATTCTATGATTCTATGATATATGAATATATACGTATTTATAATGATAATAACATATACAAACAAGTGATGAGCAGTGTAATTGCTCACCACCTGGTGACCAAGACCCATTCCAACCCAGACTAAAGATCTGGAAACAGCTAAGTCCTGACACCACAATCCCGAATGAGCGAGAGGCCTGATAAGAGGTGGGGTGGGGGGTGAGAAGGAGAGAGTGCACTGCGAGTGTAAGAACCCTCGGAAGAGCAAAGGCCCTTTTTCCCAGTTAACTCTCATCTTTATACTGGGCATGACATTGCATGATTTGGAATACTCCATTGGCCAATTTAGCCCTCCATCCTAAGTCTCAGTTCAAATCATAAGGACAGTTGTGGACCCTCCGTCCCAGCCATGCTCCCTCAGCCTGTTGTGCTCCTGCACACTGGCAAGAACACGGCACCTGGAAAGTCCTTGAGGTCTCAGCACCAACTATAAACATCAGTGTGCTGTCAGCATTCCTCTCATAACGAGTCCCAGACTAAAACTGAAACACGGAGCTCTTCTAGCTCCTAAAAAGAACAACTAACTGTGTACCAGCTGAAACCAGGACAGTTGTGCAACGTCCATTTTAGGGGGTTTTCAAGACTTAACTGGATCGAGCCCTGAGCAACCTGTTCTGACCTCAGTTGCCAGCCCTTCTGTGAACAGGAAGTTGGACTAGAGATCAAAGATTCCTTCCTTCCTTGTTCCTCTTGAACAAACTACCTTTCACCAACCTACAACAGAAACGTGTCCACACCAGTTATGAAAACTGAACACGCCTGGAGGATGAAATGCTGAAAGGAAACAATAAAATTCTCATGTATGCTACTCTACTACAGAAAACAGTAACACCTCTTTAGTACTTTTAGGTCAAGTGTTTTAGCTTTCTATTTAGAAAACTTAACAAATCTTGGATTATACAATCCCAGTACATAAAGCTACTCTATAGTGTTTACTGTCCTGGATTCTCAATTTCTCCCTCTTCAGCTTTCAACCTCTTACACCCCAGTGTGGGGAAAGACAGAATCTGAGATGGCATAAACATTTAAGAAAACAAAACAAAACAATCTACAAAACAGTTTTATGGTTGGTCATCTTGGGTAACTTCCCTCTCAAAGCAACAGTAATGCCAGTACGAAAAAACACCTCTACGAAACGTACTATTGAGTCAAACAACCACCACCACCTCTCACAAAAACGTACCTTGAGGACGCCATTTGTTTGTGTGGAAGCTTATCTCTTAACAGCAGCACATTAAAGTGGTATGCTATTTCAGTCAATTAGCACAATATTGTAATTTAACATACAGTATCATGGAAACTTTTCACTTTTTTGATAATTGCTCTTGAACAAGTGAAACACTTAACAGAATGTATCTCCACCTGCATATACAAACTTAATTTGCTGTTAATGAGAATTTATAAATTAATTAGTACATGCAGTCTTATTAAATACAATTTCCCATCTGCAATGTCAAGCTTTCCTACTATTCATTTCTAAATATGGCTAAAATTAAACCAAGATTATTAGTGGTAGACGAACATCTCAAAAGAAAATAAAACGAACTGAGATATAATATTTTGTCAGAATAGTACTTCCATTTGTTTTTTTTAAAAAACAAATGTAAAGTCATTTAAAAGTAACACTGTTCAAAACTACACCTGAGTTGGGAAATAAATGTTTTTTTTATAAATCAGAGTGGTTTAAAAAAAGCATATTGTAAAGTAGTTCAACAATCCTATCAAACTCTTTCCAAGATACTAATTAAGGTTTTACAAGCATATTAATTTATTCTCATAGATGTGCCAATTTGAGTTTTAGCACTAAATTATGAGACGCTATTTTTGACATTCTGGGGTCATTCTAATTAAGATTCTATCCACAGTATCACAAGAAGACACAGTAACTCTTCTGCATTAGCTTACTTGAGCAACGGATGTGTCTTTAAAAAAAACCCCACAGCTTTATGAAGGTCAGCAAGTATATACCTATATCTAGCGCATGGGCAAAACCAGCAGTCAGAAAAAAAAAAGCACTTTAAGAGATATTTTTTTAAACCAGAAATTATCAAAACTGAAATGAAAACATAGTTCATGATGCATATTATTTAGTTTTATACTTTAATACAAGCTGCGTACACCCAAAAATATTCTGTAAAAAAACCTCTCATGAAATATTTCAAAACTGAACACACTATGCTATTAAGCATGCCTAAATTTGCTTCTGTCGAATTCAGAGGTACGTTCTAATTATCAATACTAGTTTTTGGAGGACTGAGAATACATCCAAAAACTGTTGTTGGGAAGCAGGGGAAGATTTTGCTAGTATATTGAGTTATTGTTTCCTAGAATCTCTATCATGACATTTGTAGGTATAAGAACCTTGTTGCTTCTAATCTCTAAAGGCTTTGTGTGAGACACAGAGGAAAAACAGCATGCAGTTCACTTAAGTTCCATATTAAGACACACAGAGAGTTGGGGTTGTTCAGCCTGGAGAAGAGAAAGCTCTGGGGAAGCCTTACAGCAGCCTTCCAGTACATAAAGGGGGCCTGCAAGAAAGCTGGAGAGGGACTTCTATCAAGGGCAGGTAGTAATAGGACAAAGAGTAACGGCTTTAAACTGAAAGAGGGTAGATTTTGATTGGATATAAGGAAGAAATTCTTTACTATGAGAGTGGTGAAGCACTGGAACAGACTGCCCAGAGAAGTTGTGTCTGCCCCATCCCTGGAAGTGTTCAAGGCCAGGGTGGATGTGGCTTTGAGCAACCTGGTCTAACATGGATGGTGTCCCTGTCCATGGCAGGAGGCATGAAACTAGAGAATTTTTAAGATCCTTTCCAACTCAAACCATTCTATGATTCTACAATTACTTCTCCTACTGCTCTCTACGGTAGGTTTTCAAAAAACTTAGTCACAGCACAAGCTGAAAGCATTCCTAAATATGGGTTTATTTTTATATTTTAAAGCTTATAGTAGTGCATAATTACAATAGCTAAACGAGCAACTGACACACACTACTTTTACTAAAGCATCTGTGAAATCTTAAGATAAAAATCTTGGACTTCAACCAACAACTCTAGAAGATGTCATTTAATATCAGAAAAGTTGATCTGTTTGACTTTCTTCTCTTTTTCTTATGAAAAGGAAAGCTTAAATGAGTGCTTAAGATTTTGGTGAAGTTTGTCTGTTGTACCTTCATATCCTTATAAAGAAGCAAGTTTCCTTCCCGTAACACAAAATAACGCTCTTGAAATTTGTTTCCAGATAGCAGTTTTGATGGTTCTTCTTTGTACTTCAGATTGCCTGCTTTCACACTACCTTTTTCATTTTTCTCTATCAAGAAAATAAAAAAGCATTTTGTTAGAAGAGTTTTACAACACTGGAAGCTGCTAGTTTTTAAGTGCTGCTAGTATTACAGTCTATCAAAAGACTAAAATTACAATTCCATTGATTTCTTATTATGTTATATATATAAATAATAAAACTAATTATATATAATATCTAGATATAAAATATATATAACATTTAAATACATATTATCTATTAATAAGAAAGGTATTCTTAAATATTGACACCGTTATGATTTTAATTACTGGGGGGAAAAAGTCTGCTCTGTTTCACTTCTAAGATAACATGGAAAGAATCCACCAACACACTCTAATTAAAAAAATCTTTTCAGAATAGAATATGTAGTTAAATCCAAAAGTATGACATGGATACTTTTTTAATCTCTGTGCTCAGAGATGCAAAAATTTTCCATAAAGATCTGACTTTGTCTTGAGTCAGTCTACATTTTTTGAGTCAGAATACACATAGAAATACACATATCTTTGGTAAAATTAAAAAAAAAAGCAACAATCCCTGCACAAAAAACCACCCCAAACCACAGTTTTGCAGTCGACTTTATAAACATTTAACTTTGTACTAAAAAAGCTTTTATTTAAAAAATCATAACCATTGAAGGTTTTCAATGTTGGACTAGATTTTTTAGTACACTCTCAGCAATTTAAAATTCTAAATAAAATAATACGAAAAAGTTAGTAGTAGTACATATAAACTACTGCACCATCACTTCTAGACGCTTTTGGTTTTCCTATTCTGCCCAATATATTTTCTTTTTTTTTTTTTAACTAGTTTATCAGCTTTTCCCATCGAGTCCACTTTCAAATAGTAAAAACTTCTGACCACTAATTACAGTAATTACCATGCTGATATGATTCATGCATATGAACGCAAGCCAAGAGAGCACTTTAACAAAGTAAGGAATAAGAAAAAAAAAATTCCTACTTTCATCTTATGAAGTCTTTATGAAAGAAAACAGAATTCAGCAGGATTCTGAAGTATTCTTTTCTCCTTGAGGTAACTAGCACTGGAAACAGACTACCAGCATGAGGAGAGGGCAGCTAGGCAAGAGATGAACTCTTCTCCTCCATTCCAGTCAACATCATTTCACCTTGAACAAGGTGCCATAATAACAGGGCTAAGAATTCCTTTATCCTGAAACACTACAAGCCTACTACTTACACCGTATTTTGGCTCTCGCCACCTATTCTCTTTTGCTGAATGTAGATATTTCATGTAAGTCATTCACTTATTTAGGAAATACTGAACAAATTTGTTTAGGAGTTTCAGAATGACACTATTAGTTTTTATAATGTATTTATTTCAAGATAGCAAATAGAACTGTGGTGTAAAATGAGTATGAGGTGTATGGAGAATATAATCCTTACTCAACTACTCAATTGTTTTTTTTCATTGAAATTCCACATAGAATTTGAGCATCTGATATCAAAACTCTATATTGTGTGCTGCTTCTTAATAATAATCTCAAAAAACAAAAAGTAACATAAAATACATTTTCATTTGGTCAGGAATGACAGAAATACAAAAACAGACTAAACTTTCATTGTTCATACAATTTTTTTATTTGTGAAGAGCAGTATTACATAGTCACAGCTAACTACACGAATAGTCATGCTTTGGATGTGACACTTGCTGTAACACGGACAAATCAAAATTATGTATTTTTTCCATCTTCATACATTCTGCTAAATGAGCAGTCAGTATCTTCAAGTACTGCATGACATGCACAACACAAGTATGAGACCTGACAAGGGAGAATTAAGAATCTGCATGAAGCTTCACTAATGACCATAAACCGCAGAGCCTAATACAAATATATTGCATGGAACTGTTTGCAACTATTTGTATTTCAGTATTTATGGTTTTTATTCTTCTTTTAAAGAACCTGTAGACAGTTATTGCACATGTGACTATTTAGGAAGAGCCCCAACATTTTAATAACGAAAAATGTTCTAATGCATTAGTTGCATGGTTGTGCATGTACAAAAAGTTCATGAGTGATATCCGGTCTCAAATGTCCAATTATGCAAATACACTTTAAAGTGCAGATAAAAGACCCGTTAGGTTATACTTCAAAACTCAGAGTCAGATTCTGCTCTCATTTGTACAGTGTAGAGAGCCTTTGGGACTAACTTGAAAAGTTGTTTCTCAATCCCATCTTTTTCAACAGCTGTTTCTCAGTCAGTATGAGAGTCAGTTATTCCTCCTACTAACCCTAATTATTTGCAAAAAGATGGTAATTAAAAATTGTGACTCTAATTCCCTCTTGTTTTATATCTTAGCACAAACTGAAGTTATGAAAACATTTTAAAATATAATGGAAATAAAAAAGATAATAAGCTTTTTAGATTTCATCAACTACATTCTAATCAGCATGTTTGCCATGAAAGGAAAATTTCAAAAGAAAATTTCCCAGTATTTTCCTTAGAGTTTCAGATCGAATGTAAAGCCAGAATCAACACACTTCAACAATTAAAAGCAGAAGTTACTTGGATTGCTTCAGTTATCAGTGCAAGTATACACGTAGAGTTAAAAAAGAACTAACATATTCCCTCTTTGCTAATAAGAATATTTAATGTACAAAATACAATATGAATCCTTATCCACACAATCACAAGCTTTTTTTTTTTTAAAAAAAACCTATACCAAAAGAGAGTAGAGGGATACTTCCACATATCTAGTGGAAGATTTCAAATTGCTGCGTATAGCTGTCGACATGACAAACCTCGTTCCAAACCTCCTAGCATTCCCACCATTGCAATCTGTCAAACACTTCATACTTGAAAAGATCTGAGAAAAGTCTGAAGGAGGAAAAATAATCATCCTCTAAATTGATGATATTCTATATTCTTTAGAAGCCAGTATTTCATAAAGTAAATTTAAAATAATCCGAACGTGTCCTGATCAGAATGATTTTTTCAGATACAAACTTTACAAAACATGCAAAACTTTCTAGAACTTTGCAACTACTAAGAACTAGATGCATTCAATTCATTCAGGATTGATCCAACTATGGTGTAGAAGTTTGTATTTCAAAGAATATCTGAATAATAGCCCCTGTTCTCAGAAATCAATTATACAACTCTTTACTGCTAAAATTTCAAGGACCTGTAGACACCCACTTCACCGTAAATATATTCTCTCATATTTTTCAAAAAAACCTCGAATGTGGGAAATTTTGAAGTAAGGAGAAGAAAAAGAGTCTTGAAATCGAACTAAGCTGTACTAAGTGTCTCTTACACTAAAATATAACGCACATCTTGCCCTTCTGAACAGCACTTGAAAGAGAGCTCCTGCAACAAGCACGAAAAGCTATGGAATAAATTGTCAAAAGAGAATAACCAAAGATCTGGAGGAAAGTGGAAAACTCACCACAATTTTACTGGAACATATCAATACAAATAAACTAACACTTTTTTCCCTTGAAAAGGAAAGTTGATTTCTAGACAAAAGAAAAATATATATAGAATCTTTAGATCTCTATACAATGTTTGACACTGCACAACAAGAGCAATTAATTTAAAATGGACAAAATGGGAATGAGTATAATAATTATGAAAAAGGAGAACGTACTATGTATAAGGAACATGGGAAAAGTGGCACTAACAGGGAAGACAATGATAAGTTGCCAAGATGAAATGAGGTTAATAGAGTTGTTCCTTTAGGCTCACTGTTGAACCAACATTGTTTCAAAGATCATTAAAGTCTCTGGAAGGAAAAGGAGAAAAGTGCTGATGACGCAAAGCTCCGAGGTAACAGTAACAGAAAAAAAACCATCAGGAATATCAGAATTTAGTTTCTGAGATTCTAATATAAATCAGATAACCAAGGGAAATTCATGGAATTCAGTTATAAACAGAACACTAGCTCAGCCTTATTAATTTTACTGCAAAGGGGAAGGACATCCATCCACCCAGTTGCCCATTTGTATGGGCTGAAACCACTGTTAAAAAACATACAAAAAACCATACATAAAATAGTAGTGGATAGACATATGGCCTCAGCCCTACTACTCAGTGAAGAGGAATTGTCCACATAAAGAGCATAAAAGATTGAAAAGATTAAGATTTCTCCTTCTTCAAGTCAGCAGTTATTTCTTGTGCACTTTGGGATGGCGAGCCTCAGCATAACCACAATTGTCTCCTCCTCTAGACACTGGGAGAATCCCTTGCCCAATCACTTCATCCTGCATCTTTTCTCACTCCGACACTATCTAGTGATGGAAGTAAAAAGTTTCTTCAAAAAACCCGTATCTTTGTCCTGAAATAGTTGCTTACTTATTTTAACAGTGTGTAAGGATGCAAGATTAGAAAGAGAAGCAATAAACACGTAGATTCCTGCAACTACAAAACGTGGATGAATGGTGCAGATTTTCTGTGCATCTTTGCCTATACGTAATATATACACTGTTTTCTTGAAGCTAGTGAACTTGCTCCGCAGTATTGCTAATGTTTCAGAGTAAATTTACAAGCTAGAAGCGGACTCAGAAAACTAACAAGATGAAATTACTACAGAAGTGCGCTAATTTTAAGCATTATTTTATTTTAACAAGATCCAGGTAGAAAAGTAACGCTTGAGAAATCAAAGCATGTTCACCATGTAAAAGTTCCTTAAAATTGCAATTTCATTCTCAAGAAAAGATTTTCTAATACAGATTACTCTGCGATGCAGTTTGCAGATATTGACACTAAGTCTGCAACATGACAGAGATTTTTCCCTTCAAATTACCAAGAAAACCAATACAACTTATTAAATCAGGTTTCAATTATTTTAACACCAAAAAAGCACCATAAATATAAACATTAAGTGAAAGGCCAGTGTGTCTAGACTAAGGCCAAACTGAAGAAAATTGATGCAATTACTATGATGGGTTGGGAGAACAAATAGATGTCGAAATCAGGCGAGAAGAGGGGAAAACGGCAGATCACTGCTTTAAATAGGACTATGTTTCGTAAACGACACTAGCCTAATCCTGCTGTGCTTCTCAGAGCAGTGGTTCACACAGTCCTTATGACCTATTCCCTTTTCTGATTATACCTCAATGCATACTGATTGAGGTGATGGCAGTTCATGTATCAAGTTTTTAATGAATAGAGAGAAATGGCCTGCTTCATTATCTGCTATGACATGTTTAGAGAGAGCAAAACTCAAACATAAAAGTCATGAAAAGCATGCTTGTTAAGGTTGGTTCATATTAGTGGAATATGGTTTTACAGGAATAAAGGATGATGAGAGAAGCCTATTACTTTCAGAAGAACACGCATAATAGCATAACTTTCACTTCTTGAAATCAAGACAGAAGAGATATACAGATGGATTAATACCTGTGTGTATGGGGAAGAGAGGAAAAGAAAAATTACATATTTCAATAAGTCAGATGGGCATTAAACCAGGCATCGTTTGTCACCATTGCATGCTCTACAGTGACAGAACACGGGATTTCAACTGCTTGAAAACAGGATAGCAATTTTCAGACACGTTTAACTTCTAAACTCCTGCTTCTCTCAAAGTGAATACTACATATTACTACATAGGACACTAAAATTTATGTATTAACTAAAAAAAAAAATAGGACTGGGGTAGCTTATACAGTAGAAAAATATGATTTACATTTGAGCTATATTTCTTTTCAAATATCAAATCTAAATTCCTCATCCTTTTTAAAGGCCACAAACTCTAAGTCATTCAGTTGCTTGAGTATGTCACTCAAATTGGCTTTGCACTTTGGAGGCATTGGATTATATAATAGAGATTATTATTAGTATATAACATATAATTACATATAAATAATATGTTTTATATATAATGTAATCATTATATATACACAAGACATACATATATACAGTCCACAGAGAGAGAATATAGTGTAGTGTATTTTTGAAGGGACTGTTCAGAACTGCACTATGGATAAGAGAGCAGTCTCAAGCTTCACAGCAGAAGTTCACAAACTGTGAACTGAACGCAGAGTTTCTATGTACTTTTATGTTCAAATGGGAGAGCTTGTAGTTTGTAGAAACAAGAAGGTCCATAATTTCTATGTTTTAAAAGCAAGTCAGCACGACCCTCAGGACATCAGTAGCTTTTATAAAGTAGTAGTACTTCAGATGTTCTGGGACACTTTGCCCCAATGAAACAGCTATAAAAGAATTGCCATCCTCATGTCCCCACAAGAAATATCTAAGTTTTAAAAAAAGATACATACCACTGTAGAGTTTTATCATGTCTGCTGTTAGAAATCTCTTTATTATGAGATATGCAGTGCCAGGCTCTGGTAGAGAACTCCAGTGAAGAACTTGTTCTAGTACATTCTCTGTATAATGCAGAGGACGTTCTGAAAAATGCCCGAGGGGAAAAAAAAAACACACAAAACAACAAAAGTTGAAATAAAGAAAAACAAACACCACAAAACCACCAAGATTGGAGGCCCTTAGAAGTTACACATGCCTATACAGAACCCTGTCTCATTCACTTTCAGCTACAGATGAAAAACGGTGCTTTCAAAACAGACGATTAGACACTTCACTGACTTTCTGCAGCAATACCTTTGCTGGCAGGGTCTGCACAGGTAATAATAAATAATATAAAATTAAACAAGCAGTAGTCAAATGTTCAGTGACTCTTTTGCCTTTATTTATATTTTTGTATGTAAAGACACTAAACCACTACTTTCAAACTAAATGCAAAAATTAGGAACTATCACAGGGCATATCTAAATACGATCAAAAGAGAACTGAGACTTGCAGCTATAACTGGGCCTCGCAGGTCTAGGCTCAATACAAAAATTATTCACCATAGCTACCTATTCTCTGGAATCAAAAATCAAAGAATCTGGAGCAGTTTACAGTGGAAAAAAAAGCCCTAAACTGGTATAGACAATATAGTCTGTTAATGATCAAAGTAGACTAAGACAGACTTGGTTTTATGACATTCCTTTTACTAGAAGGGAAAAGTATGTGGTCTTACTAGGTCTTCTCCCTTTGCTGTGGTCGGGGAATTTCCAGACTTACACTTTCATATTCCAACCTCATACAAAGAGTACAGCAAGATTAAAATACCAATAGATGAAGGTGTGACTAGACTTTGTGCACTTCAACACTTCAGTTGCTCAAACATACATTTGTTGATAGGCATCATCCATCCTAAAAACTCTGAGACCCTTTACAGGATTGAAAAACTTCAGTGCTAAGGAAGTCCAGCCAGTACTCCATAGAAGCCCCAGTTCATATTCCAGATGACAGTAAGAAAGATTTTGCAAATAGTCCCTAAATCTGCATTACCACATCCAGCAGAAATTCGAGTGTGATACGTACTGCAACACAGCCTGAGCTATCATACAAGGCCACACTGATGTGGGATGGAGGGAGATTGTACAGTTCCTGTCTGTATTAATCCTTCCCTCCACACACACACACTTGAAGGCTTTCACCTGCTCAGCAGCAAGCACTTACTGTAATTCATGAAAGCACAAAACCTTTAGTAATGGCTTTTGTGGGCTACAACTTAGAGCAATGGATCCAAGTGTCATTTTAACTCCAAAGAGGGATTTTTCCAGAAGTTCTGAGTTCTCATTTGCATACCAACTTATGCGGGTCAGGCCTTGAGAACAGCTGGGTATAGGTCCTGGAAAGTTGAACCTGTGTGACACTGTCATGTTGGGTCAGGAAGTCTAGCCCTGTGTCTCTTGAGTACTGAAGGGAAAAGTATGCTGCCATAATCTCATTTTTCATTTCTGCTAGGGTAGATGAATATGAAATGTCAACAGCTGCTTTGGGACCGCCCAGCACTACACTCTAGCAGAGCATACCTTCCTGAACACCTCAGCTTCAGAAAGCAGCAGCCACAAATAACACACTTAAGGGACAGGAAAAACTACTGCTCTTTTGGGATGTAAAAAACTACCTTACCTATAGACTTCTTATACCACTTATATAAAGATCTTACTATTCGGTCAAGACAACAAAGCAGCTTAACAAAAATACCATTCTGTAGACAGCGGCTCAGTCCCTACTTTATAACACCATTTCTTCTGGCCCTTTTGTTTTAAATGGTCAAAGTTTTTAAATTTCTTTTCGAGTTCCGGGAAACTGTAGACTCTGATGTGATAAAGTTAAAACAACTTGTTGCCTTTGTAAAAGAGAGAAAAAGCTATCTCGAGGAAAAGAACTTTACAAAAAGAAAGGAAACACTGGCAAAACACCGTATCTTCCTAGAACACCAGCACCCCCAGAGTAAACACCTACTGTTTTATTTATAGCTACATTTAAGACCATCTGTCATCATGGATTACACAGTACATAAATCATCATGCTGAAATGCATTAACTATTTTACTGGCAACACACCTCATTTACAAACTATCCATCAAGCATAAATTACTAAAAAAAAAATGCACACCCTATTTTGTAAAAGCATATGGTATTGAATGTTCTGCATTACATTGGATAAAATTATCAATTATTTGAACTTTCTATATGCAAATAATTTAGTTGATTTTTAATATTGCAATTTTAGTATTTTTAACAGCAAGCAGTCAACACATACATCCAATTACCCTTTTACTTAGGTCATCATATGATGGTAAATATCCAAAACCAGTCATTTTCACCTTAAACAACATTAACTATCAGGAGAAAATTACTTTTTACAAAACAAGATTCTAATTTTCTTGCCTTCTCAGGGTTCATTTTCAGGGCAGTATATCTTAAAAAGTAAAACAACTCTCATAAAACTTCAGGATTGAGTGTAACAAACTTAATATCACCAGGCACTGGACAGACACCAGACTATGGTAAGAACAAAAGCAGAAAATTCATTTCTGCCAGAAAAAACACTGTGAACATTAATGTACGTTTGAAACAAATAAGCAAACTTGGTTTCTGTCATGATATGTCAGAATCTCAACTTATTTGTAAATGCCTTACATTACATAACATTCAAGGGTGTTTGTTAAATTATGCTAACAAGATCGACTTGCAGCAGCAAAGACTCAAGTAGTTCTTTAGTATCACATTTGGACCAAAACCAGCACAGGACTATTTTTCTCTGTTACTGTCTCTGTGTTTCAGCCTTTTGAAAATCTGCTAGATTCAGTCATAGCATCACAGGAGTCTTCCCGAGTAAGTGCCTCTTACCACATGCATTAGTTTCATTTTTCAACATCATTAATTCAGTTCACCTGTTCTGATGCACAGATTCTTCCAGAAAGGGGGCCATGAAGCAGACATTTCATCAACACAGTCTCTACTGATTGGAGCCGGGTGCTGAATTAGGACTTTATTTAGCTTGCTTTTTGCTTGTCTGTTTTGGTTTTAAAACACTAGTATGCCATTTCTACTTTGTGTTGTAAACTCTTGCTTCAACGAGATACACTCTAATACCTTGCCAATATTTACTGTCCTATATAGGGCCTGTAGTGCCTCACTCTAAGCTTAATTTTGCCAATCTTCCTTAGTCATTAGCTCAGACAACATTTCTAGCCCACACTAGTTGTTGCAGCCAAATATCTCAAGAAGCTGATGTGGGGTCCATCTTCTCTATTTACTTTTATGTTCTCCTGGCCATATCTAGTTTAGTTTTTATCTGCCTTTAAGTGTTATATATCAAGAAAATAAAATCCTCTCTTCAAATTTTTCCATTACTCAGTCAAAAGAAATAGGATTGCTAAAGTACTTGTAGGAGTTATCAGGACTCTTCTAAAGATAATAGATGCTAGCATTCTTTGTCAGTTGACACCCACATCTATGAATCGGGAAACAAACTATGTTACAACTCTTCACAGCATCACCACAAACTGCAAGACACAGAGAGGGATGAGGATCATATATTTTAAGTCAAAACGGAGAATGCACTTCCATTCTCATTATTGATACTGCCAAAGTCAAGACTGAGTCCATCAGGAATATTTCTAAACCTGAAGAGATTATTGTAAGCGTATCTGAAAATCAAGTGCAACAAACTATTCAAACAATCTTGGAACATTTAGTAACCCTAGTTTTTTCCATTTTTTTATACTTTTTTTTTTCTTAGCATGAAAATAAGTATCTTCACTAACTAGTCCACAGTCCACTTCTGTAACATGAAAATACAAGAGCAACAACTTACTATGAAGTACAAATAGATGTTGCTTTTGACTAAAAGGATATTTGTCCCCCACATATTCTTCAAAAATCAAGTTACAATAGCGAGCGTTCAAAATACAATGTTTTAACTAAATAAAATCTTCATTACTTTGCTATTTTAAGTATCTCTAATAATACAATGAAAGCTCCAGCGTGCATAAGGCACTCTCAATGTTAAAACTTCTTTACAGTTCATGAATATTGTGACTGTGCAACATTTGCTCTTGTTGGCAGCAGAATCGTATTTAAAATAAATGTTTCAAGATTCTGCTAGATACACCATGTTGCCACTTGCCATAAACACAGGATTATACAGTTTATGCCTCCTTTTTCATCTACGCACAAAACAATTGACTAAATAATAAAAAAGATCCTTTCCCCCAAATATTACATGTATTTTCTTATTCCGTTTTCTGAAAAACATTATTCCTTATAAAAATCAGCTGCCTACATTCTAATGAAATTATGTTTCTTCTTAGAGACTCATTGGCAAGACCTACTTTCCTATAGCTGATGACTAATGAACTGCAAAGCAGAGTAATACAAAGAATTTTTTTTCAGCCCTCAATTTATAAGCATTTTAAAACAATTCATCACGTTATTTCTGGCAAAGTATAGAAAGAAACCATGCAGATGCCCCAGTAGCCAAATGTAAAACAATGGCATGAACGCTAATTTTTGTTTTGTTTCTATAAACTTCATAGTAACTGTTTAACTAAGCTTTTGATTATGTTAAGTATTACAAAACTAAAATAATAAAATTTGATGAACATGCATAAATTTAAGTGTCACTAACCCAGTTCTCCATTTTCAAGTACTTCAAAAGCAGCCCAGATATCATCTTTGTTGGGAATAATGTTTTTAATTCCTAAAACATCATTAATTAATTCTTCTGCCTCCGTCAAAGGTGATACCTGTAATACAAATTGAGTCAGTTTATAACATATGACAATTACTGATTTCTGATTTATTTTTTTCGAAATTTTCCTCCCTGCAACGGACTTTGAAAAAAGTGGATATACTGAGGTGGAAACCCATAAATTATTTGTCAGACTCCTCCATGCTTCCCTTATTTTGTTCCACCAAATTGAAGTTGTAAGTTTTAGCTGATTGATAACTTGGTAACTTGAAATTCCTCTTCTCTACTCTTGAAAAATTTGGGGGCAGAAAAGCGTCTTGATATGTTTTCTTGAGTATGGGAAGGTAAATATTACAGAAGTACCATTTTTTTATCTTAGCAATGCATACTCCCATTTTTATTCCCATTAAAAAATTATGTTTTATGTACATGTATGTGTATATATATTGATGTATACCACATGCACAGACAAACACAAGTGTTTGAGAGTCATATGCTGACGAGAACAAAAAGGAAACAGGAATAGAGAGATGTAACATTTAAAAAAATACATTGCCCTAAATTTTATACTTCCTTCTTAACAATATCTGTCGTTTTTCATTACATAAATGATCTTTTTTTCCTCAACATCCAAACAAGAGAGCACTCCTGGATGGAGACGAATGTGTTTAAAATACACTATCAGATACAAGGCTGAAAAATCTCAATTATAGTAAGTAAAAAGCTTTAGTTTCTTACTCAAAGAAAGCAGATAGCCACTGGCAAAAAAAAACCCACAAACCACAACAGGAGGAAGGTCATTTAAATGGCTTTTTATTATCGAATAAAACAAGAATTCACTGTCTACTTGTTAATGTTCCTGTGTGTTGCACCCATAGAGCTGCAACAATTTGTACCCCTGAATACTGCAGTATAACTAAAGGAGGACATCTCCCCTTTAAAACTGTATCATAACATTCTCCTTAAAAACACATAATAATCAGTCTTTATAAAATTTAGGCAACATAGCAAATTAAAAAAAAAAAATTGAAAAGAATAGTGATAAATATAAATCCATACTTTCATTATGTAGTTATATCAAAACACATATGAAAATAAATTTGGTGTACTTCATGAGAAAGTGCTTAGTAAAAACACTATCATTTTTATACACTAACCCTGATTATAATACTACAGTCTGGCTCCTTTCTTTCCACGTAAACTTCAATAAGCAAATCTCCAGCCTGGGAAACCTAAAATGAAACAATAAAAAAAAAATTAGACTGTCTTAAAAATATTTTAAATATCCTTTTAAATAGGGAAAGTACAATTACTATCTAGTAGATGTGCTAGAACCTATTGAACTGAAACTTTTTTTTCCATCCACTTATCTATAAAAATAGTCCAAATGTTGACTCTAATGGGAAAACCTACACTACATTCGCTTTTATTTGACCAGTCTAAGGAAGAAAAACCCTATTCATGGATTCACGAGGAAAATTCAAAGCCTGACTAAATCCAACAAAATCATATCAAACAAAATGAACACACTTTAGAAAGACATATTGAAGAGCACAAAAACTAGGTGAGACATGAAATAAGTGGAAATTTTAGCTTTATGTTTAAGTATAAATCTGCAAAGCCGAAGCCATGAGTGTACCTTAGTATCTTAAACTGTCAGAACCATAACTGATTTAGATGTTAGCCAGGCTCACTTCAGAGCCAAAATAGATGAATAGAATTTAAAATCACGGAAAAGAACAGGAACCCCAAGATAAAACAAGTTAGTTAAGAATGAGAGGAAAAATTACAAATAACAGAATATTTCAGTCATATAGCCATATGTACATATCCAGAGAATCAAAATTCATTACTACGAAGACTCTGATTAATTACAATGAAAACTTGTCATTACCTATTTAAAAAAGGAATCAAAACAAATGCTTTTGATATCAACCTCTGTTAAACACAGCTCTTCAAATTTGTTTGAGAAATATCTAAACTTTATGTACAATGCTAACATGTAGAATAATTAGATGATAAAACAAATGTATTACACAATATATAATAGTTTAATATACTCAATATCAATGAACATAATTTAAGAATGTCTAACATGAAACTTACAAAGAAACTGGAAAAATCAGTAAATTCAATATTTTATGATCAAGGAGGAAAATCTGATCCATGAGAAGGAATTCAGTATTTTCCATCATTACTAAGTTTGCTCCTCTATAGTAATAAAACTATCTTCATGAATGAGAAATTACTTTACTTTTCTACAGTTAAAAATGTCTCACGTTTTGCCTGCTCTAATTCTCTTGTAGTATAGCCATAAGCATCTTCAAAAGATTGTAATTCATCCCAATACCAAAAATATTTTCTAAAACTAAATACATGGTGATGATCAGAGCATAGGAAGAAATCATAAAGCAAAAAACTGGACCTATCAGGAGGTATACTCTTCTATTAATAAGCCAATATAAAGAAATAAGAAAATTAATATGAAGAATAACAATTTGTGTCTTAATTTTGAAAACAGTATTCAAAGTGATGCTACTTATTTATATATAATTGCAAACAGTGGAAGACGTTAAGAAAAGTAAAAAATTTGCATCATACACAGAATAAGATATGGAGAAAATGATAGAAACATGCAAGCTTTGGGATATATTTTGACTAATTTACAGAAGTTAAAACTACATTTCCATAGCAAAATAAATGGCAGCACTCAATTTTAAAGAACATTAAGATTCTGAAAAATGGTGACTTTAAAGTTAGTTTAGCCTTTGAGAATAGAAAACTAATGGAAACATTTGTGAGCAAAAACATTACAAAGCTACTTTGAAGAAAGCTGCTTAATTATAGTGGCACTGACTCAAAAAAGCTCATTTAGTTGTAAAATTTGCTTTTCAGATGATATTACAGAAAAAGGTTGGAAATAAGAATGAAGCTGACATTTGATTTCCACTGGTCTCATGTAAACAAACATATGGAAAGAAAATGCGATGCAAATTACAGCAGCAAACAGAAACAGCTGGCATTAAGTATATGGGGGACAGAAAATGAAGAGCAGCTAATGAAGTGCCACCTGGAACGGAACGTCAGTGACACTTCAGACATGAGAACTTCCAGGTCTTCAGTAGAAATTTGGTTCAGTTGTCCTCTGAACGCTCTGCATCACCAGCCTAGAGATACTTCTACTATAGCAACCTATGTACTCAAACGTATTAAGTATCTGCATTGCTGATTTTCCCACAAACATGCACACGTTTTGATGCAATAATGTCAGACTATCAGCTGTTAAATGAAAAGGATTCTTACACACAATTTTTATTGCTTGAGGCCTAAGTTACCAGCCACCCATGCTGTTACATCACTCCATCTGCACCACGTCACCAGTTTTAACAGTAACGGGAAACCCTTTCAAAAAGGTTCCCAAAGAGCCACCTCTCCTGCATGAGCCTGAAGTTCCATCTCCATACTACACGGCCTGCATATGCAAGTGTTCCCTATACACGGTCTTGCAAACTGCTTACAGGTTGAATGATGGCAGCTACTGACAGAGGAAGTAGAGCAGTTGAAAAAGAGCATGTTTCAGCATACCCCTTTCTTTCACTGAAATAATGAAAGATACCAAGTTAAAGCTACACCATTCCAACTAACTACTGTTTCTATTCTGAAAACATTTATCCTGTTTGAGGTCTATACTGACAAATACAGCTCATGACAATTGGCTGAGGTCTGGCTATTCTTTACATAGTGTTAAGGAAAGCATCAAATGCTAAATAAGATTTAACAGCCGTTTAAAAGTTTATATGGCCAAGAAAATATAAAGTATAGGCATCCATATAATCTAGTCTTCCAAAATGATGAGTAATACGCACTTTACACTCATGACAGAAGTTATAAATGTAAAATATAACAAAAAGGAAGGTCAATCTTTTTCAAAAGCATTTTGTGTTAGTCCAGGTCAGGCTCTAATGTGTTCCCCCAGAAAAACCTACAAGACACCACCATACACAGTTAGGGAAATAATGAATTCTTCTAGAGGAAAAGTTTTATATAAAAATCTCAAAACATCCTTGTAACTACCTAGAAGTTTCTTTTATCAAGTGGGCTTCAGGCAGTAAATACTTTGAAATAACAAGAAGTGTAACATCTTTTATCAGAATTACTCCCTTCTGCAATGAAGTGGTCCCAGGAATTGAACATCCAAGCGTTTCACATGTTAGGTGCACATGGATTTGCAGGAAAATGTATTTTTAAACCTAAACACTAATTACACTAATCATGTCAGCTACAGAAAAATTGGCAACTGGGAAAAAAATGTTCCACAGCTTAATTCAGTTGCCAAGACGAGCAGCTCTGGTACCAGTACGATCCGCAGCAGAGTACTCTAACATGGTGCACAGGGGAGTTTCCCCAAACCAGAGGAATCTCAGGGGTTCCTGAGAGCTGTGACAGCAGCTGACAAAACCTGGGCAGGACCAAGAAGAACAGCAGCCAAGCGCACCCCCGCAACCCCCTAAAAGAAGTCCCTAAGAAGCACCGCAAACAGGGTGGACAAACGGCGTGTCACAGCAGTTGGCTTAGCAGAGTGCTGAAGCTCCACCATGGAGCAATGGTATCCACCCAGCAGAAAGCCATGGTCTCTCTAAGCTCTGCACCCAGCACAACTGACACAGCTTCCCAGAGAGCGCTCTGGTGGGAACCTGCTGCCACCCAGGTGTCAGGCTGCATGTGTGGGCAGGGAGTGCCCTACTCTTATGCCAATGTCGGAATGCAGCAGTGCGTACACCTGTGGGAGATGCATCCAGGTAAAGGAGATTCTCCGCTTAATGGCAGAGCTCCAGGAGGAAATGAATAGGTATAGCAGTATCAGGGAGTGCAAGAGAGAGAGACTACTGGAATCACACCCTACCTTCCCTGAGACACGCCCAACAGGCAGACAGGACAACTCCAAAAACAACTCAGAGCACATAAAACAACATTCCAGTCAGTGACATCCAAGAAAACCTAATGATCGATTATAGCAAATTTGTTTTAACACACTTCAGTCAAATCTGTCCTTATCTCAACACCTGGAGCCCCACGTTGGGCACCAAAAAGGACTGTTGTGGTTTAACTCATCCAGCAATTAAACGTCACGCAGCCGCTCACTCACCTTCCCCCACCCCTGGGGAATGGGGAAGAGAGTTAAAGGGGAAAAAGGAAGGAGACTACTTATGGGTTGATATAGGAACAAGTAATAATAATATAAAATGAGAGTAATAGTGATAAAATCATCATAATATATGAAGATATATTAATAATAATATATGCAAATAAGTAATGAACAGTGTAATGTTCAACATCTTTGTCAGTGACATAGATGACGGCATTGAGTGCACCCTCAGTAAGTTCGTCGACGACACCAAGCTGTGTGGTGCCGTGGACTCACTTAAGGGAAGAGATCCCATCCAGAGGGACCTTGATAGGCTTGAGAAATGGGCCAGTGCTAACTGCATGAGCTTCAACAAGTCAAAATGCAAGGTCCTTCACCTGGGTCGGGCCAATCCTAAGCACAAATACAAACTGGGCACAGAGTGGGTTGAGAGTAGCCCTGAAGAGAAGGATTTGGGGGTGTTTATAGATAAGAAGCTCAACATGAGCCGGCAGTGCGCTCATGCGGCCCAGAACGCCAACTGCATCCTGGGATGTATCAAGAGAAGCGTGGTCAGCAGGTCAAGAGAGGTGATTCTCCCCCTCTACTCTGCTCTTGTGAGATCCCACCTTGAATACTGCGTCCAGTTCCGGTGTCCCCACCATAAGAGAGACATGGATTTGTTGGAGCGTGTTCAGAGGAGGGTCACAAAGATGATCCAGGGGCTGGAGCAACTCTGCTACGAGGACAGGTTGCGGGAGCTGGGATTGTTCAGCCTTGAAAAGAGAAGACTTCGGGGGGACCTAATAACTGCCTTCCAATACCTGAAGGGAACCTACAGGAAGGCTGGGGAGGGACTTTTTACAAGAGTGTCCACTGATAGGACAAGGGGAAATGGGTTTAAGTTGAAGGAGAACAGATTTCGATTAGATCTTAGGAAGAAATTCTTCATTACGAGGGTGGTAAGACTTTGGAATACATTGTCCAGAGAAGTTGTGGATGCCCCCTCCCCGGAGGTGTTCAAGGCTAAGTTGGACAGAGCCTTGAGTAGCCTGACCTAGTTGAGAGGCATCCCTGCCCATGACAGGGAGGTTGGATTAGATGATCTCTAAGGTCCCTTCCAGCCTATGCCATTCTATGATTCCTCACTACCCAGTGACCAATGCCCATCCCATCTCGGCAAACGATTCTGAAAGGGGTAAATCCCAACACAACAATCCCAGACAAGCGAGAGGCACGGGGAGTGGGGGGAGAGAGAGAGAACTCTGAGAGATCAGTTATCTCAGAAGAGAATTTAACGATTCTAACCTCCCATTCAACCCCCACCTATATACTGGCCATGATGTTGCATGATATGAAGTATTCCAGTGGCCGATCTGACCCTCAATCCTAAATCTAGGTTCAGATCATAAAAGGAGTTGTAGGTCCTTTCCCCAGCTATGCTCCCCCCGGCCCAGCCTGTTGTGCTCCTGCACACTGGTGAAACATGAGAAGCTGAAAAGTCCTTGAAGTCTCAGCACCAACTATAAACATCTGTGCACTATCAACATTTTTATAACAAATCCCATGCTAAGAAGAACTAACTCTGTCCCAGACGAAAGCAGGACACCCAGGTATCACACCAGGTACACACCGGGCAATAACCAGCTGGAAAGCAGCTTTGCCAAGAAGGACCTTGATGTCCTAGTACACAAGCTGATCATGAGCCAACAATGCGCCCTCACAGAAAAGAACGTCAACAGCCTCCTGGGCTACACTAGGCAAAGTATCGCCAGTAGGTCAAGAGAGGTGATTCTTCCCTTCTATTCAGCAATGGTGAGGTCACATCTGAAGCACTGTGTCCAGTCCTGGGCTCCTCAGTACAAGAAAGACAGGGAACTACTGGAGAGAGTCCAGTGAAGAATCACTAAGATGATGAAGGGACTGTAGCATCTTTCATATTAGAAGAAGCTGAAAGAGTTGAGACTGTTCAGTCTGGAGAAGAGAAGGCTTGGGGGGAATCTTATCGACATGTATAAAAACCTGATAAGAGACAATGAAGAAAACTGAGATACTCTTCTCGGTGACATCCAGTGACAGGACAAGAGGCAATGGACACAAATTAAAAACACACAAAATTCAACCTGAACACAAGAAAACAATTATACTGTGAGGGTGGGCAAGCACTGGAAGAAGTTGCCCAGAGAGGCTCCATCCTTGGAGATATCCAAAAATCTGATAGGACACGGTCCTAGGCAACTTAGTCTAAGAGGCCATGCTTGAGCAGTAGTGTAATTAGTCTATATTATCTCTACAAGTTCTCTCCAGCCTAGTAAATTGGAATAAAGCTGCATAAGGGGAAGTTCAGATAGGACATTAGGAAAAGGTTCTTCACTAAGTGGATGGTTGGTCACTGGAATAGGCTCCCCAGGGAAGTGGTCATGTCACCAAGACTGTCAGTGTTCAAGAAGCTTCTGGATGATGCCTAGTCACATAGTTTAGTTTTAGGCAGTCCCGAGAGAAAGGAGTTGAGACTGCATGATCCTTATGAGTCTCTTCCAACTTGAGATATTCTATGACAATTCTGTGATGACATAGCATTTTGTTTCATTTTTTAACGTTAAAGCGATACTACATTTTTTTTTAAAAGATTTTAAAGCTTAGCCATGTGTGTTATGAAAATCAAGCCAGAGTCTATTAACCCAGTAGGTATTAATAATCAGCTTTCTGAATTGATATTAACACTAGAGACTTTGCTGAGAGCAAAATAAGAACAGTTAAAATCCTGGTTCAATCTTTCTATAACTCTGCCTCCCAACAGTTTGGAAAGTCCCAGGGAAACCAGTCCAAACAGGCCCAATTATTCATGAAAGTTCCAATTTGATTATGAAGTTTAAAATTTGGAAGATTAGTTTTTCAGGTGCTGAAAGTTTTTAATAAAAGCTTTACCAATTTTAGAAAGCCTAGACTTTTGTTCTAAAACACCAAAAGCAAGTCTCTATCTTTTCTCTTCAACAGGCAGCCTTCTAAATACACCTCATAAAGGTGATTTTGCAGTGGTATCTGGCATAGAAAAAAAAATACTGAACGAAACCACTTTATTTGAGTCTTCTCTATGTTCCTCACAGCTTCAGTTTTAGACAAATCCACCTAGCTGCCAGTTGCTACTATATTATCCAATACATCAATAGTCCTTCAGTTTCCTTTCCACTTTTTTCTCCCTATCTAATCAAAATGTCCCCACTATCTCTTTCTCTACATATTAAACTACTGTCACATCTCCCTAATTTTTCCCCAAAGGTATTACAAATGTTTAACCATTACAACTTCCCTGAGTTGCTTGGAAAATGTTAATGGTGTAACAAGATGTAACATGTATTTTTGTGCGTAAACCCACAGAAAAGAATGTATTTGAAAGTCTGTGCATTTTCACTATCTTAGACTTCAAAATTTTGTTCTCTAATCTCAGTAAAGTCTGATGGATCCCAAAATTAATAAGTTCTATTAAAGATACTTCGACTCCTGCCTTGCAGAATGCTCTTACGGATATCAAATTTGGGGGTGTTTTTGTCATTACTAAGGCAGATTTTTCCATTCTGCAAGACAGCAGAAATAAACTTTAAATTGTTTCCCAGTCACTTGGTCACTTGTCACCAGGCATCAAAAAGATGAAATAGGCATTCTACTTTCTATATGCACATTTACAGTAGGTTGTTATGGTCAGAAAGCTTCACGCCACTCTGATGCAGACAATAGGGAACATGAGATCAAAATAAGACTCCAGATAGCAATTAACAGAACATGCAATTTCAACATGTATTTGCGAGATCCTGTCTTCTTAATGCTGGCTTACAAAGTACCACAAAACTGCTGCTGGAAGCGGGAAGGCAGCCAACAGACAAAGCATTATAGATTTTTTTTTCTGCTAGCTTTCTATTAGTTTCTAAAGCCCTATAAGCTCCAAAATCACTGAAAGCTTCTCCTCCACTACCTTACATTTCTGAAAAAGCTTTTAAGCTCCCTACATTTCTTTTTACGTCTCTTAATTCAACTGCCTTGGCAGTGTTATGAAGCTTACCAATTTTTGCTTTAATTAGGACTGTACAGAAATACCATTTAGACAGTGAAACATGTTATTACTTCAATATTTCATACCACTGTAAAGTTATTCAAAAGTTGTTACAGGTAAGACTGAAACTCAAGATGATAAGTGGCATAAGATCTTCCACTTTCTTATATTGTGTCCTGCAGTTTGACTGTTAGCATGTGTCTGAAGCTTTCTCAAATAATATTTGTGCTTTGGGGTTTTAGAAGTGGTCACAAAACAGGATGGGAGTAAAGGTTTGGATGTTTTAAACTCAAAGGGATGGTGAAATTCTACTGATGAGAGGCCATGTATACCCAAAGCTCACGAAATAAAAGTATTAATATACACTTGAGAGTATTTAATATGCATGTTTAAAATTAAAAAAAAAGACAGGTCATTACTTTCACACTTGCAAATGCTGACCACTTCCTTCTAGTACAATTTATGAAGCATAGTAAAAGCATGCAACAACCTGTAAGTTATCCTGGTGCTTAGGCCAGAACATAATTCCACATGTTTTACACAGAACTGTTTGCTTTATCAGTTTATGACTCCTCTTATTTCATTTTATTTCCCCTCAGCTCTGTAGTTAACAACACTGGTCACTATACAAACTTAGAAATTTACATTTAGAAATCTAGGTACAAAAACCTTGAAACAACTAAATATTCTGTTTAAAATTGTTTCCATACCAGTTGATATTTGCCACTTACCTGAGTGTCTTTCCACCTGGTAATAAAGCTGTTCTCTATATCCATTTGTTTGACCTGGTCTTCATTTATCTGTTTAAAATGGATAATTTTTGATCAATTAATAAGTATAAGGGAGCTAGTATAAAAATTACAACAAACTAGCAAATGCTAATTTAATATATTAAATGAAAATAAATACAAATATAAATATAGAGGAATGCTTACATCTAACAATAATAAATTGATAATAATGTAACAATAATAAATATTGTCTAGCGGAACGTGTTCCTGCCCATGGCAGAGAGACTGGAACTAAATGATCTTTAAGGTCCCTTCCAACCCAAACCATTCTATGCTTCTATGATTGTTACAGTTAACAATACTGTTAATTGTGTTCTTATAAAAGCAGCTATGCAAAATATTCTCTCAGTGAGAAATAGCACTTCATTGATGGGACTCATTACTATAAACTTACACAAATAAATATTAGAAGAGAGAGGACTCCACAAAAAAATGCCAAACGGTGTTACAGTGGCACAGTAAACTTCAAATCAAAATGGCCAATACAAATTGTTGCTAGTAGTATCTTTTCTATTCAGATGGATATAATGTTCTTTCTAGGCCTAAGGAACCAAACACTTTCTCTAGGCTTTATTGTAACCACAGCTCAGAAACTAAGAACACAGAATTCTTCCATGCTTCGGTTCTGATCAAATTTGAATAGATTCGGCTGATAAAATTTGAATAGAACTATTATTTTAATAGTCATAACCTTAAAATTTTATTAAAATTGGTATGCTGGTGCCAGCAAGAAGAATGTGTATCATTTTGGAGAACAGTAGCTCAAAGCAATCCTATAAATATAGTTTTTCCTACACAGGTTAAGGTAGTTGGGAAACAAAATTTAAAGCAGACAAAAAATAATGTCCACTGAAATAGAGTTCAAAAGCCCTACAAATCCTCAGACAGTGTAAATAATAGCAAAATCTTCTTTAAGAAGATTTCTATATTTTAGCATGTCTAACAGCTGAGCAATTAGGACATTTTTATATAAAGATACCTACCTCAAAAAGTTGCACATAATTTTTAATTAGATCTTCAATTACATTGACTTCTTCACTAGTTTGGCCTTTAGTTTGAAATAAGCATGAGGAAAACACCGTGGCTAGATTGTGAGGGTTCATATAATTGATTTCAGAACACTTCTGCACCCTGTTGAAAGAAAAAGAAACCTATTTAGAAGGTTTCATTGTTCCTTTAATTGTCTGAGGCTCCTCTACAGAATACGGAGCGCACTTCAAAATACAATGAAAAAAATCTAATATTATTTACTCTTTTTATATTTATTTCTTTATATTCTTTATCTCACATCTCATTACAGAAATGAAAACTTATACTTTCTATCCACATTTCAAGTGATACCAAGATTATTTAGAATAAAATAGAATAGAATTATTCAGTTCGAAGGGACCTAAAACAATCATCTAGTCCGACTGCCTGGTAACTTCAGGAGCTGACCAAAAGTTGAAGTATGTTATTAAGGGCACTGTCCAAATGCCTCTTAAACACTGACAGGCATGGGGCATTGACCACCTCTAGGAAGCCTGTTCCAGTATTTGGCCAGCATCTCAGTAAAGAAGTGTTTCCTAATATCAAGTCTGAACCTCCACTGGCACAGCTTTGAACATTCCCCCGTCTCCTATCACAGGATCCCAGGAAGAAGAGCTCAGCACCTCCCAATCCACTTCCCCTCCTCAGGAAGCTGTAGAGAGTAATGAGGTCACCCTCCAGTATCCTTTTCTCCAAATCAAACAAGCCCCAAGCCCTCAGTTGCTCCTAACAGGACATGCCTTCCAGCCCTTTCACCAGCTTTGCTGCCCTCCTCTAGACACATGCAAGGACCTTGCCATTCTTCTTTTGTGGAGCCCAGAACTGCACACAGCAGCACTCAAGGTGAAGCCACAATAACGCTAAATACAGCTTTGCTACATTATGTTACATAAGTATATCCCATAAACTCATGATCTAAGATCAAACAAAACACGGAAAGAAATGAGATAGATCTTAGTTTCTATACTTATGGTAAAGTTTTCATATCAGTTCTGTTGTTTACATAATGCATCCTCTTTTAGAGGCAAACACTTTAAGTATCACAGAATTTTGGCTGTTACACGCATGCATTCAAACTACTTTCAAAACAGACTAACAGCATATTAATATATCAGAACTGGGTATGCTTAGAAACATCGATAAATGCAATACTTACTGTAATCTTTATCTCAATAATGGCACCAATTAATTTAATAATTGTATATACAGTTTTTGAAGGACATCTGCTACGTACGTGGCTATACCATGCAATTTTTGAAGACAATATCCTGTAGAAAAGGTTCTACACATACTATACACACTACAATTTACCCACAATATAATTTAACTTATTCAATAGATAATATTATAGACCATTACTATTTAACGATGGCACTGCAGAATCATCCAAGTCACATTTTTTTTTTATACATTTGCTGCTGCTTATTTGATCCAGGAATAAGACATGACCTTTGTTGATTAAACAAGTTTATATTTTGGATATTCTCTGCCGCTACCTCAATTGCAAAATGAAGCATAGATAAAAATAGAAAGGCTAGCTAATTCTCAAAGTCACTATGTGCAATACGGATTGTGGAGAAGGACATTTTCCCTGAAAAGATTTTTTAATTTCAAGAATCATTTGCAGCAATCCTCTGGAAGTCTAGCAGACTGGGGTAAAACGAGGTCACAAAAAGAAGCTGTATCAAAAATTACCCTACTTGGACACAATACACTGGCAGCCCTCTCTGACTATAAGGCTGTTCAATCCCATTGATATTTATAGATACCTACTGCTAAAAATACAACCAAAGAAAAAACATGTTCTAAATTAAAGGGAATCAAATATAATTAATTGTCACAACTAGCAAAGCTTTTGATGCTTACTAGTTAATGAAACAAGCCACATTTCATTTATATTAGAGTTATACTGAGAACACATCACAAGAATTTCTCTGCTAGAGAGCATCATTTGCATTAACCTGTAAAGATGTTCAATTAAAGCAGCCAAAGTTGCCCTATTGACTGGTGGAAGCGTTCGAATAAAAGCTCCATACTTCCTCACACGTTCCTTTTCATTCTGCGTATCTGTTGGAAAATAATAATCATAGAGCATTAATAACAATGCACACTAAAAAACAAGAGCAGTCTTCATTAACTATATTGACACCATATAGTCATTCAAAATTACAATTTACCCAATTAACCTCTTCTTCACAAAAGCAATACTGAAAATCTACTATTAACAATTCTATTATTGTACACCAGTTCAGGGAAACAATATCAGCAATAAGGAGCACCAGTTCTATATTCAAATACCATTTGCTACAGTTGAAGACTAAATCCCAGGATGGAAATCACTTGTCCTCTCAAAGGATATTTAACTGTAGTTTTTGCATGTACACGTGGGAGTGTATCTGCTTATGCACAAGTGCAAGTGTACTGCTAAGAGTTCTCAGAGATGAGAAAAAAAGATCTTTTTATCTTCTTTATTTTTATTGGAAAAGTGTCTCAAGGCACAAAGTAGTTTAAAGATCCAAATAAATAAGACTGATAAGAGGAGGGCAAAGGGGCAGGGGTGATGAATACGTTGTACAAAGTTACATAGCTGAACAGTGGCAGAGCCAGTGATAAGAATTCCAGTCTTGGAAATTACAGTATCCGAGACAGAGTCACAGCTCTCTTCCTTCAAGTTAAGTCTGCCTCCTTGTGCTGCACAGATACCACAGAGCATAAACAAAGTAATGTAAATTTTATTTGTTTATTTAGCTTTTTCTTTTCAGTCCCTTGCTTCTCTCAAGTTTCTGAAAAGAAAAAGCACAGAAGAAATCTCATCTCTTCCAGCTGATTTCTAGTAGTTTCCACTACTGCCTTATGTTCTGATTTCTTCAATATATAGAAGAAAAAACTAAACAAACAAACAACAAAGAAAAACAATTTACAGGTCTTCTACTCTTATCTTCCTAAGTGTTTAATCTTTTCACAAATACTTTCAGTGTCACTTAACCACAGCAAGACAAGATTCTCTGCTGTAAAGCTGAAGCAGAATTTTAGCCCCATGTACAAATCAGAAATTTAAATTACTAATGCCATTACGCACTTTTGCAAAAGAGCTAACAAATCTAAACTGCTATAGATACAACTTTCTCCAATTTCTGATGGGAGCAATCTTGTGGTAAGTGAATAAATTCTTAATATTCTTTCCTCTAGTTTGTTCAAAATGGGGTTAAAGGTCAAAAATGTGTAATATTCATTTTTGAATTTCCCAACCTTCTAGTGGTACATATTAAAGCAACCTCCATATGTTTGAACTTAAACAAAATCAGAAAGCAATAGGCTTTTAATATCTTTCTTTAAAGACAAAACTCGCCACATAGTAAATAGGTCTATATCATTTCAATGCATTAATGCAGAAATTAATGTTCTATCTTAGCTTTTACTATGCATCTCTTATTGCTATGCATAATCTGCAATTTTATAGCACAGTTTGGAAGGGAGTTTGTTTCTTGCAGTCTGTAAATACTGCAATATACAAACAAATAGAAATATAGCTGTTTTGCAAGAACACTATAAAAATCATCACAA
Source organism: Tauraco erythrolophus (assembly GCF_009769465.1). Taxonomy (NCBI): domain Eukaryota; kingdom Metazoa; phylum Chordata; class Aves; order Musophagiformes; family Musophagidae; genus Tauraco; species Tauraco erythrolophus. The sequence goes on from NC_141469.1 coordinate 45,757,573, forward strand.
TTTATGTAAGGATGATTATTAGTTATCTCATGGTTCTGTTTTCAAAAATACAGAGACATACATCCTCATGCCTTAAATACATCACAAGTTACAGTTTGAGTTGAAGTTACTTAAATTTTCTTTCAAATTAAATTAATATTTCTAAGGAAACAAAAAACAAGTAATAGTTGTTAACATGCATAAGTTCATGTGAATGTTCATAAAAGATATTTGAAGAATTTATGCAAGACTGTCATTTAACTATCACGCAGATAGCATCATTTCACTGCTTTTGAATTCAACTACATACAGTCAAAATAAAGTACATGCTTTTTTCCTATTCTAAGATTTGTCTATTTCTTGAATTCTACCATCAACGCTTCCAAAAAATATTAATCATCACTTCTTACCTTGACTGATTCAACTACCACACAGTGCAATATCAGTCTACTATTTACAGATATATTGTCAATGAAACATTGTTATTTGTTATTATTCTGGTTAACTTAAAGGCAATAAAATCATCTTGGATTAACATAATTCTATAGCAGTCAAGCTCTACATTCTTTTTTCCCCCTCACTACAATTGTTTTGCCAATTATCAAATAACCTAGGTTGACACAGAGCAAGTAATTAACAACCTCTGCAATTTTGATACTAAAAACACACACACAACTTTCGTTGTATTGTTATTGAATACATTACCTAACGCAGATATCCAGAAAGGGTAAAGTTCTTTAGTGAGAAGTGCATCATCTATTTGAGACAGAAAACTTTTCAATACATCAGTCACATCTTCAAGCTGATGTTTTCCTGCTCTTAGTTTAACATTCCTTGCATCTTTTTTGAAGCTTTCCAGGAGTTCAGCCACATTGGAAGAATCACCATTCTTAAGGTAGATCTGCTTACTACCTAAACCTAAGTTACAGAAACACAGGATAAAAAAATAATGTAAAATCAAGTATTCTTTTAAAAATTCCCAACATTATTATATGAAAAGCATATCTGGCTGTCAAACACCTCCTAATTCCTATTAAAATCTCTCTGACCTTTTACACATACTCACTTTGTTAGTAAAAACAATGCCAAGTCTGCTTACACTCAACCAGATCTCTCTGTAATCCCAGGCTTGCTTAACATTATGATGTGTCTTTTTGCAATTTCAGGAATACTCTACAGGCCATTTGAACCCCAAAATCTCTTCAGCACTTCTTAAAACAGTAGTTTCGAAAGGCATAGTAAAGGAAAGAAGTTTTGATGACTGGCATTGCATCACACGTAAAACACGGCTGCTTTCATGACAAAAACTCCCACTATTTTATCACCATACCGATCAACGCTACTTAGGACTCAGCGAAGTATTGTATTCATCCAACCAACATTTCACTCTTAAAAGCCTCGAGACTAAAGTATTCCTTTTTTCTCATTTTTCCCACATTAAGGAAGACATCAGGCAGCTACTATTCTTGTACTTAACAACTAAAAAGCCCAAAGGCAACTTAAAAGAAAACTCAGTCTAAAACAGTCAAGACAACCTTCGATTACTATATATAAGAGTAGCTAAAACTTTTTTTTTTTTCTAAACTTGTGGACGTTTGGCATAGATGTGCAATCCCATTTTTTTTCTTTGTAGAGGCGTTTCCCACATTCCCCACATTTCTTGAAAGCAAATCATGTTTTACACAAAACCCTGCTTTTCTTATATAGCTGTCAAATTAAGTACTCTGTCAAAACCTACGAAATCACGTTTTAGGTTCTTGCAATTCACCTTTCCTGTAATGCCCACAAGCACTACCATTTGATATTGCCTTTGTGTTGTTACTGGCAGGAACAGCTGTGGGACTCGATAGTGTCTGTCATCTGTAGACCACAAAGACTGAACCTTTACCATGATGACAGGAAAACATGTATGCATAGAAATAACACATACAAATAATTCCTTCAGCTTTCGAATGAGTATTTTAACATCCTGAAAAAAACAAGTTTTTCAATAAAGATCTAACTTATATAAAAGACATTAAGAAATTGAATTTTTATTTACAAAACATGAAAGTGCTTCTTTTGAGTGGCAGATATAATTACCCTGCTTTAACAACATTTTGGTGCATGAAAGTGCAATCTACACTTAGAATAGTTCTTATTGTTAATGATTAAAAAATAATTTAGCAAAAACACTGTTTTTTTTCCTCTTGGTTTTAGGCAATAGTTGTAACCCAGACACAACTATTTAGCATAATGCAGTGTTGCCATGTTTGAAAGTTATTTAAACTTCAATCACTGAAATATGAATTAGGATCTCATACTCACAGAGGTTACAGAAACATTTATCCTGAAGACAGATTTGTATTGGGTTGACATGCACTTGGCATTTCACAAAAAAACTCAGGAATTTGCAGCATCAAAAAGGACACAGACATCAGCTGCATATGATCTAATGCTATGGAAAGTTATGCTGGCATAATTTACTTAAACAAGCAGTAATTGACTATACATCCTTAGGCTATTACACTGAAAAAAACAGCAGCCTTAAGATTGAACTCTGCTTCACAGTTAACTTCAGTTTCCCAGAAGATGTGCTGACCAGTCCAGGCCACAGCCTTTCCTGGTTCACATAGCTTGTTTTCAGGGTTGAGGTGTTCTGCTGTGAGGCACCGGACTCCAAGGCTCCGCTACATCACGCAAACAAGTCAATTTTTAAAATAAGAAGGTGTCTATAAAGAGCATCTACCTAGTTGTATTTCCCCAAACTGTCCATTCTCAGATGTCTGGCAGTGCACTTCACCACCACATCAAAGAGCAGCAAGGCTAACAAAGTGTATGGTTTTACTTTCAGTAATATATAAACTCATTTAATAAGATCTGATCGTGTGGGGGCTTAGGTACTAAGTAAATAATCTTAGGTTGTTTACTTAGTTTGTTTACTTAGTTTTAAAACAAAAAATCTTGTTTTACTAAGTAAATAATCTTAGGTTGAATAAAATCCACTATACTTACCATACTGTGTAACAAATGCTATACAGCTGTTCACTATAATAGGAACATCATTTTTGCTGAGCTGCTGATCTTGTAACGCATTACCATCTGTACCTGCTGCTTTTTCAATTGCAGTATACCAGACCATGAAATCCAGCTTTGTATGGCCATGGATGTATAGTGTTCTGAAAAGTATAAAAATATTTTGAATGCAGGAAAGGAATAGAAAACCAATGTTATTGTACTACAGCAACATAGCAGATGTCTGGAGAAAATAAGAAATACTTAGAAGACGACATTAAGGCACCTTCCAACACATAAACCTGTGGTGGTGGCCTATTGTTAGAGCATTTATTTATTTTTTTAAACCAACTACATTTGTACTAGCAGTGTCACAATAAATGAAAGAAGATCCATAAACGCTGTTACAGGCCTTTGAAAGGACCTGATCAACATTTTAATTACTCTTCTTCAGTCCTGCTCCTACCCTGTGCATTCATAAGTCCAATTAAGTTAAACGGGAAAGAGATTCACAGACAACTTTCAATACTGGAAAAGGCTTTTGCCCTTTTCTACTCTGCTGCCTCCTCCTTCTGTACAGGAGCTGAGACATATTGAACTTCCCTCCTTCACATCAAAACGATCACACTCAGGATATCACAGAGCTAAGGAACATGTATGAATAAACTAAGAGTTGAGGTAGAGTAAGTTAATGCAACTCTTTAATTATCTGTTTATCTCAAAGCATGGACCTGTTCTGACTTTATTATTTAAATATGCTACAATAATCTCTTCTGTTTACCCCTGACAGAATAGCTTCTAAGAGACAATTCCAAAATTGAAAAGTTTAAGGGTGTATGTCCACCCATATGTGTGTATGTAATAAACAACTGATTTAAGTGTTAAAATAGCAAACAAACTTTTCTACTTGCATACTCTTCGTCTCCCACTAAAGAGATGCAAGAGATTCATTTTCTTTAATGACAACTTATTTTCTAATTAGAAAAAGTTAAAATGTTCTGCTGAACTTCTACAAAAATACTTTCCTCAAAATACAAACATTCATTTTTATTATTTTATTTAGAAAAAATCTCAAAGCATTTTATATAATGATGGAATATTTAATTTCAATTTTCCTTTATTAGCATCTCTCAATTTTGCTTTTATAAACATTTCCATTCTAGCATTCCTATATCAATAGCAAGTGAGGATGCAGTCAATGTACACATACAGACCCAGGATCTGAAGTATTCTCAGGATCCACCATACAGACAGTTATTCAGCAGCAGAGTAGGAGACACTAAAATATTTCATCTTACTGAAGCCCTTTTAAAAAAATGTCTCTACTTGATTACTTCTAAAGTCCTATTAACTACCATATATGCCTGGCTAGTAGAAACAATAAGCCTCTCTCTTACATTAAGAAAAAAAAAATTATTTGCATAAAGCTCTCAAATTTTTACAGCAAAATGAGCATGTATAATTTAATACTTCCAAATATTTTCTAAAGACCTGTCAGCATTGGTATCGCACACAGGTGTTCTCAGCCAATGGCTTCCAAACAACACATCACCCTGACATCCTGTGGTATTGCTGTAGCCATATATAAAAGGAAATTATAAAGTCTGAACTGAGCAGTAGAGAGTCTGACAGTGCATGTTACACTATTTCTTTAATAATATTATTCACAGTTCAGCAGAGGTTAGGACTATGATTTATAGAAGATTCATGGTGCTTCTGAACACAAGAGATGCATGCATATATGCATATTACTGTGTTTTTATTTTCCCTACAGAACAGCAGGATTCGCATTACGATATTACACAAAAGGATAAATGGAAGTCTCAACAGACTATTTTTTTGTTATCTAAAGAATTATGATATGTACAGGAAGCAGCATACTGTAAAGTAAAAATATTACTACTTTTAAACAAAAGGGCAACTCTGCCATATATCAATGAATTGGTACTGGAGGAAGAGAGAAGAAATATAGTAGTGCATTGAACTTTAAAGGTAATTTAAACTTATCTCTATTTTTTACAGAGATATGAAAATTTAAATCATATGCCTGTCAATCAACTGTTGTGATATGTGAATTACCTAAACTATGTGAAAAAGACCATCATGTATTCTATGGATCTTCCCATCTTCCCCTCAATACATCACATTAGAAAAAAAAAAAGGTATCAGAACTATCAAGAGATGATGCTCTCATTATTTTCTAAAATTTGAAAAGCTGTTGAGTTAAATTGAAATTACAGAGGAAGAGATTTAACAAAGAAAATGAGCTGTTTAAGTAGCAGTCCTATAGCACCAAAACAGTCATGAAAGAAGTTGTTGGTGAAAAATATAAAAGTGAAAAATCTTGCTGCTGTTGTGGAACTTGGATTGTTCATGGAAGACAATTAATTATTTTAAAAAAACAACTATTAACTTTGCCCAGTCAAAAATCTCCAGACCAGTCACCTAAGAAAGATAAGTCAAAGAAGCAATTTCAGCATTTACTACAAGACCATAAAAGAGAAGGGAGAAAAAGAAGTGAAACCAGCATCAGACAGTGCAGAATTTAGTCAATTTTCTGTGGAAATGGCTTAGAAAGCTCATCCCAAACCACAGTATCTTTAGCAGAGAGGGAGCAGACCTAAGATACATTTAAATCAAAAACATACAATGTACGAATAAGAAGTTTAAGCATTCCTTCTAATTTTAACACTTTGAGCAAAACTTAACATTTTTTCCCTACTTGGAAATCATTTGTTCATCTCCATGAACCTGGAAGGCAATATGAACAAAAAAGGGGAAATTAGTTACCAGCAGAAAAGCACAATTTTTCTCAAAGCACAGTAGGAGTCTTCTACAGAACTTCATGAAGTAATAGTGACAGCTTTGAAGATCTAGCTTCTGCTTTTCATGTCACTGTCATCATTTCTTCTACACAGTTTTCAGAGACAGTAGTAATAACAAATACATGTATTTTCTCACTGAACTAATTGCTACTATCAAAATATAAATTTATACTAAATCAAAGCTTACGACTAAGCATGTAAACACAGGCTGAAGTGTACTGATGTCTCATATCACAAAATTGAGCAACTCTAATGTCAGGAATACTTCTAAGTTTATAGAAGTAATCACGTTTGAAAGAATTCTTACTACAATGTGTACAAAGATCTACCTATCATGCAGACTAACAACTTCTTTGCACAGACTCTGAACCTAAATGCATTCCTGCAATACAAATTCAGTGCCTTCTACACTATGTTTATATATGTGCTTTCTCCAGTTCAAAAAAATTGATAAAGAGCACACACTTCATAACAAATAGTTAGCAATAGTGACTACATGGTGAATAATGGCAGAGTTTCTGCTCTGTTAAGTGTGAAGCACATACAGTCTACATTCAAGAAATTATTAATTTAAGTACTCAAAGAAACAAGAAGGTCCACCAATGTAGATTTCTGCCTTAGTGAATTGAGGCAACCGAATTGTAAAATGACTGCAGCAGTCCAGGATCACATAGTCTCAACAGCAAGGAAGCTACTGTTAGCATTTCAACTTTATCGTGGACTGCCATCACATCCTTCTGCACCAGCAGTCAGACAAACAACTATGTGAGCACCCTTCATCCACAACAGTGCCAAGGCTCATCTATAACCCATCTAGCAAAGTTCACTAGCTTTAGCTACGTCTATATGCTTTATTACACAACTTTGCATTGGGAAAGCAGTGATACTAAGTGATTCTGGGTAAGGGCTAAGGGTTAGAAACAGATATCAGTACAACTCAGTGACCTCCGGCAATTTTTAAGTGATTCTAATAATCTATGTGCCTGAAAACACAGGCCTAAGAAAGTATGCATTGCCACAAAATTATATCAGAATAATCAAATCACAACTAAAGCATGGGAAATTCCACTAATAATTACAGACACATAAAGGTCAGCAATATTTCTTCAAAGGATATTAACACTCTTACATCCAGCACATTATACTGGAAGCACAAGTCCTTTCACTCATCGGACTCTCACATTTAGATTATTTCTGGATTCTAGAGTTTTGTGCTCATAACTGCATTTTACAAGAAATCTTACTGTTACCAAAGGGTTAAAAAGAAAGCATTGTAACTAATGAACCATCAGCACAAAGAAATTGTGCCAGTATGTAGGAAAGGTTTATTATCTATAATAAGAAAGAGCTAACTACAAGAGAAGTGTAACAGGGGAAAAAAAAAAAAGCACCATCTGGATTACATTATGGTCTGAAAACATTCACTGTCACCTAAGAGAGAGCTTAAATTATTACAGGAAAACCAACAAGAAATATTTGAAACTGAATTGTCTGCACAACTGTTTTTCCTTACAGTATGGCATTAGAAATTTTGCATTAAATTTTATATAGAGAACATATTTAAAAATTACTGTATACAGTTGTTTTCAGACACCTTTCCTCTCTTCAGTGTACAGATCCCTCTGTTGACCTCTGTTGACCTACACATGAGTAGCTTCTTCACCTGTCTACTATGCAACTTCTGTTTGGATGGCAACAAGAGATCAAGTATCACCGTTCACTTCATGAATTTTACAAAGAGATAGAAGAGATCAAGGGGAAAACCCAAACTGAATATGGAGCAAACCAGAGGACAATGTCAAACCAGAGGGAAATGTCAGACATAGAAACGTGGAAAATGGTTTGCCACTTCTAGCAGGAAGTCAAGTAGCATTTTAACTATGAAAGCTGAACATAAGAGGAGGTGAATGACCATCTGATTATGGCTTAAGAAAAGTGTTGTGAGAAGTCAGGATTTCCAGCTGTGTTCTAACATGTTGGACAATATGTTTCAAAACAGATGAGGGTGCAATAAAATTTCAATAGGTGCTACAAATGGGAGTGTGTTCCTCTCTAATTTACTTTAGCAAAGACATCCAAAGACAAACATGAAAAATCTTTGAGATCTGAAAAAAATAATCTAGAATTGGAAAAACTCTAGGATTATTGTGAAAATTTAGGAAGTACACTAAGCTTCAAAACCAACAACAATCCTCAAGAGATAAACAGTCTTGTTGCTTTGAGAATGTTTTAACTTGGTTAAGCCTCTCATGATATGCTGTTATGTTGCAATGTATAGTATGATTACCACCTCTGATGTCTGAGCTGGTAGTCTTTCCTCAAACATTTCTGTCGTGGTTCAGCCCAGCCGGCAGCTCAGCCACCACGCGGTCGCTCACTCACTCCTACCCTCATTGAGGTGGAGAGAAGAAAAATGTAACAAAAGGCCTGAGGGTCGAGATAAGAGCAAGGAGGGATCACCCACTAATCATGGCCTTGGGCCAAAGGGACTCAGCTTGGGGACAAAACAATTTAATTCGTTAACAACAGTTCATTCAGAGAATAAGAAGAAACAAAGCCAGATTTTAAAAACACCTTCCCCCTCACCCCTCCCTTCTTCCTGGCTCTGCCTCCTCCTCCACTGGTGCAGGGGGATAGGGAATGGGAGGTTGCAGGTCAGTTCATTGCATGTTGTTTCTGTTGCTCCTTTCTTAAAGGAGGACTCCTTACACTCTTTTCCCCCTGCTCCAATGGACCCTTTCCTCATGGGACCATCCACAGACCTCTCCAACAAGAATCCTTCCTGCAGGATGCAATCCTGATCCACCAGATTGCTCCAGCGTGGGCTTCTTCCCCGCAGAGTCAGGGCTTCTTAGGGAGCTGCCACCCGTTATGGCATGGAGTTCTCCACAGGCTTCTGATGCCTCTCTGCCTCATCGTCAGCCTCCATCCAGCAGCTCACAGAGACCATTCTCTACGACCTCCTTCAGGCACAGGCATCTCTGCTCTAGTGTGGGCTTCTTCACAGGCTGTGGGTGGATCTGTGCTTCACTGTTAACCTCCACGGGCTGCAGCGGCGCCACTGCCATCTCACCATGGGCTGCAGGGGAATCTCAGCTCCGGCACACCACCTCCCACTCCATCTGCGCTGACCTTGGTGTCTGCATGGCCGTTTCTCTCAGGTCTCGGTCCTCTCTCCGCTGCAGCTGTGCGGGACCAACAAATCTTGGCAGACCCAGCAGGACATTCTCCACCCAGCAGGCACTCCAGGAGCGGGGTGCTTCGGAGCTCTCCAAGCTGCACCACTGCGGCCATCTCCAGTCAGGCAGCGGCAGCCCAGTGTGGGCAGCTGCCCCCCCAGGAGGCTGGTGGGCAGCCTCTGCCTCCCCAGTCTCTGCAGTGCAGGTCCAGCCTGATTTGGGCTCCTTTGTCCCCAACTTAAATAGGGCATTCGCAGAGGTACTGATTGACTCGGTCCAGGCCAGAGGGGATGGGGCGTATGACCTGGCCAGAGGCCATTCCGACTGGTTTTGGAGCTGGGGAAGCTTTTCACAGCTACTTACAGGGGCCATTTCTGCAGCCCCTCCTGTGCCACCAAACCCCATCACATAAAGCCCGCACAATGTCAGACAGACAACAGATGAACAGCAAGGTGCTAAGTAGAAAACAGGGTAGACAAAGACCAGAAAAAGAAGAGGGGGGCAGGAGTGGATTGTATTAATATCTAAAACACTTCAGAAAAATCTCACATGTCTTTTGGTAGTATTCTCTCTGAATTCTTTTTTTTTTTAAATATAAGCTGGAAAGCATGTTGCAGCCCAAAATCAATTGTAAATTCTTCCTCTGAGTAGTTATGGATCAGATGAATGTTAAATTTATGTACCCCATGAATGCAACATACATGTAAGTTTACTAAGAATTTTTAACAAGTCCAGAATTCATAGATTTATTACATTATAATTATTTCAGCAGTAAGACGAAGTTTTTACAGTTCTGACACTGTTTACTTGTGTATGCAGTCACTCTTAAGCAAGAAGTCTGTTTGTAACAACTTAAGTCATTCTTTTGCCTACAATAGCCAATGGAAAAAAGTTTCAAAGAAAAAGGTACATGCTACATGGAATATATCAACCCAATGACTGAGACTTGAAAAGAAGGCATAAGTATTTCTAAGTAATATGAAGCTAATTTGAAGTCAGTAACAGAAACTGAAGAACAGCATGACCCTTCAGCAGGAAAATACTCAAGGTATTTTCATAATTTCTAATACGATTTAGAAAGATGTTGTAAGACATTGACCACATTTATTTCTTTATGCAAAAAAGGGTGGATTTTTTTTCTTGTTTTGATCTGGGTTTTGGATTTTTGTTTTTTGTGGTTTTTTTTCCCAAACTTTTCTTAATTCTGGAAAAATCTTACTTGGTTTTGTTTTATTCTTACATTATCTGTAATGTGATACAGAATGTAATGGGTGAACTTTATAATTTATCCTGCATTTAATTGATTAACAAATTAATGTGAAAGCTGTCAATAGATCAATTTATAGGGTCTCTTTCAAGTGATCTTTCCACGCCAAAGTTGGCATTAGACAAGCACTGCTATAAAATGACAAAATCGGAAAATCTAGAAACTATGATACATCATTTAGTTGATGCTGATGACATCTCAAAGGTATTATCTAATTATACTAATTTATCTAGGGTTTGGAGGGGCAGAAGGAGGACTGCAGGTTTTGTTTTCATTTTCATTAATTGAGTCTAAAGATAAAGGTGATTTTATACTTTATCATTTTGCACACACATTAAATTTCTTATCACTGCAAAATGCAGTATCACACAACTGTGCTGAGCACCTGGGTACTTCTGGAGTAATATCCTAAGCAAGAATCACTATGCCAAAGCTTATATATCTATATGGCTTTTAATGGTTAAGATAATGTGAACACTATGCATTTAAATTCTTTATGGCAGAATTCAGCGAAGAAAAATTAAACATATTCATGGCCACTATAAATCAGCCAGTGCCCTGTTGAAATTATTTTCAAATAGTTCAGAATTTCCATTAAACTATTAAAACAGTTCAGGAAAAACCCACCCTCACTTGACAAAAATATTATCATGGAAGAAATAATAAAAGCTGACTTGGGGCTAGAAGTTTTGCTCAGCATTGATATCTATGAAATTAGATGTACAGTTTATATTCACTTATTGGACTGCATCTTGAATAGAATACGTCTGGTTCCCTGGTTGGCCTATGAATCTTACTTAATGCTGAATCTTTCAATATGCTTCTTTGAAAAAAACCCAACAGGAAAAAAGTGTTTAGGATCTGCATCACCTTACTGAATTCTGGAACTTAAACAGTATCTTAGGAGGAGTTAAAATTCAGAACACGTAAGTTACAATCAGTTTCTCCTACTCTGAATATATGTCAAAGGTATCTGTGAGGTTTATTTTGTTGTTGCTTCCCCAAAGAGGAAAAAACAGTCTTCCTTTATTAACCTATTACTGGTTCTTCAGAAGACTGTAAACACTGCACCACTTCTTACATAGACATTTGCCCAATAATCTATCATTGAAATAAATAAACACCAACCTATTACATAAGAATTATTTTTAATAATTTTACTTTCATCTTTAAATTTGTACTCATATATGAGGCAGAAACATCCTACCTCAGTTCAGTTTTCAACCTCCCATATCACTGTATTTGACAGAGTAACCTCTGCAGAATATTACCTACTTGGAAGCAGATATGGATCACATTTGCTTCACAAGTATGTTTTTTTCTAGCTAGTATGTTGTTAACTGAGATAAGACATTACAGTAAGAATAATCAGGCAACTCACACATACTCCTCTCAATCCTGACCTACACAGATTGAGTCAGAATTCTGGGACATGAGTGATAAAAAAAATTTGAGAAGTAAGTGGTAAATGCTCCAAAGAGGTACTCTTCCTTTGCAGGGTAAAAGAAGTTAAGTCCTTTTGAAGAAACCATTATTGGCAGACTAATCTGACTGGGAATAATTTTCTCAGTGGGAAAACTGCCTTTAATTAAACAGTACTTGTTAGCATTTCCTGACACAGACATAAAACGTAATTAATACACAAAGACTTTCCCTTCTTTAAGAAGTCTGCAAATTTACTCTCTCTAGCAACCACAAGTGAAAAAGCTTCACGACTGATCAGCAAGAATTCTAAAACATCAATATAAAAGCAGATCAAAGCTTTATTCAGATAGGAACCTTACCTTCCTTTTTCGACGAGCAGCAGGACATCTATTTTCTCTCCATTTTGCATCATGCTACTGATTGCTGAAAACAAAACACATACACATTCATATGATCTACACAGACACACATATATATAGATCTACACAGACACACACATATATATAGACAAACACATACAGGGACACATAGGTATGTTTTTTTGAAGTGATTTTCAGTGACAGAAGGAGCACGGAATTCAAACATTTCAAATAAAGAATGCTGCTGATAATACAAACAAAACTCCACAAAATACCACAACACAGTCACATTTACAAGAAAAATTAATACAGAAAACTAGAGAGGAAGGTTAAACAGGTACTTTTTCATGTGAAAACACGCTATAGTGTTTTAAAATACGAAAATTAAACTTGTAAATACAAGTTTTAGAAGACGTAATGATTCAGAAGTAAGCTGGATTTTTGAATCCATAAATTTACTTGCACCCTGTGGCTGTGCAATGGCTGTAAAATATTTACAATAATATAACTTGATTTATATGTTACACCATGAAGATCACTGCCACCCTTCTTTATGTTGCCTTGTGCTACTCCTGCTAAAGAAAGCGCCCTGCAAAACGCCTGCATTATACATAATACAGAAAATACATCTGGATAATTTCCAGTAAAAGTGCCTATAAAACTATACTGTGTACTATACTAAAAATAGTAAATTAAATGTAATCTGTTTACTAATTCAAAATTCTGAAAAGTTAATTCTTTCAACTTTTAGGTCTTATATATAACCTACATCTTATCTCAACTAATTCCCAGAGACAGTGAAAGTCCTGAATATCAATGAAGCTCAATAAATACATTCTGATGCACGCTATGTGACGGTTTTGTATCACAGGTACTCTCCTGGCCTCGTTTACATTTACTGAGTCAAATTATCAAGAAGGTTGGTGACTATACTTCCACTGATGATTCGTTCTTTGGCAAATTTCAGTTATACAATTCAGTCTTAATAATGACGCAGATTTATTTTGATGAAACTAGAAATCAAAGAAAAGATAGGAGTACAAATACATAGTATTTCCAAGAAACACAACTCTGTTAACACAACTAATACCTAAAAATCAAAACCCAAGCAAAAACGATTTTCAACTGAAAGCTAAACGTGTGTTTCAGTGCTATACTTGAGACACACACTGATTTTGGATGCTCATATGATTAGGGTAGGAGTAATTACAGTTGCATTATCAAAATTAGTATCTGAAACACTTCTCCTACTGCCTAACCTTTTAGGGCAGAATTAAGATCAAAAACTATTCACAAGTTAAAATATCGCTAGAGGCATAAAAATATTCCTGATTAAAAATCACCTTCATGGTGTTATTCACAGCAAATATAAGGTGCCAGCAAGTAAACAGGAGAAAGCCCAATGGCATTTAGGCAAGTTCCTGCAAAACGGTCCACAATCTGACAGCATTTAAAAAGAGGATCATCAATAGGGACCTAAGTTATCTTCTCTATGTTACTTTAATATAAAATCTCAAATTATTTTTACTTTCTTACATAACATATTGCCTTGTTCAATATAGAAACAAGTAGGGCAGATATGCTTAAAGAGGATTCAGGGCATAATTACAGACAATAATATAAAATTGGTCATAGAAGACCATTTGTATAAATATTCTTATCTTTCCACGTCACGATATTGAGCAAAGAATATTTTTAGTATCAGAAAAAGAGAAAAGTCTATTAGGCTGTGAAATAGTTTTTCAAGAGAATTATAATTTTTTCAGTACATTTGAGTATTTTAAAACTAGGCCTGTCAATCATCTCAAGAACATGTTTCTGCAGTGAGTATGTCTGCCCTGTCAAAAATGAGACAATAATCCCAAAAGGTCATATATTATTATTCAAATTCTGTACTCTTGTAAGAAAGATACTGCTGCAACTGGAACAAAAATTGTCTTCATTCCTTATGAAGCTTCTCTAGTGTGTGCCACTAAGGGAAAAAAATCCAAGACAGAACTTTAACAATTCCATATTTAGATGAGAGTTGGAAGAGCATCTGGCTCATGCAAAGGAATAGTTACTGAGCAATATAATGTTTATGACTTCAAAAATGTAATAGAAATATCCTTAACAGTGAATTAACTCCATAGAGTGTTTCCTAAATTCTAGAGTTTAAACAAAATTCTTACTTAGTTCTTGCAGCCTCCTTAGATATATGGAATCCTCTTCAGCGTTCTCCATTTCAAGACAAAAATAAAGGCTCGACTTCTCTATAGCAAACCAGCCTTTTCTCCACTGATCCAGGTTATGGCAATCTTTGTAGTACAGCTGGCCTATCAGGTCACAGTCTCTCTCTAATAAGCATTCAGCCACAGCGGGAACAAAATGCTACCAAAGAAAGTGGGGTGAGTCAGATGAAGAAAAAAAAAACCCTCTTCCCCTAAAAAAACACCAAATCAAGATATTGCAAATCTATAACATTCAAGAAGGAAAGCCACAGTAAAAAAAAAAATAAGACTTTCACATTTATCATTCATAAACCCATATATACACTAAATCTAAATTATAAAATTAAGCATAACATTTTTTCCAGTTATACTCTACAACTCAAACATTTTTGCTTTTTTAAACTACAATTGATTTTATTAGTAATGTGACTATCAGCATTTGACTATCAGCATTTGGTGCTGTATTTTATGCAGTACTGCTTTATGAATTCCGTTTCAGCAAATAAAAGAACAAAATCACAACTATAAAAAACTTAGCTGAAATAAATTAATATAGTATATGTCTTTATACTAGAGCACCTTTAATATATTCTTAAGGTCAGCATTAAAATGTCGCTTCTATTCCTTTTCCATTTTATTTTATTATCTTGTTTCAAGCATTAAATCACAGAAGTTACTTCTTCCTGCTGCACAAGAAACCATTACACACAAGATAGATCAGTATTCATCAAGGATGGCTTCTCAGAGGATTTTACGTTAACAATGACACTTTATTCACTGTGCAGAGGCTCCTGGCCTAACTGGAAAAGATAATTATCAGTATTACCTTAGCTATTGCCCAAGTCCATCTTCTTTGTGAATATGCAGTTTCAGCTCCAAATAGAAAAACACGCTCTGACATTAAGTAGATTTCAAAGGTAAAGATGTCCCTAAAGCAAGCAAGAGGGAACAGGCAGCTGTATTTAGTCTTCACAACAGTAGACACACACGAGTTCCATTTCTCTATTTTTTCATTATTGCATACCTATGGAATGGAATCCATTTGCATTTCTCCTCCAACATTACAAGCACAACCGAGCTAATAACAGACTATTTTATAACACAACGTGATCAAAGTGCTTTTCAAGACAATAACGTGTTTAGCAGCTACTGTACAACAGTTTTTTCAGTAATTCTGAAATTAATAAAAGTGTTTACATATAGTCATTAAAATTCACAAGGACTTTTTTTGCTTTTGCAAGTTCTTGTGATTTCAGCAAGTATATTTTTGTGATGCATTCAAAGCATTTTGTTTAGGTTTAATATAAGCAGACCAACTCATTGAATGGGAAGTTGTAAACAAGTTACCACAGAATCATAGAAATGTTGGTTCAAAGGGACTTTTTAGATGTCAATTAGTCTAATCTTCTGCTCAAAGAGGGACTATCACTAACCATAGATCAGAATAGCAATGAAAATTCTTGAAAACCTTAGAGGATGGAGACTATTATTTCTCTCAGCTACCTGTTCCTGTTCACCACCACCATTCTAATGAGGAGGATTTTCCTATCATCCAGTCTGAATCTCCCAAGGTGAAACACATGGTCACTGCTACTCCTTGTATGTCACCCGCCACCACCAAGAGTTTGGTTCTGTCGTGTTTATGACTATCCTTTGAAGTTCCTGTAGCTCAAGAAGCTCTTAAAAGCTTTTTAGGAGCATTTCTTGGTTTGGGTTTTTTTTTGTCTTTTTAAAAAGTATATCATTTTGTCCTAGGTTTGAGATAGAGTTAACTTTTTTGTGGGAAGCTGAGAGGGGACACACAGAGATGGCTGACCCTGACTGGTCAGGGGGCTATTCGACACCATGTGATGTCATGCTCAGAGTATATATTGGGGTAGCTAGCCAGGGGAGGGGCATTCACTTTGCGGTCAGGAGTGGGCTGAGTTCCGAGTTCCAGTTATAGCACTCATTTCGTATTTTTCGTGTACTAGTATTATTGTAGTTATTAGTCCTTCTCGTTTTTTTCTTGTATTGTCCTATTAAATTGCCCTTATCCCAACCCACCGGTTTTGCCCTTTCCTCACGATTTTCTCCTCCCCACCCCACCGAGGGGAAGGAGTGAGTGAGCGGCCATATAGTAGCTTAGCTGCTGGCTGGGCTAAACCACAACACATTTAAACAGATGGACCCCATTTTTCCATTTTTAACTGACAAATAAAATAGTAAAAGAAGAAAAAGCAAACCAGTTGAAAGAGGGGTGGAATTTGGAAAGTAATTATCTTGTTGGACTTAGGGTCAGTCTTTAACTTATAAATTATGGTTCACCAATTTATAGTATGATTTCATCTGTTAGCTCTCCCTAGAATCCAAATAGATGGGAGTACACTTTTTCATTTCAATGCTGGAGATTTGTCTAAATCTAGAGAACTAAACACGAGCCATTTCTCATTTTCAATAACCACTATGAAAATTGTATGTAAATACTTAATACTGACTAATAGAATAGACATTTTAAGGATCGATTGTTTCACTATATGAAATATAAGATTTATGGAAGTTTCTCATAAAACTACCCAATTGCAGATAAAGCACAGCAGAAGGTTAATAATTTCCTAAAAGTGAAGTATTAAGCCAACGCATTTTTAATTTAGGTATCATCCTGAAGTGGAACCATTTGGAGATGTGGCAAGCAATAAGTTAGATTTGATGACAGAAGGAAAAAAGTGTTATTTTTCTTCTTTCTGGATACCACATAGCTATGCTATTGCAGAATACTGAATGCCATCTCAACTATATTTTACAGCATGTTGAAGCATCACCAAGTTTCAAGATTTCTCCCCTCTCAACACCCTTTATCTCTCTAGTAGTTAAAGTCCTTTCTTCTCGTTATCTTTTCCAGAAGCTTACTGAAAAGACTGCTTTCTTTGCAGACATTGTTGCTTTGCAACTAGTAGCATTACAGTATTATACTGTAGAAAGATCCTGTTAATTTACATACACATAAATTTAAAAGAAAATGTTATGCAGTTTGTTAGGCAGATTCAAAGTAGAGTTTAAACAAAAATGTTGCCCTAGAGAAATCAAGTATCATTGGGATGCAACTCAGATTTAGATGAATCTCCATATGATGTTTTTAATGTACAAATGGAATGTGAGAGCTATAAAAGAAAAACAAGACCACAAAAAGAGTTGCTATCTTCAAACTGACACAATATTCAACCAATAGATCTGTGACCAAAACCGAAAGCATTGTGAACACTTATCTGCTGCATTATTATCAGGAGAAACAAAGCAAGATATTTGGCTCAAGGCAGAGGTCAATCCCAGAAAGAAAAATGAGTATTAATTGTTCAATTTATCATCGTGTAACCTTTTAAGCACTGAGAATATGCATTACAGTTTTAATAAGAAACAGATGTATCTAATTTATGCTGCCCTTTTAAATTACCCTAACATTTTCATTATATCACTATAAATAAATAAATAAATAAATCCCCAAATACCACTTAGCACTTATTTCTTGAAGTTAACATAAAATAATTCAGCTTTTTTTTCCTAAATTGCATGTTCAAAATTAAGGAACAAGTGAACAGCTCTGAAAACCCAGAATAAAGTCTTCGAAATATCTGAGTTTGTTTACTGAAATATTATTTCGGGAACCTACCCTCTGTTTAAAAAGAAGTCTGACTTGTGCACTACAAGACAGATAACTTCATTGATGTCAATCATACCATTAGGAGTGGTAGCTTTATCATTTTCATAGTAGCTCAGAAAGCCGCTTTCCAAAGTGCACCATCTCTTGTTGCCATCTGTAATTAAAGAAATATTAGAAAAGTCAGTCAGCATAACAATAAAAATTACCTCTTCTTACAGAAGTTGCCTTCCAAGATGCATATAGCTCTGTTGTAACAGTAACACATTTACAATGAAATCTCAGTCTTATTGACTTCAGTGTAGTGGGCCAGGAGTTCAATGTTGATACTACTTAACCTACTGAAACTCTAGCATATAGTCATTTAAGAAAAGAATATTTCAAATATAACACACTTACTGTGACTTTGTAAGTGTATTAAATCACTTCATAAGTTAACTTTACCATTGTATTGGGACTTTACTTCACTTGCTGTGGAACTTGATGGGGAAACAGCTAGTACACAACGTCATGTTACATGTTTAGCAGAAGAGAGTTAAGGAAGCAAAAAAACCACACTACAAAGTTAGAAACACTGAAAGCTACAAGAACAGTATGTTCTGACAAGAGCTGATAGTAAAAGGAGTGAGTGAATCATGGTATGTAGCAGGAAAAAAGAGCTACTCTTTCATTTATGTTACTGGAACTAGAGGCTAAAACCACATCAATCTGTCTTCCACTGTTCGGTAACTCTTGGTTGTCCACTCACTGTCACAAGATCACGGCAAACAATTTAAGTCTTTCAGATAGTCTAGAAAAAACAAGGTCATACATGCCAGACCTTGTATCCATTGCATACTACCAGAACACATGAGGAAAACACTATCAGAGTTGTGTTATTAAACATGATTAATTAAAAAAAAAAAGCTACCAAAATAGTAGAGGATGACAAACTGAAGAACAGAAAAACTAACAGAACAACCTTTTATAGGTACATCAGTTGTTGAGCCCAGTTCTCTCCTACTGCAGGCCCAAGTGTCAGACAGTAATGAAATTATATAGAATTTATTCCTGTATACTGTGGGAGATAAATGGATACATCGTAGACAGGCAGTAGCTATAGCCATTTCAAGATAGCATATTCATGACTATTTGCTACTCAAAATATTCATGCATTCATTCCAGCTTACATCTAGTTGCTAGAATATAATTTGAGGTGAATCTATTCCCACTACTGCAGAGAAGAAGGTCCTAAGAGAAAACCCTCTGTTTATTTCTGCAGTCTTAAAATTCCTTTACAGCTGCATATATTCTGGTAAAGTGTTTGTAAGAATTTGGTAAAACAGCTCTGGAAAAAAAACATAAAAATCAAACAAAAAAAACAAACTGCAGTTGTAGCTAGGCAACACTTACTTAGTATGTTATCTGATATTTCATCCAATTAGCATTTCTGTTATTTGCTATATGATTTATAATGTTTTATAAATAGCTCAATACTTTGTCATTGGTATTTATTTGTATCATGGTATTTGCTACCTAGTTTTATCTATATTCTGTCTAAACACACATTTTAAAAACTAAAATAAACATAAGTAAAGGGCTTGAAAATGTATAGGTTTACAGAGTTGAGCACCAAACTTGGACGTTTTGATTGTTTAAGGGTTTTTGTCCCCCAGCTTTCCCCCTCCCATCCCCCAAAGCCTATTCAACAAACTAGTCCACTGCTTCAGTATTCATTAAACTGTTACAACTCTCAAGGATAATTTTGGAATGTCAAGGCTTTTAACAGGGCTCCATAAAACCTTTGACACTAAAACCAGAAGTAAAAAAAAAAAGTACAAAAAAAAAAAATCAAACTCAAGTTGTTAAACCTCTAACCTTTACTGTTTGATCCACTGCATCAGAATGGCATCAATGTTCAAGTTCTCTTCCTATTGACCATCAACAGCTGTTAACTAACAAACAACTTTCCTCAGAAGATACGTGCCCCTGCTGAAACCACTGATGCTGCTACAATGAGAAGTATACACAAAGTTGGCTTATTGACTCCTGCACTATCTGAAACACATGTAATGAAAAACTGTACTGTATTTCCAGATGTTCCACTTGGTTGTTACAAAACCTGGGTTCAATTCACAGCACTGAATGTTTTCTTGAGTGTCCTTTCACCATTAGGGCTCAGCCCACAAAGGGATAAGTTTTCTGTGACAACAAATACAGTACTGAAATTTTCAGCCTTTGGCACTAACGGCAAGGCTGACAACTGCCTCAGAGATTCGTAACACTGAGGAGAACTTAACTCTGGTTTAATGGTTAGACAACTTAACAGGATTCTGGCTTACAGCTCTTTCCACAAACACCATTGAAAAAAATAATAATAAAAAAAAAATCAGCAGATCAAAATCCCAGTGTACTTTGGGACAAGGCACAAAATTTAGACAAGTACTGTAATGCCCAGTGAGAGAGTGGTTCTCTCTCTCTTGCCCGCCCAGTGAGAACTCAAATTAGTTCACAGCAAGTCAGAACTGCTTCCACAGGAGAACTTATTTCTTTTCTCTAGAACTGAACAGCTAGGTCACTTTTTTGAGTAATGTGACCTTCTTATTTCAATCTTTACAGACGGAGGAGGGAACTGAAATTGTCTCCCATACACATTAGTACTCTGACCAGCAAATTATTTTTAGAGACAATAAGGAAAAAAAAAATTACCACTTATTCCCAACAATCTGCAATATGCACATCCCATATTACTTCATGTTAATGAGATTTTATAAAGGAAGAAACAGTTCTTGATGTAGGGAAAAGAATCAATACAGAAGGGAAAAAAAAATTACATGTTTTATGTTTTAAATAGCAAAAAACCCTTTTGTCATAATACTTCTTACACATGACTGAGATATATTAGAGCCCTCAGGCAAGAGAAGTTTCTAATTCAGAATTGCAGGGTTTTTCTGTTGTTGTTGAAAGGATGTTATTATTACATCTTCCTCCCTTGTCTCATTTGTAATTTATCTTCTTGAACTGCAAATGGTCAGGGAAGCCTGTCTTCCTATATATCTCTAAAGCACCCATCCCAGAAACATCAGTCCTGGCAAACACATAGGTAATTCAGCCTTAATGCAAAACCAAAGCAAAATGACACCCAAATAAAAAAAACAGCAGAACATCCACCATCTACAAGACACTATGACCATTTCAGAGGTCGAAACCTGAGTTGAGGGAAATCAGTTGCTTTCCATTTACTGTATGTTCCTCCAAGCAGTAAGTGCAATGCTAAGTAATAGACTACAAGCCTTCAAAGCAGCTTCATTTCTGTCCACCAAAAACTTATGATGGAAGACAGTCAAAATTCAGTTATGTCCTGTCTGAGGGCTTTCTCCATAGATATTTTTAAGATATTCTACTAATGATGCTCACTCCCACTGCATCTTCCCAAGAAATACTACAGAAGATATTCTATGAGCATTTACAACTAAATCTTCAATCCATACAGGTATTTACAAACTTATACTGGGCTTTTAACATACCATCGTGCCAGAAGAGACCAGTAGTGTCACCTTGTATCTGCTCTTTACTCCTCTTAGCGTGTTTTGGTTTGGTCTGAAGCTTTTTATGAATATAGATACCCACAGCACAAAAGACAAGGTCTGCACTTAAAGCAAGTAGCAGTGAGATTTGCAGTCACTCTTTTCTTTCCTGAAAAAGCTCAATGCAGTTTCAGAACAACCCTCAAGAAAGCCCTGTCCAGCAGTAGTCCTCTGCCACAAAGGTGTCTTTGTTAACAACTGCAAAGTTACTGGGAAATGCCTGTGATCAGGCACTAGTTCCATTAATCATCCAAGGGTTTCAAGAATTTGGACCCACACTAACATATAGATTCTTCAAAAGCATATTTAAGTATGAGTTATGTGCTTTAACTTGCTTTAATCTCCACTAAGAATCTTAAAGGCATACACCACAAGAATACAGACATAATCATACAAATATCAGTATACATCAACACAGGATGCCACGTCAAGATTTTAGGAGCAATAAACTCAACCACAAATCAGCCCAGATTTTAAAAATCCACAGTAATATTTTAGATGGAAGAAAAATATGCCAACACAACTGGGGAGAAAAAGGATTAAAAAAAGCTAAGAAAATTCTCTGATAAAGTCTCCCTCAAAAAAAAAAATCACAGAAGACTGATATACACAGAAGACCATGTATATCTACTGTGATATACACCCATTTTCACCCCAGAAAGCTCAATTTGTTGTGAAGTTTTTGGAAGTGCTCATTTACACTTAGAATACTTTTGAAATTTGTGAGCTTGAGGAACATCATAGGTGTTAGCCATTTGAACTCTTACAAAAAAGTCAGTGATGCTTTTAAATGATTTCTAGAATATTATAGTTTTAGATGTCATCTACTTTTAGGCAGTTAGTAACATCCATCTAAACATAAACTGAGAAGCGTTCCTTAGTAGTTTTTATTTATCAATAACTGTTGTTAACTGAGTAATTTTCCAGTACAGTTTTCTTCTTCCTCTGTCAACCACTAAATAAAGAGATCAAGACAATCAGTATTTTCTTCATCTGAAAGAGGTCTACCAAATCAGAAGAGAAATGTCATATCAAAGACATTTTATCTTTTAAAAAGTAATGCAAGAAGTTGAAAAGAACCAAATTAATCCCAACCATACATATTCATGTATTATTCAAATGCATAAAGTAAAAGTGAAATACCTTCTTTTAATTTCTTCTCTGTAAGAAGCTTAGCAGTATTAGAAGAAACTTTGTATAAGAATTCACATAGAAAGGTGGAATGTGAAGAATCTTCAGAGAAGCCACTTTCAAAACAAGTATCATAGTTTGGGAAATCTATTAAAAGACAAAGGAGTAAGTAACATACAGAACTTCAGTTATATCAGTTATAAACATTTCTCCACAGGTCTTTAACTGCATTATCTGTAGATATGCAGTTGCTCTTTAAAGTCTTTACTACAACACATATACATCTTATTGATTTATTTTTATAATTAAAGTTCTTACATATTCATCAAAAAACACTGGTTCACACTCGTTACACATTGCCATTGTCTGCCACTGCATGCCAATGTAATCTAAAATACATTTTTCTGGTATACTAAGCTTTTATTTTCATCTCTTAAGTAACATACTTAACATAAAAGAATTCTTTCTCTTGAGGCTTTATCTAGAAGTTTACCACCAACTCTGGCAGCAGAATACAATGATACGGAGAATCACTGTCAACCTGCAATAACCTCCCTTTCTCTGAAGAGAAGAACAAACACTAATACCAGCACATGGTGATGCTGCCTTGGCCGGAAGGCTAAAAGTAGAAAAGACAGAGCCAAGATAACTCAACTTCTCTCTATAGCCTTAGGACCACTTGAGAGCACAGCAAGCAAAAAACCCATAGCTGTGTGTTTGCACAGTGACTGAGCTCAACCTTCTACGATCCAGTGCCTGGACTAGTGACAAAACAGTAACGCTCAGGCAGAACTTAAGGCACCGTGTTTGCTCTAGGAAGCCCTAATTAACTCCTGCATTTCCCTCTTAAAGTTTTGTTGTTTAGACTATGCAGTGTTACGCTGCAGAGTGGCTCGAAACAACGGAGAGTTGGTCCAGGAGTATGTCCACAATGCTGGCTGCAGTCTAGCACAGCTAATTTTTTCCAGTGTAAATCTGCGTGTGAACTTTCATTCCCAGACCACTTCAGATATTACACAGTCCTTTTAAAAGGTAAGCTCTGGCACATTCATACTCTACAATTTACTTATTTATTTATTAAGAATAGCTTTCTGTTTTCAAGAGCCTCCTAAATGTCACACACTGCAAGCAGAACTGTTGACTTGCAAGGCCAAACCTCATCAAATGCTCCAAGCTGTACCAGAAGTTGTGATAAGAAAAAAGGATAGTTTGCTGGGATAGAACATATTACAGGTTAAAGGGTAAGTTTTATTTTGGGAGGAGAGTTTGTGAAAAAACAAGTAGACTCTGTATGCAGCAAGGATAGATATCAATTTAAATAATTTTTAAGAAAAAAACAAAGCCCCAGATGAATACTTTAGATACATGCTAACTGTACACGCCCTTTTTTTCTGGAAAAGCCTGACAACATTGGCAGAGCAGATGACAGTTTTCTTCTGTGTTACAAATAAAGGTATGAAGTCTCTGAGTTATCATCGGCTTTTTCATTATTTAAGTCCTAAACTTGATGTCTAAGCAAAATAAAAGTAACTTGTACATAATTACATATGCTATCAACCAATACAGTTAACGTCATCACAGCACCCTGTCCACTATACCACTCCACCTCAATGCCAATTTTTCTTCTGAATTCCTTCCTTCCTTTCCTTTTGCTCAATATAAAATTAGAAGGTTAAAACTAGGAGAATATATCGTACCTGAGAACTTGTTATGGTACAGGAATTCCATTTGCAGTCTTTGTCCAGCTTTCTTGGCTAATAAGTATGGAGTACTGTAAACAGGGTCTCCAGTGGCACACATAGCATCAGCCCCACTAAACAGCAACATCAGAGTTTCTAGCACATCTTGTTTAACTACAGCAGCACACAGGGCCTTATCATGGAGAGAGAAAATAAGTCTGTTTAAATTAGAAAGTTATTGGCAACAAGTACATGTAATTTAGACGCAAATCCTTTCACCTCCAATATAGTTCCCTGCATTTTCAAAGACCATAAACACCGAGAAGTAGCAGGAATCATGAAGTATGATCTGAATCTAGAAAAAAGCAGGAACAACAAAAAAAGAAAGCACAAAAACATCAACCACCAAATCCTGCAAGATGTTGCTGCCACAAGTTTCACTTGGGAAGGGTAACATGAATTAATACAACTGGAGGAAATTTATTGTTTATTTACATGAAAAATTCCCCCTCATTTCCTTCACACACCAAACTACCAAAGAAAAAAAAAAATCTTATTATTTCAGACCTCAAAAGTTCAACCAAAGAGATGAGATTTGATCCTTAAAATCTATTACTAGGAAACAGACTGAAGTTCATAGGTAATTTTTCACAACTATGGTCACAGTCAATAAGCAACTATTTTTTAGGGTACCTTCATACTGCATCATCTTCCTTGAGATTGAAAGATTTTACCACATCCTAAAACACCAGTCCCCTTTAATTTTTGTATACAAGACAGACAAACAAATATTTTTGTTTCTTCCCTTTCAAAACGTCGGTCTAAAACCTTACAACCAGGAGTAGCTACACAATTACAGCAATCTATTCCTTAACAATTTCTATCATTTAATATGTATTTAAATTATTTAGCTAATGAATGAGTTTTTCTGAAATTACTAAAGCAGAAGTCACTCAACACAAGAAGAGTATTATTCTAAAATTCAGCTGCTCTAATAAACATAGAAGCATCCAGTAGGCATGAGATTACAGAGCAGACAGTTGAGTAGAAGTTCTAGAATTACTTGGCAATGATCACCATATACAGAATTTCATGTCTCTACAGAGAATTTGACTATTACGGCTGTTTTTTTTTTTTTCCGGTAGTTAAATTATTAATTGACAGACACCCTTTCCCCCACCAACAAAAAACACAGACTTCAGAAAAATCAAGCCTGTAGAACAGAGAGCTATTTTCTGTGGTCTGCAGTTACAATATTAAATAAAGTCTCTTGCACAGCTGCTATCAATAAATAGGGAATAATCCAAATGTTTGTGGTTTTTTGGTTGGTTTTTTTTTTTTTTTCAAAGATATATACAGTTCCCCACGAAGCCCAAAAAGCCCAATTCCAATGAAGCACAGAAAACCTAAATTCAAGCTATACAATGTGATGGTTTTATACTTTAGCTAAAAGTGTTTTAATGACAACCATTCTTATATGCCCTTATTTTAACTTCTTATGCGTATAACTAACATACAACTTATAAGATGTACGGAAAATAACACTTTCTTTTTGAAACAATAATCACTGAACAAATGAGACCTCTCCAGTTCAAACTACAGTAACTTTTAAATTTTATTGCCTGTCCACAATATCTGCATATCCTTTGAGACAATTTGACTCATGTAATTGAATGTACGAGCATCGTAATATATATGCATTTTAAATTTTCTGTATTCATAAACATTCTTAAACAATCATGACTCTGAAATCAACAGATATTAGAAGTCATTAAAATGGATACCAAAATTACACAGAAATTGATAACTAATTATCATTTTCTACTTTACAACTGTAAAGGATTTGTGTTATTTGTGTAAAAAGAAACAGTAAGAACACATTTTTCATCATTAATTTTAGCTTGTTTAATTTCCAATTAGCTACAAGCTACTATGTAAGTGTGCATGAGCTACTTTCACCATCAATAACACCAAGTCCTCTAACGTATTGGAATGTTAGATGTCAGACATACAAGATGCTAAAAACACATAAAGAAGGAATCAAAAGAATTGAAGTGGGAATTTGCATCCCTAGACTGTGCATATGAAGAAAAATAAAGATCCATATTCGTTGATGCCTCTGGAAGACATATTACAGGCACCCTATAGGTACCATAACCTTCTACAAATGAATTAATGAGAAAAACTATGAACTAAAAAAATAAAAAAAATCACGAAATGACTCCTGGAAAGGCTCCAAAACAACCCTTATTCAGCTTACGAGAACATTACTGAGGATTCTGAATTTCTAGCTTACCAGTTTAACAAGATGACTAAATTGCACACAGATACAATACAATACAGAAGATATGGTATGGGCTTACCCTTTCTAGTATTACCTTATTCAATTGCTCCTTGGTTTTGTAGGAAAATGGTGCTTTCCTGAATTTTCCCTCTTTGTATTTTTGTGTAATGAATCCTATCCTTTTTTCTGCAGGGGCATCCATTTGCAGCTCTTCATCGGGAGGAAGATTTCCTGCCCAAAAACTGTTTGCCCTCTTATTTCCAATCATGACAAAGAGCTGGGTAAGGTGCAAAAAAAAAATTAAACAAAATAGCATGAAGTACATGAAGGTAGCCTTTAAATAGTTTTCAGCTGCTAAAAGTTGAAAAAGAAAGTTATTAAAGAATAGAAAATTGCCTGCAGGAGACAGAATCTTCTCTCAATCACTGCCTATGATTATCTATAAACGAATAATGAAGTCTGTAATCATCATTTACCATCAATAGCAACTAAACTTTACAAGGCTAACTAGTTATAGTATTTCAATACATACTAGAAAATACCAGTAAAAGGTCAGAGAAGACTAGCATATGTTTTAAAGAAAACACTGATAACTTCCTTCTCTATCTTTAATGCCTCAAACAACTAAACTCGTAGTGAGAAGTTTCCTTTCTTTTCCCTTTCCCAATATTGCCCATCGTGATTGCTCTCCAAAAGCATTTTATTTCTTTTTTCCCCCAGAAAACTAGATGCTTAGAGAAATCCTAATAGAAATTGTACAGATGGTTATCAAAATAAATGAATATTTTGAATGACATAGAGGTACGTTTTTCCTGGAAACATCAAGTTTACTATAACATAGCATGTTATTTAGCAGCTATGTTCAGTTTTCTTGTGAGTAAAGCTAAATAACTCCTATCCATACAGTAGTTTTCAAAATGGAACAATGAGTTAGAGTATCACAACATACCTCAATAAGTTCATTGCTCCATATGCTGGCATCCATTTTTAGACTCCGGACCTTTGAATCTCTTGGTCCTAAAGATCTGTGCTGTCCTGAAAATCCAAGAGTATTTTTAATTAACTAAAGCACTTAAACTGGGTTTTTCTTCTGCAGAGACAACAAAAAAATTTAATGAAGACAGATTTATTCTAATCGCTATTTTTTTAAAAAGGCTGGGTTTGACATTTGAATATAAAAGCACAAAAAAACCCTTAACATTTAAAAGAAGAGAATGGATTGCATTTGATAGTAATGAATAAACAAAGTAGGCTTGTCTGATGTGAGATACTTTTGGGAGGGTTTGTTTTGAAAGAAAGCTTTGAGTTACAAACTATTTTCCTGAATCTACTTAAGCACATATTTAAACGTAAAGCATGACAGAACTACATTTTCAGTAGTATCTGAAAAAGCTATCTCTATTGGCAGTAAAAATTCCCTGATGCAATAAAACTAATACCCAAAATTCATACACTGAAAATTGTTATCCTTTGGCATCCAGCCTTGCAAAAGCCAGTCATTTCCCATGAAGTGCTAGTGTGTCTTAATTTCCACTAACTGTGCAGGATTTTTCCTCTGAGGGAAACCAATCACCTTACGGACCTGTCATTTATGCATGGAAGTGCTTTAGAATGAGGATGACGGTATTAAAAAAAAAAGTTATGTTCACTTTTTGTTTGTCAAAACTTTCACAAGGATGGCACTGTAAAAATGAAAAAAAGCAAATTCAAGGACATACATAGATATGCAAATATGACATTTGGTAGAACCCACACAGTCTGTCATTAATTACTCTACCTGCACACTTCTTACAAATGACAACACAGAGATTGATGGATGCCCAGTCAGGACTGGGAGCTTTACAGTCAGCACAGCTCCTGTTGGACTCATTGAACCAAATCTTCTCAGCTACTTCATAATCAGACAGAGTTTCTGCTATTGATTGCTGCAGTGCTTCAATCCAGTCTTGTTTCTCTCTTTCCGACTCTGCTGTAAAGCTGAAACAATTGACTCTTCTGTGTTATTGATCTTTATTTTAAAGCCCAATTAAACATAGTCTGTAGTCTGACTTATTTATTACATTTACACCTGAAATCACTGTCAAAAAAATCTTCCTCTACACAGATATAATTGCTAAGAGGGAACATATTATTTTGTATTTTTAATCAACGAAAACTCCCTCCGTTTTTGTGTGCAGTTTTCAACAAAACCACTACTAGCATGAGCCTATAACTTTTGTAGCATTGGAATTGTGTTCCTGAGTCACTTTAAAACTTTTTATGTTATCACATACCAAAATTAAAGCCTGAACTTTAACAAAAGCATGGAATGACCTAAGGAAACACAGAGACTTACTAAAGAGTAAAAATGGACTTGCTACCTACAACAGCTAAAAAATGCTTTTCAGTTAAATTTATCTTTTTAAAAAATACAAATAAGCAAACACCATTATGGTGATGGCTTAGAAAAAGTAAAAAAACTAGATATCTACACCAACTAGGCATAGATTCGAATCACTGATAAAGATTAATTTATCAGCTACTCTATTCAACTGAGAAAGAAAGGAAATTCTTTGCTAACATTTAGCAAGCCCAGGAGAACCAAGTGATTGCTTCTTCTCCTGCATTACTGAGATTTCATTTAAGAAACACTACAATACTTAAGAGGCGTTTATTAGCATACACTTTTATTTTCTTAAAAGTCATTACAAGCCACAGCATCAGCCAAAGTGAAACTTTCTACTGATTTCAATGCAGGATTTCTACAAGGGATGCCACATGAGCGATTCCTTTCTTTTCAAATAAATGCTTAATATTAAATAGATGCAGCATTATTTCACTACTGCAGTTTACTCTTCTTTAAGATAGAGTCAAGTTATTGTCTTTTTTTTTTTCTTCTGCCTTGCACAGAGTGAAAAAAGAGGGCTACCCCAAAATACTATATCTGTAGATGTAGGACGTCTAAGTCAGAGAGGTAACAAATGAAGCACACAGTTAAACAAAGGAAAGAAAATCCTTCTTTTTTTTTTTATATAAGTTAAGCATTCTTAAACACAGTACCTTTTAATCCAAACTATGTAAGCCACTGTAGCATGAAGCAAGTTTTTCTTTGGTGTATTAGTTATTTGCATATTTTTCAATGTAAATATTAAAGTTCTCACCTAAAGCTCTTATAAGGAGTAATTATTTCAAAAGATTGCTTTGCAGTCCGATCCACTTGTTTTACATTTGCTACATTCATAGGGATTAAAGTAATACCAAATCCTGTCTTAAAATCCTATGGAAAAGACAATAAAAGTTCAGGGGTTTATCATTCAAGAATCAAACATATATAAAACAGTTAAATTAGCATGTTCCAAAAATCCAAGGTCACCAATGCACATTTTGGCTGCAACATGTAAGCTCCTTCTAATTCATTAATAGATAAATAAACCTATACTAAATTTTGTCCAAAAATCATGCTTTTAATTGATAGAATGACCTTGATTGTCAGTAGGAGAAAGTATGCTCACTGTAACTATTAATAAAGGAAAAAAGGTTAAATAACAGATTGCATTAAAGCATGGATCCAAAACTATGAAAGTATCTCGCTTAAATCTTGCTTCAGTGACTAAATGTTTATACATCTAAATCCTTCTCATTGACAGTAGTTTTGCCTGCTTTTAACCAGACTGTTTTAATGAAGTAAAATATATTCTGTATAAAACTCTTTCTTAAACCTTTGGTTGCTCACGTTCCTGATGTATTATATGAACTAAGTGTGTTAAATGTTTAAAAAAGTCCTATACAGCAGCTAAAATAGACAAAGTGTTATCTGTGACTCAATTACCAGAAACGCTAGGCATTCTTGTCTTAAACCAAGATAAATTATTTTTTTCAGCTGCATGGAACAATGTACTTGAAACAAACAAAAAAAATCATCAATCTTACATTAACACAGTTGGAAAAGCAAATGTTCAGTGAAGCCTTGTGAGGGTCTCTCAAATGCATGCATTTTCGAAACACTGATAAGCACATATGCTCTTTCTGATCTATTCAGAACACCACCAGTATCTCCTCCTTAAAGTGATTTAAGGATTTAAATGTTCATCTAATCATAGTCACTTCCACAAGTTTAACTTCTGGAAACATTAGCAATACTTCTTGGAAACAGTAACTGCATCAAAAACAACCAAACTACATCGCCCAAGCAAAAAGCCAAATCCACGTATCTTACCATCTGCAAGATGTTTATAGACGTTACCTCTCACACAAAAAGTAGTAGGGTATGGGCTGATAAAAATACAAGCACTGGAGGGGAAAAGCTTCAGTTACCTGCCTGTGCAGAGGGGACTATTTTCTAGTAAATATATGTTTAAACCTGCCCCACTGACAAGTTTCTCTTCATAAGATTTTCAAATTTTGTGAGAATGAAAGTTCACATGGAGAAGATACTTCACAAAACTCTTTTCATTCCCCTATTTCAGGTATGAGCAATTAAAAATACTATTTTAGTGATGATGGATAAGGCTAAGTCTGACACAACACACACATATGGATCTACTTACAAGTGGAAGTACTAATTACGTTAAATAAGGCACGGAAGAGAATTACGATCCAAAATGCATTATAGTGTCCATTTTAAGATGAGATTTTTTAAAATGCCATGATTTCCACTAATTAAGTGTATTGTGGAATAAATCAGCTAATGTTTTCTTGTCAAACTTCTTACTAAGTCTTATTACTTACTTTTTTTTTTTAACCTTCTGTTACCTTTGACACTAACAGTGTGGAACCTAAATGGGGATTTCAGTACAAACTTTCATAAAAAGTAATAACTTCTCAACAAGTACCCTGGCTTAACCACTCCTGATACAATGTATTTTTTTTATATTTCTACCTTTCTTATAACCTCATATCCTGTAACATAGACATTTTTATTCTCTCACCTCATCTTCAGCCCCTACTTTCATTTTCCTATAAATCAGTGGCTTTCATACTAACGCATCTGCCTTAGGAGAGAGCAGAGTGTTCTGTGAAGCCTATGCAGTCCCTAATTCATCCTCAAAGTTCAGTTCTACGGGAAAGGAGTGGGCAGAATAATATCTTTTTGAGTATGAACTTGACAGCATGCTCTGTAGCAGTGAAGCATTCTTGAAGTCAGACACTACCAATGAGAAAAACTAAAGCATGAAATATAGGGGAAAAAAAAGATTTGGGATAGAAAAATACTAAATTTTTATTTCTATTAACAGCAGCATCTTAAATCAAATGAGCAAAACAAAAAAAAAATAATTTTCTAGAATTAAATGGTTTGCACTTCAAAGGTGTAAACTGGATGCAGGTTTCATCTGTTGGTTTCAATTATTTCAAATAACTGGCCTTAAGACGTCCTGATTTTTACAGACAGGTAATGAGACTATACTTGTACTGAACAACAGTACAATGCATACTTTGTTTATTAAATAACAGCTGAATAACTGCCAGAAGCCATGTTTAATATAAGTTTAATATACTCTTAGGTCCAGATTAGCGTTTACTGAAGGTAAATGCTAAGAAATGAAGGCGACTGAAATAATAACTACCACATTGAGCTAGATCAAAAGTTCACTTAGTACAGCAGCTTCCCTTTAAGCACTTGCTACTGGCAACTGTCATAAAACGAATGTAAATAAGAAAAGGTACATTCTCATCTTCCCAAATAAGCTTCGAGCAATCTAAGGACTACCAGCTCAGAAAGTCCCTGAACAAACAGTTGCAGCAAAGCTATCATACTTAGAAGCCATTGACAGCCACATCCTCAAGGAATTTAACCAAATTCATGCTTTGAGCTGTCTGCAGCATCCTACTTTACAAATTTCTCAAATACTAATTGTGAAAAACAGTAGTTTCTTTTGTGCATGTATGTTGAGGGGTTTTTCTCTGATAACTAAGAATTTCATTTCATGACACTAGAGAAAAGAAATGATAACTAAATTTTATTCGTCTACCTATTCCATACTGTTCCTGCTTGAAAATCTCTATCCTATATTCCCTTCAGTCTCTTCTTTTTTTATGCCTTCAAACAGGTAGCTGTGCCCACTTTTCTTGGAGCAAAAAGGGAGGATGGAAGCACCCTGCAGGGCAAAGAT
This sequence comes from Tauraco erythrolophus, assembly GCF_009769465.1. NCBI lineage: Eukaryota > Metazoa > Chordata > Aves > Musophagiformes > Musophagidae > Tauraco > Tauraco erythrolophus. Next base: position 45,790,194 of record NC_141469.1, read on the forward strand.
CACACACATTTATGACTGTGAAGACAAACTTCGTTGTACTGAACTTAATGCAGAACTAAGAAGGCACTCTAGAAATTAAATGCATTAATTTGAAAGTCTTTACCTTTAGCTGGAGTACCAACCCTCCAAAATTTCCACACGTACCCAGTGTACAAGCAATCCCACTAAAGAGAGAATCACTATTATGTTTTAAATTCAGCAAGTGCGTAAGAACTTATAGCACTGAATTTCAGTGTGGTGAATGTCAGAAAGGTTAAGAAATTTGAAGTGAGGAATATACTTTTCAGAACTGAAGATGATAGCAAATTAACCAACTTCATTGGTACATTACAGTGAAGTTATTTCTATAATGATGCAAACAAACTCTTCACTGCATAAACCAGGCTTTGTGAGTGACAGGTACACTAGAATCTAATTTTCAAGGTTCAGAATTATATGCTTTCAGGAGTGCAGTCTTGTTCTCTCCTTCAGAAACAGAAGTGGGAATTGGTACAGGGAAGAAAGAAATGCTACACTTCGAAAGATAAATTCATTCACTTTGAGTGCACAAGAGGACAATAGGGCCATTTAAGTGCTATATAAAATGTACTGACAGCAAGACCAAGCAGAATCTTTTCAGAATAAGAATTGTCTTGCATCTACAAACTGAAAGCTCATTGTTTCAGATAGTTTAATCTATGTTGTATTTTCTGACAAACAAAGAGAAATTTTAAAAGATTCAAAAATGCACAGAAAAAGCTGAGGGTTGGGGTTTTTTTAAAAAATAAATGTCTTAAATGTGTATTTATACTATCTTCATGAATTTGAAGAAGGGTTGAAAAACAGGCTGACCATAAGAGCTTAAAAAAACCCCACGCATTCTTTACAGATGTAATAGATCAAAAGTATTCAATAAACAGCATAGTTAACTGAAAGCTGAAAATACTAATAGGGGAAAATAGTTAACTGAGATCAGTACTGGCTTTCTGGTAAGCTGTTGTTCCTTCCTGAAGGAGAAATGACTATATACAGATGACAGGTTTTCATAGGTTGTGTCTTTTTCAGAGAAGTGTGATGACAGCAAGACTTACACATTATAAACCATGAAATTATAACTGTTTTTTTTTTTTTTTAAACATGCCTTTAACGTATATCTATAAAGTGCCTATCAGCGTACAAAATTGCTTTCTCGTTACATATTATCTTTTCACAGACAAAAGCTACCTTAAGACAGGCTTTACTAACCTTTCTTCAATTCTATTCTGGATGAAATTCAAGGAGCTTCAAAATTAGTCTCATACCTTTTCTAATGTGCCACAGAAGGTTAAGGAAAACTTAAGCACATGCATGAATAAAAGCATGCAGCTATATCTAAACAAGTCAATTTTCAGAGTTTTTGAACATGACTTTTGAAACGTTGTCTTAAAAAGACATGCCTAGGCAACTTTATGGAATTCTTAAACAAATCTGTAACCAGAGTCTGAACCTTGTGATCATTAGTTACTGAACAGGCCTTCTCTACAAAAGAACTCTTATCCCTGTAAAGTGTAATGCTTACTTTTTTTTTTCTTTTTTTTTTTTCTTTCTTTTCCTCCCTTCAACTCAGTTCTGCACTAGTAACACTTGGGCTGGCATTCTTGCTGGTTTAATCAAATCAAACTTCAGCTGAAGACGTGATTTCTAGAGACACTGCTTCTGTTCCTCAACTTTTACTTTTTTTGCAGTTATAAATGTCTTTGGATGCACTGTCTTTAATGAACGTAATATTACTTACATCATATATAAAGTTTATTAAAAAAAACATCCCTTGTCTCAGGAAAACAGTTCGGAAAAACCCAACAAAAAAACCTAACCACCACAACTATAAGTTTACCTTTAACCTCACAAAATTCTTGGCAATAAAATCTAAGTTTTATTTTAAAGGTTAACTAACTCTGTTTCCACATTAGAAACACCAGTCCATATTTTCATCTGTTTTTTGCTGGAGAACTAAGGGGATAATAGCAACAGAGAAAAAGGAAAATTGCAGCCATGATTTCAAGAGAACATCCTTCCACATACACATATATGCATGTACATACATATGTAAGTATATATTCATACCATATTTTGAAGTACAGAATTCAGAAGTACCGAAATAGTACTGGTGTACGCTAGCAGCATAGCGCTTTTGGAAATTGCTACATCAACTGAGTATTCTTACTGCACATCAGTTTCCTTCCTGTGAATTAGGAGATCATGGTCCTTTCGTTTTTTTTTTTGTCTTTGCCTGTCAGATCTTGAAGTTATGCAACATTTAAGGGTGTGTGTGCACACATATATAAGGCTCCAATAATGGTAAGAGGTACCAGATAATACAAGAAAAATATACTACATGTAAACATATACATACACATATACATATGAATATGTTTATATATGAACACATACTTTTTTTTTAAACATCCATCTTTCTTATCCTACACTAATTTACAAAAGGCCCATTCCTATTTCTGACACTATTCTTGTCCTACTGCCCAAACACAGAACATTCTTGACCTTTAATCACAGTATCTTGATCAGAGTTTCAAAATACAACCTTACATGTTTCCTTAAATTTACCTTTGCTATTTGCAATAGCTTTTTAGGTTTACTTTGGGGAAGCTACCATGAAGATGTAACAATTAGACTAAGGCTTATTTCTGAAAGATCTGAGAATTCTCTTAGTTTAACATGATTTAGACTTTTCCTTCATTCTAGCCCCATGGCATTTGATTCCCTTCAACCAACCAAATTATGCCCCATCCCTGGAAGTGTTCAATGCCAGGTTACAGATGAGGCTTTGAGCAACCTGCTGTAGTGGAGGCTGTCCCTGCCGATGGCAGGGGGATTGGAACTAGATGATCTTTGAGGTGCCTTCCAACCCAAACCATTCAATAATTCCAGAGAATTTAAAAGTCACCAACTAGAATCCTTCAGATAGAGCAATCACTGTTTCTCTCCTCCTTAATTGGAGGTATTTATTTCAGCCTTTCCAGCTAGTAAGGAAGGCTAATTTCTTCAAAAGACAGGTGAGAAAAATTTGTTTCCATGTTAATGAAAAATTAAGACATAGTTATGTAATAGAGTTAGAGAAACAGTGACAAGTAATGCAGAAATTACTTTGATTATATTAATTCTTCTCCACAAGTTTATATTGATTTCCTCTCCTTTTACTAAACTTAGGCTTAGCCTCCTCAGTTACCTCTCATCCCGCTTTTCCAATCTTTAGAGACTTACATCCCTCATCACAGCCTAAAATCTTTTAATATAGATTTCAGGTGATAGTTACGTATCACGGATTGGAATAAAAACTGCCACAAGTAAAGACATATGTACTCTTTCTTACAGTCTTCCTAATGAGCTCCCAAAATGAAATTGCAGTAAAGCATATAGTATGTAATTACACACACAAAAAAGTGATGTTAAAACAACATGAAGTTTGCCAACTCAAGCCCTGATGAGCAAGGAGATACTAGAATTCAAGATGCCTGTGCATGGTGTGATGATTTGATGTGGGGGCGTTCTGGTGGCAGGAGAGGGGATTTGCTCCCTATGACTTTCCTGGTTTTGGAGTCAGGTCAGACCCAGTTCTGGCCACCAGATCGGGCTCCCATCCCCCTCGGTGTTGAGCCAATCAGCGCCTCTGTGAATTGCCCTATTTAAGTTGGGACAAAGGAACCTGAAAAGGTGCTTTGCCCGGGAGTGAGGAGAGAAGGGAGGAGGGCACTGCCCCCGCTTCCCAGCTCCCGGCCAGGGGCTGCCCACGTCGGGCCAGCGCCACCCGCTGAGGATGGCTGTGGCAGAGCCGCTTGGGGAACTCGGGGAGCGCCCTGCTCCTGGGGTGCCCGCTGGGCCGAGTTCACCCAGAGAGGACTAAGATCTGAGAGAAACGGCCACACCGACACCAGGTCAGTGAAGATGGAACGGGATGAAGTGTGTCCGAGCTGAGTTTCCCCCGCAACTGGTGGCGAGATGGCAGGCGGCCCCCCTGCAGCCATGAGAGACCCAGTGGAGCAGAGACCCACTCACAGCCTGCGGAGAAGCCCACATCGGAGAAGAGATGCCTGAGCCTGAGGATGGTTGTGAAGTATGGGACACACGACAAAGTAGAGAGGCATCTAGAGTCTGTGGTACGACCCATGCCGGAGTGAGTGGCAACAACTCCCTAAGAATCTGCGACTGTGGTAAAGCCCGCACTGGAGCAATCCAATGGGGAAGGATTGCATCCTGCGCGTAGGACTCACTCTGGAAAAGTCTGTGGATTTTTTTTCTTGTAAGTAGGGCAAGGGAAAAAGGGTGTAAGGACTCCTCCTCCTTTAATAAAGGAGCAGCAGTAACAACATGGGATGAACTGACCTGCTCTCCCCCATTCCCTGTTCCCCTGTGCTGCTAAGGGAGGAGGTAGAGCCAGGAAGAAAAGGAAAGGAGGGGGGCAGGTGTTGTTTTTAAGATCTGGCTTTGTTTCTTTTTATCCTCTCAAGTAACTGGTTTTGTTTCCCTTTGTCCTTTTAACTAACCGTTAATAAATTGCTTTGCTTTGAGAAAGCCAAGTCTGTTTTGCCCGGGACCATGGCTGGTGGGTGTTCCTTCTCTGTTCTTGTCTCGACCCTCAGTCCTTTTATTATTTTTTCTCCTCTCCACTGGGGAAGGAGTGAGAGAGCAGCTGTGTGTTTAGTTGCCAGATCAGCCTAAACCATGACACATGGTAACTCTGTAGCTTTGTGCTCATGTGTGTATGATATGTGAGATAAGTCACATCATCAATTTTAGGTTCTTAACTAAGCAAAATTCCTGTGATAGAACCAATTGAAAATTATTCGAGCTATTACTGCAAAATGTTTCGTTATGACAACCTGACACTGACAATTTTGGAGGTTAAAAAGAAGAAAAGAAGCAAAACGTGAGAAGGGCCACTTAGATTAGCTCAAGTCAGTGCTACGCAGTAGGCTTGTTTGCAGTGGAATGTAGTGGGTATGCTACTGGAGCATATCCTGCTCCACATCATTACATTATAAAGAAATTTAGTACATGTACTTTGAGATGGCTCTGTGATGAAAGCCAATACATAAGAAGCAGGGACAAGTAAGAGATTTGTTTCAAAAATGCATTCCTGACCAACCCACTAAGGTACTTATGACCTTAGACGTTACTTTTCACATAAGTTACAAATCTCTCTATTCACTTAATACAGCAGTAACTCAGAATCTCCACTTCAGCAGCTACGTGTGTGTATTTTGCAGTATCAATACAATTTTAAATCACTTGATTATGCACCATCAGGCCTTGGTTTGGTTGTTGTATGGGATGGATCTAGGACATACGAAGATGAAAGCCCCCTTCCTGTATAGGCTGTAAAAATACAAAAAAAAAAAGGAGAATCACATAATTAAACTGATTTAACACCATCCTGGAGAGTTAGCTCTTATCTTTGCCTTTGCCAATTTCTACTCAGTGTAAATCAAAAGCCTTAGCATACAGTCATTTCACTGTACATTCTTCATTTCCTAGTACCTGACTTCATGCTCTAGGGTTTGATTTGCAGAGCTGCTGAGCAGCTCCAAGTTCAGCTGAGACCTATGAAGGCAGCATTTTGAGCAGGTATACTTTGACAGAAAATTATTCCCTCCCAACCCACCATAAAAGACAGAAAACAGATTGCAAAATACATAGCTATTTGAATCATTCTTTCTGTTTCTTGGAACTGTGTGGTCATTATGGTGGAGGCAATCGTGTTCTTTTACCTAACAGGAATTGATGAAAAATAAATTAATCATTGTTCCTCAAACAGTCAAACAGCAATTACTGATCATTTCCTCACAGACCATTCCTTTATCACTGAAGGGTTCTTTCTGTAAGGTACATTTCAACAGTGTGCAATAAAAAAGGTACAGGTTCCTCCACGAAAATAAATTAAAACTATCGAAGGTACTAAGTAAACAATGCACTGAATGAGGGAGTGATCCTGTGGAAGAAAACAGCATATTACCGTATCTACTGCACAATATTAAATTTTATAGATTTAACTGGATGAAATGAAGGTTTTAGAAATAAGCCCAGTTTTCCCATGTTTAGAGTGGGGGCACAAGTCTGTAATCGTGATAATATTCATCCACACAGATCTTCTTTGAGTTTTCACAGGTTTTTAGCTAAGTTCTCCCAAAAAAACGAAGTTTACATAATCACAAGAGTATATATCTCCTTACCTAACCTCAAGTAAGTTTTTACTCTAGATAGATTCTTGGCTTCAGTCAAATTCAACATAACAGCAGCCACTGAATACCTCAGGTCTTAAAAAGATTTAAGGAATGTAAGTCAGAGCAGGGGACATGGATCTGTTTCCCCACTATCCTCCTCTCCTGTCCCAGAAGGAAAGGGCAAGAATATTGTCACAGTGAATTAAAACAAGATGATACAATCTGGAAAGAGATGTTTGAAGGCAACAGCTACAAATACAAACATACATAAATCAAAAGCTTCCATTCCTTAGTCCTCAAAAACGAAGCAAGATGATGACAACAGAGAGGAGAGGAAAAGCTATAATTCCAAACATTCACGAGTTTCTCACTTGTGCCAAAATATGCTGAAAGCGAAGGGGAAAAAAAAAAATCATCCATGCTGCAACCATGCCTTGCCATTACAAATAATTTGTATGCATACCATTTAGTGACAGTCCAATAACCTTTCCATTATTTCTGAATCAATTTGCGAGAGCCATTGCATCAGTGTAAGGAACTAAATTCTACATGAAGTTGTACATTTTAACACAATGCAATTTAAAGCTATTACTGGAAAGCAGAGTTCATGACTTAAAGGTACCATAGTCATTTGCATTGCTGCTTTAGAAAAACACTGAAAGGACTGAAATTTTTAACTATTATGTAACTCAGAGTTCAGCTGAGGTACAGAAAGTGTGATTCAGACCAAACTCCATTCTGCACGCACATGCTTTCTTTTTCCTGTCACTCAACATACTAGGAAAGCAACAGTGTCACATCTGAGGAACAAAAGACAGAACAAAAAGCATCGAAAGCAAGCTGGTAACACTGCACACAAAACCTGTCTGCTATCTTCCCAAATACCCTGACAAATATCAAGCAAGACAGACAGAACTGCTCTCTTTGTTGCCAACCCCACCTCTCATGTGAAAGGCAAGTGCAGACGAAGCTCCAATTTCAATAATTATGGTATTTCCCTTCCAGCAAGGATCCCCTGCAGCATGGAGTTCATTCAGAAATCAGCACCTTACTAGGTAGTGAGGCTGAGGCAACTGCAGCCTGCCTGGGCTATGGTCTTTACTTTTGCTGCTTCATGAAACATCATGAGGTGACAAAGATAGTGAAGCTAAATAAATGTGTAAATAAAATTCAAAGCCTGTCATAAGCAAGTACAGTCTATATTCAAGGCTTCCACCTTTAGTCTTATTCCAATGGCCATTCATAACATTGCCTCATATTAAAAGAGACAATCGTGTTCCTTAAGATGCACAGCTCAGAACATGTGGAAATTCATTTCAGAGTTCATTTCTTCCTACTCACTTCACACATTTTTCACCTCCAAGGGATGCCAGTTTTACATATGTGAAACCTATTATTCCCTGGAAATTCCTCAGTTTTCCTCACTTTTTGACTGCTTCTACCTGTGATTGTTTGGTGGGGTTTTTTTTTGTTTAGCTGAAACAGGTATCCCTATAGCCATCGTCCACACATAGTTTTAAATGCTTCCCCTGTAACAAGCACCAAGAGCACCTCTTGTTGATACAAGGACATTTTTAAACATAGCTATTAATATTAACATTTTAAGTAGCCATCTGGAATCTTTGGAGAAGTGCTTCACAAATGGAAACCTTCTTGGAAGATTTACCAAGACTGTTCTCTGGAGATCAGGAGGATCTGTATATTTTAGAAGTACCATACATAGTTATGGTTTTCTGAATTCACATCTTTGCTGAAGCTTTACATATACACCAAAGATCTTGTTAGGTATTCATAGTCCAGACAAACTGCTAACAAAGTGTTTGAACTCCTAGAGGAAGGACAGATGGTAAATATCTTCATGATATTTTAAAGTCTAGAACGGTGGTCATGCAAAATTGATGAACCTCTTTATAGACTTTCTTGTGCAGTTGTCAAGAGAGAAAACTGGTAAGATATCCTCATTAGCAAAGATCCCCTAATGAATCAAGAAAAATCTCTAAATAACAGAGTTCCTGCTTTCCTCCAAATTTACCTGTGGAGATAAACAGATATGACATTGACCAGTACAAAGTATCGTTCACCAAGCACAATGCTTTTTCTTATTGACTGCAAACAGAAAGGTGCTAAGACAGTTAGTCCTTGCTGCATATATAAAATCTTCTTATTTACTACCTCCTACGTTAGTAAAATAAAATTCAATTCTGTAGTATGTTATTTCACAAGTAAAAGTAATTCATAATTTCTCCTTCAATAAGTATTAGCAAAAGTAACATTTCCCGACGGAGAAAGTTTTCAAAGCTTTTTTTACTCATTAGCTTAATCTCCAAGTAATCTGCAAACTTCGAAGCATGTACAAAGGACAATTAATTTCAAAAATTAAAAATATTAAAAAAATGCTTCAACACTTTTTTAAAGTGCAATTCAAATGGGATTAAATATGATGGACATTTTCACATCTCAAAAAAAGTATCTATGGTTTTATGAATATCCTATATTCCAAACATACTCCATTTTATCATAACTAGATCATTACAGATTTCCCTGCTAATGTTAATAAAACTAAGAGTTCAAATTTCTGACTCTATCAAATTGAATGGTCTCTCTGAGACGATGCAAATTGCAACAAAACACATAAAAAATAACTAGGAGTATTTTAATGAAATATGGAGAGCTCTAGATTGTGTTAACAGTACTTTTTCCTGCTAGGGAGATTTTAGACACCTGCTACTCACAGAGTCATGAAGAGAAAAGTTTCACTTTAACAAGTGACATTATGATCTTCAATTTAACATGAAAAAATAAGCTAAGGAAATTATAGACTCACGAAAAAACTTTTGGTCAGATGGTACAAGTTCTCTTCTGTTTAAGAAATATTCACCCTATCAGAAAGGTGACATTACATCCCATCAAATTTTCTTAAAATTTGAAATTTAGAAACTTTTGAAATATCTGAACCAAAATAAATTTTCTTCTTATGAAAGACATAAATACATATTTAGTAGAAGAATTATATTTTGAGTGAGTGCATGCATGCACAATAACTTTGAACAATGTGCCTTAGACTCCATGGAGGTATTGACATTTTCAAGAAGCTAGTGTAAAGCAGCAACTTTCCACTAATGCCTAGAATCAAACACCTAAGGAGATCAAACTATGATTTGTGAATTCTTCCCACTTCAATAATAGCTATTCTAAAACAGTGAAGGGACAGCAGCACCAACAGTTTGGCCATATGTTCCACGCCTGGACCAAGAGAGGGCTGATGCCATGACAGCAGCAACACTGCACAGGGGCCTTCAATAAGCAGGAATCTTCCCTAAACCAGTCAGCTCATCTGAATTTAATGAGACTGAAAAAGCAAAATTCACCAACAGCAAAGTTAATTCTTGGGGTGGTGCAATGTGCCTTGATCATTAGTTAAACCATTATCCTAAAACCATTAATAAAATCTGGAATAATGCAAAGGATAGCAGCTTAACTTTTGCATTTTGCAAGTTCACAAATTTGTTTCCTCAATGTTCTGTTAGAACAGCCTTCAAAATCATGCAATAATAAAAAATAAAAATTATTTTGAAACATACACATATTACTATGTTCAGATAAACCAAGATGCCTTACAAATCAGAGATTAGTAAAGAACAGCACCTACAGTGGCAATTTGTTCATGAAAAATGACCAAAGTGAAGCACTGATTTACAGGCTGATCTAACAGAAACATTGTGACCAAGACACCAGCAAACTGAATTCACTTCATATCATGGTGAAGCACACCTATGAAAACACTGTTACCACACTCATAACTTCAGGTAGACAGGTACTTTTCATCACACAGAAGTTGCATCAAAATTGCAAAAGCTTGATCAAGACAACAGTGTAAAAAGAGAACCTCACAAACAGTAAAATAGAAAGAGAATTCGAATTATAAAATCGCTCCCTTTCAGGATATTAGGAAATCCAGCAGCAGCTTTTTGTACCAATTGTGGGGAGGGAGGCTTGTAACACACTACAATGATTTTTTAAGAACAGAACCTCTTCCAAAAAATCCTTCTATATTAGAAAGAATGGGCAGCTGTAATCTGCAAACACACTGAAGTAAGGTGTATTTCCCCAGCATGACCATACCATTTAAGAAAACAGGATGAATAAGAATTTAGGAGTGAAACAAAATACTGGACTAAAATGAAAAACTAGCAACTGTGACAATAATGGCAAACTTCCAACTGACATTCACAGAACTGAAGATTCACCCCAGGTGTCTGTTTTTAGATCCTAGAAGCAACAACTTTCCTTAAACAGCCCTATATATACTGCAAATGCATCTTTGACTTTTCCATTTAGAAGGACAAGCAGCTAGAACAAAACCTGCACAGGCCTCTTAAGGTTAATTTTAAATTACATCTGCATGCAGTGTAGGAGAACGAAATTTAGGTCTGCAGATGAAACACCTGCACAATTAGACAACCTGAACAGCCAGAATCATGCAGAACTGTGATGAGATAACATCTTCTGGTTTTGTACCTACAGTGCACTCTATTAACCTTTATTTTTTCTTCTCCCTGTAAAATTCCAGTACAGTTCCACCTGCACATATCAAGAGATACGTTTCTCATAGTCCATCCCTCATCAGTGAGAGAAAGATGAAGAGACAGCCTTCGAAACAGAACTCTGTGTAGATGTAACTCTTTTATTTCCGCATTAGCATTTATTGCTGAGAACACCAATCAAGACACATAAGTTCCACATCTAAACTTCTAATTGTATATATTTACTGTAAGCAAGTGCAAGGACCCAAGATCATCCTCAAATCAGGCTTCCAAAAACTGCACGCTGTCACTAAATAAAACAGAAAAGACTAAGCAAGTTATGTATTATCATTTAGCTGTAGAACGAAAGTTAGAAACCTGTAAATACTTAATGCACAGGAATGATTTGAGAGCACACAGAAAACACAAAGAGAAACAGCTGATGTGTTCATTCAGGGTGAAATAAGCTCTTCCTAGATAAGTCATGTAAAAATGGCAGGTACCTCTGCTGTGTGGTTGGTTTCTTTTAAACAAAATAAGAAAAAAAGATGCTAGAACCCCCATCGCTTCTCTTTGTGAAAAAAGAAGTGCAAGGTGAAACAAACCAACCTGGAAGTCAGAATCCATCTCCCACCTGGGCATCAATGATGACCAGTCAGCAATGCCTCCTTCTCTTCTCTTATGGCTACTCAGGACTAATGAATTTTGCCTTGATCAGTTTCTCAACTTTCGTTATGACCCCCATCTCCTGGCTCATCAGTTTTCTTGCAGCCCAGTAAATTGGCAGCTGCTCAGTTCCTTCAGGGGAGAGAAGCAAGAGTCAATTGTAATAATGGGCTGCAATTACTCCTGTGTTGCAGGAACTGAGCTGCTGTTGCTGACTGCTGTCATTTTATCTGCCTTTGAACTTCTTTATGACCCCATGGCAAGGAATTACAGCCCTCGGCTGGGAAAAAAAAAAAAGATATAAAAATAAAAAAAATCACACCTCTCATCATCACACAACATCCTGGAGAGCCTCTCAAACAAGTGCCAGACATGCTGACTGTGGTACAGGAAGCAGCATACAAAGCTGTATTAATTATACTAATGCAGCCACGCTGCTTCAAGACCGTTTGCAAACCTCACTCGCGTACCTCTAACGCAGCTCTGCATATTGGATGGTAAACATGTATCAAAGTGGACAAATGCACTGTAGTGGATATTAGACTTCTCTCTGCCTAGATGCAGAACGTAGAAATCTGTACCGTTCAATGTTTTCAAATTGTACAAGACAGTAATTTTGCCATAATCAAAATTGAGTTATATCCAATGGACAGCAGTATTTCTTTTTTTTTTCTTAATAATCTAACTCACCTTAAAAAACCAGACAGGAGCTGTAATACTCAATTAAATATTAGGTATCAGAATCATCAAAAGGATTGGCAAAATCAATGATTAAAGTAGTTATCTCCATGAGTAAGATGTACTCTTCAGCCATTGCATTCTTTGGCTACATTTTTATATTTATGTTTTTTTCAAAGCAACTGCTATTAGAAATACTGCAGAAGTACAACATAAAAGTTCTCAAAAGACAAAAATCAAATAAAAGTTGTTTTAAGTGCTCAAATACACTAATTTCACTAAGCGTCACTTAAAATACAAACAAATTATTTCCACTTTTTATTTCCTGAATCAGTGCTTTCCATCGCTTATTATGCTGAATATATTTTCCTCCTCAGCCACTGCCCAGGTCTTTTTACATGGTCCTCCAGCTGCCCAGTGCCAATTGTTTTGGCAATCTTCCACCTTAAGTGAAGGTAACAAAGCTTGTTTTTTGCTACAATTCAATGCATGTGACATTTTTCAAAGGCTTCTTTAAAAGCATTAGATATCATTTAATCATTCTAGTGAATCTGGTGCGGGGGGGCGGGAACAGAGTAGGGTCTGACCCACATGCTGAGAAATAACTTTTGGGTTAAGTTTTCTGGAAATATCTGTAAGATACCGATTTTTAATAAATGAGTTTTAAAACATATTATCTTTAACAAGAAACTATTTTAAAGTAAAATATTTAAGAGGGAGAATTTAATTTAATAACAATGGTATTGAAGTGTTTCATGAGGCAATAATTCAGTTTGAGTTGATTAAGTTCAAATTTGTTGGCCTAGCAGTTTATTAACCAGGGACAGAAATTATTGCTGAGAAAGCACACTGGGGTATTCCCCGCATTCTTACTATGCTGTAAATCATAAATTCCCTTCCTTTTGCTGTAAGAATGGTGCATTTATTTACCATAAAGTTTGTAGATATAAAATAGTTGAGTAACGAAAATAATGCTTTGTTATTATCTGAAAAATTATTTAAGGTCCAAAAGATTAAAATGACACTTAAGCTACAAAAACATTAAAGTTCTCAGTATTTTAAGGATCATCTTTATAATGCTTATTTTAAACCATCTACTTTGCATAACTGATGAAAACTCAAATGGCCTCATTACTTGAGTAGTCCAATAGCAATTCCAACCTGCTGTCTCTCCACTGCCAGTAAAGACACCATTCACATTTCTAGTGTACACTATGCAGAAGACAACAGTTCTGGAGCAAGTGTCCACTGTTTGGTTAATTGTTTGTAACAATTAAACCCTGTAAAAAAGGGTAGGGGGTGAAACAGTCTGAAGGCAAAAAACGGGGCATGACTACAAATCCTGGGCCTCAAATTCCAATGGTCCTTACTCTGATGAACTCCAACAGAGACTGAAGTCAGACCATCCAATCTTGAAAGTCATCATGAAGTAACAACAGAAATCCATGAATGCCAAACCAGTCTTCTTTATGAACACTGTGCTCTTACTTGTTCAGCTACTGCACGCTAAACGCATTATGATCCATCACCTGCTCTTAAGAGCTTGGGGTTCTAGACATTACAGTGTCGGTTACAAGGCACATTAATGAATTGCAGGCCATACTCTTTGGTCTCCTGCTGGTGCATGCTAATGCATTTTGTTTAGTCTTGCAACCAAGGAGAATTTTTAATCATCATAATGTGACTGCCAGTGCTCATCTGATCATAATCATTATAGATTAGGCAAATCCTAAGGTCTTCAAGAACATTGCTTTTCCACTTCAGACTGAATAAAAGAATAGCCTCACCTCTCTGCTAAAGTTTAGCTTTCACAGAAGGATATCCACACAGCTCAGCTCTTTATCATACCAGCAATGTCTCAAAAACAACGAAAAAAATCCTTTTGTGACAGTACTTGTCTGAGCTCTGCCACACCAATTAACTAAATGTGGTTTATGAATTTAATTTTCAATTGAGTTATACCAGATTTCAAAAGTGACAAGTCAGTAACGGAAGATATATGCTAAATAATTAAAAATTTGCAGTGGCATATCATAGTATTTTTAACTAATTAGGAAATTGGATTCACATACACTATCATAACATATGTTTGTACTTATCTTTAAATTTGTGGAATGAACACTTCAGTGAGGATATGTTGTCTACACTGCCTCAGAAACACTCCACTCTTCTCTGTTGCAGCAGCTTTGTAACTTTACACAAATATTAATATTTCAGCTATACTAATTAGTTCAATACCTGAAGTAAAGGACGCAGGCTGAGGAGGAAAGTAAGTACTCAGTATTGCCACTAGTACGTCTAAAGTTACTTCTGTCCCAAACATGGCAAATGCATATAAGTAACAGATCGACAGGAAAAATGTGTTTTACATTGTCCTCAATTTAAAGGATAAAAAGCAAACCAAAACTACTGACTAGTTTTTCAGCATGTCTTCTATAAGGACTGATATGCTCATAATTAAACAGGAATCAACTAGGTGCAAAGTAACATTTTAGCTGCATTTAATTCCACAGTATATTGAGCTACTGAAGAGAAATCTAATTATTCTCAAAAAATACTATTTCTCAGTTTCATTGTCATCTCAAACCTTCTTGTTGCACACACAAAAAAAAAGAAAAACCACTCATATGTGTATATATACATACATACGCACACACACTGATTGTACAATCTTTCAGACTCATTGAATGCAGAAATTACTTGTTATGTGATTTAAAATAAATAAATGCAGACTTGGTCTACCATTATAAATGAAAGCACACAAAGATGCTCTGCTTCCTGCATTTAGGGCTTCTGACCCAATAGATTATTTTACCATGGGATTTGAAGCCAAGCTAGTAGTTCTAAAATGCAAGTAACATGCACAGTGAGGGACAATGCTCTCAGGCAATTCCAATACTCCAAGAGGAAAATGGATTTCCCCAATACTGCATTAATAGTGTTATAACGTTATGACAAGTAGATCTAAAAACCTTCTTCCATTGTTTATGCATGTGCTGTGCCACTCTCAAATCTTTTTACTTCATAATATCCAAACAAATCCTACATTTTTCACTGCTAATTTTGACATGATCAAGGTAGCTGGCTGTATACGTATGGCATCCAGAAAGCTTGACTGAGCATTACTGAGAAGCTGGTAACTGTCATTTTCCTTCCTCCTTCCCTACTCATCATCCCAAATCAATCACAAAGCTTTTGATCATTATGGAAGAATTAGGCTTTCTACCATGTTTCATGATTGCTTTAGGTGTACTTAAATCTCAATGAGATCTTAATAGCATAAAAACAAATGAACAAGAACAATAAAAGTCCTCATAGAGCCAAAGTTTAACTGCACATAGAGCAGCTTAACATGAACTTTATTTTTCTTTGATAGAATTCCTGTTTATGTACTTCTCTACGTTCTTTAATAATATCTTCAACAATCTAGAACAACGTCCCACAAAATTATTTTTGAATGTAAAACATTGATCTTCCCTATAAAGATGGCCACTGACACATTTTTCTTATCTGATTCATCCATCTTACTTTAATAACATATTATCGCAAATCCATTTTTTAATCTTTTTTGGCGTAGGGGTGCAGTTAGATTAAAACTGAGGAAGTAATGGTGAGAACAACAAACCTTTCCCCTACTCAACATAATTTCCTTTTGTATTGCACAACAAGCTACAAAAGAAGTCTTTCAGCTTTCTTACAGAATTCCAGTTATTTCCTGTTTAGTTGTTTCTGGTGTCATACACAGCAATTGATCTTTGCTATGGTTTTGAGTGTGGAAGATTGGAATTAATTTCTTGCCAAGGAACTGCTGGAAAATTAGGAATATGACCCTAATCTATCATCCCAGCTACAGCTTGATGCAAACAACTGTATTTAAAAAAGGTTGGTTTATTTGCTTCCACTTCAAGTTACTAATATATCAGTATATTTTATCTTAATACACTTCATATTAATCTTTTCCCCTCCAATATATTTTGTATATTTTGGGGTTGGTTTGTTTTTGTTTTAACATCTTGCTACAGATTTGTAATGTTCTGAAGCAAAGAGTAAAGCCTGAATGAATCAAACAAGGACAAAGGAAGACAAATGTTAATTTCTTTTTCTGTCACCTGCACCTCTTTAAGGCATTCCAGGCCAGGTTCATTCATATGTTTATAAACATGTTTGATCACAGTCTGCACCAGCAATCAAGTACAAAACTCCTTCTTTAGAGAGCTTCCCAGATATTATTACAACTAATAGCTTATCACCACAAAATCTACAAAAAGGACGTGTTCTTGGGGTGGGTGAGACGAGGATGCAGAACAGGGGGAACACAATGACATGGACAACACTGTTTCTTGTTTTCTCATTCTCAATAATTCCACCTTCCACTGCTCCACCCCAGGGTATATCAGGCACTTCTCTCTTCTCTCACTACCTATCAACTATCTGAAAGGTCTTCCTCCTCCCGCTTTCTTTTATTGCCTTTAATCCCCTACCTTCTTCCCTAGCTTCCTTTCCAAAACTGTCCACTGCTTTGCTCAAGGTTCCTCATTACATCTCAAATCTTCAAGCAACCATTTTGCTTTTTACTCAACTTACGTTCAATTCTTGTCCCCAGCTCTTCTTTCATATTGCTGTTGCCATCACCTTGGACACATTTTGTATTCACAAATATTATCATGATGATATAACAAAGATTCTAAATACATTAAAAAGACCTTATGTTGCTTTAACATGACAAGCAATCATTACCACTCATCTTCAAGACTTCATTTAACTACTCGCCTTTGTTCACCTTCCATTGTCAGACACTTTCTACTGTACTTAACAGATCCTTTATGTATTTTGTTACATATTTTGTTATGGATTTCTCTTTCTCATCTATCATGTTTATTATTATTAATCAGGATTACATTTTCTCCAGGGAAAAACAGAACATTTCCTAATAAACAATCCCCTTGCGGAAGATCATTATAAATTCTCACCACTATATACCAAAAAGTCACACAGTTCTAAGTCTGCCCCTGAATCCCAACCATGTCATCTCTGGCACTGTATTTCACAGAATCAGAGTGGTTTGGGTCCAAACCCCCTGAGTGGACAGGGTCATCTTTCACTAGATCAGGTTGCTCAAAGCACTCCCCTTTAAGCCTGAGTTTCTTACAGAGATAAGACCATAGCTCTGTTCTTACGCCCAGAGACACATGCACACATCCCTTCCACTTCCCTCCACCAACATTCACATCACTTGCCCGTCTCAGGCATCATCTTTGACTTGTCCTTCCATCTATCCCCTTATCTGTTCCCTACATTATCATACCCTTTGCCATCTTCTACCTGTTTAATAACATCTTTTGATGTTGTCCAGTTTTGCTTTAAGTGCACCATTAGCATTAGAGAGGAAATGAAAATTACTAGGCACTCTTACTGGTTTACTCAACATGAATAAACATTTCCACCTGCCACAGATCAAATCATTTCAATCTCCAACAAAACAAAAGCAGCCTCTGAAATCAATAAAAGCATTGAGCCAAAATGAAACAAGGTTTTCAGCAAGAAATGGATACTATTGCTTGTACATAACAGAGAGAATACTCATCACTATTCAAGCTTTAACTTGGAGTCATGCATGGAGGAAAAAAAGTCATAAATAATTATGGCACATAGCCATACATACCATTTCCCAGTCTATATTTGGCAAAGTTTCCTCAGATATCCCAGGTAAATATGTCTCTTTCAGAATTACCCAAAGCAGTAACAAAGAAGATACTGAATTCTCTTTATCAAAACCAAATTCCAGTCCAAACACTGTGACACATAAGCCCTCCCTGACTTTAGATACCAGTGAATCTTAAATACACCCTAATGAAGGTGGTATTTTCCAGCAGACCAGACAAGCATCTGTCAGAGCCATTCTGATGGTCACAGTGGGGAGGTTATCACTGGCACCTCCACAGCAGACTGACATTTCAAGCCAATGTTTGAGCTGTCATGAAGAATCAGATGACATGTTTTTATTTAAGCATGAATGATTTTGAAATAGAAATGGGAATTTCAGCAAGTTGCAGGTTGAACAAATTGATTCTGTACGATCTATTTTTCACTTTTGCTCCAGAGAGGAAGTTTAAGAAATTCACACTACATAGAGAGTCAAAGAAATTGATGGTTTCATACTAGCACTATATCACTGCCAGAAGCTCAAGCTAAACCAATCACTTTTTAACTAGAAATGGGCCTGAGACATGAAGTTCTGATCTCAATCTGAACTTCACAAAGTTCATGGTGGTTATGTTAGGATTTAGCATTTGGCTTAGGATCTTCTCCACTTTTAACGACGAAGAAAAATCTTTTAAAGTAACAGTGGACTCTCCTCTATCAAGTTTAACAGAAATCAATGAATCAGCTTGATCCAATCTCATTTCAACATTGTAAGAAGTCTAAATAGGTGTCTTTTAGCACTGCCGTTATAATAAACCCCTCTAAGTCTCTCTGGGAGTCATTCTAGTATGGATGTGAATTCCAATATGAACAGGATTTGAGGACATCCCTGGACCTATTTGCCTGGTAATTACTCGCTAAAAAGCAAACCTGGAAAGGTTTGTGGAACAACAGAGCCCTCTAATGGAATAATGCTGTATTACTGCGGTTTTCTTCAGTGCTGCAGTAAATATAATTCGGTTTTCAACTTGAAAATAAAACACAAGGGATACCGAGAGAAGAATTATAGAGTACAAAAGCTTAAAGACAGAAACTATTTCTTCCAATTCCCAAATAGACAGAAATCACATAAAGAAAGAGATATTGTTCAAACGGAGGATCTAAAAAGAAACCTCCTATGACCATTTGATACTTTTGGTTTTAAATAAATAAGCTTTGGGAAGAAGCTAGTTTTGCACAATTGTTGGTAATATTCCTACATACAGAAGGAGCCAACATGCCAGCAGCATGTCTAACCTTCATTCTGTTTCAGGGCTTGATTTTGGTTTCTATTCTGCTGCACTGCAGTCAGTGATCTCTGCAGAGCATCCATGTAGTAGAAGGGAACAAACATCTAGTAGAAAGGCTGTAAAAGGGTGTGCTTTCCTGATCAGCTAAAGCAAATCTGAAATCAATGATTCTGAAATGGCGGGACTGATACAGTTTACCATAGAGACACACAAGCAACAGAACCAACACACACGTGCATACACAAAACAGTATTTTTTTTAAAATCTGTAAGAAAGGAAATTGATTGGAGGAGGAGAGGAGGAGCAATCTTAGATTATTTTAGATCGTCATAATCTGAACCCTGAACACACATAACAGAGCAATCAAGAACCCTTCAACAGTGAATGGCTCTGGAACAGTTTTGTACCAATACACACAGAAAAACTGACTCAGTGTAGACAGAAGAGCTGGGAGTGTCCCATATCAACATAGAAAGATGCTCCCAATGGTTGTATGCAGGTAGGGTAAGAAAGAAGGATGCCTGGTACTACTGAGACAAAAGGGACACAGTTAGTTTCAAGTGATCTGTCACTCTGGAAAAAAAAATTCTTCCACAAGTTTGTGTATCTCATTGAAGTACCACATTTGTCCCTTAATCAAGAAGCTCAGAATATCCATAAGAGAGTACTCAAAGGTATTCAGGGGCAGAATATAAATATAGTATGGATTCTGAAGGTAAAAGTGGCTTATTACAATGAACATTCACAGAAAGACAACTCTCGACGAAAATGCATTCCAGGGTTCCTCACTGATTAAATACTCGGAAAACCCAGGACGGAACAGTAACATTGAGCACTGCAGCACTGTGTGGGTCGTCCCACTGACAGACTGTAAAGTAAATTGGTCATCTTCATTCTTTCTAATGGAACAATGCAAGATAATCTCAGTGAAGTAAAGGGTTTCAGGGTAGGGGAGGTGGCATTTGCATTTTGGTTTTGTTACTCCTTAAAGACCTCTAGCTGTAAACTTTACTAAAATAAACAAACTAACTGGCAGGTCACCTATTCATTACAATAACAAAGACTGAGGATTTCAGTATAGCTAAAGAATACTGTGCTTAACCATGAAGACCAATTCCTCTCCATGGTGCTCATTCAGTAAAACACATGCTGCCAGGTTAAATTCAAATGGCATGTAGCCAACACACTTTTGTTAAAATATTACATATCTAAAGTCATTTGTGGAGTTCTGTTATAGCTACAGAACAGTATAAATCCATAAACTGCATCACGTTTTTGATTAGCTGGTTGTTGACTGACCTCAAAGAATGTACCTCACAGATAATGACTTTGTCAGTCTCAAATTTCCTGCCATACCCTGTGAAAGAACAGTAAAATCTAATAATGAATATTATGTGATTCCTCAAGCCCATCTAAGTAACAGGAGAGGAAGTGAGATCAACTCCAAAATGACAAGTTTTAATGAGAGACCATTCACATTTGAAACGGGAGTTTGCCCGTACCTAAATTTGAGAGAAAATAAGAACAAGGCAAGCATGTAACAATACCTCCCCCAAATGCTCTCCCAGGTTCCAGCTACTTGTGAGTCATCAATTTCCTCACATGGAAATAATACCTTCATTTAATGTCCTGCAGTAGATTTTTCTTCCACTAGTCCACACAGTCACTCATTGAACCTATTTATCCCCAGTTATTCCCTATCTACAGCATCCTAAAGAGTTCCATGGCTAAATACTTTGTATCATAATACAGTCGTGACCAAAACAAAAGGCTCTAGATTTTGGGAGTTGAAATGACAGGCCTGTTTCATGTTTTTTTAATATTGGATTTGTTCAAAATTTTACAGTGGACAAGAACAACTGGTCAACCTAGGTTCTTAAAAACACAAAGAACATCAGTATTGAACCTTTTGCTGAAGTATCATTTAAATACCACAATCTACTTCTGCATAGCACACTTTCCAGAGAGCTGTATAATAGGACAGTGAAACCAGTGCACAAAACAAGCCTTCTGATTTAGTCGAGGGCTTACGGCACACGTTTTAAGACTGAATTAATCCCAGCCCTGCCACCAACCTGTTGTGACACTCAGGGCTTTCCACTTCACCTCACTATATATTCGTTTTTTTCCATTATACAATAGACATAATGATACTTTCTTTGCCTACTTTTTGAAGCCTTCTGAGAATTGCAGCAATAAGTACTACATAAAAAGAGATATGCATTTATATTGAAATGCACCTATTCATTAAGAGTCATCAATTTCCAACTCATTAGTTAAATCATCTTTATAAGCATTCATTCACAAAAAGCATATGAAAAATTTACCTGCTCATTTTTGCAGATCCACACAGTATTCCCCTGAAGTAGAATAAAGATTTTGGCTTTGTATCCTTTCAGTTCAAGATAGCCGCTTTTCTCAGGGGCGACAGAAGTTCGAGACTGAGAGTTATTATCAGACTGTGATTTCAAGGCATTGAGCATCGTATTAACCCAGTCATTCCTTTCTTCTAAACAAGAAAAAAAATTAGACAAAAACGCATGGTTAAGCAGCAGCTCCATTCTTCTCTACGCATTGGTCTTCCTGTTCTTCCTACTATGCTATGCTAGTTGATGGTATACCTATACCACAACAGAAAGAACATACACCTTGAATAAGAGGTGTAAATAAAAATAACACAATCGTCCATATCAGTGGAGATATTAGCAAAGGTAGCCATTCAATTAACTCGCAACAATCAACACACAAATTGAAAGTTACACAAACTGATGATCAAGATTCTTAAAATCATGACTACTAGTTCTAAAATGCTTAATTCCAGACAGCTTAAAGACTGAGGTGGTAGACAGGAGGCATTTTCACCTTCTGCAAGCCAGATCAATGGTCAAGAACTACAGAAGTTATGTAAGCAAAAACCAGGAAGCCTAAATATCATCTGTCACTAAAGAGGCAAGCCATCGCCAACGCCATTCTATGTTTGGCCACACTTTTAAGCAAAAACATTTGGCAATTTACAATCTATTTCATTAAGGTGCAGTGGTTAAGCTTGATACTGTCAAGGGTACTGAGTAATCAAGAAAACGCATCTTTGAATATCTTTGCATGCATTATTAATTTAACATCTTACAAATACATGAACATAAGTAGGCGAAGTAGTAAAGCTGCACTCGGCCTCATTCACTATGTTCAGTTATTTCATAGAATCACAGAATCACAGAATCATAGAATCGTTAGGGCTGGAAGGGACCTTCAAAGGTCATCTAGTCCAACCCCCCTGCAAGGAACAGGGATATCTCCAACTAGATCAGGTTGGTCAGGGCCTCATCCAACCGGGCCTTGAACGTCTCCAGGGATGGAGCATCCACCACCTCTCTGGGCAACCTGTTCCAGTGTTCTACAACTCTCATGGTAAAAAATTTTTTCCTAATATCCAACCTGAATCTACCTCCCTCTATTTTAAAACCATTACCCCTTGTCCTATCACAACTGGCCCTCCTGAACAGCCTCTCCCCATCTTTCATGTAGGCCCCCTTGAGGTACTGGAAGACCGCTATAAGGTCACCTCGGAGCCTCCTCTTCTCATTGGATGGGTTAGGGTTGGAAGGGACCTTAAAGATCATCTAGTTCCAACCTCCATGCCATGGGCAGGGAAACCCTCCACTATACCAGGTTGCCCAAAGCCTCATCCAACCTGGACTTGAACACTTCCAGGGATGGGGCATCCACAACTTCTCTGGGCAACTTGTTCCACTGCCTCACCATCCTCTGAGTGAAAAATTTCTTCCTTATATCTAACCTAAATCTGCCCTCTTTCAGTTTAAATCCATTGCCCCTTGTCCTGTCACTACACGCCCTTGTAAAAAGTCCTTCTCCAGCTTTTCTGTAGGCCCCCTTTAGGTACTGGAAAGCTGCTATAAGATCACCCTGGAGCCTTCTCTTCTCCAGGCTGAACAGCCCCAACTCTCTCAGCCTGTCTTCATAGCAGAGGTGCTCCAGCCCTCGAATCATCTTCATGGCCCTCCTCTGGACTCGTTCCAGTAGGTCCATGTCCTTCTTATGTTGGGGACTCCAGAGCTGAACACAGTATTCTAGGTGGGGTCTCACGAGAGCTGAGTAGAGGGGCAGAATCACCTCCCTCGACCTGCTGGCCACACTTCTTTTGATACAGCCCAGGATACGGTTGGCTTTCTGGGCTGCCAGTGCACATTGCCGGCTCATGTTGAGCTTCTCATCCACCAGCACTCCCAAGTCCTTTTCCTCAGGGCTGCTCTCGATCCATTCTCCGCCCAGCCTGTACTTGTGTTTGGGATTGCCCCGACACACGTGCAGGACCACGTGCATTTCACCAGACTAATATCAATATACTTTAATGCTGAATACTCTGAACGAATTAGACTTGCCTCATGTGATTGGAACATCATTAATATTTCAACGCCTTTCTGTGAAACATTCAGGTCATAAAATATATTGGAGTGGGGGAGTACCGAACAGGGAGGGAAGGAAAGTTCTATCTGCAGTATAGATAAAGCTGATACAATCAGCGCCGAACACTGCAAAGGGCACCACTAAAATAGCAACGTGCTTACCTCCTAAGTGTCACGTATGCAACAAGAAGAAACAAACAAATTTAAGCTTCAGAAAATAGTCCAAAGAGGAGGAAGATAGCAGCCTGACAGACTAGCGCAGGGAAAGCGATCCAAGTGCTCCTCTTAGAAGTTTTGTTTTAAGGCATGCTCTTTTCAAGTACTTTCAAAAGATCACTGGAACATTTCAGTATGGTTGAGGGTATCAAATTACTCAAAGGTGGTTTTTTTAATGGTATTTTATTCCAAACAAAGTCTCACTGCATCTGAGCAGATTATGCTCTAATTCATTACTATCCCTTACTTCATTTCTTGCTTCTAAATGTCCCTTTACCTTCCAAAGCATTATACATAGACTTTTTCCCTCTAGATATTTAAATCAATCCCAAAATAGTGTATTTTTTATATATAAAAAAATAATAAATCAGAGCACTGAAAGCAAACAAAATGAGCTCTATAATCTACTGATTATAGACCAACATTGATACCAACGGACACAGGTCAATGAAGACAACGATAGCATTCTTTATTTTGATACTCCAGCAGAGAGAAAGTTAGTAAAGTCCACAGCATGAAATATGTATAAAAGTCTCCATTTCAAGATCTTTGAAAAGAACTTAAATAGCCTTCAAATAGTCCCAGAAAAATTCTCAATCACAAATCCTCAGACAGAAGAGCATCAAGTAACAGTTTGTGCATGTAACAGAAAGCAAGCAGGGTTATCTACATAATTTACTATCAACACATCATCCAGGTCTAGATACAGCAAGGACCAAATTACTTGTACAAACACACATTTCTAACCTTAAGTGAATACCTTTACAGACAGGCCACTATGTCCAAAGATGGTTATATACTAAATGAAAATGCAATTTCATGTATAACAAGTGGTTGCTCTGAATATACTTTTTAAGTCAGTGTAAGTTGTTAACATTTTTATAGTATTCAAAGGCAACTGTCCATAAAACAAATTATGGCCCTACAAAATTGTATTTCACTAAGATGGTTATTTTCCAATTTATAAAAAAAGTGGGAAAAAAAAACCAACCCACAATTTGGAAGAGAAAGGCAAAAATAATAATAGACATACTTTTTAACTCAGCTAAGAGCATAAAAATACCTGAAATCATTTGAGCCAAACCTGATAAGAAGGATTTGTTCACTGATGCTGCACTCCTGTTACAGCCTGCAGCGAATGTTTACAACCAAGCGATAACCCATAAAAATGGGATTTGATAATGGAAATGCTGAGAGACCCTTAGCTATAATGGGTCTGGCATGTACTGCTGTAAATACACACTGCGTATCTTTTTTTCCCCTAGGTATTCCATTTTATTTGATTGCTTCCATAAATAAGTCATACATGCACTGATATTGATTCTACATATTACAGCTGTAGGTTGAGAAAATATTAAATTAGAAGGCATACTAAGTTTCTTACTACAATTTACATTTCTATTCTCTACCAATACACGTCTGCAAATACTATATAAGGCAGTAAATAAAGACACAGAAAAAAACAGATTTCCTTTGATCACAGCATCACATTCGAGTCATCAACTTCATTGTTGCTTTTTGTCAATTTTATATCAAGTGGTGACTCGGAGCAGATGGCTGAGAGCACACAGGCTGTAAGAGCTGCTAGTCACACCTGAGGAACATCCAGACAAATTCATCTTTGGGAAGGATGGGGGAGGAGGCAGAAGAGTTGGAAAACAGCCTTCTCATTTTGATATTTTTAAAAGTCATTCCCCAACAATTTCAGTAGTTCTTACAAAGCTTACAGTTATCTCCAGTTTCACTTTATGAGCCCAAGACAGCTGGATTCCAGAAATATTTCTGGTAATACAACAAGTTATATTTCACACGCATAATTTACCATCAGTGATTACATGGCTTTTTGTCAATCACTAGAATTACAAATGTTCTACTTACCTTCTTTATCCACACGGAAGACAAAAGTCCTATGGGATGTGACAACTTCAAATTTATTCTCCCCGTGAACTCTTACTGTTGCTATAGCAGAAAGCAGTATTATTCCCTTTGAGAACACTTCCTATAATAAAAACACAATCGAAATAGTTAATAACTCTCATGGAACGTTAAGTGTCTCTCAGGTAATATTACTTGCCAAGAAGTTCACATACGCAGGCTCCTAAAAGTTCATACTCCTAAAGTTCACCACACTATTAATACAACTGCATCAATAACTGAATCACTTCACCACCTACACATCACCAACTTCACTGTTCTGGGTCTATGCACACCAACTGCCTTCTGAAATAAAGTAAAATCCCATAGTGAGATAGAATGCATATATTTGAGATACCACTTTACAAATTGTCTCATGGCACTAATATTGCCAAATATCATGCTCTCTTAAATTTAGAATTTTATGCCAAAGTAAATTACATTGACTATCTCAGAGAACCATAATACAAATAAATAAATAAATAAAACTATACTTGCAGAATACAATCAGACAAGGGAAAAAATTGTGTCTTTTCCATGCAGAAAATTCCAAAGCTTTCTGTTCCTTCTCCACTCCTTCAGTGGCTAGCCAATAAGAAAAGCAAATTCACTGATTGTATCCCTAATTCTGAACTCAAAGGGGGTCATCGCTCTCTGGAAAAATCCATTGCCCTGTCATTGCTAACAAGAATCCTCTAGCTTGGATCAGGTATGTACTTTTCTGCTGTATGAGGTAGGAGGAGAATGATCCCTCAAAAACATTACTTGGCATCAAAGCAAAATTTTCCCAACATTTGCTAATTTCCAACTAGAAATCAGGAACACTCAAATGAACACAAAAGCCAGATAGTAAAAACAATTGCTACGTGTACTTTCTCCAATTAGTCCGTCTTTTAATCTAATTAATGTAAGTATTCCATATGGGGTGAGGAGGGGAGGAAAGCTCAAACAGATATGCAACACTTCAGAAATACTTCCGTACAATTCCTGTATTCCAGAGTTTATGCTGCTGCTCCTGTTCCCACTATGCCTTGATCAATTGGTTTTCTGACGAAGACAATTCAGATATACTGCTAAGATTTATGATCCAGATGCAGCAACAGTCCAAGAGTCAGCTCCCCATAAAGAATTTGTACTGCAATAACTTTCCTCCCCAAGTATAAATTATTATAATAGACTTTATACAAGGACTGAAGGAACCACTGTGAATGCTAAGCATGAAGGATACACAGGTTCATTTTTTTTTGTTTACTGACTTGAACATACTATTGATTTTCACAAAATTCACACTCATGTTTTTTCACTTCTAGGTACTAATACACATCAGTGAATACAGTTTAGCAAATAAATAACTGGAAATATTGAAACACAGCTGAAGGGAACATGTTACTATAATTACACACAAGAACTACTGTGTCACTCAGAATGATCTTAGTATTGCCCATCTATTTTCATTATGGCTATAATTGTTAGAAGAGAGATTTTAACATATTTGTTAATAAGACTAGATATCATGTTAACTACTGATCCTCCACAATGGCAAAGAACACTTTTTACACATGCTATTTCTAAAAGTATTCAGATATAATCATATTATGGTGTTTGCAGGCATCTGCTGGCTGTATTTGGTACTGTAAGAGAATAATTCAGACTGCTGGAAGTCATGGCTATTTTACTTTATTTGCTTAAAAAAAAAAAAAAGAGTCAGTACCCTTTTAAGCTGAGAACAGTTTTGGTTTTGCTATTTTGAACAATCATCCTTTTTAAAGCTTTGTTCTCCAAGGCATACTTATTTTCAAATAAAGTTTAAACTATAATTTCTCAATCTTTTTTCTGCAGCAGCTTCCCTTTCATATGCAAGAAAATGTCTACTGTTAAAAAGCTGTTGTTGACCAAGACACAATTTCTCTTTCTGAAATACTCCAGACTGGAAATTATTTAATTATAATTATTTATACTTTATTTAAGATATATAGAATATAGAAAACAAAACAAAAAAACATAGGCAAGCCAAGAACCTCACGGATATTTCTTCTATTACTGAGACATGTACACTAGTTTTAGGGCTGCTAAAAAATTTTCTGACAGAACAATTTTTTAGTGGTGAAAGAAAAATGTTTGGTGTTTTTTTTTCATACCAATTGCTTTGATGAAAACTTTTATTTTCAAACACAGTCCAATGGAGTCCTCCTTGACAGCTGTGTCTCAGAGCTGAGCTAAAAGATCTTGGAAAACATTGTTTTGCACTGCTTTGGCTTTCCTTCCACAACAGATTAAATATGATCTATTTCAAGAATGACAATGATTCACCTGTTTTGCAGTGAACTGTGTTCTTTGTTATACTTACATGCAACATAACACACACAACAAAATACTGATGATTTCCACATGAAAAGGCAAGACTTGTCCCCAAAATCATTAATATATTTGTCAGGGACCCTAAGATGTTTTTAAACAGAATCCTTCAACAAAACCAGCAGTTTTTGCCTTACTATGAAGCACATGTTAGAGCACCAGAGTTCTCCTGTCAAAAGTAGGAAGAAATTTGAAACAAAAATTGTTCATACGAGGTAGTTGAAAAGAATTCTTAAATTCTACCTTCCCCTCTTCAGTTTGCCCTCACTTCAGTTAACCACATTCTGTTAAGACAAAACCACACAGGATGTTGCTCTGACCACATTAACTTGCTAAAGACCATGAACGTAGAAATGAGCAGCATCAGATTCAAACAAAAAACTGCTTCTAGGTCAGATGCTGTTTGAAGAAAACACAGTATTTTTTTTCATATATGCAGATCCAAGGTGAAGAAGAGATCTCTATCGATTAGAAGCTGATGCACAACCAGAACAAGGTGAGAGAAACATTTAGGAAAAAAATCAGGTTTAAATCATTCAAAGTAGTGTTTAATTGGGCTAAGTACACAATTTCAGGAATACTACCCTCTGTGTCTTCCCTTCTTATTCTCCACTTGTTTCACTCTTCATTAGCCAGATAGCACACTTCCCCTTCTTGAGAACCTCACTCCTCTCAAGTTCCTAATTTGAGTGACACATAGAGCTATTTAATATTGGTAGTATTTCTGGATAAAATAAACAGCTTCATTCCACTGAGTCTACCCTTCTCTGCTTGTAATAATCAGAAAAATATCCAAGCATGGGTTGCTTTCCTTTTGAGAACTACTTTTAATTGATACGTGAAACCAAGAGTATAACAATTCCTTTATAACATGCTTGCCTGTGCAGGAATGTCTTCGGATAAACACACATTAGAATAAACGGATCTCGCTATTAAGATCTAAAGTTAAAACAACTTCCCCATTTAAATATATATATAGCTAGACACATAACCAGGAGGAGGGACCCACTGCCTTGCAATGAACTGTGTAGCTATGCCTGTCTTTCACCAGAACCAGTTCCTGAGCTGCATGTAGGTCTTGATTGGTCTGCAAATAGTTGCTTACGATGTCAAGGTAACAACACACAAGCAACAGCAGGAACATGCTGGTATCCATCTAGAATACTCTGGGTGTGGGAATAGTGATTCAGCAGAGACTACTGTACCAAAAACTCACGTTCACCAGTGACACCGCTGTTCACTGAACACAATGCCACTGTGCACTGCAAACTACTGGTAGCCAACTATGTTTTCCTCCTATATGCAAGCAAGTCCAAGAGTTTCACCAAATCCTCAGTTCCCAGAATTTCCTTCAGGCCTGAGTTCCCAGACATATGAAGTTCTTAGCATACATTACTCGAAGTTAACAAGTCAGACACCCGGATTTGGTCAAACTATATACACACACAAAGACCAACCACCATCTCTTTCAGTCTTGGGAACGAGGTTTTATACTCAGATTCCAGGAAAGGTGAGACAAATAGGCTTCAGACCAAACTTTCTGCAAGCTCCTGATAGTCTAACCTATCACAGAGACCTTTTAAATAGAGGATGCAGAGTTGGTAGCTTTCTATGCATCGTGTGACACACTAAATATTCCCCTGAGCAGAAGGGAAGATTACTGCAATCTCCTATGACAGACAAATGTATAACAAATACTATTCTAGAGTAATTTACCTCCAAGTAACTTTTTCAGTGACCTTCAAAAAAAATATCCGCCAGCGCAGATAACAAAGATTTAAAATTCTGTATTAGTATTTCTTTCCCTAATTATGCTACAGACAGTGTTAAGCAAATCCCAACGCTGTATTTTTCAAGTCTTTCTTAATGACTAACTCTGCTTTTCTGCTCCTCTGAAGCCCTGGGATGAATACCACAAAGGGGTAACATTTCTTTGTCACTGCAATCCAAATGTTAGCCTATTGTTCCCTTCATCTACAAAATCATGTCTTCTACTGTGAGTGAAGCAAAGCAAGCAAGTAAAAACAGATTGTTTCATGTTCCTAATCAGCAGGCATAAAGAACAAGGTAAATAATTTTTTGAGCTTTTTCTTAGTTTCTCTGGCCCCTCAGGAAACAAAGTCTTTTCCTACTTCAGTTCTACTCCTGTAATCTGCTAAAATAGAGCTAAGAGTGTGCATACTATAAAGCATTTATAGGACTCATTACCACCACCCAGCATACTGCTTGGGAACTTTTACCCCAAATTGTATTTTGTTTCTAATCTAATATGCATCTTCAACAGGAAATGCCAATAACACATGTGCATATAACCTCACCTCCACCAAAAACGCATATTATACAATCATCTACTACTTTTGAGTTTAAGTTGTTCTTCATTTCTTCCAAGAGGAGAAATTATTTATCCATAGAGCAAAATAAAAAGCACTTTGTGGTAGTAATAAAATGTATTAAATAAACAAAATAAATATATATATAAAAGAATATAAAGCCATTTTTAAAGACAGGTATCAAAAAAAACCCCAAAACATAGCTTCTATTGTGAAAAAGTAGTATCAAAAGGTCAAATAAATCTTTTGTAAACCTCAGTTTCACAAAAGGAATACACATTTTGTTGAAAGCCATGATTTACAACTCCATTTTTGTATCACATATCAGAAGACAACTATTTTAATCAAAGCAACTAATGAGTCTGTAAATGTTTTAGTAAGATTCAATTCTTCGGTACAGCAACAAAGAAAAGCCGCTGACATCAAGTACTATGCTGATTTTAAAAAGACCCATTCAAACATAATCACATACAATGGTACGTTATTATTCCTAGAAAATGAACATGAAAGAGACATTTTTAACTAAAGGGTAAACAAGAGTATGGGGTTTTTTTGTTTTTAAAAGGTCTTCCATGCCACATTTAATATCTTTCTCAAAGTCTCCAGCATGCTGGGTTCCCATGACAAGGTATTTTGCAACCACCATCAAAATAACATTGAATCTCTCCAACATGTTTTGCATGATCCTGTTATGTTTGGCAGAATGTAGCAGTGTCATTCTTTCAATAAAGAAAGAAGTTCTGGTGATATCTACCTAAAAAGGTGAGGAATATAAGCCCTCATAGAAAACAAGAGTATGAACAATACAAGAAGATCTCAAGACGACCTTAAAATATTTAATAATATCTCGTCCTAATACTTTGCAACTGCAAATAAATTTATGATAAATATTCATTTGTAATTATTTCTGAATTTTTTAATGGTAACATATGCATTAGAGATGCATTTTGTCCCAAACATGACAAAAACACAGCACTTACCTTTTCATTATTGTAATAAGAAATGCTGTCTCCATCGAACTTAACCCAGCGCTTCTGAAACACACGTTTGCTGTGAATCAAAAATTAACATAATTATAAACACAAGTTAACAATGGCTTTTAAGAATGTCTCAAGCACAAATTATAGAAAGGTCAAATCATGTTTAGCTTCCTCTGTTTGGCCCTAAATATTTTGATAAGGAAAATAAGTCTTAGCCCTATAATTTCTTTTGAAAAATGAGAATACTGATTTCAAATATAACAAAAATATCTGAAAACAAGTGCACTATTACTAGACTTCTTTTACAAATCAGCGTCTTTGTGGTTTTAACTAATTTGGCTTCCTTTCTGTCTATTTCCTCCCCATGTGCTCTATATCACATCTGAAGCAATACAGGAAAAACAACTTTCCATAATGTAAGGATGAGAATTGACTATTTTTATTGGAGGTAAAGGACTATTGTGAACACAGAGTATACCTTTAAGTGTTACAAGCTCTGTAAGATACTTTTCAAAAAGGAAAGCTGAGAACCTAAAATGACCATATCATGGTCATGTTTGTGAGGAGAGCTCTGTTTATAGGCTATGGTATCAACATCTACTAAACACTCTCTTCTCTGGCCAATGAATGAATAGCAGTCACATCAAATCATTCAACAAGTACAACATAAAACTTCATTTTCAACCTGTGTTATCAACTGGACATCATTAATGAGGAACTCATTTGATTATGTCAGTTTGCCATTAACTCACACTCTATAAAGACCTCTCAAAAGTTATTTTACATGAACCTGACGTAGTCCATTATGCTCATTAAAACCATTGACAGCCTATTAGTTATTGTCTATAAAAGTTTCAATTCTAAAATCTATTAAACAAGTTAATTAAGCCAGAACAAGACCCCACTCTAACATCTCTTTTCTCAACATTGTTTCCTTTCCTGCTAAACGAGTGCTCTGTTTTAGGATTAGTAGACTGTGATACTTTATCAAAACTTTAATCAAATAACAGCTCTGGCTTAATTAACTTGTATTATATGGCTACAATAAATCATCATTTTTCATAACCTGGAACGGCCAATGTAAAACCTATTTTCCATTAAAATTTCAATAAACTTCAAGATGATGCAGGGAAGAGAAACTGAAACTAAGTACCACATACAGTGCAAGTAAACTGAATGGCTTAACAATTTATTGTGAGTTACCTAAAAAGAGAAGCTGTACTTTAAGTGCATGATTTGCAGCATTTTAAGAAAACAGTATATATTAATTCCCCTGAGGAGACACAAAGTGCCAGATGTAAATGGGAGCGCTATAAAAAGAAGAGGGGAGAGGGGTAGAAGAGAAAGAAACATTCAGTTAGCGGGAACTGAAATTAAATATGACAGGGCTTTAAGGGATGAAAAAAATAATTGGGTTCTTTTCTTTGGTTGGTTTCTTTAAGTCTTCAAATATTTGAGAAATGTTATTGTAAGAAAGAGAACCAAAAAAAATTCAGCATTCATTAAACCATGCTTAAGAAAAAAGTCCTTGAAATTTAGCCAAGGAATATCACTGGCTCAAGGCTAATGACCCTGCAATTGTTCCACTGAGTCCTGACCAGTACTAATTTTGTGGTTAACTCACCTTTTTTTTTTCAAATAATGTATTCTCTCACAGTACTTTATCCAAAGCCTTCACACTTTGTTCATAACTTTATTCCTTCAAATTGCACAAGACAAGTCAATTGGAATCAAGAACTAAACTTTTTATCACCCTATTAGTTAACTACCAAAAGTGTTGTTTAAGAAAACCAACCACACCCACCCACCATCCGTAAGTGAAACAAGACAAAAGTTAGTGCTAACTGCAGCTCTCTAAGCAGTCAATACACTAACGATTCTGAAAAATAGATGTACAAACGGTTACTACACTGGGAATAAGTCTTTTGACTCTGTATACAATTATTCTTTGATTCTTCAGCAAAAGTAAACAATGACAATCCATACATGTGAATGAAACATTTGAAACAATAAAAAAAAAAATAAAAAGATTTGAGCAGAAATTCCGTGATAGTAGGTTTAATCCTTCTTGTTATTCAGCTTCAACAACATACCACTGTATCAAGACAAATAAAGCCAAAGTCAAAGCAATTAAAACTTGCTAAATCAGAACCCTTAAAAAGGAGAAAAAAAAATAAATTGGAAATTGCTATACAATAGAGCCCCTTCCAGGAGTTTGGTGGGTTCAAATCAGATTGTATTCTCAACTAATTTAATTCAATAACTTTGTCACTAAACTGAAAAAAACTTTTATTTGCTGTATTCGTCAACAAGTAGAGATGATTATTATAGCCACAAATAATGAAAGGAAAGGCCAAACTGTTTAATATTGCCTTTCAGTGTAGCTAAACATATAGTTCTAAGAACAAAGAATGTAGAACTTCTAAGGCTTGACTAGAAGCACAGTGAAGTAGATGTATTACAGCACTAACGAGGACAACAGCTTTAATTTCTAGATGCTAAGTACTAGTGAAGTTCAGAAACAGACTTTAAAAGTAAAATTGTATCACTTGCAACACAAAAAGGAATTCAGAAGAAAGTCGTAAGAACAACTGGAGAACTGGAAACTACAATTTAAAACAAAGAACAGTGTATTCAGTTTATTAAGGAGGAAGTTAGAAGAATTTCATCAGAGTTTGCAAGTATTTATGAAGGGAAGATCTGTAGAGTGCTCTTTAGTGTAAAACAAGAAGAGCTGAAATTTAAAGAAGGTTAAAATAAAACAATTTAAAAAAACTTTTAAAAATAACAGAAATTTAACATAAGATTTTTTTTTTTTTTTTTAACCTACAAGTGTGGCAAAGACTCTGTTCCTCTCTCCTCTTCATTATTCGAAATCTTAAAGCAAGACTTGGGCTCAGGTTTCTCCCATCAAACTTTAGGCACATCAATAAACTAACTTAAGAGATAATTCACCCTATATGAATTTCTAAACTGAAAGCTCAATTTGTATGCACAATTCTGAAACCAATAGGATCTCCAGTCATAGTAAATATTAATTTATACATCCGTAGCCAAATTGGTGAAGTAGTATTTCAGAATTAGTTTGCTTTCACTTACTTTGCGGCCCACAGAAAATAGTAAAAATGTACAGATTGGAAATATTGGCACAAATTAATTCTGTATTTTTCTGCTACAGTTCAGGAGTGGTAATTAATACTTTTAATAAAAATATGTTGCCTGAGTGCACCTCCTAAATAAACTTTCGAATAGGTAACATCATTAAAAACTTAAAAATTCAGAAAAGCCCTATGCTCTTGAAACACAACAGTTCCCTTTTCTTTCCCACCACAAATAGCAAGCAGTGACCAAATACAAACGCCGTTATCTCTCACGTAGACATACATCTTCACAATTATACAGTAATCACTGCAAATACCATACCCTTGAGGAGATAATTTATCCAGCCATCCTGCTTTAACCTTCTTTACTGATGGTCCATAAAAACAAGCATATGGTGTTATAGATTCATTTCCAGTTGAAGTTTGTTCTCCATCAAATTGCCGAAAATGCATTTGTTCACTGACTGAGCAATCTGAATCTCCACTTTGTATCTTTCTGCAAGATGCTGAGTGTGTTTTGGTTTTATTTTTCTTTTTCTTCAAAGGTAAATAACATTGTTCCACAATAGAATATATAGATTCACTTTCAGATTTGTCTGGTGCTAATGACTTGTTCTCTTGAGACACAGATTCATTTTTTGCAAAATCCTGTGTCTTCTCTTCTTGATTATTAAAGGAACTAGAAAGAAAAACTGCATTTTACTCTTAATGTATTGCTACAATGCATGAATACATAAAAGTATTAATCAGAACAAATATTGGTTAGACATATTATAAATACGTTTATAACTTGTTTAACCATTGTGATAACCACAGATATGCTAAACACAATGTATCTTATAACTATGACCATACTGAAACCTGCTTTCTCCATTCAATAGGAAGGTAGCAAGATAACACTTGCTGGTTCCTTTAGAAGTCTGAACAGAAATTTAAAATGAATTCTCCTTCCTCAGAAAACTAGCTTCTCTCTTTATAATACTTTGGAGGACTTGCAGTATCACTTCTCTCTTCTCCCTCCCACCTCAACAGAAGCCACAGGTATAGAGTCAAGACTTCAGGAGCACATGAGCTCCCATTTCATCAAATTGCTGGCCACTGCCTCATAACAGGAGCAGAGAATGGTTTTTAGTTCTGTGTTTGTTTTTTTCCTGATGAGATGGTAGAGTATGAGAGTACTTAGACATGGTTAGTTAGGAGACATACAAAAATAAGACTCCCTTGTTCTGACTGGGGAAAAGAGGCACATCTTCCAAATCCGTAAGATAGTGAAACCTGGCTATCCCGAAGTAACCCACAGAGCCAAACCTGGCCTCCTATACCATGGGGTAAAGGCTCAAACAGGACAAAAACATAAATAAATACAGTGTGCCTTCAGAGGTAGAGGTCTACTTGTGACATGAAGTAAACAACTCTTTCCTCTTTACATTTTGAATTTCTCTATAACTCTTATTTAATACCATAGATTCTTGTACAAAGAACACTCTTCATTCATTCCTAGATCCAATTTATTTTCACAAGCCAGGAATTCATTTCCAGGAAGTTCCTAGAAAAGAAATATATTGTAACCAACATTTGTACTGCAGTAGTAAGTGATGTTTAAATTACTGTTGACAAATCGCACACAAACAACAGCCTAACTAGCAAAGCTATTCTTTGCCACATTTTCAAATTTGAAAAATCATGTTGTTAAAAGTCTTCTAAGAAATGTTATTTTCAATATTTGCATTTTAAATAATACTCAGATAAGACATTTAAGCATAGTCCAAAATACCTGATACAAACAAGATAAAGAAATTCAGTGCATAGAAACATCAGGTAACTGATTTGTCTTGAAGCACAACTGAATATTATTTTTACCTGGAAATTTTCTAAGCTCAACAGTCACATGTTACATGCAGGTTAAGTATACCATTTATGATTTGCCACTGCTAGTCTTTCTTTCGTATAAATACTTCTCCGAATTAAATGTACAGCCTTCACAGTACACTAAAGATAAAATAATGGTAAATCCAAATTCCTACAGTAACATTGAACTCAGCCATATTGAATATATCTCACATTTTCTTGCCAAGCTCTTCTTCCTAAAAGGCACATTCATTAATGTTTGTTTAGAAATCTTTATCACAAATTGCTTGCAGTGCACAAAATATAATGTTCTCAAACAGTGTTAACCTTGACATTTCACACTTCCTAAACCTGATCCGACAATCATATTGAATTACTAAGCTTCTCAATACGTCTTTCTTCCTTTAAAAAACAAACAAAAAACCTAAAATGAACATCTCTGTGCTTTCTGACAGAAGCATTTTAATTTACTTGTTTAAGCTTTGATGTGTATATCATGAAGCTGAAGAGTGGCAGAAAAAAGTGGATAAGCTTTCACAATGGTTGCCATACGCTTTTTGAGCGGCAATACCTCATCTTGTACTTGTGGGCTGTACCTTGCCAATGAAAAGGCCAGTTTAAAAAAGAACACAGCCCAATGCTGAGTATGTGTACACTGCAGCAAAAATCGTGGAAATCACAGGGTGCTGCTAAGATAAGCCTAGGTGAACAGTCTGCCCTCCTCTGCCAGTCAGATCCATTACAAACAAAAAACAAACCACTACCACCACCCACACATACCACACTATTAACTGCATTGTAGCACCAAGGTTCAGACAGAAAAATTAAAAAACAAAACATCCATATACCTTTCAAACAAACTAAACAGAAAACTCAAAAGCGATCCCTCCACCGCTTATCAAATGCTTGGATTGACTGGAATTTCACAAAAGCAGAAGAAATGGCAGTGTCCCACTTCTACACAATAGCAAAGAGGCCAATATAATTGCCCAGGAAGGATTTTGACAGTAAAAACGGTCACTATTTTTATCTTCATTTGCTTATCAGGATGCAACCACAAACTCTACCCACTAAAGCTATGTGGTAGTACCTCTTCCTCCCTGTCATGAACCACTACGGTAATGGTTTTATGTCCTGATTGGGCCCACTCCACAATCTTCAGTACTTGGGCAAGTGAATTCAGGAGGTCTGAGAACTTACAAGCAATAATCAAGAATTGCATTCTATTGCTAGATTTTAAAATCTAGAAGTCCACAAATGAAGGCAGGTTGTGGGGACAGGGAGTTCTATTTGCTCAAAGTCACATATTTCACCTAAATTAAATCAAGCATTTCCAATGTGCTTTTTACAGAATTACTTTATTACTGTCTCTATGTACTGTTCTTATGCATAGAAAGCACCTACCCACCCTTAAGGAAGAAACCTGGCTTCTGGATCACAGACAGATGGAAATGCCTACTTGAAGCCCTGTATAAAAATCCTCTACTTTCGATCAGGAAGTAATTCAGATGCATTTTTACTTCTAGCTTTTTCTAACAGGTAATCTTGCTGATCACAAAAACAAGTCAGGAAACCCAAATGCTAAAACATGGATGGTATAAAAAGTAGTGGAACTGAGGCTACAGTAAACAAAGACTTAATGCCATTCAGGACAGGCATATTCCTTAAGAGATACTGTCTTAATCTTCTATTGAAGTTAACGTCACACAGTTCTCCTCAGGTTGATTCTTGAATCATGATTTGGCAACACAATTTTATAACAGGTCCATAAAAATAAAATCCTCCTTTTAAAATATTAAGGGTTCTTATTTTAAAGTAGTCAGCAATCTGGCCAGCATTCCACACTATCGCAATGCTTAGAGGCTCACATAGCTTACTGAACTCAATATGCATG
This sequence comes from Tauraco erythrolophus, assembly GCF_009769465.1. Taxonomy (NCBI): domain Eukaryota; kingdom Metazoa; phylum Chordata; class Aves; order Musophagiformes; family Musophagidae; genus Tauraco; species Tauraco erythrolophus. Next base: position 45,828,249 of record NC_141469.1, read on the forward strand.
TCAAATTTAGTCTGCCAGTCTACAGCGAGAAATAAAGCCAATACTTCACTCCAGAGGCCTGAACTCATTAGAATTCAGTTTTTCTGTGAAGGAATGCTAATATACTTGACTCTTCAGTTGGACACAACAATAAAGCAGCTCTAAAACATCTGGATTTTTGTGTTATTTGTAAAGCAATATAAAAAAAAAGTTCCTTCTTCAGGTTGCCCTTTAGAGGTTTCTGCTTCTAGCTGTCTTTCCTCCTGACCTAAGTCAAAGGCATATTTTCCTTATTATCTTAATTCCCTGTTCTCTCATGCTCACTTACCTCTAGTCCGTAGTGACTTATCACCTATTTCTACAGACACTCCCCTTATAAAAGCCTATAGAAGCCTTTTCTTTTTTACACCAATGAAACAGGAAGAATGGCCAACTTACAAGCTCTTAGAACAAAATTCAGTCAGTCTGTGTAACAATTTACTATGTTTTCTTGCATATAGACAAACCATATTCTCATGTGAGGTTATCTCTTAAAATGAAGCAGCAGTTAGAAACCTTAAATTCTCAGATACTTCACAGTGTTCTCTAAACTTTCTTATTTATTCCTAGCATACTTGATACCTACTGAAAAAAATCTGACAGCGAAATATATCTTAGGACCTTTGTTTTATGGTTCTTCTTTATGACCTTTGTCTGGAATCAAAATTAACTATGAAGTTTCCAACAGGCATGTGATAAATGTAAGTCAAAAAACTATTCACTTACATGAAAGTGATAATTACAATCCAAATCTTCAGATCTGGGAAAGTATGTTATAATATACTCCGATAATCATGATTCTACAACCAGCAGAAATAGCAATTGTATTTCAAGCAGTTAAGCCAGTTTAACAGCATGATATTTTTGTATTTCATGCCTTTGTAAGCTAACCAAGATTGCTGACAACCTTCCTGGGTATGCTTTTTTACAACCAACCATTTGAATGAAACAAAGAATAATGCTAAGTAGTAAGAGGAGGTTAGGAAACTTTTCTAGAAAACCTGCTTATGCCTTTGAACTGATGGTAAGTTAAATTTCAAATTTTTAAAGACATTGGCACAGACAACAATAACTGGCACAGACAAGACACTGTACACAAAGAAAGAAAATGAAAGCTCAAAAGTCACTTTTGTGTGCAGGTAACAAGAACTAGAAGGAGAAAGGTGACATGAATTTATGCATACCTCCTTAAATAGTCAACCAAAACAAAAAGCACAAAGTATTTAAAAAAAAAGAGTATACACCAAAAATAGAGATCATTTTTATGCTTCTAAAACCACTCCCATTAGAAGATGAAATTTGAACCATTCATTTTCACTGACCAATTCTTAGCAACTTAAAATTAGGAAAAAAAGTTCTAGGCATCCATTTTAGTAGTTTTGATTTTAGTCAATAGCTTACAAGAGTTTAAAAAATGAAACGTAAGAGTGAAGACCAGGACAGAAACTAAGAATAATTTACTGTTTTCTCTAACTCAGTGGCTTGAGATCAGCTGAGACAAGTATAAACAATCACAGAGTCAACAACTTGCAGTCTGCATCCTGCTAAGACAGAAGCTGGAGCTGGGATTCACAGCATTTGGTGGATGCCTCACTAAGCTAATTTACTTCCCAGATCTCCATGTGATTCAGAAGTCTGTCCACCATCTATGCCATCATACCGTCTATGGCATTCATACCATCAATTACTGATCCCAATAAAAATGTTCCCTTCAGAGAATCCTGCAACAAAAGTGACTTTCTGGGTATAAAGCAAGTTTAGGAGACACACAAAAAAAAATATTAGAAGTCCTGAGAACTTTCATCTACAGGAATTAAAAAAGGGGTATGGCCAAAAGCAACAATTACATCATCTAAGATAACATGTAAGCTGCTTGCATAGGATACACAAAAGCCTGTGCAGAGATGCCCAGTCTTGATCTGCAATTATCAGAAGAGACAATATCCACTTTAACCTTTACTAGTCAATTCTAATGGTTATCCAACACTTAACCTCACTTAGACACAAAGGATTACAATATACCACTGTACCTAAGAAGGTAAAAGGAAGGCATCAAGGTAGTCTACAACTGCCTGTAACTGACTGTTCTGCATTTGATATGGCAGCTTTGAGCATTGACTTTTTTTTTTTGAAAAAAGTCAGTTATCTGTCCTATGCTGTTTAAGAAAACAAAACCAAAAATCCAATCAACATCACAGCTCCCTATTACTATTGATCAGCACAAAGTGTCTCCAGATTAAGAAAAGACATTAGTCCACAATACACTATAAACCACTTGCATGCACCTAATACAAAAGGTATTGGGAACTGAAAAAGCAAAGGAAAAAAGAATTAAGGGCAATATAAAATATATAACATGAAGATTAAAGTGAAGATAGATCATTTATATCTGGACTTCTCAACTTACTTCAGCATCCTTAGGGTTGTCACAAATAAAGGTTTCCCCATATGGAGAGATGATGGGTGGCTTTTCTTCTGTGAAAGTTTCTTAAAGCAAAAAAATAGAGTCATATAGTGCAATACTCTACTAAAGCACTAATAAAATTAACAAGGGACATCAATTTTTCTGTTTATGATTTCTCTGACCTACTCAGCAAAAAAATTTTAATAACAAGAAACAATTTCCCATTTCTAACTGAACTCCAGACACCTTTTTTCCCCCTCAGAGACCACTATTATTGCTATATAATTTGTATATAACTTGCATACAGGCATTTTCTTCTTTCCTACCCTGCAAGTTAAAAAAGAATAAAATTATATACTCTTAGGAGCAATAGCTCCAAAGCACCCTTTATTCTGATTAAAAAAAAACAAACCTCACAAAAAGTTTTTTGTGCACAATCTTCATTTTGTGACCAAGTATTTGCTTGAAATTAATATGCATAACTTCAAACAAGACATACCTCTAGAGTATGAAAGAACTTTTGTTTACAACTGACTGCACAAGACTTCTAAACTCTTCCAATAAACTATTTAATACAATTAATTTCCTGTTATTTCCTGGAGCTATGAGCACTATCTAACAAATTAAGCAGCATTAGTCATGAATACAGTTCCTTATATCCTTCAAGAAAAAGCTAACTGTTTAAAAAAAAATCTGGATCTACTCTTAGAAACTCAAAATACTGTCGTCTAAAAAAAGTATATTAAAATAAATGAGGTTTAAAGACTGGACGTTCTAATTTTCATTTTACAAGTTCATAAACAAAAACGAAGTAAAAATGCAGAAGTGGTTAAATGCTCGGCTATTACATACATCACTTTTTCCAGCCCTTCCAGATGCCAAATATTTCTTAAAATAAGCAAGTCAATACTCATTTTAGACAATTTCTGATCTGAGGTTTCTCTTTCCTCAATATTCAAGATAAAAATATCAGTGTGCTTAACTCACTGTTTTGTGAAATTTGCCTCCCAGTGCAAGAAATATTTAGAAGATCCACATTTCTTCTTGTCTGAAGGGAACTTGAACAAAACAAAGCACAAAATGAAACATTAAGTGAAATTTCCCAGAAACAGAGCAAAAACATCTTATGCAGTTAAACTATTAAAATTATAAACAAATATCAAAATACTCAATTTTAAGTCTTGGGAAAAATTCTGATTGAATTTAAAAGTCGCCCAACAATGTGTTTTCCTCCCTTTATGACACTGAATACTCCTCTGATCCTGGCACACATCTTGAGTTTGGTGTTTGTGGAGTGTTTGTTGTTTTGAACTGATCTTATGATACATTTAGATTGCTGAGAAGCATGGAGGTTCCCCACTCTTCTCCCATCCTTTGCCTTCCCTCCTCCTTTACACTGTTTACCTATGACTATATTTAAAGAAAGATGTACTATGAAAGTCTAATTTAACATTAACCTCAAAGGGAGCCTGGGCATGGAAATCCAGACGAAACATACTCTCAACAACTGAAAAAAATTGCTGTAAAGTTTTTATTTCCTAAGGTGAACTTTTACCCAAAAAGTTCGCAATCTGAGACATAAATGACATTGCATTGCAACTCCCTGTGACTACCACTGCATATTTTGTAGACAGATAAGAACGTAGCCCCATACGCAACAGAAAAATTATTTTATTACTCTTGTTGTGCTGGCCCCTAAGTATTTCAGCAATTTCATGTATAGTGGCACTCATTATACTGCTAGAGATCACTTTTTTATTATTATTATTATTCATATTTCAGGTTGAGACAGCAGCTTTAGAACAACGACACAGGAACAAATATGGCTAAAGTAGTACATTTCTAACCCATCTTCTCTATCCAACAGTGTGTATTAGAGCTGTTTTCAGTCAAGCTCTGATTTCCGCTGTTAATACCAATAGTTAGTAATTTTTCCTCTTAATTTAATTCTCTCTGCTTGGAATAACAGTGATACAGATCCTCATGCAGCCTCACAGAATATTTAACGACTGATAAATGCCATATAAGATCCTTGAAGTTTTTCTAACAGTTTGCAGGTCCTTCACCCTTCAAAACCAAAGACAACTATGTTTTACTAAAAATATCAATATTCCTAATTTGTGTTTCCTCATCTGACATACCGACAAGCTTCATTCTTTTAAGATTAGCTTTATTCAAAACTTTAGAAATACTGTCCCATGAAGTCCAAGTTGAATTACTCCATGAATTATTAGATTAAATTCAAGACAGAAGCAGCACCTTATAAAGTTACCTGACATTTCAAATGTAACCTAGGTTATATTAATTAAGTTCCCCAATGATATTTCGTAAAATTCTGGTTTTGGAAAACACAGGGTGAGCTTGGCCAGTGAAGGTAGATAATGGTTTAGCTCCCATTCGTAACAGTTTACTCTCCTGAGTTACAATTACAAAACACACACAGTAAATACTTTAAAAGTCTTGATTCTCTCACATATTTTACTAAAATTGTTGTAGTTCTATCTTTTGAACCTACATTAGCAAACTAACTTCATGCATTTGTACTAACAACACACTAGATTTTTTGTTGTTAGGTTGGGGTTTTTTTAAGGTTATCAATAGCATTAAAATAAATTAGAGATAGAGATAAGCAGCTTTGACTTAAAGAGCTTTTAAAATGATGGTTTTCTTCCTATGTAAAACAGTGAGTCATTGGCTTGGTTTCAGGGTGGATGGATTTAAAAGTGGGTAATGGTTAATAGCAACAAGTGAAGATAGATTCAAGAGGAAATTAAAAAAAAAACAAATCAGCTTACAAAGACCTGCAATTTTGTAATTAAAATATTTTTCAGGACTTGTATATTCTTTTTTGATTATGTACCTACATGTATGTATAGACCGCAAGAAAACCTGCTAATAAGTAAACTATAGTGGTTTTTTTTTCCAGCAATCAAAATCAAACCTTCTTGTCATTTTTTGAAAACAAAGTTCTAATTTATGTCAAGTAAAAACTATCTCAAGGTATAGAATAAATGAAACAAGTTTACTCTGAATATCTGCTTGAAAGATTATGTATAACAAACAAGTGCAAGCTATAAAATGATAATAATTTGTCAAGGATCAATAGAATACAATAGTTAGACAGCTATTACACAAATTGAGTACCTGGATTAGAAGACAGGAAAATAATTAAGACTTTTTTGGGGTCAAATAAGATTTAAAAAAAAAAAGTCTTATATGTACATCAACCTATGACTTTCCTTTAACCATTTCCAAAAGTTAATACCTCTTCAGATTAACGACGTTCTTTATCTTGCTCTTTAAAGGGAGGTTAGGGCAAGCAGTCTGACAATCAATGTGCCAATTTTACAAAGATATAATTTCAACTAAATTATCACTTTCTCACAACTGTGGAGATTAAGACTCACTATTTTCATATATTAAGAGCTACCGGATGAGGTTCAGGCTGCCTACTCTTCCCCACTGCCCCTTCCTTATGCATAAACAGGATGAAAGGGTGTGCGTGACAAGGCAGCGACTGGTCTTGCTAAAGGCTGAGAAACTAGAAAGGTGAGAGCTTTGCACTGGCCTGAGCTGTTTTATTCAATACACTCCTGTCAGCTTGCAAACAAAGTGGGGAAGAGAGGTCAGTGCAAGCAGCCAGTGCTTCAAAGTCCCTACTGGCATTCATCTGCTGAGTGTTTTAAATGAAGGAAGCTTTTGTTTTCAGATTCATTCAAAACATGTTTTCATTTCTATCTATCTCAAGCCCTAACCCTCCCATAACACAAACACTTCACAAGTGCTCTAGCACACTCTGTTAGAGCTTTGGGGTTCATAGACTGCTTGCAGACGTAAATTAACAGTGATGCTTGACCATAGGAAAACAGAGGGAGGAGCTTCTCTCTCCTAAAAAATTTGCTTTGTGTGACAGAACACAGGGTAGAGAGACACAGCAGCACCAGCTTGAGCACCTCATTAGTAATCTTGACCACTTTTATGTTAAGAAATTTAATCTAAAGAATATCAGCACCAAGCAAGAAGTTTCAACCAGTAGTAGTTAAAAAAAAAAAAAAAAATAGTGCCTGCTCAGGCCAAGCACCGTCATCTATTTTATTCACATTTTCCCCCAAAACATGGCATGTATTTCTCTTAATAAAGCATCAGAGCAATCCCACTACTGAACAATACAAGTAACAAAGTTGGGATGCATCAAAAAAATCTAAAAGTATCTATAGAGTTCATCAGCCTGAAATTTCATCTATGTAGCATTCTGTATGACAAACAGGTCTACTACATTATAAATCTGCTTAAGCTTTTTTTTAAACAGATTACTGCTCTCAGTGATGCAATAGTAGTTATTTCACCTAAGAGTGACTGCTAAACGACATGATCCAAAGCATCCAAAGCCTCTAAAACTATCTCTATACTTATTACCTTTAATTTTGCACTAAAGGCACATCAGTCATTAGCTCCATCCATTGCATTACTTTCACTATTTTGTCTTACAAAAGTCTTAAGTTTTTCACTCATGTCTGTATGGAAGAAGTCATGTAAACCAAAAATATCAAGAGAGACCATGAAACTTCCAATCCACTGTGTTTAACCATTTGTTTTGTTCCAAAACATGACTGGGGAACCATATTAAAAATTTAAGACTGCTCACTCAGAAAGGGTACTGACTTTGAAGTAATCTGCATTCAAAATGTCTCTATTAGACACTTTTAAAAGATGACTTGCAATCCCCTTAATTCCAATGCTTTTAACCATCTTTAGAGTGATCTTTACTAATTGTGTTTCAACATAGAGCTCATAATATTACGATAAGAAGGAAAAGTATAGCTGACAAGAATCTATTGCAATTACACATCGCTTCAGTACTGATCAAACAAAAACACCACTAAAATCTGTACAATAACCCCACTGTCAAGAACACTGCAATTGTCACTTTTAATTATTATTTTATTTCTGCACCCCTCAGTACTACAGTGATGCCATACATAAAAGAAAATCAAAATACTTCCATCTTCTAAAACGCTATGGTGTCTTACCAGCTGACAGTGCTTTATTACAGGCAAGAGTCAGGAGCTGAAGTGAGGTACAGGAAAGCAAACATAATTTCAAGAGAGGCAAGCACATTATTAGTAATAAAAAGTGACACAGTCACAGCACTACTAAGGGGCACAAGGAGACCCACCATATGAACTCTTTGTGCCAGAAGGCACATAGAAGATCATGAAAAAAACATTTCCTTATATAAAAATTTAACGACTCATATCCATACACGACTAGAAGGAAATGTTGAGTTTCCCAGAAGATTTCAGCAGAATTTCTCTGCCTCTATGGAACAGCCTTCACACAATGCAATAAGGACAAAACCAGTGTCTATCAATAAAAGTCAGTGGAGAATGTTTGTCTATGCAATTCTGCACGACAGACACAATCTTTCCTGAGGCTAAAGATGCTGCAAGCTGCCATTTTCAAGTTCTGTAGTAATTCTTTGCCTCTCAAAAAAACAGGCAGAAAGGTTATCAGGAATGTTTCTGTGAAGCTTAAGTTCTATTTTGAAGTTCTGGTTTAGCCTTGATCTTATTCAGACAGACTGCTACTTGTCCTTCAGAATTTCCATATTGTTATAACTGGAGAATACAGATGAAGAAAATAAGCTGGAGCTCACAAATCAAAATGGTGGGTTTTGAAGTTGGTGACCCAGTCACATATCAATCACTGAGAGGCTGGGATTTGGAGGATTTACTTCAATGGTGGAAAGATTAGAAATATAGCATATTCTCTCTACTGGATGATTTTTTCTCAAAAGACATTAAGAGTACTCTTTAATAGCTAGTTTTTGTTATCTTTTAGGACGAGATTCCCATTTCAGCTCAGCAGGAATAGCTTTACTACATGAAGTATGGATAACCAGTCTACAAAAGTTAATATAAAGCTAATTCTCTCTGAAAGACGTTTATACTTAATTTTCAATAAGCACAATTTTTTTTGTGATTTAGAAGGCACTGATGAAACGTTTTTTTAAAGGCAAAAATCTCTTCATTATTGCAAAGAATCTTTGCCTCTCCATGGGTTCAATGAAACAACTGCATTAGAACATTTAATATTGACTTGTTTCAATAATCTAGAAGAAACTTATGCTGGGAAAACTGCATTTAGGGCATGCATAAACTCGCTAACGATGTTTCTAACTGCTGAGATATGCAGATGAAAAAGACAAGATAAATACAAAACATTCTCAGATGTGTCCCTTCCAGGAATAGCTATTGGTTTAAAAAAAAAAAAAAAACAACCTAAAAAAAGTGCAACCTAATGATTTGGATATGCATACACAGCAACAAAACTCTGCATATGCCTTTGCGTGAATTTGTCTTTCCTTAAACAAAGACAACCAGCATGACAAGTAAAAGCTTATAGTTAACAAAACCAAAAGTATCACAAATTAATGTGATACTTTAATTATTAATTAAATAATATGGGGGATTAATAATGTTAATTAATTAAATAATATGGGGGATTAATGATGTTAATTAATTAATATGGGGGATTAATTAAATAATGTGGGGGATTAATATCTCCCCACAATCAATGTGGGGAGATATTCTTTGTTTACACAGCCTGTAATATCGTGATCAACTTTAGATTCAGTGCGTCTTATTTTTAACATTCAAACAATATTACTTTTATTAAGATAGGTTGGAATCAAGTTCTAACATCAGACCTTTTTATCTACATTCCATCACACTTTAGCAAAACAAACTACAACAACTGATGCTTACTGAAGACAGTAAGTGCTATCCACTAATTTGTAGATTCGAATTATGAACTCAACCATTTTGAAGAAAGAAAAATCCACACCCACATCACATGAGTATTTTGAAATAAGTTCAGACTCTCCTATGCAATTTATCCTAACAAACTTTATTGGACTCTACCCAATACTATCCTCACTAATGCTGCACAGAACTATCCTTACAAAGATTCCATAAACTCTGGAGACCTCCCAAATCTATCCTTTTTTTTTTCATTTCCTTTTTTCCACTTTTATTTTTATTGCTAGAATGCCTCAAAAATATTTTTATACTACAAGCATAATTAAAAGCTAAGGTCTTATTATTATGAGAACAAGCAAAATCCAACAACTAATATTACAAACTGGTTGCATTCACTCTCTGGGTTAACAGTTAAATGACAACCAGCTCTTCAAGTAATTTCTAAACTATCTTGAATAAACTCCTTGCTTTAGACCCATAGTATAACACAATTTCTTCCTCCACAAAATATCCTATTCTAAGTTAAAATAAAAAAATACATATTTATAATTTCATTTAAGTTTTACATGCTTTAAGGATAAGACTTAAGATTTTCATGTAATCATCTTGTTATGCTCATGTGTGCAATCATATCAGATACACCCTGTTTTGTTTACAAGGTAGCTATATCATACAACGCATAAAAGAGACAAGAGGATTTTCTAAATTTTGTCCTACTTTTTAGATAAAACTACACTAATATATGTAGGCGTGTAAAACTTCCTACATCTTTCTTGCAAGTTACATATATGAAAACAACAAACTTTTCTTTTCCAAGAACAGTATCTCTTGAAAGGTATAGCTTTTAAAGTTACTAAGATACAACCTGAATACTTGTGTTTCACAGTAACTGTTGTCTCATCATAAAAATAGATACTAATAATAGTATCTATTCACCCTTAAGTATAAATCATTATTTATAATAATTTACATTTATTAGTATAAAAATATATATATAAATTTATACTAATTTATATTTTAGTATAAAATAGTATAAATAATTTATACTTAAGGGTGAATTTTTAGACCTCTTGAAATCATCGTTTTGTCACTATTTTCCTGTGATGGATCAGAATTTCATCAGAAACACTGGAGCTACAGTCTATTTGGATGTTTTGGTTTGGAATAAATTCAACAGCTTTTTCTGTTATTTTTCAATCTTGGTTTTCTAACACTTGAGTATTTCTATTTTTTCCTATTTTAACAGCATACAGATTAAGTTTAAAAAACGTTCAATATAGTTGTTTTTAACCAGGGTTATATCTAAAGCAATAAATATGTCTCTCTTGGAAAATTACCTAGATACACAGATGACTGGGGAGGTTATAAGGAAACACTGTTCTAAAGTTTCCCTTTATACTCTCATTTGCGCTTTTAACTTGCATTGAAGCTTATTCCTCCTTCAGTTAATCTGGCAACATTCATACCAGATCCAATGTATTTACAGCACATATTAAAAAAAAAATAATAAAAATCACAAAAGAATTACATAAAAAACCTGTGAGAAGCCCCAAACCAAAGTTTCTAGCATTCATAGTGATTCTTCATTAGAAAGAAAGAGCAGTTACCTTGATGAAGCTTGAACTTTACTTGATTCGGGAATTTCTGGTACAGGTCGATGCCTTAATATGAAAGATCGGCTTGCTCTTGGAAATACTTTCATGCAGTTTTGTGTATAAGAATCATATAAGTCATTATCTATCATTTCTCCTTTAAACTTATAGAATGGAGAGTTTGGCTCACTATCAGATAAGTCATCCTCATCTGTGAGCATCAGATGGCTGTTTTCTTTGTATTTTGTCTCACATGAATGAGGAAACGAAGGAGGATCATGAAATGCCAAACAGCCAGCCAAGTGCTCATCAGCTTGGTATGCAGCAGCTTCTTCCAGTGATGTATCTGGCTGAGTATTCATCTTAATACTTCCACTTAGATTGATAGCTTTTAGAAAGCTGTCCGAATTATGGTATAAACTAGAAAAATCCAAATCTGTAAAGCTATCATCATTTGCCTCTGATAAGTTTTTCTCTGCAAGTTCAAACTCTTCTTTATCAATGGAAACTTTATTAAGAAGTTGTTCTGACAACGTTGCAGTTATCAAGCTAGTCCCATCTATGCTTGAATTGCTTACTGGAGACTCCTGATCCGAGGACGAATATTGCTTCTCTTCTAAACCTTTCAGGTCTTTGAGTTTTAGATTTTCATGGAAAAAAGAATTTCCTCGCATTTTTGAAAAAGTGGCGTCTAATTGCTTAAGAATTCTTCTGCGGTGCCCTGTAGGCAACACACCCATTTGCTGAAGCACATTGTCATTTATGCCCACACAATCTGTCACAATGTTATAGCCATATTCTTTAAAGTTAGGAAGATACTGTCCCAAGTTAATGTTGACCAAGAATTCTTCAATATCAGTGGTATTGCTTGTGGATGACATGATGGCTGTTTCATTCCGAGTATTGCCCCATACAGTCATGTAGAAATATAGTCAGGGTGCATGTATATTCACTAGCAACAAAGCTCTCTAAATTTGGTGTCAGTCAGCCAGTGGAGAATATCAGTTTCTTCAAGACACTTCAAGTTTCTTCAGTTCAAACTGATTTTTTTTCTTAAGACTGCAAACCTACAGAAAGAAAAAAGGGCAGTAAAAAAAAATTCCCCCCTGAATTCACGTTAATCTTGGATAAACTTCTGACAGGCTCCCTGTCATTTGTACAGTAATATTTTAAAATTGCTTATATATGAACATTTCAAAGAAGGTAAACAGCATAACCTGTCCATCCTTTTATCTTGGCCTGTACAAAGAGAATAGAGAAATCAAAGTCTTAACTAAGCACAAGTAATACAGTCTTAAAACATATAATCCTAGTAGTTAACATTAAGATGAACAGTTAAGAGATGAACTACTTATCTACACATACACAATCTCATTACACAGTACTGGGATACAGAAGGGAGGAAAAAGTGAACCAAGATCAGAGCTGGAACCCAAAGCTTTCCTATTCCCACGCTAGCATCAATTAACTACAGTATAGGGCTTCTGCTCCCTTACCTTCTGAGCCTTAAACTCTTTTTAGCACAAAAACACACTTTCAATGGGAAAAGGGAAAAATGACTGGCTAGAGCATTCTATGTGAACTGTGCGTTCAAGCCCTCTTCAAGTAAGAATCAGGTACTACAACCAATAAAATAGTTTTCAAAGGTACAATCACTTATGAGCACGTGGGGGGCAGGGAAGCACCTCAATTGTTCAAAAAACTACAATCAGAAAACTATGGAGATGACCAAAATACATCTTGCAGATCAGGCCCTTCAAATAACTGTCACAAGGGAAAACAAGAAACAGAAAGCTACTAGCTTTTCAGCTCTGTCAAGGAAGCAGTTTTCCCTTGGTCACAAACAGTAGCAGACGCATAACCTCATAGGCAAGCTCTGGCCTCCACACTAGGGACATGTGGCATCTGAAGTGCTCATGACAGTTTTTACCGCAGTATTTTCCAACTCAGCTCTTGCACTCTCCAGATTTCACCTATTTGAGTTCTTCTCTTTCAGGGCCATATCCAAATTCACAATTTACAAAATTCAAAGCAGATGGAGAAGCTATCATTCTGAAGATGTTTGAGATAGCCTAAAATCACACCTCTTCAAAAAAAGGTTTAAGATCAGGGGCAGTCAACAGGTTTTTTCACCTCTCTCTTCCTGTATAAAGAGTAATTTGGCCTTAGGGAAACTTGCTGACTGTGGCAGCTGTCCTGGCATGCAGGTACTAGCCTTAAGCAGCCTGGAAAAGAAATAACAGCTTCAGCAGAACAGTGTAAGACTTCAGTAGCAATGAGAAAGAAAAGAAATATCCATGGTAGTAGGTATTGATACCTTATTCTTCAAAATATTTCCTGGTAAGAAGGGCACTACTTATGATCTAGAATTGAAATTTAAAAGATTGCCTACTTCCGTACTATATCGATTCCTCCAATAAAGGATAAAACTTCTTCCTATAACAGTTATTTAACAGATATTTGGGAAATCAGTCGTTATTCAGAAAAGCAATCATAAATATATCTTTATGCCCCTCCTCATTCCCCAAAGCCATATACAAATATAAATTTGAAATAATGTTCTGATTGGAGTACAACTGTTATCATTGCTACTGGTGACTGTACTTTATTATGATTATGAAATAAGTGATTAAATAACTCAGTCACTAAAAGTCTTTTCTTGCAAGATTTTGTAATTATTTTTATTACTCCCACACTTTCAAAAAGTGGTAATCAAAAACATGAAAAAAACAAACCTCTTTATACTTACACCATATATATAGATGTGACATAATAACAGGGAAAAAAAAAGATGAACAAACCTACATTTCTCTGGATGACATAAAAATCACCTCAGCACACTAACTATAAATGTTCCATCATTTTAAATAATTTTTGGATTCTTGCTAATCTCTAACTTAATTTTTGAGGCAATACTTTCATCAGCTTTGATCAGTGTCCACAAGTCTGAGAAGTGACTTATCTTGAATATGAAATTCATATGACTAAAATTTTTTAGACAGAGAATTCTATAGGCCAATCAGATAACAACCTCTCAAGAGAGATGAAGTTTGTTAGGGAGTTAACACTCACTAAAAGATTCCCAAGTCATTTACATTCAAAAAGCCCTGGATTGAGCTAAACTGATTATCAGCTTTGAGATTTAACTTCGTCCTTTTCCAACCTGTGTACCTATCTAAACACTCAAGGTTCCTTTAAAAATTTCAGACATCAGCATTTCCTCAAGCTTTTCGTGTAAATGTCTAGCCACATAAGATAAAATCCAACAGTACGGCCTCCACCCATCTCTAAACCCTGAAAAATACAAATACATAGTCTCTTAAGAAGCTGAATATATATTGAGTACAAAACGTGAAATAATTAGTACACAAATTACTCAAGTGTGCAAAAAATATCACGTAGGCACTGTGTCAGAGAATAGTCTTTCATGTATCCATTAATGAAAAAAAAAAACAAAACACCACCAAACACAAAAAACCCTACACGTTCAAGGATATAAAACCCCTGCAATGTTAGCATATCAGTATTAAGTGTTTCAATGTTACAGTTGCAATTGGTTATCTCAGTCATTTTCACCTTGGTAGTTCTGGGTTTCACGGAGGCGTTTGGGTATTTTTTCCCTGAGGTGCTGGTGTTCATTTTCAGACAGTATCATTCTCAATCCCTCCACTTTCAACAGTAACAAAAAAGACACTTAGCAAAGTCACTTTTAGCTATATATTTATAAATAAATATATTTTTTAATACAAACATATATATTTTATACCCATACACACTCTTTTCGGCATTTAAATAGTGTTTTTTCTACATGCTTTGCCCACACCTTATCCTGGAACACCTCCAGTGTTGTTACTTCAGGAACTCAAATAGCTGTGTATTATCAGTTATTTGGAGCCTAACCCATCTCTGTATAAACCACATAACAATGCAGAGAATTACCTAGCACACAACAAACTTTGTTTCCAATTTTCCAAAAACCAACACTTTTTGCAGTGTATTTTACAAACAAAACACACAGCAGACTGAGAAAGGAAGAAACTGCTTGCTGAGAAGACATTCTTACCACAAAACACCAGCACTACTAGACGCTGAAGCCCAAACCATTTTTTGTTTCTGTCGTAATCTACAACAGAAGCTGACAATGCATCCATCAAGATTTGTAGAGACATGCTATAGATCTGGCCTACCTAAACAGCTGGTTAGATACCAGTAAGGTCATAGTCACGTATATTTTGTAGAGCTGGGCAAAGGCTTACACTGACACCTGTTTTGATTTGACCACTCAGATTGAGATTCAAGTAACAAACAGCTAAACCTAAGTGTGTTGGTGAACATCTGTATTGCAAGCTAGAAGATAAATATTGAATTGTTTCTTACATTACAATGTTTTATCTTTAGTAAAGGCTTAAGCTCAAGAAGTATACAGAAAAGTAGAACAAGGACCATCTTACCCAATATATTAATCTATTTCAGTGTAATTAATATCAATTTAAAAATAATTTAATCTCCTCCATAGCTTTAATTGTAGAATAAGTCATAACAAGCCCTAAAGAATGTTCATACAGCATTAGATATGTAGTGCATATACATGACATATACACATTTATATGCATACATTCACTCTAACATCCATATTTGTACCACTACAACAAGTTTAAGTAAACAATAGTCTTCAACATTAGTACAAACAGTTGCATATACTCCGTAAAAGAAAATTTTTTCCTCTCAGTAGCAAAGCAAAATAGATTTTTTTCCCCACAATATTTGTTAGCAAAGAAAAAAAAATTGAGGGGAATTTGGTCTTGCTTAAACAAAACTGATTCTTGCTGGACTATCACATTCTCCAATATAGAGTAACCGAGCCAAAAGTTAACATTCAACGTGGTTATTGAAAATGGAAAAACTATATAGCAGTTACACACACACAAAAAAAAAAAAAAAAATCAAGCTTCTTGGAAGACACTTGACCATTCAATTTTATAGAAATAAGGGTAAAACATCTAAATTGCTATGTGGAAAAAACAATACAAGGGAAATCATCTGGGCTTTTCTTCCAAGAAAATGTTTTGGCAGGAGATGAATTGCAATTTATGTTGCGCATCCCAAGTCTTATATGGGATCATCCAACTTTCTTCCATAGAAGACGATGTTTCTCACACTTCTTTCCAAACTGATTTTCACGTCCTTCCTTTCCCCACCTTATGGAAGGGGCTTAGACAAGGAGGTACAACAACTCAGAGCAACATAACAATTCTTTTTGTTTTACTAAAAGTGACAGCTAAATAGCACCAAAGAAAAATGATGACACCAGCACAGAAAAACACACATCATTTCAGAACCTTTTCTCGCATTGAGGATAAAGTACCTGCATCTGACATTCGGAACAGCTGTCTCAGTTGATTCTATGACTCTTTCATTCTATGATTTTCAAGCTGAAAAGTCTTCAAGACAACTCTGACTGGAAGATGGACAGGTGAATCTATGTTGAAGCAAGCAAGCAATTCAACTTTTAATAATGAAATATGTGAACAATTGAATACAGCTGAATATAAACACTCCAGTGAGACTCTTTTCTCCCTTCTTAAAATCACCACTATATCTGAGCAAAGCATCAAACCTTTAGAAGCGCATGGCAAGATAATCACACTTTAAGCAATCAGTTCAACAAATACAAACAAGCTCAGGCTTGCTCCCAGCTTCTGCTAAACCACACACTAGATTAAGATCCAAATAAAACAGGTAAAAAATTCAAAACAAAGAAACACTACAACAAGACTTACCATGGAACAGAATGAAATCTGCCAGTAATGAATTTCATCTTCCCATGTACTTGACTGCATAGAAACTGACAAGATTAACAGGCTTAGAAAATATTGTAGATCATTAAAGATCCTTCAAAACATCTACATAATGCAATCAGCATGCTGACTGCATGCTTAAAAAAAACCCCACCAACTCTCAAATGGCCTTCTTAAAGTGGTTACTTAATGTACTGACATTTGGGTCAACTCAGAGCATGGTAACTGATTGCAACAATTCTGACAACTGTTCCCCTTCCAAATGCAAGGAAGTTATTAAGTAGTTCAACATAGTGGGTAATTATGAAATTCCTTGAAGCACATCCTCTGTCAAAATGGTTTTTTGGGTTTTGGTTGAGTTGTTTTTGGTTTTGTTTTGTTTTTTTTTTTATTTCAGAACGTCTATTTTCCAGAAGAAACTTCAGCCACCTTCGCTACCTCGCGGTCAAATCTCATACTGCAAGAAATTCCAGTGGAACAGCTCGCAGACAGTCTCTAGAGCAAGGAACTGCATGGCATGAATAAGTAAACTAAAGGTGGAATTGGCTAAGTACACTTTAGCAAGTTGCTGTGGCAACACTTGAGTGCTGTATCATTCACTTTGGGTTTTTTCTATCTAGGACATCCTTGTGGCTCTTTGACTTGCTCAAAGTGAACTTCCTGCAAGATTTCCAGAAATATACTGGCAGCTACCAAGAAGTCTGTTTGTGTCTAACTTCACAAAAACAACTCACAGAGTAAATAAATACACAATAATAAAACACTGTTCCTTAGTATGACATTTACGTACAGACTGTTAAAATAATTTAAGCTAGAAAGAAAACAGAAGGGGGAAAAAAGCGTCTTATTTGCTACCCGCCTATGAGCTATTTCTTGTCAGATTCCAACTTTGCAATCTGACGCTTATCCGAGACATGTCCTGTACTAACCCACGCAGCCTCGCCCCTGAACTCGCCGGTAACTTCGAAGTTACTCGCCAGCAGTGCCGTGCCCGCTGCCCCGCCGAGAGGACCGGCCCCTCCAGCATCAGAGCAGCGGCCCACGGAGCAGCTCCGTGCCCGCCGCGGCCCGGCCAGCCGCCCGCGCAGGCCGCCGCGCCGCTCACGGGGCAGCAGGCGGGCACTCCTCACCCTCTGCCCCGCAAACTCCGCACCCCGCGGAGGTTGGCTTACCTCTGGCAAAAAGCAGCGGAGGAAGAGGGGAAGAGAGGAGCAGGGGGAAGGAAGAGCAGGACTTTAGATTCCTTCAGCTTTCTTTTCTCTCTCCACTCGCTCGCTTTCTTGCTTTCTCTCTTCTTCCTGCCTGCCTCCGCTCCACACCCCACCCCCGCGCTGCTCCCCGGCAAGCCGCGCCCGCGGCGCGGAGCTCCCTCCCTCCGTCGGTCCCGCAGGAGGCGGCCGCACCTGGGTGTGGGCAGGGCGCGCCCGCCGCCCCGCGCCCCTCCGCCCCGCCGCTCCGCCCGCGGGCCGGGAGCTCAGGGCGTGCTCGCCGGGCAGCATATTTCTTGAGGAGTCGGGACGAAGGCGGCTGGCAGCTGCGGGCTTCGGCTCAAGGGAGGGCTTGGCGCCCCTGTTCCCCCCCGCAGCCTGGAGCGGGGTGGCGGCGGGGCTCGCTGCCTTCCTTCCTTTCTCCTTCCCTCGCTGCCTGCCTGGGGGCTGCCAAGGAGCCGGCAGCCCGGCCAGCGAGCATAAGGCTTCCCTGTGTCACCTCTGGCTCCAAACGGAGCCGCGCTCCAGGTGCGAGGAAGCAGTGTTGCCTTACAGTGGTGGCACAGCTGTTGAGGGATCGCTCGCTAGCTAATTAATTAAATAACAAGCAAGCAAGCTTTCGGTAATGCGTGTGACTTCCCCACTTCTAGGAACTCACCCACATCTGTGAATAACTGTCACTCAGCCGAAAGCAGCTTTTTGTTACACAAAATGAGACTGGAAAGTACTTTCATCTACTCCGTCAGCGTACATATACCTCTTCCTCTCGATGTACCACTTCTGTTTTTTTCTAATTAAGTCCAAGGACGTCGCAGAAGGCTCCCGCTGCTGTAGCTGAAGTCTGCGGTCTGCCATTCTGTCGAAGCAGAAAAGCAGCAAAGATTTACTGAGAAAAAGAGGCCAGTAATTAAAATGCTCATTTAGGAGCAAGTAAACCTGGGCTCTTTTTCCTGCTTCAAAGACTGCTTACTGCATGCTAAATACAGCCTTACTAAACAGCCTTGCTGATAGTAAGGCTGTTAAAAACGGTTGATGCCATGGTAGTAAAATGAGGTTTCCGGATCACAATTTCGAATGTAAACAGTTTCTTTGCTCTCCAGCTCCCTGCCAAAACAATTAGAAGTTTGAACTTTAGCATTACAGAACCAATTCCACCAGTGCCGAAGCACTTCTTAAAATCCTGCTGCAAGTCCTAATTATTAGATGCCTAAATACCGCTGTGCCAAAAAAAAACCCGCAGTTAATTTTGCCTCCTAAACTTGCTTTATGCAAGCAAATTTTGTGGCAAAAAGTCCCACATCAGTGCAAACTTTTGATTTTGCCTTTTTAGATAACCTAAAGAAATTCATTATGTTCTTGCTTGACTTTTTATTAATGCTTTTTTTTATTTTCTGAGTCTGGCTCCGTGTCATTCCTAATTGTTTGCAAAGGGACTCATATGTTTCCAAACCAAGTTAGTGAGCAGATGTGATTCAGGTAAGTGTACTAACACCCGTTTTACTCATAGCCTTTCTGGATTGTAACCTAATGACTCACAGAGTCATCTGATCACAGATTTGCCTGAGCTTTCCAGCTAAGCCTAGCTTCCTTTCAGAGCAGTAAGAATGCCAATTAATGCTGACTTAGAAAAGGAATTTTAACCACAGTAACTTAAAATATTTGAAAGATTCAGGTCTGATAAACAACAAAAGACCTGCCCACTTTGTAAGGCTTACCTTGCCATGCAAAAACCCAATTAGCAGTTTATGCTGGGCTGAATTTCTTTTTCTTGCAAGTCTTAAAATACAGTCATTGGTTAATACCCTTGACCTCTACTCTGTCACGAAATTCCCCAGTCCTTCTATAAAGTCCACCTTTCTTTCACTTCTAGAAGACCCATATGATTTGTCCGTGTAAGAGGGCCAGCAGCAGAGAGCACAGATAATGATCCCCTCAGTGTTTCAGTGTTTGTCTTTAAAACTGATGTCAGTCTCACACAGAACTCACTAAAAGAGATTGCCTTCAGCACGGTTGTAAGTGTGCAGTAGTAGCATCTCCCCTCAGAGCATAACATGATGTGCACCCTGACACGCTGCGTCTCAACCGGAGTTATACTTATCTACTTTTATTGACCACAATACGAGACCTCAAGATCTGAGATTTTTTTTTCCAGGTTTTTTTAGGGGCTGGGGGGTGGGGGGCAAGGAATAAGAGAAATAAGCTTTACATGCCTGAAACACCTACTTGGTTGTGTTTATGTATTTCTGTTTGCATCATGTGCAGAAAAACTGCGGTGTGCACAAGTTCATTTTAAGTAGTGTTGGGGCTTCAGGGGATTTTCTTGTCTTTTTGGGTATGACTAAATGAAATTATCTGTATCAGACAAACTTATAGGCTGTTCTACTATTTGTTAGAAATAAAGTAGCATAATTTATCAGATTCTAAGACGGCTGTCAAGTCTCTGGTTTATCGACAGTATATAGTTCTCTGTCAGAGCATGATATGGCAGCTTTCTACCACTACAGTAAAAAAAAACCAAACAAACAAAAAAACCTTACAAAAATCTAAAAGGAAGTTGTCTTACTAATTCTGATGTAATTCAGATATGACAAAGGCACAATAATATTCTGTGGCTTGTTGATATTCTTGAGTAAAAAGAAGTTGCAAGACTTTTGCTATATCTTCTGAAAGACATAAGGGTCTTCTGTAGCCCAAAATAAATTTGACTGTACAAGAAAGTAATTCCCAGTGAACATGCTGAAATTGCCTTCTAGCTCAGATTTATGGTTACAAAAACCTTTAAAATAACCTTGTTTTCCAGTGATTGATATTGGCCTGATTATTTTCAATATTATCAGTCCATAAGAATAACCATGTAAGTCTGTGTTTAACTGAAAATGGGATAATATAATCTAAACTGTACAGGAGCTGATCCTTAGAATATGAATCTACCTCAGATTTCCACTCTATCAGTGTGTTTTGTCATAGTCAAAGTAGAGGTTTGACACATTTGCTGTTGTTCATTAAGCTAGTAATGTAACTGATTCGAACTAGTCAGCCATTTCCCAGGTTTCAAATATTGTCATTTTGGGATGTGTATATCTTTAAGACTATGGATCAGTTCTACTTTCTGCATATTTATTGTATTTAAGAACTCCAAAACTAGCTACACAAACAGAAAATTGCTAAGATAAACTGGGGGAAACAACTGCTACTCCTTCCTTTACAGATGGCCTACAGGTAGCTCTGATATTGTACACGGTTTGTCAGCTGTCTAAAGACACAGAGAAGAAATGAGGGTTTTTTTGACTCTTAATGAGATTATTTCTCTCTCTGCTGTAAAAATAGCACATATTTCCATTGAATACAGTTCAAGCTATGTAGCAATGTCTAAGTTCTAAACTTGGACTTCTGCAATCTTTTCAGTTTCATTTGCTCCTCTTTAAAAAAGAGGTAATAAAATTCATCCACTAGTCTCCTCAAGGTGTTGAGAAGGTTAAGTGTATGTAGTTTCTGGAGCTTATGAAGCATTGTAAGAAATGAAATATTAGCTATATCTCGTACAACAAGCTGGTGAATATCTAGGCCTTTTATGATTTGAGCTTCACTACTGTTGTTATAGTATAACTTCAATATTATTGTTAATAAAATATCGGGAAAACTAACCTTAGAAATTAAATCAAGCATTACAATTTTCACAAGCAGAGTTCTAGCATGAGGTAACGTTTCACTCAGGGTAAGACAAAAATGCTGCAAAACTTCAGAAAAGGATAGGACTGTAGTTAAGAATAAGCACAAGAGTTGAGATATCTAGGTTCAGTTTTCACATTTGCTATCAACTGTTTATGTGACCTTGGGATTCCTCTCAGCCAGTTATTCAGTGCATTATAACTCAGCTGCTTTTGTGTGTCTCACCGGACACCAGCTTACATTTTTACTCAGACCTGTACGCCAGTTTGACCCATACTCATATTTTAATGTAATTGTAAAATAGTCAATCTGATTTCCAAGAAGCATTAAACTACTTCTTTACAGGTATGACAAGATAACGATTGTGGCTTTTGCCATCTTAGTTCCTTTAATAGCTGTATGCTCATGAGGTAGTCCCTTTATGCTGTTGTGATACTGATATATTACTTTTGAAATGTAAGACATAAAGCTGATGTAATAACGTGATATACTCTTTACTGATTACTTTTACAATATACTGATTTTTTTTTCTTCCCTTACCAATTCTGGTGACAGTTAAGTCAGAGTAAATTTTCTGGCTTGTGTATTGTATATTGTAGTAAACTGCACATGCAAAATTCTCCGAAGGTAAGAAGTTATTCAGATTAACTGATAGACTCTTTCTGAGAATAAAAACACTTATAAACCAATAGTAATGTTTGCTCTAAAAGCACCTCTCAGATAGAGGTAGTGGGTGAATCAGAAATATTGAACTTGACCTCACTCTCAATAGCAGTCTGCAAAGATGGCAATCCAAAACACATCCCTGAGACAACTTGAGGTTTTTGAAAGTTAAGGAGGGTCTACCTATTGCCTTTTGCCAAAGCACAAAGTATGATACTTCCCTGGACTAACCCGCTCCATGTCCTGTCTTGAGCCACCATCCAAACCTGTTGATACAGCCCTATGGGCTGATGATCCTCTGCTTTCATATGCATCGATGTGTGTTTCAACCCGCAGACTTTTGTCTGCAGTACTGCTTTATTTGAATTTATTGCTCATGGGGAAGTAAAAGCATGTCCTATGCATAAGATTCACCTGAGTTCACAAGCCTAAAAATGAAAACAGAAGGTTTAATCTAGCAAGACAGGGGTAGTTGAGCTCTTGCTTCAAATGAAAGGCATCTAACCAAGAAAAAAAAAAAAAAAAAAAAACAAATTTTAAAAATAACTGGCATCGGTCTCTCATTCTAGCTTCTGCTTAGGGTTTCTCCAAGAAATCTGTCACTAGAAAAGCTAGAAGGATGGCCCCAATACTTTCTTTTCAGGGTCCCTGTGTTCAGT
Organism: Tauraco erythrolophus; assembly: GCF_009769465.1. Taxonomy (NCBI): domain Eukaryota; kingdom Metazoa; phylum Chordata; class Aves; order Musophagiformes; family Musophagidae; genus Tauraco; species Tauraco erythrolophus. The sequence continues at coordinate 45,851,021 of NC_141469.1, forward strand.
GTGGGACTTTATCCCAGCACTTAATGTGCTCATTTATATTTAAAGATTTTCAAGTTGCTTTTGAATACAAACGCAGCTTCAAAGCATGTGGTAGGTTCCTTTTTATTTCTTTGTTATTGCTCTCATTTAGAGGACCTAGTTACCTTGGTATAACTTCCTGTCATCTTTGAGAAGGCTAATGGAGCATTCTTAAACTTAGTTGAAAATAATTCCTCTGAGGAATTTTCCTGCACATCAAAGTGCTAAATTTTCCCCATATTCATCTTTTGGCAGTTCATTGAATTGTAATGAATCACACGTCATTAAGGTTTTGATCGCTACAGCATTGGCTTGCTCGCATTCTACAGAAACCACGTATGACACGTTTAAAGATACTATTAAAGGTCACCATCTCAGACACCTCCTTCCTCTTTCTTTTTACTGTTGCTTGGGCAAATTTGGAATGGAAAGTAATGAAACACAGCAGACATCACAGAACTATTTTTAGAGGGAAAAATTTCCGAGATATAATCACAGTTAAAATTGTATATAGTTCAATATAATTTCACACTATTGTTTAGGTCTGATGAAACACATTCTCTCTTTTCTGTTTGTTTTCTGCCCAACCAAAGAAACCAACTCATGATAGCTGGCTTATCCACAGGATTCTGATGCTATTAAAGGAACTACGTGGGAAACTTACTGTATGTACAAATAATACTTCAATCGAAAACTCATAATGAAGATACCCCATCTGTCCATGAAGAATTTCTTGTGAAGTTACTAGGTTAAGTGAGAAGCTGAGAAGTATCAAGTCTTTGTAGTTTCACTATCTACATCCCATTTCACATACTATTTCCTCAGTTTTCAGTCTCTTCTCTAAATAACAAATTGAGAAACAGCCTCAAACATAAAATGCTAAAAGAAAAGTTAAAAGTAGACAAGCCACCTGGAGAATACCAGGTGGTACTGGAAGTACCAATAACCTTAGTTATTTTAGTTAAACAAAGGATGGCATAAGTATTCTGCCTACAATTTCAAATTAGATTGCTATTTAAGAAATCTCATTCAAATACTCAGTTTATATTACAAGCTCTGCTGAAATTGGCCACACTACACCATTCTATATCCAGATAGGTATAGTTCTCACTATCTTTTTCACTTTCTTCTACTCAGAAAATGTCATACTTCCTTCAAGGATTGCTTTGTACCAAGGGTAACTCTTAAGAGCAGTGAAGGTGTAACTCCATTATTGAGGACAGCAGTATAACTGAGACTAGGACTTTGTCATTAGGAAAAGAAATACTGTTAAGTGAAAACAACACTTTGATGTCATGTTTCTACAGCCTCTCCCTTTCTAAAATTTAATTAATATTGCAATTAAATGTGTATCACTTCAATATTGGCTAGAAAAGCCTACAGTTTTTCTTGTATAATTAAACACTAAGATTAAAACAACATCAATCATGTTTAATAGCTACAAAATACTACTGCTGATCACATCAAAAGGCATTTTACTTTCAAGAATTAGTTTTTCCCAAAGGTTATAATTAGGTTATTACTTAATATTATAAAATGAGACAAAAAACAGAGAGGTTGTGGAAATTATGATCTTCTCCAGGTAAACAGTTAATCGAGCTTCTGACCTTTCAGAGATGCTGTGGTAATCTTATCTTTTCCTTACAAAATAATTGGAAAGCCAGTGTATTGCAAAAAGGCTTGATTCAAGATAATTCAATTTCTTATACACAAAAAAAAAAACTATGCAAGACCAAAGCCTAGACTAAATCCTTTTGCATTATACACACTGGTATGGAATTCAAATTACATAGTCTGTTCAGCTACTGCAATACAAAGCTTATCACTTGTTTATGAATGTTCAGAATCCTGGAGGCCTTCACAGCTCTTGCATAAAGAACAAAATTAAGAGGAAGTAAATTTAAAAATAAAGGAAATTCTAGTTTCAATTAATGCACTAAAACCATTCATTGCCATTTCTACAGTGCACCCAGGGTCTAAACAAGCATGAAAAAAATATAATAAAAACTGATTAGGGTATTTCAATGGCATGGGAAAGGCCACTTCATTTCTGTCATCAACGCTCACTTCTCTTGTGGCTGCAAGGAATTGTCCATTGCAAGAGAAGCATCAGTAAAAGTGGTTTGTATTTCTTTCACAAAAGTGAGGTATAGGAAATGCATATTTCAGTTCTAACTGGATTTCAGACAGAGTAGGTTTTCAGCTAAGTTGAGATTACCTCTTGTAGAAGAATGTAAATAGGATAATTTAGAATCATAGAATGGTTTGGGTTGGAAGAGTTCCTTCAAGATTATCTCATTCCAACCCCGCTGTCACGGGCAGGGACACCTTCCACTAGATCAGGTTGCTCAAAGCCTCATCCAGTCTGGCCTTGAACACTTCCAGGGATGGGGCATCCACAACTTCTCTGGACAACCTGTTCCAGTGCCTCACCACCCTCGATATACAGTATATGTGTTTGAGAGTACATATTGATATTTTTATCTTCCCCTACATTCCTGCTATATTTTTTAGGTCTATGCTCAAGGCCTTTCCTAACATGAGGCTCGTGCACACTGATTCATAGTTAACATGACTTAATGTCAAGTATTGTGACTGCACTAGGAGAGATGTACCTTTACTAACCATGGTATTTCATAATTACGTATTTCAAGGAGGTTATGACTTTCTTCAAAATGTCCAGCACTGGTCACTATGGTATAGTGCTAAAAGAGCCTTTCACGTGAGCATATAATATAATTTCTATGGCACAGTACATCTACAGCACTTTCTTTGCATTTCTTATACTATTACTGTTTTTTCACTTAAGCCTTAGAATACCAGAGCCAGGAAGAAAAAACATTACACATATTTTCAAATATGAATAGATGAATAAACTCACGAAAATGCTTTTATTGTCACATACTGAGCTTTGCATTATACACAGAGTATAAAGGTAGAACTTACTGAGTTGGCATAATACAATCTAATCTATTTTCATAGCAAAGCAAAGTCCACTTCCTTTGTTTTCAGGTATGCAACGCTGTTAAGGTATTCTGAAAAGAATGTGTACATCTGCTAAACGGTAATTAATTTAAATGTATGCTTTGATCATTATTTTTCTAAATTTGATATTTTGCTCCTTCTACATCCATGGCCACTATTTAATATGGATGTGAATCTCACTTTTTTAAGAACTCTTCAAATAAAGAATATAGTTAAAAGTGAAAGTAACCTAGGAATAGGAATTGTTTTAAACCAAAGTCAAGCACAGACCCAATTTTCCACTTTGCTTTTTTTGCTGATGTAGTTTTGCTGAAGAGTAAGATCGCTCTTCAGAAAGGCGAAATTCGATGGAGAGCTAAGCTCAGAGCATGAGCGAATAGCTCTTTTGTTAGTATTTTTTTCACAAAAAATAAATACATAAAAAACAACCCAAGACCTGAAAAGCTACAATCTAGTAACAATTATACATCTATCACAATTGTTCTTAACACTTTTATTTCTTACACGTTGTCTCTTAAATATTTTCATTTTCTTGCCTGTATATCATATTATCTACCTAGGCGTCAGGCCCTATTTCAACAATTGGGTTGCAGGAAACCTATGTCTCCCTTCCTATGAGTTTGTTATTGCACAACTAATTAGTTGGTGTCTATATTTAACAGTAAACATGATAGCTTGTGTCTTCATCCTACTCTATGGGCCTGATTCTTTCTGATTTAAAGGGTTTATTTTAGACAGGGATTTCCAGTGAGGCTGGGGATCCACAGTGGCCAAATCTGTGAGTTTCTTCTGATACAATATCCCAGAACTTGTTTTCTTTGTGTCTCTTTTTTTTTTGTTTGTTTTGTTTTTGAGGGGGTGGGGTGTGCTTCTTTTTTAATTCTGTTCAGGATTTTGTAATAAAAGCTGAAAAATCAAACTATAGTGTCACTGTTAAGGTTGACTCTGCTGAAGAAAAGAGTAACATTGTCCTTATCAAGTCTGCGTATTCCTGGCATCTCAAACTTCTTTTTGTAGCTGGTGTGCTGCATAGCAAACCATCTCAGATAACTAATCCAGGCTGAATTTAGCTCCACAAGAGTACAAGCTTACAGTGATTGTAAAACTCCAGCATTAACTGTATGATATAAATTCTATTCAAATAACCTTTGCCCTTGATTGTTCAGCATATTGAGTTGAAAGGACTTCCTCTTTCACACATGTAATCCCTTACAGTATCTTATTTCCTTCAGTATACTCTGTACTATATATTAATATAGGGAGTCGTATATTTTCAGAGAATATACACTCACTTTTCTGTAATATTTCTGAATGACTCATGTTCTTTACTTTCTTTACCCTTCTTTTTTTTCCAGCTAGATTAATGGTTGGACTTGGTGGTCTTAAAGGTCCTTTCCAGCCCAGAATTCTATGATTCTATGATTCTAACATTTACTTTTACAATTTGCAGTGTTCAGAAAGCTTCAAACATGGCCCAGCTAATTACCTGCATTCACCAGGTAAGGCTAGTCTGAGCCATGAAGGCCTATGGGTGCACGCATGGCCCTGAAAGCTGCTACTACAATTGGATCTTTTTGGGCAAGAGCTTGTGTCAGGTAAAAAATGTCTGATTGTTTCCAAAGACTTTATAGTTATATCGTCTAATACCTGCCAGTATAGTACTTAAACACAAGCCTTAAATCATTAGACTATCCACTAAATAGCATCAAAGATTAAGAAATTCCACTTACATGATTTATCACCATTCTTCAAGTCAGGAGAAAAGGTGAGTTAGTAGCAAAATATCACAAATAACAGGTTTTCATAGTCCAACACTGGAACTGAAATTAAAATAGGGTGTGGGACCTATTTTTGTTTAACTTAAACTGTTTTTGCTATATGAATAGCTGAATTTAAAGGCCTTTAAATATTGATCATAGACAACGTAAACATACATTCTCTTTACTACTGCAGAAGAGTAAAAAACTGTCAGTGTCAACTGTAATTTGAGTGGCCACTACTGCCTCATTTTCTCTCATAAGATCTGATATATAATCATTAGTTTAAAATTCAAACCACTGTATGATTGCAGACCCTTATACCATGTCGTACTTCGTATTTTTACAAAAAGATTTTTTTTTTTTTTGCATATTTTACTCATGTTTGTAGAGAAGACCAATAAACATTTTTTATCTCTAAGGCTTGAAATTGTTTCAACTACCCGTTAAAAAAACAGAATAATTTCTCTTCTCCTATTGAATAAGTTTAAGACAAAAGTATTTTCTAAACTAACGTCTTCTTTCAAATATGCATAGGCAGCTTATACAGAGAGCATGTATTAAGTGAAGCAAGAGTTGTATATATAATTTTCCGACAAAAAAGACCCAAAACAAAACACTTTGCTTATGGCAATGAACATGAATATAGATCAGTTCTTGTTATGTCTTCTCAAACTGTTTATAACAGTGTGTTGTAGCTTCTTGTAAACTCTCCAGCATTCAATGTTAGCATATTCGGATAATAGGTCCATTTATTATTATTTCACACACAAAGGTTACTTTTTAAAAATCAGATCTTCTTTTACCTTTTTTCAAACAAATATCTTTTTTCATAACTCACATCTGCACATCACTAATTGATTTAGTCTGAAGTAATCCAAGCAAATACATATATTGGAAAAGATCCAGAGCTAATGAGTCCAGCTATACTATGGTTAAGGGAACAATATGGATTCACACAAAGAAGTTGATCTGTGCAATACTGTACACTAAATTTATAATAATGTATTTTTGCCCATCTTCTTTTTTTTTCCTTACACATCCCAAAAATTTTGGGTAGAAAAATGACATTTTTCACTTCCTGTACATGAAAGTATATGCTCTTTTGTCATGGTTTTATGTGGGGGGGGGTGGGGGTTCTGGTGGCAGGAGAGGGGCTTTGCTCCCTGTGACCTCCCTGGTTTTGGAAGCGGGTTAGACTTGGTTCTGGCCATCAGATCGGACTCCCATCCCCCTCGGGGTTGAGCCAATCAGCACCTCTGCGAATTGTCCTATTTAAGTCGGGACAAAGGAACCGGAAAAGGTGCTTTGCCCAGGAGCAAGGAGAGAAGGGAGGAGGGCACTGCCCCCACTCCCTGGCTCCCGGCCGGGTGGCTGCCTGCGTCGGGCCGGCGCCACCCACTGAGGATAGCAGCGGCGGAGCCAGCTGGGGAACTCGGGGAGCACCCCACTCCCGGGGTGCCCACTGGGCTGAGTTCACCTGGAGAGGACTGAGATCTGAGAGAAACGGCTGCATCGACACCAGGTCAGTGAGGATGGAACAGGACGAGGTGTTCTGGAGCTGAGTTTCCCCTGCAGCTGGTGGTGAGATGGCGGGCGGCCTCCCTGCAACCAGGACGGCCTCGGTGGTGTAGAGACCCACTCGCAGCCCGTGGAGAGAAGATGCCTAAGCCTGAGGACGGTCGTGTTGGGATGCACGACAAGGTAGAGAGGCATCTGGAGTCTGCGTGATGATCCATGCTGAAGCGAGTGGCTACAACTCCCTAAGAATCCGAGACTGTGGTAAAGCCCACACTGGGGCAATCCGATGGGGAAGGATTGTTTCCTGTGGGCTGGACTCACACTGGAGAAGTTTGTGGATTTTTCCTCTTGAGTAGGGGATCCACTGGAGCAGGGGAAAAGGGTGTAAGGACTCCTCCTCCTTTAAGAAAGAAGCAGCAGTAACAGCACGGAATGAACTGACCTGCACTCCCCCAGTCCATGTCCCCCTGCGCCACTGTGGGGAGGAGGTAGAGCTGGGAGGAAAAGGAAAGGGGGGCAGGAGGGGGGAGAAGGAAGGTGTCGGTTTTAAGATCTGGCTTTGTTTCTTTTTATCCTCTCATGTAACCGGTTTTGTTTCCCTTTGTCCTTTTAAGTAACCGTCAATAAATTGTTTTGCTTTGAGAAACCCAAGTATGTTTTGCCCAGGACCATGGTTGATGGGTGCTCCCTCTGTTCTTGTCTCAACCCTCAGTCCCTTTATTATATTTTTCTCCTCTCCACTTTACTGGAGAAGGAGAGACTGTGTGAGTTTTAGTTGCTGGATCAGCCTAAACCCACGACATCTTTTCAGAGTTCTCTTTTTACTAGGAATAATTTGGGGAAATGTGGAGATGCTGGACCATCAGAAATGCTAAATAGATTAATGATTCACATACCTTTTTGTGTTACCTGTGCAGTACGCTTTCAGTGTGATCAAGCGAACTATAATGAGTCACAATGAACTTTCCTTTTGAATTTAATAATTACGGCTGGTTTCAGCTTATACGTTTGATTAAAGATGCTTTATGTCTTTCATTGTTATTTTAACATTTATACAGTGCTTTACATCTTCAAAGCACTCTGCTGACATTACCTTATTAGTTCTTGCAATGCTTAGATGCAAATTTCAGTGTGCTTTTACATCACAGTCCCACTTTAATTGCTATGTAAAGCTGCATTAATTATATTTATAATGGGCCATAAAAAGGAATGTTTAGTAGGAAAGCCACTGTACCAACAATTTGTGCAGTACATTTCTTAAACTATAAAATATTTTGGTGTATGTGATACTTCAGATTTAGCTCAGTACTGAACTCTGCTAATGAGAGTTTCAGGCTCGTCCTCCTCTAGCACAGCACGATGAGAACAAGCCTCAGTGAGAGAATATCAGTGCTGTTCCACTACTTATTTTCATTGTTGTCCCAGTGGGACGTCTTTTGCTGAGCTTGCTGGGTGAAATGGAAATCATTGCAAATGCTATCATTGAGCTATCAGCACTCAGATTTCACCCACTGAAGGCAATGATCAGCACAGGAGCACTGGCCTTGCTTCCTCCCATGTTGCCTCCAGAAGCACATGGTCATGGGCCCCTGCGAAAGCAGTGTTGCCCGCTTTCATGGGGATAATCTTGAGGACAGTGCTTTTTCCCTGTGAACCCTATATAGTTAATTCTTGATTCCACAGTTAAGTTTAGTGAGCTTGTGTTTTTCTCATAAGTTTGCTTCTCAACTTCCAGTGTCAAACAAAATTTCAGTCAGTAGTTATTTGAACTTTTAGCTGTTGCTGCTTTTTCTTTACATTTCTTCCCATTATATAAACACACCACTGAAAGCAGTGGAAGTTTCTTTTAATGTCCATTGATAACAAATATTTTTTGTTTAGATTTGTAGATTCTTGCATTGCTGAAACCTATGTATAATTCAAATACGTCATCCAGACTGCATAGCAGCTTGGATCTGTCCCACCTATTTGATGTCTCTGAACAACAAATGAAATACAGTTGTCAAAAAATGGTGTCAAATGACCTACAGCATTTAATGTTAACTTGCAATGAAAACACTTCCTCCTTGTTGGTTCATATAATTATGAATTCACAATTGAGATTGATTTCATATGCACTGATCATTTACAGGCACTGAAGTGAGAAATTTAAGTCACTGCTACATAACTGAGTTACATAGCCTCCCTTAAACATGCATGGCGTACATTGGCATCTCTTGGCAATTCCTGCCCTTAGTTACAGGAGAGCCACTCCTTTCTGTCACCTAGTAACATTTTAATAGTCAACATCAACTCAGATCTCCTGAGCTAGAGTTTGATTTGTCAGTGTGCGGAATACAGTACTTTTTTAAACGCTGCTTAGGCTACAAACACTAAACAGCAGAGTAGTCTGAACCAAGGACAACAACTCGTGGAAGTGTTTGAACAGAAAAAAATTGTAGTCATATATTCTAAACATAAAATGGAAATGGCTGAAGGCGAGATTACACTTGAAGGAAAATCAGGCCAACTTCTGGAAAAAATCTGGCACCTGAACTTGCTAGCAAGAGATATGCTTCTGAAAAGTGATCTGGATAATGAAGGTATAGTAGAGTATGTGCTTAGACTGATCTCTTTAACAAAAGAGCTGAGCAGATCCCTCGGCCAGCAACTGGAGAATGTTTCGGAAAGTATTCAAGACACCTGCCACTTGCTGAGTGCTCTCCATGACAAGCACAAGGAGTTGACTGCAAGTCCAGGCAAGTATGGAGGGATTTACCTTTAAACAGAATCAACTGGGTATAGTGGATGCTAAGTTCTGCCATGTGATAATGCTGAGGGACCTTGCTTTTAATTTGTTAGTATTTCAGTATTTGGTCATTCATTAGATCAAACTAATTCATATTTCTACAGTTGTATCACACTTTTCAAGTCTGTTAAATGAGATTCAATATGAGACTCATAATTCTCAATACATGATTATATATATATATGTACATGTATAAAAATAAAATTAACTAAACAGAATTGTTTCAATATTTTATATTTTGGTAGGTTTATCTTGGCCAGACACCAGATGCCCACCCAGCAACTTAATCCACCTCCTCAACAGGGCTGGGGGAGGAAATAAGATAGAAAAGCTCGTGGATCAATATAAAGACAGAGAAATCACTCATCACTTACCTTCATGGGCAAAATGGACTCCACTTTTAATTTATTGCCAGTTGAAATAGATTTGAATAGTAAGAGACAAAGGCAAAAAATTTAAAAACCACTTTTCCTCTACACCTCCTTTTTTCCAGGCTCACCTTCGCTCGCTCCTTCATTCCCAACTCCCCTACCTCCTCTCTGTCCTGAGGGGTGCAGGGGGATGGGGAAAAGGGGTAGCAGTCAGTCCATAACAGTTCCACTCTGCCACTCCTTCCTCCTCATACTTTTTGATACTCCACCATGGATTCTTACCACAGCCCATAGTCAGGAAAAGCTGGGCTCTCCACAGACTGCAGTTCCTTCAGGGAATATCTACCTGCTCCAGTGTGGGGTCCTCCACAGGCTGCAGAATGGATATCTGATCCAGTCTGGTCTCCCGTGGGCTGCAAGGGAATCTCTCCTCCATGCCTGGAGCACTTCTTTCCCTCCTTCTCCTCTGACCTCTATGCTCACAGGGCTGCTCCTCACACTTTTTCCCTCACTCCTCACTGTTCTCTGGTGTTCTTGCCCTCTCTTAAATACCTTAAACACCTCACAGAGGCGGCCCCGCAGCCCCCGCTGCCAGCGCCTCGCCACATAAACCCAGTGCAGGTGGAATACAGCTCTCTACAAGTAGTGACACAGTTAAAGAGATGACAGTAAAAATAAGAAAGACTTCTGCCATCTTAGTGCGCAGGTAAACACACGGAACTTCATTTCTTGCATTTGTAACAATGACGTGGATATAACAGCAGTGTTATTTATTGTGAGGATCAAATCCAGATATTTGTTCCTGAAAAAAATGCAGGATCATTTCATGGCAAATGAAACAACTCTTCTTGCTCAGAAACAATATCTTAGCACACATTCATGAAAGTAGAAAACAAAACTAATATTTCTGCGTTTCATAATGGCCTAACAGCACGATGCACAGACAGAAACAGAGAGGGACTCCTGGCAGAAATCTTTAGCTATGCCCGTGTTGATGAGTCTTCGTTCCACAGGTTTATAAAGTGTCCACAATAATAAAATAACATTTTTGTTAAAAAGACCTGCTTCCAGGCTCCAAGATCAAGCTAACTTTACCCTGTTGGCCTCACAGCCTATGTGATTTTTTTATTTTATTTTTCCTGATTTCTAAGATTTCACTATCATTCTCCTTCCAAAAAGCTACCTTTCCTCATCTGACACTTTCCCATAGAAATCAGCAAAAGGATTTGAAGACAGCTGCATGTAAACTGCCATTGTTTTCTAAAGACGTGTTATCAAACATGAAAAAAGCACAGAAAGCAAGGTGTCAGAAAAGCGAAGGTGATGGGGGCTGACACAAAAGAAGGCTTATTTTGAGGTTAACCTTGTAACAGAATGCAAAAAGTGTCTTTTCATGTGACACAGCTGAGTAGTGTAAAGTAACAAGGCTGTGTATTTGCTTGGCTCTAAGCACTGCAGTATTAGAAATCTAAGTCACATTCGCAGCACAGGAAAATGTCATTATTTTGAACGACCCTGCTATCTCCAAATTTGATTTTAGGGAATTTTAAAGAGCTGTACTATTTGGTTTGTTTTTTTTTGTTTTGGTTTGGTTTGTTTTGTTTAGAGAATGCAAAATTCAGGGAGGAAGCAGGTTCATTTTGGCAGTTTTGTCAAAGCTTGAACTTTGCCTTACACTGAGACTGGGTAGTGGTCTTTTACAGCCTTATATGCAAACAAAGCTCTTTTATTTCCAATCCTTTTGTTTTATTTCTTAGCCCTGTTAAACCGTTTAGAAGTTCTTCACTATTATAAATGTGCTTCTGGAAGAACAGCAGTACCTTAGAACAAACAGTTTTTTCTTTGAACTACCTGTGGAGAAAAAATATATTAAAAATGTGTTTGCTTTTCTTTTTTTTTTTCCCCCCCAAAAATATTGTAAAAATCCAATAACAAGCCATTTGGGAACTGTGAAAGTATTGCAAAGGAATAATTTTTAGACTGAGTTCAATAAGAACTATTATTCTGAACTATACTCTTTGTAGGTTTAAATTAATCAGATGCAAATAGACGTGAAAGCAAAAGGCCTATCTTGATCATATAACATCACAGATTGATGTGTGATGACATTCAATAAATTTTTTTTTGAAGTTGAAAACCTTGAGATATTGATTTACCTCATATGACATTATTGAAAAAAAGTCAATGTAAGCCAGTGGTTTCCCATAGGACTTTTATTAGCAGTCTCTATTTTCCTTCCCTTCTGTGTCTCTGTCTGTTGTAAGTGGAAAGCACACCACAGTGTGTTTCATTAGGTACAATTTTCTTATTTGTGTTGACTTTCACTGGATTTAACCTGTAAAACAAAGCTTAGCAGGATCTCATGCAGCAAACAGAAATAAGTAAGAAATTTTCTGAGAGTTTTGCAAAATACTTAACTAATGAAGACACAGTTCCAGTTATAGAGATTGCTACCATAAGGTAAGGGGAGACCTGAAAGTAATACATCTGAAATCCTTGGAGAGAATATCTGGAAGGATTTCTAAGAAAAGGCGTAAGATAAGAAAAAAGAATGATCATAAAATAAATAGGTTAAAGATAAAATCTTACATGAATGGCACATAAGGATCGTGTGCTTTTTCCGCATCCTTCTTCACCACGTGTTTTCAGTTATATGCAAGAACAATCTCCACCATTCCTATACCTGCATGCTACAAAGTGCTGAACTTCGGTATTGTATATGTGCTGGTGGTTGTATGTGCGCTGTTCTATTCTCCATAGCAAAAATTCAAAGCTGCTAAGCATGTTTAATATTAAGCCCATATATAACAGCTTTGTTAGATACCCAGGTGTTAGAATCTTGCAGGATTCAGTTTGCTCTTCCCAAATTGATTTGACTATTATTTACCAATTCCTTGCTTTAGATTGATTGTCATTAAGAATTTAGCTAGTGTCAGATCACCAGAAAGGTATTCATTAGAGTTACCGCAGTAGTGCTTTGACAAATACGTGGCTGTACTTGAACTTGCCCGTATTCAATTCTTCAGAAATTCACTCAAACTGAAGATAAATAAATGCAAAAATATTAAATGGAAGCCAGGAAATACATTGTGCTTCGTGTATTTAATGGCACTATGGAATTAGGTGGAATTAATTTGATACATGTATAAGAGTTTTCACATTTCTGGCTAGCTTTTGTAGCAAAATTAAATTAATGGTCTATTTTTTTCCTCAGATTACAATAGAATTATAGATTGTCTGCAGAAAGTGAAGGATTGTTTGGTAAATACAGTCTCACACCTTCAAGAGGCAGAAAATAAATGTTATGCCACTAGCTGCAGACAAGATGGTGATTCTCAGATCCAGACTGCTCAAAATGCTTCTAGAGAAACAGATGTGTCTTGTTCTGAAGGAGAAGCCACAGAGCCTGTGCAAGTGCCTTCTAGTCCCAGTCAGCAATCCCAAAGAATTCCTTCCCTGAAAAAGACAGAAATTCAGAATGTTAATCAAATCCAGCCACATGAAACTAAAACTGTGGAAAAAGGCAATGTTGTGTCATTAGCTGAAAATGCGTCTGCTCGAGAACAGAACGTTAGCAGAGAACCTCCAATGAAAAAGGAAGATGGTGAACATAGACTACTAATGAACTCCGTTACAGAGAAAAAAGATTGCAATGGAAAGGATAAACCTCATGGAGGTAGCCCAGTTACCAAAAAATCTCCAGAACTGGCTTTTCAAGATGCTCTTAAAAGCAGTGGGGAAGGCCTTCTATCTGGAACACTGAAAGACATTTATGACAGAACTGTCATGAATCTTTCTGAACAGGAAAAAAAGGCAGTAGTCAAAGAATCTTCAAAAGGGATAGAAAATGAAGAACATAGACTGACAGAGCACACTGAAGACAGTAAAATGGAAACAAATCATGAGATTTGTAGAAATGATCTAATTACCTTCACATCTTCAGCACAAACATGTGGTCTTACTGCTGTGAATCCTTCCATGAATGATTCAGAAGTAGTACAAAAATCTAGCCACTGGATGAACAAAGAGTAAGCACATATTCTGCTTTTTAGGAACAGATGTACATAAATATTACTTATTAGCATACATATAAACATCTGTGGGCCCAGAAACTCAATCTGCAAGTATTGAACAGCTGCTGGACACGCACATAATAACAGTTTGCTGAAGTCTAAAGTAACTGTAACTTTCTATTTGATTGCATAAAATTTTTATGCCAGAGAGTCACAGCCCAATAATTCCCAAATTGTTGGAAATCAGTAGGAAAGGAACCCAATTAGTCAGTTTTATAATAATTTGCAAGTTGTTCTAAAATGAGCTAAACATAAAAATTTTAATGATTTTCCCATCTATTCGTAAACATATATTTTATGAATATCTGCTTATGATACAATGTAGCACATCATTATAGTACAGTATTTAATGAAAAATATAAGACATCACCGCACCCAAAATATAAAGAATATTATTTTATATTCTTTTTCTCCAGATTTCTAGTGGAAGAGAGTGATAAGAATGTACATGAAGTAGCTTGTTTTATTAAAGCCCCTGCAACTGCTCTGGAGAATCTGAAGTGTAAGATAGTCAATGACATTAGTTCCTTGGTGGTGGATGATTTTGAGGAGCTGGTCAGCAATGTCATCAGTATTGAATGTTCTGATTATGAGAAAACAATCCCTTTCCCTATCAACATTGCAATCCCATTTACTTCATGCTTCAGAGGAAATTATCGGGAGATTATGGTGAAGGTGACTGATGTAAATTTTCAATCAAACTACTTGACTCCTATTTCTTTGGATGGATATCAAGGAAACCGTAAGGTTGGTAACCTCTTATCTGATCATTGTGAAAACATCGTTCCAGGTTCCCAGTTAAGCCTCTCTGGAGCTATACAAGTAAAGTTGTCATGATTAAGCTGTATTGCACACTATGAGGGGTTAAATTGAACTTTTCTTCCTACTTTCTCACAAACTAATTTTAGTTGAAACCTATTTAACAAGGTTGTTTTTTTCACTCATAATGTTAAGGCAAGTGCTTGATCATACAATACTAATGATTGAGTGATGGTTCATGATTTTTGTAAATAAGTGTAATATGTTGCATTATTCGATAAAAGTAAAAACTTAAGGGGAGTTATTTTGCATTCAGATCACAGAGAAGTAGCACAATTCTGCATATCCAAACTCACTCTAAGAAACACAGGATGGTTTTTTAACTGCAGAAGAATTGCATTGGGCCAGATTCATCACCCAGGTTATAAGTTTTTTTAATTTCACCTCAATCATACACTACACTATTAATGACATCACATGATGACTAGAGATCACCAGATAACTGGGCATCCAGATGGCAATAATATTTAATTTATTTTCATTTCACACCTTGCTCTATAAATAACATTGCCTTCTCAAAACACTAAGCCGCTGCGAAACACAGCTTCCTTTCCCCTCAGTGTACTCTAACTCCACATTCTCTTTATGCAGGAAACCTTTGCGGAAGTGAAAATTTACAAGCTGGGTGTTTTTTCTGTGTTGTCATGCTTACGAAAAGAAACATTTACTGTTCCAAAGGTAGGACTCTCACACAAGCTAAGCATGGATTCTAGAATCTCTTTCTATTACCATCCAGAAACATTCAATTCTCCAGCACCCATGCAGTTAAAGGTGAGCTTGAAATATGCAGCATTTGTTCCATAAATCTGTTATCTGATCAGTTATGAAGCAAGGATCCCAATTATGTTAAAGGTCAGCCTGTTCCATTATTAGAAGTGAAAAGTAGTGGCAGCTCCACATCCTGTATACACAGCAAATGGTTTCCTGTCAACTTTCTTAAAATCACACAATATCATCAGCAGTCAATGATATCTCTAGCTAAAAAGAACCATCTACCTTTGTTTGATATACTTCAGAAAATACAGTGTTTTTAATAATGACATATCAACTCCAAACATCGACTGCTTGGCCAGTGTTTAAGTAAATGGAAAAATTTTTCTCACCTAGCCTTCGTCATTTGTACCAGGCAGTGCAACAGAAGGTTTTGTCACCTTAGTTTTAGGCTGAGAATAATCTCAAAATTGCTTCCGTCATAATGTGTTTCTCCTTTCCCCCCTAAAAACATTGATTCTGAGGTATAGAGAAGCTAAAACTAACAGTGAAAAAAAATCGGATTTGGAAAATCTTAGAAAGTTATCAAACTCTGACGGAGCTCAGGAGTTTCAAAACTTGAACTTGGAGCTGGAACAAAACAATCAAAATATTTTAGGCAGTAAAGATTCCAGATTTTGATGATTTTCAAGCACTTGGTTGTGCGTTATATAAAGTGCTGATATGTTGGTAGGGTTGTTCCGGGGTTACAGAGAGGAGCTTAGAGCTTCTGTGATAGTCTAATCCAATTCCAAACGATAAAGCAAGCTGTAAAAAAAACCAAACAAAACCAAAACCACACAGGCACATAAGAGGAGATTTTTTCATTTGTAAATTAATTGTACAATTGCTTTCCATATTTAGGTTCAGCCAATTGAACCATCATTGGTTTCGACGTTGAAAACAAGACACGATATGTACCACTCAGTGGTATCTACTAGTGCACTGGTTTATGTCCAGCATCCTTCAGCCCAATCATTTAACCGCTCAGTCACTATTACTCTACCCTGCCCTCCAAACCCAGAAAAAAAGAGTCAAGGAGGTGAGACAGAACATGCAAGAGCCATTAGTGCTACAGTAAAGAGGGTTGCTACGGCATACCATCCTTGGTAAGAATAACTTAACTACAAATTTGGCATTTTCAAAACATCAAAATGAATCCATTTTAACAGTTGCTGATTAATAACTTTTCATATTAAAAATGAGCTAGCTCCTTAGTACAGTCTGCTATACTTAGGAACATCGTTAGAAACACTAGAGCAAATCCCCACAATTCTCATGCTATAGCTTCACCAGGAAAATTCATATAGCATTTGTTGTATAATCTTTAAATATGCTGATCCACTGTATTTCTAGCAGGAGTTGGGATGAAAAATGCGTGGGTTTTTTCAGCAAGAAATGTTCTGTCATTTTCACAAAAGCCAGACCTTGAACATAGAGAATAACCATGTCTCAAAGCTGCTTTGATCATTATTTTACCAGTCGGTGGTTTGGCTACGCTGGCCTTTTAATTTTCCGATCTCTACTTCTACACATTCCAATGGCTACCTGAGTCAAAATTTCTGACGCAATGATTTGGAGTAGGTCAGTTTAGTGGTAACTGCCATACTAGATAAAGGCCCAGATTTTTCCAAAGCACTTACTACAAAATTTCTAAAACGTAGACCTTTTGGAATGGGTTAAAAAAACATTAAAACATGGAGACTACTTAAAAAAATCTCAAATTCTCGGGCATTAATTGGCAGTTCAATAAAATTTATCCATCATGTGCACACGGATAAGAACAAAACTTTTTGGTGGAAAAAAAGGCCAAAGCTGACCTCATCTATTTTGACAGTCAGTAAAATAAATGGTGTTTTTACCATCGCACACAGGAAAAAAAATCAATCTGAACTTACCGTTTGATTGTTGTTCTTCCAGTTGTGCTACCATGGGCAACTTCAGTTTCAGAAAAGCTTACTTTCTTGGCAGGGACTAGCCTGGGAGAAGAATCAGTTTTGAAGCACCCTGTATTAAAGAGTTAGTTTATTCCTACTGTGCTAAACATTATCTTTTTCAAAATTCATCTACATGCCAAGATTATGACTATCTTGAAAATAAGCAAAGTACAGATGGAGAAGGCAGACAATATTCTTGTTTTCCAGTTCTGAAAACTTCTCAGATCATGTGTTAAAGAGCTTACACTCACACTGGTCTCCATCTTCACACTGGACGTCTCCACAGTCCATCCATGGACTGTGCATCCAACTTTATCACAAACTTGAGGTTTGGCAAGGGTGCCCATGTCAGTTTATAGAAGATTCAAATTTCATTTCCTGTACCAGAAGCATTTCATTGTGTGGCAGTACCCTCATGGCATCTATCTGTTCTTAATATCAGTCTACATGGCACTTTAGATTGTCAGCCAAAGCACATCCATGAAAAGACCATGGCTTGATTGCTTATTTCTACACAAATTCCTTAGAAAATGATGCCAAAGTTTTCCTGTATTTGCACGTAGGCTGAGGCTGTATGCTTGAGAAATGCTCATACTGTGCTATCTGGACTATTTTTTGGGTTTTGGATTGTACATCAGGTGTGCATTTGAGGTGAATGGGTTATTCACATCCAGTTTTAAAAAATGGATAAGGACAGGTGTGTGTGAGAGGAGAGTTATGGGCTTTGGACAAAAAACACTCATGTTTCATTCATTAGGATAAGGGGGGTTGGAACTAGATGATCTTTGAGGTCCCTTCCAACCCTAACCATTCTATGATTCTGTGATTCTATAAATTAACCAGAGCATGTCATGTCACAGTTGCTTGATTCTGAGTGTGATATCAAAATAATCACCTGATTTGAATAGAAGTTACTTTTATTTTCTTTGTTGAAACAGAGAATGGATAGCAGTCATGTCTTATTTTCTAAATTCCTTTGTAGTTACTGAGTAATATTTTATTCTGGAAGAAAAGTTGGGTTGGGTTTTTTTCTCTTTTTCAGGTATCTACTTCTAGAGAATCTAAATCTTGATGAATGACTCAAAAAGAATCCATAATAATTATTGTTCTTGATATTAAATGATATATTAAACTACATTCATTTAGATAGAAGCCATTCTTCCTTTTATTTTCTCCTTTTTCTGGAGAATAGGGAAAAAAATCTCATAATAATTGTATCACTTACGTACTATGGAGAATAGTTTCAAATGTAGATTTTCAGCAGGGTGGGAAAAACACATGTAGTCATCAGGGAAAGCAGACAGGAAAGCAGAGATACCAATACAAGCTTACTCTTTCTGCAGGATCTATTTTTATTATATTTTTTCCTATAATTCCTTGGCTTTCCAGGGCTGTGAGTTCTTCTGTGAGAAAATATGGGGAGAATCTCAGTGATACTTTGAAATTATTAGGTCAGAGAAACAAAGAAGAGAGGTGGAAGGTGTTTGATGATGTTACTATCCAGAATACATGGAATGGGCTTGTGTCGTTTGAACTAAATGAGCATTTAGAAAGGTAATGTATGAATAATTTAATAAAATCTTATTTACTAAAATATTTACTTCCAAGTATCAGAGATCAATGAAAATTAGTAGAGTTAAGAAATCATACACTATTAATTATTAACTTGCCAGCATCTCTTCATTCTACTTTGCAATATAAGATCATTTAGATTTGTTAGTCATAATTACAGAAAAGATAAATTTGTTTAAATACTTTTTCATCTATAGACTGTACACAGTTTAATATATACAAAACTTGAAACAGGAAATGCAGTTATTAATCTTAATTTGAAAATGTGATTTAGCTCTCTAAGTACAAAACTGTATTTTTTGGAATTTCTTATTAGGAAATAGGATCTTACTTTCATCTAAAATCTTTATGTGTTTGAATTCATAGATATAATGTCAATATACTCCACAAAAGCAGACAGATTTCCACCCTTTCATGTGTTGGAAACAGGAATGAAAAGGAAATAGCAAAAGGTCCATTGAAAACTAAGTCCTGTATTATTTTATGTAATAAATTGTTAGCAGTTGATAAAATGATTAAAGATAGAGCTATTTATTTTCTTGCCTTCTTTTTTTTTTTTTTTTTTTTTTTGAATACAGCTTTGTTGTCATTCGCCTTTCGTTCCTCTTGGAAAACACGTATCTTCTCCTCTTTGCTCAGGCTCTGGAAGAGGCTGTTAGTAGCATAATGGCTAATGTGATACTGTATCGGAAAAGAGAAAACCCGAATAAAATAGTAGTTTTGCTATCTGCATCCAAAGAATTGACCTGCAAGCTTCAAAATCTCCATGAGGAGGGCTACTTTGGTCCCCTAGAACCCACGCAGCAGTTCTCATTAAGGGAAGGAGAGCAGATTCATTTTAGATTTAGAGGCAATATTTTTGCTTCAGGTAAGGTATTTAATTCAGGCATCTGGATGAACATTATCAATCACCTCAGCTGTTCAGAAACATTGTATGTGAACATGGGTAGATTGCAGTTAGTCACAGCATATTTAGTTATTTCGATGTTTTATTTCTTGCAAATTAAAGATGCATGGAACTACATGGGAAACTGATCTAACTGAAAAATAAAATGTACTAGATGAATAAGATCCTGAGCAACCCGCTCTAGATGACCGTGCTTTGAGCAGGGGGGTTGGACAAGATGATCTTCAGAGATCTCTTCCAAACTCTGCCATTCTGTGAAACCTGGTCCCTCAGAAACTGCTGGTATTTTATCTTTTATTTCAAAAGGACAGGATGCTATTAATAGCTGTTTAATATAAAGAATATTTGATAGGGATTAAACAAATACCACACAAAAGAAACAGTCTGCCATTTATTTTATCTATAAATTCACTTAAAGTGAGCAAGATTAAACACTGAAATCCAGGGCAAAATGTTGCTTTTTGTGAGTTTCACTATGAATTGTGAGTGAGCCTTTTCCATTAGCAGCCTCAAACATTTCACATGGTGGCTGCCATTGTTCAGGGGTTTGTTTAAAGGCAGAAGAGATAAGAAGCCTCAGAAAAAAAAAAATCACCCAAAATTACATATAGTCTCTTCTGTCAGTTTTAGAAAGAACGTAGAAATGTATATTTGGCCCTCTGAACATTTTGTACATGAACTCTCCCATTGAAAATTCCATCTACCCTAAAGAAAGTATTACTCTTCAAAAAGAGAAGTCTCTGATCCCCAAGGAATGCTTGCTTATCTATGCAAAGGATAGTGTTATAGTTGCATGAATGAAAATGGAATTACAAATCCTAAAAATGCATCTCTCTGCCTCCATTCATTTTGTTGTTACAGATAGACAGACATCCATCCTGAAAGCATATACTTCTAATTCCATTCACAACAGTGTTTTAATTTTAATTCCTCTTAGTGTTATGTACTTTATCCTCTCCTGTGCTCCTTTGCAACTTGTAGGACAGCCTTTGCCCCTTTTTGCTCATGCCAACAGTTCAGGGGCTAAGACAGCTAACTATGAAGACATTTCAACTACTGAAGCACTCTAACAGGAATGTTTGAACCTCAGATATTCAATATAAAGTAATAATAGTGATAAAGAACAACCAAATGTTATGTGATTAGCTCTATTTGACTCATCCTAATAAATTACTTTAGATGTCACGCATCCAAGTACTGTGCAAAAAAAAAAAAAGTTGTGGGTTTTTTTTTTTTTTTTGCATGGACTGCAGAGAATGGAAAAGATTTTGGAAAAGTCTACAGGCTGATATTTCATTCACAAAGAAAACCCAGGCTGGAGCTCCAGATTAAAGAAGTGGATGAATTTGGTAACCACAGCTCACCTCATTACAAAGGAACAGCAGTGTTTTACAAAATTACCAGAGAGATGATAACCAAGGAATGGGAACAACCCTTGCCATATGGTGGATATCAACACCAGTCTCCACTGTGTAAATTAGCACTAACATTACCAAAGGTGAGTTTCTCACTTGATAATGTTAGGGATCTTTCCCATTTTCTCTTACCACATATTTACTAGGCAAAAAGATCTTGGTATGATTTTTGCTTTACAGATACATACAGGAGTCACTGATGGAGCAGTTCTGATCCATCTGCAATGTGCAAATGCCCTCATAATTTCTCTTAGCAGGTGGGAGGGATCCTCATCCAAGCGTGAGCATGGAAAAAAGTGTTTAGTAGAAATTTTTCACCCATTTGTTCTTCCAAAATGGTATGGCCCAGAGAAATTATTACTTAAGTTTCAGTTATATACTTCTTGTATCCTTGTCTTGGGAGTGCAGAATTGCAAATTGTAGGAGCATTAAATGGTTCATGGAACCTATCTTTCTCCTATTGCTCGATTCTCCTGTTATGCACTACAGCCATGTGGGCGGTTGTCTCCATCCCTGTTGAAAGATATTCCTACATAAATTAATCTTTAATATTCCTGCAATGAAATCTCATTGTATTATTTCAAGGAGCCTAGCTATCAGCACCCTGTATCGTACAAAATGCTGCGGCTAGACTACTGCTATCAAATTTGTATGCATATCAAAATATGTACAGTAACACTTGGTCTAAATCTCGGCTGACAAGCAGTAGCATCACTCTCTTTTGAATTTAATTGACTTCATTCTTCCTTAAACTATCACCTGTAAAAACACCTTTTACTTCATAAGCATACCTCTGAATTTCTCTCTCATCTTCGCTCTCTCAAGTAAAAATTAAGAACCGTTAAGTGCAGAAGATTTTAAATGCAGATCTTTTTTAGTGACAAACTCCATATAAAGTAAGTTTTCTTTAGAGAATCATATGCTTTCAAGCACTTTACTTTTCCACAGGGCAAGTGTTCCATGCGCAGTATTCACAGAGAGGGAAATACAAACTCTTGAGGTCCAGTGGGATCATTAAAAAAAAAAAAATTAAAAAATTCTGTGGCACATCCTGGGCATCAGTTAGTTTTCTTCCATCCACCTGCTTAGTTTCCATCTTGTTGTTCCACTTAATTTAATCTTACTGAATAATAAGAATAAGATTTAAAGGATTGAACTGCATTTGTATTAAACCACAAAGAAAATTAACAGGTGTCTTAGTGGTGTGTTGGCATATATACTCTTACTGCTATATATATTAGTCCTTAAATGTTCTATTCGGACTTTTCAGAACAAATATTTCTGACTACTCTTTTTCTCCTACTAAATTTAAGGCCCTATTTCCTCTTTCCTTTTTCTAGTCAGTGGTGTGGGTGACATTCCCATTTTTCTTGTGTGTTAGTATTTATTGCATTTATGTATGTATATGTTGCATTTAATTTACTTTGTGTTTAAGTTTGTCCTGGAGCTCCTTGTTCATCCATGCAGGCCTCCTGGTGTTTCTGCCCAACTACTTCTTTGTTGGCATGCATCGCTCCTGAGCTTGGAGGAGGTGATCCTTGAATATTAACCAGCTTTCTTGGGCCCCTCTTCCCTCCAGGGCTTTATTCCATGGTAATCTACCAAGCAGATCCCTGAAGAGGCCAAAGTCTGTTCTCCTGAAGACCAGAGCAGTGAGCTTGCTGTGCACCCTCCTCCTCACTGCCCTAAGGATCTCAACTTCACCATTTTATGATCACTCCAGCCAAGGCTGTCCTTAAGCTTCACATTCCCCACCAGCCCCTCCTTGTTGGTGAGAATGGGGTCCAGCATAGCACCTCTCCTCCTTGATTCCTCTATTACTTGGAGGAGGAACTTATCGTCAATGCATTCCACAAACCTCCTGGATTGCCTATGACCTGCTGTGTTGACCTTCCAACAGATATTGGGGTGGTTGAAGTCCCTCATGAGGACCAGGGCTCATGAATGAGAGGCAGCTCCTATCTGCCTATACAAGGTCTCATCTGCTCCGTCTTCCTGGTCAGGTGGCCTGTAGCAGACTCCCCCTATAACATCACCTGTCCCTGCCCTCCCTTTAATCCTGACCCATAAGCTCTCAGTGGGCTCCTCATCCATCCCCAGGTGGAGCTCCATGAACTCCAGCTGGTCATCAACACAGAGAGCAACACCTCTTCCTCGTCTCCCCTGCGTATCCTTCCTAAGGAGCTTGTATCCTTCCAGTCCAACACTCCAGTCATAGGAGTCATCCCACCACGTCTCCATGATGCCAATAAGATCATAGCCCTGCAGGTGCGCACACATCTCTACCTTGTCTTGCTTGTTCCCCACGCTACGTGCGTTTGCATAGAGGCATTTAAGTTGGTCTCCTGATGAAGCTGACTTACTGGCTGGAATCCCTTTCTGCTGCTCTTCAGGTGCTCTCAGCTTGTCTTGATCAAGCCTGCTATTATTCCCCTCCTCCTTCAAATCTAGTTTAAAGCTCTGTCAATGAGCCCCGCTAGCTCATGAGCAAAGACTCTCATTCTCCTTTGAGAATGGTGAATCCCGTCTGGTGCCAGCAAGCCTAGTGCAATGTAGGCCATCCAATTATTGAAAAAAAAAATCGTGGCAGTGACACAATCCACAGAGCCACATATTAATAGTCTGGCGCACCTGTTTCTTCCAATGTCACTGCCCATAACTGAAAGGAGAGAGGAAAAGATCACCTGTGCTCCGGATGGCCTTACCAACCGTCCCAGGGCCCTGAAGTCTCTTTTGATCACCCTTGAACTATGCGTCACTTCAGAAAATCAGTGTTGTAGCATCTCACAAATAATTTTTCTTTTGCTTCTGGAAGCACATTTCAAAGGAGTCAGAATCTTCGTTAAATGCAAATATTAGGCCAAAAAAACTATCAAAATGCTTGAAAGTATTTGTGAGTGAAATATCTCTTTATAGAATGAAGAATAGCATCAAAATAACATCTTCCCTTATGTTGCAAGTCATCTTAGCACACAAGATGTTATAATTTGCAGCAGTTGGTGAACCCTCCTACTTTTTAATCTATCTTCCATCTACCCAGCATAATTTAAAATTGATAAATTTAAAATTGGTAAGTCAAATTTTTAATAGAGAAAAATTCTTCTTTAATCATGTAATCATAGAATCATAGAATGGTTAGGGTTGGAAGGGACTTCAAAGATCATCTAGTTCCAAGCCCCCTGCCATGGGCAGGGAAACCCTTCACTACAACCAGGTTGCCCAAAGCCTCATCCAACCTGGACTTGAACACTTCCAGGGATGGAGCATCCACAACTTCTCTGGGCAACCTGTTCCACTGCCTCACCACCCTCTGAGAGAAAAATTTCTTCCTTATATCTAGTCTAAATCTGCCCTCTTTCAGTTTAAATCCATTGCCCCTTGTCCTGTCACTACACGCTCTTGTAAAAAGCCCCTCTCCAGCTTTCCTGTAGGCCCCCTTTAGGTCCTGGAAGGCTGTGATAAGATCACCCTGGAGCCTTCTCTTCTCCAGGCTGAACAGCCCCAACTCTCTCAGCCTGTCTTCATAGCAGAGGTGTTCCAGCCCTCAGATCATCTTCGTGGCCCTCCTCTGGACTCGTTCCAGTAGCTCCATGTCCTTCTTGTGTTGGGGACTCCAGAGCTGTACACAGTATTCCAGGTGGAGTCTCACAAGAGCTGAGTAGAGGGGCAGAATCACTTCCCTCGACCTGCTGGCCACGCTCCTTTTGATACAGCCCAGGATACAGTTGGCTTTCTGGGCTGCCAGCGCACATTGCCGGCTCATGTTGAGCTTCTCATCCACCAGCACTCCCAAGTCCTTTTTCCTCAGGGCTGCTCTCGATCCATTCTCCGTCCAGCCTGTACTTGTGCTTGGATTAATAATTTATCAATTATAAATTAATAATTTAGCTAGTTCAGTTATCATCTTTATAAAGCATTATGAAAGCTAATTATTTTACTTCAGTGAATGTTTAGTAAATTATACACAACATATACATACATAAATGCAACAAATACTAACACACAAGGAAAATGGGAATGTCACCCACAACACTGTCTAGAGGTACGTAACATTCATTAACACAAAGTTATAATGTTGTTCACTGTTTTGCTCTTCGTACCTTCTTCCAGCCAAGTAAATTTCAAATTCCATACTGAACAAACTTACAGAAATTTTAAGAGCAAAAAATACTCCCTTTTGGTTTGTTTGCTGACTGAAAGATAGGAAATAAGAGTAGGAAAAATGTTTGGTTTTCTCAAGAGAAGATGGCTACTAGCAAAGTCCCACACAGATCCATGCTAACATACTAATCAGAAACCTTTGAATAATTAACTGAAAAGTCTGATGACAGTGCAAAACATTCAGAGTACTAAAGTTATCTGTCACAGAATATGATCATACTGAGCAACTAGGAAATAAACTAGATAATTTAGATATAGTGTTTTGTTGGGGTGGAAGTACATATGTGACTTTATTCTGATAGACTCCTAATCACCTATTACCACTCAAAAAAAAAAAAACTTTAGTAATTTTGCTCTCAGAAAACTTCCAGAGCATTCATCAGCAAATAGAAAGGTAAGCAGAATGTTCTAAATTATTAAAGAACAAAAATAAACCCTAATATTATGCCATATATCTGTAAGGCATCCACATCATGACTTCATTCTGCAGTTCTGGTGATAGAACTCAGGATTTGGAAAAAGAAGAAAGAAAGAAGATGGTCAAAAACGTTGAGTGGTTCTAGGTAGAGGGACAATATGTTGATGACAACACTTCAGGCAGTTTCGACAGAAGTTGAAATATTGTATGCACTTACAAATATTATGGTGGAACTGAAAAGGACTGATTATATCCCCTTTCACAGGATATCAGAACAATGATATTGGTAAGTGGCAGGTGTAACCAGTAATATAAACGAACATGCTTTTTACATCCAAAAATAGCGAAGGGTAAACTCATTTTCACAGGATATTTGCAGCAGTTAAAAATGTGGTTTAGCTAGAAAAGGAATTGACCGGAAGAAAGAACCATATCTTAAAAATAATGATCCAGATGCAACTAAATGCCAGAGCAATGAAAATGAAATTCTAATTACTTACTGTATCTTATTATATGTTCTAAAATCATTAACAGCATTGAAAGCACTGACAGTAAAAATTAACGTAAGAACTTTTATCTTGTATTTACTATCCGTGACCTGATCAACCTATTTGAATCAGATATAGCTTTGCATTTAGCTGGGCTTTCTAATGAATAAAATAAATAGAAGGAAATAGTGGAAATTGGATGAGAAACACAGTTATGGAAAAATTTAATGCACTAATTATACAAACAACTACGCCAGCCATCTGTCAAATGCAACTGCTATTTACTACTTTATTAAAGTACAAGTCTTGTATTAATGTTCATATCATATGAACTGAGACTGGCACTGTCCATAATTAGTCTCCTGCTGATGCTGTTAATATATATTGCCAAAGGACACAGAACTCTTTGATCACATTCCTGTGCGTAGACATTCACTCAAACAATGATCCTTCAATTTTTCTAGTTTCTATCACTTGTATACTACTACAGTAAGGCTGCCACAAATCTCACAAACATATCAAAAGATAATGCTCAGTGTTCATATCTGACCTATCGATAACGCTGGGTTGTTAACAGTATTGCTCACACTAACACAGCTACTTACAGAAGCTACTTACTTACTTACTTACTTACTTACCCCAGTCACCACAGCAAGGCTCCTGTGTCTTAATTGTGAGTTAGTTGACTCTCTGAGTTGTAGCATTGTTGACAGACATCTCACTTCTTGCCAGTATGCTGGGGGAGACTTTCATGGTTTGGGAATAAAATCCCAAAAGTAGCAGTAAATGAAAGGCAAGAACAGTAAAGACTACTTACGTTTCTACTACTTTGTTAAGTTAATAAATATCTGAAGTTCAGTTTAACCATGTTAGCTCATTAGTTTTAATATACATGGTATCACAAATACTCAGGGTTGCCAGTAACAATAGAATTTTGCTTAGTGAAATGAAATGAAGTTTTGGCTTTTTCTACTTTTTTACCAGATGATAAAATTAGAACCACCCACAATGCCCGGTTTTGACTGTGACAAAGACAGATGGAATCTTTTTAAGGCAGCCATTCTGACTCATTTTCACTCATTTCTGTGAAATTCCCACTTACATTTCTCTTGAATTGTGAAGAGAAGACAGTAACTATATAGATTATAAGTCATTTTTATATGTATGTGCCCATGTTATCCACTCTTTTACAAATATATTTCTGACAGCAGTGAAAGTAGTGGTTGTTTGCTTTGTATGAAACCGTTCGCATCAGTTTTCAGTTTACACATGCTACACTTGTACAGAAGTGTGCTGATCTTCACTAACGGTTCGTATTTATGGGACTTTCATTTCCTCAGCATTAGAAAACACTGGTTGGTCAAACCTGTTATTTTCAAAACAAGTTAAATACAGTGGATTAGGTTCTGATGTTAAGCATGTGTAGGCATATCAGTAACATTTCTACTAATTTTGAAGCACTTGTATTTATGTGAAACTGGGCTAAAGAGTTTAAAAGGTTAATTTCTCCTTTTTCTGTCTGTCCTGTTTGATATGCTACTAGAGTCTGGTCATGTCTGAGAGGTCCATTTAACAGAGCACTTCAGTATTACTGGCTGAAATCGGAATGCTTTGCAAAAAGAGATTGTTGTAATACATACAAGCATTATCAAATTACTATTCTGCTGAAGTTTTATGTCTAATGACTGTCTAACAGCAAAATAGCATGTGATCCTCTGCTTCAGAAAGGCAGTTGCTCAGCTAATTGAAGGGCCTTCCACACTGGAAAACTGCTCTGACCGCTGAGAGTATTTTACTTACGCTGTCAACCAGAACAGTAGGGCCACATTCCAGCGCAGCTGAACCGTGGGCGAATTTAGCGCTTCACCACAGATACTTAATCTTTAAAGGCAGATTTAATGTTTTAGATCTAATGCATTGTATATTATTACACTATTTCTAGACAATACTCATTTTCAATTCTTATCATTTTTACTACTATTTTAACATTAAGTAGCATAAAATGGTTCAGATGAAAGCCAATGCATGGGTAATTGAGTTCATCTACGATAACTTTGAAAATCTCACACACACCTTTGAGGTGCTAAATTCTCATTAATGAATGAAAATAAGCTTAAATATAAAGGCATAATTAAACCAAGCCGAAGACAGCTGAGTCTTGGAAGAAAAACAATGCCCCCTTTTGGAAGAGCTTTATATTCCCTTTATATCGAGGGCTTTTTTTAGCCATGTTATGCTGTCTTCACAGCAGGGCACGTCCAGTAACAGAATTGCTGTAGAAACACACAGGACAAGGCAAATTCAGATCTCAAGATGAGTACAGCACAGGACGGTTTTGCACTGCCAAGCGGTTCATGCTGTGTGCGTCCTGTCTACACTGAAACCCTCTACCAAGATGACTGAGTACAGGTCTGATGAAAAGTTGTTTAATTCACAGGTGAATAAATAACAGTTATGATTATGTTGACCTTTTGGATGTGTAGCTCAGTACATATGAAACACTCCAAATATGGAACCATACATAAAGTCTGTATTATAAAAGTATTTAATATAAGCTCAGCAAGGTTCTGGCTCAGTACGCCCAGTGGGAAAAGGAGAGTAGTTTATACAGTCAGAGTTTCATGTTTTTAATTCACAAATGGAACAAAGAATCTCAGTGACTAAACCTGGAACAAGTCTCACAGGGAAAGTTGTGCATAAACAGCCAGGTAATACAGCTGAATGTGTGTGACAAAAGTAACACGGGCACTAAAAGGAAAATTACAGCTTTTAACACAAAAAGAGCTGAACTTGATTTGATACAAATTAATCTCTTCTGTTGCTCAGTGCTTATGCAAGTAATTTCTTTTTCTATATGGAGTAGGGAACAACACTGAAGCCCACAAGACCTTCCTCTTTCTCAGTCATAGGGAAAAGAGCACAAAGTATTTTTTTCTTTCTCTCCAGTGTTTAGAGGAAGAAAGAGAAAGAATTCTGTACTTTCTAACGGAACTTCTCTTTTGAGTCATTCTCTAATGATGATTTTTAATGATTTCTAATTAAAAGTTGAACTATGTAAAATAAATAACAATAGCTACAAACTTACTATGATTTCTAGACCTAGCAATAGTACTGCGTGCGTAGAAACTGTTATTTTCCTTGAAACAATATGGTATGCCCATAGTTGTAATAAGAATACAGAGACAGCAAGTGCAGTATTCAAAATTAGAATCCATTTCATGTACGAAGGAAAGTTCCATGCAGATTTTTTATACACCAGTTTCTATACAACAGTCATGACATAATGCTACTGATCAAACATTTGTAAAATTTCATAATTATAGACTTCATCCATTTAGTGTAAACAGACTTAGTTTCATTATTTTAAAAGCTGTATACTGATTTATACCTGCTGATGGTGTTAACTGGTTTTCAATAATGAACACAAATCCTTTATGTAGGTAGAGCCAATCTTAAATGATGATTTACTGCAATCCACTCCCATATCCTGCACCTCATCCCTTACTCATTTAGTCGTTTCTCTTTCCTCAACACATTTTCTTTGATAGCATGACAAGTTGATCAACCGTCCACGAAGCACAAAAAGAATTTATTCTGATTCATCAGGTAAGAACACATACATAATATATTAGTATCAGTATAAACAATAGTTATATTTGCTGTTTACTTCTTTTAAATGCCAAGATTTGTTTCACCTATAACTGACATTTTAAAATGCCATATTCAGGAACCAAAGTAGCTAACGTGTTAAAAGATATTCAAAGAAAGAAAAAAAAGTTATCTGTTTATCAAGAAATGCAAAAGCTCTTGTAAGATAATGTGGTGGTGCGGTGCTTGAACACCATACAATTTTCTGTATAAGGAGATTCAGTTTGTACTGGGAAGCTTCAGTGTAACTGATGTATCAGTTACAGGAAATGCCCAAAGCCTTTCATTTGATTGCTAGCTTTCCCCGTGCAGTTCCAAAAGTTACAGGTCATTGCTGAATCTGCTTTTGACTAAATTCACTCCATGTCGCAGTGCGGTTACCAAAAATTGCATTAGAAATAAGAAGTGACTATGTTTCCATTAAAGTAAAAACA
Source organism: Tauraco erythrolophus (assembly GCF_009769465.1). Taxonomy (NCBI): domain Eukaryota; kingdom Metazoa; phylum Chordata; class Aves; order Musophagiformes; family Musophagidae; genus Tauraco; species Tauraco erythrolophus. The sequence goes on from NC_141469.1 coordinate 45,881,083, forward strand.
ACCCATATTGAGTTGGGGAGTTCATCCACTGAGTCTCCAGCTTCAGAAGGCTTTTCAAAAGAAAGAAGGATTTACATAGCAGAAGAATAATGCTCTTAATTCACTAATTTTTGCCCTTCAGAGGCCCTGTGGGACAACTTGCTATATTGGCTTGCAGAGGAGCTTGCAGAAGATGATACATCATTGCTTGCTTTAAGCTTACCTGTTCGGCGGAGCGTACTTCAGCTTGTTAGGCTCAAGTGCCCGGATAATTTAACACACCAGATCTATGAGCTGCTTTGCTGCTGGAAAAAGACCCTTCCAAGGTCGGCTGACAAACAGCAGCTCCTGTCTCGCTATTTACGGAAGAGTGGCAGAAGTGATCTTTCAGAAGAACTTCGTTTTAAGTGGCAAAATAAAGTGTTCACTTGATAGAATCACTGGCAACTAACAGCCCAATTTCTCTTCTTTCTTGTTGAAAGGTGTAAATATTTCCGTGATGTATGTGGATGAACAAGTGACAGCGATACAAACTGCTTATTTATTTGTTACTTTGCAACCTCTTTACTAAAGCAAAGTATAATAGCAATGCCCTTGCTTGCCAAAAGTGAACATTTCTTCTGTGGAAAAGTGAGACATTGGAAATATAGGTATGAAGAATTATAGACTGGTCCGCATAGGTTTCTAAGGACTTTAATAAGTTTGCATATGCCATACATACGTAATTGACCTAGAGTTATATTTCTACATACTTTAAACACTAGGAATTATTCACCATACTTAATCAAAATCTTATGAATCATTCCATGATATATGGATTACTTTACATCCAGTAATAATAGCTACCAGATTCTTCAGATTAAAGCATAATAGATTGTTATAATGTACAGACAGAGGAATTTTCTTCCGAATGTCAGATTTGTTAGTAATTAATCCCGACTTTTATGTTCTCAGTGAATGTTTTTATCCTTCTGAATGTCATAGCAGATTTCAGTGTTACCACTTGTGAATATCTAATCTGTTTCCAGAATGTACTGGATTTCTTGTCTCACTTTTAGCTATCATGGTAATGTTTATTTTCAGGTTACCATCAAATTTGGAAAAAGGAATACTTCTTCATGTAACTTTTAAAATATATTGCTTTGACATTTTATTCATTATACTGAGTTCTTGTATTGAAGGTACAGATAGTAAACTAGGTGCATTTGTGCCATTCCCTAGCCAAGTATTTTAATCTCTAAAAACTCATTTCTTCCCAGAATGCTAAGACTAACTTAATTTTTAAAAGTCAGAGCAATAGCAGGGTTAGACTTTTATAATTGTGTTTCTGCTGAAATTACATTCTAATTTACAGTCTTCAGTTATTTGCTCCTATATTGTAAGGAGCAAATCCTCATACAATACATCAAAAATTTCTCAGAACACTAAACTTTGACATTTCTGTTAAAGGCACAAAGTAGCTGACAAGTGCCAGTGAATCTCACAATTCTGGGAGAAAGGTGACTGCTTGGTATTTACACATAAAAATATCAATTTGTGATTACATAGCCTGTCACATCTGTGTGATTTCCCTACTGTGCCAGCAATGTGCAATAGATGCAGCAAGTTCAAGTCCACCTCTGCATACTTAACTTTTAGTTACTGTTATTTTTCTGGATTCAATGAACCAATTTTCCTCTTTCAAACCCTCCGCCATTTTCATAATATAATATAAACTTTAAATATTAATCTAAATCTAAAAGTTATTAATCTAAACCTCATTAATTTTTAGACTATTTACAATCATGATATGTCTTGCTGACAAATCTTAATTGTGATACATATTGTTAGTCTGGATATTTTATTTTCAGAGGCCATATGTTTGCAACATTTCCAAATCACTACTATAAATGAAAAAATTGCATTGCAAAAGAAAAGATAAATAGGAATAGTATTAATTAGCTTGATTCATCTATTCAGTAACGTTTCATCCTGTAGGATTATCAGTTTTTAATTGTAAGACAGAATATATGAGGAATTTAACCTGTTCACTGTAAAATAAATCATTCTTTCTTTTTAATTTTTTTTTCTATAAATAAAGATGCTTTTAAAATGTAAAATGGCTTATTATTAGCAGAAAACGTTATAAAACTTTTCTCAGTGTATGACGATACTACAAGTAATACTGGAAATATTGCAATGAATTTGTCTTTGTTTATTCCATCTAAATTAAAAGCGTTTTATTACAACCACCAACATTTTGCCACAAGGTGGCCTCTGTGTCTAACAGAAACGTAACGCCTGTTTCACATGCTGAAAAATATGTGAATAAAACACTACTAAAAACTAAAAGCCATCAATAAAAACCTAGATACTCCACTGTACAGTACCACTAACATTAGTGCAAAGCACCAAGAGTTGTGGGCTTTTTGGTAGCATCTACACAACGGGAACAATAGCATTCAGCCTCCTCTTCCTAGGAATTTGAAAAAAAAAAAAATTTTTTACATTAATAGTAAAATTATATTAAATTTGCTCATGTTAAATGCTCATTTTTAGTAGTAGCAAACACTAATCAAGTGACTAAATAAACCACATATTTTATTAAATTAAGGTAGATTTAAAAAGTAACAGTAATTTTTAATATAACAATTCATGTTCTCCGAGAAGGAGGAGGAGGAGGAGTAGAAGGCCTCCTTTAGACCTGCTAGTTATTGGTCTCTTCTTGCAGTAACTCTTACTTACAGTCTGAAACTAGTAACTAGTCTTGCTGTGGCCCAGCAAAGCTGAGCTGCCTGGTGATGTGCTTCTCTGCTGTTCCTCTCCTTCCTCACCTCTCCCATCAGTTCTGCCTTGTACTAAGGCTTTCTCTGCTAGCTGCTCTAGGTAACCTTCACACCTTTTATTCCCACATTTTTGTTATTTCATCTCCTGGAAGAGCTTGTGTAGCATTGACCACACGCTTTCTCAGCTCACAAAAACGTTTTAACAGAAAAGCATACTTGAAATGCACATTTTAACAAAATATTATATCAACAACACATGCAAAACAAATACGCTTATGCCTGCCCGCTTTGTTTCATTTGTTCTAGCAGATGTCCATAGAAGTACCCTCCTTGTTTAGGTCTCCCTGACCCCAGGGACTCCTGGCAGGAGGAGGGAATAGGGTTAGGGTTAGGTTAGGTTTTCCTTCCTGTTAGGTCTCAACCAACAGATTTATATACAGATACATTTTTTAATTCCAATTTTTTGTCAGAGAAGAGATTCTTCCCCCTCTGAAGTTCATAGGCTGTAAACAAAATCTCCAAACAAAACAGGTTTCAGGTCAAAATGAGACCTTCTATGCAACACAACATCAGCAGCAACAAGACCCCAAAATGTAGCTCTTTGTGGCTAAAGTAGATTAAAAATCAAGCTGTAGCAGAATCCAAAGAGACCATGTCGAAACAGGAGGAGCAGTGGGATGTCAACTGAGACGGATCTTGAGCCTTATGGAAGGAAGAATATCTGGCTACTCTGCTTCTTTCCAAACAGCAAATGGCAGTCACAGGCTGATATGGCTGAACTAGTGCTGTGGAAAATCCAATTTCTTATCTAGCATCAAAGCTGTCATTTGCTTTCCATTCAATCAAATATTGTCTCCTAAATGAAAACGTATCCTCAGTGGGATTTAGTCTCACTGAACTGCAATCAAAATGCAGGAAACGAGGTCTATGTGGGACAAACCTGCTTCTGTGCTATGGGTTATTATTGGTTGTTGTTGTGGTTCAGCCCAGCCAGCGGCTCAGCTGCCACGAGGCCACTTGCTCACTCCTCTCCTTCGGTGAGGTGGAGAGGAGAAAAACATAAAGAAAGGCCTGAGGGCCGAGACAAGAACAGGGAGGATCACCCACCGACCATGGCCCCAGGCCAAATGGACTCAGCTTGAGGACAAATCAATTTAATTCATTAACGGTTCATTCAGAGAGGATAACAAGAACAGGAGAATGGGTAATGGGGGGGGTTGCAGGTCAGTTCATCACGTTTTGTTTCTGCTGCTCCTTTCTTAAAGGAGGATGCCTCTACACTCTTCTACTGTTCCAATGGATCTCCTACTCACGGGACAGTCCACAGACTTCTCCAACGTGAGTCCTTCCTGCAGTATGCAATCCTTACCCATCAAATTGTTCCAGCACGGGCTTCTTCCCCGCAGAGTCACGGCTTCTTAGGGAGCTGCCACTCTGGTGTGGGGTTCTCCATGGGCTTCAGATGCCTCTCCACCTCATCATCAGTCTCCATCCAGCAGCAAACGAAGACCATTCTCTACAACCTCCTTCAGGCACAGGCATCTGCTCCAGTGTGGGCTTCTCCACAGGCTGCAGGGTAGTCTCAGCTCCAGCATACCTCTTCCTGCTCCATCTTCACTGGCCTGGTGTCTGCATAGTCCTTTCTCTCAGATCTCAGTCCTCTCTCTGCTGCAGCTGTGCTGGGTCCAACAAACCTCAGCAGTCCAGGCAGGACGAATCCACCCAGCAGGCACCTTGGGAGCGGGGCACTTCAGAGCTCTCCAAGCTGCACCACTGCAGCCACCTCCAGTCGGGCAGCGGCAGTCCAGCATGGGCAGCCGCCCGCCTTGGAGGCCAGGGGAGACCAGCCCCCTGCCTCCCCCCTCTCTTCAGTGTAGGTCCAGCCCCAGTTTGGTGTCTTTTTATTCCCAGTCTTAACAGGGCATTCGCAGAGGTGCTGACTGGCTCAGCCCTGGCCCGAGGGGATGAGGGTTCTGACCAGTTTTGGAGCCGGGAAAACATTTCACAGCTCCTTACAGGGATCATCTCCACAGCCTCTCCTTTGCTACCAAAACCCCATCACGTTAACCCAGCATAACTGTAAAAAATATGCAAGACTGAGAGCAAAATCTGAGCTTTATTGCTTAGAATGGGTATTTTTTCTAGCCCTAAGTAAAAGGTGATGCTGCATATTTCTACTGAAGAGTGATGGCAACAGAAAAGGAGCTAAGATGGGAAGCCAGTTGCTCATAAAGAAATCACCTAGATGACTATAATTTGGTGACTGAATACAGAAGCTAATTAATTTAAATACTGAACAATTAAGCAGAAAAGAAAGGTACGCGTATATTTCTTTTGCAGTGTTGTTACAATATGAATTGCCAACTGTATCTGAGACTGAAGTGCAAAGGTATAAAGCAGACTTTGCATATTCAACATTTAAAATACAAATTTTCTTTACTTAATGAAACAGGGCTCAATAAGCAGGATCAATACGTTGCTGAACAGGATAAATGGTTTTAATTAAAAAAAAAAAAAAGATAGCATTTAATCAATATCCCATCCAAGCCCCTTGCAAAAACGAGTTATTTTATCCTTTCAATAGTCCTGGGAGAAGTACTGTTTTCATGGAAATTACTGTGTGTAGCAAAGTCAACTTCAAGCACAAGAGTCTCAACTTAAAAGCTGCTCCCAAGTGAAGTGGGAGGGAGATCACATGCAGAGCTGATTGAGGGGAAGCCTCAGCAGAGGCTCTTTCCAGCTCTTCTTAACAACTCATTTCAATGACCCAGTCTTAAGTGCGGTGAGCTAAACCCCTGAAAGGGCAGGGGCACTTACTGGCATAAAAGAGCCCAGTTGGAACCACTTCTTTATTTTCATATAATCTTTACTCTAAGACACAACAAAATGTCCTTGAGCATCTGTGATGCATCTCAGAAAAGCTGTCAACCAAAGAAATGCATTATCTGCAATTCCTCTGGTTCTGAGCAGTAGAGAAGCTTGAAAACATGTCTGAATACTGAATACCAGGTACCAGCCTCTTCTGAGACTCCTTCAAACTCTAATTTTTCATGAAGACGCTACAATATTTTCTCTAACGACTCTGCCTATCCATTAATTATGCGATCATTATTAATGTATCAGGAGAAACAAAGTATTTGAATGATGCTCTGAAAATACAAGGTCTCTTAATAATTCTATATAGTGTAGACACTTGGAAAAGCACAAACACACCTATTTCAGCTGACGGGAAATTGAGTTGATTCATATTGTACACAATGAATATTGTGGAGCTAAGAGAATTTAATGGCAAGTTTCCTTGTGAATAGACATATTTCTTCAGAAAGGAAGAATCATTAATATAAGTACTGGACAAACTCTAAAACAGAAAGTGCAACTTGAAGGTTATTCCTCATATTGTATTTCATGTTCTCCCAGGAAACACTCAACAGTCTTTCTCAGTCATCACTACAACATAACGTACAGGGAAAAAAAAATTTCCAAGCATGTCCCTCTCAAAAACTCAGTATTTCCAACAGCCCGTACCATTACTAGATTCTGAGAAACTGAATAACATTGCCTTAGTACTTCTATTACTTTATTAATGTTTTATTTTTATAAATATTAATTCAAAATCTGGAAATCTGAAAAGCTCCCATTATTAATACAGACTGATATGAAAACAATTTTCTCATGTATTATTATAGATTAATAATAAAGGCTTGTTATAAATTACTAATCTACTGTAATGTAATACATCACAGTAAAGCTTACAAAAATAGAAAGGCAGAGTCCATGTTTCATCCTTTTTCACTGAACAATGCAAGTATGATAAATATAAGAAAAAATATTCTATAATACAATATGCAAGTGTAAGACTTTGTCCTCATCTGTAGTTTAAGTGAAAGGCAACCTTTTGTCATTACTATTATAACTCTATTCTTCGTCTTTCAAAAAAAATCATATGCTTTCAAACTCCTCGTTACATACATTAATTCTTTATATCACAGTGAGTATATCCTCTCGACAGAAGACTTTCCAGAGCCATGTATGGGGTCTTACATGCCTAGATCTCACTGATCTTTTTCTGTCCATAGATAACCTACTGCATCATTGTTCCCATTAAGAATTTATGGGCTGTAGCTCCCCAAATTAAAAAATTATGGCTCTTCAACTTGTTACAATACTTTAAAATCAATACATAACCTTTATCATCATTGCACTATATTTAGGAGTCCAATTTTGATATTAAGACTTCCAGAAATATTATCACCCATATTAATTTTGGCCTTTGGTCAGAGAATGGCCAGAGGAGACTAATTACATATCAGAAGCTGAAAGAGCTTGATAGAGCTGGAAGGATTCCAGCTGGAATTATTAGTATTACATGCCAGCATTACACTGCAAGTACCAATTTGGTCAGCAGATGTCGGAGAAGAGCTTTTGCAAAGATACTACTACCAGTATTTTCAAACCTGAAATCAATCTATAAAAAGTCGCTTCAGTAAGATAATGGAAGAGAAATTCCTGAACATTGTGTGTTATTCACTTGTCTCTTATTGAGTTCCTCCCGAGTCTTTTGAGTTGAAGGGATACAAATCATTTAAGGTGAGTGCTTTCTTTTGAGTGTTAACAGCAATACTTTGTTAAGATCCATATCGATGCCTGAGGAATTAAGTAAAAGAATAATAATTTAAAAAGTGGTATAGAATCAAATAAATAAAAATATTTTGGAGTATTTTATTTCTAGAAAGAGAGAGGAAATTATTCTGTACTGAAGAAGACGATAACAGTATCAGAAGAGTTTACTGTTTCGTACACTTCTAAGCATTTTAAAAAACTAGCAAACTTTTCAGGGTAAATGAATAATTACTAATGGAGATAGCCAATTTATGTTCTCTTTTTTTTTTTTTTCTCTTATGGAGTTTTGATGAAATGTCATTCCTTAGAGAAAACAAGATGCTACAAAAAAAAATGGACGTTTTTCTGAAAACAACTGTCAAGCATTAAATTAAGTTGATACAACAACAGATTTTACAGTACTTACAAAACTAAACCAAAATTATTTCAAGAATACTTTAGCTCATCTCTCAGTTTACACACTCAGAAACTCTTAAAAGTGTTAGATTTTTGTCAGTCTGCAAGTAAACCCGTGAAAGCCTTCTGCCGTTAACTACATGAACATCTTCTGAAATCTTCCAGAAACAAATGCTTTCAAGAGCTGCGCATTGAGCTGAATGGTTTAGAACAAAACAAGGAGGGGCAAAACAAGGTAAAATTACATCAACTCAGCATGCAGCTACTATGGGTTTACTGAACCATTTCTACTCAATTTGTTCTGCCCTTAGACTTTGCTTGCGAGTAGTCTTTTTGATTCACTCACTACATCCTGTATAAGCACTGTGAATTTTTAATCAAGAGCTTCACATATTTCTCATCATTGCCATGCCAAACGTAAATACAATCCCAGTATATACTCAGAAAATATTTCTAAGAGGGGCAGCAAACTGTCAATAACAGCCTAAAAAAGGTTGAGGAGATCTTTGCAGTGTGGTGCGTAGTTCTGCTCATGTACGTTCAAAAAGAATGAACTTAAATTGCCAAATCTCTTTGCTGAGCCCTTCTGCAGAGAAGGAATAGTTAAAAGATTGCACAAAGAAAGGATCTCAAAAGGAAACTAAAAAAAAGCTTTTCTAGCCAGAAAAAAAGGAAAACTGTGGATGACTTTGAAAAATGATTTTCAGTTACATAAACACAGTACTGGTTCCTGAATATATACACAAATACAGATGGGGAATGAGAAGTACTTTCCTAACCATCACAACCTTCCAGCAGGATTAATAGGACAAAACACCTAAAACATTTTAAAATGCAGTTTTTGAAGCTCATGGAAGATTTTATAAGAGCAGTCTTCAACACTGGAGAACTGAAGTCGCAAGGAGAGGAATTCTCTATCCATTCTTGTGTTTCTAGATTATACAGACAGTTATAGAGTATACAGAAATTATCAACATATCCTTTATACCAGCTGTTCAATCCACCTCATCCTCATGTCACTCCTCATCACGATACAACCTGTTTACACGCACAGACACACATACACGCACCTAAACTTGACAAGCCAGTACTAGTTCCAGTTCATGTCTAAAAATATATGAAATTAATCTGATTTATGTTTTCATGGCTGACAATAAACTGCTGTCAAGTCTTTTTCTCTTTTCTTTTTCAGTGACTGGTAACCATGGCTACACTATGTAATAAAGTTAAGTGATCCACAATGCTGCAACACAGAGGGTGTTTATTGTGACTAATTTTGTTATGAAACACCAAGAAGATAAAACTAGTAATTCAGGTTGAAATGGAAATTAGCTACTAGTTAAAATTTTCCTTATATTTTAATAAAAAATGCATGATTTGTTGAACGGTATAATTTCTTTTCCTGAATAATTTATGACAGCCAGTCTGTCCCATTGAAATGTTCATATTAATTTTAATGAGCTTGTCAAAGCCATTCTAGCCATTTTATGTTTAATAGATTTAGCTGAGGTAATATTTTAACCCCTTACTTCTTTTAAATGACAAAAAATCTGTTTGATACAAAGTAGCTTTAAAATAACTTTTTCATTTTTTTAATTTTTAGATACATCTATAGTTCATTCAAATATTAGTTACATTACAATTCTCTATACTACATTTCATATTGCCATATCAATTTTAAATTGGTGGGGAGAAGGAAAAGTGTTTCAATTGCAAGTTTTTGGAGGTAGTATTTACATTTACATTAATGTTTTTTTTATGGTTTAAAGTCAAGGTAGCTAAACATTTGCATCTTTTCCTTGAATACCTTCTTCACTGCATTCCTGCTGGGCCTCTTGGAACACCAGTATTTACCTGCAAATCTTTTGTTATCTCTAGTTACCCGAGTTGTCCCTGCCAGGACTAAACTCTAGTGTAAAACATATGAAAACTCTGTTTAAGAACTAACCATAGCAGTTTTGTGTAGAAATGTAAGGAACAGACAACAAAGATATTATTATTGGTACACTCAAAGACCAAGAACCTGCATCCTTCAGCTGAAACATGATCCAGCTTGGATTAGGTGACTCGTTTTTTTTCCATGAGAATTGATCCATTTCTATCAACTATTTCTGAAATATAGAGACATTTTAACAACTGAGTTAAACTTCCATATCTAACACCCTTGAAAAAAAAGGACAAAGAGCTAATTTCTACTAATTCTTATTTTATCTACAAGAAATTAATTCAAAATCCTCTATCTGTGCTAGCTTCAGAACTGCAGTCTTAAAATCTGAGGCCAAGTTTTGTAGACAGTATCTACCTCTAGCTTATTCCTCTAGCATTAGCTTTTAAGGTGTTTTTTTTTAAATCAACACATAAATATATGATGTTAGTCAATGATGAAGAGAAACATGAATGTCTAGGATCTGAAGACTTACTCAGCAAATGGACATTCTGTTAACTAAAAATATGTGAGCAAGAGCTCTATTAAAAAATCATATTATATAGAATATTAGTCTGAAATTGTAAAAGATTAAAAAAGGTAAAAAGATTAAATTAAGTACAAGCAATGAGTACATTTTTAGATTAAGTAATATTGGAAAGTGGTCACATAATTGATTAATACTACTTCAGTTTTAACAGGTTTGGTAACACTTGGTACATGCTAAAATATCAGAAGTGAAAAAACACTCCAGATCTTTCTTACAGTAGTGGTCCAATGTTATGCTCAGCAGTGGAATTTGTTCAACAAGGGGAGATTCTTAAGAAGAGAAGAAATATCTGTGGTGGAGGAAGGACAGGACATGGTTATACTGCTATACCTGCAATTCCCAGTATCCATGAGGATGGTGGTTGTTGTTACAGTACAAGCCATAAGTACTTGAGTTTTTAATTTTTTTAAATTTATCTAACGGTAGGAATAGAACCTGCTTCCATTTGTACTAAAGTTCAGCTACTGTGACTGTGAAACAGTATAGAATCTCTCAGTAACACTAAATAAAATACTGCTTCCTTGACAGATAATTTATTACAGTCTTCTAAACACTTGAGTCAGGGAGAATAGAGATTACATGGAACAGAGAAAAATGCCTTGAGAACATGCTTTCATGAGATGCTTCAAATATGCATATACTGTTATAATTATTTTGAAATTAAAAATATGATAGCATGCAACGGGATGGCAAGTACAAGAGGGAAAAACATAGATGTATAATAAGTTGCCATAAAAGAAGGTCTTCCACAGGAATTTTGAACTTTGAATCAAGGAAAAAAAAGATCAATTAAAGCGTGCAGTTCTCCCATTTTCTCTGAAGAATTTAATTTATGTCTTACCATGTAACTTCTAAGACAAAAACGTTCGAGTGAAATCTTGCAAATGAGCTTGTAAACCACAGCAGAAGGCTTATTTTGGCAATTTTTACACTTGCAATATTTTTTGTAGTCTGCTAAAGCACAATTCTGACTTATTTTTTGTGCTTATAATTGATGCTGTCAGGGCTTCAAAATCTGTTGCCAAATACCTTCTTTCACTATACTCAAAATTTTGACGGAATTCCAGCCAACTTCATTTTCTGCAATGAGTTTCTCTTTGTAAGGCACGTTTGCAAATTAACCACCAGCGTTTGATGAATCTCAAATACTACAAAACCTCTTTAAGTCTTACTAGATAACCAAAATTACAGCAACTCTGAAGCTGCAAAACGAGAGCGCAGTTTTGTGACTTACCTTAAAACAAAACAAAAATCACTGTCATCTGAGAAAACTGAGATTTAGAGATCCTGGAATTTGATTTTCCAATGCATTGAAGACACTTGGTACTTAGGGACCAAATACTAATTTAATTTCTGGTCTCTCATTGTCCATCCAAGCCTCGTGTTCACAGGAGAGTGGTAATGCTGTGGAGCACAGTCTCAGTCTGTAACAATAACTGGGAGCCTGGGCAAACTCCATGTGCCTGTGCGAGCTGGATTCATATTTGTTTGCACTCCCATAATATTACGAAGAAGCCTGAAAAATTTAGTGTCTGCAAGAAGGAAGCCAGCATTTTTATTTCTTTTTGTACTCATGGCATCAGTGATAGTAAGAAGGAAGCATTTTAGAACAGATTTTTTGTTAAGGTGAAGATGTGAAAAAATTATAAAGACCCTAAACTGTAATTGCCACAATAAGCCTCTGCTAGGGACGACAGTGAAACTCTACAGGCCTAAGATTTCCACGTGGATAAGAACATCATCCAGCGGTACATTAGGGTAAAATACAATAGCCTAGAATATGGCTAGGCCATGCTTCAGAGCATAAACCATATCACTAACGGCTTTGCATTAGGAAAATATGACATCACAGCATGCTATAGTAATTCTTTCCTGGAGCAACAGATTATGGCCACTGTCAAATTAGAGCAGAGGGACGCTGATCCTATGATGCGTATCTGACATTCCTGATTTCCAAAAAGACATAGTGAACATGTAGTTTCAAACACTCTAAAACCAAAGCTGAACTACTCTATGTTTTGTACATCCTCTTACATAGCCAGACAAGTACTATCATTCAGTTCAACATTTCCCTCAGGGAAGTGGGATGCTACTTGTGGAATAAGCTGATGTATAGTATCTGCCATGCCATCAGGTCTGTCGTTTAGCATTTGGTCTGTAGCATCTGCAATGAACAATTTTTTTCTTTGCTGAACATTTTGCCCACATTGCACCTCACAGAACCAGTACAAAACACCAGTATGGTTTTGCACATCAAGATTGCATAGTACCGGATATGCTTTAAAACAACAAAGTAAAGGCTAACATAAAACCTTAACTTTGTCATATATCATATAAAAAATAACTGTAATTAAAGAAAGTGGAGCAAGGAGCATCCACTGTAGAGTGTTAGTGTAAAGCTAGCCAGTAAGTTAATCTTTAGGAGGGCTCAGAAAAAGAGAAGGAAAGTCCTCGGGAGAAAAGGAACTGCCTAAGGGATAATAATTGACTTGGAAAAAATGCCTAAGGCAAGAAGGAAACTAGAGGAGCATAAATACAAATTAAGATGATGAAGCAAATGGAATGTGACAGGGAGCAAGGGGATAAAACAATCAAGGATCAAATTCTATTAAACACTTTCACTGATGTTGTAAAATACATAATAAAGAACACGCTCTAAAAATAGTACATGACACCAAGACAGGAAAGGTTATAAACACATCATCAGAATAAAAAAATGACCTTAGGAAAGGTATAATGGAATTCAATGCACAAGTATTATATTTAGGAAAAAGAAATTAAATTAAAAAATTTAGGAACAGGGGAACAGGTGTTCAGGAATAAGAATTTAATTTTTTTTTTTATTATTGCTATTTGACTATTTGACTGTTGAAAGTAAGCCTTTTAAATTTCAAATCTTATCTGGAGTGAGCAATTCTATTACATTTTTATTCTGAATAACTCAAAAAAGTCTTCTCTTCTGAGAGAAATGAACAAAGCAGTTAAGGTAATAAGTTTCCTTGTTCATGCAGAAAAGAACTTGCTTTATGGAAAATTCTATGAGCAAGTCTAATCCCGCCTCTTTCTGACAGTAACAATCACTTCAACCTTATTTTACATATCTTCGAATTGTCTTGTTCAAGCCAGTCTCAAAAATCTAACTGAAAGCTTTATTTAAATATATATGTTTATATGGTGGACAACTGTAATCGGGTCATCATATGACACTGCTGCAGATTACAAATGTTGTGCCTCTGACAAAAATTCCTTCTTCCTGGAATCTTCTCTTTGAAAATACAGCATCTCTACTGAAAACTGCAGTGAAAAAGGCTTCTTCAGATGGCAGTTCCATCCATGTACAATGTCTCTTCCTACAGTGTTGCTCTTAACTTCCTACCACTGCTACTTAAGGGTATAAACTAAAGCTTGTGTCTGGAGAACTGATTACTCACTACTCTGCAGTATAGACACAGAATATTTCTATTTTGAACCCTCCTAATCTCTCAGCACTGTCCCAATTACCCTGGATGCCAAGATTGGCATTGGAAATTATTCACTGAACAGCTCAACCTTCTGCTGCTTCTTAAGAGTGATACACCCTAGAAACCCTACTTCTACACATAGGAAAATTTAACATCATCATTAACATCATCTTTCCATGGCATGATGCAGTCACTTGGCCTGTTCAACCCACTTCATACTCTGGTTGAGTTTAATAAGATGCCTGACTCTGCAGCAGTTGCTTTGCATCTTTAGGCAGTGTTCAAACACTTGGTATGGGAATGAATGCTCCCTGTACACCAGATTATATATATGTCATTCGCAGTTCAAAATCAAGCATCTTAGAGCACTTCCATATTTGTCACCTTCACCTCAAGCTCTTGTTCCCAGGTAAATCTCAAAGGTTTTGGTGAAATACAGAATGCTAAAAAAAAATCTTAGTGAATAAAAAGATGATCTAAAACATTACATTTATTTATTCCAAATAAAATCCAGCAAATCATTCCCCAGATAGCAGTACCAAAAAACCCACTCATTTGCCTCATTTGAGAAAATCATTATCACTAAAACACTAGCAGCTTGGCCAGTGATAGTCACATGACAGAAGTAAGGATGTCCTTCATTCTTTTTATCATATACTTTAGACCTATCTCAGAAAAAAGATCGGTTTTTAGGAGAACCTTCCAAAGGAAATAAACTGTTTAGAAAAAGATATTAAATATTGACAGATCTTTTAAAAAAAACAACCCTTCAAACAAAGTTCTTGTTCAGAAAAAGAAACAAGAATTCCAGAAAAAGCAGCAAAGTATATTTACTATATTATATTTTTATATAAATATATATTTATATAAATTTATATATTCCTGATAAGCTGATACACATTCAAGTAAATTTAAATACTCTTTTCAAAATTCAGGGGGCATCAATCTATACGCTGAGTATTAATTATTTTGGCCTTTTGCATAATATAAATCATGTGTAAAATCCAATATCACTTAGGGAAAGAGGTATATTAGATTCAATCTTCTAATTAGAGCCTCTGAATTTCGCAAAGACTTTCATATATCCTTTAGATGCTGATTTGCCACTGTGTTCAAAGGCTTCTTACTATTAAAAATGTTATGACTTCATTAACTAAAATTAGTGAAAGGATGTGATAAACAAATCAAAATTGATCATATTGTATTATTAAAATAAAATCATAGCAAAACTAAATCACAAGCAGATGTAGAAATTCACTTGAATATGAGTTCTTCAGTCATCTGAGGACCTAGACTATTACAAACTATTTTATTAATTGGAAGCAAAACAACACAGTCGTTAGAAAAAATTAATCCCAATAAGTACATGAAAGATAAAAATGTCCAGGTGACATTGTTCTTTAATTTATGAATTAATTCTTGTGTTATTTACACAGGTACGCCTTTGGTATTTTGAATGTGAGGAATGGATGTCAGCTTACAAAAATATATAGAAAAATAATTTCCTATCTACTGTAGGAGTGAAAATACAGGTAATTCTTGTTTTTAAATATATAGATGATGCAACTATGTTCACTGAACTCTATTTTGTAGGCAAAACATACCAGGGACCTGCTAGTTTTTAGACAAATAAATTTTTCTAAGTACATTCTAGCTACTGAGTGCATGAAGATATCAAACTATGTATAAAGTCTGTTGTGGGTTAGGCCGCTCCGGCAAACAAACCGCCACCCCCCCCCAAGTCGTTGACTCACCTCCCCCAGCCCCAGGAATGAGGGAGAGAATTAAAGGATAAATGGGATACCCGTGGGTTGAGATAAGAACAATTTAATACAGATGATTTAATACACAGGATAGGTGCTCACCACCCCCTCGTATGCGAAGCCCATCTCGTCCCGAAGCTGCAATCCCGGACGAACGCGAGGCCCCGAAATAGAGAGGGGCAGAGAGAGAGAGAGATAGTACTCCGAGAGTGGGAGTACTGGGAGAGAGAGAAAAAAAGAAAGAAAAACAATAGAGCAAAAGTGCAGCAAGCGCGAAAGAGCAAAAGCGGCGAAAGAGCCAAAGCGCAAAAGCCCTTCTTCCCGGCTGACCCTCACTTTTATACTGGGCATGACGCTGCACAATATGGAATACTAATTGGCCAGTTTGGCCCTCAATCTTAAGTTCCACCACAAATCACAAGGGGAATCGTGTCCCCCTTGTCCCAGCTATGCTCCCCCCTTATCCCGCTGTGCTTCTGCACTCTGGCACACTGAAAAGTCCTTGGAGTCTCATGTCCAACCACAAACATCAACTTGTTATCAACATTCTTCTCAGAGGGAGCCTCTGAGTAAAACCAAAACACGGAGCTCTTCTAGCTGCTAAAAAGAAGAGCTAACACTGTCCCAGCTAAATCCAGGACAAGTCCAATAATGAAAGTATAATAAACCTTAAATTCTTAGAAAAAAAGATAGAAGGAAGTGACAAGTAACCAAGATTCCCTCCATTCACCCTCCTCTCTTTACCCCCTTGCTTTAAGACTAGTTGCTTCTTCTGGAAGGTGCATCTGAAAAACACTCGAAGGGTCAGTTTGATTTGTAGCCCTTGCAGTAAGTGGGACTCTTTTGCTCCTTATGTAACAGGTACTTGCATAGAGGCTACATAAAATCTAGTCATCGACCCTTTCAGATTTTAACTTCCAATACAACAATGTATGAATCCTCAGGAATAAAGAATAAGGCCTGGAATTTATTCCTTTGTTAAGAAAAGAGCATTTCATGTACTGAAATCTTGTAGAAAGACTTTTTTAATATGAAAAGCCCCTAGTTTCCAGGGAAGTGACAACTCAGACTAAAGTAATTTTGAACCTTCTGGTTAAATCTTTCACCAAATAAAACATGAGACAGGATATTTTCACTTCATTATTATGTTCACACTATCATAACATTTTAGTGAACAGGATAAACAGGTATTTAAGCATCTATCTGGAATATTTAAAAAAACACCTCGCATTATCATGAGGAAGACAGATTATCTAAGTGTCATCAGTGAAAGGTCTCATGTTATCAGTATTAAGAGATTGTTGTAATTATGTAAAGCCTGATATGGGATTCAAGTAATAAGCAAGTAAAGGAGGATAATATAATTACTCCTAATCAACATGGGTGCATGGAAAATAGATCTTGTCAAATTAAGTTGGTATCATTTTTATGAAATTATAAATTCAGTTGATAAAAATCAAGGCACATACTAATACGATTAAAAGCTGAGTGAGAAATAGATCTCAACATGCAACGTAAATAGGGAATATCAACAAATGGCTATTTTTCTTTCATCACATTTTTCCAGGACTGATCTTAAATTTATTTATATTTTTACAGAGCTGAGGACAAAAATAGTTCAGTCAATGCTGGTAAATTTAGCTGTTGACTCAATGAGTGATCAAAGAAGGCAGGTTCAATCAACGAAGGAAAAATTCGATATAGTGATATGTGCATTCAGGAGCAGAGGATGAAGTCCATTCTTATGGTATGAAAGAGTTAGAGATTGCCCAAGCAGGACTCAGATAAAGGAGGCACAACACAGTCTCTTCTCCTCTGCCATCAGCCTGAATATCTAAATATTTCCCCAGAGATCTCTAACAAAGTGCTCAAGAGCCCTTCGCAGAAACAAATTTGGACCCTAGTCCCAGTGATAACAGAAGGGAGTGCAAGGAAAAGAGCTGACCCACCAGTGTGGTGGGGCAGTTCCATGGGGCTGAGAGGCTGGAAACATGCAAGTGTAATGCTCCCATATCCAGTGGCAGAAGCTGCTGTAGTACTAAACGGAGCTCAAAGCCCTGATTCTGAGTAAGCTACAGTTATAAAGACAATGGATACAAGAAGCACTAAAAGAATTACTCAAAGCAGTAGAAGACATAAAATGTGTTATAGAAAAAAAAAACAAAACACTTCAAGAAGCTCTATCTGTTTGTCTTGAAGGATAGAGACAAGTTGAGCAGCTAGAAATGTGCTTATATGGCTCCTCAGTATAATTCACCACAGAAGAACACAGAGAAATTTAGAGAAAAAAAAATGAATGTCTTTGCAAGTGAGGATGGTTAACCACTAGAACAACTACTGGGATAACACTGCAGGGGAATATCATAGAATGGGTTCTGACAGCTGCATATACACAGAAAACTGTGGTTTAGCTTCAAGTTAACTATTGTACCTGAAGGATTATGTTCTGGAATCCTAATTCCAACATTAGACAGAAAGTCATGAGGTCACAGTCTCTTCTGACTAGAGACCTTTTTGAGCCAAAAGAGCCTTTTTGTCAGCCAAGGAAATACCTTGTTTTATTTGCACTTTTTAGGTGTATTTTTCGTATTCTAGATCAGAAAATATCTTATCCCCTCCATTCTATCCCAGCTCATTTATGTGAGGTGCTCTCATCTTAAGTTGTCAGAACCTACTTTAACCTTTAGGCATGAGAACTAACAGAGTAATATTTATGTCCATAAAAATATTTTCTTAACTGTTTCATTGCAAGTCACTGGAAAACAATTTGAATGTATTGCATTAGACTATATAAAGGGTGTTTGCTTCAGCATATAATCTGGACTCAACATGATTTCACACTTTCCAAGTTCTTGGGAATAGTCAACTATAAAAAGATTTTTTGGTTTTTGTTTCTTTTCTATGTATATTGTAGAGCCACTTGTCACAGAAATAACAGACAACTCAGAGAAACTTACAGATTTGTAGAATATTTCCAGGTTACAAAGTAATGCCAGATCCTAGGAAGCAAATGTCTTCTTATCAATTAAAAATGGAATTTTATAAGAACTTTTTCTATACTTCATTTTCACTTTGATATAGTTATCTTCCATTGACTTTGAAAAGGAGTAAAACTCCCTGAAGGAAATAGAACTGGAAGGGACCTTATGAAAGTGTGATGTGCATCCTGTCGCCTGCAAGCGCTCCTAAAGGGCTGAAATATATCAGCAGAAAAGAGATAATTTGCAGTTCTAGACACATATCTGTATTATTGAGGAATAGGAGATGGAAACATATGGTGGAAAATCACTTCCTCAAGGAAGGGAATATTAATTTTCTTCTGTAGAAGAAACAGCTTTAAAATTCTCTGTGAAATTAGTTTTCTTTTTAGAATGAAACAATAGTTTCATAGATAATTTTCTCCATGTGATTGGATTTTACTTACCCTTTCTGTTTCACCACAGCTCAGTCCCTAGAACATAGCAGAGCTAACAGTCTATTTTTCTCTGTAATGTCACTTCCCAGACATTCCTCCTCCTGTGGGATAAGTCCTTGAGGATTTCCATAAGCTGTACCTACAGATACAATCTGGATCTATTTTTGAGGGGAAGTAGGCAAATATGCTCTTTTATACAAACATTTTGGCTCTTCTTAAATCATTAGAATTATTATCTGTGAATTACAAAATACAATCACAGTACAAAGCAATGTGTGGAGTGGAAGACAACAACATTGAAAGATGGATTTACAGCATAGGATTTGTGGAATTTTCCAGCCATATGAATACCACAGAAAAACCTTTATCAATAGCATGGAAACATGCGCGAAGTGAACCTATCACCAGGCTGAGGCTGAGCCATGAGCTGATGAAACTCAAGTTGTACAGCTTCTACAACTTTGGGAGAGGTTTAGCAATATATCTCACCAATAATTTTGCAGCAGTGAGTTAATCTATTATTATTGAAATTGATATAATAGAAATACCTAAAGGAACTGGAGCAGAAATCTCACTTTCCAGTGTGCTTGGAGAGCACAGCTTGTTTAGCACAAGATATTATAAGGTGATTTCAGAACTGTGAAGAAAAATAAATCTGTGAAGTGTTTAAAAAAATCACAAATACTGAGCGTCCACAGTGTTAGAGGCTTTTCTGAAGAACTACAAACACCCCTCTCACCCTACACTTTTCCCGAAGCTGCATACACACCTGGAGCAGTGCTGACGGCGCAGGGTCTTGTCCCCAGCGAGGGAGCAGGGCCAGGGCAGGCAAACCACAGCCCTTGCCAGCAGGGATGCTCGTAGTGACACAGCAGGGCCAAGCTTCAGCTGGGACATTGAATCAGTGGGTCAGGATCTAGACCAACAGGGCACAGGCACAACGTGGCTGCAGCGTAGCTCAGGCGTGGATCCACCACAAGAACCTCAGCAGCCTCAAGTGAAGGAGGAGGGAGCTTCAGCTCAGTCTTCCTAGCAGACCTGCTTGGAGCAAATCTCCAAGGATACATCTGCTTGCTCTTCCTTTCAAGGCCCTCAGCTATACTGTTTCTAAGTTGGCCCCAAGCTCAGGCAGCCAAACCTCTAGGAAGGTCAGAGGAAAATCACTCAGGGACCTGACAGTGATCTCCTAAAGTGACTCATGACTCAGTACAAAAGTTGTCTTAAGCTTTACAAAGGGGCAAGCAGCTCTATGACTGTTTTGCAATCTTTACCTTGGGCAGCTTGCCCAAGTAAGGATTGTGTGGAAATTGCAGTGTGCAGCTATACCTGTCTCCTGTAAAGGTTTTTCACTAATTTTCTTAACTCCTACCTTTTAATCTTTTTTTCTGGGCAATAGTTTTTTCTGGGCAATAGTTTTTTCTGAGGTCATGAGACTGAAGACAGCAGTAAGATACTGAAAGTTTAGGGCCACACACAGGAGGTTAAGTTCATTTATCATTTTCTTGTCAAAGGTCCTAGTTTAGAAAATGTTTCCATCAGCAGGTGGGATCTGAATACTAGAAGTAACATTGAATAGTTGCAGTTGGGATTGAGACCACTGTTTGTCATTAAGATTCTCTTAGGTCTCTTCATTACAAGAGCTCATCTTCTCAGTTGCCAAGCTTCAAATATCGGTGTGAGCATATAATTTTATGTTGCCTGAATAACACTCACAGTTAAATTTGCAGGATTGCTCAAAAGCCAGAAACCCACCTGAAGCCAAAGAGATTTCAATTTTGGACTTACAGAATACTCCTACTCTGAGAAAAGTTACATCCTAGACATCTCAAGTTAAGTATTCCTTCACCAAGTGGATTTGACATCAGTGTCTTTGGGTCTTCTTCCTTTACCATTGTATGTGATCATTCAAAGAATAGACATTTTGGGGTGAAGTCATTCACAGAAAAGGAAGCTAACAATAGCCATACTAGAGGTAGATTTTGAATAATGTATGATAAATAAAGCATGGGATCATGGGCTGTAGAATGAAGAAGCTGAACTATGAACAAGTACATTGCAAAAATAGGAAGTATTATTTTAAAACAATATTGTAATGCACACTTTCAAATGTTGGCTTGTGCTAAGGTCTTAATGCTGGAATTTGCCATTTTTGGCAGGGCTTTGCACTGAAAACTCCTCTTCCAACAGTTTGTTTAGTGCAAATGTTATTTGAACAAGATGCAGCACACTTACAGCTTTATTCTAGCTGTTGTGATTATTTTAATTAAGTTAATACACTGGGGAAGCAGGAGATGAAGCAATCAGTGGATTTGGATCACATTTCTGTTTGTTTTGTCAGACAGCTCAGCTGGTAACAGTTCTGTTGACTTAGGCTCAAATAGTCCAGCATTACTTAAGGCAGGAGATCCCACTTTGGGCCAGATTAATGACAAACAAGATATGCTCAAGTACAATAATTAGGAAATTAGAAGGAACTAAAAGATTCAGACACAGAGAAGGTACTACCAGGCACCAGACAAATTCCTTCTCTATTTAGTGGGATATTACCAGCAATTTATAGCTGGATTTTGAGTTTCACAGTACTCTTTCATCCTCCTGACCCCATTCTATAGGGATTACAATTAAACTATCTGCACATACACATTTGCCTTTTTTTTTTTTTTTAAATCTAAAAATCAAATTTGAAAGAGAATTTTTTACAAATTCTCTGACCAGCACCTTGGGGAAGAACTCTTACAGCCATGTACACGCTGCTTTATACAGCAGCAAAAGAACAAAGAAATAGAAAGTGCCTTGCAACAGAAGAAGTTAAATACATTTAATCCAAACTTGCCAATGTTATTTTCTCTCAAGTGACTAACCATGTTCCTCTGAAGTTACTGCAACCATGCAGAAGATGAGCCCCAGACTGATCTGTTGGTATCTTGAGGATCAAATCTACACATATACCAGCTGCTTGAATCACATACATAGATACAAAATTTTTCCCAGGAGCAAGTACAAATGTGTTATTTGAAGACTATTTGTAGCTCTAATCTTATAGCAGAACAACATACAACAGCACACCTCTAAGGGTCTAAACAAACATCTGCTATGCTCTATGAGCAAACAGTACCCAGATGCTGGAAATCATCTGGGAGGCATGATTCACAGTTTATGTACTAAAATAGAAATCAGCCCATAGGGAAAAATAGAGAAGCGCTTTTTCCAGGGAAACCTCTTAGAAACTACAGTGAAAAGGATTTGTCTTCTGAGCTACAAAGAGCACTGATGCCTGACTTGAGATTAGTTCTATGGTTCTATGCTTAGTTTCTTAAAATGGAATATCTATTTACATACTTTCAAGAAGAGAAAATAGAATTTGACAAATTGTTAAGGACTGTCAAAGCCACATTTGTCACCTGGACAAGAAAATATCCAAAAGATATTCAATTCAGTTGTCCAGTTAACCTGTTAGCCTCACACAAAAAGTGCTAGATTGTCATAATTTGTATCTGAAAAGTAACACAGATCTGTTACCTACAGAATTTTTGATGCTTAAGCATTTTGGGTGTTTCATTATTTTTCAACAACTAGAATCCAAACATCCTCTTTCTTCTACCCAACAACAACAACCACACTCACTTTTTAAAGAGGATCTGATTTCTCCAGTCTCTGATACATTTCCCAGGCTGCATGGATAGCCTCTAACTGCATTCATAGTACTTCATCCATTCTCTAAGCAGCCTGCAATAAGTTTCATCAGGCCTAGACTTTCAAACTGTCTGACATTAATTAGATTTTTCCTGGCACTGCTAAATACTTCACCTATTTGAAATATCTGAGCCTTCTTTTTAGCAGCGGCATCTCAGCAACAGTCACTCCATGACTAATTAGTGCACAGAGATGCTTCAGCTGCTGTGCTTATCTGGGAAGTTTTGATGGCAAGGCTGCTCCTCACTGATCTGCCAGTATACCACCTTGTGCTTTGAAACTCTATGCTCATTTCCTCAATTGTATTATTTCTGTCTTCTCCAGTTCTTCTTGGCAGTGCTGTTTTATTAGTGGTATTTGCTATTAGTCCACTTCTAATTTTTCTATTCTATTCTGGAGCCATCAGTAGAAACGTTAATGAAGATCATTATTCAGAACGGTTACTGGTGGCTGCTCTTGTGATGGTTACAGAATAGTGTAAGAAGTGTCTGAATTCTCAGGAATTTACATTTCTTTGATTTTTGTGTAAGTGTGTATGTGTGTGTGTTAGCCTTTGTTATTGTCTACAGCAAAACCAGTCTATTCAGTTTCCTGCCTGCCAGCTGCATAGTTGCCCAGGCGTATTTGTGAGATAGTCAGTGAATCAGACAGTCTAATGCTTAAATTCAATACAAAATGTGCCTCAAGACCTGCCTCATGACAGTACTGTATCATTTATTTACTTACTGACCTTCAAAGAGGTCAAGATTTTATGCCGCTTTGCTCCTCTACTCCCATGGCAGCAGCCACCAGGGGTTCTTGTAAATTTGTTGTATTGAATCAGAGGAGTCTTTCCAAAATGGGCTGGGAGTTCATACGAGTGAAGGTCAGTAGCAGGTGTGCAGACTATTCCTTTCACGGATGTGCTGGCTCTCCTATAAATGTGTGGCTGTTTTTTTTTTTTCTTTGAAAGTAGATTTGAAGCACCAAGTGTGTTCACTGGAGAAAGAGAAGATGGTAACAGCCTTGAACCCCACCCCCTATCCCACATTTTACAACATCACAATGAGGTTGATACTCCACTACTCCTGGCTGCTAGGAAGTTGACTGGACTTAGCTGGTTTTGTCCTACACAACACCCGCCAGTTCTGACATTCCTTGGGTAGCAGGAACAGGACTCTGGCACTAGGCATCAAAGCTTATATTTCTTTAAATATAAAAGCCTTTTTTTACTTTATTTTAGTATATTAGCAAGATGTAATTCTCCCTAAATCCTGGCAATTCTCATGTGACCCTTACATATGATCTCTGAGAGTCAGTATTTTTTCTCTGATCACATGATTTTCCTGTTCCATGTAGGTTATCAGCTTGTTTGGCACTTCACTGATAATAATACATCAGGTTAGACCCCAATTATATGAGTTGTCTACTCACCACTTTTGCTTGAGATGCTAACTCCTCATAGTTTTATCAATTTTTAGTCTTGTACACCTTTTTTAACTAGTTCATTCTATTAACTAGTTCCCGTAATGAATGAAAGATTGCCTTTTGAAATTGAGAACCTCACGGAATGGGTAAACAAATGAGTAGAAATCCAGCATGTCAGCTGCTCAACAGTAACCACCTGTACAGTCCATTGTTCCTGCCTAATCCCTCACTGAAAGAAGAGTAATAAACTGATCTTACTTTACAGTGTGACCATACGTACAATTGACTACTTTGCAAGTTTTCACTTGATTCCACCATAATTTGTATCTCACAGATTAAAGATCTTTTCATTTACTATTCCACTGTAATTAATTTATATCAACTCATAAACATATTCATATCATCCTGTGATGTTGTCTGCTCCTTGGATTAGGTGATATTTAATGTTGAATTTTGCTGGAACAGTCATCAGTATCTACACCTACTATGGCATTACTAATTCTCCTATCTATGCAATGCTGCAACATAAAAATTCCTGACACTATTTCCCGAATAGAATTACAGAATCATTTATTATAACAAAATGTGGCACTGGAATACCACAAAAAATCCTCAAGCTTAAGTAAAATTCTTATCAATCTTTTCCTAAAATTATATTAATCTTAAAAGATCTTTCTTTATTGCTTTCTGTCTTATATCTTCAGTAGATTGTTACAGTGTTCTTAACTCAACATCACCTTTATTTTTCATCTTTCCTCCCAGTGGAAAAAAGGCTTTAAAAGTAAGAATGATGATTATCATTCTCTCACATTTTAGTTACTCCTTTAATAAATTGTTTGATGTCATGTAATATTTCGAATTCTTCCATGTTGTTTCCTGGGAGAACTATTTCACTAAGATGGAATCCATCTAACTACTGCTTTCACTAATATTAATAACTTTTTGGCTGTACTCTGGCCACCTACTCAGGGAAATTCATCACCCATTTGTTAAATATTTTTGCCAACTTTTCTCTCACACTAGCCCTCAACTTCTCTGAGCCTACTGAGAGAAAGGCAGTTGGAATATGCTTCTTAGTTCATACCTCTTATAACATATGCAGGGCAGTGAACACACATCCAATGGTAAATACAATCTCAAAACATAATTTAAGTACACTAAGACTGAAGGGAATAAGAAAAACTTTACTTCAAATTTACACGATCACTCCTGCTCGCTCCTACCAGGATTAGAGACCTCATCAGTTCAGGCTCAGCACTGTGCAACGGTAATGATGAAGCTGCTAGGAGAGCAGCTTTAAACATGAGATAGTCTGGCTACCCCTTCTCCCAACATTGTTTAATATCACTGAACTATCCTTTCAGCCTGTGCATAGACAAAAAAGGAAGGTGGCAGGCACACAGATAGCACTGTACAGCCCTTGGGTGTACTGCAGATGTAGTTATATGATCTGTGCTCTGCATTGCCTCTGTGCGGCGTATTTGTGCACATGGTATGTATATAAAGAAGTGCAATTAATCTGATTCTCAGGTTTTCTATGCTTTCTGTGTTTATCTAAATCTGGAGCAAGTGTAACATTCAGCTGAACCTGAGGAGCAGTGTTTAAATCCAATTAGTACTCTAACGATGTAAAATTATTACAAAAGCCCCAGAGGAAGGTTAAAAAAAAAAATCCAAGTGAAGATTTTTTTTTTTTTTTAATTAAGACACTTTGCATCTAAAATAGTATTAATATGATGTATAACAAATATCTTTCAGAGATAAATATTACTGGCCAAATCTGTGATTCAATGATAAGATTATACTATTTGTATATACAGAAAAGGCATTTTAAAACACCCTTCTGGTGGCTAGTGAATACTGGAGCAACATTCTTTATTACCACATGGTTGTCACCTTTATAACTCTTGAATAAACAACAAATTTAACAGTAAGTTTAAAAGGAAACTATTAGATAGCATAATTCCCTAGTTTTTCCTGGACTTTCTATGTTAATTTCTGTAGTTGATTTATTTAATTCGGTATGAAAATTGAATTCGCTACATATTAGATCTGAGTAGGCATCTCATAAAAATTACCTTTAGTTTATCTCCTGTTTCTGCTTTTGAACTTTAGGAGCAAGCAACAATTTCCTTAATTTTCTAGTTATTTAAATTTGTACATTAGCTGTCATAAAATTTTGAATAATTACAATGACTCAAAATTTAAATATTGCACAGTGGATATTGGCTAGGTAGTACTGCTAATACTTTTGTTTTTTAGATGGGCATCTATGCATTTCTAGAAACATAACTCAGAATATTTTTAGCCATAGCTTTGAATACTGTTTTCTTAATTACAATTTCAGTAGTAATATGATTTTCAATATACCCACTATACAAATTCACAAACTTACATGCTCAGACTCACTGCAAGCTGGACCAGAGAAAACAGAGCTGCAGCAGTCTCACCTCTGTAAGGCTACTGAATTTGGCAACCCCTAACAACTACAGTGCCACAAAAACTTTGCTAACTGAAGTCCTAAGCCAGTGCAGGTGTGTAGAAACTCCTTTGAGCTGCAATAGACTTTAAATAGACCATACCTAAAGTGAAAATAATTTTAGTTTATTTAAGTTCATGGAGGAGCCTAAGTAATTTCTTAAGAAAACCTATCTAAATAGATGCATACTTTAAAAGTTGAAATTTTAGTCTAAACCAGAAGGACAAGTACAAGTGTATCAGCTATTTTTGTTGTTCAAAAACTATTAAGGAATGTGAAATATGCAGAACTATTTTCAGGGAAAGCCTTGATCTTAGGTGGAAGGCTAAGTTCCACTACAACTTCAGTGGAAAAAGAAAAACAGTGTAATTGTAAGTTATTTCCTATGACTTCTCACTCCGAAAAATGCAAATAAGAAATGTTTTGAAGAATTTAAAGGTTACGCTTTTTACTATAAGCATAACTTGTTAATTTTCTCACTGCATACTTTGTGAAATTATCAGCTACGGTGATACTTTTAACAAATCATGTATATAGGTATAACATTTCTCATTAATTTTAATAAGCTGGTGTGATCTTATAATTGCCCTGTAATCACTGATGTGGTAAATATCACTGCTGCAGGCGTTTCTACCTAGTAAATGAAATTAAATTACTTACAAAAACATTTACTGTGACTTCCTCTTTTCTAAACTAGAAAGAATTGTCCTTTCACATAAATAGAAGTAAAACCAGTTCATTACAACAGAACACTCAGCTTTAAAATCCCACCATCATTTGTTTCAGGAGGTACCACATCCTAAAAATTCACCCCTGAATTTGACTGAAGTCTCGGAGGGAAAATCAGTACCTAGCATCAAATAGTTACTCCTTAACAGTGCAATTTGTTAAGTAAAACAAGTAAAGGAACAACTCACAAACAAAAAGAGGCAACAGGGAACATGAAAGAGGAAATGAGTCAAGTATGTTTTGCTAATCACGTCGTCAATGCATTTTAGCATTTTTTAAAAGAACTCCTTCAAAATATTAAATTATAAGCATTCCTTAATTATTCATGTACGTGGGGTAACGCTGCAGGGTGACTGAGATCCTTAAATGCACTGACAAAGACTTTGGGGAAATTAAATGAAACTGACAGTTTTTCCTTAAGTGATCATCTAAATTTAACCACAAAGGTCATTTAGCAATATGCATATTTGCATAGTCATACATAGCCTCAGACAACAGACAGCTAATTCACAGATGAGTAGCTGGTTTCAAAATTTGGCTGACAAAGTAACTATTTCTAATTGATAAAGCTATGCCTTCTAGAAGAGAAATAACTGCTCTTATTCTGATATTGTTATTTCTCTGCTGTTTAATAGAAGAGTTAAAAATTCAGTGCACAGGAAGACTTTTTTTTTAAAGCATGATGGCTTATATGAAGGTGCTGCTTGTGAGAATCTGCTAGCAAGTCTCAGATGGCGCTGTGTGAAACTCTCTTTAAAAGAACACAGCCTTTTAATCTTCCCCCAATACATGTGCACTGCATTCCTGTAGGCTTCAACGTACGCTGTCAGTACGTTATACGTAACCCATCAACGCAAAAGAGCAAACTGGTGGTTTAAAACAGTGTGCGCTGAAGTTCCTCACATCTATATTAGACATGTTTCACAGGGTTATTTTGGAATAGATGCAGACTGGTTCTTGGACCATGTCTCTACCACAGTCGCAGTCTGAATATTTCAAAAGTCACAGACCTTGATTTTGTGACTGCAGGCTGCTGCGGGTGGAGACTCCCTGTCCTTTTCTCTACCTATCTCACACACTATTGTCCGCATCTGTGCATCCCCCATTACTCATATGAGGCCTCACATGTGAAGACTGTCATACAGTGATTTCATTTCCAGTAGCTGATATATTTTAATCACAAGTCAACCCATCACACTGATGTCTCCTTAGGGCTTAAAAGCTCAGTTGTCCTCCTCTCCCTGTACTCACAACTGAACATGGGACTCGGTTGCAAACCAATGGTTAAGATCTTTTCTGAACTAAAGGAAGATATAAGTAAAAGTTCTCTATTCAGCAAATTTCTTTGAATTAATAGAAAATGTTAGTTTTTTCACATCATATATTGACTGAAAAGGTAGAAATGTTTGTTGGGCTTTTTCATTACATTGTGAATGATAATATCAATTCATACTACAGGTAATGGCAGTAGCAACTGATGAACTCACATTTTTAGTCAGATAAAACATATCTGCCAGCATATAGAGTACTTGTTGGGTTAGGGGAGCTGTGGGTTTTTAATCTTAAACTTTGTATTGGAGAGCTAACAAACAGAAGTCTCTGTGACGAATATTCATTCAGGAATCTTACATTTTTTCAGTCCTCTATGATACACATATCTGCATTCAGCAAAGTGCTTATATACATGTATGATATAGCACTGTCTCAAATCCCACTACAGTCTATGGGACTTCAGAATGCAATTGCAAGTGACTACTAGATAAGGGCTACCAGGTTAACTGTCCCCTTGAAATATATAGAGGTCTCTGTACTGACGTCAATTAGACTTTGTCAACATCTACTCCTGCTAGCAACATTTTTATTTGTATTTCACAAAGATATTATGAGCATAAACTTGCTGCTGTTTGTGAGAAACTCATACAGAATGGCAATGAACACATTAGAAGAGCCTCTGGAAAAATAATTCCTACTTAAAAGAGAAAAAATATGGTTGCCTGATGGTAGTTATATCTTATCTACCATGAGACAGTAATAGATAAAAATAGATTTTTGAATGCTACGCTTTCATGAGTCTATTATGCATGTGGATAGGAAAACAGAAATACGATGGTCAACTAGAACATCAGATTGTGTCTGTATGTACTCAACTCTAGTGTGTGCTTTCTGTTGCCTATGCATTACTGATTGCAAGAAACACCTTTGCTCTGAAAATGTCTATGCGTATTTGCATTTATTTGTTCTACTCCATGGGGCTTTCCTTCTGTAAAAAGAGATTTCCTTCTCTTTGGGGAAAGGGAAGGGAGAGGGATAGGAGGAGACACAGAAGGACTGAGTTAAATGGTTGTGGTCGCACCATATCTGTAAATACTCAAAAGATTTTTTTAAATTTTGTAGATTGTTTCATTATATTATTTCTGCTAATCTCAGTGATATTGTTAAAATAGAATCTTGTACCTATTTAGTCATCTGACTGTAGGAGATTTCATTATTAGGCTGAGGATGAGAGTCATCTCTCAAATTCAACTACTGAAAATTAAGCATCTAGTCTAAATTCATCATCTGGATACTCTGAAATCAATGGAAAGAGCCAGACACACTAAGAAGGAGTTTTATGACAGATATGTTGGCCTTGGAAGATGGTTAATTGTTCTCTGGGATCATTGAGTTCTGTCCCCTGACTACAGAAAGAGCTTCATCTAGATTTCTAATATACTTATTTAAAGAGAAGTGAAATTAAATTGATCAGATAAAAGTTTTTTCTTTTTCCCTTGATGATCTGATCTTCGAAAAAATACCATGGAGAAACCACAGATGAAATAGGTAGACTTTCCATACAGTATATTATCAGTGTCAACTGTTTAAGTATTAAAAAAACCAATGTTCACTGTTAAGTAAGGAATCTTGTTTCACATGTTGACGAAATCAGGTCTTGTTACCTTCGAAGATGACGCATACTGTGTAATTCAAGAACTACGAAGCCACTCAGCATTAAGGTACCAGGCACCTATGAAATTATGAGAAACTGTCTTAGCTTATTAAAATTGGAATACTGCCAGTTGTATCTTAGCTTTGATGAAACTACCTTTGGGATTAGAACTGTCCAACGCACCCTTTTTCTTTTAAATTAAAGGGAAAGATAAAAGCAACAACCTGCTCTCTCAACAGGTAGCAGTGGAAACTGGTAGTATATAAAAATAATTCTTGAAAGATTTTGGATTCATTTGTTTCTGTATGGTTTACTAAGTGCAAACATGAATAGGACTATAACATTCAGATTGCCATTTTTAACTTTTGATAGCAAATAAAACAAAATTAGAACATCTTGGAAGGATATTGAATCACAAAATACATACCAACTTCAATTCTTTCAAGTGTGAACAAAGGACAACCTGAAGTTGAATACTGAAGTTTTCCGTAGCTTTACATCAAGTATGTAAGTGTGGGAAAAAGGGAGCAGGGCATCTTACTAACTCTAAATTGTGGAGGGAATTCAGGAAAAAGAGGAAAATCATAAAAGAGCTGGAGGATTTGATTTGGATATTTAAGAGTAAACAGTAAACGTGTGTCTGCTTAACAATTACAAAGAATCAGCTGGGGAAGACTGCGTTAATATCTTCAAAGATCAGGACCTCAAGTTTTATTATTGTTTAGAGTATATCACCAGGTTTAGATATAACAGCTCAAAACTTCAGAGCTAAGTTTTGATTTACTAAGGATGTAAAAATAATCTGTCAATACAACATTCAATAAATGGCTTTTTAGGCCCAAGTATCCACTCAAATTGTCAGTTGGAAGACCGGCAGCTAAGACTTGCTTATATTTCCCAGTGAACACCATTACATTATCTGAGACATTTTTAAACCATGATTTGCTACTGACACTGGGAGCTATACTTTAGGGCAGTCTTTTGCCCTTTGAAGGATGAACTCATTGTCAGTTCTCTTAGTACTTTTAGTATTTGTTAAGTCTATCCCTTTTCCTTTCTTAGCATAAATTCCATCCATGCTACCTCCAGCAAAGCTTAAAAGGAGTCCATAGTGGCTTGTTACCTTCTCAAGCAACTTTGTCCATCCAATAAATCTTTCTGCTTCTATACTCCTGTCGAACAGTGGAATTAGATAGGAGCCAAGTAGAGGCTGATGGTTCAGTACTCCACTGCTTTGTCTAAGGAGCAACCTAATGCTATTGTCTGCGGCTTCTCTTCATCCGTTCTATGCTGCTTTTGGTTTGGACAGAGTTAATTTTCTTTACAGTAGCTAGTATGAGGCCATATTTTGGATGTATGCTGAGAATAATTTTAATAATACACTAATGTTTCAGTTGTTGCCAAGCAATGTTTACATTAAGCCAAGGACTTTTTCAGTTTCTCACACTCTACAAGAAGCTGGGAGGGGACACAGCTGGGACAGCTGACCCCAACTGACCAAAGAGTTATTCCATACCTTATGATGTCATGCTAAGCTTATAAAGCTGGGGGCAGTAGAAGGAAAGGGGGGATGTTCAGAATGATGATGTTTGTCTTCGCAAGTAACTGTTATGCGTGATGGAGCCCTGCTTTCCTGGAGATGGCTGAACACCTGCCTGTCAATGGGAAGTAGTGAATGCATTCCTTGTTTTGCTTTGCTTGCGTGTGTGGCTTTTGCTTTACCTATTAAACTGTCTTTATCTCAACCCACAATTTTTCCTATTTTTACTTTTCTGATCCTCTCTCCCATCCCACCAGAGAGGAATGAGTGAGCGGCTGCGTGGTGCTTAGTTGCTGGCTGGGGTTAAACCACGACACCTTTAAGCACAGAAATCAGTTAGGATTTGTTGTGCTCCAGGGACGAAGGACAGAGTAAGTGTTTTTTTTCATTGTAATACCTATAAATTAAAACAGTCTCTTTAAATTGCATTCATAAATTCAGCTGCATTTGTTCTTAAATAGTTCTTGAAACTGGGGTTACAACTTCAGTGAATCTGTGTTAGCACTGTCAAAGCATGCCAGCATTTCTAATGTATAGAACAGTCACCCATAATCGGCTTGTCTCTTTAAGGATCAGATTCTTCTACATTCAGACCCTACACAGGGAAGCACATAAAAGGAGGCACAATGCTTAAATCTATACAAGACAACTTAGTCACTATGTATTCAGTTACCTTTTTTCCCTTCAAATGTAAACTTAGATCCTCATCCCCTCCCACAATTCGTTTCTTGCAGCGAGCATCAAATAGGTTTTACAAGAGTGTTGCAGATATAAAATATTATCCACTAAACCATAATGACTGCTCATCTGTAGGACATAAACACTTCCAACTAAATGATGAATTCAGCCTCAAGATCTTTCCTTGCTTGTCACACAAATGATTTACAGAGGATTGTATACACTAGTCTGTGGCTTTATTGGCACTGCTGAAATAATGCACTTCTAAAAGTTGTCATACTGGCATATAAACACCACAAACAAGGATCAGCTGGTTGGAAAAGGCATAAATTAGAAAGACTTGAGAGTAGTTTTTCATGAGTCTTTCTTTTCTCAGTAATCCTTATTTTAGAAAAGGTTCTAATAGGATACACACTTTTCTTGAAGTTAGGACAGTACTAGGTGCCTTCAAGCTTCTTGAGTCTCACAGCATACAGACAAATTCCTGGTTACGAGCAAACTGGGATATCTGAGCTTGGGCAAGCAAAACAGTGTTATATAACAAATCTGTTGATTCCACTGAATGTAGAAATAATTTTAGTATATACTAAGAATAAAATTACAAAATCTAAATGCTGATTTTACTCCATTAAATCCTACAAAGGCAGACGTATATGCATCTTATCTTATGTAGGCAGCAGGAAAAAATAAACATGAGCTTTAAAAGGAAAGGTAAGACTTTCACAGTTAGTAAATCCTTAAAGCATTTAGAGGCATCCAGGTATCCATATTGCAACAAGTTTTTAATATCACAAGGTAAGAAAATGCTCTTTTGAGATACAATAAAAAGCTATCATAAGAATAGAGTATATGAATATGTAGGCAAGAAACTCTATCTTGAAAAATATAGGATAGGTCAAAATGTATGTTATGGGGTAAATTATATCTATTTAATACTAAAGAGCAAGCAAGAGATTTTTCCAGCCTCCTACCTCACCTTTTAAAAACAATTTAGGCAAAACTATTTTATTTCATCCCAAATTCTTCTGTATGTTTGAATACAGAAAACATTTCATCTCAGTATTATGAGACTGAATTAACTGATGATGCATTCATAATGTAAAATATGCACTTATATTGTGCAATGTGGCGTTCAGTGGTAAGTGAATGAAATAGAAGCAATGGGAAGAACACAAAGGAGTATAGCGCCACTTGTTCTATATCAAACACCATTAATGTGTCTGTTGCATTCACTGAAGTCAGCAGCAACACTCAGATGTTAATTTGCAACTCATAGTATCTTTCAATTCAACTGCTATCTTGCTTGCTTGTGTTGTGATTCTGCAATCAGCAAAATTAAACTTGTGAAATTTTCATGTTTTCATGATAAATATTTCTGTTCATCTTCTGCTTCACTCCCGAAGGTAACATTTCCATCTGCCTCCTTCTAGAGGCAACAGAAAAAAAACATCATTTTTCACAGATGGTCAAGAAGTAATGCAATTTGCATCTTAGATCCTGGAATTCTGCATCTTCATAACTTCATATAATAAGTCTGCAAATCTCTTACTAGCTTAGAAATATTCAGATTCCTCCTCCATTATTTAACTTCCAGGTGAGTATCCTATCACTAGTGGTGCTGCTACTTCAAGGCTCCTGTCCAGCTTAGAGCATGGGTTTGGTTCCTCAATCTTTTTGAGACCATGGATGTTTTTCAGCTTTGGTCCATCTGATAAACTAATAGCACTCAATAAGTTTTTGTTTGGTACCATTTTTGGCCAGCTGATCATCTCGATCATCTTGTTCACAGGTATTCAGACCACATTATTGAACTCAGATGACCTTGTAGATCCTCAATAACAAGATCAAATTAACCCTTTTGTTGTAGCTTTGGCATCTGTTTCATTCCAAAATAGGCACGGCTGATTTATAATAGCTGAAGATTTGCCCTGTAGCATTCATGAAAAGCTGTGCATAAATTCAGACGCCTTACAGTCTGATGGTCTTTATGGCTGCTGAATTAATCCATAAACTTTGATGTTCTACATTTTACATTCAAGTCTCAGCTACCAACCAATTACTGGAATTACATCCACCAGCATTCACAATGAAAACCCCAAAATCCCAGACTCACAGAAATTATTTTGCTTTCGTATTATATCTTTTAGGTCTTAAATTTTCTGGTCTCTTTGCAAAGAAGAAAAGCTTTACAAACTGATGACAAATTATTTCCAGTGATAAATACATGTAATTGCAACATAGGTAATCGAGTGCAAGTTATTTATGCTTTTTACAGTAAGTAATATTTGGATAAGATGTAGAAACAGCTCTTGGAAGACAGATTTCAGATCCTGGACTCAAGATTAGGAGTGACCTATCCACTAGGCTACCAGCTGGAGCTCCTTTGTCTAAGCTCTCATTTGGCTTCATTTCTCTGCTGCACCATGTTATATGGACTACCACAGGCCTGTCACCAATAGACATCAAGCAACAAACAAGTCCACTATTTGCATTCCAACAAAGAGAATATTTAACAAAAGAAAGGGTAAAAGTATAACTTGTTCTCTATCTCCAGCTGGAGCCTCCGCTGTCCTTTTTCCGTACTAATGTTTCCCTAAGTTTTAGACATTTTGAGGATGGGATCGGGGTAGAAAAAAGTATACCCACATCTGTTTCCCTTAGAAACAGACTGTTCCTACTTTCAAAAGAAGAATGAATAGTAAAATGAACAAAGTAAGTTTTTTTTTTAAAAAAAGGATCTCCTAAGCCAAAGCTTCTACAAATAATGTTGCATTTCTCTTTTACAGTAACTTCAGTTACATGTCTTTCATGTTTAATTTAGTAATATAGATGGTTTTGGTTTCACACTCCACAGATAGAATTCTTATTATTTGAAATGCTTCATCACGGGGTGTTCAAGCCAATGGTCTATTCTGTCTCTGATTCTACAAAAGAGTTAGAATTTTTCAAAATCTTTATTTCTTTTTATCTCTTCCATCACTCTATCATTTATTACTGTTTCTTCAATTAATTTTCTTCCTGTTCATTTAGCTGGATTTTGCAGCAGGGAACTTATGTTAGTTATTTTAAATGGAAATTATTTACTGTCATGGTTTTAGCTGAGATAGAATTAATTTTCTTCATAGTAGCTGTGTTTTGAATTTAGTATGGAAATCAGTATTAGAAGAATGTGGAAAATACACTGATGTTTTTAGCTGTTGATAAGAACTCAAGGACATTTCAGCTTCCCATGCTTTTGTCACAGATGCACAAGAAGCTGGGAAGGAGAATAGCCAGAGCAATGGACCCACAGTGCTTGACTCAGGATGTGGGCTTAGGCCCAAATTGGCCAATGAGATATTCCATACCATGCAATGTCATGCTCAGTATACAGATGAGGGCTAGCTGGGAAGCTCTCTTTCGTCTGGGATTGTGGTTTTGGAATTTCTCTTCTTCGGGATCACTAGTCAGAGACGGGCTGGGTGCTGGTCAGTGGGTGTTGCACTTGAACTGTGCATCACTCATTTGTATATTCTATTATTATTTTTATCATTATAACTTTTGGGTTTTTTTATTTCAATTATTAAATTGTTATTATCTCAACCCACGAGTAAGCAGCTGCGTGGTGTTTGGTTGCTGGCTGGGGTTAAACCACGACATTTGCTCTGGCTGGAGTAGGATGTCAACCACTTCCACGCTTTGTGGCTGTGATTCTGAACCCACTGAACTTCCAAACCTCTTTAAATGCAACAACAATGAATGCGTCTAAAGTATTTGCAGGACCTATAATTCTTTCATTTTTTGCCAAGATATATAAACTGAAACATTCTGGATGAAGAAAAGACCATGTGTAGTGAATACTTGAGAGTTCCAGTGACAAGGAGAGAGGAATTTGAAATTATGTATGATAAAGCAGCAAAATGACATGGAGAAGAGAAAGCAAAATAAAGTCTTCCGGAGAAAAGAAAAGTTTAAATGTCTCTTACATTTCAATCAGCACAGATATTTCTGATCCCTCACTGAAAGTCTGCTGGCAAATAGTTCAAAGAAGTCAGAACATCTTCTGTGTGGAGTTCTTGATATGTATTGTAGACTCCAAACTCATTTGAAGCAAAACTGAAAATACATTGAGAACTATTAAGATGCAAAGAAAAAGGCTTATGGAAAGGGACAGTAAATTATCTTGTATTATGCTGCTTTCACAAATAACTGAAATTCACATAATCAAAAATGAAAGTTGCATGGAAGATGTTGTTTTCTGATTAAAAGCCATTTTATTTGTAGGTATATTGAGATTATTTCTTACAAGATTGATTAAGAGAACAGTCCTACCCACTGATTTACGGAAGATTAGATGGGACCATGTCGTGCGTTAGGCCGATCCGGCAACTAAACCCCACGCAGCTCTCCCACCCCAGTAAAAGGGAGAGGAGAAAAATGTAATAAAAGAGCTGAGGATTGAGACAGGAACAGAGGAGCAGCCACCAACCACGGTCCCAAGCAAAAGAGGCTGTTTTCCTAAAGCAAAACTATTTATTAACAGCTACCTACAAAGAGAAAAGCAAACAGAAACGGTTACTTGAGAGGATAACAAGAAAACAAGGCCAGGTCTTAAAATCAACACCACTCCCCGCCTTTGCCTTCTCTTCCCGGCTCTACCTCCTCCCCCCCAGCGGCACAGGGGGCAGGGAATGGGGGAGTGCAGGTCAGTTCATTCCATGTTGTTACTGCCACTTCTCTTAAAGGAAAAGGAGTCCTTACACCATTGTCCCTTGCTCCAGTGGATCCCCTATTCACGGTGAAAACGTGAATCCTGCCCGCTAGGAGGCAAATCCTTACCCATCGGATTTGCCCCAAGTGCGGGCTTTACCAGTCCCGGACTTTTAAGGAGCTGTAGCCACTCGCTCTGGCATGGGTCATCATACAGACTTTAAATGCACTCCAGTGTGGGTCGTCATGTCGACCCTGAAACGCGTCTCCGTACAGACTTAGATGCGTAAATGCGCCTCGACCTGTGCCCATGATTCACAATAGTCTCAGGCTCAGGCATCTCCTTTAACAAAACACTTCCCCATTGGCAGGGGTCATCCCATGGACTCTAGATGCGTACCGTGCTCAGGCTCTGGCATGTCTTCTCGATGTGGATCCTCCACGGGCTGCGAGTGGGTCTCTGCTTGCTCCACCGAGGACTGGTTGCAAAGGGGCTGCTCGCAAGGGGGACTCAGCCGCAGCACACGTTGTTCCGTCCCATCTTCACTGACCTCTTATCTGTGTGGCCGTTTCTCTTAGATTTCAGTCCTTTCTGGGTGAACTCAGCCCGGTGGGCACCCCGGGAGCAGGGCTCTCCCCACGTTCCCCAAGCGGCTCCGCTGCCGCCATCCTCAACGGGGCAGGCACTGGCCCGGCCGGGCGCTGGGAGCGGGGGCTGTCCCCCCCTCCCTTCTCCTTGCTCCTGGGCAAAGGCACACCTTTCCGGTTCCTTTGTCCCAACGTAAATAGGGCAATTCGCAGAGGCGCCAATTGGCTCAAGCCCCGAGGGGGTTGGGAGTCCGGTCTGATGGGCAGCTTCTGCCACCCGGACCTCCCCCTCACTTCAAACCATAACAGACCATTACAATAATCATAGAATCATAGAATGGTTAGGGCTGGAAGGGACCTTCAAAAGTCATCTAGTTCAACCCCCCTGCAAGGAACAGGGATATCTCCAACTAGATCAGGTTGCTCAGGGCCTCGTCCAACCCGGCCTTGAACGTCTCCAGGGATGGAGCATCCACCACCTCTCCGGGCAACCTGTTCCAGTGTTCTACAACTCTCACAGTAAAAATTTTTTCCTAATATCCGATCTGAATCTACCTCCCTCTATTTTAAAACCATTACCCCTTGTCCTATCACAACAGGCCCTCCTGAACAGCCTCTCCCCATCTTTCTTGTAGGTCCCCTTGAGGTACTGGAAGACCGCTATAAGGTCACCCCGGAGCCTCCTCTTCTCCAGGCTGAACAGCCCAACTCTTTCAGCCTGTCCTCATAGGAAAGGGGCTCCAGCCCTCTTATCATCTTTGTGGCCCTCCTCTGGACCCTCTCCAACTGGTCCATGTCCTTCTTATGTTGGGGGCTCCAGAACTGGACGCAATACTCCAGGTGAGGTCTCACGAGGGCAGAGTAGAGGGGGAGAATCACCTCTCTCGACCTGCTGGCCACGCTCCTCTTGATGCAGCCCAGGATTGCGGTTGGCCTTCTGGGCCGCAAGAGCACATTGCCGGCTCATATTGAGCTTCTCGTCCACCAGTACTCCCAAGTCCTTCTCCTCAGGGCTGCTCTCGATCCATTTCTCCGCCCAGTCTGTATTTGTGCCTGGGATTGCCACGACCCAGATGTAGGACCTTGCATTTGGCCTGGTCGAACTTCATGAGGTTGACATGGGCCCACCTCTTCAGCCTGTCGAGGGTCCCTCTGGATGGCATCCCTCCCTTCCAGCATGTCAACGGCACCACACAGCTTGGTGTCATCGGCGAACTTGCTGAGGGTGCACTCCATGCCACTGTCCACGTCACCGACAAAGATGTTGAAGAGGGCTGGGCCCAACACGGACCCCTGAGGGACGCCACTCATGACCGGTCTCCACTTGGACATCGAGCCGTTGACCACTGCTCTCTGAGTGCGGCCATTGAGCCAATTCCTTATCCACCAAGTGGTCCATCCATCAAACCCATGCCTCTCTAGTTTAGAGAGAAGAATGTCGTGCGGGACAGTGTCAAAAGCTTTGCACAAGTCCAGGTAGATGATACCCGTTGGTAAAATAATCTAATCTTATTTTTGTAAAATAAACCAAAGAATACCTACCTGTTAGCAGGTAAACTAATAATTAGTCAAATAGCTTTTGACCAAGAAGAATTAATTACTGTTATGGGTGGACAACTTTTTCCATTGACCACTTTATTAAGTAATTTCCACCTTTCATTTATTCAAATTACTAAAAGGGAAGCTCACTTCTGAAGTTGATCAAAACTTGCAATCAGCCTTGGAAACCTAGTCTACCATTATTTCAGCCTACATTAATGCTCGTTTATGAATTGTAACACCAACTTCAACAGATTCTGTGCTAATACCCTCTGCAGGTGGAACTAGACATGAACATAGCAATTCCTCCAGCCTTAGACTAGGAAAGCTTTCAAAAGCAGGAAAAAGGGGAAAGTGTTGCCTAAATGTGCATGATAACTTTGAAATGCATTATACATTTCGTATCATAATCTGCTCGTATCAGTGCGAATCTATTAAAGACAATAGACCTATGCTGTATTGAAACAGAGCTGGAGTTTCAGCAATATCTGTCATCTGAAGAGATAACATTCTTGGAACTAAACTGCATCACCTACTCTACTGAAAACACTGAGGCAGTACCAGTATTAGTGACTAAATGTAATGTCATGTATAAGTTGCTTAAAACCTCCAATAGAGACCAGCAACTGTGTGTTTCAGGTGTGTGAGGTACCTGAAAACTATTCTAATGCTGCATTTCCTGGGACCTAACTGAAGCATAACTGAAGTCAATGGCAAAATGTAACATTTCTGGATTTACTTTTAGAAGTTTTTCAGTACTCTTTCCTTGTAGAAAATATTAGCACCCACAAGAAGCACCACTTTCCCAAAGCTTACCACGTGGCTATATCAGCCCTCATACCTCATTCCTTAAAGCACTGTTAGAAGACCAGCATTTTAATCTCTAAGACACAGATCTCACAGGGTGCCTGAGCTGTAGTCATACATGCAGAAACATTCAACTGAAAAATCGAGATCTGCCTTTCCCTCGGCTACAGCTAAGATAAGCAGCTGACCATGGAAAAGATGTATTTAGCGGTATTCAAAGGCTAGCATTCAGGCTGAGCACTGTTTTTCTGCTAAGTTTTCCAAATCGAAAAAAATAATATGATTTAACTCAAGCAGAGCATTTCACTGGAGACCTATCCTAGAAGCCAGCATCAAGGATCCAGCATTTCAGGACACATAAGAGCTCTCAGCAATGCTGCGAGTTCTGAACCTGCTATTTCTTCCCAAGGCACATGTCAGCTTTCAGATCCCATGACCTCATTTCTGTAGATCAGTTCTGCCATACCCACTACCTGCTCCTAAGTGACTTTCATCTCTTCCTAATCTCTCTTCTTGGTTTCAGTGCTAGGACCACCATGAAAATGTCCTTGATGTCTTTTTCTGAATCTAGGTGCTGTTCATGCTTAAAGGCCATTCATTTATCATCCTGTTTCACATCTGATCAGAAATCTTCAAATATCTTTGATAAGGGTCACTGATGGACACACTTTGTATTTTTAATCCTTTTTTTCTTTATTGGGCCTCCTTCTCATCAAAACAAATGTGCTCAACGTAAAGATGTTAAATACCACAAATCTATTCTATTAAACTTAATATTCCTGTTGTGTTACTGACTGTCTAGAGAGACTATAAACAGGCTGGATTGCTCATAAAGATAAGAGGTGCAGCAATTTTCTATACATACATCCAAAATAAGATGCTGAACCGAGTTTATAGCTTGCTGCTAACTAAAAGGACATTGTACTTCCTTCTCTTTTCCAGATACTTTGTCCTGGTGTTCGTCCAGCCCCAAGCTGATCTGTTACGGACTAGTTTATCTTGGTCCCTGAAAACTGCTTTTAGCACAAAGAAATAGGTTCAGGCAGCTGACAGTGGGATGGGAGAAGACTGGTGTGACCTTGCCATTTTGGTGTCTGTAAACTCTGAGATCAGTTCGGCCAATCTTAATAACTCACATCGAGAAAACAAGTTTCTTTTTCAACTTCTCCCTGGCACATGTACTTCAGTCTATGCCCACTGTCTCTTGTTCTGGCACTGGGCACCACCAACAATTTACATCTTCCCATCAGGTATTTATATACATTGAGAGGATCTGGTTTATTGATTACAAGGTCTGCCTTGCCTGTATCATCCTGCACACTTCTCTTGTCAACCTGGTCCACCTCTGTATTTTTTTAATCTTAAATTTTAATTCTCAGAAGTCTTATCCCTAAAAATCATTGTTTAGTTTTACTCTGGAAAAATTGTAAAGGCTTTGTATCCTTGCTTCTTAAATGCTTGTTCATAATGGATATGAATAAAAGGCTTGTGCCTTTGGGACTAAAATAACACTGTTGTCAAAGGTATAGGCCAATAAGTTTGATAGAAATACCTTACAAGCTTGAATAAAACAAATTCTCTTTTTCATGTTTGATTTGACACCTCCTTTACAGGTTATTCTATATGTTCCCATTATAGCCAGCTGTTTAACAAAACTTTCTATACTTTTTTTTTGTCCTATGTCTGCTTTTCTAGTATGAAGTATTTTATTTTCATAACAATTGAGTTTGATCAGAAGATGGTTTTGGTCATGCCACATTTTTTCTGAACTACATATGTGACGGTATCTGGACTTCATTAGGTGTTTACTCTGTACAAGAAGTCATATGCTTATTTTCCTACTACACATTGAAGAAAGATTGAAGATAGATAAATACACATATGTGTATCAACACAATTTGACAATTGTATAAATGCTGCTCATGAATTACACCATTCTGTAACAGAATAGAAAATGAGAAGATCTTCACGATAACTGTGAAAACCTGTCAAAGGGACAGTTTTAGACTGAGATGAAGTGGGGCATATGCCAGACATGAAAATAGTACTATCAATTACACAGGGGTACGGGTTTTTGAGCTGCTTGGATCTCACACTCAAAAGATATCAGTCCCCTGTACAAATTTAGCTTCTCCTATGTGTGTTTACAATGAAAAATTGAGATTTTTGCACCGCATTAGAAAAAAAGTAAAGAGTTGTAATAACAGCACTGAGTCAGCTTAACCACACAGACACTGAGCAATTTGATTTTACTATGTATCTTTGATCATTGCTTTTCACTGGCACAGCTGCCTAGAAAAATATTTGACCTTCAGATTGACACTCTGAAGTCTAAAGCCATGAACTGACAGAACCTTTAACAGTAATAGAAGACTGATAATATAGCAGAGGGTCAGATAATGAAAAATCATCTAAGGTACCATCCTAGGAGTCAAGAGAGCAATATATTTGCTGGAAAGGCAAAATCAAGTTTTTGCATACAAAGGGATAAGAGCAAAATGATTTATAAGTTAATGCAATGGATGAACCTAACCTGCAAGGTGCTGGTAATACATGATCTTAGACTTTTGCAATTTTAATTACCCTTGTAAGTGACGATCTCGTTTTGGCCAAGCAGAGGGAGATTTAACTTCATTCACTCTGCTTTCCTGTTTCTCCTTAGTGTACACTTTGATTTACAACTCTGAGCTATTTTCTTTCTTCTCTCCCTGTTAACGATAACACAGCTGCCTCCCAAGATGAAGAGTATTTGTATGAAATACATAAAAGAAACACCATCTCAGCCTGTTGGTTGAGATAATGAATATGAATGCACAACCAGCGACAGTGATATCAATTTAAAAAAAATAATACAAACTCCATCTTGCACTTTGCATGTTACCCCAATGATCTCAGGAATTAAAATATTTTGTAGTTCTTATCAGCAAGGAAATGAAGAACAAATGTAAGCATGTTATTTCATCCAGTGACACTTATATCTCAAAGATATTCTTCTTTTAGATTTTAATGAGAGGAATTTCTTCTCCTACCTGTAGCTTTCTCAAACTCCAACTAAATTATGTTTAGTAGTTTTCTCAAACTAAATTATGATTTCCATGCTACCCATTCTATGCAAGTGTAGCTAAAATTTGTCCAGTTAGGAAGGGAAACAAGGTGTGGAATCTAGCTTCTTTGTAAAACTGTGTAAATGACAATGCTTGAGTTCAAAGATCCATTTTCTAGGTTTTTTTCCAGACAACACAGTGGCACTAATAGACAATGTGTCAAGAAAACCTTATCGCTTTAGCTGTGTGCAAAGTTGCGCTCTTCGTGCAAACATACATCTGTAACTTTTTGCAAAGCAATAATAAACCTCTTCAACTAGAATTCCCAAATATCTGAGCAACTTTGCATTTCCAGATCTTTACTGAGCTAACGGTATTCATAACCATAACCAGTTTCTAGTACAAAATAACTGGTTAGAAAGCCACCCACATATGTGCACCCACGTATGTACCACCCACTCAATATGCCAAGTTAAAAGGGTGACATGAAATAAGCTCGGGGCTCCAAGTGCATAATAACACAAGTACAATTTAAGACAGGTGGGACAGAAGCTTTGTTAGCTGTGATCATAGTGAGAGACCCTTCGGGCAGTGTTTCTCCCTCTACTCACTTGTTCTCTGGGAAGTGGTTGCAGAGACCCCACCTACACACTGTTTCAAAGACAGGAAGGAGGTGAGGAAAATCACTCTAATGTTATCAAAGCCAGATGCACGTTCTTAGGAAGGATGGACTCCAGACAATCATTTCTACATTAATAAGGCCAAGTATGCATGCCTGGGAGGGATCAACTCCATAAGTAGCTTGTTAACTGCCCCAATGGACACACACTATTGGAGACACGTTTCTTGGTGGAGCCTGTGGGAGCAGCACATCCAGCACAATCTAGCTTGGAAGTGGGGGTTAGAAACCAGCACAGGCTGCTAGTTTTCAGAAAAAAAGTTTTTCTTTTCTTAGGATAGACTTAGCCAACATTCTCAAAAAAATGGTAATTTTTCACCGCATCTGTAAAGTTAGTTTTAGGAACATTCCTGAGAAATTACAAGGGTGATTTTGTCATGAAAAAGAGATAGATGTAAGGAAAAAGATACTTAATTGCATAAAATTGTTTACGAAGTTTGAACGCGCTGATCTTAATCGCTCTTCCTGAACAGCATATTAAGTGAAAATTAATTTTGAAAATCTTGTGTATTTTATCTTATTTGGAAACAGTATTTAAATGTGGAATTTATTTGGTAGTAAGTATTGCAGCTTGGAAATTTTTGTATTCTATATTTGTATTATGCTGACTGTAGAATAAATCTTGATACTGTGATAACTATATTCCTATCAACTGATCCTGAGAGATCAACTGCAGCTTCCATTACATGAATGACAGCAATCTTCATGAACAGCTTGTTTCCTTTTCAAACACAGTTCCTTGTTCTTTCTACAGTTGCTTTAGGTAATTAGAATGAAGAGATGAAAAACTGAAGCATTGAAAAAACCTCTTAGGATAATACTGCCAATCCAGGTGTGCACAAGGAGGGAGAATTAAGTCTCTTTTAATTTATTTCTAAACAACCCATGCAGTTGTGCTAACAACTTTACATATGCTTGCTCTAACAGCAATATATGAAGAGTTTATTGGCATGTTTATGCTCCGAGCTCTATACGATTGCATCTGACAAGTAAGTATGGCATGATGGTTTGATTGACTTTTATTTATTTATTTATTTATTTATTTTTGACTCATTGACAAAATAACTGCTTATAACTGTATTTTGTAAAATCAGGCTCAGGGCTATTAGCAGAACATATATGTGTATACAAACATCTGCATGTTAAGCCTTTTATTATTAATATTTGGTCTATCAGAACACGTATTAATAATACTTTAAAAATGTATTTAGTCGGATATCAACATGTATGACCTGTTTTAGTAAATTTTGAGTTCCCCA
This sequence comes from Tauraco erythrolophus, assembly GCF_009769465.1. Taxonomy (NCBI): domain Eukaryota; kingdom Metazoa; phylum Chordata; class Aves; order Musophagiformes; family Musophagidae; genus Tauraco; species Tauraco erythrolophus. The sequence goes on from NC_141469.1 coordinate 45,926,013, forward strand.
ATGCACTTTATTACATTATTGTACAAGGTTCCTCATGAGAAAATGAGGTACTACTAATTGACCACTAGAGGTCCTTGCCCACCCATTCTCTTGTTTACGAGCTAGCAATGTAGAAAATAATTCTTGATCCTCTGGATCATATTTTGGTTCCTCTGTTAAAATAATTCTCTTTTCTGGAACTAAAGTTAACATCTTAATGCCTTTTTCTGCAACCTTCATTGCTGTTAAATCAGCTAATCTATTTCCTTTTTCTTTAGTGGTTTTGTCTTCCATCTCAGGATTTTCCCACTCAAATGCAAACAATTCCTGACTATGTGAATCAAGAGGTATGCAGAAAAAGGCATCTTTTAAATCTAATACTGCAAACCATCCTTATCCTTTGGTCAGTGCCATTAATAAAGTGTAAGGATTGACTACCACAGGATGAATGTCTGAAACAATTTGATTTACTGCCCTAAAATCTTGAACTAGTCTGTAAGTTTTCCCATCTGCCTTTTTAACTGGTAATTTTGGAGTATTATACTTAGATTCACATTCTACCAATAGTCTGTATTTAAGAAACTTTTGAATTGTTGGAATTAGCCCCGTCCTTGATTGTAATTTCAGAGGGTATTGTTTCAACCTTACTGGTGCCACTCCTGGCTTGAGTTCTATTATCACCGGATCAGCTTGTTCGGATCTGCCTGGGATTGTTTCCAGATGATGGGAATGACCTGGTTTTCTACTTGCTGTGGAGTTTCCTTCAAATTCATCGGCACATCCAGTGACAACAGTGTTGTAGCTTGGACAAATTTAGATTCTAGAACTAATATCTCTGCTTCCCCACTTTTAAATTTAATTTCTGCTTTGAGCTTTTCCAACAAATCTCATCCCAAAAGAGGTTTAGGGAACCCTGGTAAATATAAAAATTGATGTATTACTCATCGTTTTCCTAGTTCAAATTTCATCAGTTTAAAGAATGGTTGGAGCTCCTCTTTCCGAGTCACACCAACAACTCTGATTTGTTTATCATCAAATTCTCCCTCTATAGTATTTAAGACAGAATATGTAGCTCCAGTACCAACTAAAAAGTCTACTTCCCCTCCTCTCAGCTTTATTTTAACCAGAAGTTCCACTGGGAGAGATCCCTCCGGTACCCTTCATTCAGTTTCTAAAGAAAGTAAAGCAGATGGCCCAGTTCCTGTCTTTTGAGAAGGGCACTCATTTTTCCAGTGTCCCTCTTTTTTGCAGTAAGCATACTGATTTTCTCCCAGCCGGGGTAAAAATCCTCCTCAGCCCCCTCCCCATCCCCAATATCCTCCCCTGAAATCACGACCACTTGGCACTTCTCCTAATACAGTGATTAACTTTGTCTGCTTATCTCGATCATGGTATACCGCACAAGCCACATTCAATAATTTTTCTAAATCTTGAGCATCCACCCCCTGTAGTTTTTGTAATTTCCTTCTTATATCATCAGAAGATTGCCCAATAAACAAAGAAGCCAATTGGTTTTGCCCCACTTCTGAGTCTCGGTCCAGGGTAGCAAACTTTTTCACAGCTTCTTTTAATGTATTCATAAACTCTGTAGGGGATTCTTTTCTATCTTATCTCATATAACTTTGACTAATTTAGAGCTTTATGAATCACATTTCTTATTTCAAAAAGTATCAGTTTCTGGTACTGTGTCAAAAGCTGTCTAGACCCAGCTCTATTGGGCTCCCAATGGGGGTCAGTAAAGGGAAGATGCTGATTTACTGTCCCTTGCAGGCTCCCAGAAGCCAAGGGCTTCTTCTTGTAGATCAACTGCTTTTTGAATCATTCCCCTTTCAGTATTATGAAAAACACAGTCAATATAGCCTCAGTAGCCTTCCAATCAGGATGTGTCTTAACCATCATTTCAAACACGCTAGCCGATCAGGGTCGTACCCATAATTACCTGCTGCGATTTTCCAATTATTCAAATCAGGGATTGAAAAGGGTACGTTTACAGTGACAGCTCCCTCATTCCCAACTTCCTCTCAGAGGGGAGCTTGCAAAACTTCTCCCTTCCTTTTTGCTCACTTGCAACCCTGCAATTGGACTAAACCTGTCAGAACTCACATTTGTCTTTATTTCTCTTTCCTCTTCCGAAGAATCTGCCTCCCTTCTGTTCTCAGCTCATCTCTCCAGAGCTACCAACAAATCAACATTCACTTCCTCTTCTGAAACTTTCAAATACTTCTGTCCTATACTACATGTCGAGCAACACCGTTTCAACAGTCTTCTACCTTTTCTTTCTAACACCAACACAAACAGATCACTGGGAGCCAATAGACCACACTGTTTCTGCCATTCTGGATGATTTTGCATCATGAAAAACATATCCAAATACTCTACTTCATCCCATTTACCTTCCCTTCCCAAAACCACCATTAATTGTAGCAAAGTATTGTAATTCAGAGTTCCATTTTGTGGCCACTTTTCCTGACCTTCTGGTTTATACAAAGGCCACCATTGGTTGCAGTATTTAATTAACTGTCTTTTCCTTTCAGTTCCTGCTGGGGTTCTGCAATTTATTTCCAATGTTTTAAAATACATCCCAATGGAGATTTCTTGGGGATGCTGTTTTCAGACAGCGATGATGATGACTCAGCCCTCATGGCTTAATACAGAGCTCTTAAATTAAACCAACCAAACCAAAACAAACCAGACCATACCCATGAGTACCCAAATAGCCCAACCCTGCAGAGCTTTCGCCCCCATCTTACAGGCAGACAACAACAACAAAAAAAAAAAAAACCAAAAGAATGCCTTTAAAATTTACTCACCACTCAGGATCTTGGCTTGGAATTCATCAGTCCAGGATCAGGGCTTCCCTGAGAATCCCTCAGTGCCTGCTGGAACTCCCCTTGATCCCAGCACTGTCAGCTTTCACAAGTGAAGTCCCATCTGGAACACCAAAATGATACCGTAAATGTCAGCAGAGAAAAATCCTCTAAGACTTGTTTTGGAATTTTAGAATGTCTTTATTGCAGCGCTGGCAACATGGAGGATAATTCCTCCCAACATGCCTGCCTTTGGTTGAAGTTAGTGGAGTTCCTTCCTCTGAACATGGCTGCCATTGGTTGAAGTTAGTGGAGTTCCTTTATCTTGATTCTAAAGGTTAACCAGTTCTAGCTATTATTCAAGGTCGATCGGGTCTATTCCTAGTTCAAAGTGATTAGTTTTCCACTCGTTAACATTCTTGAATTAATCTGTTGTTTAGATCTCCATCTCTATAGTCATTTGTTATCTATTTGATTTATAATAGGAAAGCTACAAACAATACACAAAGAGAATACAGATGAATATATACGAAAAGAACACAGATGGATTATTTCAAATTCTTGGTATCACTCTGGACAGCATTCCAAGACAGACGGACTGAAATATGTGAATATACTTTTCAGTTCCTTACTCTGTGTGTGTCACAAAAACTCTTCTATAAAGTTTCTGTGAAATACCATATTCCTACCTCATTATCCTGATGACAGTATTCACAAAATGGTCTCACAGTTGAGAAGGAAACATTGTCTGCAATGTCATTTTGGATTTTATCACAGGTCTTCTTCCCTGCCTCACTTCCTGTCCAAATTATGATTGTGAGAGTTATGAGGCTCTACTCAGTTTTTCACCAGCTTGGACCCTATGGATCTGTTGCTTTCCCTGTGCTCAAAACAAGCAGCTGCAGTAATTTTTATTCCTTATTTATTATAGTTTCCTACAAAGAAGTTTCACCTGTGACACAGAGCTATAAAGCAACTGCAACTTCTGTCCTGCACAAGATTTTTACTTACGTCATAATGACCTAATTAAGGGAGTGAAGACAGAAAAGCAGTGTCTGAGAAGATGGAAATCCTTAGAAAAACTCCTTTCAACATTGTCATTAAAAACATTTGGAGAAGGAATCTGTTGACAGAACAAAGTTGCAGAGGGAGTTGAGGAGAGGGACTGTTGGGACCCATCACAGATGACTGGTCTGAGAGAACCAAATACCCTAAATCAGGTCTTTTTATTAAACGGTGGAATTTATGCTGTTTTCTGTGAGAACATGGAAAAAAAATGCTGATTCAAATATGATTCTTCTGCAAGAGGCTAAAGGTGCAATTACATTAGTGTTTTCGTTTGCATCAACAGTATACTTCTGAATGTACTGACCACTCACACTTACCGTGTTTTCAGGTTAAGTTGTGGAGTGGTCTTGGAGAAAATAAATGCTTTTCTTTCAGTTGAAACTGAAGGGGAAGATATGATCCAGGAGCTTACTTACTGCATTCCAGCCATTCACTCCATGGGATCAGACTAAAGCTAGTCCAAATAAACCCTTTTAGTCTAAATATGAGGCCCTCAGCACCAACTGTTTCACTGTGCAAATCTTCTCTTGTGGGCAGAATCATTGCTAATACAGACATAACAAAGGTGAGAAAAGTCAGCTCAACTTAGCAAGAAATTCTCCAAAAAGCTTTGTTAGTCACCTGTATTTTGGGAAAAATGCAATTCCAAATCTCATGGCCTTTCAAAATTGTTATTGGATCTGAGATGGGCAGTTAATAATATTCTCTTTTACATATTTGGAAACTGGAGCTCTGTAAGTTAACTGGCTCATTAACATCGTACAGACATTTCTGTGGCTAAGCTGAGAATTAACCTACTTCTTCCAACTCCTACTTGTATAGTCATGGAAAAAGTTGTAGGCGGCTTTACCACAATATTGGAGAATCAAATCTCTGGTATGCAAAACATACTGGATTAGTAAGGCAAACACATTTCTGCTCCACATACAAAGGACAGAAAGATATAATAGAAGTTCTGCCTCAAATACTCATACAGACCTCAAAAAATTAGAAAGAACACCACTAGATATTATGACATAGTCATATTTTAATACTCCAGAAAGGGAGGAAGACACAAGTAGAGCTCTTATTTTTGCAGCCTCAGAGACATTTTTCTTCTGCTAAGGAGTCTGAGTAATATACATCAAAAATATTTGCTTCCGTCCTGAATAATGAAGACTTATGGAAGAGAGAAGGAACGAGAAAAGTGTTATAGCCTGAAAAGGCCCACAAGGCCCAGTCAAAATACTCCCTCTGGACAGATTTTAGTCTGTTAGAAATCATCTCTTTACAGACTAAATATTTAAATATACTGTATTCTGTGCAATAGAATTGTTCGCATCTTTCAGTTCCTGAAAATAAGAATAAATGAGAACAACTGCTACGCTATGATAAAAAGATCCTTGATTTGTCTATAACACCAAAGTTGATGACATTATGACTTTAGCTAGGAGAGTATCAAATGAAGAAGGATTTGCTCTGAGAAAGACTGCAGTGATCACACATACCTGAATGTATCCTTCAGTCAGCAAACCAGCATTTAACTTTGCAACTAATGGTGAAAATTCCTATTCAGAAGACAGACAACTAGTTTACCTAGAAATAATGACCCGTGGCAAAAAAAAACCCCATACTAACCTTCTTAAAGAATAAGTCATTTCCCCCACTAAAAGCAAATCTAAAAATGCATAGAATGCTTACTTCATAAATTGTGTCATAAAGTACTGAATAAATAAAGAAGAGTTGCATGAACAGTGGTACTGATGCAAGAAGCAAGATGAGTTACAACATTTCTTTTTATAACCTAGAGATATAAAATAGACAATCATGAAAGAATTACATCTACTGACACTATGCACAGCTACAGAAAAAATTATTCTATGATTTGCTAAGAAGGATGATTTTTCAGGGAGCATCTGCCTTAGAGACCACATACTGCACAGTTGTGTGACATTCACACCTTGGACATTTGTTGCTCACCAGCCTGGGCTGCAGCTCCAAGGATGCCATTGCATCTTCCACAGCCAGGAAGAAATGGCCCACCTTTTGTAGGCAGGGTCTAAACCTTGGTTAATTATATTCTATTCAAGCCAGCTGGGTAATAATAATCAGATACCATAGACATTTCCTTGTTTTCTTGATGTTAAACCCTCTCAAAATGTAATTAATGCTGTCCACACGCTCTCTGTATCCTGTTTGTAGCATATTTGTAATAGGTCCAACACATCTGATAAGAAAGGGCTGCCACAACCTGAAAAAAAAAAGCATACAAAGAAATTCCTCAGTCTCCACGAGTAAGATTTGAAAGAAAACACAAGCACACAAATTGCTAAGGTTCTACCCAAGTAATATTGTCCACCCAAGATTTCAGACTGAATAAAAGTGATATGCAAGGAGACAAACAAGTGACATTACAGTAATTACTATATAGGAAAGTCCCATACTAGGTTCTTAATCTTCAGAGAGTTCCCTTTGGCTCAGCTGGTTGTCTGAAAAATTCAGAGTGGCAAAAATAACAAACAGAAAGTCAGGAGTTACATATGAAAAGAATTTTGCAGCAAAGACAGACTCCAGTTCTATGGGCAACTCATAACCTTCTTCATTCTGACATGCTTCTTCCTCTTCTTCTGTACCTCTTTCAGGATCTATAGTTAGTAAAGCAATAGGAAGAACCTCCTTCATTACCACATCCCAGGACCATTTTTTCCTGCATTTAAACTTTGAGCAGTGGACAGTGAGTGAAGATTATGGACTCGCGCTAACAGCTGAAGTTAGGAGGCTGAAAAGCATCTCTGTGAGGGAGCACCATCTGTCCCGTACAGTGAAAAAGAGGTCCTGTCAAAGAAAAGCTATGATATCATGTAACAAAGGATCTATATGGTGGGAGCATAAACCACACAACAGAGAAAAAACCTGTTGCATTCCCTTCTCACTGAGGGTATTAAGGAACAGGTATGTCTGCAGAGAGTGCTCAGAGGGAAGAGCATCCACAAAATGAGGGATAACTCCTTGAAAAGTCTGTAAAAAAGGAAAGAAGAAACATCAGGAATCTGGGAGATTGACAGCCATTTTCTATCAGAGCCCCTGGGAGCAAGGCTGGTATCTGGGGTAAATGTAATCGAGGCGCAGTACACCTGAAGGAGTAGTTAGATTCTTCCCACCTACATTCATAGAAGCTATTTTTCTTCTACATCAGCTTATTGGCTAAAGGCAAGAGTTAGATATTCCCTTGTAATTTGCTGCATTGCAGTACAACTGATATTTGATCACAAAGGATTAAATGAAGGTCATATCATCTTTATGCTATGACTTTGAAATCATACTTACATTCTTTTCAAAGACAGGAAAAAAAATTCATTTTCTTTTTGCAAGCATTCTGTATTTAAGTATGTGCAACTTCATTTCAGCTATTCATTCCATGGCATTCAAATAGTTTATAGTTATTTCAATGCATTGCAGAAGTTCCTGATTTTTCCTGTTCAGGTATCTTATTCAGAGAACCAGTCTAGTAGGCATCCATCCTATTTCCACACTCCCAGCTACTTTCATATCTGTATTAATGTTATAAACAAAATGAAACTGAATTCAGGAGATTTCATTTGAAACTACTTTCTAATAACACTTTTTTACATATCCTTCACTAGATACTGCGATGTTCAGCCTTGAGTCTAAACTGTAAATTTAATTTGTTCTAGGCTTAGGGCTCCCCCAAGCAAACCATGATCATAATAAAAAGATACTAACCCTGAGGTACTTGAACTGTGCTAGCACTTAGTTTTTTATCTGGAAAGAAAGAACTTACAGAATTCAAAGTGATAGCTAGGAAAAAAGTATCTTAAGTGTCAAAATACACAAGTAAAAAGAATGGAAAATGATTTACCAACAGATAAATTATCCAGTTTTGAAGTCAACTACAACAGATATAGGTATGGGTCTTCAAAGACAATGAAGTCTTTGCTTTAATACCTGTCTATGTTTAATTTCTAATACAAGATATTCACCAGAAATGAGCTTCTCTCCAGGCAGCTATAGGAATTATTTATTGTAGCATTTGAATTCTGACAAACTGTGAGGCACTGCAATCTCAGTATCAGAGGCAGAGTATCAGAGACAAGATATTATCCATCAGTTCATGAGCAATACCACATGAAAACAAACCTGGTAATATCTAGAGTCAGTAGAGATGCAGAAAAAAAGAAGGCAATAAGAAACAACCATTTTGGAGTCAGCCTTCAGAGACAGTAGAGTTGGCAAGTACATTCTTTATCTCCACAGAAACGTGGCTGCAGATGAAATAGCAAAAAGTTCCTAGAATGTCGCTGTTTAATTCAGTTCACTATTTTATGAATTTCTATAGATGTCTGCATGATACAGAAATGTTCAAAGTTATAAGCCTTACAACAAGGTGTAAGGCTTCAAAGAGACTGTCAAAGAATTCTTACCAGCAAGAATAAGTTAATATTCATCTAATACTGAGCTACCTTATGTTAAGTAAATATTGTCTTTATGCTATATTGCAGTCATTTCTGGAGGATAAATACATAGATGACCCACTGTACCCACTGAGAAATCTGTGTAGAGTGAACTGGTTTAAGAGGATTTCAAGGTGTGATTTGTTTCTGAGCCAGTCAATCTGTGCACCATAAGTATTAGCTCTGGATTAGAGGTTTGAATTAATATTTTGGTCTTCTTTTCAAAATAAGTTTAGAACAGCTTTCCCCTCGCTCCTTGCCACCCCACACCCACACCCTCTCAGCAACTTTATAGCCCACCAGGGCAGAAGGCAAAGCATTTTGCTTCCTAATCTACAGTTTTAGCTTAGGTTATCACCATTAAGTCAAACAGATACAGACCAGTATCTACATCTAGGAGAAGCAGAAATATCCACAGGTACCAGATGAATGCCTTCAGCGTGCTCCCTCTGCTCTTCGATTTAATGTCAGGTTACCACACTGCTTAACAGGGACACGGGGCCAGCACAACCTGTTATGGCTGAGTCATCTGTGTGGAGGAGGAGAGAAAAGTGGATTGTGAGTTTTTCAAACAGCTTTTGTTTGTTAAAAAAGAAAGGCGATTCTCTTTGTCTTTTGCTATGTATCCAGGACTTTACTATCAATTTTATATAAAGGTCAATTCATGTTTAAGGAGATTGCTATTTTAGTGCTTTAATAGACATTTGAAAGTGTGTGAAGAGATGGAAAAGTACTGGAAGATTGAAAACTCTTCGTTACCCTGTAAATGAGTTTGGTAGGAAATAGGAGACAATTCACAGCAAAAATAGGTAGTAACTGTCTAAGAACAAAAGCACCTAGATTAAATCGTCCTTGGACTAGCTTGTTTACGGACCTTTGTGTTGCTGTAGAACCCATCTTCAGGACCCATTTGAATTTAGATGGGTTGGAAGTTTTCAGGTCGTATACTGAGAGATACTCAGGCCTAGGCTTCAGTTAAAAGATGTGAAAAGCAACAGCTTAAAGCTTGAACACATGTTCAGTCGGAGGTTTAACATGCAAATATAAACCCTGATTATTTTCACAGCCTTTAGTCAATTCAGCACCTCCCGTTTAAATTGTTGATTTTGCTTGCTTCATTTAGCATCGTGGTTTCTGCTGCTAGCTCTGATATTCTAGAACATCTTTTATTCCTGATATTTCCAGCAGTGTTAGATAATTCTTGCTAGTTATAACTTCAACAGTTGAATACCATTGAAATATATTGTAGCATACAGATAGAGTTCCAATACATACCACTTTTAGTTAACATTCAACAGCTATCAGAAAGAACTACAAGTATGCAGAGAGTATCTTCTTTTTTTTCTCCTTCTATATCATGACTTTTCATTTTCAATTCTCCTTTGGCACCTAACGAGTAAGTACAATGTAAAAAGCAGTTGCAGTCAATAACTTTCCAAAGACTTCATCCTAATAATTAAAGTGCCATCCAGAAAGTGTTGGTCTTAGATTCTCCACAGCCTGAGGAGATTAACACCCATCCATTACCCAGGAAATGTCTTACCTCAGAGGTGCATGCTAAGCAATGTCATCCAAGAGAGAAGGGAAAGAGACGAGCTAAGTTTACGTCCTGTCTGACAAGTGCCTTACCCACAAAACATAACACCACTACCACTACTCTTTCCTTTTGTCATGTTTTAAAACAAAACAGTAAGTCCTGTTCATGTGTTTGTAATAATGGCTGCAGATGCCTACTCTACTGAGTGATTTTGGGATCTCATAGGGGTGGAGGTGCTTTCTCAAAAGCCCTTCCACTCTGCAGAGGATGGTAGGGATTCAAACGCACCTTTTTGTGCTTCTAATTTTGACTACCTGTAAGAGGCTTGGCATGCAGGTTTTCTCCTCAGCCCAGAGCCCATTCCTACGTATCTAGCTCACCACATTTCAGAGGCTCTTCAGTTAACAGAGGAAATAAATAATTCCAGAGGTCAAGAGCCTGAAAGGTATACCTTGTAATTTATAAATTATAGTTAAGGTTTTCCTTCAGGATTTTTAGGAATCAGACCAGTTACATTTTCAACACTACTTTGTGTGTCAAAATGATGACAAAAGGATTTCAAATAGCAGGTACCCGCTGGGAATTTACTCTCTTTTGGTATAATACAGAAAAACTGACATTATGGTTTCACATGTAAACAACAATCTTGTTTCACTTACAACTGGTGTCAGAGATGAAATAAAAATCACCCAAGGCAATAAGGTACTACAATTTACTGATTCATTGTCTCCACTAGCATTCAGAAGCCATGCCAGGCTTTTCACAAAATATAACATTTTTCTTCTGTACGGAAAGATGGTTTATATAAGTGTCTAGTCACTAATTTACAGATTTATTTGAACATGCTGTGTTATAAAATCTGCTAGCATGATGTTGGGATATCAACATTTCATATGAGTCACTTCTTCATATTTCTTTCAGAAATTCTTAGAAGATAAAATCTGACTGTTAAAATTCTCCAGTGTTTCCCAAGAGTCTGTTCTGGTTTTGACTGGGACAGTACTAGTTTTTCTTTTTAGTAGCTAAAGGAGCTCTGTCTTTTGGATTTACTATGAAATTCGTTATGAGAATAACATTGATAGTACATTGATAGTTGGTACTGAGACCTCAAGGACTTTCCAGCTGCCGTGTTTTTGCCAGTCCGGCTGAGGGGGGAGCATGGTCAGGACAGAGGGTCCACATCTCCCCTTATGATTTGAACTGAGACTTAGGATTGAGGGCTAAATTGGCCGATGAAGTATTCCATGTCATGCAACATCATGCTCAGGATATAGATTAGAGCTGACTGGAAAGAAGGGCCTTTGCTTTTCTGGGGACTCTCTCGGACTCTCGGAGTGGTCTCTCTCTCTCGTTCTCTTTTCAGGCCTCTCACTCATCTGGGATTGCAGTGTCAGGACTTGCCTGTTTCAGAATCATTTTCTGGAATGGGACAGGCATTGGTCATCAGGTGGTGAGAAATTAGACGGTGGATAACTTGTTTGTATATATTACTGTCATTATACATACATAAATATATATTCATATATTATTATTCCCTGGCTGTGGGAGAGAGTGAGTGAGCAGCTGTGTGGCATTTAGCTGCTGGCTAAGATAAACCACGACAAGTCACAGGATATAAGACCTTCAACAGCATGTGCTGGGTTAATGTGATGGGATTCTGGTAGCAGGAGAGCGGCTGCAGAGATGGCCCCTGTAAGAAGCTGCGAAGCTACTCCAGCTCCAAAACCAGACGGACCAGCCTTGGGCCAGCTCGGACCTTCCCCTCCCCTCAGGCTGGGGCTGAGCCAGTCAGCGCCTCTGCGAATGCCCTATTTAAGAAGGGTACAAAGGAATTCTAATTGGGGCCGGACCTACAGTGAAGAGAGAGGAGAGGCAGGGTGCTGGCCCCCTGTCCTCCCAGGCGAGTGGCTGCCCACACTGGGCCACTGCCACTTGACTGGAGGTGGTCGCAGTGGCACGGCTTGGAGAGCTCTGAAGTGCCTCACTCCCAGGGCACCCGCTGGGCAGAGTTCGTCCTGCCGGGACTGCCGAGGTTCGTTGGGCTGGTCAGACCTGGCTCAGCTGCATCAGAGAGAGGACCAAGATCTGAGAGAAATAACTCTGCAGACACCAAAGCCAGTGAAGATGGAGCGTGAGGAAGTGTGCTGAAGCTGAGATTCCCCTGCAGCCCATGGTGAGACGGCAGGCAGCCCCCCTACAGCCCAGGAGAGAAACAGTGGAGCAGAGATCCACCCACAGCCCATGGAAAACCCCACGCTGGAGCAGAGACGCCTATGCCTAAGGGAGTTTGTAGATTGTCTCTGTGGGAAGGATCCCACGCTGCAGGAGACTGACGATGAGGCAGAGACGCATCTGAAGTCCATAGAGAACCCCACGCCAGAGCGGGTGGCAGCTCCCTAAGAAGTCGTGACTCTCTGGAGAAGAAGTCTGCACTGGAGCAATCTGATGGGTAAGGATTGCATCCTACAGGTAGGACTCACGTTGAAGAAATCTGTGGACTATGCCCTGTGAGTAGGGGATCCACTGGAGTAGAGGAAAGATTGTGAAAATGTTCTTCTCTCTTTAAGAAAGGAGCAGCAGAAACAACATGTGATGAACTGACCTGCACACACCGCCAACCTCCATTCCCCGTCCCCCTGTGCCACTGGAGGAGAAGGTAGAGCTGAGAAGAAGGGAGGGGTGAGGGGAAGGTGTTTTTAATATCTGGCTTTGTTTCTTGTTATCTTCTCTTAATGAGCCGTTAATAAATTAAATTGTTTCGTCCCCAAGGCAAGTCTGTTTTGCCCGGGGTCATGGTTGGTGGGTGATCCCTCCCTGTTCTTGTCTCGACCCTCAGTCCTTTCATTACATTTTTCTCCTCAACAAGGGGGAGGAGTGAGTGAGTAACCGTGTGGTAGCTTAGCTGCTGGCTGGGCTAATCCACGACACAGCACAAAATTAAGTTCAGAAGTAGAGAAAAGACTTTCATTTCTGTGAATATGTTAGTATTATTTTCATCATTATAATGAAGGTAAACTAGGAATGTATTTTCTAGCTTAGTACGCTGACATTGGTATAATGAAGCCAGACCAATTACAAGATGATATTAGAAAAGACACTGATCTTTTTCATATACGAACAAAGAGAAATAAAATCTCAACAGCAGTGCTAGGTACAGTATAGCACAGATGTTAGACACACGTATTTACATACGCGAGTCTCACTTCATCCTATTTAAATTTAATTCATTCACAAATTTGCTTTAGAACTTGCTTTTTAGATATCGTCAAATAGATGTAATGAATGAAGTGACCTCTCTGAAGTACATCTGGTTTGCACTAAGATGAGGTCTGCTTGATTCCTCTTGATCTTTTAACATTTCCTTTCAAGTTACAACTTAGGTCAGTAACTGTTTGAAATAAAAAGTATGACATAAGTCTACTCCACTTATATCATCTACTGTGCCAAAACAACAGTGCTCTACACTCCTCATCTTCATACTATGATATCTAATATACGAACATCCTCCATTAGAAGTATATACGTGCTAAAAAACCTCAATCTTTTCATTAAATCTTACAGTATCAAGTTATACAAAATCAGTCAGCCACAAACAGCCTAAGTATAAATTTGTGGCTGTCTGAAAACATTGATTTGTGTATACTTATTGTGCACTATTGTTGTGTATACTTATGTGTGCGCAGTCAGTCGTACTTATTACACCAAGTAGCAGGGCAATTCAGATATAATTCAGTACTATTATCCACAGATTTTTCTACTTGTCAGATACTATCTATATAAGCACATGTAAATTGTCTGTACCTTTTACAATGTATTTTGAATAGTATTTAACTGTAGAATCATAGAAAATATGGCTGGAAAGGACCTTAGGCAACCCTAATGTGTGCCCCAAATGGAAACAACTATATACAAGCTCTTAAAAATCACCAGAGATTTTCTCTAACTCATGGCATTCCCTGTAATTATTGTAGCATTTAACAACTTGATTTTGGATTTTAATTCATATATATGAGAAGAGTGTAAACATGCATGTGTGCCTGTGCTGGTAAAGAAAGATTCTGATGGAAATGCTCCTGATTTAATAAAGTGTTCCCAGTTCTTCTATCTACTGGAAAGAGAATACTCCTTCCCAGTCCGTGGGATGATGGTTTGAGTTCTCTGTGAGGATTCTGCCAGGATTCATTCATATGAAATTTATTGCACAAACACAGACATGTCCTATCATACCTTACTTGTCCTCTTCTATTTGCTTCTTTCAGGTGCTATTCAGTTACATCTGTTAAATATGGAAACAAAAGACAAGGATTTTAAAACTTAAGGAAACCTCTTGTGTGTGCATGTGTTTTCATATATTTCTGCAACTAAATCAAAGAAAGATGAAAACCAGCTACATTGATCAGCTATATAAGCTGTTATGCAGCTTATAACTTTTGCATAGCTCACTGAAGAGTCACAAGCAGAGTAGTTACCTGTTTGCAGGACTGAAGATAATTCAGGTTATTTTGGTATTTAACACTTTGTCATCTCACAAAAGAATTCCAAGAAAATACTCTAAGTAGTATTTGGTACACTTCAGGATTGAAATCCAGCTTTTCTGTACTCAGTGACCTGGACAGAATACCCAAGCAAAAGAACTCTTTTTTTTTTTTTTATTTTTTTACATTAAAGCTCCCCAGGAGTTCACAGTTATACTTCTGTACATCCACAGGTCCACCTCAGTCATCAAAGGCATTTGGATGCACAAAGCTCTCTTGGGCCAATCCAACATTTTCTCTGAACATGCCCTATGCCTATACTTTAAAATACATCATATATCAGCTGAAGTAGGCAATATTGATGCTGAAGGCACACGTCTTAAATCTTGCCATTTTCCGGGCATGTCTCAGTTATGTTTATCTCTGTGCAAGTCTTAAAGTCCTATTTCCCAGCTAAATAAAAAGCAATGGCCAGATTTTTCAGAACACAGTGTCTCTTAGAAATCAATGTCAGTGTGGCTAGAGCACTATCCAACTGAAGATTGCCAAACTTCAACTCCTTACATGTCGCTCACCAGCCTCGGCTGCGGCACCAAGGATGCTGTTGCATCTTCTGCAGCCAGGAGGAAATGGCCTGCCTCTTGTAGGCAGGATCGGTACCTTTAGTTGATTAGTAATTAGTAGTTCATTATCTCAACTCAATCCAGCTGGATAATAATGACTGGTTGCCATAATTCCCCCTTTTTGTTTTACTATTTTTGTTTTCACAAAGGCTTTAAGGTGAGCAGAGACCCGGCCCATTCATCCAACTCCAGCACGCTTCCCTCTCGCGAATACCACATTGGGGCTTGCAGCTTCACCTTCTTCTCCAAAGGACTCTCGCTCGGGCTCCCAGCTCCGGCTCTGGCTCCAGCTCTTTTGGCTCGGGCTCAGCTCGGGCTCTCGGCTCCAGCAAGGGAGTCGGGGCTTCCCAGGGTCTCATTGACGAATCACATCGGGGTCACCAGTTGTCGCTCACCAGCCTGGGCTGCGGCACCTGGGACGCTGTAACATCTTCCTAGGGTCTCGGATGTATGACATCAGGGTCACCAGTTATCGCTAACCAGCCTTGGCTGCATCACCAAGGATGCTGTTGCATCTTCCACAGCCAGGAGGAAATGGCCTGCCTCTTGCAGGCAGGGTCAGTACCTTGAGTTGATTAGTAATTAGTAGTTCATTATCTCAACTCGATCCAGCTGGGTAATAATGACTGGTTGCCATACTTACAAGCAATTGTTTCAGAGAATGAAACATGTTTCCAGCCTTCCTGTAAACTTTTTTAAGTATCTTGGTTCAATCTCTATGGCAAAATGCAGATTTTGGGGCTGAAGTGGGAGGCAGGTTTAAATACAATCTGCATAAACAGCAGTTGACATGAAAAGTAAAATCCATCCTCTCTGCCCAAGATCAGGGGCAGCTTTTACTTTGGGGCCAAGCCAACAGAACTTTTCAAACCTCACTGACATTTTTGTCATTTTGTGCTATTACTGTCGTGAAAAACACAGCGAAGGTAACTCAGGATACGAATGTAACGTGTAGAAGTGGGGGCAACATGTGATAAATCACAATGTGTAGCGACTTGTTACACACAACAGGGTTCCATACCCCTCTTTCCACTAGTGCTCACGTTAATACAGCTTTCACTAATGCATTACAGAGCTCTTGTGCAGAGTAAATCTTTGTGGGAATTTCTCTGGCAATAGATGCTATACAACAACAACAAAAGGCAGGTGGATGTTTACGAAAAATTTACAAGGACTTTCAGTTTCCCAAAGTATAGAAAGATTGGTTTTGTTTTCTTAGTATTGTCTTGATAGTGAATACCCTAAACTGTTCATGTTTTCTATGATGTTGTTCTCCTAAATCTCCAGTGCGTTATACGCAGACATGCATAAACACAAGCTTACTGCAAAACACTCCATGGCCATCCCAGAAACTAAGCAGCATTAGAGCTGCTACTGGTTTAGTCCTTGGATGGAGTGGGCAATTTGACCAATGGCTCAGCCTCCAGTTAGGTGGTGACAAGAAGAAAAAGTCCCCAGCTGCATATGAAACATAGCCAGAGAGGGGCTGTGAGAGGAAAATTAAGTACACAAGAATGACTCTTCTCTGTGGGGAAGCGAGGAGGGCAAAGGGTGTCTTGTCTAAGTCTCAGCTCAGGGTTGAGAGAAAGAAAGCCCAGAGCTACAAAGGAATAAGGATAGAGAAGAGCTGTCAAAGGAAATTGGGGATTTTCAAATAACTAGCATTTGTTTCTGGATGAATCAAAAGGCTCTGGCTCCCTATGGCTCAGCCTAGGGTGAGGATGAAGTTTAAAGACAGGAAATGCTTGGAACTACATACATAGCTGGGAACTGGAAAGAATTATGTACAAACAGCCAAGGGCTGATGCTGGAACTCTCATGTGGAGGATGTGCAGTTCCTGGGGGGAGAGGGATTCCCTGGGGTATGATAACCATATGGTTACAGATGGGGTTCAGAGCAAGAGCAAGCACACAGTTGCAAATGAAGGGACTCTGAAAAGAAGCTGACAGAGGAGACACAAAGCTGCCAGAAGAAATGACCCTGAGGAATTTTTAGCCTTAGGAAGGGCCAAGGTACTTTGCCCAAGGCTCAGCACAGCATTTGGGTTGAAGGAAAGAATAAGCCAGAGTTACATTTGCAGGGGCAGGGGTTGTAGAGTGCCTTTCAAAGTAAACTATGGTTTGATTCTTCTATTCTTTTGCGATGGTATCTTCTCTAAACAAGATCACATATCATGAACATATCCATACTCTGCCACTGGGGCAATGGAACTGCCACAAATATCTGAAAAACTTTCGTAATACCAGATGATGCATGTCCTACTGAGATCAGAGATGAAATTGAGGAGGCAGATTTTGCATCTAATAACTTTAGGAGAATGCCATTCCAGTTGCATCATATACATAATTGATGCTTCTTTCCTGGTTAAAGTGTTGGACTGCCAAGTCTCCAGCAGATGTTTCTGGGCCTTCAAATTCTGCTTCTATAGAAATACAGTAAGATTGGAAAACAAAAAAACAACACCAGTGACTGAAGAACAGAAGAACACCTTGTTAATACAGTGGCCTGAAAGAAAGAGCCATTCTGTAGTCACATCATGGTAGGATCCTACAGGCTTATTCTGCTACCCCTGGCAGTAAAATAGTTGGGACACATTTAAAGGAAGTAGAAATGACATGGGCCTCATTTGTGATAGAGTAAGAGTGGTGAAAATAACACAGTGAATCTGGCTGTTACGTGATTAATTTACAACTATTTCTGATAAATGAGAAATTCTTTAGGTAACCATGTGTTTTGCCAATGAAGAGACTATTTTACCTTAACTAAATAGTACACTATGTCTGGGATTGATCCAATTTAAGCATTTTCTTGAACTGTAATATGATTTGTAATACTAAAGATGAATCATCATTTAAAATCCTTTCTCCCTAGTGACTTTAGATAAAACATAAAAACTACAGCTTTTTTTCCCCACTATCAACATATCTTCTTCCTATATATTGCATTGTTTCAAAGAGCTTTGTTATTGACATCTGAACATCACTGGATTTTTAATTAATTTTCTTCTGTCTTTTAAAAGTGATATTTTGCTACATAAAGTCAGTGATAAATTTTAGGCCATGATTGCTAGGATTTTAGGAAATTACTTTACTGGTAGCAACTTGGCAGCCCCAAACTCTTAATCAATAGTAAAGTGACTCATGTGTCTTGACTTCCTCTTTGAAAAGCAGTGCAGACTATTAATATGTTGGTGCTGCAAGTTGTGAGCATTCATGCATATGGAAAGGACATTCAGGCACATATAGGCAGATTATATTCCTGGGGAAAGCATAACGCTTTAGCCTTGTTCAGAGCATAGAAGTGATATGAATTAAATTTAGTGAATTAAAACATCTACATATTCTTTTAATAGTAAATAAGTCAAGAAATGAGTAGGACGAACTACACTTTATTACTTTTTCTGTATCTGAATTCAAAAGGCTACAACATGTATTAAGTTTGTTCATTATGCACTGACTTTTAGTTCAACTGAAAAATAGAGATTTGTAAGATAATGTTTTAACCATTTTTCTGTTTCTTACGAGGAGTACCATCTGAGTATTAGTATTCAGAAATGAACTGAGGAAAATTATAATCCTTTGTATTCTCAAAGTGGCTACAGCTTAACTTGTCCACAATTTGAGGAGTAGTTACCACTGTCTTTTGGATTTGTCTTCAATGGTCAATAATTTTTTATTATATGCATTTTGAACATGCTTTGACTGACTACTAAAAGCAGTTGCGTATCTCCAACTCTGGAAGGCGTCAACAGGTATAGATAAAATTGCGTGAACAAATATATGATTCTTAGCATCTATTATACTTGGTTACTTATAATGATTTACACTTTCAACAATATTAATGAAAATGGGGCAGATTCTCAAATTTTGCCATTGAAGTCAAAACAGATTTAGGCAGACATAGGAAATTCCACTTCAGGATCAAGCTATGTACTAGAAAAATACTCAATTAGACTGTGGCTTCTTAGGTGAATCAGATAGATCGTTCACTTTTTTGTAGTTGATTTTTTAAATTTTGATAATATGGAAAACCTACAATAGTTTTTTTCTAAAGGGACAAAGATCTGTCTGCAATTCAGTGAAAAACCCTTTCAGACTGAAGACTGAGAATAGAGAAACTAGTTAATTTGTTCTCATTCATTACGTTTTTACTTTTTCACTTGGAAGAATATTTCTAAAAGCTATTAAATCTGCATCTTTTGGCTTCCAATTGAATTTTCTTTGAGTCATGAAGGCGACAGTTGGTAGAACTTTGTAATGTATTTTGCTAATACTTGCACACCTTCCAATTTGATGAAAGTGCAGAAGATCTTTGGTTAAAATAGTCTACAGATACTAGGTATTTTTCAAACACAGTCAAAGTGACACTGCGAGAGTAAGTGGGGGAAAAAAAATGGTCTAAGTTAAAAAAAAAAAAAGTACTTGGTAACTTTAGTAGGATGATTAATAGGGCATCACAGAACTTGAACAACAGACATTTATTAATGATGAGAAAAATAGAAATGCCAAACAGAAAAGTGAAAGGAATACTAACTCTTGAAAGTAGAACTGTGCCAGGAGACAGGGAGGACTTAAGGGATTCTTGCCAGGAGAGAGGAAGGACATATGGAAGCTGTTGAATAGTGGCACATCTGTCATTAGAAATGTTAGAGGACATTTGGAGTAATGGTTAAGGAGAGATTAATGCTCTGAACAGAAAAAGCTGTTGGGCTAATGTAAGATAGAGCAACCTGCGAGCTGTGTATTCAGAGGACTTTGGCCCAAAAACTATTACAAAAACACATTCAAAGACAGAAATGCCCTTGGGCTGGATACTGCATTTCATTTCTCAAACAGTGAGGTCTAAAGTAATCCACTTAGAAATGCTCTAAGCCGGGCCAAATTTAAGTTAGACAACGGTAGAGAGAAAGTACAGTCTTCCGTATATCTTCCTTCCTTTTATGGACTGGAAGAGCTGTTCTCTCCACAGTGTTTTCCTCCCTTGTCACACTTCATCTTAATCACTGATTGGAAAGAAAAAATAAATTTCATTAAAAGATACAAACTTATAAAAGTGTAAGATTCACTCAGGTCACAGTCTAGCTCCTGGCAGCACAGGGCAGAACTGCAGGATTCAGAGATGAAAGGTGCCTGTGTCCAGAGAGCCTTCGGCTGGTCCACACAGCTCCAAAATTCACTTTGGATAGATGAAAGCTGGACTTGAGACAGGACTCTCTACCACAGCGTTCCAGGCATAGCATCTATCCAGTGTTGAGGCTGAACAGACACATCACCCAAGGCCAGTAACAATCAATTCTAAATCTGCTATTGGTGTTCAGTATCATCAAGTTTGATGGTAAAAGTACTATAAAAAGTTCTCATAGACAGGAAGTAACACTCATTGCATTGTCGTGGTTTAAATCCAGGTGACAACCAAGCACCACACAGCTGCGGGCTCGCTCCTCTCCTCGGTGGAATGAGGGAGAGAATCAGAAGAGCAAAAATAGGAAAACTCGTGGTCTGAGGTAAAGACAGTTTTAATAGGTGAAGCAAAAGCCACACACGCAAGCAAAGCAAAACAAGAAATTGATTCACTACTTCCCATCGGCAGGCAGGTGTTCAACCATCTCCAGCAAAGCGGGGCTCCATCATGCTTAAGAATTAGGAAGACAAACGTCATCACTCTGAACATCCCCTACTTCCTTCTTCTTCTTCCCCCAGCTTTATAGGCTGAGCATGACATCATATGGTATGGAATATCTCTTTGGTCAGTTTGCATCAGCTGTCTCAGCTGTGTCCCCTGCAGTGGCAGTGTAAGAACCTGGAAAAGTCCTTGGCTTAATGTAAGCGTTGCTTGGCAACAACTAAAACATTAGTGTGTTATTAACATTATTCTCAGCACAAATCCAAAATACAGCCTCATACTAGCTACTACGAAGAAAATTAAATCTATCCCAGTCAAAACTAGCACAGTATGTACATCTTTCACAAAGTTTTAGGGGGCCTTTTTTGTCTTGTGTCCTTCATGTTTGGGGCGTCCAATGTGAAGTCAGTAGGTTGATTTTGTTTGTTAGCAATTGGTTCGTGCAGGCCCATTGCCCTTTCTTTGTGGTTTTCTGTCCTTGGAGACCACTGAACTTTTACTACCACTTGAAAACAGGCTGACAACTACACAGCCAAGACACACTAAGTCCCATATCAAATGTTGGCCTCCATGTCACTGCTTCTTTGCTTTTGCCAAAGACTTCTTTCCCCCTTTCAAAATTTTGTGATTTATTGAAACTTGAAATTATGCAGGAGATCAGTAAGAGTCTATGCCTCTCCAGTTCCAGTTATCTACCAATGTATTAATAGCTTAGGTAACGCATTTCTCTGACAGACTGTCTCAGCACACCTGCATGCAGAAATGTGATAATGCTGTATTCAGCTTCTTATCAAAGTAGAAGGCAGAAGCCTTGGTCAACTTATTCACCAGAGACACTTAGGTCGAGCCACTTCAGACCTCAGTCACCTTAACTGCAATTGTCATTCATTTCAGACAGTCTTGTCTCTGACGGAAAAAAACCCACAGAATAGCATTCTTTCAAGTGCTGGAATTTATATTAAAGTACCTTCTGTGTACACAACAATTTTAGACTTCAGATGGTTTGAATCTTCTGGGTATTTGTAAGAATGAAGCATTCAGTTAATCCTTGATAGTTATTAGTGTTCTTTTATCAAAACTGGAATGGATAATCAATATTTATGATTATATCTTAAATATTAAAAAGTTATTGATGACTCAGACTACTTCAAGAAAAGGAGCAACAGGCTGATATTATTATTTAACATTGCTTCAGGTAGTTTTAATCTAAGAGGGTGAGATATACTCAGGTGAAGGAAGGCAACACAAGAATTTTTCAAGTATAATGGCAGAATATACAATGTTTATTTCAGAGGGGAAAAAGAAAAGAAAATACAGCATGACTTCACCAAAAAGATCAGAAATGAATATGTAAACTGAAAAACTAGAACAAGAGATATCAGAATAACTCTGCTCAAAGATGACGTTTCAGTTCATAACCCAACACTTGTGTAAGATGTTGATTTGGAACAGATAGAACTGAAAAGTCTTCTAAGAAGAGTCAGTTCATAGAATTTTGTCCAATACTCTGCTGAACAATCGGATATCAATTTCTGACTTCTAAGAATAAAATTTAAGGTGATTTTCTTTGCATTAGAACATAAATGATCTGTTCTTGCTCGATAAACCGTTCTTTCTTCAGGTCTGTCACACTCATTGCCCTGAGGAATGGTATTAAAGTATAATAATTTTGATTACTCAACAAACAAATGATTAAAATAGAAGGGAGACTACTATTTGGACTTTTCTATAATTGTGATGCAAAGGCTGTGTCAAATGACTCTCAGTACAGAGTAGAAAACTTAGGAGAAAGGAATAAATAAGCTACTGAGGTGAGCTGGAAAGTGAGACTTTTGTCTACAGAATGTTTTGGTTACTAGAGCTAAATCATCCCACATCTAAAGAACAGGACCAAATAGGAACAATGGACCTTAAAGCATGCTGTGATGGCCAGAGGCAGACACTGACCAGCTGCTTCTTAGATCCAACTGCCTTGGAAACACCTTGGGCCCAGTAGTCAGATTTCATTCCAAATATCAGGTTGGCAGTAACATAAAGAAAAAGTCTGGAAGAGCTATTCTACAAAAGCTAACATACCAAAATGTTGTGCAGTATCATTGGGTAATTATAGTGGTCCAAATCCATCCATTAGCAGTAGAAAATACCATAATTGAACATCAAGGTTTCTCTGCTTTTTTCCTCCCTCTTAAGAGTAAAAATTATTAAAGTGTTTTTATTTACTGAACATCCCAACAGATGCATTTATTTGAGTAATAGCACATAATGAGACCTTGAGCTGAAGGTTTCCATTTGTTTGACCTCTTCTCATTAGGAAATTTATAACTTGTTTTCTAGCACGGATGTCTTCACTGATACATTGTCGTGGTTTTAGGCTGATCCAGCAACTAAAACTCACACAGTCTCTCCTTCTCCAGTAAAGTAGAGAGGAGAGAAAAAAAAAAACAAAGGGACTGAGGGTTGAGACAAGAACAGAGGGAGCACCCACCAACCATGGTCCTGGGCAAAACAGGCAGAGCTTTTCTCAAAGCAAAACAGTTTATTAATGATTACTTAGAAGGACAAAGGGAAACAAAAACCGATTACTCGAGAGGACAGAAAGAAACAAAACCAGATCTTAAAACCGACACCTTCCTCCCCCCGCCCTTTTCCTCCCGGCTCTACCTCCTCCCCCCAGCAGCACAGGGGGCAGGGACTGGGGGAGTGCAGGTCAGTTCATTCCGTGCTGTTACTGCTGCTTCTTTCTTAAAGGAGAAGGAGTCCTTACACCCTTTTCCCCTGCTCCAATGGATCCCCTACCCACGAGGAAAAATCCACAAACTTCTCCAGCGTGAGTCCAGCCGCTGGAAACAATCCTTCCCCACAGATTGCTCCGGTGTGGGCTTTACCACAGTCTCGGGTACTTAGGGAGCTGTAGCCACTCGCTCCGGCGTGGGTTGTCACGAAGACTCCAGATGCCGCTCTGCCTTGTCGTGCACCCCAACACGACCATCCTCAGTCTCAGGCATCTTCTCCCCACGGGCTGCGAGTGGGTCTCTGCTCCACCGAGGCCGTCCTGGTTGCAGGGGGGCAGCCTGCTATCTCACCATCAGCCGCAGGGGAAACTCGGCTCCGGCACACCTCCTCCCGCTCCATCCTCACTGACCTGCTGTCGATGCGGCTGTTTCTCTCAGATCTCAGTCCTCTCCAGGTGAACTCAGCCCAGTGGGCACCCCGGGAGTGGGGTGCCCCCGAGTTCCCCAGCTGGCTCCGCCGCCGCCATTCTCCGTGGGCGGGGCCAGCCCGACCCAGGCAGCTGCCCAGCCGGGGGCCAGGGAGCGGGGGCAGTGCCCTCCTCCCTTCTCTGCTCGATCCTGGGCAAAGCACCTTTTCCGGTCCCCTTTGTCCTGACTTAAATAGGGCAATTCGCAGAGGCGCCCTATTGGCTCAATCCCGAGGGGGATGGCAGTCTGATCTGGTGGCCAGAACCAAACCTAACCCGGTTCCAAAACCGGGGAGGTCGCAGGGAGCAAAACCCCTCTCCTGCCACCAGAACCACCCCCCCCTCCACATCAAACCATGACATACATATAATTGTAATGAGCTTTGGGGAGATTTTTAATCCTGACAGAAGCTGGAGCTGGGTATGCTGAAGCTCACTACAGTTACAAATATCAAAGAGGATAAAAAGATCCTTAAAAATTATAAAAATTTTAGAATTTTCTTAGTGTCATCCTCAATATATTAGTCTATAATAAATTCCCTAAGACCTAAAACGTATCAGTTAAGATCTACGAGTATTTTTATAATATATTGCCAATTTAACATTTACATTTCCAGCAATCGCTGTGTGCACTATTTTGTGCGCTAATGCTAGATCAGTCCTGCAGTCCTTTTATCAGAGATGTTGTATGAAGCCTTGGTGTGAGAAGATGGACCACTCGATCCATCTGCGATGAAGACAGGCTGAGAGAGTTGGGGCTGTTCAGCCTGGAGAAGAGAAGGCTCCGGGGTGATCTTATTGCAGCCTTCCAGTACTTAAAGAGGGCTGACAGGAAAACTGGAGAGGGACTTTTTACAAGGGCATGTAGTGATAGGACAAGGGGCAATGGATTTAAACTGAAAGAGGGGAGAGTTAGATTAGATATAAGGAGTTTTTCACTCAGAGAGTGGTGAGGCAGTGGAACAGGTTGCCCAGAGAAGTTGTAGATGCCCCATCCCTGGAAGTGTTCAAGTCCAGGCTGGATGAGGCCTTGGGCAACCTGGTGTAGTGGAGGGTTTCCCTGCCCATGGCAGGGGGGTTGGAACTAGATGATCTTTGAGGTCCCTTCCAACCCAAACCATTCTATGATTCTATGATTTTATGAGATGGTTTTCCTGAGTGAAACCAACTGCAGTAACAGACATAGAGATGCATTCACTGGAGGAGTTCTTTGCTAATACTATTTTATGAAAATGCCTGCAGCAATAAAGTCCTCTTAATAGATACATACCTGAAGGCTTCAAGGATGGTAATTCTCTTGTAATCACAACTCAAGTACTTTACTATTCAATTAGAAAATATCAAGAAAAATTGTCTCAGTGTAATTGTTTTTCCTCCAGGAGAGAACTACTGGTGATATTATGTTTTTCTTGGTGACTGTTTAGTACAAATACTGACATTTCAGTGTTCTTGACGTTTCAAACTACAGCTCATACCACTTGCACTGATTAAAGATCCCATTACCCTTTCATAATAGAATATTTTTTTGCATAAGGGATTGTTTGCCAATGATAGAGACTTTCCAGCTCTCATACATAAGCTTGGGTGTGATCCAAGGTCAAATATGTTCTTTTCTCAGTGGATTTTAATTTGGATCCTATGTTTCCCAGTGCCTCATTTCTGCTTTTGCATAATAAAGTTAATCGTACTACTGTATCCCGATGGTATTGTGAAGTTAAATCTATTAATGTCCAGTGAAGCACTCAGATATTACAAAACAGTAGGAACAAATTAAGCTTATGGCTGAATGACCCTAGCTAAAACCTAAAATGGTTAATTACACTTTATCTACCTGAAAAATCACATTGGAATTTGAATTTGATGCAATGTGCTACAGTGCCTGCCTCAAATATATTTACAGAGTTGTTCTACATGAATAAGCGTTCTGTTTCACGACAAAGAAGCTAGATATCCATGGAGTAAAAGTGTATGATGTGTAAAGTAGTTTGAAAGGTTCTACATGTAGAGAACAAGAGTCATGGCAGATTCTGCTCTTTTTCTTTCTCATTAGTGTTTTAATTATGGAAGCAAATAAAACAAATATACGTAACAAGAAAAGGACAATTAGTTGGTTTATATTGTTATTACCCAATTTTTCAAAGTAAAGGCCAATATCTTTACAAAGAGTTAGTAGGAGGAGTTTTGTTGGCTTCTTATCACTCCATTTTCCATATTATTTTTATGGATTATGTGCATAGTCACAACTAAAAATACTAATGCATATTAAGCTGCAAATGAAGAGAATAATGTAAATTTATTTTTTTCTGTAAATGTGAGAATATAAATTACTGAATATTTTGTCAAGTTTCTTTCTCTAGGATACATCTGTGCCATTACGTAGTGCCGGTCATTTTTATAGACATAGCCTCCCAGACCCTTTTACTTACTTTTTCTTTGAGTAGGGAACAGTCTTATTACACAGCATGAAGAAAAGTAGCAGTGTGACACCAAAACAAGCAAAATACCTTGTTAATGAGAAATGCAGTACCTGTCAGGTTTGCAGTTGCAGAAACAAAGAGCTTGAACAACTAATTCAGAAGACTATGATGGCCAGAAGAAAAAGAAAGGAAATCTCCTGCTTCATTTGGGAGACTGAGCAGGTTTGAATATGAGGTTTGACAGGCTCATGCAAATGTGAGTGATTTTATGCAAGCTAATAGAATAACATACTGAAACAGAGTTTGCCTTTAATTAGAGCTGGCAAGCTGGAAGGAAAGCCTATTAAGCCTGGAAGCTTGTAAGGTTCATGGTGGTTAGACCACCTCAGAGAGAATTAAATTTCCAAAGACTTTCTACACTTCTAGGAGCTCTCCCACATCAAGAAAATAAAATGCTTAATTATCAGCTATTTAGAATTTAATTGATAAAAAATTATAAATTCATTTCATATCATGATTGATTAATCCTCTGGAAGAGCATAGTCTTTCATTGTAATTCATTTTCCCTGGCCATCCACAGGAAAAATGTGTGCCTCACAGGGCTCTGTTTAAGTTACTCATCAGTAGC
Source organism: Tauraco erythrolophus (assembly GCF_009769465.1). Lineage (NCBI taxonomy): Eukaryota > Metazoa > Chordata > Aves > Musophagiformes > Musophagidae > Tauraco > Tauraco erythrolophus. Next base: position 45,952,820 of record NC_141469.1, read on the forward strand.
CTTCAGGACTGTGGGAATGAATATCAAATCAGGCTGTAGAGGTAATCAGTAACAATTTAGAAAGGAACAGCACAAACTTACAGACACACTGCTCCTTCACAGTAGAACTACACAAATGCAAGTGAATCACATGTGAAAGTCATTCCTGTGAACACTGAGAATTTGAAGGGAAATCTTAGAAGAATTTTTCAGTGCCTAATTCCTTTATACTAAGTAGTGAAAATGGAAAAAACGTGGAAAATAAATGGAAGAGATGGCTAAAGAGCAGATAGCTTATCTCTCCAAAGATAAGGGGACAGATAGCGTTTCCATTAAGCTTAGTAGAGTTTTCAATTCAGAAACTGGAAAAGGAAGGAGGAATATAGACATGTACTCTAGCTAGACTATTTTGCTGTTCAGGAAACAACAGGAAGGTTATTCTAGCACTCGAACCTCAGCTGCCCGGCAAAACACAGCCCTCCAGCAATGCTAGAAAGTGTATGCAGTGTATGTATTTGACAAGAACTTAGACATCTGTAGGCATTCATAGGTGACTCTTGTAAATAGCCACAGATCCTGAGTCATGGCATCAGTTTAAAAATGACCGTGGTTTACCCCACGTGCAAACAAACCGAAATCTTGTAAGTCGTTTTGTTCTGGCAAGACGGTTGCTTACTGTGGCTTGGTGTCAATAGCAAATTATTGATTATGGATGTTTTTTACTGCAGTACTCCTCTCCTCTGACTTTCCTTCCTCCCACGCCTGCCTGAAGTGATGGGCTCTGAACATCACACAGACCCCCCTCCTACACCCCAAGTTTATACTGCACCCATGGTTCAAGCATACTCTGGTACACCTCTCAGTCCATACACTGGAACGGTACTAGTAGAGTGAACAAAGAGATAGAAGCCCAGGAAAGGAAGATGACAGCTTCAACCTACCATCAGCAGAGAGGAACAAGACAAGGACTGGTGAGTAGGCACAGGGCAGGCTCAATAGAGACTGTTAACAGATCGGCCATGGTTAGATGCCAGGGACCACCTCACAGCATCTCCCACTGCTGCTTAGTACTTCAAGCTCCTACTCATACACCGCCAACCAGAAGCAAAGCCATTTGAGATGGGAGATGTAAGCAATTGTCTTGTACAAAAGGCACTCTGGGCAGTTCTGGAGATGTCAAAATGACAATCGGTAGCCACCATAATACATCTGCTGTCCATGACATAGATCTATCCTTGGCCCTGACCAGCCAAGAGCAGGACATAAAGTAGCTGTGCTGTAAAAACAGCTAGCATAACCTCATTGATTATTCCCCTTTTCATACAGAAACCTAAAACACTCAGAGTCTCTAAATTCATTTGCAATTTACAGGAGACCACCAGAGAGACCAGGTCAGCTCCACTGCTCCCTCCTCTGTACATCCTTCTGTACTCTGACTTACAAACTTTAGAAGTGCACAAACCAGTACAGTCCAACTCAGAGCCTTCTTATAATTCCCTAAATTTCTGAAGACTTCTCAATGCCAGCCAGTTAATCTTCCTCAAGCAATTCTGCAGAGATATAATCTATGAAAGAATTAGCGTGGCCTACTTATCTATACACAAAGTTATTACTTAGGACCTAGAAGTCTCAGTATGATAAAAAAAGAGACTAGAAGAGTTATGTGAGTAGAAGCTCCATAGGTTCTTGGGACATTCGTGTTGGGAACACGTGAAGTGAAGAACTGAGTCTCACCATTTTACTTAATAGCTTGCTTCTCTCTTTCATATCCTTATGACAAATTTCACTTCTATCCTCATGCTTACTTTCTACTGACACCATCTGGCATAGCCAGCTTTCATAAGATGATAGCTATTCCTTTCCTTGCCTTGGGGATATGATTCCCTGAAGAAGGTGCATTGCCCCTATACACTTGAGTCCAACCATCCTACATGTATGTAATCTATTTTGCTATGAGGATGAGGAGAGAACAGGAACAAGCAGCTGTTCACCGTAAAGTATGTGCTTTTCCCTCAGAGGGCATCAGGTGACAATACATGTTGTTTTGGTGCTGGTAGTTGAAAATGGCCTGTAGCAGACGGCCCAGTCACAGATCTCATCTGAATCACCGACAACAGCAACAACGGGCAGCACAAATGCTGTACGTGCTCAGAAGGAGGCTGTGAGTTGAGGGTACCCCTTTTATAGAAAGTCGTGGGTGCATAAGGAACTCTCTGCTTTTTTGTGGAAAAAGGCTTGATTTCCTGAGGTGAAAAGGTACCTGATGTAGTGTAAGATACAAATACACTCTGGATATAACTTTTGCACTTACTTCGTGGGGGATCCGAGCCTGAGCACACCACCTGGGTAGGAGTTCAACCAGCACTGGGACATGGCAGCACAGACGTTCCCCTCTGCTACATCCTCAGATCAGCCAGTCCCTCTCTTATCTCTTGAACACGTGAATGCATATTCACATATGCAAATGCCAACTAGTTATTAATCACTTCTAATGAATCGTGAAGCATTCAAAAACAATATCATAGCATCAATCAACTACAGAATTTACATTTAAATATACCTATTTGGGGAGATAATTTTCCATGCATCTTGAGAAATTAAACCAGCAACCAAATATTTTGCTCTTAAAGAAAGGCAATATCAAATAACACAGTTGCACTGTAGAAAGCAACTATTTTCTTTGATGACCCACACATCAATATCACCATGTCGTTATTTTCATCCAACATTAATTAACACTTTCAATTTTACGTCTTGCACCATCATACATGGTTTCAGGGCACCATAGGAGATACACAGAAGATATCAATGACAATATAAATTTATATATATGTATATACGTATATGCACAACACAGTATATTGTACGTATATTCCAGCTACCAAAAGAAATAAAATAAGTTATTTGGAATATTAGAGGAACAATTGTGAAACCATGAAGATAGAATCTTGTCAGATTACATGTTAGGTAAAAAAAAAAATCAAAGTAAAATTTATATATACACCATGACTTTAGATCAAAACTAGCATGAAAATATAAACAAAGAAATATTTGCAGAGAAAATCTCAGACTGGAATAATCTGTCAAAAGTCATTGCAAGGCTTATTACCTGGTTCATGGCAGAGTGTGTTCATCAATGCCAGAAAAATCTAAATCCCTCGCAAAGTATGCTCTTAGGTGAACATTAAGAAATTCACTATTTGCAAATGATGGCAATAAACAGTTGGGGTGGGGAGAATCGGCCATGATCTTTGAGAAAAAAAGCAAATTTAATCCCTTTGCATCATATGGATGGCTAAATGTTTAGATTTAAAGAACGTAACTCCTCATTTGGGTAGTATAAAGCCTCACAAAAAGTTTCGGTTAATAGGAAAAAATATTCAAAAACTCAATTTACAGAAAATTAAAATTAATAAATAGCTTTCTTATCAGAGTGAGTTACCTTATATGTCCCAGAATGCCTAATTTGAGAGAGAGCTTTCTGTATTAATCTCAGACTACAAAACTCTAATTTATTAGGAAAGGAAAAAGTAAAGAATTTATTTAAGTCAATAAATGCTTAAAATATTTTAAATGCATTCTGGTTTAGACAGAATTCTTTTTTAATCTGTACAGCCTTCCTCATGTCAAGGTCTTATTAAATGGAAATTGTTATGAGTTTTATGTGTGAAAAATTTCAAGCTTTTGGCCCTCTGCCACCAATAATTTTGGTTAAGTAGGCTGGATCATATAACATAGGGACAGCTAGTATTCCTTATGTTTACATTTCACTTATGAAAAGGATACAAAATGCTTATTAAAACTTAAAATATTCTCATTTGGGCTTGAAGCAACTTAGTAATTCACATCATGTTCATAGAGAATATGATTATTTTATAACCAAAGTTCTAAGTAATTAAATATGCTCCAGAACATTTACCTAAATTAGATTAACCAGAGTCAATTACAGAAAGTAATTAATGGGGAATTTACATGTGAGAAACCAAAAGCTATTTGTTGTAGAAGTAGCTGCTGAAATGGACTGGGAAGGGTTGGGACTCAAAAGTTGTATAGACATTTAGAAGAGAACAAATCCATGCTTTCACCTTCTCTTTAAAAAGCTACCTTAACCAGTCTGTTTCGGTGCAATCCTTCTGTGGCTGGGATCCCTAAAAAACTAATATCCCTAAGTCACTTTGAAAATATTCCTTAGGAACACTGTGGTGGCGGTTGCTTACATTTGCTCATTTTCAGTATATCATAAGTTTCACGCTTTGTAAAAAGTTGTAGGTAAGGTCCTTTATATTGCTTGTTTTGCCCTGGGTCAGGTGAGAATCTCTAGAGTTTTCTTTTCCTGAAAGAAGGGATGCATGCTTGCTGGGAGCTGCTTGAATAATACAATAAATTGGGAGAGGATGGAGAAAAGCTGAACAGGGAGAAGAATATTGTCTGGTTAGACAAGGGAAAAATTTATAATAAGCAGTAACCTATAGGAGGGCAGGTTACCATGATGGGGAGCTCATTTACAGCAAGGGGCAGATCCAAAACCAGGCCTCAGAGGTGACGACTTTCAAAGGGATCCCAGTAAGATCATGTGGAGTTTTTGCAGCTAGGAAAGCCTTTTAAAATTTGACTTTAAAGAAACAGATTAAGAAGATGCTGCCCCAGAAAAAAAAAAAAAACACAAAAAACACAGGTGTCAAGTGGAACGATTCAGGCCTTTTGTTACTGTTTGTCTTTCTCACCTTTTTGTCACAATAGAATCAGTGCAACATTAGGCCTTGAGCCACCCGATCTAACTTTGCAGTTGGTCCTGCCCTGGAGCAAGAGCCAGATATCTCCAAAGGTCCTTTCTAACGTAACTTATTCTACAGTCCTATGACTTTTGAGGGGAAGGTTTGTATTTTCATTGATAGCATGAATGTAACATAACAAATTGTAGGGGAAATAAACAAATAGGTACTATGAATTTGAAATGTGGAAGCTTTTCAACGGGTGTGAAGAGCACAGGATTCTGCCTGTCATCCCATTGCTGATGCCTACCACCTCCTACCACTCGCTTCTATCAGCGTAGATCTCATAACACCTGCAAATGTAGGTTACATTCCCTACCACTGAAAGGACAAACAGATTCAATCTTCTTGACATAATAATCTTGGAAAAAATCCCACCCAAACCTTCACAGACTGTACTATATTGGTATACTACAACCTTTCATGCAGATACTTTGTGTTCTCAGATACACAGATGAAGTCTTTCTCTAAAGTCATTGGAATAGAAAAGGGAAAGCGAGAATCTGTTAGACAGATTTCCCCAATTAATTTCACTAAAAATACTTTTGAAATTTTGCATACTGAATCTATGCTTCTCTGACTAGAAATATAATTGAGAGATTCAAGGTTCTCCATTTTCAATCTGAAAAACAGTCATGTCCTGAAATCTATTACAGGAAAGTTTGTGAGAAAACCATTGGGTCAACAGGAAGAACAGACAAATTAAGCAAAACTGTTACACAAACTGTCAATGCAGTGACAGAATGTTTTGCCTAGCATCATTTTAAGTGACTGAAGAAATAGAGATTTTTTCACTTCCATTGAAAGACTATTCTAACCTTCTTGATCTGACTGTAAGGACTTTATTACTGATTCCAAGTTAAATTCAGATAGTTTCTTCCAATGTCAGAAGTTACATCATTGAAATAATCAGGCAGAAGTATTGGAATAGTAAGCAGGGAAACATTAACTGAATTCTCAAGGAAACATAGGTGTTTTGAAAAAAATTAGAAAGAAAAGCTTACGAAGCTTTAGCAATATGCACGTGAAATAAGCGTAGCTGTGTTTGAGGTTTACGTTCTCTGTATTTTTGTCCAGAGGAGAACAATCTCACTGGCTAGATCTCAGGAATATACTGAGAGGGAAGGACAAGGTTCATTTTGAGGACCAATTATTTCCAGAGCCAGTTTATGGTCTTGGTAAATGCTTACCTGTGGAGAGCTGAGAAGACCCACTGAAATGTCTACGCATAGAAGCAATATCTTACACAGAAAATAAAGTTTTTAAACAAGCCCACCGGCTGTGGACTGTGAGCTTTATCCATAAAGCTCAGTGACACTGACAGTGTTGAGTACATATTGCCTAAGTTCCCAGATTCCTGGCCCCCACAGTAGACTCCAGATTTCTGGGCCAGGTGCACTGGCTCGCTACTTTGCTTATGTAGCTAGGAGTCTCAGAGAATAAAATATAACAAGTACGTTCACTGATGACTTGCCAAGATTCAGCCAAAGAATAGAAAAACAATCTCAGCAGAAGTATTATAACTTAAGTCTACCTTATTGTAAAACTTTCTGACTCAGTGCTTCAGAATAGAAATAAGCATCAGCTTGTTGTATTGGGCAACACTTGTAGCACTGGGCCAGACACTTCAGCAGAGAAATGGTATTTAAAACCTATTTCTGTTCTCAGTTCTTCACTGATCAATATACCCTGTCCTTGAAACACATACACGAATATAGAATTTCCCTAACTCCTCAATAAAGTCAGGATTTTTTTCACTTCCTCACTGCTGAAGAGTAGAAATACTTCAATAGCGAGGCTTGAGAGTAAGTACTGCTTAAGAGTAGTGTATGATCTGGAAGTTACAGCATCATCTAGGGATGCAGAAATGCGGATTTGAAGCCTTTCAGGGCTAAATGGTATTCTATGCAGGTCTCCTGCAAGGTAAGGGGCTATTTGGAGTAAAAGGATGATAGTTTGCTATTTCCACATTTTTAAGAAGGGAAATGCCTATGTAGACTCACTAAGTGTGCCTGCTTTTCCTAGTTAGCTTTTGCAAATATCTCAAGAGTGTATAAATAGGCAAGAGGCACTTTGTCCACCTGGACTTGAAGTCAGCTGACTGCAGTGTGTCATGAGCCCAGGTCACAGATTGTAGAATAGATCTTTTCAGAGGACATTTGCTTGTGTGAGTCGTTCAAGAGAGAGATCGAGAACTACTCCATTTTTAGATTCAGATTTGTCTTATGAAGAGGCAAAACGATATTCAGTTGTGTCGAGTCTGACAACGTTGTCACAGCATTTATGTTCCTGACTCAGTTGTGCACTGTCTGAGAAGCAGGGTAAACTGCCTGCACAAAATCCCTTATTCTGCAACTACTTTGCCAACGGTGATTTAGACCACAACTTTAACTCATAGCTTGCTCACATATCTCTCTATCACACTGCAGATACTGTTGATGTCTGCACAGCTGCATAACTTTGCAGCACATGTGGATGAGGATCTCATGGTTCTTCAGAAGCTCTCCTGTGTGATCCTCAAGAGCACTATGGTGTTTACATGTCTGGAGGACTTGGCAGCTATTAATCAGGATTTTTGGGCTCTCCGCTTGGGACTGACAGATCTCAGTTCTGTTATGTAACCTTTAGCAAAGTCCTTTTTGGGGATCTGGCTCTGTGTAATACTGAAGCTGGGTAAATGTCAGATACTCTCAGTAAATCTTAGAATAATAGAAATTTCTAATAATAGAGTTGAAAGGGAATGGGAAAGATCATACAGTCCATCCCATTCTTTCAAACCAGGATCAAGTCTAAATACATCATTTCAAACATTTGTCATGAGTGATTTTAAAGTGCATCTTGTTGTTGAAATTCCACAACATTTCTTTGCAATCTTATTTCAGTGCTTGGCTGTTCTCGCCATAAGATAATGTTCATTATGCTAAACTTAAATCCTTAATGTGTCTAGAGACCATACTGGATAAATTATGTAATTCCTATACTTTTTCATGCTGATAATTGGCTTTTCAGAATAACCTTTTTTCTTTAAAAACCCTTCAATTACTTTAATTTTTGTGTGTTTCTTTCATACAGGCTTTTTTGATGTGACCCAGATTTTTTTTTTCCAGAAAGTTGCTTTAAATCTTTATTTTCTACTACATCTTTTTATTAACAAATTGTTCTCAATAAAAATTATTGGTTTATGCCAGTCTATTCTCATAATGCCCAGTGTGGGTTTGCATAAGAAGAAAAAAAAAACAATCCTTGTCCTAAAATAGATAGACAAATGCCTAGCAGGGGTTTCAAGAATGTTTTAGTATATTTCTGAAAGCCTTATTTAACATTTCCATTTCCTTTAGGATTAGCTGTTATCTAATAGCTGTCATAGGAGATCAAACCTAAGGTCTGATTTACTCATTGTGTCATCTTTTACAGTAGCAGACGAAAAATATATTTTTCCTATATCATTGATGGCATTACACGTGTATGACTTTCACTCCCATCATCTCCCTTCCAAGTTGAATGAATCTAGTTCTGTAATCTCTCTTTGTATGAAAACAGTTTTAAGTTTGGACAGACACTTCCAGTTTCTTATTTCCCAGGTTGTCCAACAGCTGTAATGATAGGTCTAAACACTCCTACCTCTTGTTTCTGAAGGATGCAAGTATAGTATATAAAATAGGAAAAATACAGAAAGATTTTTTCACCTTTGTGTCCTTCCAGTTTCCAGAAATAAGACTATGGCTCTGCCTTGCCTGCCCTAGTTAATTAATTTGCTTAATCCCTCTACTATTGCTATTTATTCTTTTAGCCACCACAGCTTTACAAATGAGTTCCACAGTACATGTTTTGCAAAAATAGTTTCTATCATTTACTTAAAATCTTCTGCCTAGCACTATCCTTGGTCACAACTAGCTCTTTCATTTTATGAAGCAGTAAATAAATGTTGTGTGTAAACTCTTCTCCATAATATTTTTTATTTCAGAGTCCTTTATTATATCTCCTTTCAATCATCTCTTTCCAAGCTGAAGTGCCTGAGTTCCTGTACTATAACAATTACTAATTAGAAGACCTAATTAGCAGAATGCATAGACAGATAATTTCACTTTCAGCATGTATCTTACTTATCAACTTGTTACTGTAATGTCCTTTTTGTAGTACCACAGTTTGTTGAAGGGAGTTCATGCCTGCTTCTTCTAGTTTTATTTTGTGTTTGTTTTTTTTTTTTTTAATTTTAGTTGGGAATCAAAATAAGTAAGGGAATAAATAATTTCTGCTGTTGCTGTGCCAAAGAAAATTTTGTAAATGAAAGTATTTGGTAATGTTTCTAGATTTTTTGTCATCTTAAAAAATGTTATTGCAGTAACTGATTGAAAACTTTAAATCTGAGAACTTAATCTGTAGCAAAAGTATAATATACATATTGTGGCAGGGTTTTGCATTACCTGCTGAATTAAGAACAGTTATTTCCTTGAATAAAGCATTGCACAACTTGTCAAAACAACAAGTTTCAACAAAAACATGAGATTTTGGTTGTTTGAAAACCATCTATTTCCCTTTTATCTATAACTTATTTTATAGTTATAACTGTAACTATAACTTACCTATTAACTATAACTACATTTAGAACGTTACTCACATTGAATAAACTAAATTTCCCACAAAATCAAGTAAACTTGAAAATGCCCATATCCTGTGCTAAATCTTAAGAAGAACGGATTTTGTATTCTCATTAATTTGTTCTAAAAGCGTATGTTTAACCTCCTTTGAAAAAGCTTATAGCAGTGCATGGTTAAGCCAATGGGTCTCCACCCAGTCAAGTGCACGTTGGTTTGTCTGTGTGAATATATGCAAGTGTGATACACTTTCAGGCAGAAGCTCTAATGAAGTCATAAAACTTCCTAACTCTGAGCATATGAGAACACATTAACTGGGCACTAGAGAAAACCTCACACCAGAGGGAGTACCAATGCCCCTGACTCCAGCAGCACCCACTTTTCAGTTTTGGAGAAGGGCAATGTGCTGGGTTTATGTGATGGGATTTTGGTAGCAGGGGAGGGGCTGCAGAGGTAGCCCATGTAAGAAGCTGTGAGAAGCTGCCCTGGCTACAAAACTGGTCAGACTGCCTCTAGCCAGCTCAGACCCTTGTTCCCCTCTGGCCAGGGGTGAACCAAACAGCACCTCTGCGAATGCCCTATTTAAGAGGGGGACAAAGGAACCCAAACTGGGGCTGGACCTGCAGTGAGTGGGAGCAGAGAGATGGAGAGCTGCCCAGCGCCTCCCAGGAGGGCAGCTGCCCACACTGGACCAACACCACTTGACTGCAGGTGGCCGCAGCGGTGCAGCTTGGAGAGCTCCAAAGTGCCCCGCTCCCCCGGTGCCCGCTGGGCAGTTCGTCTGGCCGGGACTGCAGAGGTTCTTCGGGTCAGTCGAGGCTGGCACAGCTGCAGTGGAGAGAGGACTGAGATCTGAAAGAAATGGCCACGCAGACACCAAGGTCAGCGAAGACGGAGTGTGACAAGGTGTGCCAGAGCTGAGATTGTCCCGTAACCCTGTTCTAATCTGGACCCTCAGGCGTTTTTGTTACATTTTTCTCCTCTCCACCTCACCAAGAGGGAGGAGTGAGCAAGTGACCATGTGGTGGCTGAGCTGCCAGCTGGGATAAACCACGGCAGGCAAGAAAAACAGAACCATAGAAGGCATTGCTTTTTTCAGGAAAGGTTATTCCTGAATTAACAAAAAATCACTTTCACAGTATTTGTTATTATGCAGTATGTCCCTCCCATAGACTTTCCTTCATAAGAGAGCATGGTACAGGCCTTCAGAGGACTTTCTCAGCTCTTGGGGTAATTTAGTTGACCAGATTAGACAACTACATTTAAATGGCTACATTTAAAGCAGGGAGCACAGCAAGCTCACTGTCCTGGATATCAAAAGAGCAAACTTCAGCCTATTCAGAGATCTGCTTGGTAGAGTAGAATGGGAGAAAGCCCTGGAGGGAAGAGGGGACCAGGAAAGATGGTTAATATCCAAGGATCACCTCCTTCAAGCTCAGGAGCGGTGGAGCCCAACGAAGAGGAAGTCAGGCAAGAACACCAGGAGGCCTGTGTGGATGAACAAGGAGCTCCTGGATAAACTCAAGTACAAAAAGGAAGTCTACAGAGGGTCGAAGCAAGGGCGGGTGGCTTGAGAGGAATACAGAGAAATTGTCTGAGCAGCCAGGGATCAGGTGAGGAAAGCTAAAGCCCTGATAGCATTAATTCTGGCCAGGGACATCAAAGGCAACAAGAAAAGCTTCTATAGGTATGTCAGTGATAAAAAGAGAACTAGGGAGAATGCAGGCCCTCTGCAGAAGGAAACAGGAGACCTTGTTACCCAGGATACAGAGAAGTCTGAGGTACTTAAACACTTTTTTGCCTTATTCTTCATTGCAAGTGTTCTAACTGCACTGCCCAAGTAACAGAAGGCAAAGGCAGAGACTGGGAGAATGAAGAACCGCCCACTGTAGAAGAAGATCAGGTTCAAGACCATCTAAGGAACCTGAAGGTGCACAAGTCCATGGGACCTGATGAAATGCATCCATGGGTCCTGAGGGAACTGGCAGATGAAGTTGCTAAACCATTATCCATCATATTTGAGGAGTCATGGTAGCTCGGTGAAATTCCCACCGACTGGAAGTGGAAAAACATTACCCCCATTTTTAAAAAGGGAAAAAAGGAAGACCCAGGCAACTACAGGCCAATCAGTCTCACCTCTGTGCCTGGCAAGATCACAGAGCAGATCCTCCTGGAAACTATGCTAAGGCACATGGCAAAAAAGGAGGTGACTGGTGACAGCCAACATGGCTTCACTAAGGGCAAATCATGCCTGACTAATTTAGTGGCCTTCTACTACAGGGTTACAGCACTGGTGGATAGGGCAGAGCAATTGGCATCATCTACTTGGACTTATGCAAATCATTTGACACTGTCCTGCATGACATCTTTGTCTCTAAATTGGAGACAGATGGATTCAATGGATAGGCCACTCGGTGGATAAGGAATTGGCTGGACGGTCATACTTAAAAGAGTTGCAGTCAACGGCTCGATGTCAAAATGGAGGCCAGTGACCAGTGGCGTTCCTCAGGGATCAGTCTTGGGAGCGGTGCTGTTTAATATCTTTGTCAGCGACATGGACAGTGGGATTGAGTGCACCCTCAGCAAGTTTACTGAAGACACCAGGCTGTGTGGTGTGGTCAACACATTGGGAATGCCATCCAGAGGGACCTTGACAGGCTTAAAAGGTGGGCCCACACCTAATGAAGTTCAACTAGGTCAACTGTAAAGTCCTGCACATGAGTCAGGGCTATGTCAAGCACAAATACATGCTGGGCAGAGAATAGATCAAGAGCAACTCTGAGGAGGAGGACTTGGAGGCGTTGGTTAATGTGAAGTTGAACATGAGCCAGCAATTTGCACTGGCAGCCTAGAAAGCCAACTGTATCCTGGGCCACATCCAAAGAAGCGTGGCCAGCAGTTTGAAGGAGGTGATTCTGCCCCTCTACTGTGCTCTTGTGAGACCCCACTTGAAGTACTGCGTTCAGCTATGGGGCCCCCAAGGTAAGAAGGGCATGGGGTTATTGGAGCAAGTCCAGAGGAGGGCCACAAATGATCCGAGGGCTGGAGCACCTTTTCTATGAAGATAGGCTGAGAGAGTTGGGGTTGTTCAGCCTGAAGAAGAGAAGGCTCTAGGGACACCTTCTAGCAGCCTTTCAGTATTTAAAGGGGACCTGCAAGAAAGCCGGAGGGGACATTTTGCAAGGGCATGTGGTGATAGGACAAGGGTTTAAACTGAAAGAAGTTAGATTTACATTAGATCTAAGGAAGAAATTCTTTATTCTGAGGGTGGTGAGGCACTGGAACAGGTTGCCCAGAGAAGTTGAGGATGTCTCATGGCAGTGTTCAAGGTCAGGTTGGATCAGGCTTTAAGCAATCTGTTCTCGTGGAAGGTGTCCCTCCCTCTGGCAGGGGATTGGAACTAGATGGTCTTGAAGGTCCCTTCCAACCCAAACTGTTTTATGGGTCTATGAAATTTAGCAGAAACAAGTATGGGCCATACAAGGCAATATAACATAGCAAAGAAAAAAAAAGCATTCTCTGATCACCTCATACAGAATGAAATCTAGTTGATGATTAGTAAATTCTTGGGAGAGAAACTGAGATGTTCAGTCCATTTTATCTAGAATGTTGATGGTTTGTTGCCTAATGTAAAGGTCAAACCTGGCTTCAGAAATCCCCCAGGAGACTCCAGATTCTGTTTATTTCATTACTCTCATTTCACTTTTCCCTTGGCGTAAATCCAGATGTACAGGAAACCTTGTACAATGGGAGCTTATATTATTCATGTCTTAAACAGCACAAGAAACAAATTTATAACAGTATATCTCTTCCAAAGAAGCTTTCCTCGTTATTTATATATCAAAAAGACAAGTATCTCTCTCAGTGAGGCTGTAGCTTCTCTGGTCATATATTGCAGCAAATGTAGAAAACTGGGTATAAATTGACTCCACAGAATTATTTTCATAAGTGCTAAGATATGTATTTAATACTAGTGTAGAATAAGTTCAGATACTAGTCCATTTTAATCATGACTTATAATGGAATGTTTATGTATAGGGATCTATTTTTAAAAATTAATGCTTCAGAGGATATGATAATCTCTGTTTTATCTAACACAGTATCATCTTGAAGGCTTAATTTTAACAATCTCAAAAAGGAAAAGCTTTTTTTCTGAGACTAACACAAATAAAAAAAATATGAAATCTGCATTTTTCATCTCGATAAGTCTTTTTCCTAAATCCAATTCAAAATCCAGGATGCATTAGACATGTTCGAAGAGAATAAGTCTCTAAAGGTAGCAGGTAATAAGAGGATTCCATCTACATTTTCTACTATTCACAGTTTGTTGAACATGCTGAAAAAGTGATCCCATCAAATTTGAGGAGGTGTATTAGATTATAATAGCCTCTTTTTAAAACAATGATGAACTAATAAACACTTCCTAAATATTTGCACAATAGACTAAATCACCAGAGTACCTCTGGTCAATTATTTTGCATTCTGCTATCCACAAAACAGTAGGTCATTTTAAGGAATAGAGTATATATTAACATCTTCACAGGAAATTTATAGGAAAATGTATTTTTAGATTTTTTTTCTAGGCTAATTAATCTGGTTTGAGCTGTATGCTTACATAAGTAGGAAGCAGATAATCATCCTTCTGAAGCAGAAATTGCAATTTTGGTAACAGGCATTCACTTGTCAAAAGCAACCACTTTTGAAACAGGGCCTTATTTTTAAAGGTGACAAGATGCATAACCTTAAGTCCTATAAGTGAAATATATGAAATTCAAAATAAATCCAAACATAGTTCACCTAAATAAAGTGTTCAAATCTCTGGAACCCCATTCTCATCACTTTTTACATCTCTACTATTCTGCGAACTTCCCATGCAAGGAAAACAAATCAGAAATATTTGCTGCTTCATTAAGGAATGGAAATGTCTGTAGGTCATTGCCTAATTTACCATGTAACAGGATTAACGTATCTTTTTGTACTGCACAATACTGACACAGACAAAAGTAGCACAGAGGTGTTTATTAGGATTTGAGGGAAATCTCTGAAAACAGAAGTGGCATCTGCCTTCAAGGGATGGGTGGATTATATTTATAAAAATTACATAAGTTCAAGTAAATAAATAAAAATCACATTTCACGTAAACTTCTGAATTTTTTAGCTTTCCTGAAATTCTATACAAAATTCTATTGTCACTGTGAAAAAAAACCACCAATGCTATATTCAGAAGGTTTGATGTCTTTTATGTAAGGATGGTGAGAGCATACATACATCCAACAAGGCAACTGTTTGAGATAATGTGCAATTGGCGAAATATATATAAGAGGTAGTACGAATTTTAGAATCTGAAAAGTAGAAAGAAATTCTCAGCTAGCACTATCTCAGCTAGATAAATGTGATCTATATTACAGATAGAATTTTTTTGTTTATCGATTAACTTATCCACAACTTATCACCACATACGGGTGAAAAGTAAGAGAGATTAGGGTATTGCAATTTTGAGAAGGGGTACTGAGACAAATGAATCCATCTATCTGACCTCTCAGCTACATGAAACTTACACTGCAGTACCTCTTGCAAACTTAAAATAGTAGAAAAGAGCAATTACTGAAAACCTAAGCTCATGGGTAAAGAGAGTGTCTGCCATCTTACTCAGATTAAATGATGGAGAAGAAAGAAGATTGAAAATACTGATTCTCGATTTTATTAGAGCTTTGCAAATAGTGAATAATGAAGATGATTTCTGTAGTGACAACACGGCACCTTTCCAATCAATTTTTCATTAAAAAGTGGTATATGGAACAATTTCAGAAGTACTATATACCACAATGCCTTTAGCACAAAGTGCTAAACAATAGCAAGGGAGGTTTTTAAGTAAACAGGTGACTTACATTATTTTCCTTAGTGACCGTATCTGATGGCTCCACTGGTATATGTCTTAAACCAGCTAATTTCAGTCTTCTTAACACCACAGAATTGTCCAGACACTAAAGAGTGATATTCAAAACAAGAAGCAAGCTTAGTCATACAATTACTAAGAAACTCCAGGCACTGCCTGGAAAAATTCCTGAAGAAGTCTACTAATTCTTTGTCTTTGATTTTATTGGTTTTATTCTTTGGTTTTTAAAGGGTTTGTGTATAAATAATTTCTACACCCTGCCATGAAACACCTCATTTTCTTTAGATTGAATTTTCTTCTACGGTACACTAAGTGGAATTTGAACAAGTCATGCATACCAATCTTAAAATTCAATCTTCTTTGTTACAATGATTGCAGATTAAATTTTGACGTTTTGGGGATGAGTGGCAACTAATTAACTAGTTTAAGTATTGTATTTGGATTCACTGCAAAGTCATATCGGTCAATAACAGGTTTTGATTTGTTGATCCCATGGTAACATATTTTGCATCAATAAAACCTTCAGCTCAATAAAGTTCTGACATGTTCCAGAAATACAAATTAGTGAAAATACACATTTTCAAAATGAATCAATCCTATTAAAATCATTTCTTCAACAAATGTTGAATGCCTAAATTTCCCTGCCCTGTGATATCACTGTATGATGTTCATGCCTTTGTTGTTTTTTTTGATTTAGTAATGTTGGAGGTCTCTTTATTATAAAAATAATAAATCACTGAACTTGAAGAACTTGCAAAATTTGATATCAATATTGAAGTGTGGAAAAACAATCATGCTGAAACAAATGTAGGTAGGCTATAATGAAATAACGTTATGGAAAAAAGGTCAAGAGAACTCAAATATCAGAAGAATATTTCAGACAGTTCTGAGTCTCACCTAATGTTTTTTCAGTTAAATAATATAGAATTAAATTACAATCTGTTCAAAGATTTCTGTTCATGAGTTATGGAAAAAAACCCCACCACAAACAGCTAAATCAAAATCTAAAAAATTCTTCCCTCTCTCTTCTAACCATAAGTAATGATAGTTTCCTAAAACTGTAAAGACAAATATAGCTGAATGAAGAACAATGAAATTCTGATAGGTTCCCCACTTGAGTCATAGTTGCCTGTGACTAAAATACCGATAAGAATTTTTCTCAAAAGGGATGTATGGGCTAATATTACGAAATTTGCATTTGTCCCAAAAAGACTCAGAATTTCTATCAGGAGAAAAAAATAAAATCCTTTTGGAAAAATTAAAAACAATCTGAAGTGACCTGTTAATGCAAATGAAAGAACTTTTTCATTTAATTCAACTTTTACCTCCATGTTCTGCCATGGTGAGTTTCATTTACAAGTGCTGCAACACAGCCGGGAAGCCCTGTCACCATACATCCTGTACTAGATGATTAATGCTGGAGCAGGTACAACACCCAGGGATATCATGTACAACACTCGGTGACAGAATTTTCTTCTGCTTCTTTCCCAGCAGAAAGGATAGTGCTCACTTCTCTCGTAGCTGCTTTTATTTATCAGAAATGACTGCTTATGCAATCAGATTTTCCCAGTGTATTTTCCCTAGAAGCAGGACCAGATATGAACTGTGCAAGCAATCAGCCATTATATTAACTAATGGTAGCAGCTAGGACATTTTTCCTTACTGTGACGTAAATGATCCAGACTGAAGTTTCATTATGTAGATAGAATAACCTACAAATACCACCAAGCTAAGCTACAATGTTCTTGTGCACTATTTCCTTAAGGCAAGTTCTATCCCACTGTCTTCTCAATAAGCAGGGACGCATGGACCATGGAGATTTTCAATTTATTATTGCCTGTTTCTAGCGCCTTGATTCTTGCACATTGTTGACCAATGTCATGTCATTCCCCCACCATATACAGCAAACGTTTTCAGTTTTTCAGCTGACAGAGATTTTTAGATAGTTCATTTTATAGACTGATAGGAAAGATATTTTATTACTTAGGCTTAGTTGTGAACAAAAATATTCCATTGATATCACGAAATGAGATCATAATCAAAATAAACCACAGCAGAATTTTAGGAAAGAAATATCTACTTAGAGAAGTGAGCATGATTAATCTTTTTTCAATTTATGAGATCAGTGCACGACATGACATTAAAAGAAGAATAAGTAATTATTCCTTATTACAGAAAACCAAACTGCAGATTAGAGACTCACCATAGACTCTCACAATATACTACTTCAACAGTTAATAGTAATAGCTAAAGTAAAATTTAGAAGAAATTGATAAAAAGCAGTCTTCTTCACATTTTACTTTCAAAGAGGAAGTTTAATAACTACAACCTATGTATCAATGTTGCACTATGGTTTTACTAACATGAGGAAGAATGAAACAGTTAATTCTTCTGTCTCAATCAATGGATGACAGTAGTTTCAAAAATATGGTTATTTAAACATTGGGAAGTATCAACAAACTAAAGTAAATTCAATGTATAGCAAAGAGATCAAATATATTTTAATGTCCAGCTATCTCTTTTCCTCTCCTTGTCTAGGAAGAAAGAGAGAACTATTTCTATTGCATCTACCTGCACTAATAAAATAGAAATAGTAGCAAGTAAGTTGGATGATCACAGTCCAAACAAAAGGTCTTTTCTTTTTGACACATGAAAGAGTAAGTATTCATGATGCTTTGCAACCTACCAATGCAAACTTACCTAAGGAATAAATCTTATGTTTTCGTGCAAAAGCTCCATGACCTTCCTCACACAGAAAGGCACCGAACTGGGAAGTCTCAACTTTCTATTGAAGCTAACTCTGGATCATTGGCTTACTTTTTTGGTTCCTAAGAGCTGTTCTTCAACCACTGTAAAGCAAAATAAGATATATAAAAGATTATTAGATAGATAACCAAGTGATCTAACTTAAAAATATAGCATTTTCTGAAGTATAAGCACATTGACCAATTATGCAGTTTAATGAATCTGTCACCTTGCATCAGCAGTATTTTCTAAATTAAGTCATATTCAGTAAAATAGCCTTATTATTATTCAGAACACTTCTCAGCTACAGCTGTAAGATTTGATTAAATCAGTATGTGCCTACTAGAAACAGCTTGTTGAAGGAAAGCAATGTGAAAATACATGCAATGTTCTCAGTGCAAGAGGAACAAAATGCCAGGCTAAATTCCACTGATAAAGTCAGAGTATGTATTAAACTCTACCTTTCTGAGACTGCCTCTATTACAGTAAATTTTTTTGTGATTATAAACTGCTAAAGCTAGAGAAAATAATCTAAACATTTCAGATTACTGTGCATATAGTCCTGCAACAGTGGCTCTGGCTGGTTTTGCTTCTTGCATACCAAAGCATGCAAAGTGATATAAAATTAAAACAACACGATGTGAAACAAATCATAAGTCATAGAATCAGAGAATGGTTGAGGTTGGAAGAGAACTCTGGAGGTCATCTTGCCCAAACTCCTGGCTCAAGCACGGCCAGCTGGAACAGATTGCTCAGGACCACAGCCAGACAGCTCTTGAATATCTCCAAGGAGGGATACTCTACAATCTCCCTGGGCAACCTATGCCAGTGCTCGGTCACTCTCACAGTGAAGAAGTGTTTTCTGATGTTCAGAGGGAACCTCCTGTGTTTCAGATTGTGCCCATTGCCTCCTGCCCCATTACTGGGAACCACTGAAAAGAGCCTGGCTCTTTGCACTCTCCCTTCAGATATTTGAATATATTTATGAGATTCCCTCTAAGCCTTCTCTAGGCTAAACAGTCCCAGCTCTCTCAGCCTTTCCTCATATGAGAGATGCTCCAGGCCTTTCATCATCATAATGGCCCTTTGCTACGCTGTCTCCAGTATGTCCATGTCTCTCTTGTACTGGAGAGCCCAGAACTGGATGCAGAACCTAGGTGTGGCCTCACCAGTAGAGGGGAAGGATCACCTTCCTCAGTCTATTGGCAGCACTCCTCCTAATGCAGCCCAGGATACTGTTAGCCTCTATTGTTACAAGGGCCAATTGGTGATTAATGATCATCTTGGCAACCACCAGGCCTCCCAGATCCTTTTCTGCCAAGCTACTTTCCAGCTGCCCAGTCCCCAGAGTGTGGGTGGGCCTGGAGTTGTTCCTCCCAGGTGAAGAACTTTCACTTGTTGAACTTCATGAGGTTCCTGTCAGCCCATTTCTCCAGACTGTCAAGGCCCTCCTGGATGGCAGCATGACCTTCTGGCATATCAATCCCTCCACCCCATTTTGTGTCATCTGCAAAAGGTCAATGTTCATTCATGACAGTAAAAACATACAAAATGAGCATGAATTTAGTATGAAGAGAAAACTGTTTCAATAAGCACTGTTAGAATTCTATTTTGATCTGCAGAAGTTTTCTTATCGTTTATGTCACGCATGTTGGGAAGGCACAGTTTCTGACATTTACTGTACAAAACAGACTTCCAGGAACAGCCACTAGTAACTAAATATACCTACGACTAGGTGCAGGTCAACAGGAACTACAACATGCATTCCTAAAAGATCAGCATCCGCAAAATGGAAGAGCTACGATTTTGCTAAGAATGGCTTACTGAAGTACTGTTGTAATATATCTTAGAACCTCTTCCAAAAT
This sequence comes from Tauraco erythrolophus, assembly GCF_009769465.1. NCBI lineage: Eukaryota > Metazoa > Chordata > Aves > Musophagiformes > Musophagidae > Tauraco > Tauraco erythrolophus. Next base: position 45,972,672 of record NC_141469.1, read on the forward strand.
GGATGTGTATTTTTGCAATCATTATGCAGATGTTATGAAACTGAGGTATGTTTTTTTCATGTTCAGTATGCAGGATCGAAAGTTTTGTACACCACTTTGGTGACTCCTCTATTTTACTAATAAACTGCCTTACCTGCTAGGAATTAAAGTTAAACACAAAAGAAACATGGGATGGACGTTACAAATGTCAGATGATAAAGCAGCATCAAATTAGCTATAATCTTGAAAGAAGCTCCGTATACGTAGATAAATATGTACCTGGAAAAATATTAAATATAAATAAATAAAGGAAACCCTCATGATTTGATATATTAACATAAACTATAGATCTCATCATCACGTTTGGCTTAGTATTTTCAAAGACCCCAGGAAATCCAAAAGCAATTACAACAAATGGTTTACAGCATTTCTAATGAGTAGAGTTTGCAGAGGTCTGGGAAGTTATCCACAGTAACAGTACAAGTATTTACAAGATAGATGCTTATCACTTTCCTGCCCCAGCACTAGAGCAAGAGGGTTCTGCCTCAGGAAAAGGTGGTCTTTGGAAATCAGTTCGTGACGCAGGATGACACTTCGGCATGGCCTGCTGATACCATGGGAGGGACGAACAGAGCTGCTCAGATGCACTACACACACAGTTTTACGTCATGATTCTATAAATGCTTTACCCTGTTCCTCAGGACATATTATCTGGAGCATTATAAATTCAATAAAGTCAATTAATATGAACTATTTCTAGGTAGACTGTTCTTAAAAATCATGGACTTAAGTCTTACATGAACTAATGTCTACTTTTCCAGATCATGATCTCTTTTGCATCAGAGATAAAGAACAGAATCTGACGCAAATCGGGGAGTTAGTATTCTATTTTTAAATTCAAGTCCAATTTAAAAAAATATAACCTCCAGCAGCTCTACTGTCACTACAATCAATGAAAATGATAGCCTTGGAACTGCAAACTGTTTCCTCAGTCACGGCTGCTAGTGCAATATTTATGAATTGCTTTCTTCATTATAATAATTTAACTGCTACTGTTATTACAGAGACAAAAGGAAAAGAGCATGTCTAATATCAGTTATCATGATTAACACAATTGTTAATCAAATCCACTGTATACACGTAAAAACTATGGTGATCATAAGTAATCACTGTCTCAAAAAAACCCCAGCTATTATCAAAACATTTTAATTGCTCTTGAATTACAAAACATAAGGTCTATTTTTAAAGTATATTACCACAATAGATCAAACACATGCATGTACAGGCATGTGTATGTGCTAACATATATATACACTACGTCTATCCGCTAAAGGTCCATGTCATTTTCAAGACAAAAATGCTCCACAGTCCCCTCTAATTAAGGAGGATATGTGCAATGTTGTCTCGCTGTTTTACAGATGAGAAGGAAAGCAATGCTCCATGTCATAAACGCGACATCTGTATTAACTCTACGATACCATCCAGCAGTTAGGGCTGCCTTCCAGGAATGACTCAATTGCCTCCAAGGCCAGGGATGCAAATTCTAAATGCTTCATGTCTGGTCCTTGCAGAGGGTTTCAAAGCCTGAACAGATCCTCCCTCTAAAATACACAAACAGGCCAAAAGGACTGGGACCCTTACACATCTGGCCAGCAGGAAATGCACAGGCCTGCTCCCAGGCATCATGCATGCGTACGTGCCTGACAAGGGCTGTAAACTAAAGATATGACCAGAAGATATTCTGAGCTCAGAACCCACTACTGGGATTAGCACTTGAAAGCTCGGATGTTTTGCAGTATAGTTTTGAGCCTAGTCATCTAAATTCTATCCAGGTTTAATATTAGATATAGCCTTTTTTTTTTATTTCATGAATATGTCCATCATCAATTTGCAGGTCTCAGAAAAAAAATGACCAGAATTCCACACTGATCTTAGAGCCATTCATGATTTTCAGTGAGTACAATTTGCATTATTTATAAGCCATTTGTGGAAATATTTACATGCAGTTAGCTGAATAAGGATTTCACTAGAGCTGCCTCCTGAATTGTCTTGTTGAATGTTATTATTGAAACATACATAAGCAAAACAAAGACTGATCTGTGGCTTAGGCTTCAATGGAATAATAACTCGTGATCGATTCTCAGTGTCATTGCAGTTGTCGGACATCTGAGAAAGAAGCTAGACAAAGAACCAGGATTGCAGCTCTCTCATGACTGATTTCACCTTTGTCAGACTTTTGTAAAATATTACATCAGGATCCTATACCTGGATTGAACACAGTTATAAGCTCTCTCAATATAGCACAGGTTTCAGACATAAAATTTTCCTTTTTTAACTTACTCTTATTTCTTTGGAATTTCTTATAGCTACACAGATAGCTTCACTGAAATCCAAAATGGTCAGTAAAATGGCTTGGATCCATACATAAACTTTTCAGACTCTCTAAAAATTTGATTCCAGTGCTTTAGCTCTAGCCTAACACAAGCGATAATGTTGCATGAATAAAACCAAGAGCCAGGATGTGACTCCAAAACTGGAGTGTCTGTTGATTATACTCTGTTCATGGGAAAATAATACAGACAGAGAAACAGGGGTCCCCATCAGATTGTCTGCTTCACCTGAAGGTTAAACTCAAAGCCTAAATTTAAGTAGGCTGCAACAGTTCCACTCTTCCTTCTGGGGCTAGGCATATTTAAACACTGATGACTGTCCCTTTGAGAGCAGCCCCTTAAGTACAAAGTACTAGTCTTTTTTGATTTGCCATAAATAATATGATATGTAGTATGATATATAAATACCACCATAGTATAGTCACTTAGTTATTAAAGTTGATTTGTATTATCTGCTTGCACATAGGCAAGATCCCTCTACCTTCAACTTCATATGCTCTTACTTTTTTGAATAGATGTTGAAAAGACGGCAGCTTTAAAATCTCATTAGTGCACTATTGATGGAGCCTGAAGGAAGCTGTCGGTCAGATTTACTGCATCATTTCCCTCCCAAGACCTTGTTGAACAGAGGAGAAAAGCAGTCCACTTTTTGAAACTATACAACTTACAGTTCAACCAACACAGTAGTTCTTACTTTGCTTTTATAAACTAGAGAATATTATCCAGTCTAGTCTTGGTTCCTAAAAAATCATGAGCAGTCATAAGCAGAAAACTCTCTCTTTGCTTTCTTCAAGTAGAGAACGTTATCTTATGGCTATTACAAAAATTAAATTGTGAAATCAGAATGATCTATTTATCAGCGACATCAGGCACACAAGAAATATCTGATATAATTACATCTTTACCACAGAACTGTTATTTGCCTAGTCTTTGGGAACCTTAAAAGGAAGTTGATACCTTTTAAAACTTGCTCCTGGAAAATTATTTACTGCTTTTTGGAAGAAATAGAAATTAATTAAACATTGGTGAACAACTACTTCTCTGTATAATATAGCGTTCAAGACACAGGCTGGGATTTTCAAAGAAAAGTAAGAGAGTTAACTGTACAAATTCCCTTGGAGCTTGTATTTCCATCGACTTTCTACAGCCAAAATGCTTAACACATCTCATATTAATCAGTCTTTCCCATCTGAGACATTTAGATCTTTACTGGAAAATATGTTTTTTTCCTAAATTTCATTTGTTATTGATTCTAAAGGTGATAACAGAAAAGTTCTCTGGCTGATCTATGTTCTTTCCAGAATCCTAGGATTAGTGAGAATGTGATTTAAAGTCAAATTTATATAAAAAAGCCTGGAGATGATTAAAATCCTGCTGTATTTTAAAGATCCCTCTCAATTCCTTTATGCCAGCTGCAACAACCTTATTTACACCAGATGTTCTATTTACTGATTTGCAATGGCAGGGTTCTGTGAAATTTTCTACAATATTTCAATTTCACATTTTCTTATGTTCTTCTATTTCAAGAATATTTGTATGGGACCTGCACAAAATGAGCAAAATCAATCATTTAACTTCTTTAAGAAAAGTATACGTTTTTAAGTGGTTTGTGCTGTAAAGCCAACATTGGCGTTTCGCTACCAAGCACTTCCCTATACTAGTCATGACAGTGGTGGCGATTTATATAAGAAGATATAATTGTCTACTCTCTAGAGACAGATAAGCTTCCTGGAAAGCTTTGGAAATCTACTCTTCGTTTACTGTGTACTCATATCACACTGCAGAGAGAACAAGGAAAAATAACTCATTTCTCCTCAATTCTGCTTCAGTGCTCCACAAGTCTATTTGTTGTCTACTCATGGTAATAACATTTTCTTCAACTCATTTGGCAGAAAATTTGTTATCACTGGGGTTAAGTTTCAGCCCTTGAAGAAAGTGATGCCCTAAGTGTATTTTGAAAAAAAATAACAAAGGAATGTTAAGTATAATTTTGGGGAAGAAAAATATCAATTGTTACAGACAGAAACATCAGTGACAGTATCACTTACATATCTAACCTTTAAACTCTTCTGTTATCAGAATATTCAGTGAAGTAACTAGCTGTCCATGACTGAACTAGTTATTTGTTTCTTTGATACGTCGTAATTATGTTAATCATCTGTGCTTAATGAAAAGGGGTTTTGTTTACATACTTGCCATTTCACATCTGCTCAGTTTGGTTATAATTTGGCAAAGTACTTCAGCACTTGCTTGTGAAACATATTCTTATAGTTCAATACGATCTTTGGCATTGCATCAAATATCTCTTATTTTTAATCATTTTCTGTAAAACAGTTATGAAGTGACTCTTGACAGAGTGGCTACTCTAATATTTTGTAAATTTTTTTTGTAGTACTAGTAAGCTACATACTTTCAAAAAGGTTAAATTCAGAGTTCTCGTATTTCTAGCGCTCAGTTTTTTTGTTTACCTTGAATATAAATGTCTCAGAAGTCCCAAAAACATGAGTGATCATATTAGATGTAGTAATGTATTTTCCATACTACAAAATGTGATGTAATAAGGTCAGAAAAATGCAATGAGTCATCTAAAATACATGCTGAAAACAGAAAATAAATCACCAATGCAAAGACCTCAAGATTTTACTTACTGTCATGAATGTCTTTAAGGGAAAAAAAAAATTGTTTTATAAAAGAAATAGGTTATTTGTATTACCCAAAGATAAAAAATATCGGAAACAACTAGTATAGGGCTCAAGGGAAAAAAAATAATATTTAGTTCCATTTCTATTTTCTGCTTATAATTTTTTCAGTTCTTACATTCAATTGTTTTTCCTCAGTGTGCAGGTGTCTAACTCCACTGCTGTCTTGGAGAACACTTTGACATGCTGTTCTGAGTGTTCTCTTCTCAGTATCACGGTCCATTGAAAGAAGAAATTCTGACAATTCTGGTAGCTCCAGAAAAATAAATTTAATTTTTTTCTATGCACAGGTATAAGCAAAAAGTTTTTGTACATCATCCTTACTCTTTACTGTTTGTTATGTACACATAAATAGGTACCTGCAAGGAAACAAAACAGAAATATGGAAGAACTAAATATATGACTTTTTGCTTTTACTATGCAACTTCTATTTCTTTGCAATATGGAATATCATATACACGTGCACACACACTCAAAGAATTACAGTGAAATCAGGAAGTTTCAGTTCTGCCAATGAGACAAGATCTTCTGTGGCACTAGAGGATTTTGGAACCTACATCCTTCAACTCTTTTGTATCAGTATTCTTAGAAAATTTACTGCTAGAAAAGTTAATACAGACTTAGGATTGAATGCAAAGATATTTTTCCTTCTTTCTATGTTAATAGGGCACATAACAAAATACAAACATGTTCAGGTCCACCAGATGCTGCCATAATATTAAAGAGAAACAACTGTTTGCACTGTACAATGAAACACCTACTAACAGATTATCTGTGAAGTAATTTAGAAAATTATGCAGTGCTATTCCCACCTGACATTTATTTTTAAAGGAAACTTAAAAAAAACACTGACATTTTCTAATAATCTTTATCTAGCCATATTTTTTATTCCCTTTGTCTAGCAACAGTTAAAATGGAAATGCTAAATTTTCAGCTTTAGACTATTCCATGTGACTTGAAATACAGATATATATGTGCCTGGAAAAAAATGAGTCATTGTGCTAAATTTGTCTATCTGATTTCTCCCTGGGTTCAGAGTTCCCAAAAGTTGAGAGCACTCCCTCTCAACAGTATCTAAATTTAAATGAGTTTAATTCTAAGAAATACGTAAATTATGAAACATGGAGGTTATTCTTAGGTTTTCAGCCTTTTTAAATTTTTCTTTACTGTGAAAGACTAGTTTGAATGGCCATTATAGAATTTACAGTGATAAAAAGTGATCTCAATCTTGGAAATCCATTGTCATTTTGCCTTCCTCATTGTCCTGCTTTCTGGGATACTTTCTTTATCTTCCAGAATTAACGTATATAGTGAGTACACTGGTCTTGAACCATACGTCCTTCAGTTGTGAGATGCCTTTTCCAATGTAAACCAATGTAAACGCTTGCATATACCATCAGCAGATTAAGACTCATTTATCTACCAAGTATAAAACAATCTTTAATCCCACTTCATGTACCAGTACTTACATACTCAGTACCACCTGTCATAACAAGACACAGATATAGGAATGGGATGCCTGTGAGTTACAGCTTCTTGCACAAAGAAATATAAACGTGTGTTTTTCTGCCTTCTATGTCGTACTGTTTAAAGAAGTATCAAAATTTATTCTTGGTAAATAAATGGGTGAAGTCAATAGACAATAGTAATAAAATGTAATAGAACCCAGAAAAAGATACCTTATTTAGCATCAGGACATCTAATTGGAAATCAGAAAACAAAATAGAGGTGTCAGGTCAATTATGGTTGTAATAGTTTGAAAATTACTATTACCTATCAATTTTTTGGCTGACAATAAGTACAGAATAGAAGAATCAGTATCTAGCGTATAATTTTTAAAATATATCACACATTATTGCATGGATACTTAATGAAATTTAACAAACATTTTCATGACTGTTCTCATGAAAATTTGGGATTCTTCAATGCAGTTAGTATTAAAACCAAAATACTTTATACTTATTTATGTTTTGCACTCTAATTCAAAACCATAAACATGTGAAAACTTATCCTTCCTGAATTATGGCATACAAAATATATATTAGCTTGGTAACCCTATTTGGGCGGTTCATTAATTGCATTTGAAATAAAAACAGGATGTGTTGGTTACATCCAACAAGAGAAGTTTGTCTTTACATTGTGGTTTGGCTATCTAAATGCCAAAATTACATTACTTTTTGAAAGGTATAGGGGAAAAAATAATCAGTCATGGTAGGCAGACAATTCATCTTGGCAGCAGATTTTTATTCAGTTACTACATTCTGTCATAAATCACTGAAAAGAATTTCCCTTTCTTCCCAGAAAATCAAGAAACTACAATTACATCTAAGAATTAGGATACACTTGTATTTCAAAAAACTATCATACTATTTTATTTGCCTTATAATCTGAAGCAAAGCAGGAGGGATTTGTATCTTTTCCTAGCTATAAAGTGTTTGTCCATACTACTTTACCACAGGCTTTGCCACAGGGGAAATACGCATGAACATCAAAGAAATCCCAGCAATGAAACACCTGCTTAACCAAATAAATCATTGAATGCTTTTTTAACCTTTAACCGCATTACAGAACTTTTACAAAGAATACTACTTAGTAGCCCAAATCCATCATTTGGCCCCCAGTGGGTGACAGGAACAGAAATGATAAAGTTTAGCTAAACAAACATGGACTTGATTGATAATGGAGATAGGTGGTTTGATCGATTTATGAGAAGATGGAGTGTTTGAGGCATCACAAAAAGAAATATTTTGTGCAGGAAATCTCCAAGAGGCTTACAGAACTGTGAATAGTGGGAGGTTTATCTCCTACTGTGTCATACAATGGACTTCACAGGCATGTTACTTCAAATAGGAAAGGTATGGAGATGAAGCAGAAGCCAATAAAGAGGGATGCTTTGCAAACAGCACATATGAGGGTTTTAAAGCTCCTTTCTCCTGTTTTCATGTCTACACCATTAATTAAAGTATTAAAAATGATCTGTTCAAAACTACACCTTCAGGAAAACTATGCAACCATTTTCCCTATCTCAACACTTCCTTTATCTATTACAATCATTTTTTTATTCAGCTCCTTACTCATTTAATCTTTCTTGAGATAGTTCCCACTTTCTCTAGCCTCAGAATAATTTCCTCATGTGTCATTACAGTATATATTTTCCTACTCAGACATAGTACTACCTACCACATAAACTCTGCCTAGCTGTCCTTACCAAAGAAAATGATGTTAGATATTCTATCATATCTCATTTTCCAGTTCCCCACTTCTTTATGTATTTTTATTCCAGAGTTAGTTATACAATCTGGTAAGCTGAATTTCCAACCTCCCAAACAAATACTTGAGAATAGCTCCTTCCATCACAACAGATCAACGAAATACAGAAAGAAACGATTGTTTTAAAATTCATCCTTGTGATTTCTTCATTTTCCTGAATTCCTAGTTATGGCTGCTGCAACAGTAGAGTGGGGACACTGCTAAGAGACAGGAATTATGCCATGGTTCTTGACTGTCAGAGAAGTCTCCTGTACTTCTGTCGTGGGTTAGGTTGAAAACTTCCTCCCCCACACAGCCGGTCACTCCCCCTCCCCCACCCCCAGGAATGAGAGAGAGAATTAAAGGATAAACGGGAAACCCATGGGTTGAGATAAGAATGATTTTAATACAGATGATTTAATACACAGGATAGGTGCTCACCACCCCCTCGTATGCGAAGCCCGTCTCGTCCCGAAGCTGCAATCCCGGACGAACGCGAGGCCCCGAAATAGAGAGGGGCAGAGAGAGAGAGAGAGAGAGAGAGAGAAGAAAGAAAAAACAGCAGAGCAACAGCGCAGCAAACGCAAAAGAGCAAAAGCGCAAAAAGCCTCTCTTCCCGGCTGACCCTCGCTTTTATACTGGGCATGACGCTGCATGATATGGAATACTAATTGGCCAGTTTGGCCCTCGGTCTTAAGTTCCACACAAATCACAAGGGGAATCGTGTCCCCCTTGTCCCAGCTATGCTCCCCCCTTATCCCGCCGTGCTTCTGCACTCCGGCACACTGAAAAGTCCTTGGCAGCTTGTTATCAGTGTTCTTCTCAGAGTGAGCCTCTGAGTAAAACCAAAACACAGAGTTCTTCTAGCTGTTAAAAAAAACTCTGTCCCAGCTCAAACTAGGACAACTTCTACCTTTAACCATTGTACAATTCCTATTTCTCATCTAGCCTTGAAGGACTTCATCAGAAACGAGTGGAGAGGGAAGATAATAAAAACTATGCAAAGATAGCATAAAAACAAAACCAAAAATCTAACACAAATGCTTCCTTGCATATCAAGTTCTCATTTTACCTAGCCTAGCTGAAGTGCAATTTCATGAATAAATTTGAGGTGTGAAAATATGTTCTTATAACCCTCATCAATATGATACGCGGTTGTTTTTTTCGGAAGTGTTTTTTTCTCCTTATTTTGTGTCTGAGGGTTTGATGTATCTCCTTTTACCTGTTTGACATTATTTTGGTTAGCTGTGTGGTGTTAAATCAAAGAGGGCTGCTACACATAAGAAGGAGAAAACAAAGTAATGTCATCATTAGGATCTCTTCAGTCAGAATACTAGAAGTCCTCAGGGGAAATAATTGGTGAACCAGTCAGTAAGAAATATCTTTCACCAGCCCATCTCTCAAGGTTAAAAAGACCACTGAACTGTTAAGGACCTTGGCCTGGAGGAAAATAAAGGGGAATGTGCAGCTGAAAGAGTTGCAGCATTCAGGAGGAGGAAAGTCTGTCTCTCTGTGCCAAGTTAGACAGAAGCTGTTGCAATGCTGTAGTATGGAGCTAAGGGCGTTTCCCAAGACTTCAGATCTCAACTAAGTGATGCAATAGGTGAGCCCCAGGCTGTATGCATCCTGTGTACTTTTGGATGAATAAACAGTACATTAATTTAAAAGATGTTATTTTATGTCTTTGTAATTAGCCACATGCCCAGAGCTCCTGAAGAATAGTGCCTTCTAACACTAACTGCGTGACACTCTCTTGCAATCAAAGCATTTCAAACACATGAGAGAGCTCCATATTAAGACAAAGATTTGTGAGGATCCACATCTTCGTGGATTTGCATACAGTAAAGACTGATTTGCATGCAGTAAAGACTGATATCTACAGATTGTTACTTCTCTTAACAAGCCACAAAGAAAGAACACAAAGCCCTTTTCACTCCTAATCAGACTGTGAGGACAAGCAGTGTTATCATCAGGTCATCTGCCTGGGTTAGAAAGAGAACTCACAGGACAAAGGCATGAGAGAGCTCACAGGTACAGTTCACCCATAAGCAGTCATAGCAAAAAGAGTGAAAAATGAATGATTCGACATGAAATATTTTGACACCACTGAAATGAAATAAAAAGGTAAAACAACTCATTTTGACACATTCCTGTCAAAAACAGTGTTAGAATTGATGCAGTCCCACAAGATGGTTCAGTTTTCTTTAGAAAAACGCCGTTTTGTCAAAATCGTTCAGTGATACTTTTCATCCAGATTTACAGCTGTGATAGTAACTTCCTCTTGTTATTAATATCATTCTTCTATAACATCTATCAATCTCAAGATGCTTCACCGAAATAGTGAATATCATCACTAAAAATCATCATTGTTGTCCTTGTTTTACAGATGGACAAAGAGATACATAGGTGGGGACACAGGATAACTTACTTAACACCAGGGTACCTTGTCAGTGGAAACAGCTACGGAAACATAACGTATGTGCCATACTTGGAGGACTACACCATGGAGGACTGCCATTACTGCCCCACGGTCAAGACACCTACACTGCTGAGGCTGTTTACTCTGCATGCACCTATGTACTACTGTGGCTTCCTTACTCATCAAGAACTTAAGAGACCTCTGGCTACAGCCCTTGCTACACCAGCCAGCTACTCCCTTACTACTTAGGTGAGGGTATAAATATAAACTATTAGTAAGTTTTGGTTTACAAAATAAACAACGTGTTTTCACAGTAAGGAAAAAGAAGACATCTTTAACAATAACAGCAAAGGGCATATATAATTTCCCTTGGTCCTGTAAATTAAACACACAAGAGGAAATTTTGTCAGGATACATAAAACATCGTGTCTCCTTGTAGCCATCTTCTCATCTATCCAACCCTACAATACCCCAAAGGCCAAAGCTCCCAGTTAAACTTAAGGGATCATGTAAGTGTTGGTGGTTAGAGGCTGGGACCATGCTAAGGCCAGAACCACATTAAATTTGTAACGATTTAGCATATAGAAGACCCAGGTCATATATACTGACACTATTTGCTAGTGCAAAGTACAAGCAACACAAGTTTATTGAAATACTTATTTTCTGTTAGAAAAGTTCTTCAAGGTCCTTACTTTTCTAAAACACAGTTTATTTGTGGACATGTCTCAGATTTCCATGCTAAAAATCCCAAGATGGGTATAATATGTCACTGCTTTTATTCCACGTTTTTCTATTGAGACTGAGCCATGGTATGCACTTACTGATGCATTGAGCTATGCAATCCCAAACTCAGCAAAGCTCAACAGAGTTACTTATTAGCTATTACTTTGATGATATTGTGTCTTAATTTACTGTATTAGAGATTTTTCTATTAAAATATTATTATTGTAAGCTTTCTCCCAAGGCCCAAGAGATACCTTTATCTATTTCACAACATTTATGTGTACTAGCCAAACTTGATCAAGATACTGCTTTTAGCAAATCTAAGTATGTTTTCCTACCATTGTTTGGTAGACCTGTAAATAAATGTTCTAGCACAACTCTTCTCTTCAGGGAAAAAAAAAAACCAAACCAAGCTAAAGTTTAACTATATCAGAAGTTTTAAAATATAAAATTAAGAGTATTGCATTAGGGTAGCTAAGAATTCTGTTAAAATCAAGAATGTGTTTCAAATTGTTCTAGAACATACAATTTTACAATTTCACTTCTCACCAAGAAAAGGCTGATATGCCATTACTGGAGACAGCGGGACATACCAGATACTGCGGAGTCAAAAAAATGCAAAACAGCAAATAGTAAGCCTTCAAATAGCACAGGGCAATTGTGTACAGAAGTGTCAAATGAAACCCCAGGGAATACTGTATTGAACTCTGAAGCCTTTAATAGCATACTACCTATAAGACAACATAAAAAATCATGACAAAGTTAGACAATCTAAAACCTTCTGGGATGTAAGGGAGTAAGAAAGATCAGACACTACATATATCTGACTTCTCTTTTCATGTTCTTGACAATATTAATATCTGATGGTCTTGCAATTCTTTTGATTTTATGCAATCATAAATAAAATCTGTTGCAGTAATCATCTACAGTGAGGACTCTGAATCATTGTAGTTTTGGATGATGCTGCTAGTGTTGGCGTCCTTTGTGTCTAGTAATGTTTTGGTTGCTAAGGAATACAATGTATTAATTAGAAATAACACTCACAATTACAGTGGAAAAGATCTGGTCTTTGCTACAATAATTCACAAAAGAACTTGAAAAAACAAACAAACAAACAAACAGAAAGCAATTAAAAATGAAGAACAATCCAACATTTCTCAAATTGCAGTTCCTTAAGATCTGCTTTACTAAATAGACTACTTTATTTCTTAAGCTCTTTCTAGAAGGGCTCAATGCTACCTCCAGCAAGAGAGGTGGTGCCAGGTCAGTCAGCATGCCATTGTCAGCCTCCCTCTTGCCAGAGTCAGCTATGGACAGAGCAGAAACTGCAGAAAAGCTGATCTTTGCTTCAGGGGTCCTGGAATGTCACCCATCACATCTAGGTATCTATATAGAAGTTTAGCTGCTTGAAGCACAGTTTCAGCAGAAGGCTCTTAAGCAGAGGCTGTGGTCAGAAAGCCTCTGTTCATGAATGTCACCAATGCTTAGCATGTAGTTATAGCAGACATCAGAAACTGTTTCCCTCATGTGAGTTGCAGAAAGGATCAGAAGCTAGGTCTGTCTTTCTAGAAACTGGGCTGATCACTATGCTCCAGTGTCATATTCACTGTCTCTGAAATATCAAACTATTTGTTGCAAAATGCTCAGTCTAACCAGGATACTTCAACTTTTCTGGGTTAGGTTACTCTCCTGAAAGAGAAAATGTGAGAGTCTGAGTCAGAGAAGATACTGCACGTTCATCTTCCACACCTGTGGCAACTACAGGGCTAAAAGGAAAGAGTGAGCTCTGGTAGGTTGTTTGAAAAATGAGTAGAGGCCTCAGTTTGCAAACCTGAGTAGTGTATCTGAGAACAAAATCAAGATCTGGGACCCATCAGGATAGTTAGCCTGTCTCACCAGCTACTCATGATTGTTACCCATCCTAGTACTAACTGCACCAGGTCCCATTCTGAGAAGCCTGAGAATCTGCCTATCTGAGTAGACAGAAGGGAGCTTTGGCTGAGCCCTGACCTCCTCAGACATTGCTCAATTCAGTTAAGGTCCATTATTCCAGTGCTGTCTTGACATTACTGGAGCTGAACCAGGACACAGATCAATCACTTCAAGGTTTCAGCAGAGCCAGACTCAAAGCTAGCATGTCCTTTCTTCACCTCTTACCATTATGTGTAAGCTCAAGGCAAATCAAACCATCTAGTAGTAGGCAGCACTATTCCATATTCCATTAGATGATGTTACCTTTCCATTTAATTAAAGAAATGGAGAGATACATTGCAGTCAGGCTTACTAATCAGTCACTGTAAAAATACCTTGGCCAAAGACCCATTGCTTAACAATGGTAATAGCCTTGCTTTCTCTAGGTTAATTGACAAAGCAAATCTAATAATTTTAATCAAGAAAAAATAATAATACTTTGTTGAAAGTAGTAACTAAATAGTTACCATGGTTACCATTTCACAAACAATTGAAATCTTTTTGTTTTTTTTCACCATCTTTTTAAGGAAGCAAGGTTTCTATTTCATCCCTATGCACAAGCAAGTGGGAATGTTCATTTTTGTCTGTTGGTACCCTCATAAACTCTTTCAAACCTGTTGGAAACCTTAACCAAACTGGGCAAACAGTAATAGACTGAACAGTTACTGGAATTTTACAATCAGCAATGCAGTAGAAGAGAGGAGCCTCAGTGCGGGGGATAAGCATAGCATGAAATGACCTTGATAACATCTGTATAGGGGGAGACTATCACATAACATCTGTATAGGGGGAGACATTCTGAGTGTCCCAAACACAAGGAGAGCTTTGATCAACTGTGGCAGACTGCTAAGAGTCTGACTGCAAGACACACATCTGTAGCAATCTACACCTTGTTTGTTGCATTGCAGATGAAGACACAGGCAGACACAAAGACTTCAAAGACATGACTGGTTTCTCTCTCTTTCACTCTTTTCCTCATCACCCACCCCACTAAGGCATAGGCATTGAATGTTATGTCATCAACACGTTTTCTGTAGTTTCTGAGCTGAGGAGAACTGATGAGAGACAGGGTTATCTGGCTCACTGGGATTTCTGGGAGATTTCTGCAGTCACTGGATCAGGTTTCTTGATTGGGTTTCTCAGCCTGGACATGGAATTGGGCTGATGGACCAGTTAGTGAAAGTGAACTGAAAGATACTAGATCTGCTTTCTCATCGATGCATGGGCAGAAAGAGCAGGAAATATGATAGATAAGGTCTTCTGATGTCCACTTCTTGTAGCAAGAACACAGAGAACCAGGTTTCTAATGTACTATCTACATCAACAGTTCAGAAAATGCAAAATTCTGAAAACACAGCTAGTTTACTAGCATAACAACTCATCTTTTTCTAAAAAACAATTGTAAGGAATTTTTTAAAACATGCATATTCTTTCTAGCATCAATATTTTAAGGGCTATGAGGAATTTGTGGCTTTCCTTCCCTTTCCTGTCACCTGTTACCACTTGTTTCGAGTAATAGAAATTTAAACAATGCTAAAGAAAAGCTTATAAGCCACACTTGCACAGAGTGCCTTTTGGTATGATTCAATACTTTCCAGTCACAAGCCATCTCCAAGGAGAAATTCACCTGCTTACTGTAAAGAACTTCAAGAGCATAATTACAGTTAGAGTAAGACACTGGTTTTAAAATGAAAAGTCAAGTTGTTTAATTACAGTAGAAAACTTCAGAACAGGAAACATAGAAAAGAAATTCGAAGAATGAACGATTAGTATTTTCTTCCTGGCAGAGCTGATTATTTCAAGCATTGCCTCCATAGCTAGAAATGGGCAATTACAGTAGTGTTAGAGAAAAATATCACTGTTACTGCCTACTCATGGAATTCTTACAACTGCTCAGAATGGACTATGAAATATCCCCAGTCATAACTGGGAAATAATTGCTGTTTCAATGTTAGCCACTGATGTTGTAACCAGCAACTGTACAACATAAAAAAGCAGTGTTTCCAAAACCACTTACGGCCGAGTATAAGATTATCCTTATTGAACAGAAATCCTAAAATATTCAAGTGACTCTCACGTCTGCATACTATAGCTTGAGGATATCTGATTAGTTTTTCCAGCAGGACAACTACTTCTATCATCTTGTCCACTAGACTTGAATGTCCTGCACATTCTTGAGGGAACTCTTTGTCATCAGTAGGTAGATATATGATATCATGCCATTTGCACAAATCTTTCTCTGAATTTTGTGGTGATTTGACCATGGTTTCACAAAAATAGTAACTAGGAAAAGCAGAGTTTAATCATTCCCTTTTCCCCTTCCTGCTCTCACTTGGGTGTTTTCTCCCAGTCTAATCCATTTCTCTGCACATTCTGTATCACTGATTCCTGTGCAAATTTTTTAATAAACTTGCTCAGGGTCACATCCAACTCTGTCTGCATCTTAATAATATCCTGGATATCTGCCTCTTTGGCTGCAGTTCAGAAATAAATGTCACTAATGGTTTTAGCTCTATTAGGTAAAGGCCTGAGCTGCATAGTCTCTAGCAGGAAGTTCTGCACAATTTGGTCCAGGAAGACAGTAGCTCTCTGCATTTGAGGATTAGTTAATTTTTATTATCCTACACTCAGGAAGAATTTCTAAATCAATAAGTCCTTCTCAGCAGCAATGAAATACTCCTCCAAGGCATCTTCCAAACATGTTTGTTTCACTTCCTGTGTTCTAAGAGTTAGCTGGGCTTATTAGAGATGATATCAGACATTTCAGTTTAGCTGAGGTAACAGCCTGCTGCCTCTGAAAGAGGAGATTCTGCTGCTCTCCCTTCACTCTCCTCACATACTCATGCTTCTAGATCAGTTTCAGGAAAATGGAAGAAAACTGTCAAACTGACCTGATAATTAAAACCAAAAATTGAATAGCTTAGATGAATTACCATGCAATCAATCAGCACAAGCAGGGCAATCAGAACCTGGAAGTGGAAAGGGAAGAGGAAATAACTAGAGAAAGAAAACTGAAAATTCTCTTGAGCTGTTAACTCAGTCTATGACATGAAGGTAAGTTGTGCAACTTTGTCCTAAACCAGCACAAGTTATTTTAATAGGACCATATTGAATGGGGTGCAGTGGGCAGTTGCTGTCTTTTTTCCTGAAATTCTGAATTAATCTGTCCTAGCTTTAGTATCATTCCATTTAGAAATGTGACAGAGAAGACTGTAAAATGGCATGAACTCACAATCTGGTCAACAGACAGGTCCCTTATATCAGAAAAAGAACACAAGCAAAAGCCACAGAAACTTAATAAACATATAACTTTTTCCTTCCATTTCACTTCAAAATTTCAAAAATTTACATTTGCAGTGATCAAGGCAATATATATTGCAAACTATAGCATTTTCACAATTCTATATCAAATGGAATGAACCTTGAAATAGCAGAATCTTTTTAGAATCTCTCAAACAATCAAAAAATCTCCCAAATTCATCAGTGACACTATTACTGTTCTCTGATATCTCTTGAGATCGATTTTCAGAATGATAAACGTTTATCTGGAATTTATTTCTGCTTGTAAACAATGCTGTCAGAAAGCCTGCACAGTAAAAAATGCACAAGCAACAAAGAATCATGAATTAAACAATACATTTTATTTTCTAAAGTCTGAGGAAAGTGTGTTATATTGGACAATCTCAGTTTTAAAACTCTACGTCATTTTCCTGTAACTTGGACATTAGCATTAGATGTATATGAGAGAAAAGAACAGATTGATGGTACCATGGCTAAAAAGCAGAATAATGCATGACAGGGAAAAGACTTGGAAACTCTTATGCACTGAATCACATCCACTGAATGCAGTAAACAAGCTTTAGAAAAACGCTGCTCTGCATTTGGAATAACTGTTCTCCTTTAATTAACACCTGCGATGATCTTTGTTGCTTTTACAAGCAATGTACACCATAGTAGTTTCCATGGGCTGCTTAGATGCAAGAACAGAACACATTTGGTTTTAAGACAAAACTTGACTAAAAAGGATGGTGAGGTCAGTTAAAATTTCAGCAATGTATTGCTTCAGTCCATGTCCAAATTATACATTAATTGAATTTTAGCGAAGATGCCACTTGTTGCCATGACAACAGCTGAGGCAAGAGGTATCAACAATAGAGAATTCTGCATTCCACATAAAGGATGAGTTATGCCTTAGAACAGACAAAAGAGTAGTAAATGGCCTCTGTCTTCTGAGCTTCATGAACACAAACACCTCAGAACCAGACTAGAAAGGATATTTCTTCTGTTCAGAAAAGAGAACAATATCTACAACACGTCATTGACTTTGCAGATCTCCTGTTCTTGAATAGCTCACCCCTTACACTGGATCTATAAACACCATCTGTGTACGCTGAAGAAACATTTCCAGAAATAAATGAGTCATATACCAGATCTCTTGTTAGTAACACAGGAGACAGATTTGTAGCAAATGATAAATAAAACAACAATAAGCTAATATCCTAGAATCTATCTCAAGACTTACAAATTAAATGCTTACATCGAGTGGATAAACGCATTACAAGTTTATTTTCATGCCGACAACCAGTACCTCTAGATTTTTAATATGCCCTGCTTATTTCTTACTTTACTACTATCCATAGTTAAATTGACAACTCTCAGCATACACCATTCTTGGATTTCATTCAAAGGCTCATCATTTAAATGTATATTAGAAGACTTCAAAGTTACTTATTCATAAATGGTCTGCTATAGCCTTCAAACTGAACAGAGAACCCCCAATAAACCACTCCAAATAAGAGATTTTTCTAGCTTTCATAGGTCAAGAGGTTTCAGGATCTAGTGAACACAAGTGACATGCAACAGTACATACGGTTCTTACAGCTCATGGTATCTCCTATGACAAAATCACAGTTGAGATAGAAACAGCATTGGTGAAGCCCTGCACACACACATGCTCCGAGAAAAGCACTGTCCGAAAGACTTTACGAAGGCATGAACAAGAGAGATAGAAGTGGCACGACAGAAAGACTCAGAGGAATAATTTGCCTGACTGAGCCTGTCATTCCTTAAGCAGGTCAATCACTTCCTGGCCCCTAAGTAAACAGTCAAATGCTCGAAGGATCTTTCTGCAAGGAAGCAGTTTCGAGCCCTGTGTCCCGGCTGAATCTCAGATGACTTGATCTTTCACACCATGAATTTGCTGAGCTAAGGTTAGTTGAAATCTGAGCTTAATATATTTATTTATTTTGCTTATTTCTTTTGATTATTTTATTTGCATTAGACTTTTGTTTCCTAATAAATATTTCCATGAATAACTGACATGCAAAGTATTACATAACATGAATAAAATGCTGCTTTCCATAGAGCAGAATGTAATGGCTATTTGAGACTGTGCTACGCATGTTTAGAGTTTACTTTCCAAATACTGAAGACCAGCTTCTGTCTCTAAACAACATGTATCATGAATAAGAGAGCTGGAGAAAAGAGTACAAGTTCATCAAAAAGCGCAAGAGTTGATCTCTGAGAGTCATAGACGTGTTGTAAAATTCCTGAATGGGGGTGGCCTTATGAACCAACTCAGAAAAAGGTTTTGAAACATGGAAATAGAAGAATGCATGGAGATGACCGTACCAGGAACAAAGAATGAGATGATGTGAAAGACATCTTTTGCAAATGATGTACAGTAGCAATATGAAGAAAAAGAGCTAGGTAGAAAATTGGAGGTGTAAAGTTATGCAAGACTGTTGTGAAGAAAGATTAACAAAGGATAGTATTTCCTGCAGTATGAGAAAGGGGAAGGGAAGGTTCAGGAAAAAAAATATAGTCAATAAGGTGGCAAGGGGAGATGATGCACGAATCTTTTTGTGAATAAATGCTTATCAATGTGAACATGATCTGCAAAAATAACAGTCCTTCACATGAAAGATTCAACTCACCTTTCACCCCCAAGGACAACATCCTACTTCGCAGGACAAAGGTTATTCTAGGATGCATAAAAGTGGGGACAGAACTGTGATTCTGTTTGCTACATTAGCAGAATTCACCTAGAATCAGAAAGTTCTGACTTTGGGATCTGAAGGAAAGTGAAGTCAGAGAGAGAGAACTGAATTCAGATAGAAACAAGCATTCGCAATAATTGTCATGGCAAGAACCAAGCGATCAGCAAAAGCAAGTAAAACAAATTTAGACACGGTTCAAACAGCACAAATGTAGAGAATACAGACATCTGGAAAAGAATTCACAGACTCAAGTGAATGAGAAAGATTTCTTATGTTGCCTATTCTGGAATAAGGCATGACAAAGTGTTCAAGAGCAAAATAGAGAATTCCATTTTATAAAGGTGAGATTTTATAAATCATTTTATAAAGGTTTATAAGGTGTAAGACTATTACTTGACAAACTGTAAGCAGAACTAAATAAATGATCCAAGAGTGAAAATACGTTCCTCCACAGGATACCAAAAAGACTAGGCAATCACAAGCTATTTTTAAAGACCAGACTTCAGTACCCAAGTCAAAGACTGCCCTCATCAAATTCACAAGTTTATCTTCATTAAACAGAAACGACTATATTCAAAAAGTACAATGTCAGATTGAGAAACAGTATTCTGTAACTTTACAATATAAGGTTTCATTAATGCAATCTCTTTCACTCTGTGCATAATTACATCTTTCACTGGCTTTTATGATGTTGAGCTTTTAGACCCTGCTTTTACTATTTTTTAGCTTTGATTTAGAAATGCCATTTTCTGTACTTCAATTTGATTTGTCATTTTTATTACCAGCCTACCAAAACAGAACATTCACATTGTTCTGACCGAGTACTTAAAAGGAAAGCCATTAGTGAGATGTTGAATTTGTATTTATTCTTCATGTGGAAAACAGAGATCTAAAATATCACCCTTCTCTTCCAGCTTTATCTGTTAGCAACAACAATTCTTCTAATTTTGAAAGTTCAACAACCGAAATCGAAAAATTGGGAAAACCCTAAGTTTTCAAGTTATAACAAACCAATATGGTAGATTTAAAGAGTTTAGCATTTTGTCTCTCAAATGCTCACTTAACACCTTAAATTCTAACTCTGTTCTCTTCTAGTATCCTTAATCCTTTGTTATGTCCACCTATTTTTGCATCACTGAAAAGCTTAATTCAAGAAGACTTCTGCAAGACTGTGAAACATATAGCACTGTTAGAAGCTGTTATACAGACCACATGTGAATTAATGTTTTATGGTACCTATAACATTTGTGGAAATAATCATCATCCTCTTCTTGTTTTCTAGATTAAATGTCCTATCTTGATGGGACTGCTTTAAACAACAAGCCTGAGAATAGTCTAAGCAGCCGTGTTAAAGTATTTCATTCAAAAATGGGAAAAAAATGAAGATACATGAGTCATGATTGCCTGTCTCTTTTCAAATAATTGTTTGTATTTTAATTAATGGCTTGCTAATATCAATTACAAAAACTACATAAATTATGGAAATATCTTGCAAGGCCTGAAGTCTAAGCTTTTTTTTATCAGGTGGATATTCTCAGCACTTTGCTTTATTCTTTCTCCTTGGCATAATGAATGTTTCAACATTTGATGATAAATATCACCCTGAAGATGAAAGATACAGGTCTGAGTCCCCTCCAAGGAAAAGGATTTAGTATCCTATTTCTCCATCTGAACTGCTTGATAAGAAATCAGATGCCCTCCTTCCTGTAGTACTCCTGATCTACTGTGCCCTATGCAGAAAACGTTTTGTTTTGAATCCCAAGATAGGTTAGGTGCAGAGGAGATGTTTAACTCTGTCAAAATGGAGGTGTTTCTTGACAAGTCCAGAAAAAAACTCCACCTCAGTTACTAAGGAACTCTGCACTGAAACTGAGCACCTGCAGACTAGCTAGCAACTAACTGATAAGGGTGATCCTAAGGGTGGCAGTTTTGGATACAGACACTAGAATGATCATAGATGGTGGAGTCACTAGTAGCCGCTTATCACTCCAGAAACATGTTCTGTTTTTAAGAATAGCTTTAAAATATATATGTATTACAATGAAAAGTATATATATTTACAGCTAGGAAAACTATGTCTTACAAGTCTGCATCCCTTCCAACCCTAACCGTTCTATGATTCTATGATTTTGTCATTTGTTTCTTAATTCAGCATATGTAGAACAGATAAAAACAACCCCGAGTCACTGACTGTACGGTGTTGTTACTCTTTGTCTAGCCAAAAGGAAACTGTTTTGGCTCACCTCATAGAAATGCTGCCTAGAAGTCATAGGCATCCTAGTTCAATTCCTGATTAATAATGTTCAGTCTGTGCACACACACCCGAGTTAAATCTCCAGATGGGAAGGATGGAGGCTTACTAATTAGTTAAGTCTGCTCTTGTATCAATCCATCACTTGGCAGATGTACAATGCTCTGCTCTAAGCTATGCTGTGGTTTCTCAGCTCCTGCAGAATGTACTGATTCTGCAGTTGGCTATTTCCCAGGCACTCTTCATTATCTTTACCTGGTGGATCCAGGAACATTTTCAGGCGCTATCCTCTGAGGCAATCATCACACAGATTAATTACATTGATCAGTCACCTCAGACCTGGAGAATTTAAGCTGATGAATCTGTCTTTAACTCTAAATCAAGAAAGTATCTTGTCATTCATGTAACAATATCAATTACATAAACCTTATTATTGCAGATATCAAAGTAATTTAATCCTGCGCTATTGTAACCAATCAGTTCACCTTCAGATCAAGCCACTCATTTAGCACTATTCTTTGACTTCACCTACACAAAAAAATTTGCATCTTTATTCTATCAAAAATGAAACAATCATTTCTTTCTTTAGTTCAACAGAGACATTTTGTGCTATTTGCTAGCTGTGCTGTTAAGTAAAGCCTGGATTTAGGTCTCATATATGCAGCTATCTGTAATTATGTTTAGATTTTTTCAGTTGTTTTTTTAATATTCATAGTAAACTTTTACTCAATCAACACCTGAGATTGTCATCACAGCACTTGAGTCTTTGGATTGTAGAAACAGGAACAAACTGCCAGTATTTATGCTATCCTGTCTTTATACATTTTAAGAAGTTTCAAAGTCCGCATCTAAAAAAGAAGTAAAACAATAGACATAAGTAATACAATAGAGACAAAAATGCTATTCTATGTTTTCCTCTTTGGATTTGTCCATTGACAAAAAAATCTTTAAGAATTTGAACCTCTAGCATCAAATAAACTCTTACACTAACCTTATCAGACACTACTGCAGAGAGCACTGATTACTATATTGCATCATTCTCTTGTTCACATGATAAAATACATATTCAAGCTTAGAAAACAGTACTTCCTAGAAGCACTAAGGCTTGTGTTGTAACTAGAACATGACTGGATGCAGCAGTAGCCCTTATACCTAGTGTCAGTGCTTGCCAGAAATTACAGCACACAACAGTACATGAGATGTTAGAGCTTCCCTTGTATGAACTAAAAAACATGAGATATTGAGTGCCACTCTTAGCAAGCCTTGGAAAATATTTACTTTCATTGCTGTACGTGCACTAATAAATACAAACAGACTCTGGCTCTCAATCTTCTGCTAAAATGTTTTCAGACATTGGATTCTAAAGGATACCATCCTGATTACACAGATCCTCATCCACTTAAAATGGAATTGTTTAACTCCATTATGTTTTCCTCGATGTTTTATAAAAGCAGAAGTGAATGCTGATTATGAAGAATTTCAGCAGTTAAATTCAATCCTCAATAAACAACCACAATTGCTACAAAATGAACCTATTCAGGTATTCTACAAAACTGTATGTATTTACCTATTTCACTGTTATTTTAATACTTAATTTTACTTTTTTCGTTCTTGTCTCCTCTTCAGTTACAAAAAGGTTCACAGATGCAACATGGGGCAGAGCACCACTGGTGACAGATGGTTGATTAAAATCATGGACACAGATTAAGCAAGAAAAAAGTTGGAGGGTGGAAAGAGGTAATTAAAATGGCAGCTTGCTCAAGAAAGCAGAAGAGAGGTCATTTTTGCCCTTAAGAAATGTATTAAGCTATGCTACAGTAACCAAAATTACCAACTGCTCAATGGTTAGTGACAGAAAATCCACTCTGTATGTGGGTATTTCTCATGAAAATCAGTTCTCAAATTTGATTCCAGACATGCACTGTTCTTTTTTCCAAACTTAGAGGAACAGCTCAGGCAGCTCTTCCAGAAAGACCATACAAGTCCTAGAGTGCTTGTTGCAGCTATGGTGATCCATTCTAAGCACCGGGAGCATTGCCAAAATTTGCCAGCTTACACATGTGAAGAGCACTGTGGTGATCTTGTTTTCTATTTTATATAGAGCAAAATAACAACTTAATGAACATCTTTAGAAGTAGCCTTAGATGGCTGTATTTCTAATGACCACATTGAGAATATTCTGTAAACAAAATGTCTTTGAATGTAACTTTATTTTGGCTTCTAGAAACGTAAACAATTTGAAGCCTCCACCAGAAACAAAAACATAATATATTTTGCTTGTTTACAGAAATCAGGAAGAAAAAACATAGCAAGAGAAAGAACTAGAGCCAATCTAGGTACATTGCTGCTGATAGATATCTGATCTCATTTCTTTTACTATGACATTAACTTTATGATTATTTTCACAGAATCACAGAACAGTTGAGGGTTAAGAGGCATCCCTAGTCCAATTCCCCTGCTCAAGCAGGACCACCTAGACCCTGTTGCCAGGACCATGTCCAGACAGCTCTTGAATATCTCCAAAGAGGGAGACTCCACTGGAGATCTCCCTGGACAACCTGTGCCAGTGCTCAGTTACCCTCACAGCGAAAAGCTGCTTCCTGAGGTTCAGACAGAACCTCCTGTGTTTCAGTTTGTGCCTATTACCTCTTGCCCAGTCTCTGGGCACCACTGAAAAGAGCCTGGCTCCATTCTGTTTGCACCCTCCCTTCAGACATTGGTAGATACCAATGAGATCTTCCCAGAGGCTTCTCTTTCTAGGCTCTCTTCTCTCAGACTTTTCTCATATGAGAGATGCTCCTTCATCATCTTAGTGGCCCTTTGCTACACTGTCTCCAGCATGTCTCTGTCTCACTTGTACTTGAGAGTTCAGAACTGGTTGCAGTACTCCAGGTATGGCCTCATCAGCGCTGAGTAGAAGAGAAGGGTCACCTCCCTTGACCTGCTGGCAACTCTCCCCCTAACACAGCCCAAGATGCCATCCTTGCCAGAAGGGCACATTGATGGCTCGTGTTCAACTTCTAGGACCACTATGTCCTTTTTGCCAAGGTGCTTTCTAGCCACTTGGCCCCCAGCGTGTTCTGGTACATGGCAGTTGCTCCTCCCCAGGTGCAGGACTTTGCACTTCCCTTAAATAAGAGTCCCTTAAATAAAATTCGCTTAAACAAAATATGTTTTCCTTATTTTTTTTTCAGTTATAAACATACAATTTCTTTATCATTCATATAGTGGGTGGCAGAGGAGTTTGCAGTTTTAACTCGAAAGGTAAAAACATGTATGGATTTAACCATTCATTTAAGTCAGATTTCACCATGAGCATGTTTTTCCTGAACTTAGGTGATCTGCTTAAACCTTTTCTTGGCTTAACAATTCTTAAGTTTTGCAGTGCAAAAAGAAAATCAACAGCTTATTTTCACTTGAAGAAGATGCAAAGTAGGATAACTGGTGAGTAGAGCTTCTGAAATTTACTGGTTTGCTTAATACACAGTAAAGTTCCATATATTTAAAAAAAAAAAAAAAATCACTGGAACCTGCATGGTGCCAGATTGGTTCAGTTAGAGTGAAGCAAAACTACAATGAGTACTTTTAGTTTAAATATGTTGCAGAAATCTCCATTAAAAATAATTTTAATTTGCATTCGGATTAATTCAAGAAACCAATCACTGAGACTCTTCTTATCTTGGACACCTGGTGATTTCACTATTCAATGTCCTTTGTCATTCCTATAAGCAGGCAAATTCTTTCCTTTAACAGATTCTATCTCAGGAAATTTTAAGTCTATATTGGATCTTACTGAGTCCAACAAATGTTCTAGCAGTACTCATATTTACAGAAAAGACCTTTTGTAAACTGTGAAAAGAAACAACACACTTGCTTTCGGGGACCAATTTCCACACCAATAAAATAATTATTTCCACTTACAAGATGACGTGCCCTTTATTGCATAGGTCCTTCAAACTTAAAATATTTCACCATTTACCTATGCATGTTGCACTGTGCCTGGACTCAGGTGGAGCAAATTCATAGAATCATAGAATCATAGGATGGTTAGGGCTGGAAGGGACCTTCAGAGGTCATCTAGTCCAACCCCCCTGCAAGGAACAGGGATATCTCCAACTAGATCAGGTTGCTCAGAGCCTCGTCCAACCTGGCCTTGAAAGTCTCCAGGGATGGAGCATCCACCACCTCTCTGGGCAACCTGTTCCAATGTTCTACGACTAACAATTCTAAATTGATACGACTCAGTTCAAATGTGTTTCTAGTTAAAGTAAAAAAATGAAACTGCTCTCTTACGTGCATTTCCATCAATCTTTATCCAAAATATTGATTGGATAAAAGATTGCTAAAAGGCGTGTGTGAATACACAGATAAGTTCAGATGTGGTAGAAGAAAAGATTCTTCTCTACCACAAAAAACATGAAGAATAGGAAGAATAGGAAGGCTGTGAAAAAGGTATCAAATTCAGCTCCCCAAGCAGAAAGCTGAGCTAGTATTAATCACCAATTTGTTTTACAAAATTCAGGAAACATTTAAGCAACCATAACAGCTCACCTACAGTTCATCAGGTTTAAGCATCTTTCCTTAATGACACTCTGTGCTACACTACAGTAGCATAGCAATAGACACTTCCGTGAAAAATGTTTTCACTCATCCTTTTAACATCAGAAAAAGATCAAGACACATAGGGTAGAGTTCAGATAAGATGGACCTACCTATACTCTTACAGTTTATTCTTGAGAGTTTATGTAAAGCTCCCTCTTACGAGGAATTCAAGATAAAATTAAGGCACTCCTCAAAACAGATTAAGTACAATAAAAGATGATTATATCTTAAGTCAAGCATGTAAAGCTAGCACATATTCCCAAGTTCATTCAGATAGGGATCAATCTAATAGATTTGGGGACAGAAACAGCACAATGAAATAATTTATTGGCTTTTTTGGCAGGTTCTGTTGCCATTCTTTCAATATCTCATTATTAATATGCTGCCATTTGAAATTTAGTATGAAAAAAAGCAGCCTTGTACTTCTAAAGTGAAAGCATACAGCCTGTGTGAAACACCAGATAGATATTATAATTGGAGATATTGCCAGGTGTCACCTAGCAATCTGTGCACAACGTAGGCTAGCTGTCAATATACGCACAACACTGGAGTTTGAAGTGATTCCTGGTATCAACAGACTGATTCTCCAGACATATGAAAATTGTAAGTTAGATTTATTTTTTTTTTTCAGCCTAAAACACAGTCATTGAAGAGAGTGTACGAAAAAGCAAGTTCAACATCACTTGCCTGGGATCCCCCTGCCCAGAACTGATGGTGATAAAGCACATCACCCCAAAGGAGCACATGTGGGAAGACAGGTGGAAGGCAGTGGACTCTCCTTTCTTTTTGGATATAAAGGGCAGTGCTGTGGTGTGCCTGCTGGACCTTTCATACAGCAGAAGAAACATCACCATTTGAAGCATTTCTTCAGTGACCAACCTTCCTCTATTGCCTCTTACTACCTGGAATAAATCAGACAAAGAAAGACCAGATACTCATGCCTCATGTCTGTAGCTTTCACCTCTCTAGGTTTTTACTGTATGTTTTAGAGCACTTCCAATAAAATATAATGGATTTTAGAGCACTTAAAATGATTGTCTTTTAAGCAATAAGGAATATTCGATCACCATGGCAACATGGCTGCTGACGCTTGTAAGATACGGATGAAGAGCCTATTTGAAGTGTCCATAAAAGGGATTTCAAGGAAGGCACACACTGTGTCTTTGTAACACAGGGCTAAGAAAGGCCTGTTTAAGTAGATATGTTCATGTAAAAAAAAATCCTTTAAAACTTTTATTTTTACTTGCACAGCTACGCCTCCTCAAGGTGTTACAGAAAGACCAAATCGCCCAATGATTTTACTTCATGTGAACAGCAGGATGTTTGCTTGAGGATGACCAGAAATAGATAGTCTAGTCACACGACTAACAAACCACATTTTGGAGTATGTTTTACACTTATCTTATTGTGCATATATTTCTATTATAAACAACACTGTCAGTGGAAATGCACAGAAATTATTTAACTCTGACACATTTAAGACTGATGAAGCAAACAAGTGATAAATATGAAAACAGAGAGAAGCAGCTCATACAAAAATTGAAAAGACAGGCAAGCAAATAAAATGATACAAAGTTACAAAGGATGGCAAAAAAAATCCATCTCAAGTCTGATATCCATTAAGTTGATTTTGATCTGAGTTCAAAATTCCTCTTTGGAAACGTTCACATTATCAGAAATAAGAGAGTATTTAAAAGACGACATTTTGGAGATGCTCAACTTTAGATTCTGTCTTTTGCAAATCTTGCTTCTCTGAGGCAGGATAAAGAACAGACATTATCGCATAAGGATTTTCAGCAGAGAATTGTTGAATTTAAATTATAGAATCATAGAATCATAGAATAATTTAAGTTGGAAAAGACCTTTAAAACCATCAGGTTCAATCATTAACCTCACACTGCCAACTCCATGAATAAACCATGTCCCTAAGCACCACATCTACATGACTTTTAAATACCTCCAGGGATGGTGACTCAACCACTTCCCTGGGCAGCCTGTTCCAAGGCTTGACAACCCTTTTGGTGAAGAAAGTTTTCCTAATATCCAATCTAAACCTCCCCTAGTGTAACTTGAGGCCATTTCCTCTCATCCTATTGCTTGTGACTTGGGACACTGACACCCACCTCGCTATGACCTCCTTCCAGGTAGTTGCAGAGAGAGATAAGGTTCTCCCCTCAGCCTCCTTTTCTCCAGACTAAACAGCCCCAGTTCCCTCAGCCACTCCTCATAAGACTTGTGCTCTAGACCCTTCACCAGCTTCTTTGCCCATCTTTGGTCACGCTCCAGCACCTCAATGTCCTTCTTGTAGTGAGGGGCCCAAAACTGAGCACAATATTCGAGGTATAGCCTCACCAGTGCCAAATAGAGGTGAACAATCACTTCCTTAGTCCTGCTGGGCACACTATTTCTGATACAATGTAATACCTTCCTTATTTGCTTCAAGTTAAGTATTGATATGACATTTCTTAATTTTTTGGTATCTTTATCTCACGTAGATTGTTCTCTGTCAATGATTCATTCATTTGCACCTGCTGTGCTGCACCATGCATTTGTACTTCATGCTAACACTTTTTTTCTCTGTGGCTAAATTTGATGAATAATTTGCTTAGAACGACTAAGATTTTTTCTTCAATATACATGAAGAGGATTCATGTAATCAATCATTTTTAAGGTAGTGCTTGCTTTTTTTTTTTTCCCTCTAAGTCAATTTTTGAAAAGATATGAATGTGTTATGGTAGGGTTTTTTTTGAGTTTAAATTAACTAGCATTTTTTTCATTGGTTTTGATACTTTTTATTACTGAAGTTTATTAGTCTTTTTTCTCTCTCTAGTCATATGATATTTCTAAATTCTGCAATTTGCTGAGTGATTTCTGGGAGATAAATTACGTTTAATTTCTTTTCATGTATGCAGTTCATGATAACAATTAGTCATTCAATGTTTCATTCAAATTAAGTTAATGTAAATAGAGATCAAGTTTTAAAAGTAATGTCCAAGCTTCTGACTTCCATTACAGTTATTACTTTGGCAAACACATTGAAGGCTGCGTTCATAAAATCTGTGCTCTATCTTGCAATTAATTTTCAGTAGTGCCCCAGATGCATGAATTGATATCCCATAGACAGCTCCAAAGTGTGATGGATTAAGTAGTTAGATAGATGTTTTTAATGCATTTTGCTTTAAATACTTTGTTTTAAATTATTGCAAAGGCATCAGAGTGATCAGTTTAGGTATGGCAGCTTCTAACAAACAGCATAATGGATTGTCTGCATGACTCAGCTAATTCAGGACTCCTATTAATTACTAGATGCTAAACCAGCAATACAAGGGTTTTTTTAAATAATTACTTGTTCTTTTTCCTTTGTGAAGTTTAACAGATTTTTCTTAATATACTCTCCCCTGCTTGGCTGAGAACCATAACGTAGGTCAGCTGAGTGACTGGAAGGTGGAGTCTGGTTCTGCTGGTTTTGCCCTCATTGGGATCATACCACCACCCAGGCAATCACTCTGCCACCAGCTGTGAGGACTAGCATCAGACAACATGTGTCAGATCACCCACCAAACAAGAGAATGACATTGCACTTTGTCTGTTTAGAAACACAAGGTGAGAAAAAATTTTCAGTGCCTTTCCCGCGCGCCCCTGCAAAAGGCCAACTGTATAACAGGCTATAAAATCCCTGAAGCAGAAGCCCTGTTTTACAGACTGTGAAGCAGCTAGCACATTTTCATCAGTATATTAATAATAAATACAAATCGTGACCTAACTCATGGTCATAGTTACTGTAAGTTGTGCTGTGTGCTGGGAATAGCTTTCGGAGCATTAGGAAATGGCTGACCCTGGAACAAACTGTGTGGTCAGAACAGAAGTACAGTATGAGAGACCCATTTTTCATCTGATGAGAAACGCTTCAGACATCTCACTCAGCACTGCCCAGAAGACATCTGTTGTTGTACACCTGACGTACTTTATTAGCAAGTCTTTCCCAACAAGACCTAATTAACCAAGGTCACCACTGAAAAATAAATTCAACCCATTTTTAGGTTGTCCAGTGTCTCTGGTAGATACCTTGATGCTTGAAATTCAGTTGCTTTTCTATACTGTTCTCATCAACGTTAAAGAAATAAATTACAGCACGATCAGATATTGTCGAGCATGCCCAAGGTGGCCACTTAGTTGCTGTCAAGGCTGTGTAAACATAACAAGCTTGAAGGAATCATAGAATGGTTA
The DNA here is from genome assembly GCF_009769465.1 of Tauraco erythrolophus. Taxonomy (NCBI): domain Eukaryota; kingdom Metazoa; phylum Chordata; class Aves; order Musophagiformes; family Musophagidae; genus Tauraco; species Tauraco erythrolophus. Next base: position 46,003,181 of record NC_141469.1, read on the forward strand.
GAGTTGGAAGGGACCTCAAAGATCATCTAGTTCCAACCCCCCTGCCATGGGCAGGGAAACCCTCCACTACAACCAGGTTGTCCAAAGCCTCATCCAACCTGGCCTTGAACACTTCCAGGGATGAGGCATCTACAACTTCTCTGGGAAACCTGTTCCACTGCCTCACCATCCTCTGAGTGAAAAATTTCTTCCTTATCTCTAATCTGAATCTCCCCTCTTTCAGTTTAAATCCATTGCCCCTTGTCCTATCACTACACGCCCTTGTAAAAAGTCCCTCTCTAGCTTTCCTGTAGGGCCCCTTTAAGTACTGGAAGGCTATTATAAGATCACCCCGGAGCCTTCTCTTCTCCAGGCTGAACAGCCCCAACTCTCTCAGCCTGTCTTCATAGCAGAGGTGCTCCAGCCTTCGGATCATCTTCGTGGCCCTCCTCTGGACCCACTCCAGCAGCTCTATATCCTTCTTGTGCTGGGGACTCCAGAGCTGAACACAGTATTCCAGGTGGGGTCTCATGAGAGCTGAGTAGAGGGGCAGAATCACTTCCCTCGACCTGCTTGCCACGCTCCTTTTGATGCAGCCCAGGATACGGTTGGCTTTCTGGGCTGCTAGTTCACATTGCTGGCTCATGTTGAGCTTCTTATCCGCCAGCACTCCCGAGTCTTTTTCCTCAGGGCTGCTCTCAATCCATTCTCCACCTAGCCTGTACTTGTGCTTGGGATTGCCCTGACCCACGTGCAGGACCTTGCACTTGGCCTTGTTGAACTTCATGACGTTCTCACAGGCCCACCTCTCCAGCCTGTCAAGGTCCCTCTGGATGGCATCCCTTCCCTCCAGCGTTTCCACAACACCACACAACTTGGTGTCATCTGCAAATGGTCAGGAGCTCTTAACCCTGTTACATCACAAGTATGCCCATCCTCATTTTATTCAGTTATAAAATGAAAGGGGAAACAAGACACTGGAATACTTAATTTACCAATGTTTGGTTCTGGAAGAGTAGAAGGTTTGAAAAAGTAAGTTGCTAGGCAGTGAGGTGAACTGAACTCTTAAGGCCAGAGCAAGGTTCAAACCAGGTGTCTCCAAGGGAAACTTCCCTTATTTCCAGACACTACTCTTTGAAAATATCTGCTACTTGCTCTGTCATTCCTCAAGGAAAAGGCAGACCAGGGTTTGTATGCAAAAAAAGAATATTTCACAAATGCCTGAAATAACACAATAGCCCAATAAGCTCTTTTTTTTTTTTTTTTTTTTATTGGGCATAAGAACGTCATATGTACTCAACTGATTCCAAACAGAAAATAAGTAACAGCAATCGTACCAGATATTTTGCTGGTAAAATTTAAATAGCTATATTGCAGTGGTGAGCTTGTGGCATTCTGGCTGTTCGGTGATGGCATTCAACTTTAAATCCTAACACAATGCAATGGACAGAACATTAAATGAGACTGAACAAATGGAGACAAATTTCAAGCTGGAATAGTTAATAAAAATTCAAAGTGCAAACTATAGTAGTGAAATGGTATTGAAAATCAGTGAAGAGTTTAAAATTATATAAGATATGAATCTAAGTTACAGTTCCAGGAAACCCTACTTGTATCTGACTCGAGTCTATTTGCATCGAATTTGAATTTTTAAAATCCCTTTATTTGCCACACAAGATATGTCACACACTATGACGGAGACAGGAAAGGATCATAACTGTGTGAAAGTAACCAGTAGTACTTACAGACAGTGTAATTACACTGTTATGACAGCAGTTTAAAGTGTCTCACTGTTTATTTTGAGATGAACATAACTGTCCATGTTTTCCTTACCTAAACTTCCCTGACCAAAGCAAAAGCATGGAGGAGTGGTTTTACATCAGGTCAGGACAGTAGCCCTGAAACTGTGGGCTAAATCCTGCCGCAGCATTGAAACGTGATTCTAAAGGTGGCAACACTTAAAAATGGTGTAAGATTTTTAGCATCCACCAATACAGAAACATCCACTATGGCAGAGGAAAGGATGGGATTCCATACACTGTCAGTGTAATGATCAAACTTAAATGAACGAGAGAAAATTTCAGCAAGGGGGATGTAAATGAAAATGTTAGATTCAGGAAGTAGATTTTAAAGTGTTTTTTTAAAAGCTTTCCATTGAATGCTCTTTCTTTATAAACCTTTTGCTGTCTTTCAAAAGGAAGTAAAAAAGAGAACCAAGAAAGGAGATCCATGCCTAAGGGCAAAAATGTATGTGAGTTTTGAAATGGATATAGGAAAAGAGATCCCTTGGATGAATGTAAAGCAGGTTTTGGAAGGAGAAATAATAGCAGAGCTGGGAGACAGGTGAGAGGTGTTTGTGGATTCTTAAAGCAATCAAGAAAATAAATTATTTATTTAGGAGTCAGTTGAGACTCAAGGTTTAAGATGGAGCTGCATATGATCACTAGCATTTTTTCAACGGAGTTTGGCAAGGGGCCAAAGAAAGAACAGGGAACCGCAATAGAAAAAGTGATAGTCCAAGCTGCACAAGTAGGCTGGAAACTAATTTTCTAAAAGAAAATCATGAACATGAACATATTTCATATATATTATAGTAGATATAATATATTACATAATAATTATTATCATTATAGTTCTTGTTACTATTATTCTAATTAATTATAATATTCTAATTCTAATATATAATATTATATTTGATTCTAATAGGATTCTAACTCATATCCTCTGAATAATCATTTGTCCATTTAAATTAATTTTAAGGCATTTAAATTAATTTGTAGGTTGGATGAAAATTCTTTCTGATATTATGTTTGTTCAGACACGGACTACTTTTCACTTACAATGCTTTTGTTTCTTTTCAGTTCTCAAGGTCCGTGTGAGATCCTTAGACTTCAGTGAAGAGTTTTTCATTTACTTCAGTAAGGAATTAGGGAATAGAAAGATTTATAAAAGATTGAAAGTGATTTTTCCTTCCTACCATTTTGAGTCTCTTGAGAAAGAGCACTGTATTATAAAAGCACATGAATAAATAAACACACCTAATATTTCCTAACTATTTTTAATACTTGACACTAAATATAAAATTGTCTATAGGGAAATTAATAAAATCTGTGTGGAGCTTCAGACTTGTAAATATATTTATCAGGTAAGCCTTGGCTTGTTATTTTATTACTGGGAGTAGAAAGTGTTCCTGGTTTATAGCTCTATTGAAGGTTCAGAAATTTAAACAAATTGTATTTTTTCCCTTCTACGACCATATAATTTATCAAACCAGGGCCTTGCTCAGTTATTACATTATTTTTCCATGCATGAAAATCCATTTACTGCTCTGGATCTTATTGAAAATGGTAATTTCCTGGGTGGATGCACATCTGTTATCATATCAGAGTCCAGTATGATGAGCCTGAGTGCAAAACAGTAACACACCCACCTCTTTTCAATGACAATAGAGCAATGGTAATACTCTCTTTGTTTGTTTCTAGTTTAATGAAACAAAACCAAGAAAATAAAAAAAATATAAAACTTTGTAACACTGGATGACACTGAGAATCATTTCCACTCTTTTCATGTCTTTAAGTTTCTTTTCTAAGTCCTATAGTCATCAAAAGTTATTCCTACTTCTATACAGGAAAATACCTGATAAAATCTTGTTAACAAGTATTTGTAATAGTACAAATACCGTGGGAAACAGATTCTACCTGGCTAATAGAATCAAAAAGTAATTTAGGTTGGAAGAGACCTCTGGAGATCATCCTGTCCAACCTCCTGCTCAAAGAGTACCAACTCAAGCAGGCTGCCCAGGGCCTTCTCCTGCGGAGTTTTGAACAACTCCAAGAACAGATTTCACAGCCTCTCCTGGCAATCTTTTGCCATGTCTGACAAAATTATTAAACAAAATCCATAATGTACGTAAGAAGAAAGTCTTAAATACCTAGAGAAAATAAAAAATACCAATACTTACATAAAAATTCATGTCTTCTAAGTGCAACCATCTAAAAGAAACATAGTGTACTGTGATAATTGTCTAGACTACCTTTACAGCAAAGAGAATGAATGGAGAGTGGTACTGAGTCAATATTTCATCCTGCCTGCATTTTAGCTGGATTCAAGGACAGCATGGCATAAAGAGTGTTTCTGTCCATATTCCTATCACCTCGCTTACTAAGTAAATGAAAAAAATTGCCCTTAAGTTCCTTTTTTCTCTCTGCTGTCATAACACACTGCCACAATACTGTTTCAGATTCATCACAGATCCTTTAACAGGGAGGGCTCTGTGAACAGGAACCTTGAATCTCAAACATGGAAAATATAAATTAATGAGCCAAATATATACTCACAAATAGCAGGATAATCCACCAACAAAATACCAGAAACTCAATCAGAATTTTGCTGTTGACCTTATGGGCAGCAATTCCCTAGCACTAGGGAGAACATCAAAACAAAAATTAAGATCTTTTTGCATTGAAAATTTGTGTCTGCACATATATGTTAGGTGAACAAGGTCAAACAAAACTTTAAAAATATTATACCTTTAACAAAGCATTTGTGTGAGCGCCTTTCAGAGCAGAAATATTAAAACAAATTTATTCTTTCTGAAGTCAATAGAACTTTCAGATTATTGAAAATAAACGTTTTTGTATTCGTAGCACTGCATGAAGTGTTAATTCAATTTAAAGTTTATTCTCACAAACTTTGTTATTTAGTGGGAAGTAATACATTAAAAAACAAAGTTGCCTTCAGTAACTTCCAGGGAGTTTTTTAAAGGACAACACTAACATTAAAACGGATTTTCATTCTGTTGAATTTCCTTCCATTCCTTCAGAAGGCTAGAATTAAAGGAGAGCCAATTCAAGAGGTTTCTGTACAAAGTCATATTTTGTACAGAACACAGAGCTCACAAGTATGTAAGAAGTCACAGGGATGGATGAAAATTTCTAGAAAACAGAAGGTTAACTATTTTAGCTCAAGATTTTGAAGCTCTGCAGCTGCTTTCAGCAACTCATCAATTAGTCTTAATAAGACAGCAAGCATCCCATGGGGATATATAGACAAGAACAATTGACAGCATGCACCTGCTTCTATAGGGAAGAGGAACACATACCCATATCAAAGAGAACATTAGAACGCATGCAAGCAGAACTACTGTGTCCACGGAGTCCATACATGGGCTTTTGTGGTTTTTGAACCTGTGCTACCTTTAATGGCTCTTTTGTGCAAATGAACATCTTTCATTTTCAGTTTGATATCAGGTAGCAGTAATTTCTTGTGTGAACATAGAATATATTTATAATTACTGTAAACATTGTTTAAACTAGGCTAAAAACCATTAGCTTGCTAACAAGCACAGTTTTGTCAATAGTTTTGAACACAGTATGTATTCTAATCCTGATCTCTTAAACAGTTTTATTCAGAATAAGGTAAACTCATCCTATGTGATAATGCTGTTTTTCCTCCCACAGCAGAAGTACAGGGAATCCATAAAGAGCATTGGAAAAGTTTATTTCAGACTATATTAGGAAACTATGAAAAAGCTCTTCAAAAGTGTGTGAATTTGCAAATCAATTGCTCCACAGGAAACCAAGAAAGTCAAGTTGCTCCTAGGATTGTAATGCTAAGATGATGCAGAGCATCCTCTGTGAAGTTAACTGCTTCTGGTTGGTTCATTGTTAGTATCTGATAACCTGCTTCCAATACATATTCTGTATTCTTTGTGAGAGGGACTCATGTTCTCAGAACAGATTCTTCACAGAAAATGACCCTACCAAGAGAATCACAATAGCCCTTAAATCCTGTGACAATGATTTCAGTTATGCTAAAATATTTAATTCTTCAACACAGTGTGTCCAAGTAAAGAACGAATATCATCTACCATTCAACACTTGGAAACACACAACTTTGTTCTTCGTATGTTCTCTGGTTGAAATTGTAACTTTATTCTGACAGACTGATGGGTCTTTAGCATTACACTAAAGATATGTGAAGTAAAACCTGGCAGCAAACAGTATTTTAATAGTATGCTTGAAAATGTTTTAAATTTTGTAAGTAGCTAGGGTAGCACTCTTTCTACTTCTTTTATTGGTATGTATTTCCTCGTACCCCTGCAATTCACTTTTATTTCACTGCCTGTAAATATACCCCTGCAAATCCTGCAAATCCTTAGACCTTTCTACTAAAAGACATTAATTCAGGTCATTTTAATTGTAATACCCTTTATTGCTCTTATTGTAGCTAGAAAAGCTCAGAACTTAGGACAGTTTCTTCTATCCTGTTTTTAAACACTTTGTGCCCTCCGTCAAGCAAAGTACTGATGGCAGCAGTATCTGAAGACTTTATTGAAAGATTAATGGGCACATCTGTCACTACGTTTCTTCCCTACTCACATGCTAGGTTGAGTATCGGTACCTACAAAGTGTCTCAATACATTGATGTTAATCTCCACTGTACACCAAAAACTGCCAGAGAAAATGAGGCAGGCTGAGGCTCCTAAAATTTCAGAGGTATAAGGAATGGGATCCTGTCATCATGCAACCAATATACATTAAGAGGAAAAAAAAAAAGAAGTGAAGTAAATTTCCAGCATTGTTCATGAAATATGAAAGAAAATAATAGAAGAAATTTGAGCTACTTAAAACATACTATTAAGACCTTCTCCTTCAGGAATGTTTGAATTGCTGGGATGGACTTTCAGGAAGAGAGAGAGGAAACTAGAAAAGCTGATGCAGTGACTTCTCTGATGTGTAGATACAGCTGAGGTCATACGGCTGCTCAGCCCCTTGCACCCAGCCCCATGTGATCACCACCTCAGCAATGGAGGTCAGCTGAGACCTGCTCTGTTCCGTTCATCAGGGGCCAGAGGCAGCGGGAAGACAGAGAGCATTTTAGAAATCAGCATCTTCAAACCAACCTGAGGTGAAGTACTTCCTCCACTGCCATGCGATTGTTCAGTGATTTCCCTGCCGATTCTTTGCAAGTCAGTGGGAACTGGGAGCCTAATTCCCTCTTTTGCCCTCCAGAAGCTTCCTGCCTTGCCCTATACTGTGCAATTATTGCACAAAAAGTCAATTTCAAGTCTTTTGCTACAAAGAGGAATGACTGAAAAATTAGAGAAAAATTTGGTCCTTTTTTTGGTGCTAGAATTAGAAAAGATTTTTATTACGCTCTATTATGCCATATTTCAATGAATTCCTACCACACCTAATAATGAAGTCAGACAGTTTTACACATAATTCTTGCATTTTCTTCATGGTAGGAAATACTCTACAAAACCCTTAAACATGATTCGTCAAAAAGAATTATAATTAAAACATGAATATCTGTACAGAGAAAGTAGAAAGTTTTTAGTACAGAAAAAAAAACACAGTAAAAAACTGCATTAGGTGAGGTTCATATTGCTGCAGAATTTGCTGAAAAGTAAACTTTTGAGGGTTTGACCTTTCACTCTGAAAAAACAACAGCTATAATCCCATTACATATGGCCTTCCATTGCTCTTAAACCAAGCTTTTCAGAAGTGACCGGAATTAGATGCTTAGTTTGATATCCTTTGTTAAATCTGATATTAAGTGCTTATGATGTAAAAGGTAAAAGCTTTAATATCTGATGCTGGATAATTAAACATCTAGCTGTGTTTCATAAAATCATAGGGCTAAAGAAAATACCAAGAGGTCAAAGTCCACTCCTCACTAGGTGGCAGGATCACAACACTCACATGAACCTTAACCAAAGTTTTTCTAATTTGCTCCTAAAGACTATCAGCTCTCAGAATTCCTCTGGCTCCTCAGTCAGTTTCTTCCAATTTTTCATCAACTGGAAAAGGTGACAGGGTGAGAAACCCTTGGAGATTTTTAAAATCTGCCTGGACAGCTACTTGAACAACTGTAATTAAACTAACCAAAGATTTCCCTGTAACTGTGTAAATCATTTCAGGATAAAAGGATATATTTTTGTAATTAAATTCAGACACGTATATCATGCTAACCATCTGAATGCTTCATGAGATTCAAGATGATTATTTTTAATGTAGAAAATAAACATTTTCTTTTTCTTTTATTGAAAGATTCTTTTAGTGATATCTCTGCGTAAGAAAGGTGGAAAAAAAAAATTAGGAAGTCCATATGACCAGAAGTGAAGCAATTTTAATGTGCTTAACTGGTGCAGCATCCTGAAAAGGCAACTAACAACATTCAAACTAGAATACTTCAATTCCACCTAATTTAAAGAAAAAAATGGTGAGAAAATAATACAGAATGATTATCAAGTTCTGTCAGCCATTGGAGATTTCTGAAGTCTGATTCTGCCGTTCCAAAGTCTGATTCCCTCTCATTTTCTAACAGAAATATCCAGAAATCTCCTTCTTTTGACATAAGACTTTGATACATTAAATACTGAGTTAAAACTGAGAGAGCATATATACCCTAATTACGTCAAAGCAAGTTTCATAAGTCAAGGAGATATTGAACACTTTCAATGTACAATCGCAATGATAGTAATAAACATCAAGGTGCAAAGAACTTGAGTGTGAAAACACTCTAGTCTAATTCTATGTGATACTGATGATATAAATACATAAACTATATAATTTACCAGGCATATGCTTTAACATGCAAGCTCTGATTAGAGGAAATTGTTTTTTAAAGCATTTTGGTAAGGAGAGAGGGGAAACTAAAGAGTTATTTTACAGTTTCTCTTGTAATGCTCATGCTACACTTTGAATGTAATACTTTAAACCTCCAGGCCCTCTTCAAGCCAAATAATTTCTGATCAAAAAGACCTAGACAGAGTTCTTGCTGAATCAGTAGGTCCATTGCCCAACTCCTGACCCAAAAGTCTGATCAGCACCTCTTGATGAAACAATTGCATGCAATGGATACCGAGAAAGGTCAATGGTTGACTGAATCACCTGTTATGGCAAAAATGTCTCCAGTAAGTAGTATACAACACAGCTGAGACAAGGAGAAATACATCTATCATCCCAGAGTTCGATTTGGGCTATTAATTTATATACTCTGTCTCCATAACTCTTCATTTATTGTCAGTGGAAAGTGTCAGGGTTCCCCAGAGACATATTCAGGGCTTGTAAGTCCAGCTGCTGCTCCAATGTGCAGCCTAGAGGAGCTTCTCTCTTCATCGACAGCAGGGGGAAATAAGATAATTCAAGCTTCCTTTCTACAACAGATACTGAAAATCCTCCTCAAAACCATAAAAAGTAAAAATTAAGCTACTTTGGTATCTCCTATTTGTAGATATATTTCACTCTTACCATCAATGAACTCTCTCCCTCTTTGACCTGACTTCCTTCCAAAGTCCTACTGTCACAGTATTTTTTTTGTAAATGTTCTGCCCAGAGGAAGTTGTCTATGGGAACACTGCCAGCAGAAACACCTTTACAATTTGGCTAGTAGCAGAGCATCTGCTGGAAAACTATGAAGGAAAAATCCTTCATATGCACAAGACATATGAGTGGGTTGTTCAGCCTGGAGACGAGAAGGCTCTGGGGACATCTTTTAGCAGCCTTCCAGTATCTATAGGAGGCTTACAAGAAAGCTGGAGAGGGACTTTTTGAAAGGATGTGTAGTGGTAGAACAAGGGTTAATGGCTTTAAACTGAAAGAGGGTAGATTAGAGTACATCTAAGGAAGAAATTTTTTACAATGAGAGTGATGAAGCACTGGAACAGGTTGCCCAGAGAAGTTCTGGATGTTCCATCCCTGAAAGTGTTCAAGGCCAGGTTGGATGAGGCTCTGAGCTCCCTGGTCTAGTGGGAAGGTGTCCCTGCACATGGCAGCGGGCTGGATCTAGACGATCCTTATGGTCCCTTCCAACCCAAACCATTCCATGATTCTATGATACATACAGAAAATTATCAGGGTGTAATATCTAAAACTCTGAAAGTTAGGGAGACTTTCGTTTAGGCAGCTACGAACTGTTTACTATCTTTACCTGTTCTATGGTATAATTTTCAGCTAATTCCAGATGTCTGGATAAAAACTATGATCACAAGAAACAACAATCCTCAATACATCAGTTTAATTACCACCATACTTCTTTCATATAACCTATGCATGAGAAATAGATCATGTTTTATTCATTTTTCAAACTTGCAACAAATAAGCCTGGCAGCTTATCATCAAATGAAATCCAGAAGTCTTGAGCTAGCCACTCGGCTTCCCACAGAGATCATGAGAGCAGCTAAACAGAGATGCTCACAAACTGATCATTCCACATGAGAAAGATACGAAATATCAAAGACAGGCTCCGGGAAAGGATTGCAGCTTAAGCACCTAATCCTGGTGCCTGTCTGACAAAGCAGTTACACATCACAGCTACACACTTGCGCCTGTTCAAGATGCTGTCCTTGAGTGGTATTTGTTTCTTATTTAGGAATCTTAATTTGGGAGTCCCAGGGTCTGGGGTCCCATAGACTTTGATAGAAATAGTGAGAACAGAAACCAGGGTTTTCTGAGCTTCTGCAAGGCAACTTAATAGAAGCACCTGAAAGACTTAGACGACTCCAAGTTTTTGCTAACAGAGGAACACCAGTTTTAGAGTACTAGAAGTGTTTAACTGATGCAGACGCCAGAATGTTTCCAAGCAGCCATATCCACTATAGAGCTTGTTCCACTCTGAGACAAGGATATTCCACATGTGAGAGAGGGAAACTTCTCTTTTCAGTGTCTGAATAAGCAATTTATTATATCTGGTAAGTCACATATCAACATTAGTCTTGTCATACAGTAATGAAAAGAAAACAAGCAACACAGCTGTGGACCCTCTGACGGAAGCTGTATGCAGAACCCAGATTTTAAGTAAGATTTATTTTTTTCCGACAGCAGTTTCAGAGCATAAACAAAGTTGGTGTTTGTCATGGAAAGAAAATGGCAGTCATAAGCAGATCTTTTGTGGCTCTTGGCTCACCCAAGGTGGTACAGTAAGAACAAAAATATCGCTCAGAAAGTATATCTGGAACCTCTGAAAAGTCATTCTAGAATCAAAAAGTAAGTTCATTATATCATTTACATGTAACTACTGTGGTGAACTATTGTTTTGAAGGCAAAATTCAGCATTGTTATAGAATGATAAACAGCACTTAATGTACTTTAGAAAACATTAATTAAGGTGTATTCTATCAGAAAAGCAGATTTTTAAAACAGCCAATTTTGAAAGAAAAGCACGTTCACAGTGTCTCTCTAATATAACATTGTTAATCTTGAAACAGTGCAAGTTACAAAAGCAAAAAACAACTAATTAACATAGTTCTTGTGAGGGAAAGTTGCATTAAGCTATTGAACAGCTTGCAAACACCAGAGTATGCTAATCATGTCTTCAGCTAAAGATGACAAAAATAGAATCAGCAAAGTTCTTGGAAGAACTGCTGGACTTATATATGAGAGATGTCAATAATATAACTAGTTATCAGTTCATACAGACAAAGTCTAAGCGGTATTTACCTGAGGGTCACTTATTTTGTTACTCTAATAACTATGTCAAATAAAACATAACATATCTTCACTTAGTACTTTACCACAGTTGTGATATCTATGCAGCTAGTTCTCAACTTAAAATTTTATGAACTGTAAAAAACCCAAGGCTCAAAAAAAGGGGTTTTTTTTGTCATCATCATGCCTGTCATACAGGCTTAAACAGCAAAGGCATATCATCACAAGCATTTAATTTTAATCATGTACTCTTGGTTGTGGTTTTCTCTTTCACTCAATTGTTTAGCATCGAAAACACAATGGCTTTGCAACTTGAGAATCTCATGCCAGTGGGGTTTATGTAATTCATAGGTATAGAAATGAGCCCTATCAAACTATTTGCAGTTTAGACGATCAACAGTTTTCAGTGTAGCACTTTGTCTTTAAAGAAACTGAATTGCTTGAAACACAACTGTATTATGTATTACTCCCCAGATTCTCATCTTTTTCTGAAATGTTTCCGTGGATTCAAGAAAGATCATCATTTCAAAGATTTGTCGTTACACGGTTGGACTTTTTCATGTAATTTTGGAACTATATGCTCTGGGCTTCTGCATGACATAATGCCTTTGGGTATTTATTAGGGTTGTATTTAAGACCCTGTCCAGGAGACTGAAGGAATTCACAGGAGTGTTATTTTCATACTGCCAACATTTATCATTTGTCATAGAACTAGCCCAGTAGTCCACCTCCAAAAGGAGCTCTCTCCTACATTTCATGGAAACCAAACTTTTTTCAATATCTTACATTAAAATCTCATCAAAGATACTGTAGAACTAATTCGGAGTTTTCCAGTAAAAATGTTATGAAACTCTAGAACAGCAAGTTTGCTAATTATGTGGTATATTTCTACGAAAGAAGTGCAAATTGTTGAGAATAAATTGGATCACATTTTGTTTCTCAGCTCTGTTGGAATTCTCTTGGGGTTCATTAGTAGGTAGTTACAGAAAACAGGCATCCCAGAGAATGTACAGGAGAATATAATTTTCCTTAATTATTCCCTAACTAGCCTGCACAGGTTGATCTTGAGGCAAAGGCAGTAGACTTCCACAGCCTGATATTTAAGTAGTTATTTTACTTACTTTCAATTGTACTTATGTCCTGCTGGCACTAATATGTATAGTGTATTATTCATAAGATATATTTGCATTTTGTATTAGGAGGCAACACACCTTTTCAGACTATCTTGTCATGGCCTGGAATTTCCAAATATTCCCTTTGAGCTCTGTTCATTTGCATTTCTAGGAAGCATCAAGTAATAACTTGAGAAAATTACAAAAGAAACCAGAGAGGATCTCAAACTTGCCTATCTATTCTTCTGAGAAAGATTTTAGTCTAGCCATTACAAAAGAGCCTGAGTATTCACATATCAAATCAACAGCAACCACAACTTTACTAGGGGAGTGCAAGGAATCCATGATAGCTCTTCAAACTAGTAAAACACATAAGTATGAGCTTTTAAGCTTACAATCAGCATTTTGAAAAAATTATAAAGAGAAAACAATATAAGATCAAAATAATTTTTAAGACTGAACTTTATTTTTTAATGAAGCAATTTTATCACATAGGAAGTGTTTTGAATATCAAAATCTGTTGAGCAATGACCTTAGCTGTCAATAGGTTGCTCCTATGAAACAGAAGTTATTTAAGACTTATAAATTAAACATGGAACTGTTTTTGTTTTCACTCATGATGCTGTTCCTTTCAGTGATTATGAATGAAGCTGAAACAGAGACCATTCTTTTGCTGCAACAACATCATCTAATTCCATAATGTCCATTATGCCAAACCAAGGGCAGCAGTACCCGCTTACACATTCAACATATGTCAAGGAACATGTTGCAAACAATTTTTACATAGGCAACAGATGGAGAACACCTTCATTTCCTTACAGTTCTCTGCCTCTTCTTTTTGTCCATGAACTTACACTTTTGAATCCATTAGTTGATGTTATAGTCCTTTGAATTGAATCTATTTGGCATTCTTGGTAAAAGTCTGAGAAAATTTTCATTTTGATGCAGTTCAGTACCTATTATAGGAAAATAATTTTATTTACCGTAGTGTTACCATGAAGGTAATTTTCTTAAGTTTAGATCTTAAATGGCAGTATTATAATAGTCTGAACATAGAATTATTATTTAATAGCAAGTTCCACTAGAAGACGGAGTTCTGAGATAGACTTAATTCAACAAGTACTATACATGCCCTCTCCATCACTCTGGGTGCTGTATCCAGGTGAGAATTAACTGTGCCATGATAAAGACTATGAGTTTGTTCTATGGAAAGCCATCCAGCATCTCAAAGTGAAGTAGCTTCTTTTGCATGGCAATTATAATCCTGAACTAATGCAAAGTGGTAAGGCAAAGCCACCTCCAGAGTCCCTGTGCTACTATCTCATAAAAGTTGCCTCAATCTTAAATAAATACAGTTCCAAAGTACACTTAGTCAAAATCACATGTGAAATACAAAGGACCAGTTCAGAGAACAACTGAATAGTGGACTTATCTGGATGCTAACAAAACATTGGCACAAGTGTTTAAAGCAAAGTATAAGGCAGGCAAAGGCAGGCTCTTGTTGGAAGAGGGAGGGCTGCTGTGGTGACATATGAAACTGCGACCCAGGCTACACACACCTGCTCTTTGCATGTCCTGCAGCACAAGAAATAGCACTAGTACTCTTTCTTCAGCCGACATTGTGCAAGGGTGGGCTATACTGAGTATCCTGTTTCAGTAGAAGAATTAAAAGTATTGCAGAAGGATTGCCCAGAGAGCCCCGGCTATTATACAGCTGCTGTATGACCAGCATAGGAACTTGTCCTCATGCAAGTCAACAGTGGAGAGTCCAACATTCAACGTTTACCCCGGCAATTTCACAGACAAAAAAAGTATTGATTTACATGAGTATCCTGGGGCTGCAAAGCTTCACATTATGGCGCAGCTGCTAATGTGCTCCTGCTCAGAGCATTCAAAATGACTCAAAGTTTATTCCAAACTACAGTGAAAGTAAGTGGCTCAGAATATCTGAAAAATATGAGATACACAAAGTAACTTTGATTCCCTGTCTCTTCCACTGATAACGGCAGGAAGGGAAGGGATGCCTTTAGACTCCTCAGCATTACCTCCCTGCTCTTCCTCATCAGTCTCAAGTCTCCCATTCAAGATACGTAGGTGGAATAGCAGCACTGAAAAAGGCTTACACAGACGAAACAATAAGCAAGAACTAAAATAGTCCTATGCTTTGCACATAACTATTAAGCAAATTGCTTTTTATAATTTTGTTCATACAAAAGACCAGAATAATACATGCCAAAATACCAATGCTGTTGTATCATGTTTAAAGCTCAACATTTTACCTCTTCCACTTTTGTAAGCCCAATAGTTGAAGACAGAGATGAAAGACCAGATTGTGTGCCTGACAATTATATTGTCTTACTCATAACAAATTACAATGATCTATTTAAACTAACATTTAGTTTAAAAGCTCATCTATTAAAGAGGGAGAAATCAGAGTTTCTTGAACACAGGTTTGCAAAGCTGCCCCCTCTCCAAAACCTCCCATTCTGAATCAGTCAGTCAGGCTCCTCACTGCTCTGGGCCTTTGTGGCAGCACCCTCTCGTGCCAATATGCATGAGAAAGGTACTAATTAGGGCCTGTCCATTTTGGTCCTCAGAGATTACCTTGTTTTGTATTGTATCTCTGTAAATGGTGACATACTTGCATGGTTACACAGATATTGGAGATAGCTGATTAATCTATTGATCAGTGTTTAAAAGCAGGCAAAGAAAGTCTGAAACACTAGCTGTGAAACCTTTTACTGTGAGTTAACAAAAGATTTAATCACTCTGAGAACAGTAATTTTGGCATGAAGTATGATCCAATGGGCAAAACAAAACTAATAACAAATAATGAGGCTCATTTCCAATGATTTAATTGATTATCTGAAAGCCCTCAAAAGAAGACCACAAAGAAAACATCTGAAAGATACAATATAAAATGTTTTTGGTAGCAAATAAGTATACATCCCTATCAAAAAAAACCAAAACCAACCAGAACTGGTTTTATTTATTTAAAGGAAAAGTATGTCAGCAGAACAGAAACTGGAGAACTTCTGATATTTAGAAAAGGATCAACAGCATTGCTCAGGAACTATGCTGTTCAGACGTTACCATACCTCTTTCCACAATGTACAACATGGACACTCTCTAGTCAGTGCTGACGGTGTCCATCCTAAATGCTTCTTTCCCAGATCTCAGACTATAATGCTACGGACATCGCTCTCCTTTGAGGTGCCAGTACTTTTTAATTTCCTCTTTTGTTTCCTTGCAATGCCGCCTGCCCTAGTCATTCATTCCTCCATCATTCCCTCAGTAAAAGCAGAGTTGCTTTATTACTGTCAATGAGCAAGATGTAACAGATCCAGAATTAAAATAACCACACAAAGCCAGAATGAACAAAGAAATTCCAAACTGCCATCAAAAAGACTATCCAGAAAACCTCAACTTTAGGTCTCCACTCTCCCTTCTCCACTGCCCTTTTTGAGTTGTCTTTCCATCTAGCTGTCCTTCTCCCTTAACAGGCCTTATACAGAATATCATAATATCAATAAAGCATTTTAATGTTGAGAGCCATCTCTCTGTGTGCATGAAGTCTACATGTGCATGAAGCCTTCTTCCCATGTTCGCTGTGGGATAAAATACACAGAGGACTCCTGTACTCCTGCCTCTTACACAAGAAGACACGAGGTCTTCAGGGCAAGAGCGTTCTCTTATTTGTTTTGCCGCCTCTACCCTCCCAAATCGGATAGCACCGGGTTTGAAAACTCTGCAAGCTGAGCACCAGCCTAGCACGTGGGGGTGAATAGCAAAGAACAGCACACACATAACTGTGTGTTATGATTTTCTTAATTCTCTGAGCAAGTCAAATAAAGCACCTGCCTGCTTCACAGAGCACTTCATGGGAGAGCTTTACTCCTTATATGGTAGCCACCAGCTCTATTGGCATTTTCTTGCTGTAAAGATATTGGACCATTATTAAGGAGCTTATTACCAGGTATTGCTATTCTAAAGCGGGCTCCCTTTAGGGTAATATTTGATCTTTCATCAGAACTACTTACCCTATGAAAAGTAGGGTTGAATATGCTCATTAGTATTAAAGATATCACATTCATCAGCTGGAAACAATACTCAAAGTCACAATGTCGGTGTTACCAAGCCATGATTTGGGATAGATAAGGATATAAAAAATGTGCTCCTTGATTAATTCATAAATGAAGACGGATAACTGAAGAAAAGTTAACATTAAACAAAGCAACCTTCAGGGAAGATTCTAAGCTTTTGTCTGCTCTGCTGGGAAATATTCTGCAGGACTCAAAAAAGCTTGTTTATCAAGGTAAATATGTCAAGAAGGAGTTATTCAGACATAGCTTGAAAACAATACAGTTTTTAAAAACAACCTGCTTAAGGTACTGTGAGGGCTCTTCCCTAGAGAAAAGCATTCAGGATGTCATACAAACAACAAATAGAAGTAATCAAGCTGTAAAACAATGGAAAAACAAACAAAACCAAAACAAAACAAAAAAGAAGGCAAAGAAATAAAAGATAAAGGCAAGGACAGATTCTGCCTCAGCAAATCATCCCTATCTTTACCATGATTTTGCAGCTCTGGCCTCTCTTCCTCACCCTCCCCACACATAAAGGGTCTTTCTTTCCTTGCACCAGTCTTACATCTCCTCCTACTTCATGACTGCTGTCATCTGAGGAGAGACAGGAGGAAAAACCTGAGAAGAGAAGTAGTCTAGAAAGTCAAGGAGGAATTTGGAACACTCTGGAAAGCGATGCTTGCTTCTGTCAGGCTAGGGGCTGGTGGGGCCGAGAGCTGACGCTGGCAGCAATCACAGCCCCATCTATTTCTACATGGCAGGAGCATTTATTGCCTACCCATGTGCATACTATCTAATAGATAGCTAGGGCTCCAGACACTCTCTGACAGCCAGCCTAAAACAGAGGCAACAGTCAATCATTTCCAGCAACATCTCTTAGACTCTAAGCAGTGGCCTACTTCACCAAACAGCTAAAGCTACATGCCTTGTCTAGACGTTGTAAACTCCTGGACGAAAATCAACACCCACAGACTTGTATGTGTTTACTTTACCAGGAAACCACAGCATAGAAGATATAATTTTTTTTTTTTTTTTTTTTAATTAGAAGATACCATTTTACATTTTATGTCAACAACTGTACAAAGTTGACAACACAATCGCCTGTCAAAATTGAATGAACACAATGTACAAGCACATGCAGATATTGCTGCATCTGATTTGATATGCAGCAAGTCTAGAAAATCAAAGCACTAGCATTTGATTCAGTAGTAAGAGTTAAAAAAAAATACTTTCAAATCAATATGAATTTCCTCAGTTTTGATGTAAGACAAATTGAAACAAACACAGGTCATGCCAGAACCTTAAATTGAAGCTAACAGGCTTTTACTCAAACTTACGTTAATTGTCATATTACTTTCCTTAGTCAAAATAGCTTTCCCAAAGCAGATTTTTGGCTAGTCAGAGCTAAGTGTTATTTAAATACCTGCTGCTTAATACTTTCATCTTCTTCACTTTAGGTAGTCCTATTAGGTCAGCTCAGAAGTTTGAGATAAGTAATGCAGGGTAATCAGACATGATGCGTATAAAGCAAACACTTACTTCTATTAGTGATTACTTTCATCAGTCAAATGTTGATGAAAGCTTTTAACGCAGCCCCTCAGAAATCATCACTTTTAATTCCAACAGTAAGAGAGAGATCATGCCATACACATTCCTAGATTTAGTACTATGACAGGATTATCCTCCAGGAAAATCTTCATAGAAAAACTATTGGCATAGAAAACCCTCTACAGAAAGCTTCAGAACTAATTGATTGTAACCAGGATAATGCATTATGCCCCTCTACTTTCTCAGAGAATGGACAAGAATCAGTACAACTTGGAGTAGAATCTGAATTAGAATGACTGTGAATTTCAAAGCTACCCAAAGGACATGAGTCTGGCGGTTCATTAAATGTTTTTACAGTGATAAGAAAAAGGCTTTGGATTAGGCTAGAAGAGAGTGCGGGAACCTTTTTAACACAAGGCTCCTCCAACTCATCGTCCCAAATAGAAGATCACTAGGGCTACACAGGCAAATCTGATTTTTAAGTTACAGAGCAATTCCTACTTCTGCTACATGAGCTAAAATATAGATATGAAGACAGCTTCCTTTCATCATCACTTCTTCTTTAGTTCAGATTTAGACTTGTAAGAATGATTTTCAGAGGTATTTCTTTGCCTTTGAATTCTTCCTTCCTCTCAGACATCACATTTTAGAAGTAGTTGCGTCATCTTAAATTCAATATGTCCAAATGTGACCTTTTCTAGCTTAACAATTCCTCTCTTCTGTTTGCCTTTTCTAAAGCATTTAACAACTCCACTGCCCTTTCTGGCTCTCAAGATTTCCCATAAAAACAAGCAAGTAAAAAATATACTACAATTATCAAGAAAACTGCTTGGAAACATGACAAAACAGAATTCTTTTTGTTTTCCACTATTATCAGAATAGCATCAGAAAATATGTCACTGCCTACTGCAGTCCCTTATGTCCTTAAAACAGAGTGATATATTCTGGAATTTTGAAAGGTTTGCATGAGGAAACTAATATTGAAGTGTCATCATTAGCACTTACCTTAACTTAGCAAGCCAAAAAGATCAAGCCATACAGAAAATTTGTCATTCTTCTGATAAAAAAATAATGCGAAAACTCATTCTTCCGGTTAAAAAGTATCTAGCTGTCATTTCTCACTCACAATAGTTTCAACAGAGAAGAAACTGTTTCTTCTTCTTCAGGACTTTAAGAAGTATGTGGCCCCCATCCACAAACATGGAATAGTGATAGCTATTGAAAAAAATCTGTATTTGGTCACTACTGTGGAGATTTCCACAACCTGCAGCTACCAGTGGAATCAAATGGATAGATATGATTGTTATTACACTTTAGAAAGTAAGATATCAGCCTTTCTTTCTTTGGTTACAAAGTTTTTTCCAGTTTGTTTGTCATTTTTCCATCAATTCCTTGCTTCTAAACAAAATTACCAGTTTATGATAATACTGTTTCCTATCAAGTTACCCTTTCTTCCACCTCTTTGAGATTTGTTTTATAAATAATGTTTATTCTCTATATAAGCTAGTTGCTTTTTTAAACAGTATGGCTTTCCCTTCCAATTATGGAATTGGGGCTTTGGGGGCATCTAATTAAATGTTCTTAAACTGCTCCCAATAAATGTCACCCTATTACAGTTTAAATTGTCTTCCACCTGAATGGGCTGATAATTGCTTTCTAATTGCTAGGTTAGTCCTTTCAAAATACAGGGTAGATATTCATTAATGATCTGAACTATAGTGTATGTAACTCAAGTTAAAACATTGCTTTCATAACAGGTTTTGCTTGTTTAATACATTATATAGGGCTGATTAATTAATTTTCTGGTTTGCCTCAATGTTTTGCTTGCACACTGCATTCATTGTACTATAGTTTTTATGATACTAATCCATGAACATTAATGTAAATAAACACAGCAAGTGTTATTTTCTTACTTATTTTTAATGCTCATGAAACTGTAGGTTGAATAGCAATACAATCTGTGTTAATAAGAAAGGAGAAATTATAGTAGTTAACAGGGTTTTTTTTCAGCTACTTTAGAAGAAGAAAGGGAATTTAATAGCATATTGTGACACAGGAAGAACACCATTCAATCCCTGTTCTAAGAATTTCATTTTGGAATAGATGCAACCTCTTCAACTCCTGACTTTATTAATACTCATTTTTGTGTAGGTGACTTTTAAATTGAATGACACACAAAACCATATCAGGCATTTTTATCCGCATGCAAGTGAGCAATATAACTGGAATGCTTACTGCCCGAAATGGTTTTGGTTACTTTTTTTCTGCAGAAGTGGACTGCATGTCGAGCTCTTTCTCTAGAATCAAGAGCAAGAAGTCATTCTGTACTTTCCACAGTTTTCACTGATGATGTAGAAAGACTACCTCATTTCATTCTGTGCTTCCATGACCAAATTCTATTGGAGAGGTGTGAAAAGTTAGTATAAAAAGCAAAGAAAGCCTTCCTCCAGTTAAGAAGCTTAGTAAGAGTTCACATTATTTAATACATTCTTATGAGTAATTCTTGACATCGAAATAATTCATAATTTGGACTAATATTAGAAATGGGTGCACTTCAAAGGAATAGAAGATTAGTTCAGATAAGCACGTAAAATCTGAAAGCTCAAGTAGCCATCTTAGTGCTGGAAAACCCTCAAGTATTCTGACTGACACTAAAAAACAGGTGTTGCACTGATACTGAAAAGACTTACCAGGACGAGGCACCTCTGTCACAAGAGAACACAGACTGTGGGAAAGGACAGTCCTGGTCTCCATATGCTTAAGATTTAAAATAGATAGGAAATCTCAAGAAAAAAATTAAAAGAGGATTAAAGGAAGAAAAAGTAAAACTGAAATGCAAGCTAACAACCCAAGCTGAGCTCGATATTGCTATGGATAACTTCCTTTCAATACCATAAGTAATACCATACAACAGTAACTCAGGTATTTCCTTCTGCAACAAACATATATATCCACTGATTCATTTGGTATTATAGCCTTAGCTGGCCAGCAGCAATATACTTAGTCAACAGTTGAGCTTTTACCTGGTAACAGTTTTCACGGAGCATCACGGTCGAATTTGATCGTATTTGATTGCGAAGGAGGGTATAGAATCATAGAATCGTCTGGTTGGAAGAGACCTTCAAGATCATCGAGTCCAACCATTCACCCTGCACTGTCAGGGTCCCTAAACCATGTTGCTCAACACCAAATCCACATGGTTTTTAAACACCTCCAGGGATGGGGACTTCACAACCTCCTGGGCAGCCTGTTCCAATACTTCACAACCCTCTCTGTAAAGAAATTTTTCCTGATATCTAACGTAAATTTCCCCTGGCGCGACTTGAGGCCATTCCCTCTCGTCCTGTCATTCATAACGTGGGAGAAGAGACCGACCCCCATCTCCCTACAGCTTCCTTTCAGGTAATTGTAGAGAGCGATAAAGTCCCCCTGAACCTCCTCTTCTCCAGACTAAACAGTCCCAGCTGCCTCAGCCGCTCCTCATAGGACAAGTTCTCTAAACCCTTCACTAGTTTCATTGCTCTTCTTTAGTCACATTCACTTCATAGTACAGCGGCCAATTTTACTCCTTACTCAAGTAATCTTTCTCCCTTTAAGCACAAGAACAACTCCGTTTAAAGTATGTCCCAAGGCCTCTCTTTTGGATTGACTTGTATTTCAGCATATTACTAATACTTGTTCTGTTTGTTTGGGAGGTTTTAGGGTTTCTGATCATGAGCTTTCCTTCACACAATGTTATTAGCTTGTGAGCTATGTTCCCCTAACAGTGCTTTGAATAAATTATTGTATGAGGAAAGAATGGTTGAGTGTCAATAAACAATGCTTACATATTCCTGTTTATTTCAGATTTCATTAGAGATAGGTGTATTAATCTGAACACGAGTAGGATTTTCCAGTAACTAACTGGCATTTCCAGAAACTTCGGCACTTAGCAACAAATTCTTCTTACTATAGAAATACTTCAGACTGATTTTTACAAAATGCTTTTTTTTTACGTTTTTGTTTCAATCTTCCCCTTTCCAAACATTGTACACTGGTATATCTGTGTGTCTGCCACAGTTAGAAAAGACCTTCAGCCTTTCTAGTTATGCAGTATTCACTAAAAAGATTATTCAGAATTACATTAACCTGTACACTCTGGTATTTAATTATTATTTCTATCTGAAAACTGAATGAAGTTAAGGATCCATTTGTAGTCAACAGTTCAAAAAATCTGATTTACCTAGAAGTAGTGAATTATTAGTATAAGCTAATACAAGCAAATTTTACTTGCAAATTAGTTCATTCATTTTTCCATATGGGAAGAATTTTTAAGAAATCTTGGAATTAGAAGTAACTAATAACAGTTTCATTCATAATGGTACTCCTCCAGAGACTGTTGATTTGACAGAAAGACATGTTCGTTAAATACAATAGAAAATAGAAATAATAATCTGTGCATTAGAAAAGTTCTAAATCTGTTCATTTGAATTCTAAATTCTGACCTGGATTCAAGAAATATACATTTGCTCTGTTACACACTGGTTCCAACAAAATTCTGATAGGAAAAATTTGCAAGATTTGAATGTATCTTAATCAGCTTTATTTCAAATCTGTTTAATCGTAATATGCTTTTTTTTTTCATGCTGGTTCATTTTCATTATTCACTATCTTTAATAAATTTAAAATACGAAAAAAACCCACCAGACCAAACAAACAGAACCCTCTCCCTTAAAGCATCACGATTATGTACGGCACAAAGTAACCTTATTAAAAGTATTTCTTTCTCTTCATCTTTAGAATTAAACTTTCTCCAAATATTGAAACTGTAGTATTAATTCAACTTACACGTGTGTAAGAGTTAGCCACACCAAGCCTTCACCGACAAAAGTCTTTGTAAAACATTTGTAAAAAAAACTGAGAATGTGAATAACAAACTGGTGTGATTTGGGGCTGTAAATCAAGGCACCAGTAAGAACAATATGTGGTTCCAGAGAATGAGAGCTGACATAAACAGTAAGCCATCTCTTATTTCTAACATCCTCTCTTTTCACAAAGATCAATGTCACTCCTCATATATTGAGAGGCAGCCAAAAATGGGAAGCTAGAGATGTTTTTTCCATCCTCCTTTGTTGCAGGTTTCTTGGCAATTCTTTTCTATCACTAGATGACAGAAGACAGCAGAGATTTCTGTAGGTCACATGCAACAGGTTGCAGGTGGAGTTTGGGAGAGGAAAATGCAAGCAGGAACACCACGAGGTTCCCACTTCCAGGTCTCTGCTCCTATCCCAAAGACAGAGACTCCTCCCCAAGACCAAGCAGGAGAGGAAAGTCCTTGCTCTGCTCCACTGACATAACTCCCAAAAGCAAAACACGCCAGTCAGGTGAACTGGACTCATATACCTCATTTCTGAGAGGAAAAGGAGAAAGTAGTGCTATGTTGCTGACTCAGGAAGGCAAGGAATGTGGATTCAAAAAGCTAGCATAAGTACAGGATTTCTCCAGCACATTTCCCTTCTTGTTACTCACAAAAAGCAAATTGATACATTCACCCACTTTGCATTCAATTGCAGTGAATATTCAACAAATACGCTTTGAATGTTGAGAAACTTTGATGTAAAGAATTCTCCTAGGAAGAAGAGAGAAATCCATGCACTTACTAGTGACTCCATCCCAACAGCTAGGTTTTCAGATATCAGATACCAATGAGTTTTTTACATGTAATTTTCATCCTGAGATGATTGATAGGATGATTCAAGAATCAACTTGAGATAGCAAATCTATTTCAAAACAAAGCAAAACAGTCATCTCACA
This sequence comes from Tauraco erythrolophus, assembly GCF_009769465.1. Classification (NCBI taxonomy): domain Eukaryota; kingdom Metazoa; phylum Chordata; class Aves; order Musophagiformes; family Musophagidae; genus Tauraco; species Tauraco erythrolophus. The sequence continues at coordinate 46,027,130 of NC_141469.1, forward strand.
CACAAATAAAATGACAATATAAATAAGTACGAGTTTTATGTCCAGATCCTTCAAGGACTTACTTAGGCCATTGACTGGTTCACTTTCAATGCTAATAAATTCTGCTTTTACTTTGAAACCAGGTATTCATTTTCACAGACAGAACTTAAGCATATACTTAAATATAAACTCCCAGCTACTGAGCAAAGCTTAGCCTTCATCTGTCAAAATCTATGGCTAGAATTGGATATAAGAATTGATCAGGAAAATATTTTAAAGCCTTGGAGGCCAGTACAGAATATACTCTACATTAACATGAAAACATTACATTATAAATGTTAAAAGATTTTTAAAATTACTTTCAGTTTGAATGTGTTTTTCAATGAAACCTGAAATTTTGAAGCTTCATTGAAAACCCTAAACCAAAGTTTTCCACTAGAAATATAAATTTCCCAAATTAAAAATACAGGCTTGCAGAATTAAATTAGTAATGCTAGCTTTACAAATTGTAGTTACTACATGAACTGTGCTTTTCTCAATAAAAATTTTCATTCTTTTTTTTTCAGGAAGAACAAAGACAAAAAGTTGTGTGCGAACAAAAACTACATTTCTAGGCAAACAATTTTGGTTTATAGCTAAAAGATTTGAGTCAAACCACCTGTTGAAACAAATAAACAACAACAAAAACTCCAGCTCACAATACCTTTACATCCCCACCTCACTGAAGATGGAAAAAACAGTTTCAACAGAAAATTTGTATCACTCTTGAAAGATAAACATTAGAAGTAATTATTTTACACAAATTGCACTCTTAGTGGGTAGCTGAAGGGACGTTTGAGCATCCTAAAAAGCTAAACTTCAGGAGAATTGGTCCATAAATGACTCCAAATCACACTCTGCCAGCTCATGTTGATAGCTCTTGGTCACAGTCATTTGCTTACACTGTGCACAGGAACTGATACCAGTCACTGCAGCAGGATGCATTATTGAAAGTAAAAAGGGAAGTATCTTAACTCATTTGTCATGAAATTTATCTTTAATACATTTTTATGTAATTTCATTATATTTAAAAAAAAACCACAAGTGTTTTACTGTGGGATTCTGTGAAATTTTAGCATTTCCTACAAACTATATGAGAAGAGTTCTTGCATAGTTTCACATCTTATTATATATTGTCTCATATTTTCCAATGAACAATATTAATATGAATTTGATATACTAACATATGAAGTATATTTCATCTCAGAAAGAATGATTGTGCCTTTAAAGAAGGATCCATTAGAAAACCTAGCGACTATTTTTTTATGTATTACCCATGACGCAGTCACAATAACATAAAATTATGGGAAGGCAAATTAATCATGTGCACAGGGCACTTGATAATTAAACATTTAATAGCTATTTGCAAAGATTCTAACAGCGGTATGCCAAATTTCTCAAATATAGCTATTAATTGTAAATTGCTCCTTAACCTGCAAGATGCTGAGAACCATCTGTGTGGGACTGTTTAAAGTCATCTTTGTGAGATCCTAAGTCTGACAGCCTCAAGTTGGAGGCTCAGTATGAAGCTGGGAGTCTGGGATGGAAGGAGTCTTGTTTTCTTGAGGGCCTCCTCTAACGATTTGATGGTCTTAACAGACCTTGTGTTTCAACAAAAATCTATTCTTTGTGATATACAGAACATTCATCCCAACTGTTTTAAAATGTGTTGAAGCTATACAAATTTACTTAGAGGAAAAACATCATAACAAGTTTCATTTCCACTTCAGCAGAGCAATATATTAACATACAGATATCAAATGTCTTCATTCAGGTGTATGCAATATTTTCAAAAATAGATAAATAGATGAAAACATTCTAAATATATTTCTAGCAACCACTTTTATCTCTGGATGGTGAACAATGAAAAAACATGCATGCTAAGACAGCTACATCATTTTCTGCATATAGAGAATAATGAAGTTTATCTACTATAAACTGTTATGAAGTAGACCAAATTTCTGTTAATATCAGGATTTCAGAATACCCTCTGGCACTTCTGACAAGTGGATCACCTTTTTTTTTTTTTTTTTTGAAAGAAGTACAAATTTTCCTTTGCATAGATTCACTTCAAATATGTGTACACTCATACTTACAAAATGAAATAACTCCAAGAATCATAACGCTAGTTCTAGTGCATTTCTCCCTTATGGTGTTGAAAGATAAATACAAAACCTCAAACAAACAATGCCACATACTAGGAAGATGAGTAACTGTCAAATTTGCAAATAGTGAGACTGGTACTTACTTTCTGTCAATAGCCTAGCCTGACAAACAAATTAATTTCACAATAAACTCCAATTCTTGCTGATGACCACCTGACATGATACTAAAAAATTTTTAAAAGTAAGATAGATCTCAAAGCCTGCCTGCTTGCTCTTCAGAGAAACACTTTGGATAAATGTTGGGTCTTGGAATCCGCAGCATGATAAGAAATTTCATTGCACGAACACATTTCAAAATTTCCTAGGCTGTCTGCAGCAGATGAAAGTGTATTTTTAACTGATGCATGGAACACAATGTAGAATCAGAATAATTTGGTTTGGAAGGCACTTTTAAAGGTCGTCTAGTATAACCCCCTGCAGTAAACAGGGGCATCTTCAACCAGACCAGGCTGCTCTGAGCCCCATCCAACCTGACCTTGAAGGTTTCCAGGGATGGGGCAGCTCTGTTTTGGGAAGATGTGCTGCACTACAAACATGGCTGGACCCTCAGCCCTCCAGTTCATACTGGTTCCCTTCCTGCATTCTCCTAAGGTTCACCTTTACTTCAATAATCAAAATATATTTTGTATAGTTGAATAGAGGCAATAATCCTTGCCTTCTGACAATGACCATTGTGTAAAACCTTGAACCTCGATATTCCCTCCACAATCATCAGTGATTAGTGAGTGTTTCTGAAGGCCTTCACATGGAGACCCAAGCAAGAGATGCTTTCCTCCCTCTCCTTTGGTGTCTAACAGCACTAAATTATCCATCATGTTCTTTCTTAAGGAAGATGAAGGAGTAAGTATTTTTGCCACATGGGAAAGATTGATCTTTTGCCTGATCATCTAAAGGACAAAAACCTTTTCCTCCAATAATGAAAACAGGAGTTCCAGCCTAAAACCTGCCAGAGGAATGACTGAAGTCACAAGGCTAAGGTCAACAGGTGGAATACTTTTCCTGAAATCAAACTGGAGTGCAGCCAGAGAGAGAGAGTCTTGAGGTCAAATGGAAAGTAAGCAAGAACAAACACATTGCACTGGCTAGTGCACGCAAGAAGCATAACTGATTTCAGAGCTAGTAACTCTAGCTTTCATAACTATTTCTAGAATTGGATTTCAGTCTTGAGCATGCTTGGTCACAGAAGATTCTACTAGCACTGAAAGGAAGAAAAGGTAACGTCCAAAAGTTTTCACTGAAAGACATTTGAATTTTTACTATTCTTGTGTTAGGCGCTGGGTTTCAGAATCTTACTAAGCTGCAGAATGGAGTTTATTTTATTCATTTTTGTGAGGAATTGATTTCTCCTGTTTGCTTATTTTGAGAGACTGTAAATAACTTTGGTTATTTGAGAGACTATATAGTTCAGGCTTTCTTGACCTAATATTTCTGCTGCCATTTCTTAAGCTACAGGGGCTAAAAGCGTGTGCTACTTGTACGCTCATGTCAGGTGAGCTTTTCACAAAAAATTTGGTTTATATCAGACATGTAACTATTTGCGGGCTTTGTCACAACACATACCCGAGCTGAATATTTAAACATTTCTATTGAACTGAGGGCTCCTCAATGTTATATGAATGTTATTTTTTGTTTGTTTTGCTCTCCCTCGCCACAATCATTTTGCATAATGAGATGTGGCACTACTACAGGTTCAAACCCCGGCTTATGGACTGCATGAGAGAAACTGTCACTTGTAATCATTATCAGTAAAGGTTTTTTTTTCTGTGTCATGTATACCAATAGCATTTTATTTGCCTGCTTCTATTATTCACATAGCTGGTAACTTAAGGTTGTGATAGTGCAATTCATGATAATGCCTAGAGACATTTAGAGAATTCCATTCAAAGAAAACTCCGTGATTATTTATTTGTCACTAATTCATTCATGTACAGAGGCAAAGAGTATGCTCAAGGAGAAAAATAATAATTGCCCTTTTTTTTTTCACAAGGTTGTAGTAAGTTTCTTAAATCAAACACTATCCTCATAACCATCTAACTTAGGATTTATGTTGCTAACTAAACTATAACTTCAAATTATTAAGATATTGAAGGCATAATAAAAAGACGAAATATGTAGCTTTCAGCTCATCATGAAGTTTCTCAATATCCTGGCTTTGTCTAAGGCAATTGCTTAAGTATGCATTTAGGAATGGAAGCAAGAAAAAATTTGTCCCTTAAGCTGAATAGGCACTTTGGCAAACTCCACCCCTCATAGCAAATGAGTTTTCAGAAATAGCTATTCTCCTCTGAGCAGACCAACTGGAACAGTACCAGACGATACATCCCAAAAGAGGCCGGGGGCAGGGGAAGTGCAGAGTGGAGAAAACCAGCAAAACAGTCATGTAAAGGAGAGCAAGCATTAAAAAAATACTTCAGAGAAAGTCAGAAGATAACGTGCCAGATAAAGGAGGCAGTAAGACAGTAGGAAGACTGTAGTGTAGCACAAAAATGCTCAGTTTGTATGTTGTCTATCAGATAGAGCGTTTGCACCACAATGCCTGTCTGCTTCCACTTTGAGATTGGATTTGCAGTTTCCTATACCGCTGGCAACTTTTTACTCTTCAGACTGAAATACTCCACTTTAAACACTTCTTTCTGAGTCTGTATCCATACTTTCACTAGGCCTCTTTCCTCTATCCTGTTGAGTATGAAAAAATAACAGGAAGACAATATAACAATATGAGCTTTATTACATTCAGAAACTGGATTAAAATTAGACTTTATTCTTAGTCTCTTCTAACTTTTTTGCCATGAAGATTTTAGCCTTCTACTGAGCGTACAAAAATCCAAACATTTTGCAAGTAGGAAATGGAGATATATTCGTGTCTTTATCTCTCTTTATAAGAGATCATCAATTTACAAGCAACTTTTAAGAAAGTTTACACTTACACATGCACAGCACACACTTCTTAAAATTAAGAGGCTTCTGATTTTTTTCCTACACAGTATGTTCCATTTCCTCTGCATATTACTAGAGCGTGCCCACTCCCTCTTATGAATGCTCCAGCCCAGGCTTCTGGAGACCAAATGGCCTTCCTTGGATCCTTGGAGACCCTCGTCAATGGCATCTCTCTGCTAAGGCCAAGCGCTGAACTCTAATACTGGACATCAGAAAAAGGATGCACCTTCTATAATTTCCCTTCATGATGCTCAGGCTGCACACAAGAGGAGTCTGTCTAAAGGGTGAGACAGAAGAACACAGAAGGATTAAGAGTTGCAAGCATTAAAGAGCAAGGGCTGTAGAGAAAGCAAGTAGTGAACTCCGAGAGAAGGAAAAGAGAGAAAATGAGGCACATACAAAAGAGCGGAAGGAAGGTCTGACGAATGAGTGCACAAAAGTAAAACCGTCTCTAGCTACATAATCAGTTCAAACTTCTAACAGAGTTTGCATTCAAAATCCCTGAGAAACTGATGTTCCCCTATTTGTCAACTGATAGTAAACAGCTGAAGAATATGTTACATTTCCTCTAGGGGCTGCTTATTATTTTTTTCCTCTCTAAATGAAAGTAACATCTATATATCATGGATCTAAATATCTGAATTTGTTATGCATTATATAATTCCATGGAAATATTTCTCCTTTTAACTCTCTTTACTTTTTTCTATCACCTCACACATTATTTTTAAAGCAGCTTAGAGATTAACTCCTAAAATCTATGTCAAGCACGAAAAAACACCCCATCATTTAGTTGCTTTTGCAAAGGCATTGTAATTAATTTTATTTGGCGCATCTTAGCAACTAGACCAAAAGAAGTTTGCTTAAACAAATCTTCTCTTGTCATTTTCCAAAGTTTAGCTGCTTAAATTTTTCATCTTAACAATTTGCATATGTCATTTCTTAGTCTATGAAGGTGAGCTGAGTGATTTGGCTACAGATTCCTTTTCAACTTTCTGTTTAGTGTCCACAAAGCACAATGTCTTTGGCTCGCAGTCAAACAGGCAGTCTGGAAATTGCATTAAATACCCAGCTTTCTGAAATCTGGGTTCATCCAAATTCAATTTCTGAAATCTAATATGGCCTTGTGTCTCAGCTTCTTTTAAAAAAACCTAATGAAACCTTACAGTAGAAGTAGTAGAGTGCTGTAGAATGAAGTCATTACAATATTCGGGCCAGGATGCAGATTAAAAAGATTCATTTGCAATGAATTTTTATACTACACTTAGAGATTATTACATCAAAAATGTAATATATTAACTGTTATTTTTTCTGATTTTCTTTTTTCTCTGAGGGCATAGACGAAATGAGGATGTACTCGATGCCCAATCCTGTATATTTTCACAGTTCTGTGAATCAATATCCTCCTCTGCTTTCATGCCTCCCTTTCTTCCTTAATTAGCAAAACAGACCTTAAAAGTTGGCTAATATTCATGCAAATTATTTAACGTAGAAAGAAGCATGGAAAAACTACCTACTAATTCACATTGCTAGAATAGTGAAGCAGGGTTACCAAGCTCAGGAGGAAAATGCTGGTAGAAAGGAAGTAGATCTGGATTACTTGATTACTACTGGATCTTGATTACTACTGGCCCATGGCAGGGTAGACACTAGCCAGGCTCTACTGCGCCACAGCAAAATCAGACCCAGCCCTGGGAGATGCGTTGCAGAAAGAGAAATGAAACTGCACATTTCCCAATTGAAAGAGAAGGAGAGGTGAAGCTGTTGGCCATGTCTTTTCCCTTCCACAGGTCTATACTTAGACCTCATCATTTTCCCTCTGTGATAAAACACACAAGATCCCCAGAGACCTATGCTGGACAATTACACACATGATGAAACGTCTTATGGATGGCCTTCCAAATTAACGAAAAGTAGGGAAGAATCCCTACGGATGACTGAAACAGGTAATTATTTAAGTTAAGCACAGCACTGAGGCTCATTAGGAAGAAACTCAAAGAGACAGAAGGTCAGTTGAGCTTGATAGACTGTGTGTAGATGATGTTTTTCATTGTCTCGTGTCTCTCAATCATAATCTTACAGTTTCTAGGCAGCAAAATCTGGTCACATGTAATAGCCATTTCCCTAGCATCTAGTCAGCCAGAAAAGATAGGAAACAGGTATAGGTAGAGATTTGCTTAAGACAGACAATTTCAGCTGCATTACAGAGCTGGTATAGTTTATAGCTTAAAATTTGTGTCTATTCAGGCTGGTGATTTCTTTGCTAGTTTTGTATCCTTTATTTTGCTCCATTACTGATATAACATTCTTTCAAAGTGCTTTAAACAATCATTTAACAACAAGGTATATTTATCAGCCTACCAGCTTACCTGCAGAGCATCTCCCAAAGCTATTTGTAGATGAACTTCATGTCACTGAACTATCTGAATAACTGGTAACAACATGCCAATCTACAATGTAGCCAGAAAGAAAACACTGAAATTACATGTTCTAAATATAGTCTCTAATAAAAAAGTGGAAAGTTCAACAGCTAAAGATGTAAAAGACACACTAAGATGCGACTGGCAGCACAGTTCAAATATTAGAGGATATGTTGCAAAATAAAACAAAAATAAAAGAAAAAATACTGTAATAGTAGAAAAAATAAATTATCATAATAAAATTGGCATGCATATGAAATTCGCATTCAAACTGAGCACGAAAATTTAAATTCCTTGTACAATATCACACCAGAGGTGTTCTTCAGGGTTCCGCTCTTTCTGGTACCATGGGGCAAACATCTCCATAGTCAGTAGCTGGGATCAGGGACAAATTGGGAGAATAAAGCTGTTTCGCTTTCAGCTAGTAACAAGGTTTACGAAACACGCCTGGCTAATTCTAATCTAAAACATGCCATTCCTCGAAGTCCCAGAGAAAAGTACAGAATTCAACACTGATGTCTCAAAGGCAGAGAGAGAGTAGTGGTGCTGGTTCAGGAGTAACGATTGCTGAGAGCTCTGCTAGTGGATGTGCTCTGTCTTTAGAAAACAACAGCAAACACATCAGCACCAGCTGAGGCACTCAGCAAGCAATCAAATCATTTAAGAGACTAACTCTCCTGCAAAGCATTATGGGGAAAGTCTGAATTCAGCAGTCAGTATTTTTCATCCTGCAGAAAGTCAATTCCGGAAGCAGGGAAAGGTCTTAAACTGCAACTTGATTTTTCATTTAGATTAGCATTTGATGGTTGTTATTCCAGCTGTTTTGTCATTTATGTCAGTGTATTCAGAGTTTGTTCCCCCAAAACCAGGAAAGTTTCTTCATCTACCTCAGAGTGCTCTGGCTGTTAACAGCACTTCAGAGCAGAATGAGATGCAGCTCAAAACTGACGCTACTCTGCAACAGAGTAACAAAGCAGCATCCAGTCTATCACTCCACCTCCAGTGTAAAGAGTATTTAGCTATGTCCTTCGTGCAGTCACTGTTCTCCACCCTACCTCAAAATCATCAAACTGTTTCTTAAATTCAGCTCATAAATAGAATCGTTAATGCAGATTTAGATTTTAATTATGTAATTGCCTAATAAAAGTCAGTATCTTGTTTAGAACAACACAGTGTGCCAAGCACTGTAGCCTAAAATCTAAACTAGACTGGCACACTATAACAGGGTATAATCCACAAAACATTATACTGCAGAAGAGAAGGCACATCCCAGTGCCCTTTGCAACACTCACCATACACAACAGTCACTACTGGAGTACAGCCAGGTCACCTCAGGAAACCAGGCAACCTTCTACTAGCCATCAAAACACACAAATGTATAACTGCATCCACAATTAAAAATTCCAGTGTGACAGCTAGTCACTCCAAATGACAATGAAAAGATGTAGAATAAGCATTGGCCAAAACGTCAATTATAAACTGCTAAATGAAATACAGAGGGAGTGATGAATAACTTGGCAGTTTGTTTCTGAAAACCAGCAATATTTTGGGAGATGAAGATACAGGAATGCATTTCTCAAATTAAATTTTAAAGATACTAAATATACTAGCAATATCTCCAGTGACCTAACTAACAGAAGTTATTTTACAACAACTATAATATATTGAGTATTGGGATTCATTTCTCTTCCCTTCTGTACTTAAAACCTTTACAGATCTGCACTATCAGCAAGACCCAGACATTAAAATCTATATCAGAATAAATCAGAAAATCAGAAATAAAACACTAATTTGTTATTCGGCCACTGATGTGGGAACTAGAGAATGACTAGTAGACATTTATCACATGCATTTTAACTCATCTACCTCACAGTAGCATCTCCATAGACTGCCGAACAAGGACATTTGACGATGCAGTTTTAGGAGAGTGCCAATAGCTTGCCAGGCAGTAAACTGAAAATTCTTTTCATCAGGTAAGACATCCTTAATATGCACCTTGAAGACCTACTTCTACAGCCTTTGCTCTTTCTTTCCACTGCTTAATTTGTATAAGGATCAGCACTCATGACAAGCTCTGGGCTTGTTCTGTCTATGGTCTCAGAGCACTGAGATCTAGCGTGGTGCTCTGCTATCTGAGCATTTATACAGTAAATGGAAATAGTATCTTAAGGCTGATAAGAAAGAATCATTAAAGCAGCGTAATAATAAGTTTGCATAATATAGCAATATGCATAAATAGACTTAAAATATATTTTAAAAAGAATAAGAACATTTTTCCTTAAATAGTCACAAAAATAATTTTAGACAACAGATTGGATTTATTTTTATGATGTCTTAAGAATCACTTGAAGAAAAATTTTCAGAAAAACAATTTTTTTCAGAAGTCATCATTCAAAATCTACAAACAAAAATGTTGACAGATATAAAAGGTCAAAGTGTTGGGGTTTTTTTCTGAGAACAGTTAGAAAGAAAAGATACAACTGGCGAAGACTTAAGATTAAATTGCAGAGAAACCCTAGTGCAAGCAGAGATCAATCCACTCTTTCAGAGCACATTGCCAAATTTCTGCTTTTCATATTTGAGAGCCAAAAATCCAGCATATTTTAATTAAATTGCATTGAGCCTCAGAAAGGGAGTAAAATAAATGTAATAATAACTCCAAAGGACCAGCTTTATATATGTGAAAATTTTCACAAGCAAGTAGACTGAGGTGGTGGGTAAGAAGTTGGAAAAGGACAGTCAGGACAGTTCACCTGATCTGGCCAAAAGAGTATTCCATACCGTGCAACATCATGCTCAAAAGTAACATCATACTCAACTAGGGTAGAGGAAGAAGGGAACAGAGGGGTTGGGCTTTCAAGATGGCTGTTGCTTAGAGACTAGCAGGGTGTTGCTCATTTTATGGGAGGTGAATGATTGCTTTTGCATCATTTGGTTCTTTTCTGCTTTTTTTCACTTTATTAAACTGTCCTTTTCTCGACTCACAGGTTTTCTAACTTTTGCTGTTCCTGTCCTGTCTGCTCTCCTGCTGGGGAGGTGAGATACGGAGGAACAAATGGCTCTGTGGGTTCTTAGCTGCTGGCTGTGGTCAACCCACAACATTGGTGAACAGATACACGTTGTCTCCCTACATACTGTACTAAAGGTCACTGGAATAACTTTTTTACTAGGTAGTCATGCAGGAAACAAACATTCCAAACATCCTTTAGCGTTTGCTTATGTTTTCTTCTTTTATTTGAGGGTTAGGAGTGGTAACTTCTTTGTTATAAGAATTTTTATACAATTCTGCAAGGTCATTCTGAAGTATGCACACATGACACTTTTAGGGTAAGAAAAAAAAGGTGTGGTGAAACTAGAGATGAAATAAGACAATGCTGATTAATTGAACCAAATTCTTCTGGTTTTATTGTATATGTACTTCTTTTCAACCATTACAGGTGAATTTTCTGTTGCACTCTCAAAGGGGATTTCTGAATCTCACGTCCATTGGGTCCAGTCATAGAATCATAGAATGGTTAGGGCTGGAAGGGACCTTCAAAGGTCATCTAGTCCAACCCCCCTGCAAGGAACAGGGATATCTCCAACTAGATCAGGTTGCTCAGGGCCTTGTCCAACCTGGCCTTGAACGTCTCCAGGGATGGAGCATCCACCACCTCTCTGGGCAACCTGTTCCAGTGTTCTACCACTCTCATAGTAAAAAATTTTTTCCTAATATCCAACCTGAACCTACCTCCCTCTATTTTAAAACCATTACCCCTTGTCCTATCATAACTGGCCCTCCTGAACAGCCTCTCCCCATCTTTCCTGTAGGCCCCCTTGAGGTACTGGAAGACCGCTATAAGGTCACCCCGGAGCCTCCTCTTCTCCAGGCTGAACAGCCCCAACTCTTTCAGCCTGTCCTCATAGGAAAGGTGCTCCAGCCCTCTTATCATCTTCGTGGCCCTCCTCTGGACCCTCTCCAACTGGTCCATGTCCTTCTTATGTTGGGGACTCCAGAACTGGACGCAGTACTCCAAGTGAGGTCTCACGAGGGCAGAGTAGAGGGGGAGAATCACCTCCCTCGACCTGCTGGCCACACTCCTCTTGATGCAGCCCAGGACGCGGTTGGCCTTCTGGGCCGCAAGAGCACATTGCCGGCTCATATTGAGCTTCTCGTCCACCAGTACTCCCAAGTCCTTCTCCTCAGGGCTGCTCTCGATCCAATCACCACCCAGTCTGTATTTATGCCTGGGATTGCCACGACCCAGATGTAGGACCTTGCATTTGGCCTGGTTAAACTTCATGAGGTTGGTACGGGCCCACCTCTCCAGCCTGTCAAGGTCCCTCTGGATGGCATCCCTCCCTTCCAGCGTGTCGACGGCACCACACAGCTTGGTGTCATCGGCGAACTTGCTGAGGGTGCACTCCATGCCACTGTCCACGTCACCGACAAAGATGTTGAAGAGGGCCAGGCCCAACACGGACCCCTGAGGGACGCCACTTGTGACCGGTCTCCACTTGGACATTGAGCTGTTGACCACTACTCTCTGAGTGCGGCCATTGAGCCAATTCCTTATCCACCGAGTGGTCCATCCATCAAACCCATGACTCTCTAATTTAGAGAGAAGAATGTCGTGCGGGACAGTGTCAAAAGCTTTGCACAAGTCCAGGTAGATGACATCCATTGGTCGACCCTTGTCCACTGATGCTGTCACCCCATCGTAAAAGGCCACCAAGTTAGTCAGGCACGATCTGCCTTTGGTGAAGCCATGTTGGCTGTCACCCACCACCTCCTTGCTCTCCATGTGCCTTAGCATGGTTCCCAGGAGAATCTGCTCCATGACCTTGCCAGGCACAGAGGTGAGGCTGACCGGTCTGTAGTTGCCCGGGTCCTCCTTGTTCCCCTCATATCCTCCACCACACCCCAAACATTAGAGTTTCCAGACTGAAAACACGCAGACAGTTGATCAGTTAAATTGATTTGTTTTCTCTTTTAATTTGTGCTAATAGCACAAAGTTGAAATTTAGCTAAGCAGCTGTGGGATTTTGTGGGCCATTTTATTCTGAAACAGTGAATCCTCACATTCACCTGATGAGGCTGTCAGAATTTGCATTTTTTGTCAGTGGGTAGGTAGAAATGACCCATGAACAAGTCACAATTGAAATCAAGATTTCATTTAGAAAAAATAAAAATTCCCATGAACTAGAAAAATACTTTTATTCACTTGTCTTCATAATTAGTGCCAAAATTCAAAATTCAGTCCCCTTTTGTGCATATAGCACAATACAACCTTTACTTAAATGTGACTACAGCAGTTTCAAATAAGAACCAAGCTTAATTTCCATATGAAAGATGAAAAGCATTACAGTTCCTATATCTTTTTTTTTAAATCAGGATTAAAAAAAATATCTGAGATTGGATCTGAGCTTGGAAAAAACTGTCTTTCCTTAGGAAGCATCTGATGACTTAACACCTATTTTGTCTAGTGTAAAGGAGGCTGACCGCTACTCCGCTGACTTCATTAGGAGCAGGGAACATTCTCCTGCAGGATCAGAGCTTGTGTGGCAAACAGTCAAAAATACAAGCCCTGGTAATCAGCCTTTTCACAGAAAAAGGGGAAACAGAAAAGCTTCCAGGAGCACAAGAGCATTGTTTCAGCTTGAACCACACTGCAAGAACTGACTTAAACACTCTTTTTTATATATGTAGCCTCATTAAATCGAAAGCGTTAGTTCTGCACCGTTTGGCTCATAATACCAATTATTTCATTGGCAAGCTTTTTCATTCTCACAGAAAGCGAACGAGTCCCCCGGAGTTAACTGTATTCGTAGGTTAAAATGCAGTAATGTAAAAGGTAATCTTTTGTACCTTATCAGTACTCCACAATAGACACTTAATAACATGCCTGATCAGAAATGGATTTTAACCTCAGAATTAGTAAGGCTCTAAAATTCTTCAGTGAATAATTTAGGATTTTCAATTCCTTTCTTACAGCATAAGAGCTATTCATTAGATAGTTGCATTTTTCACAGATAGACATAGTATATAATGGTGTTAGGAACTCAGGGAGAAAGAAAGAAAAACATTTGGGAGTCTAAGTCTCACTGAACTCACTCTTCAAACCGAAGCTGCAGTCCTCCACTGTCTCAGTTGTTTCCTAATCCCAAAGGCACCCCATCCCCATAGGCATTTAATATTTCAGCATGAAATTTCCACCAGTGCTTAGAGTTTTGCTGATGGGCAGTCCAGAATCACATCCATCTTGCAAGAACCAAGCAGCTTGGTACTCAACCGTTGGCTCAGTTCTGTCACAGCGCAGAAGCACAGCAAGGGTATCACCTGGAGCGTTTCTTCTGGTGGGTGTTTCCCTTGTAAAAGTGATAAATGGGTCTGTTGGTGGGAGGTGAAGAGTGATTGCCTTTGCATCACTTGTGGGGTTTTTTTTCCTCCACTTATTAAACTTAGTCTTCACTCACGAGTATTTCTTGCTTGTGCCCTTCCAATTCTCTCCCCCATCTCACTGAGGGGAGTGAGCAAGTGACTGAGTGGGGGCTTAGATACTGGCTGGGTTCAACCCACCACAGCAAGAGCTATTTAACATTTTAAGTTGTAATAGTACAATTCTCAAGCCATCAAAGCAAAAGACAGAGGACTTCATTCTGATTTCAGAACTTCTGACTGGTAGGTAACAGTGTAAATTTCTTCAGTGCTTGCCCCAGTATAGATACTATAGTGAAATGGCATTTAAAAAATAAGAATTTCACAAACACTGAAGCCAGCTTCCAGCTGTCTCACACCACAGTTATTCTATCTTTCCTTGGGATACAATTTCCAGTAATACGTCTGACTGCAGCATTTGAAACTCAGACACTCACAAACAACAAGTCACCTACACTAGGGCCCAGGAAAGATTCCAGACCTTAAACCAAGAAGAGCAGTCCTCAAACTGCCGCCAAGCTTGTCACCACATGCTTTTTTGCCGTCTGAATTGTACTTCAGGGCAAGTTCACAACTGCTGCCACACAGGAAAGCCAAACAACTTGGTTCCCATCTAGGGCTGAGGACTAAAAGACACTATTCACAGCCAGCAGTTGCCCAGCCTGCCTGTATCTCCTGAGAGGTACAGTCGGAGAGAGAGAGGGCAGAGAGTGCTCAGCACAAAACACAGTAGCTACAGTGATCTTCACAGAAAATCGAGCTCAGCTTGAAGACGTTCAAAGCCTGTCTTGTAGCCTTTCAGAATAGCACCTTAACCACCCTGAGCAGCTTGGGAAAGAGAAAAACCTCATCTGCCCTGCAGCAGAGACCTTCAGTCTCATGTATCGGCTGTGCTTGGTTCTGCGCTACTCATTGTCATCGTCGCAGAGCTCTGATGGCTCGGGACGTGGGCACAGCAGTTCTTCCTGCTGCAAAATACTTTACTGACACACATGATGGTTCTAAAGATCCACGGCTCTGATCTGAAACCAAATATTAAACTGTTTAATGCACGGTCTGAGCTTCCCAAGCATAGTACTAAATTTTGCATATTGCTGTTGTTTTTTTCTCTCCCAAGTTATTAATATTTATAGTAAACGTCAGTAACAGAATTAGTTCAGCTGTAAGGTCCCAATGTTTCAGCTAGGACCCTGAAAAATCTGCAACAATGAGTATTCAAAATCACTATGCAGTTACATGACTACCAAATATTTTTAATATATGAGAGCAACTTTGCATTGGGTATAACTTTGGGTTATACGATGACCTGTTCCAGCACTTGCAGGGCATGAAAAGCCATACATTTCAATAGCTAGAAATTCTTGAGAATTCTCTGTTCCAACATCCCCTTTCTGTAAGGATAGACAACAATACTTGACTCTAAATTGCATGGTTTTGAATTCTATGACATTTTTTCCTACTGACAATAGCAAAGCCCACACTTCAATTTGGTAACTGTTTCACACTTCAAATAATGCCTTATCTTTAGGTTTTGAAATCCATTTAGTTTAATGTTTTGTTTATAGTAGGATCACATTCTCACAGTTTCACAAAAGACATATTTTTATCAGGAATCTTAATGCATTCTAGAAAGTCGTATTCACTATGGATTAAAGCTGACCTCTGGAGTTACCATTTGCATGATTTATGTTACTGAAACAAAAATCTTGATGACAGAGTGACATCTGTAAAAAGAAATGCACTGAAAAAAATGCTAGGTAGTTCAGTTATGCTTATAAATAAACACAACAATCTATTTTTAGACTGATGCTGTCCAAAAAGACCTGAAGCTGAGATTCCAAAATAATATTATGTCTAACTTTGCACAAGTAAATTTCAGTTCCTGAAATAGTTTCCACCTGGGGACACTATAGTATGTGCTATTTTCCTTTTATTAGTTAATCTCAAGGTTTTGCTTCATTCTCACAAAGAAAATTCTGGGATAACAGTAAAACAGTTTAAATGACTAGGATTTATTCTGTTGTAGTGACATGCGCATGAACTAGAGACGTAGGAGCTGTCTATTTGTAGTTTTATATACTGAACAAGATTATCAGAGATATCTAGAGCTGTAAGTTATTTTAGACTGTACACTAAAATAAGGTGAGAGGCAGAATGAATAATGTGTCTTGTATCACATACCCTAAGGCATTGTGAAGTGTAACTGCATATTCATTTGTTGTAGCCAGCACTGTTAGACTATCTCTAGAAAAGTCATCCGATGATTCCCAGTATCCCTATCCAAAGACAAAAGAAATGCAGAGTAGTTTTCTGCAGTTTCTATAAGAAATCTCTACTGTGAATCATGTGAGGTTGGCAGATTTTTAGGTAAAGAAATTACTGAAGTACTCACTGGGCTACCTGCTATAACTGCTGTTTAAGCTTACAAATACTATGTGCAAATACAATATTCTGCACACACTTACACAAAATCAGGTCAAATATATGTGACTCATGATGTTTACACTTTAATTATTTCCTTGCAGCCTGAAATACACTGGGGAAACATACAACATTCTTGAAGCTGATAGACAACAAACAGAAGGTAAGAAATGTTGGAATCATATGACAACCAAAGCACCTGATTAAGAGAGATTTCTGCCACTCTAAAGAGCCAACTATAAAGCAGGAGAACAGTTTTCTAAATATTTATATCATGTATTATAGAAACCACAAAATGCATAGTAAGTAAGAATAAAATAGTAAGAATATAGTAATCTTCCTTCCAGCTAAGTTTTCAGTCATTTAATTCTGCAACAGTTGAGACACTAGAAAACCATATGCATAATTATCCTTGTCCTTCATGTCATGAAACAAAATGCCAACAAGCAAGTTCAGACTTGTTGACTGCCAAGAGATTTATTGTAATCAAAGTAAATACGGAAAAACATTGTTAATCCATGTGTTTTATACGTGACAGTCCAATCCCTTTATTTTATTATTTTAATCATGCAACAGAAATACTTGATTGCTAACTCACAACTAAATACTTAAAAGGTCAAAGTTTAATAATATATTTGGTATGTGTAACAAGATGTCTAAGGCTGTAAGGATACATCAGTATGCATACAGTGTCAACTGAATTTTCATAGATTAACAGGTATCATAATTAGAGTTGTAATCTGAGCAAGTCTATCATAAAATGAGACTTTTTTGAAAGGTGACACACATTTAAGACTAAGGGGCCAAGAATGAGGGGCAATACATGACTTAAATTATTGTTCTTTCCATAGAGGACATCAAAATCACTTCAAGAGTGATAAAAAATAAAAGTTAAAGAATTTGACATAATTTTAAAATTTTTTGCGTTTGTCTTTCAGTTTATCCAATACTTTTATCGCATTTTTATAAGATAAACTGAGGAGGCTGAAAAAAAGTTTCTCATATCTGAGGGAAGCGCTCTAACCTTAGGACTATTGTATAAAAGGCACGGATAACTTCTAATCGATTCCTGAAAGCTGAACTGAAGGGGTGTCATACTGTCATTTTTAGATGGGCTTGATTCAGGGCTGCAACCAGGTGCCTAAGCTCTCAAAAGTGGTGGAACCTCAGTGACATCCTGTTCTTTTGTATTTCCTCTTTATCCAAATCTAGGTGATCCTCTTACTCAGAGTACTGACTTCTAGAACCACTTTATCATACATCCCAAAGCACTAGCTTAAGAGCCTGAGCACAACACCTTTGCTCCAGGTTCCTAAAAGCTCAGTATTTCTAAATTACCCAAACCCAGATTCTCCAGAAACAGATGATCTTCTGTTAGCATTTCATAAACTAATTTATAAAAGTCTGCAATGTGGAAGCTGCCTCTTAAGTGTGCAATCAGGCCTCTAGGTAATAAATAATTTTTTTCATGGCATTCTTTTCTTCTCTTTGTTCATTACCACAGAAAGGAAGGAGCATCTTCCTCAGCCTGTCGGCAATGCTCTTCCTAATGCAGTCCAGGAGGCTGTTGGCCACCTTTGCCACTGGAACACGTTGCTGGTTCACATTAAATCTGTTGACCAGGACCCCAGGTCCTTTTCTGCAAAGGTGATTTGCATTCATTTTGTCCCAAACATGTATTGATGCCTGGGGTTATTCCTGCCCAGGTGCAGGATTTGACATCTCTCTTTGCTTAACTTCATGAGATCCTCATTGGCCCATTTTCCCAGCCTGTTGAGATCCATCTGAATGGGAGCATGACCCTCTCTGATCTATCTGCTACTCCTCTTAGCTTTGTGTTGTCTCCAAACTTGTTGAGGGGGCACTCTGACCCATCATCCAAGTCATTAATGAAGTTATTAGACAGTACAGGACCCAGTATCAGCCCTGGAGTATACCACCATTCAGCTGGACTTCATGCCACAGGTCACAACCCCTTGACCCCTGCCTTCAACGACTTTTCAATCCACTTCAGTGTCTACTTATCTAGTCCATACTTCTTCAGCTTGTCTACAAGGATGTAAGGTATTGAAAGCCTTGTCAAGGTCAAAACAAACAGTATCCACTACACTCCCTTCATCCATCAAACCACTCATCTCATCATAGGAGGCTAACATTTGCTCTCTTCCAGCCCTCAGAAACCTCTCCCAGTAACTACCACCTTTCAAACATAATCAAGAGTAGCCTCTCAATGACATTAGCCAGCTTCCTCAGCAGTGGAAGTGAGTCCATTGGACTTATATACACCCAGTCTGTTTAGACGATCTCTAACTTGATCGCCTTCCACCAACAGTGTCTTTCTTGTTCCAGACTTCTCCACTTGATCCTAGGGATGTTGAATTCCCAAAGGCCGGTCTTATGTAAAAGACTGAAAAAAAACACCATACATTGAGTACCTCAGCCCCTTCCATATCCTTTGCCACCATGCCCTCAGATATATTCAGCAACAGGCCCACATCTTCCCTGATACTCCTACTGCTGCTGATAAACCTGCAGAAGCCTTTCTTGTTGCCCTTCTGATCCCTTCCCAGATTCAACTCCAGGTGGGCTTTGGCTTTCCTAACCCTGTCCCCACACATGCTTGGACAGTGTCTCCATATTCCCCCCAGGTCACCTATGCCTCCTTCTATCTCTTGTATGCTTCCTTTTTATGTTTTAATTTTTAAAAGCCTCCTTATAAATATATATATATGTACAACAGAATCAAAACAAATTATGTTATTTACAATTATGTGTGTGTGTGAAGCTTCAGTACTACAAAAAATTTTCAGCATCAATCAACCCAGAAGTCATAACCCATGTATTAAATGCATCCTTTTTTATGCTTCTGCTGCAGTATTCAACCACTAACATCAAATTAATCATGTTCTGTGGTGAAGCAATTATGCAATTCCTCATTTAATCAATAATCAGTGCAATCATTTGCAGCTCTAACTTCTGAGGTAGTTCTGATTTCCCTAGCAGAAAAATCTGCACTGCGAAAACTGGCCTGGCTCATATGCCAGGGCCTTCACTTGCAACCTTAGAATTGTTAGTTGTCTCCCTGGGGTTATATGACCACATACATGTTAGAGCACAGAAAGAACACTAGAACATATAAAAGGCGCAAATTCAGTTGTTTTCAGAGAAGAGCCCCACGGTTCAGCCCTTCGATGATTTTTTCCTTATTCGTTTCAGGTAACATCTACTTAGCGCTACTCAGAAACCTTCACAAATGTTATCCTGTCAAAGTAGCTATTGCATCTTTTTCTTAGACAATGATTGTAATAACTGTGTTCATAGAATCACAGATGAGTCCCAGAAGAGACCTCTGGAGAGCATCTACTCCAATCCCTTAATTCATATCAGTTTCAGTTATACCAGTTTCCTCAGAGATTTGCCTATTTGAGTTTTAGGTATCTCCAAGGAGGGAGATTCTGCATGGAGCCTCTCTGGGAAACACGTTCCTATGTTTGATCGCTCTCATGGTGAAAATATATTTAATTCCTAATTTAATTTTCTATTATTGCACCTTTTGTCCTCTTCATTCTGTTAACAGTGCACCTTCAGAAAGGGTCCAGCTCCCTCTTCTCTACAGCTTTCCATTAGGCAGCTGACAAGAGCAGTAAGATCCTTGTTTAGTTTTCTTATGACTGAACAAACCCATCGCTCCCTGTTGCCCCTTGTACGTTATACACTCCATTCATTTTATTACCACCTGGTAGACTCGCTCCACTACATTAACATCTTCCTCGCACTAGGAATCCAGAACTGGACACAGATGCAGCCTCACAACTGATGAATCAAGGGGGTGAGCTACTTTCTTACCCTGCTAGTTACACTCAAGTCACATTCTAGTCAGTTATTTTTGCCTAAGTGGCACCAGACTGGGTCTACCTGCTTCATTTGTCCTTAAAAGTGCCTCCCTCCTTACACCTTAGCTGGGAGCACAACATGAGATAAAGCTAGCTTAGTAACCTTAAATTCCATCCTCTGAGGATAAAAGAACTATTTGTTGCAGGATTTGTTTAGTGTTGGTGGTTTGTTGGGTTGTTTGGGTTTTTTGGGGGGAGGTGTAGCAAGGAGAGGAGGGTTTTTTTAATTCTGTAGTTGCTATAGAGCAATCAGGCTATTTAGACTTGTGTCACAATCTGGATTACTTTCCAGTTCTAAACATTTAAATCATCAACTCTCTTTGTCTTAATTTATTTTTATTACACAATTTTTTCACCCTTAGCAAAGAGCTGCAAGAGGTTTGAGATAGCTGCAATGGCAGACACTCTGTAAAACGTAAGTCCTGTGAATTGCCAAAGGATTAAATAGGAAATGAGTTTGCTTTTCTTGGCACCTAGCTAAAGAGTAACTAATGCCACTATTTTGGTAATAAAAGCTGTGGAAGAATAATAATTTCTGGTAAAAGTTTGTGTTTAGTAGTTGTAGTCAGAAGCCTGGATTCTGTAGGAAACCCACACAGAAGACGACTGTGGACTAGAACAAGCATGCTCAATTCCATATGTCGTCCAGTGTGAGATAGAGCAACCTGAGACAAATATAAAGTATGTGTCATACAAATAACTGAATTCAACTTTGCTTAAATTAAAGTTGAAGGACTATTTGAATGGTTTGGTGTTTTAAATTTTTCATCAGTTTATCACAGACTTTCTGAATGTCCCCCAAGGTCTCTCAAACTCGGTTGTGGAAGATGATGTGCGAGAAGCACAAGATAGACCTCCTGGAAAGCCACTATGTTAATATAAGATGGATTAAGAAAAGTTTTGCCTATTGCCTCAATGCATCCACCACACTCAACTTTATTTTAAGTGTCAGTGAAACCATTATACGACTTAAGCAGAAAAATAGCAGTGACCAGAAACAGAAAAAAAAGTTTTTGGAATACAGATTGGATGCTAGCAGTTGAACCCAAAATCTCACAAGCACTGTTTCACACTTCTGGAGTGCCCTACTTCCGCAAAAATATTGGTGAAAGGAAGCGTCAGCCTGCTCTGTCAGTAACTAGAACAGAATACACTGGAATATTGTGGTGAGTTGGGCCTGGCTGGACACCAGGTGCCCATCAGAGCCACTCTATCACTCCCCTCCTAAGCTGCACAGGGCACAGAAAATATAATGAAAGGCTTGTGGGTTGAGACAAGGGCAGTAAGAGATCATTCACCAATCACCGTCACAGGCAAAACCAGACTCGACTTGCGGAAAATTAATTTAATTTATTACAAACCAAATCAGAGTAGGATAACGAGAAACAAAACCAAATCTTAAAACACCTTTCTTCCACTCCTCCCTTCCTGGGCTCAACTTCCCTCACAATTTGCTCTACCTCCTCCCCTCTCCAGCAGCACAGGGGGACAGGGAATAGGGGTTGTGGTCAGTTCATCACATATTGTTTCTACCACTCCTTCCTCCTCAGGGGAGGACTCCTCACACTCTTCCCCTGCTCCAGTGTGGGGTCCCTCCCATGAGAGACAGTCATCCACAAGCTTCTCCAACTTCAGTCCTTCCCATGGGCTGCAGTTCTTCACGAACTGCTCCAGCGTGGGTCCCTTCTGCAGGGTGCAGTCCTTGAGGAGCAGATTGGCTCTGTCAGACACAGGGAAGCTTGTAGCAGCTTCTCGCAGAAGCCACAACGGTAGCCCTCCCCACTACCAAAACCTTGCCACGCAAACCCAATACAAATACATACATAACTGTCATACAGTATCCACTTAAATTATTTCATGTTGAAAGAAACTACGCCTCATCTAGCTTTTGCCCTGAA
The DNA here is from genome assembly GCF_009769465.1 of Tauraco erythrolophus. Lineage (NCBI taxonomy): Eukaryota > Metazoa > Chordata > Aves > Musophagiformes > Musophagidae > Tauraco > Tauraco erythrolophus. The sequence goes on from NC_141469.1 coordinate 46,049,297, forward strand.
GAATACCCAAGGAAGAGCCGTTTTGGTCTAGGTCCAGCACAGTCCTTGGTGAGGCATCGGAGAGATTCACAGCACTATATCTGCAAGTGGGCAGGACAAAGTGCTAAAGGCCAGGAGTGTGATCCTGAACATTATCCCCGTTCCTACCCCCCAATCAGTTACTGCCTGGCCGTCAAGAAATTAAATTCAGGAGCTGCTTCGATGACAAAAAGGCACGGAGAGTTACAGTTATGGGCCAGGCCAGATATCCCCCAGTCAGACTTGACTCTATCCTTATTGTTCACCTACACAATAGCACCTCTCGTCCTCAAACCTGGGGACCACCATCTCTGGCTCCAGAGGACCTCCACATCATGCAATTTGCATTACTGGTGACCACTCTCTTGTAAAAGATGGATGCCAACAGCAAATTCCCTTTGTTCTGTTCAAAATTTTCTGCTCTGGAACTAGGCTCTTCCCTGTCCTCCACAGCCTGAGAGGGTTCAGCATTCTCTCTCCACTGCACAGTGCTCAAACAACTGCCTGCAGGGCTGTTTACAGGAGGCTCAGGCTTTCCTCCAGCCAGGGCAAGCAGTCTGTCCTGTAACCTGAAATGGAGAGTAGCTGGAGGAGAGAGGAAAGGTCAGGAGCCCTGCCTCCTATCACCAGCTCAAGGTCCATCTCCATAACATAGCCAGTGCCCCTAGTGTAAAATACAGCCCTGGCTTTCAGAAAGCTTGCTAGGAAGAAAGGAGTAGAAATCCCCTCTGGCCAAGGAATTGCTTCAACCACTACTATACTGCATGTAAAAAGGCACTTTCCTCACTTTTTAAGCACTTCTTTCACACTGTTTAACAAACAAACAAAAAAGTATCCACACTGTTTTGGGGGAAAAGAGATGAGGAGAGAGAGAGATGAACTCCTGCCTTCACAAGAGTTTCTGGCTCCACTTTTTACAATCTTGATAAAACCTTGGTGACTCCAGCCCGGTGACTGTGCAGAGGCTAACTGGATGCTGACTGCACCCATCTGTCTCAGGTGATAATCTTGAACTCCATTCCCTTTGCTGTATTATTTCTTTTTGAAATTGTATCAGATTAGTTGCTGCATACTTCTACGTTGCAGTCCCAAAAGGTCAGTGATTCCACACCAAATATGCAGGAACCAAGCGCTCTGCCTCTATTCCATATGCTTAACACAAACCTTCCATACTGGGATAAGTGTTTGTTTGCCTAGGGAATGTAGTCAGCAAAACATTTAATTTCCTATTCGAATTTCAGTAAGAAGCCAGAGGATAGAATTCCTTCTCTTTTCTTTTTTTTTTTTTTTTTTTAGATTCATTTTATCCTTTTATATTGTCTATCAATGTTTTTATCAACAGCTATTCAGAAATCTTTGCAACTAAATCAGACTATCAAAATTCTCAATGTAATAATGGAAACACTAATAGAAATGAATTTATCATTTCCAGCAGTGCTATGTGGGAGTGGCTTCTGCTGCGTATGACAAAAAGCCCTGAAATATTTAACACAATCTTAAGAATTAAGTAATATGGTCTCAGAAGCCTTTACTAAATGATAGAAATGACTGCAAGTAGATTTCAGCTATTCAGAAAAATGAGTACAAGAATATAACTTTTTTGTGACTATTTTGACCCATCTGCAAGATAAAATCTTGGTTCTTTTAAATATTTTGTACGAAGAGAAAATATGCAGTGTGTAAATCTTCTGGAAGCCAGTAGTATCTGCCAGTTAATACGCAATAGTATCGGGCACACCATGAATCCATTTGAGGAGTTTGAGCGTCCCATAAGTCAGGTAATGAGTAACTTTGTGCTGTCAACGGAAAAAATATTTTTCTTGTCTGTAATTTGTGTCTATATCTTTCTCTAAAACTCGTGGGTTTAGAGTAGCAAGTGGTTATATTTTGACAGTCTCTTTACTTTTATTAAACTCTCATTACTAGAAATTGCTGTTCTTGTCACCAAATACATTACTATTTTCCCTTAAGTCCTTTGTGAATCATTACGCTTACAGATGGGACAGTCACAGTATTCTAGCTCTGACATTCTCTAAATATTCTGTATATCTTTCTCAAAATGTTGAAGTGTTTGCTTGCATTTATTAAAAAACTCTTCACAGAAAAAGGTTTTGCTACACAAATAGTCAGCAGAAATGTCAGCTATCTGATGTAACCTTTCAGTACCTGCTTCATCTAACCCAGTGAATCTATTCTGGCTGGGGAATTCAAAATGGTAACATCTGTTAAGGACACAAAGCATGAACATGTGCTTTGATTCTGCAAAATTCAAAACAGAAGTAAAGGTAAATATGCTACAGGTATGGCATGTGACTGGGATGTTTTTCCTAAAAATTCAGAGAGGAAAATAAACCAAAAGTTTGTATTGATACACATGTCAGAATACTAAGAGGCCCAGTTTTCAAAAACAGAGAAATGGATTTAGGTGTAAGGAACCATGTGCAGGGATCATATTCCCACAGTTTAAGTTAGACACAGTACAAAAGCTGCTTTTACTGCAGACTCAATAGTTATTAAGATTCACAGAATTCTTCCCACTGGCAGAAATTGCTTCTTGTTTCATCTCAGAAACACATACATTGAAAATTCTGTAGAATTTTAACTAATAAATGAATTTTTAAAATGTGTTTTTTCCCTCCAGAATTTCTACACTAACTCAAAAGCATGAAATAGAATATCTTTATACCTTGCAAGGAGGCATAACCTAAGTGTTAAGCCTCAGTCAAAAAAAGCCCTTAAGAATATGCTAAAGTTTTATTTGTTGCATAAGGTTAAGTTCCAGCTAGTAGAAAAAATAACACTAGCAGTAGGAAAAGTACACTGAGCATTTATCACTTGCCAGCCAGAATTCAGCATCAACTAGCCTTTCTGAAAATACTTTGCATTTATGAGAACATGCGCACCAAAGAAATTATAGCACTCCCCACTCCCTGTAATCATTCCTCACCAGATACACACACAATTTGAGGTATAATAGCCATTTCCTAATTACTCTGTAACTCAGTTTCTATTTAGAGCGCTCTGAGAGGCTTTGCGCTCTTGCTATGAAAATCATACTCAAGTCATCTCATCACATTTACTGAGAGCTACTGTTGCCAAGTACTAGGCACATAAAGCTCTTTCCTATACAGTCAAGAAGAGGGATCTACATTTTTAGGACTCGTATATCTCAGTCTGCCTAAGGCTATAGAAAAAGGAAATGAGGAAACGTAAGAATAGCCAAAGATAAGAAATTAAGTGAGTCAAGAAAATGATGGTTCAAATAGCAATTATTGCTCAGAAGGTCTGTGGAAGATTTCCTAAATCTTAGAGCTTTAGATTGAAAAGATTCTAAACATTTTGTAAGAAGATGGTGATTCAGTCCACAAAGTACTCACCACAAAGAGCCGTCTAAGGCTGTGAGGGATACACCTGGGGAAGCAAAACACGTCCAACATTTGAGAGAATGAAAGAGATTCAGGTGAAGAGACTGAGCATTGTTTCCCTGGGATGTAACATCTCTGAATGAATAAATGGATTTTTTTAATATTCTGTTTTGAATTAGTGGTTGGACCCAGAGCCCTAGAGAGAGGCTTCCACCAGATGTCTGTTTCCAGGCTCCAGCACGGGAGTGACTCAGGGGTCCTCAAAAGTTCAAGTGCAGGATGCTACAGGGTTTAGGGATAACACTGCAGTTTGCAGATGTGGTGAAAGGCTGCTTATTTAAGTAGAATATTTGCAGCCAAAGATAAAGGTCATCACTTGGTGTGAAATAATTAGGAGTCTTAAAGGTACAGCACAGACAGGAGTCAGAGGCTGATGTAGTTAATGTCATGGTTTGTCATTACCAGAACCAGTAGTAGGAACAGAAAAAGCAGCAAGGGAAATTGCAATGGGTATATCTTCAAGGAACACACGATATTAAGCTCAAAGGGGAAAAAAGAGAGATATAAGCTAACCGGGGGTGGGGGGGGTGGCCGAGAAGAGAGTGATGGAGTGAAAAAATGAAATAAGCATGAAATCAAAAAGTTTAAGCAATGAAGAAGTGGACTAAATTTATACATATCTATATATGTATAAGCATACAGTGTAAACAAAGTGATCAGCAAAAACGAAAGGGATTTTGCACATAACTGAAGATCACTCATGGAAGATTTACTAGTAGATGTCAAAGATGGAGACAGCATGGCAAATCCCTGGAGGGTTTGTAAGGTGACATAAGAGGTCAGAGCTGACTGTCTTCCCCGTGTTAATATTTATCAGTGTAGGAAAAATGAAAAAGAAATGCAGAAGTTGAGAGTGAAATAAGAAAAACATGAACAAATGAGAAGAAATCCATAATAAAAGTCTAGAAATAGGTCTAAATACAGAAATACACTAAAATAGAAAAAGAAACATGAACACAAATACAGTAATGTGCTAATCTAATATGCTAGTAATAACATGGAAAAGGATAAAGAAATATTCCTAAGTGCATGTATAAACATATATATACATATGCATTATACATATATGATCTCTTCAAAATGGAAACAGTATTTATTTGATATATTTGAAATATAAAATTATAAAAGCAGAAGAGTTTCTAGGTATGACTTCATATTTACTGTTGGGTATTACTTAGGACATTTGAGCAAGACTTCAGAAAGACTTAATTTTACTACATACTTTCAAGAAACCGCAGAAGTCCAAGCAGTCTGGTCAAAACTCATTTCCTTAACAGAAAACAGAGTAAAAAATACTTTGATTTGAGATTGCTCGTGCTTTCTACACCAAGGTTTTGCTTGCAATAACGTATTAATTTAACAAACCTGTAAGAGTTTACAAGCAATAGTTTACAAGCATGGTGCTGGATGCAGCAGTTCACAATCATGCTCTAAGAAGTAGATGTTCACAGTTAATATTGCCAGTATCACTCTTAGTAGCAATTTTAAAATGTAAGAGCTTTCATATTGCCCTCCATAGGATAATGATATCGGTCATTCTAATGAGAAAAACCTTAAGAGGTTAGAAAATGCAGAAAAAAATACAAGTCTGCCCAGAGTGCCAAAGTCAGCCTGAGATTGAACATAATTTGGGAACAGTTGTCTGCAAAGGTGTGTCCCGGCCTCACAAAGATCTACCATACTGGTCACCACAGGGAAATTTCTTTTAGTTGTAAGGTGTTAAATGCCTTTCAAATACATGGAAGAGCAAGCATAACTGCCCTTGGGGATCCCTTCGCTGGTACAAAGAGCAAGACCGTTTGCAATAATTGGTGGGATTTTTCTAGACAGTAGTAGATACACATCTCTGATACAATGAACTTACACTTCTTCTATAGTCAACAGAAAAAAAGGTAACTATAGTAACATACTAACCTCTTCCTAAAGTCAACAACTGAAGCAAATTAAAAGAATCACACCCTAAAAGTAAAAATGCCTCTAAAACGGTGACTGACACAGTTTCAGAGGTCTGCATTGCAAACACCCAAATTCAAATAAAGATGAAGACATATATAGCTGTTTCTTTATATCTTGAGTACGCTGCAGAAAGTCCCACAGACTAATCACCTACATTAAGTAGTTTAATTAATTACTTTTTCTAGAGCTCATATAACATGAAATATGGTTAGCTCCTATCTTATTTTATCTATATCCAACCTGTCCTCTGAAATAAAGCAGTCATAGCTTTTCTCCCTGGTTTCTTTTTATGTGAAAGTGTTTTCACAACTTTCATGTCTCCTATTATTTTCTCTATCCAATTAAGATCTATATTACAAACCATTTTACTTTGTATTTCACCTCTATGATTAATTCCCTACAGTTGAGTTAAAAGTCTAGGCAGAGATAAATAGGTGAATATAATGCACCTCTGTTGGTTTGACAGGGAAAAGATTTATTTCGCATACATAACCATGTGTAAGTGGGTTCAAATATGCTGGTTTGGTACGTTTATTGATTTCACGGTTTCCAAAAACCCAGATTTTAAAATGCAACTAGTAATTTTCAGGACCTAATTTCAGGCTTCACAAACAGCCAAATTTTCAGCCTATATGTTCCCCCCCAATAAAACCATCAAGCTATTTTTGAGTTTCCTAGACAAAGTACTCAGACTGGAATGTCTATTTAAATTACAATTTAAATTACAGAAACATATGTTGCAGCAAACGTGGTAACTTATTGTAGGATAAGGTTCATATCAGATCAGCAAGCACGAGCAGTACAAACTGTATTATTGTGATGAGATATTGAAGTGATCAAGGAACTAAGGGCAGGCTTTTGTCACCGCCTGCTCATTATTGCTGTCCAGTGTGGCTTATGCTTTCTTTTGTCACACAACCACGTGGCACCAGCGCCCCTATCCAATCTCTCACTGGAACAGGACTCCCATCCGCCCTTGAAAGAAGATCTAAACCACAGTAATTGCAGCTGGCTTTTACAAATCTACAATTCAGTACTTAGTTTCATTTTGCAATTGTGTTTTCTTCTTTCTCAGCAACTCCCCCATTCTCAGTCAGAGACTTTTACACATAGTTTTAGAAAAGACAGATAAAAACCAATATTTTTCACAAGAATTTTCCTGTTCCAGTAAAACACCACAGAAATAAAAGAAAAAATATTACTGTACAAAGAAAAGAGAAGCGTTTGTCTTCAGAAAAGGCAAAGGATGTATGTCATGGAACATGCAACATTTTGCTCTCAGGTAAAATGTAGGTAAAAACATGCAGGGGCAAGGAGGAAGAATCAATGACAACTGTTTACAGGGAATAAAAATTCTCCAGAATAGCTTGCTATAAAGTAAAATATCACTTATATATCTTCTGTTTCCAAATATTGTAATTTCCCCAGGTACTCTGGCAAGCTTAGGGTATCTTTCTTATTATGTAAAATATGCCATCACCATCTTTCTCTCACATTTTGAGTAGTAATACTGAAAGACACATTGAGTTGTCATCATGACTCACCCAAGAGCCCTTCCGTTCATTCTTTTATTAACGTTTTTTTCATCTCATGAAGCACACAGAAAAGGCAGGCTGCAGGAATATTTTGCCTCTATCTGCATTTAAGTCTTATTAGGATTCATATTTTTTCAGGGCTTTATATATTTTCGGGGGGTCATTATTTAAGAACTGTTTCTTGAGAAACGTCCAACTGAAAATAATTTTTCCCCTTTAATTTTGAAGGCTGCATTCTTTTACTTTATTTGCCTTATTTTCAGCACTTCCCAATGGTAAAAACCAAGTCTGGCTGAGCATCTTTCCTGCAGCCTTTTTCTGGCTTTGGAGACTGTTTTCTGACAGATTTGAGAATCCTTTGACCTTTTAGCCTTAGAATGCTTGATGATGAATGATTCAGACATTATTTTCTAACCTTCCTTATATAAATACATCAAAGTTACTACTTGATAGTGAGAGTTATATCTAAAATGAAAATAAAACATTTATTCTATTTATTGCTATTTCAAGTTTGCTACACTATTCTTTATGAGAAGAAAAGACCAGCTATGACCCAGTTGCCAGTAGTTACCTATCCACAATACACCTGTACAAAAGCTCTAGCTGTTCCTGATGAGCAAGGTTTCTAAAAGTTTTAGTAAAATGGAATATAAAAAAAAATGTGAACACTTTAGGAAGCTGATTCTGCTCTGATTTACAAAGGCAGAGCTACCATCATATATGATACTGGAAGATGAGGGCATATGGGTCCCACAGACTCATGACCCAAGCTGAACTGAGTCTCTTTTAGCAATTTGTAGGCACATTTAAAAGGCTTCATCAAGGCCAGATAGCAATTTCTTAATGAAGCAGCAAGTCTATTGCAATGACTCTCCTATGGTGTTCTCCGTAGGGTCATGCTCTGCCTTGGGATAAATCCCTGGCTTTCTTGAAGTATAGTTAAAACTTGTTTTGGATTGGACTTTGCACAGTTTTGTTTAAAGAAATAACAGATTCAAGGCAACACAAACAAGCCGAAGATAGGACCATTGAATTTACTTTCCTTATTTTTGCACACTGCCTCAAAGGATATCGATCATACATTAGCCAAAGTTCTTTTTTTTTTTTCCCTTAATCCATAGCAGTGTTCTTTAAACTAATCCAGAAGAGAATAACTTCATATTTTTCATCTACAGGCAGTCTTCTCACATAGTGCTTCATCTTGCAGTTCACAGACGATCCTCCGTTTCAAGAAGCATCATCTCATGGCCTGCATGCCAGTTAAATACTGAAACAGAGACACTGCTCATTTTCTCTCTTCATGGGTTACTGGAAATCAGTTTGATTCTTTACCAAGACTTAGAGGCACAAGAATTGCCCTAACTCTATATTTCATTAATCATAGTCCTCAAGGACCATTAAAAGCGATAAAGAATTAGTGGACTACAAAATCATCAACAAAGTAGAGCATTGCAGTAGAAGAACAAATGCAGTAGGTAGTTGTGGTTTTGCAGCCATCAGTCACCATGCAGAAAACGCTGGGCGTCCTGTACAGCTTGTATCTAACTCTTGCTGCTTTGTGGTAGCACACAGAAGGAGAGGTAGAATAAGGAAGGTGCTAGTATATAGCACATCATTTTAGTTCCTTTCCTCTTCTGTAAGGTTTATCTATTTTTCTAGTAAATATCCACACTCAGTCTAAGAGAGTAAAACTTTAAGGTTTTGACATAGAATAGAGAACTGACATGAAGAAACTGGCAGTTGTGGCCTGTAATAATTCTCCTATTAATTGTTAAAACTATATTAGCTTCATGAGGTTTAAAAGTCAGAATATTTTATATATAATTATATATATTATATCTATAATATTTTATATGTTTTACTTTTCTGACAGTTGCAACAGAAACAGCTTCTGCTGAATGTTGATAGAAATTTATAAAGCAGGTGCAAAACATATTGCAAATCATATCATAATAAAAAAAGTTCAGGTTGGAAAACAACTCTGGAGGTCGAGTTGTTCAACTTCCTGCTTAAAACATGGCTAAATCCAAAGCAAAATCAGATTGCTTAGGCCTTATCTACAGGCCCTTTGAACCTAAGCACAAGTTGGTAGTTATCTTTTGATTCAGGTCTGAAAGTCTTCAAGAATGGAGAACCCACAACCTGAGAAATCTATTCCATTGCTTAACCCACTCTCATTGTAAAATCCAATCTAATTAAATGATGAAGCAGTGTTTTCTCTGCACATTATTTCCATTGTTGCAGTAAACAATAAAGACATCAGAGCAAATGACAGTGAAGATAAATAAATATTGCTAATGATCAAAATACTATTCACCTTGGAGCTAGTGTGCAAGGCCAAAATTGTTGTCCCAATATACTTTCAATTTTGCCTAATGAAGGAACACGTACACCATACAAATGCCAGTAGAATTAGGTGTCAGCCACTTTGTGGTGAGAAAGCAGACAGATAACTTGAAATTACCCAAAGGACAAAAAAGTCTAATAATTTTGGTAATATTATCAGTGGGAACCTCCGCTATGGATGATCGGCTTTTCCTCAGCTGTTTTTCGGGGCTAAAGGAAGTCTTTCTTACTCTCGTTCTTTCATTTCACAGATAGAAGATTCACTGAAGAGCAATGAAAGGAAAGCTTCTTTCTCTAATCATTTCCCCCGGTTCACTCCAGATACAAGCAAGACAGATATGCCCAGTGTCTAATGCTATATTTCCCTTTGCATTCCATTTTCTTCCAACTATTCCTTAATACCTTACAGCCTTTTGACTATCTAATTGAGTTTTTATTAAGCAAAGTACCTCCAGGATCTGATCTTTAGTAATCATAAATGATTTAGGAAAGACAGTGAGTAATGTTTTAAAAAACTTTCAAATAACAAAATACATTTTTAAATGATGCCTGGAAGGGCTGCAATAGCACCTGGAAATCCTGAATACCCGCACAAGAAATGGCACACAGAAAATCTCATATCAAGGAAAAGAAACATCTTTGACTATAACTATTATTACCTTTTAAAAAGGAGACATAGAAAACATTGGTGATAATTCTCTGAAAGCATTAGCTCAAGGTCCAGCAGCAGTTGATAAATACATTTCTAACATACTAACTACTTATGCAAAGATGTGTTAAGAATCATTCTCTTACAATTCCCCTGCCCCACACACACACACATTCTTGAGAGAAGACAATTTCTAAGTGGGTTTTAGCCTGGTCCAGCTCTTAAGGGAAACTACAAACCCAGATTAAATAGGATGTGTGAGAGAAGAGAAAGTGGGGCTGTTTGATGAGGCAGGAATGACAGCAGCACCAACAAATATTATTGGTAAAAGACAACATAAAATATCTCTATCTCCTCAGTAGAAATTGCAATGTTGCAATGTTCTGCCTGCTTCCTCAAGAGACCCCTTACCAACCATCCCAATAGTTCCTGCTATACCTCTTCTATGAAAAGGAATAAAAGAAAAGGTAGCTGGGAGAAGCAAGTGAATCTAATTTCTCTTTCTGCCAAGTCTGCTTATCTTCTTTTGCTCCATACCTCTCAACTTCAGTGTCTACCTATAATACAGTCCTTCAAAGGTGGCAAAGTGATCCAAGAAAGGCAGACAACCTTGGGTAGGTCACAGCAACAGGTCAGAGATTATCTACACCATGGGGTTGGTACAGTCTGCAGCAGGCCCCACAATCTGGTCTTCTGGCTATCCAGAGCAGAGACTGTGCTCAATCTCCAAGCTTCTTCCCAGACTGTGTAACTCCATTCCCTTTGCATGGAGTAGCCCAAAAGGCTGTTAGAAGACAGAAAATATAAAACTCCATTGTGATCTTCTGCTTGAGACTAGAACAAAACAGGACAAGTAGAAACTGTGTAGGTGACGTTCTTGCCAATAAACTCAAAGGCTACAGCGTTGTAGTGTTCAGGAAAAAAAGGGTTTGATTAGCTAAGACAATCACTTGGCCTCCTGGCCTTCATTTTTTACATGAAAAAATATGAGAGAAAATTTTAATATGAGAGAAATAGTCTTAGGCTGATAACTGACCTAATCACACGCCTTTAAATTTCCATGCTCTTTTTAATTACCTCATGTTCCATTAACATGCATGCTGAAGCCACGTAACTGAACAAGAAGCTGTAGAAATAAAGTAGAAATGCAAGACAAGGTCCTGCACATGGGTTGGGGCAATCCCAAGCACAAGTACAGGCTGGGTGGAGAATGGATTGAGAGCCGCCCTGAGGAAAAGGACTTGGGAGTGCTGGTGGATGAGAAGCTCAACATGAGCCAGCAATGTGCGCTGGCAGCCCAGAAAGCAAATCGTATCCTGGGCTGCATCAAAAGGAACATGGCCAGCAGGTCGAGGGAAATGATTCTGCCCCTCTACTCTGCTCTCGTGAGACCCCACCTGGAATACTGTGTTCAGCTCTGGAGTCCCCAACACAAGAAGGACATGGAGCTACTGGAACGAATCCAGAGGAGAGCCATGAAGATGATCAGAGGGCTGGAGTACCTCTGCTATGAAGACAGGCTGAGAGAGTTGGGGCTGTTCAGCCTGGAGAAGAGAAGGCTCCAGGGTGATCTTATAGCAGCTTTCCAGTACCTAAAGGGGGCCTACAGGAAAGCTGGAGAGGGACTTTTTACAAGGGCGTGTAGTGATAGGACAAGGGGCAATGGATTTAAACTGAAAGAGGGCAGATTTAGATTAGATATAAGAAAGAAATTTTTCACTCTGAGAGTGGTGAGGCAGTGGAACAGGTTGCCCAGAGAAGTTGTAGATGCCCCATCCCTGGAAGTGTTCAAGGCCGGGTTGGATGAGGCTTTGGGCAACCTGGTGTAGTGGAGGGTTTCCCTGCCCATGGCAGGGGTGTTGGAACTAGATGATCTTTGAGGTCCCTTCCAACCCTAACCATTCTATGATTCTATGACACCAAATAAGTGTGACTAAATTAAAACTAGATAAAAATCCCAACTTGTGTTGGTGAAAAAGGAAAAAAAAAAAAAAAAACACAAATCAGAAAGATTCCTGTGTCTTATAACCTTTATATTGGAAATTGCCCTGAAGTTTCAGCTGCATAAAGGTTATTGACTATTATTCCACTAGTAATATTGAAGAAGAGTTAAACTTCAGACTCCTGGCTGCAACTGCCATTTTACGCCTTTGGTGCTTTTGGCCTCATTTAAGTGTATTACATGATGTGCAACACAAGGGACTCCACAAAATGTGTCTGAAATTTGATTTGCATTGTTTTGTGTCATTTAAAAGTTGTAAGAATTAAATGTTTGCAGCTTATATTTAGAACTAAATCTCATTTATTGTAAAATGTTTAATTAAATTGCTGCCATTATTTCCTCTGTATTCACTGGTTACTATTTTTCTACAGCATAATCCATCAGGTAACATCATTATTCTTTTTCAGTGACTTTTCTGCTACATTAGAGCTGTTGTGATATCTTTTTCTCAATATATTTCTTATACGTACAGTGCTTAGCTTTGTTTCATTTTGCTGAAATATGAAAGTCAAGAGAATAATCAAGTGCACAATAAGCGTTAGAACTTTTTAGGTCCTGACTTTTAGCTGGTTTAAATTAATGCAGGTTTTTGGCAGTTCATATAACCATAATGATTTAAATTAGCTACTAGATTTCCTATACATTTTCTTAAAGATCCAAAATATTTTACAGTCAAAAAATAAAGGCTAAAATTCTAGTCTCTTTCCAGAATTATACTTGTCAAGTCTCATCAGACTCTTGCAGAAATGCTCAGAGCACAATTCTGACAAGCAGAGCGGGATATTTCTTACAGATGATGAGCCATGCTGCACATTTCAGTCAGTTTTCCAGCTTCCATGCAAGTACTTTTTTTGTTCCTCTAAGTCCCTGGTTAAATCTCTGTGAAGGTCACCTTCAAAATTAGGATAGTGGAAAGCAGAGATTTCTGAATGTTTTTTTTTGGTGTGAATGAGTTCTGTCTGACCACAATTTTTGTTCCACATTTATTTGATAAAAGCATACAAGTGCCCAAGGAAAATAAACTATTGACCAATAGCCAAAATCCTGACAATACAAATTATTAATCAGATGAAAGGCGTTTAAATTCTGGCAATCAAATCAAATTGCAAGGCTGCAGATATGCCTAATTTCTCAAACAAAGTTGTGAAAGGGAGGGGAAAACAGATTGTCAAATCATAAATCTCAGAGTTCACTCTGATTTACAGAAGCAATTTTCTCCTGAGCAGTAGTAATTTTTGAGAAAGTGTTATTAAGTAATTATTCAAAGATATTTTAGGAAAATAAAATATATAGAAGTAACTTAGGTAATGTTTTTAATTAAGCTAGAATATTCTTAAGGAAGCATGATCTAACTGTTCTAAATGCTATTTAAAATACGTCATCTACTTTTAATATTGCTCTTGTACCAACTTTCACAGAAGAAAATAAGATGCAGTGATATTTGAATGCATATTAAAATAATGGGGAAAGAATTACAATTATTCATTAAATATTCCTATACTACGGAAGCCCTGGTTTTAATCATAATCAGCAATGAAGATAGATCTACAGGCTTGACTCTTCAACAGAGAACTTGCAGGTCTTCTATCAGGGTATGGATATAAGTGCAAAATAAAGCTAACCCACTGTAAAATTCCGCGAGAAATAAAAGTTCTATAAATTTTGACTTGTACTTTCTAGAACTGTGGCTGCAAGGAGCCTTTCTGAGGGTGTGTGCAGCTAAAAATATTCTTCATTGAAAGCTGAGACAAGGAAAAGACTGATTAATAACAAAAGCTTCTTTCAGAACTGTTCAGCTTGCAAGTTATACCCAAGACACTATAACTTCCTCTATACTTATCTGAGTACAAAATCATACTTTAAATCCTAGGTACAAGATAATTTTACATTTTACACAAGAGGTAGTAAATGATTCTGCCAATATATAACTAGTGTAACTAAGCTAAAAATATGCAAATGTAACAACAGTATAAGGTTGTTTCCAGACAATATAAAGTCTATCCACGTTTCTACGTGTTGCTCCCATGCATCAAAAGCCAATCGTGTGAGTTTACTACCTTTTATTTACACACACACAGTTTATTTTATCTTTTTTTTTTTTTTAATTCACCACTGCCTTATGCTGGAATATCAGCATAGATAAAGCAGAGCAATAACTTTCTGTAGAGGGACAGCAGATGAAGCAGATTGTCCACCACACAGAATATCCTTATCTACTTCAGAGGCATGAAAATGCGCAACAGTACATGCTTGAAGGAGGTCAAAGAAGGATGAAGCTGGCACAAATAGCTGTGCATCTCCTAAAGCTTTCTCTGTAAGAACAGGCACTATAGCTGTAATTAGGGCAAGTCTGTTATTTAACTCTTTCAGGTTCCCTGCTACACCACTTTAAGCAAAATAAACAGAAAATCCCAAGATCGGATGATCAATCACATTTGCAACTGCTGTTACATTGGCACCTTTACAAAGCCAAGTGTTCTTTTGGTGGATGGTCACATGTGCCAACTGCTAGCAATGCCCACTTACATTCAAAAAAGATAGATCCTGCTTACTATGCTATTATAAATTTTATCAGGCAGTACCCAAGATGTAGGTTCTTAAATGACTTTAAGACTGCCCTACTCAACCGCTTAGTCCCCCCCAAAATGCATCCTCCACAGGTAAAGGTGGATTTGCTTCAGAAAGCTTATTTAAATATGCCAGAAGTGATTGTAATATCTCTTGATGTCCCCTATCCCCTACATCCCCATTTCTGTAAAATTTGCAGAACTGCGCCATATCTATTGCAAAACAATTTATCATAGACAGGCCTTAACAGCTTCTTGTCAGAAGCAGAAAAAAAAACCACACCACACCCATACTGAGACTGGATCACTTCCCCACCACCACAAGTCTTACAACATCCCAAATGACCCTTAACAGATCATCGTTTTCATCCAATTTGTTAAAATTTGTTGCTGTTATTCTTCCTAGCAATTTAATAAACAACCAACAACACTTATTGAAAATATATTTGTTTCCTATCTATATTAAAAGAAAACAATGTGTCTAGGAGCCAATATCTAAACTACTCAGATGAGAATATTCCTTCACAAAACAGCGTAGTGAGTACTCTCTCTTCTTTTCCCCTTTTTTCTACCAAGAAGCTCCAAAGATGCCACTGACAACATGAAGCAATTAATTTCCATCAGGACTGAGAGGACATAGATGAGTGCTTATGTTGTCTGCCTGAGATGCTCTGTCCCCCTCACCTACTACAGGCAATGGCAGCCACCATGGCTGGCAAGAAACAAAAGGAGAACAGAAGAAACAGAGTTTACCGTTCTGTCATGGGGTTCTTCTCCCCAACACACCATTGACTTGAGATAGTGTTTGAGAACTCTGAATGTAACACATTGCTGCTGCTGTTGTTACTCTCGTTCTTCCGTTTCTGGGCTATAACAAGCAAATAGTAAAGGGGGAAGATACCTTGCCTGACTCATCCAGCCAGAGATTGAGTTAATTTCCTTTCTGTGTTTCCTTACAAAGGAAATAAATATTCCACAGCGGGGGTGGAAAGTACAATTTCTATATCTCAATTTAGCCATCAAAAAAGAAAAATAAGGCTGTAATACTAGAATTTAATAGCTCACGAAACATAAGAGAGAAAAAAAAAAACAAACAGAAAAGCTTATGAAAGCTCTTCAGCTAATTCAATGACACCAGTTTTTACTGTGCATAATTTAGTTCCTTCCAGCAAAGCTCATTTTCATATATGAGATATTTTAGATACCATTCTGTATGTGCTAGATGTGCACAGATATGTTGCATTCCATTTTAAGACTTTCTAATTGAAAAAAAAAAAGGGGGGCTAAAAATCCTATAACTAAACAAAATTGGTAACACACGAAATACTGAAAAGCTAAAAGATTTGTAGGCAGAAGTCTAAGATTAGATGAGAGCATCTGTATCTTCAAGCACACGAATAGAAAGTGTGGTAAGATTGTGGATTTTGTTGAGAAATAGTGTTTTCAACATTTCTGTCCCTAAAGAAAAATGCAGCCCTTGAGCTGATTCTACAGTATCAGCAGCATCAGGATGTAATACCATCTAAAAGACATCAAGTCATTTAAAAGAGTAGGGAGACACAGCACATGAACTAAGAAGTTTCTCAAAGACTAAACTACACCCCTGCTGCAGAAATCTCCAGAGGAAGGTGGCTTTTCTAAATTAATAATTTCGTATGGAGGCCTCAGCAAGTCATTTGCAAAGTGCAGTGCTCTGTCCAACTGAAAACAACACAGAGATAAGCAAAATAACAGAGTTCACAGAATGCGTCATGGCACGAGATTTGAAGCTCAGTTCTGGATGCAGTCTAATCATGTTAATTCAGCTTTGTAACTCACAGCTAACAAGTCATAACTAATCATAGCTTGTTAACTCAGGTGCAGGATCAGGGAATGCAGGTGGACTGCACATGGACCTAGACTGGCTTGTATTCGCATACCTCCAGCAGATCTGCACCTGCTGCATGAAGGCTCCGACAGAACAACCGCAGCTGCGACTGCACTTGCCAGGGTGTATTATTTCCATGTGCTCCTTAGAATAAAAGATTTCTTGTTACATAAAAGCAGAGAGTCTGACACAACGAGGTTCTTTGAAACACTAATTTAATGCAGACAAAATACTATCATTTCCCTGAACACCATATCTAAGCTTACCAATATCGTCTTCTTCACTTCTTCAATTTGTTTCACAGGTCTGAATACTTAAATCTGACTCTGTAAAGAAGTTGCTAAGTAAAACTAGCTATATAAGATGCCTAGTCAAAAAGAGGAACAGAACAGAAAAACACACTTTCTTTGAATGTGGAGAAAGAGGTTATAGAATCACAGAATGGTTTGGGTTGGAATAGACCTTTAAAGATTATTTAGTCCGAATGCCCCTGCCACAGACAGGAACACATTCCACTAGATCAGGTTGCTTAAAGCCTCATCCAACCTGGCCCTGAACACTTCCAGGGATGGGGCATCTACAACCTCTCCAGGCAACCTGTTCCAGTGTCTCACTACCCTCATCGTAAAGAATTTCTTCTT
The DNA here is from genome assembly GCF_009769465.1 of Tauraco erythrolophus. NCBI lineage: Eukaryota > Metazoa > Chordata > Aves > Musophagiformes > Musophagidae > Tauraco > Tauraco erythrolophus. Next base: position 46,066,303 of record NC_141469.1, read on the forward strand.
TATGTCCAATCTAAATCTCCCCTTGTCCTTGTAACTATAGGCCCCGATAAAAAGTGTTGCTCCATATTTCTTATAAGCTCCTTTTATATATTGAAAGGATGCAATAAAGTCTCTTCTCCAGGCTGAACGAATCCCAATTCTCTCAGCCTTTCTTCATAGGAGAGGTGTTCCAGCCCTCTGATCATTTTTGTGGCCCTTCTCTGGACCCACTCTAATAGGTCCATATCTTTCTTGTGCTGGGGGCCCAAGACCTGGATGCAGTACGCCAAGTAGGATCCTCACAAGAGCAGAGTAAAGGGAGAGAATCACCTCCCTTGACCTGCTGGCCACGCTTCTAATTATGCAGGATACAATTGGCTTTCTGGGCTGCAAACGCACATTGCTGACTCATGTCTGACTTCTCATCTACCAGTACCCCCAAGTCCTTCTCCTCAGGCCTGCTCTCAACCCATTCATCACCCAGTCTACACTGATACTGGGAATTGCCCCGACCCACGCACAGAACCTTGCACTTGGTCTTGTTGAACTTCATGAGTTGTTCTCATGGGTCCACTTCTCCAGCTTGTCAATGTCCCTCTGGATGGCATCACTTTGCCCTAGCATACCGACTGCACCACTCACCTTGGTGTCAGGTCGTGTATTTGTGTTCTGCAAAATACATAAACTACACTAAACATTGCTTTTGTACCTGTGTGGTTCCAAATTGTCTTCAGCATATATAGAGCATATGAAAAAAGCGTATAAAAAAAGCCAGCTATTTTATAACTTACAGATATAGATGTAATTAAGGGGACTGAGGACTAAGCCTAGTCATCAGGCCTCAGCAGCAGTTATGCATGCATTGTCAACCTTAATTTAATGTCCTAGGGGAATAAGAGAAGGCTGATTGCTCTCCTGTATGAGCAGCCCAGGTAGCTCATTAACAGAGCTGCACTGCCTGTTTTGTCACTCCACTCACAGTGCCTTAGGGAATAGTGACAAGAATAAAACTAAAGAAAAACAAACAATTCAGAGAACCTGCCAAAAAGCATTACCATGACTTGTGCAAAGCTGTATCCCGTCACTATCAACTCTCAGAGCTCACATCTGACATAAAAAAGATCAGTAAGTTGGCATGTATCTCAGCCTGGTGAGTGGTCAAGGGCATCAAAATCTTTCTGGTGCCTCACAATGCAGGTGACCCCAAAAGGAGAAAAAGAGAAATTGGATAACTAGTGGTAAAGGAATAACTCTCAAAACATAAAACAAAAATAGATTTAAAACTGTAGGGGAAATTGAGGAGATATCTCTCAAATCTTAATTCTTATGTTTCCCACACTACTACATTTACTATAGCTGAACTGTGGGAAAAATCCATGAGACCACACTGCTAGCAGCTGCTGTTAAACTGCTGCACCAAGTCTATAATCATAATCCATCACGTAATACAAGGTAATTTATTGTACACTCAGTGCTTAGTCTTGTTACATTTTCTTCTAGAAATAGCTTTGGCTCATTTGGGCAGCATATTCTGCTTTTGATTAAATTAACTGCTTGGGACCTGATTGATGTGAGAGTTTGAAAAGACAGAAATTGCCAACCTGGGTTGCTCATCAAAAGCTGGCATTTAGAAAAAAATCATTCATTGTGTGAGAAGCTTTTTGCTCTCTGAAGAGCTGTGGTACATAACACTGCAACTAGCCAAAGACAGAGGAATTTTAATTACACTGAACTCAGCTCTAAGGTATCTGTCTCTCGTATTTTTGTCCAGGAAAGACAGAAAGAGTACATACTGTAAACAACGTCAAAACTCATAATAAAACTTCTGTGGAACTTTGACGGCCACATTTTGTAAATTACAGCTGCTCAGAAGCAGGCCACCCACCCCTTGACATTAATTATTTCATTTTATTGTTCACTGATACACTTGGAGGATGATCAGACCTTCTAATCAATTTGGGATTAATTTCTTCCTTGTCCCATGAACTGCTTTTGTGGAAATATTAATGACTGACAGTGGTGGAGGCCTTCTGCTCTCTTATTAAAAACCCAGGTTATAGAGTAGCAGCTGAGGTAGACCAGAACAGGTCATGTAATTTCATAATAATTATAGATTATAATTACAGCACTATTATTGTACTGTTCTATAAATTTCCACATAGCTAAACGTGATGTCAAATTACACTACAATCTCTGTAGGTACGCTCATGGAATTAACTTTACCCATTCAAGTACTTTAACATGAGCAGTTCAAGAACTTAAATACATGCAAGGCTTTGCTGGACTGAGACCCAAGAGCCTCATCCTACACCTACTATATGAGCTTGGAAAAGAATCTTTATCTGGAGCTTAGGGAATAGCAATAGGTCTGTTAATAATAAACAGATTGTCCTTTTAAAAAGTGTAAATACAACGATCATGAACTGAAAGAAAAAACAATGAGAGAAATGAACTTCTAAATGGGCTGTGCCAAAGGTTACTTCATCATTTTGCTTCCGTGTGTTTTGATCTGAGGGCGTTTGTTACATATACATAATCTAAGTTAAAATAAGACAATGTTGCAAGTATCTACTGCAACTGAATTGAGGTAGGAATTTATTCAAATTTCACCACAATTTACAGAAAAATATAGCATATTAATGAAGTAATCTGAGTTATGGGGTTGATTACTGGATTTTAGTTTGTATCTCTTCTACAAAAAGTCATAAACTTGCTCAGTATCCCCTGTACATTACTCTGATCTCAGTTAACTGTGTTAATTCCTTTTAGTGAAAGTTGCTAAATTCATCAGTTAGGATCTGGACTTACAAAGGTTTAAATTTATTTTTTCCACTAAGGTGGAAAAAACCCACTGTTTTCCACTGAAAAAAGGGTTATCTACATTTACAGAAAGAACTGGTTGAAACAGGTCCTTATATGTCAGGAAGGTAACATATGCTGTCCTATGCGAGGAATCTCTTAGCAAGGAGCAATTGCAAATTACTGAAAAATACGTACAAAGGAAGCTCAATGTCATGTTGCTATCTTTACAATAGCTGCAAATATTGCCAATGGAAGCTGGTACAGCTCAGCCTACCTCAAAGACAGCATTTGCTTTAGCACCTATTAACAAAAGAGCTAGAAAACTAACAAAAAAGGAACCACTGCCTGGCTTACTGTCACGTATGTCAATGACTTTTACGTAAACCAACAGCTGTGAGAAAAAGAATCCTATATCCAATTCATCATGAGGAAGAAATGCAAGGGAACAGAATACATTTTAAAAGACTCTTTCAACCAGCATCATGTTTTAATTAAAGAAAATGAGACAGACCATAGCAACGTACAGCACTTGTTACATACCACATAGCTCAGAGGAATTACTGAATGTGCAAATCAATACCTGTCTGCCTTCACAGAGCAATACAGGTGGTTTGACAGGGAGTTAAAGTGCTTTCTGTAATGAGCAGAGTAGAGCCATTGATACTTTACTTTGAGAGTTAAAGCTACCTCAGGAGTTTGGACCAGAAAATTCTTGGCAGCAGTGAAGCAAAAAAAAAAAAAAATAAGTTTTTCATCTCTCCGTTAAGTAAGGATGAAGTGTAAAATTTTCGTATCAGCCATACAACCTCTCAACTTCCCTGACAACATCTGGAAGCAGAACTAACCCCATGCTGAAAACATGCTTTCATTTTCTATACTCATCTCTGGAAACCTGATGCAATCAAGATGCATTGGATTACTGAGCAAAATCTGTTTCTCATGCTATGACCTCCGTGCATTTCTGCTGAGCCACCACCTACATGCCCTGCACACTCACAACAGATCCAACCTTGTTCCAGATCAGCTGGATTCATTATCCAGTCACACTACTCGTGTTTAGCGCTCTGTTGTGGTTGTATCAATCAGACAAACGTGCCATGCTAAGTCACATTAAAAGGCACAGATCGGAGGCAAAATCTCCCTGGAAAAGTATGAAAACCTCTTACTGAATAGGCTTCTACTGTTGGCTATCCAAGCCCTGAACTCAGAACTTATGCACGAGTCCCTGAGAACTCAGACTATATTTCTGAATTAATCTGCCCCGTGTGTTTTAAATTACTGTGTTAAATAGGATATAGTCTTTTAAATCACATTGTTTAGAGAAAGCAAGCAAACTAGCAAATCACAGTCCTACAAATAGAAAATAATTTCTTTTTCCACAACTGGTAACCGTAGGAACAGGGAGAACCGGATGATATAGATAAGTGAATGATGTAATGGAGAGGGTTGGTTTTATTTCTTAAATCCTTGCATATAACGTAAATTAGAATTTCAGCAAATGCTAATCCATGACACTTGGATTCGTAATTTGTTTCCTCCCAAGTCTCTTATTATAGCCTCCTCTCATTTTTCTTTTCTTTTTTTTTTTTTTTAAGTAAACAGGGAGGTCTAGCACAAATCCAAGCAATCTACAGATGAATTATTTCAATAAAATACACGACTGGGACTGTCTAGGACTGAGATCAGAAAAAACAAACTATGTTCCCAGCAGCCATAATGACTATTCAGTTGTCTGTTGAATATTGTCAAGTTCTACCATCCTTAAACCTCAGTGACAGCTGAATGATGCAGGACATGTCCACGGGGTGACTTGCAGAAAGGCTTGTATCCTTTCTGTCCAGTCCTTGAGCCCATGCGATACAAGTCAGCTCTAACCCAGAAGCTGCGTAACCATGCCAACACAGCACTAAGGTGAAGATAGCATGCCCTACTTCTTAATAAGGTGCATTATTTTTACCTCTGGCTTTCCCTCATGTTAATATAGTGTTTGGCTTCCTGGTTTGTCTTTTTTCATTCTGCAGCAGAGGAGGACACATAACTGCTGCTCTCAAATTGACGTACACTAAGACACTTCTTGTTCTTCAGTAGTATCTTCCAGTCAGTAACTAGCCTGGATCCACAGCCTGTGAACAGCATTTGTTGTTTATGATATCTACCGATTTCATTTTCAGCAGCTCCAGGAACAAGCCTTAATAACATTTTGAACATTTCCCTGGTACAAAAGAATCAACCGTAGGCATGTTTTCTTGACAAGACAACCAGATATCCATGTAAAGACAGAAAAAGAACGTATGCTTTCATAATCTTACCAAGCTACTTTTAATTAGAAAATTTGCAATAGCAATATTTTAATATAGCAAAACTCATTTAAATGCACAATTTCATTTAATTTTCTAAATTTAAGTTTGTCAAAGTATAGGTGGTTTTATATGGATAGAAGTTAGTTGATCCTTATAGAATAAATTTTGGAAAAGCTCTTTCATTTCATTTTCATATATTGATGCTCAAAGATTAAGAAAATCATGTGCAAAAGGCATTCCAAATTATGAATTACATGTTTAAAAGAGAAATTTTTGTTTATTAGCTACTTGTGTATTACAATAGTAAGAAAATATCTTTTGAAAAGAGTGAAGTTTAATTTGACACATCTAGAAAAGCTATTTAATGTAAAAAATATTTTTAAAATAGTTCTTACTCGTATATTCTTAATGCTAATATAAAAAATTGCTCTTTCCGTTATCTAGAAATGTCATATATCACATTATTAAAAAAGATAAAGTGAATATTTAATGTATTAATATTGGAATGATAATATTTAATTTTGCTGCAGACTAATTTCTCTTTTTTGATTAGACCATATTCAAGAGGAGACACAAAATTAAAGCAACATTCTAGAGTTCAAAAGTAACCCCTCAAATAATTGTCAGCATAAACCTTATTTGTGGGGGTACATTCCTATGGGTTCTCCTTTAAGCCTAGCACATGCCACAGCCAGTATAAACTTAAAACAAAAACAACATAAATTTAAAGACAGACCTCTTTTTCCTCCTAAGAAGGAAGAGTAAGCAAGAGATTTCTAAAATGTTTCTGGATAACTAGTGCTAAAGGCAGAACAGAATTTGGTTAGGATCGAACACAGCACTTGCTGTCAATATTCACACAGCGATGCTTCAGGCTCTGCGTGCTGTTAAGGTAGAAAGACGCTGTTTGCCAAAGTTATTGGCAACTGTAATTTCAAAATGAGTCCATTTAAAAGTCAGACCACAGAATCATCAGTGAATGGCTGAGGTTGGAAGAGACCACTGAAGGTCGTCTGGTCCAAACCTCCTACTCAAGCAGGGTCACCTACAGCCTCTCTGGGCAACCTGTGCCAGTGGTCGCTCACCCTCACAGTAAACAATGGACCACTGTCTGCACAAACAATACTTCCTCACCCCACCACTTACAGCTGTGGTTGACAGGTGAAAAAAAAGAACACCCTTGTAAAATGTAATATTTACTTGAAATATTTCACATTACCACAAGTGCTTGTTCATCCAGTTTAACCATGTTACCACCATGGAGAACATACAGTCCCTCTGGGAGTCATCTGCAGGCATGCATTTGATGCTGTCATTGAGCTGTGCCATTCTGTTGCATGCTTCTGTTTCGCCACTCCATTTCTCTTGGTCCTGATTTTGTATTCTTTAGATTTTCCTTGCGAGTTTGCTTGGATATATTGAGGTTTTCAGGATACCAGTACTGATCTTTAACACGAAGGTAGGATTCATCTTGCAAAATTCAGTCTTATAAAACATTAGTACCTGAATAGTTCCTCTAACGGTTCATCAGTTGGTAGCTGAACAGGTTCGGTCCTTGTTATTTTCTCTATTATCATCTGTTTGTTATGTTTCTGTATCTGTATGTTTACCACTTCCCTGGTTACTTTTTCTTTTATACTCTATAGTCCTTAACCAGATAACTTACTGAAGCAGACATTCTCACCTTCCAAATATCATTACAGATTTCAACAGAAACACACCTAGCTTTAAGAACAATTTCCCATCTGTACTGACCCAAGAGACACGAGAATTGCAGAAAAAAAAAACACCACACACCAAAAAGCACAAAAAGAATAAAAAAGTAACCAAATCCACAGAGTATAACATTTTAAAACTAGTAAACAGAATGAAGAGTGAGATATCTGAAACCTGAGGTAACTTATAATGTTATTTCAGTCAGAATACTCTTTATAACACTGTTTTATTGCTGAATTGTAACTAAATTATGTTTACTTTGATGGATCTGGGGAAAACATGTCAGATATCTCTAAAACCAGGGAACAAATTTGTCAGCATAAATTCTATTCAGCACTAGAATAATGTAATGAGCAACAAAAAAACGACACACTCATTTTTGCAGAAGTAAGAAATAGATAGTAGCTCAGCATTTACCGTGCAAGAGCTGGAAAGGAATTTGGGTTACTAGGGAATGTTGTTGCTAATAAATGCAAATCAACCTCTCATTTTCCCAAAATAGATAAATGAAATTTGTCTAAATTTTATACATGGCTCTTTTGGATGAGATCTCAGGAGCATTTTATCCATTATCTATTTATGATAAAATTATAATGTTGTTTCCATGAAATATACTCATTTCTAACACACGGTTGCTCTCATTAACACCTGATTGCGAAACATTTATCTTACCAAATTGTAAGAGACATAATATTCTGCCATCTTTTATATGATCAAAAAACACCTGTTAAACACACCAAGCGTTCATCTCTGTCTACAGGAAAACAGTACTACTTTTCCATGAATACTTTGTTAATCACATGAATTAATTTAGGATTTGATTTACAGCCTCTGAAGTGAACTGCCACCATGTTAATGTACCAGCTCACATGTTAACGTACCACTTCATATCTGTCTGAATCAATAAACTGCCATTTACTATGGGTTTTTTTGCCATTTTTGTCGATTTTACAGTAGGTGGGACTGATGACTAAAATTTTCCCCAATCATGGGTGATTTAAGCATAAGTTCTTTCTAAAGATCAAAACAAAAAGATTTACTGGTCAGCTTGAAAGAAAAAGTTACGAAAAATATCACACTGATCCTAAGATATTAAAAAACTAGTATATGTTTAAAAATGTGTGGAGTTTCAGGTACATGGACTTCCTCAGCTACTTGGAGCTTTAATAGGGGAAAAGTCTCTTCTTTTCACTGTCTACCAAATCACTTTTAAAGACTATGACACGTATTAAAAATAATTTAATTTTTTTTTGGTAAAATCTTCAAAGGGAAAGAAAAGCTTAAAAGAACCTGAAGAACATCCAATCTACTGTTACTCTACCTTAGCTGAACGATTTTGAAAGTTAGTTTACATTCCAATAATTTTCACTTGGTACCAGAAAAACACTAGGTTTACAAGAGCATGCTCTTAGTACTCCCCTCTTCTATTGATTTATAACTTTCCTTCAGCAGACAGTAACGTGCCAGATTTGATCATTTCCAGGAGCCTACTATGGCCAGCAGTCCATAATACGCAAATTGAGAAAGAAAGATAACTAAATCCACAAACCAGCTCCACCTAGTAAAAGTCTTCCAGATGTTTGCGTAATTTGTAGAAAATTATTCCAAATGCTCCTCCAAATTTAAGTCAATTAATCATTTCTGTACTAGGAGAGGAACGATTGTGACAGCCAAGAGGCCTTATGCCAAAGAAAAGCTCGGATTCAAACAGAGAAAATCACAACTCTTTAAAAGGTAATTACCAGCTACTGTGCAGTGCTAAAGTGCTTCCCTTCTATTAATATCCAGAAAAGCTTCACTTTCCCAGAAGTTTCACACAATTGCATCTTCTATATGCTCAGTATTGATTTCAGCTGCTCTGAAATCAAACACTCCTAACAATAACAGTTTCAATACATCATAAGGATGAAACAGATCAGAAGAGAACAACACGATAGTACAAAGATGAGAAAAATACATTAGTGCCAGGTATGGATATCCCTATCTTTTTTCCCCATAATATTCTCTGAAAGACCAATCCTTAAAAGTTCTTAAAATAGTAAACCTCCTTCATAAACTGAGAGGAGAGAGAAGCTGTTCCCAGCAAAGAAGAATATATAGGTGAAAGTGCAGGTTTTAGTGGTTATTGCTCACTGGATTTATGTAATTGGAATTGTTTGGGATTTTTTTTCTTTTCATGCTGCCTAAAATATTTGAAAATAAGTTTGTCTTTTGTACTTTGAAAATACAACAGCCAAATTATATTCCTGTATGTGGTTGTGGTTATTTCTAATCTCATGTACAAATCACTAGCCTTTTCTTTCCAGGTTTGGAGTTTTTTTAATAAATATTTTCTATTCCAAGTAGAAGACTTCTAAAAGTCCTGATTTTTTTCTCTCAGTGTTTATTTCCTGACCTGTTCGTCTTACTGATCTTCAATGAAGTTCAAAAATAACAAATAGTAAGCCTGTAGCAGAAAAAAAAATATCTAGCAGCTAAATAATATTTCACGGTGAAAGAGTAACTTTTAAAAGAGCAAGCACAGGTTTGAGGAGGTACTGAGATGGAGCTACATTTATAATTTCCTCCATCAACCCAAAAATACCAAAAGATCTGTCTTCAGATCTGCTGCTGCTGCCCTTACTACAAGTTGGTACTGGGTTTCTCCGTCCAAGCTGCTCCGACAGTGTGATTATTTAACTCACAGGAAAGGATCGATCCTCTTGTTTCAGAAGTTTCATTTGATGCAGCGTGAAATAATCAGGGCAAGACAATCAAAGAGATTACTGAAAAAGGTACCACAGCAGTCAAACTAAGAAAAAAAATCAGCCATTTTTTCCCCATAGTAATTATTTTGTATTTTTTACCTTTTAATATCAATACCTCTTTGCATGTCAAACAAAAATCAAAACCAGTTCTCTTGATTCTACTTCTGTAGTTTTCTCCAAGTTTAAAGAAGAAAAACATTGCTCCTGCACTCATTCTTAAAAACTGAAGTTAACTGCTGTCCCTAGTTTGCGATCAATGCAAGCTCATACCTACCATCACCTAGTCTAGATTGCAAGGTTACAGACTAATCAGGCTTATAGGCACCCAGACTTATCTGATAGTCTTGATTACAAAATATAATTTTACTATTGAATTACAATATTTCTCTTCTCCCAGAGGAACTTCTAATTGCTAGTTATTTTTACTAGCCTTTTTGTTTAAGGTAGTAAGATTTTTGTATTTTTGTTTTTCTTTGTTATGGTATTTGTATGGAGACTGAGTTAGTGTTTTTGTCTAGATCTTTGAGTTACTACCTGGCATTCTGAGTTACTTGAAAAACTAAGACACATTCGATTTTTACTAAAATGCGTTGCCTTTGTACACCACTGCTTCTTCTAAGTTTTTCTAGATTATGGCAACTAAAATCCCTACTTCTAAAACTAACCCAGGATAATATATCATAAAATCTCATGTTATCTATTGTGCGTTGGTGTGTAGCATTTAGAAGCTCCAAACAGAGATGACAGCTGTGCACAAAAGAACCTGTTTCATAGAATAGTTTGGGTTGAAAAGGACCTTGAGGATCACCTAGTTCCAATCCCTCTGCCATGGGCAGGAATATCTTGCCCTACATCAGGTTGCTCAAAGCCCCATCCAACCTGGCCTTGAACACCTCCAGGGATGGGGCATCCACAACTTCTCTGGGCAAACTGTTCCAGTGATTCACCACCCTAACTGTGTAAGATTTCTTCCTCAGATCTAATCTAAATATCCCCTCTTCCAGTTTAAAGCCATTACCCTTTGTCCTATCAGTACACACCCTTGCAAAAAGTCTCTCTCCAGTTTTCTTGTAGGCCGCTGTTAGGTACTGGAAGGCCGCTAGAAGGTCTTCTCGGACACTATTTTCCAAACAGTTTAAAATGTGTATTTCAAATTTAATCAAATTAATTTAAACTATTGGTGCAGACCACTGAGACTGTCACAAAAGCCAGAAATAAAATATATTTCAGCAGCAGAAGAACAGCAAACAAAAATGAAGAAGTAAGGGAGCCTGAAGGAGTATTTACTAGAAAGTTAAGAGACTGTTAAAGGGAGGATAAGAGCAAGAAATCAGATTAAATGAAACAGAGAAGGAAGAATGCACAACTCAGTGACAACTTCTTTAACTTTGGGAAGCATTCAAACTCAATACATCTGTTATAACATTGTTATATGAGAACACACAGATAGGTAAAACTGAAGGAATATCAGTTTTTCTGCATATCGTGATATTCAGTCACTGTCCTCTGCTTACCTGGACTGGGACACCTTTCAAAATGTTTTGGCTCTGTTCTTTCCACATCATATTTTAACAGAAACTGTGAAGGGGAAAGGAGGATAAGACTTCTTGAGAGGTGCGTAGACATCTACATCTTGTCCTGAAACGGACCAGGCTCCTAGTTCCCTAATACACACTACACTAAATTCAAACAGGGTTTTATCTATATGGATTTAAATGGTCTCATTTCATTTATATCTGTCACTTCATGCCTGCTTCTAAGTTTTTCAGGATCAGCATTTTGGCTGTTGAGGATAGAGTGCAGAGTTATTACAAAGACAAATTAACTATTCAGATGATCTGCACAGCTTATAGAGATTGTGGTATTGGGGATGCAAGAGTTGACACTCACCCACACATGACCATGCTCTGTTTTTAAGTACTGGGTTACCGCACAATCTGGGTAAGTGATCTTGTCCTTGGCTCACTCTGCATGGGATTCTGAGACATCCTGGTGTGACAAACTGTCATTTCAAACAAGTATGCTATGACTTGACTTTCATCTTCAAAGTTACTTCCAAGAAGCAAAGTATAACATCATGTCAGGAGGAGAGATTTGACACTATACAAGCAGCAGCAGTAGACATGGTAATACACCTCTCACAATAGCATGAATAATTGAAATTGCCCTATGACACATCATGTGCCACTTGACTTCAGGCAACCAGTTCCTTGATTATCAAATCATGATAATCAGTGCAAGTCCCATTCTTTTCTCTGGTGCAGTTTTACGTCCTTTCAGACTCTTTTACTGTTGCATAAAAAGATCTCAGCTATAAAGATGAAATATGCTTTTGAGACTTGGCCACTGCTGGCTTTGGCACCGCTATGTAACACGCACAACTCATTTGGAAGGAATGATCCATTAGGAAGTAAGGATAAATGCATGATATCTAAAAGAAAAACTCAGTGTAATCTTTTCCACAGAGTTATACACTCCCAGAAACTTCACAAGACTTTAAAGCATTACATCGATAACCCTTTCAAGGAGGCGGGGGGATGCTGGTGTTTTAAGTCTAATTTCATGTCTGCTGTAGTGAGACTATAAAACAATCAGAGAAAGTAGAATATTTCTTGCTTGTTTGTTTCTGGTTGCATCTATATTCTGGTTCCTACTACTTGTTTCCTGCATCGGCTTGAGAAAAGAATAAAAGAAATGTGCTATGAATCATATTACAGATAACCCTCAGGTATTCAAAGCCTTGATAAGGTTAGCATGGTATATGTTGGCTACTCTGTAAAAAAGGCAAATTCGCCATGACCTGTAAGTCATTTGAGGAAAAACAAAAAAAAAAAACAAAAAACAAAAAACACAAAGATAACTTACATTTCAAACAGTTTTCAGTCTATATCTGGGGATAACTGGCAGATATCTTTTTTGAGACATTGAAGAGTAATACTTACACATGGAACAGAGAAAACCTTGTACACGTACATCTGTGAAAGACGGAAAACCTTTAGAAAATACCACTAGCAGAATTAGTTTTGAGTGAGAAACAACAGAAGTTTCAAATTTATGACCCTAGATTTCCCATAGTTCATTAGTGATTTGATTATTCCCTTAAAATAGTATCTAGGCTTAGTATTATTTACTTCTTGAAAACTAAGGACACATTCTCAAAAATCTAGAACTTGTGCTTAAGTACCTGTCACCTATTTTTCTGGCTAGACACTAAAGAGTAAGCTACCTTGGTTGCCAAAATGGCTTACGAAACTGTTCAACTTGATGTAAGTCTACAACGTCTTACATTAAAATAACAATCTCAAGCGTTACGGTAAAATTATGAAATTTGTCATTTAGTCACGAATTATTCATACAAATAAAATACTAGATTTTTATTAGGCAGCATTTTTGTCTCCCTGTAGGCCAGACACTGCAACCAGCTTTGGGAGAAAACACATATAAGGCATGTTTGCAAAGATGGAGTAACTCATGTTCCAGATCCAAACAAAAAGCAGGTGTAAAACATTCTGCTTGTACAGGCTTACCTGAATGTATACACCTTCTTCTACCCTTTTCTCTTCCTCAGCCTCAAATGACCCTGAAATTCCTCCTTCTCTTACCCTCCACTACACATACACACATCAGCTTTCCTGTTATGAACAAAAAATCCAGGAAATTCTTCTGTCTCTGTGAACCTTCAATATTACCTTAATACAAACTACCAAGCCTAAGTTTCTGCATTGTGATAGAGCTACAATATGACAGATTAAAACCTAAACTTCCAAGATAACAGTTCTCTCTACAATGCATCTGCATTGATGTGATTTCAAGAGGAGGACTGTGCTGCGTTTATTTTGTACTTTCAAGAATAAACCAAATACTCTCAAAATCTGGTCTAATTATTCTTTACAATATCTCTCTAAGTTTAGGATGTAATATCGTTTTGTTGTGATTTCAGGGAACTCTTATCCCCATGTAGGTATCTAAATTCCCTGCTTCATTCATTCTACAGTCAACAGAACCTCAGTTTTCAGAACATTTTCTTTCTTTGTTTTCCCTAATGATTTGAACACAGTTCATTATCTACTCTAATGTTTCCTTGAAGAAGCCTTTCACTGCTTAAAAACAATACAAAAGGCCATATAAGGAGACAAAAAGTCTTTCCTTTACCAACATACCTTCTTTGATACTGATCAAAATAGATGCTAATAGACTATTAGAACAGCTCAAGAAGTCAATTTTAATTTTGGCAAAGGAATTGTCCCTATAGCAATAGTGTGTGTTTTCTGTCATTCTAATGAGCTCACATAACAATAAAAAGCTAATATTTGTCCGAGGAGAATTATTTTTTAACTTAATGATTTTTAGATCTTGACTTTTAAAAGGCATGGGTATCAGATGTATCTTCTCATATTATTTACATTAGCATAGGCAATTAATAGTGACTGTGCTTCATCCCCTGCCAAGAAGAATGTTATAATAGATTAGCAATTAGATAAGAAGAAATTTGGAATGGTCTAACATGCAAGGAATGTCTGAATGACAATTCAGAGAAACATTTTAGCTATTTCCTGGAAAAAGGATTCATAAAATTTAATTGTGTGATATGCTAAGCTGTATAATTCAGAAACACCTTAGGAACATCAAATATTGTAATTAAAAAAAAATAAAGGTAAATAAGCCTTTGAAATCCTCTTTTCATTCTCTGCAGGGTAGTCCTACAGGGTAGGGAACATCAAGAATGAGAACTTAAGGAACACATCCGATAATCCATGATGAAATAAGAGAATCCTTTCATCTGTACTCCGTACTTTATGATCAGCAGATGGAAAGCTATCAGGATGATACAATACAAAACATTTAAGACTGATCTTCAGTTTCCAAGATCTCAGCCTAACCCCACTGATGACACTACTCCAAAAAGATAGAGATTTTAGAAATCTCAGGTAATTTTGAGATACTGTTAGAAGCAATGCTAAACCTGACCCAAGTTGTTATTTATAAAGCAACACTGTTTTCTATAAAGAGTTAGGAAGTTATCAAAGTGACAAGTGTTCTTTGGTAATCGTATTTTTGTAGCCTTTGTCTGTAACTATAATAATTGAAATATCCTTTCCTCAGGGATAAATGAAGCAATGAGACATATATATTTTAATCATAGAAAACCAGTGACTTATCAGGGCACTGCAAGAATCTGATTTTCTGTCTTTCACAATATAGGTATTACCTAGTTATAATTCTTCCCTGAGGCTGTTGGAAATTTCCCTCTTCTACCAGATTAAGAATTCATTCAACAGAAGAGTCAAGAGAAAAGACTGTAAGCACATTCAAAGTTTTTGACACTTTTTTTCTTTGTGTTTTTTCGATCTGATGATAAAAACATTTCCTCTTATCTATTTTGCACCCACATAGACTCCCTGAGGACGTTCTTAAGGCTTTGCAGCAAGAAGACAGTAGTCTCTGCAGAATCTAAAAATCTACAGAAGTTTTAGCACACTCCAAAAACTTCAATTAGCACCCACTTTGACTAAACCCTTATGCAAAATATTGGTGAATTTTAAGTCAAAGAGGCAAACCCCTTTCTCTTCCTCAAACCAAGGCAAACACATTATACCTTAAGTTTAGATGGGATGAGAAAACAAGCAAAAACTAGGAACTGAACGAGCCTTTAAAACATGGGTTTTTCAGTTCCACCTAACTCTGGCTGTATGCATCCAAGTTTGAATTCATTAGGAGCATGTATCTGAGAAGGTCTTGTGATCTGTTTTTTACCATCAACTTCTGTAACTCCACACTTTAAATTCAATTTTTAATTTTTCCGTACTTGACTCTTCTTCTTAACTACCTTTACTAAAATGTTGTAGCTCTCCTTAACTGACTTTTATCTGTTTTTTTTTATTTTATCTGTATTTATTTATATATTTTATATTTCATCTGCAATGAGTATATTAAAAAAATATCTTTCTTCTAAGAGAGAGAAAAGAACATGGGAGCAACACATACATATATATAGACTATAAACTGCAATGTAAATTATAAACTGTTTGATTATGAACACAAGAAAGTTACAAGAAGACCTCAGCTCGGTGTGAGAGGAGTTAGCTGTCCACAGAATGAGAATGCACAATATTTCTGTCAATCCCAATAGGCAGTATTTCTTATCTCAAAAAAAAAGTTAATTTATCATGTTCATACACTGTCTGTATTCTGATCTGCAGGTAAGCAAGTAACACTCCAGAATCCAGCTAAGCTTTTAGATAGAAAAAGTTGCAATTTATCATTTACTCGTTACTTAAGCAGTACAGACAAATACAGAAGTATTCAAGCTGCAATGTTACAGTCTTTGACACCAGATTCGTGCACCGTCAGGCTATAGGAATGTTACACTATTTAGTATGTTTTTTTTCAAAACTAGGGAACATTCATTTTAGTTCAAGCCATAGTACCATTATGTAAAGTCTGTTAGTGAACTGATTTGGGCTGCTTTTGTGAAAATCAGCAATTTAAAAAATAGCTTCTTTTCATTTAAGGTTATAAACTAGATATATGAGGCAGCACTTCATCCACCACTGAAGTGCAGCCATCTGTTTTATAGTAAGCATTTATACAGAACAGTGTGAAAAATGAAGAAAAATATTATCACAAACTGCAAAGAAAAATACAGGCTTCTTGAAGAGAATACTGAGAAGGGCTTCCCTGAAGCAGTCGAGAACTGCACTTTCCACAGCCCAAAGGCAAATAGCTACAAACTTTGGACCCTAAAGATTTGGCACACAAATCCATATTGAGATAACTAGCTATATCACTGTATTTTTAAAGCTGTTGAGCATCATTTTTTTCAAGAGAAGATTGTATGTGTCAGTTCCTAAATATGGCCTGAAACCAGTTAACTTTGTTTCCCCCACTCTTTAAAGGAGTACACAAGCGTCTATGGTGTGATGTATGTCATCCTACCATTTAGTAGCCCACAAAATTTTGTTGCCTATAGTGAATGACACCTCCAGGTGATCTGTCATGGATCTTATTTGTGTCATATAAAATTATGTCAGTCATAGCAGGCATAAACAGACATTGTATGTTGTGAAAACAGAAGTACATAGAAATCCTGCTTTTTATGTAAGTCTATAAGAAAAGAGGGTTTAAAATGGTTTTTAATATAATTTTCCATCTAAAAGGATTTTTATTTTTTTCTTTAGCAATATTAAATAACTTCTGAGCAGCTTGTCTCAGAAACAGATGTTTAGTGTAAAGCTTGATTGAAAATTTTCATAAATATAACAAACATTTTTGAGTAACTAGAATATATTTTTAACAGCATATTAAAATTTATAGCCCCAAAGGAAGACAGTGGGAGTTTAATTATGGACTTGTTAATAAGGAATTTAGTCTCAGTACTTTATTTCTCTATAATTTACCCTTTCCATCTGTTGGATATTACTGTGACATATCAAAATGCCTTAGGACAGGACAACATCTCCCAGCTTTTAAAATAAGAATCAATCTATCCTCTCTCAGCAGCTGAAGGGAATAGTTAATCAAAGTAATAGTTTGGCTTCCCTCCACCCAGAAATACACAGGTCTTTCCAAAGAGGAAGTTATCCTCCCAAGAAGACTTGACAAACACCTGGGTGGTCATTGAGAGATTTTGCTGTTTTAGCCAACGGGAAGAAACAGACGCTCCAGCAAAAAGAATCAAGGATCATGTATGATGCGTACTATACTTGCTGTGTTTTCAATAATAGCATATGTATTGGGTTAACACACTGAGTAATAGTAATAGACTTGTCTGTGTCTCTAAATTAGGTTTCAAAGAAAATTTAGAACAACCCTTTAAAGAGATCACATTAAGCCTAAATGATTGGTTAAATGTAAATACCTTGATAGAAAGTCTCTACATTTTCCTGCAAGTACACTGTTTATCTTTTCTATATCGGTCTATTTCTTTTGGCATGAACACTTGAGTTCATAGATGTAAGTGTACTGTACATATGTCAAACCGATTCTTTCAGTGTCTCATCTGATACTAAACATTTTTAGATAGTAACCTTATGTGAGGTCAGACAGATTTAAAAACATTAGTTTAGTGCTGAAAAATTATAGTCAAGTATAAATGTCTGCTCTAGATTCACCTAGGAAATGACTGCATGTTTGAGAAAGCTTATTTAAAAAGTTTACTTTCCTAATTTGTTTGTATAGTGAGAAATCCCAGATTTATTGAGAAGTGTTGAATGTTACAGATATTTTAAGTGACCTGAAGAAAATAAACTATATTTTTCTCTCTCTTAAAACAGAGCACTATCTAAGCAGTACAAAAATTTACGATGCATATATGCTTATAACTTCTAGATGTGTCTTTTCTGCTCCGGACTAGAGGAGTGTTCAGCTTTGATGACACTGACACTATTGGTTTTCCTTTACAGGATACAAATGAATGAATATCATCTGAAGCTTAATATTATGATTCCAGTCTGATTTCCAGAGTCCAAGATCAGAACTCAAGTCATATCTTCTGCTGTCTAGAATATAGTGATCAAGATGAAGCAAGTCATCTTGGTTTCACCTGTAGTTACTGGACAATCTGATTTTAACACCCTGACTTAATATTTATTTTAAACTTGTATTAAGATCAATTCATTCCATCTGAAACAAGAAATCTCCAGAGGGTAATCATTTCACATAAGTATTCCAATGACTATGAAGAAGCTTAAATAGCTTTCATCCAAGTTTTAGCTAAGATGAATCTACTCTCAGGATCCCATATGAGACCCATATGGACAAGTTTTCATCATATCAGTATCACAATTGATCCAATTTCAGCTTGTTCTAATCCCTAATATCCTAGTGGTGTCCCTTGTCTAACTGCATAATATTTTCTATTCTATGAGCAATTACAAAATACTGTATGTAATGAATATAAAATGTACTGTGAAATGTAAAATATAGTCAACCACCCCAGGAAACAAATCTGGGATTTTAATCTTAGAGATCCATTTCTTTTATTACAAAACTGTAATAAAAGTCACTGTATAGAAACTATTATTGTTCCAATAGTTTCAGAATAAAATCAAGCTCGTATGCAAGTCTGATCTAAGTTAGGCATAGCAAGACCTATATAGTATCATCTTGGTAAAGATGTGTTTGGAATAATTTCCTTTGTTTTCCTAAGCACTAAATACCTAGAACCTGGCTAAAAAGAAAGGTAGTATTAGCTATGTGAAATAACCACAAGGCACTTCCATCCCAATCAATAGTAACATGGAAAAACACAGCATTAAATTATACTCATCTAAACCTACAAAATTCTGCCAAAAGCAGAAAATTGCCTGTTCTTTCTTTTGTTTTTCAAGTGATTTGCAACTGTTGATTTGATCTATCAATTAAAAATCAGCTTTTTGTGCTAAGGAATACTGTCAAACAGGCATCAGATCTAAAACCACCTAATATCAACATCTTGCTACATTAAGGCCATCAATGCTGGAAGGGTGTGGTTGATTCTGCCATTCTTTGGCAAGCTTACTTTGGGCAATCTTCTATTATTGAAAGACCCTCTTATATAGCTCCTTGTACTTTGCTTCCTGGAGTTGTCTAAGATGAATAGAGCTTAGTTACTGCAGTGAGTCAAATGATACTCATTTGGATATGTTATAGTAGCTTTTGGCCAACATTAGATTTGTCTTACAGACAGTTATTATGCATTTGTTGTTTATTTAGATTTTTTTAAAAAAATATATTATCAAAAGTTCAGTGAACATAATAGAGTTGAAACTGTGAACTTTTAAAAAATATGAAAGTATGCTTTGAAAAGAATAGATGTTTTTAGAACTTTATGGTGTAAAGAAAATATACTCAGAATTATAACCTCTTCTCAACCCAAAAGCTCCATGAAATTTTGGGAAAGTTTTCTATGCCATTAAATCCTAGATTTAGAAATTTAAGCAAATTCCTGAACCAAAAATCTATTATCAAGTGTGATGAGGTACTAATCAACTTACCTTTATGCCCACTTGATGCTTAATTAACACCAAAGTAACAAAAACAAGTAACAGCTCAGGTACCCACAACTGCTGAAATATAAAGGTCTATATATATCTTTATGTATATAAGTGATCAGAATCCTCTATTTGTTACCGGAGGCCCTAAACTTCAACTAGAAATTAAAACATAGCTATAGAAAAAAATCACAAAATTCAAAAATAATGGTTGCATTTTATAAGATTAAAGTTAAGAAACTCATAAAATTCAGTGTTAGCATAAATTTATGAATGACGACAAAGCATAACCCTAAAGAGAATGTGTTGTGATGACGCAACATCAAGCAGTTCAAATTTACTTGAACATACAGAATGAAAATCTGTCAGTGAAGCATACTGACCTATGGTAAATGGAATGCCATCAACTGAGGTAACCACAGACCAAGAAAGGCCACCATTTTGAAGTCTTAAGTTGTCTTAACAGTGTTTTGCAGATATATCCACTCTCACGCTGGCTGCAAACCATGTTGTCATTGGCAACCACTTCCAGGATAGAAGTTGTGTAACGGCATGCTTGTGATATTTTGCTTGACTGAATAAGCTCACTGTCAAAAGTGTTGATTGGCTCAGCCAAAATATTATTGTAACACAGCTATGATATTCCTTACCAAAAGTAAAGGATGACTCGAGATGATCTACCCAAACATGGCCAGCTGTAAATTAAAAGCCTGTCTACAAAAGAAGGGTATAGATGTAGCTTCAGAAGCATAGGTTAACCCACTCTGGATGTATCTTTGTGCTGTTCGAGAAATTACTCTCCTGATTGTTCAAACTGATTCAAGGTATTGTAGCCCTGTCGTGGTTTTAGGCTGATCTAGCAACTAAAACTCACACAGTCTCTCCTTCTCCAGTAAAGTAGAGAGGAGAGGGAAAAAAAAACTAAAGGGACTGAGGGTTGAGACAAGAACAGAGGGAGCACCCACCAACCATGGTCCTGGGCAAACCAGACAGGGCTTTCTCAAAGCAAAAGAGTTTATTAATGATTACTTAGAAGGACAAAGGGAAACAGAAAAACCGATTACTTGAGAGGACAGAAAGAAACAAAACCAGATCTTAAAACCAACACCCCCTCCCCCCTTCCTTTTCCTCCCGGCTCTACCTCCTCCCCCCAGCAGCACAGGGGGCAGGGACTGGGGGAGTGCAGGTCAGTTCATTCTGTGCTGTTACTGCTGCTTCTTTCTTAAAGAAGGAGTCCTTACACCCTTTTCCCCTGCTCCAATGGATCCCCTACCCACGAGGAAAAATCCACAAACTTCTCCAGCGTGAGTCCAGCCCACTGGAAACAATCCTTCCCCACAGATTGCTCCGGTGTGGGCTTTACCACAGTCTCGGGTACTTAGGGAGCTGTAGCCACTCGCTCCGACGTGGGTCGTCACGCAGACTCCAGATGCCACTCTGCCTTGCCGTGCACCCCAACACGACCATCCTCAGGCTCAGGCATCTTCTCCCCACGGGCTGCGAGTGGTTCTCTGCTCCACTGAGGCCGTCCTGGTTGCAGGGGGGCCGCCTGCTATCTCACCATCAGCCGCAGGGGAAACTCGGCTCCGGCACACCTCCTCCCGCTCCATCCTCACTGACCTGCTGTCGATGCGGCTGTTTCTCTCAGATCTCAGTCCTCTCCAGGTGAACTCAGCCCAGTGGGCACCCTGGGAGTGGGGTACCCCCGAGTTCCCCAGCTGGCTCCGCCGCCGCCATTCTCCGTGGGCGGCGCCGGCCCGACGCAGGCAGCTGCCCGGCTGGGAGCCAGGGAGCGGGGGCAGTACCCTCCTCCCTTCTCTGCTCGCTCCTGGGCGAAGCACCTCTTCCGGTTCCTTCGTCCTGACTTAAATAGGGCGATTCGCAGAGGCGCCCTATTGGCTTAATCCCGAGGGGGATGGCAGTCTGATCTGGTGGCCAGAACTAAGCCTAACCCGGTTCCAAAACCGGGGAGGTCGCAGGGAGCAAAACCCCTCTCTTGCCACCAGAACCACCCCCCCCTCCACATCAAACCATGACAAGCCCCCACTAACAAAGCGGTGATGCTGCTATTTGACAACCTTATTAGCCAAGGAACAAAATGCTTTATTATGTAGTATAACTGGTGGATTTTAGCTCGTCTCTCCCATCGGTTCATGTCACGGTTTCTGGCATGCATATCAATCAATAGAAGCAATACCTGAAAGTA
Source organism: Tauraco erythrolophus (assembly GCF_009769465.1). Classification (NCBI taxonomy): domain Eukaryota; kingdom Metazoa; phylum Chordata; class Aves; order Musophagiformes; family Musophagidae; genus Tauraco; species Tauraco erythrolophus. The sequence goes on from NC_141469.1 coordinate 46,088,024, forward strand.
AGGGAACTACACAAGTTTAGACCTATAAACAATTAAAATTAAAGTTACAGTATTTAATTTCATGATGTTTTATTTAATCTAATTCAAACAGGCAAGAAGTGGAAATTGGAAACTTCATTTTCTCCTTGGGTTTTGAAGTCTTGAAAAGACTTGCAGCATCACAAAGAGTTCACAACCTCAGCTCGCTGTGAGGCACTGCTAGCTTTAGTGCTCTTGTTAGCCCTGTTAAAAATGGACCTACATTCTTCTGGATTAAGAGATGATGTCACTGCAACTGTGCCCTCACTTTGCAAGCTAGGCAATATTTGAGATTGGGAAGTGTGTTTCTGGCTATGCATTACATCACCAGACAAAACCTAATTCACCCTGGTAACTAGTACATATTCAGGATATAGAAAAAGGAGAACAACATTCAAGGAAACTAGGTTTTGGGTTGTTATGGTTTGGTTTGTGATTTTTTTAGTTGGCTTTTTTGTTGTTTTTCGGGGGGGGGGGGGGGGGGGGGGGGGCGTGTCGGGTTTGTGTTGGTTTTTTGTTGGTGTTTGTTTTTTGGGTTTGGTTTTTGTTTTTTGGTTTGTGTTTTTTTTTTTTTTTTTTTTACACAATTTTAATTTTGGAACAGTTTTTTGAAAGATAAACACATTTCAAACAGAACAGAATGAACCAAAGTTTTTGTCGGAGTTCGTCCAAAACCAGCCATCTATTTCACAGAATCACAGAATGTTAGGGATTGGAAGGGACCTCAAAGGATCATCTAGTCCAATCCCCCTGCCAGAGCAGGACCACCTAGATCAGAACACACAAGAACATGTCCAGGTGGGTTTTGAACATCTCCAGAGAAGGAGACTCCACAACCTCTCTGGGCAGCCTGTTCCAGTGTTCTGTTACCCTGACTAGGAAGAAGCTTTTCCTCATGTGTTGTGGTTTAGGCCACTCCGCTCCGGCAGCTAAACCCTACACAGTTGCTCACTCCCCCGCCCCCAGGGATGAGGGAGAGAATCAAAAAAGAGAGAAAAGAGACCCGTGGGTTGAGATAAGACAAATTTACTTCTACCGCTACCAATATATATATGTACGGATATGTACAAGGATAAATATATACAAACAAGTGATGTATGGTGTAATTGCTCACCACCCCTTGACCAAGGCCCGTCTCGTCCCGAAGCTGCAATCCCAAAACAGATAAAACCCGATACTGCAATCCCGGATGAACGGAAGGCCCCGAGACAGAGAAAACACTCAGAGCCTGAAAGTGAGAGTCCCCGAAGGGCAAAAGCCCTTCTTCCGGCTGTCCCTCATTTTTATATTGGGCATGATGCTGCATGATATGGAATACTAGTTGGCCAGTTTGGCCCTCAATCTTAAGTCCAAGTACAAATCATAAGGAGAGTCCTGGACCCCTTGTCCCGGCCATGCTCCCCCCCATCCTGTTGTGCTCCTGCACACTGGCAAGAACACGGCAAGCTGAAAAGTCCTTGAGACCTCAGTGCCAACTATAAACATCAGTGCACTATCAGCATTCTTCTCAGAGTGAGCCTCTGAGTAAAACCAAAACACGGAGCTCTTCCAGCTGCTAAAAAGAAGAGCTAACTCTGTCCCAGCTAAAACCAGGACATCATGTTTAAGCAGAACCTCCTATGTTCCAGCTTATATCCATTTCCCCTTGTCCTATCATTGGATGCCAGTGAGAAGAGCCTGGTTTCATCCTCATGACAGTCACCCTTTACATATTTATAAACATTAATGAGGTCCCATCCTCAGTCTCCTCTTCTCCAAGCTAAAGAGACCCAGCTCCCTCAGCCTTTCCTCATAAGGGAGATGCACCACTCCCTTAATATTTGTTTTTATGCAGTTACAAAACACAGCATTCTAGATTGAGATATAATTTGCAACAGAATAAATACAAGGACATAATTCTTTTCTCAAATTTCTTGTCACTAACTAAGGTAAAATAGTTCACGAAAGGAATAAATAATAGCAAAAACTGGAATAACTGGGGAATTTTATTCTGAATAGTAGAAGCTCACATTTCACTTTTCCCCCTTCATATTGCACTATGATTTAATAGCAGAAAAACTTACTAATTCAGTACTTTTCCATTGTATCCTATAATCATTTTGCTGATAGCTATAATCTTACATAAAGTGTAAGAACTGATATTAAAGTATTAACATCTTTCTATTAAAATGATTAGTTGGCAAGAAGACACACAACATCAAAAAATATACAGGCCATAAAGTGTCACCTTCACATAGGAGGAATTCCCTGCAGTGAAACTGGCAAAGCTCAGCCTGGTCATGAGTCATGCTAAAGATTCATTTAAATTATTGGAGGGCATCCAACCTATTTAAAAAGTCTGGCTACAGGGAGTAACATGTTGCATTTCTGTCTTAGTCCTGCTGCATTTAAGCATAATTAGATCATTTCTTCATTTCATTTATTTTTCTTTTTTTCCTCCCCCAAAGTACACTCAAGCAGTATTCCATTTACCTACCTATTCCTCTCCTTGACTCATTGTTTTGTCTCTTGCATCTATTTAACATGCATTCCCCTGAAGATGCTTCTGCTTGAAGGACTAATGACCTTAACCACTTTGTATCAGCTTAGTGAAATGGCCTCAGATTTAAGATACCAGTCTCTTTCAGCAACGTTCAGTATTTCCTGAGCATGTTTTGAAAGGAACAAGAAAAAAGAGAAAAAAAAACACAACCAACGTTCTCAAGGAAGCTGTTATCACAACTCAGCAGTACAATAATAATCTTTTGGACAAGATTGTCAGTAAAGAGATTATCTGCTGACTGCTACGTGATGCAAAAGTGATTGCTCTGGAGGAAAACAGAAACCATGCTAGGAACTACAATAACAAGACTACTGTAGCTCATTATCTTTATTCTACATCTTCTAAAAGATACATGTGTGGTTTAGCTTGACATTAGCTTGTTGCAGCTATTAATTTGTGTGTGTGTCGGTGCTAAAAGAACCAGTGTCTTGTTTACATGCCCATGATTTCTCACATCTAAAAAAGGGTGGAGCTTTCATGTTGAACAAAATAGGCTTATCTCAAAATTCCTATCCAATAGCCATAGTTTAACAAAGTTTTTCCCCATGCCTCAAATATTTCAGCCCAATCATTTCTTTTTTTTCCCCAAAATAGAGAGCTGTTGCCAAGATTGAAGACAAGAGGCATACTCTGCTCCCACAGGGAGGGCAAGACAGAGACATTCGAAGTGCAAAGCGGGAGAAAAATGACAGAGTGATACTATCATCTGATGTGATTGCCCAAAATGCACACAGGCTCTAAATTGCAAAACGCATATTAAAATTCCATCATATTTTACCTCTAGCAATTTTTCTGTCCTGCTTTTCAGTATTTCTGAAAAGATAAGAGACAAGCTCCATCTTACAGCAAGGAAAGCTAACAGGAATATTTCCCCAAAGTTACTGAAGTATCATTCTTAAGAAACAAATGACAATAACTAATTATGGTAGAACCCACCTCACCTAAGTTTAATCATCTGAAAGTTATGTGCCTGGAGTCTAGCATCCAGCCTAAGCAGTCAATAGAAATCTATAGATTCATCCCCACTGATTCTTCCCCTTGCCTCCAGGGGAAATACTTAACTCTAAACTAGCAACACTAGACACCCAGCTTGTAATCAGCTTAAACAAAGCTTTATCAACTTTTAAATATTTGGGACAGGAATGATCCCATTTCTAAAATCCAACTCTCCTGAAAGTGTTGATTGGTACCAATGTTGTGGGTGTAAGAAACAATATTTAGAATATTTCTTAAAATAATATAATTGAGCTAGGGAAGCATTTTTTAATAGTTTAAATGACTGATCATGGTTTATGTTCTGACTCGTTGTTCTTGGCTCTGGCCTATGCGTTGTGTTTACATGGCAGAGTTTTGTTATAATATAGCAATATCATAGAGTTTTCTGACTAGGTCACCGTCATGATGTGTCCAACTCTGAACACTCAGAAAAACATCACTGAAAAGTCTCTTGACATCAGACTAATAAGGGACTGACAATATTCTTATATAATTTATCAGTAGTCCCTTCTGTACTCAGTTGCACAGTCTTACCAGTTCATTTAATAGATATATAATACTTGTACGTGAATCATATCTCTATCAGCAAATTGAAATAATTTTATAGCTTCAGCAAGCTGGACAAGTAAGCCTCTTGGGGTGTTCTATTTATAATGGCCTATACTCTGAAGTGTAACATATCAGCACATTTTGAGAAGAGCACTCAAAAACGTCAACGCTTTTGTTATTTACTCGGTGCTACACATCTGAAAATCCTTTGCTTACGCATGTGTAAAGGCACACAAAGGCACTGTGTGAAAGTTGAGAAAATCTGTACTTATCTTCAGAAAAAATAGGTTTAGACTGTAGTCAAACAATGAGTCACCCTAAATAAGTCACAAAATTCTCATTTACTTGACTGCTCAATATTTAAGACTTATTCTAGTGCTAATAGAAGTAGTCGTAAATCCTAGTAATCCCTTGGGACCTATTAATCCAGGCTTTTCACCCACAGTCTTTTCTCTGCTGTTCATTAGATTGCCTACATGATCAGACACATACAACAGACAATGCAATATAAATGCATATCCTAAGAGAGAGAAAATTAAAACCAAGCATAACAGATGAAGAGAGCACAAGTAGCAGAATGGAAGAAGGTGTATTAAGACCAGAGAACCAAAGCCAAAATCCTATGTAAGTAGGCCACCCACACCATTAATAGGGATAAGTGAGTAATTTTAAGGAGCAGCATAAATGTTAGCATGTTTGTGTTACAAACTGGTAAATGCTCCAGTTACTGCTTCTCAAAATAGCAAGAAAGTGGCACATCTCTCCTCATGAGATCTCAGCATCACACTCAGAGCTCTGAAGTAAACTAGGTTACACAGGTTTATTGGAAAGTCTGCTTATTGCCATTGGGAAAAGAGTATTTAATGGACTTGGCTAATAAAGAGGCTGCAATACTGAAACAGGTCATGTGGATACACATAAAACAATACCTCTCAGTGTATTTCCACCTTCAGTATGGCTAAAAGGGTAAAAATTCTCAGAGTTCCCCCCATAGTAATTCCAGGGGTGGTAGAAGAAAAATTATAAGCAACGAAAATTCAAAACAGAAGTCTTTCAGAGATTTATTTTAAATGAGTACTATTCAATGTACATTAAAAATAGCTCCATCAGGCAACTTAAGGCATTGTGCTCTACTGTCTTTCTCAAGTAGAAATATTTTGAAATTTTGCTGCTATGGAACAGTCGAGTACATCTGTACTTTGAGCATTGAACAGCCACTGTAAAAATAAAGTGGTTAAGAATGCAATGACCTCTTTCATTAAGGACTCATTTGATGAACATCAATTGTTTGGATGTTCTAAGAAAAACTAAGACAAAATCAAACAACGGGTTTTTGTCTTCAATGTCCCTGGCTATACAGGTGCAATTTCGCCATCCCCAGTTTACGACAAACAAAATACAGTTCCAGCTGGCTTTTTCAGCACTTGCTTCGCATTCATAGATTTCATAGATTTCTAGGTTGGAAAAGACCCTAGAGATCATCGAGTCCAACCATAATCGCACCAGTCTATCTAATCGCATTCCTTTACTGCGATTAGATAGACTGATCCTCTCTTGACAAAGGAGGCCTACTCCTAATACCAGATGATCACATGAAGGTTAATTGGATCTCCAGAATCCCTTAAGTCCGCCTCTAATCAGTTGTAATTATTCTCTTCCTTTCCTAATGTAACACAGAACCCACCTTCTCTGTTTCCACTGAAATGGGGATGAAATATGTGGTTATTTAGAAGTTCTATAAGCTGCTCACATAAAACAGACAGAAATGCAAGGTGAATCTTCAGAGAGAAAACCTGAGCCCAGCTACTATGCTTACTCATTTAAGAGAGAAGAGAGTAAAATCTTGGTGTCACCTTGATTTTTGGTCCTTTCATTTCTATTATTTTTGTCTTCTGGCCTTCAGTAATCTTTCTTGTTAATTATTTTTTGAAAAGTTAGAGAACAAAATTCATCTGGAGTCAGTATATCCTAGGACATGTTCAGGGGAGACTCCTACCTTATTCAGATGTACTAAGTTTCCTGACATTAGTGTTCAACATCATAAAAATATTCAAGAAACAAATCATTCATTTCTACCTTCTCCTTTATACATTAATCTGATGAGGCTAACAAACTGTAAAGAATGAAAACTGGTGATTACTTCAGATTAATGTCACTGTTTGAAACTATTGCAAGCCAACCAAAACTATTCACTATCTAAATCAACTTTATAACTATTAAGATAATCAGTCTAGTAAGAGGTGGATCATCTTCAGTTTCTTTCAGATTGAATGTCAGAATATTTCGGCTATTAACTTGATTAAATCAGTGTCATCATCTTCCAGAGTGTGTTTACAGTAGAAATGGCTAGTTCCATACAATTCAAGTAACCCTAAAAATCCAGAATCTGGATTTATGAGCATAAAGCTCAGTTCTCTCATTCATTTTGCAGCACTGTTGCAATTCCGTTGACTTGAGCTGCACCTCTTTGATGTAACTGAGAGGAATCCCAAGCTCTGTGGAAATTTGTTCTAAAAATGGTCTTGAAATATTACACAGCAACTGAAAGTCAGTTCTTTTAGCAACTGTCAGATCTTCAGGAAGATATTACTGAGTGTTACGGTATGGATGGTTTGCCTGAACACTTTGATGAAAGACACTTCTGTATTCTTAAGACAGAACCTGAGCAGCCTTAGTTGCAACTTTAGGATGAAAAAAAATTATGTTTCACTAGATCTGCTTCCTGTTAATTTGTTAACGCCGAATCCTGGAGGAGATTATGTACCTGGAGCTCATTTGCACTTGGGCTTTGTACATACATATATTGTCTCTTCTGGAATAAAATACAAACACTACGTGTTCCACCCCAAAACTATTCATGAAGCAGCAAATAATCAGGCTAATTTTACTGACTTTCAGGCAGTCATGTTGGTATTTGTCATGTTATACAAACCCAACTCAAGAGTACACAGTTTGGGAGGGGCTATTTTAGTTGGTGGTTTGTTTTTTTCTTTTCTCCTATTCTCCTCTACAGACCATAGTAAAACATTAATCAAGGAGTCCAAGACTGTTTATGTTCCTACAGCTGGCAGTATAACAAAAGCCAAACTCAGATGCCTGCAGTCTCTAATTAAAAGAAGGAAAATGGTGTTTAACTAAAACTGTTTTAAAAGTAGTTCTGTTTTCTAGTTGAATGAAAATAAAGGTTAATGTGAAGCAAGCATACCTCCACGGTTGCACAAGGATAGTCTCATCTAACTATTTTAAAACTCTTCCTATACCTATTACACTGAAGCCTTGAGCTATAGGAAAAGATATTTGGAAAGTGAAGTCTGTCTTTCACAAAAATATTTTTTTAATGAACACCACGCTACATGTAAAGAGCCAAGACCTGAAAATAATGAAAACATCATAATTAAAATTACACAAGACCATTGAGAAGAAGCTCAAAACCAACAAACCTTGTACCGTCATGATGAAATGCTAGTTGACAGACAAGAGATGTACTTGGAAGAAAACATATCTTTCTTACTGTGAGGGAAGAAGTAATATGAGGTTTTCCCTTCCCTTCTCTCATTCAAAGAAGAATGAACTGAGTCGTCCTCCTCCTTTTTCCTTTTGTTTCCAGCTAGAGCAAGGGAAAAGAGTGAAACAGATCCTTGATAACTTTACAATTAGGGAAACACAAATATTAGAAAGCCACAAAAAGAATCCTCCCCTTTATGTTTCACTTTCTGCAAGAAGCCAAAGAGAAAAGAGGGTAGTAGCAGGAGATCATCATCTTCCATCATTGCTCACACAATTTATACACACCCCAAAACAACCACTACCTAGATATCCTTGAGCAGAGCTTTAGCTCATTCACCTCTGCTGTTTCCAAAAGTAAATGCCAACTCAGACATAATAGGTTGAACAAACAAATATTCTCCAAAATGTTGTGTATATATTGTGGATAGGAGAATACACCATACTGAATCAAATACAACTGTCTCGTTCAGTGGGGTCGAAAGCACAACTTACGTGCTTCTATACGAACGCACGCAGTATGGGCAATAAACAAGAGGAACTGGAAGCTCTTGTCATCCAGGGAAAGTATGACATAGTTGCCATCACTGAAACATGGTGGGATGACTCATATAACTGGAGTGCTACCATGGATGGCTACAAGCTCTTCAGGAGGGATAGGAAAGGTAGAAGGGGTGGTGGGGTTGCCCTGTATGTAAGGGAAGGTCTAAACTGTTTAGAGTTAAATGTTGGGGATGACTTGGTAGAATGTCTGTGGGTGAAAATCAAAGGGGGGCCTATGAAGGCGGATATTGTAGTGGGAATCTGCTACAGGCCACCCTATCAGGACAGTGAGACTGATGAGCTATTCTTTAAACAACTGGGGGAAGTCTCGCGCTCACTAGCCCTTGTCCTTATGGGTGACTTTAACCTACCTGATGTCTGTTGGAAGTATAACACGGCAGTCAGGAAACAGTCTAGGCGGTTCCTGCAGAGTGTGGAGGACAACTTCCTATCACAACTGGTCAGTGAACCGACTAGAGAAGGTGCTCCCCTAGACCTGCTGTTTGTGAACAGAGAAGGTCTTGTGGGAGATGTGAAGGTTGGAGGACGCCTGGGGCATAGTGACCACGAGATAATAGAATTCTCAATTCTAGGGGAAGTTAGGAGGGGGAACACTAAAACGGCCAAGCTGGACTTTGGGAGAGCTGACTTTGGGCTGTTTAGAAGTCTGGTTAACAAAGTCCAATGGGAGACAGCTCTCAAGGGTAAGGGGGCGCAGGAGGGATGGTTACTATTCAAAAAGGAAATTCTGGAGGCACAGGAGCGAGCTGTCCCTGTGTGCCGGAAGTCGAGCCGCCGGGGTAGAAAACCAGCTTGGATGACAAGGGAGATTTGGGAACATCTCAAAAGAAAAAGGGATGTCTATAAGTCTTGGAAGAATGGGCAGGCATCCAGGAATCAATACAGGGAGGAAGTTAGGACATGTAGGGAGATAATCAGGGGGGCAAAAGCCCAATTGGAACTTAGACTAGCCTGCTCCGTAAGGGACAACAAAAAGTCTTTCTATAAATATATTAATAACAAAAGGAGGGCTAAAGATCACCTCCAGCCTCTACTGGACTCAGGGGGTACGTTAGTCACTAGGGATGAGGACAAGGCTGAGGTCCTTAATGCCTTCTTTGCCTCAGTCTTTAATAATAAGGTCAGCAGTTCCCAGGTGAGCTGGCTTTCGGTGTCTGAGTGCAGCAAGGGAGAGCAAATTGAAGCTCCTGTGATCCAAGAGGAACGGGTCAAGGATCTGCTCCTTCGGCTGGATGCCCACAAGTCTATGGGGCCTGATGGTATCCACCCGAGAGTCCTGAGAGAGCTGGCGGATGTCATTGCCAAACCCCTGTCCATTATCTTTGGGCAGTCTTGGCTCACTGGGGAAGTTCTGCTGGACTGGAGGCTGGCGGATGTTACCCCCATTTACAAAAAAGGGCGGAAGGAGGATCCGGGGAACTACAGGCCTGTCAGTTTGACCTCGGTGATGGGCAAAGTCATGGAACAGGTTATCTTGAGTGCTATTAATGAGCACATACAGGTTAACCGGGTGATCAGGCCCAGTCAACATGGGTTTATGAAAGGCAGGTCTTGCCAATCAAACCTGATCACCTTCTACGACAGGGTGACCCGCCTGGTTGACGAGGGAAGGGCTGTGGATGTAGTTTTCCTAGACCTCATTAAAGCCTTTGATACAGTTTCTCATAGTGTTCTGGTTGAGAAACTGATAACTGCTGGCCTGGATAGACACACCCTCCTTTGGGTTAAAAACTGGCTGGATGGCCGAGCCCAAAGAGTGGTGGTAAATGGGGCTAAATCCGGCTGGAGGCCGGTCACCAGTGGGGTTCCCCAGGGCTCAGTGCTGGGTCCAGTTCTGTTTAACATCTTTATCAATGACCTGGATGAGGGGATTGAATGTACCCTCAGTAAATTTGCAGACGACACCAAGCTGGGAGGCTGTGTCGATCTGCTCGAGGGTAGGGAGGCCCTTCAGAGGGATTTGAACAGGCTGGATCGTTGGGCTGAGGCCAATGGCATGAGCTTTAATAAGGCCAAGTGCAGAGTCCTTCACTTGGGGTATAAAAACCCCAAGCATCGCTATAGGCTCGGGGAAGAGTGGCTGGAGAGCTGCCTGGCGGAAAAGGACCTGGGGGTCTTGGTTGACTACCGGCTTGATATGAGCCAGCAGTGTGCCCAGGTGGCCAAAAAGGCCAATGGGATACTGGCGTGTATCAAGAATAGTGTAACCAGCAGGAGCAGGGAAGTGATCCTGCCCCTGTACTCGGCACTGGTGAGGCCGCACCTGGAATACTGCGTCCAGTTTTGGGCCCCTCACTTTAAGAGAGATATTGAGCTCCTGGAGCGAGTCCAAAGAAGGGCGACTAAACTGGTCAAGGGGCTGGAAAATAAAACTTATGAGGAGCGGCTAAGGGAGTTGGGGCTGTTTAGCCTGGAGAAGAGGAGGCTGAGGGGAGACCTGATTACGGCCTATAAATACTTGAGAAAAGATGGTGGGGAGGTGGGGGAAGGGCTCTTTACATTAGTGATGGGTGATAGAATAAGAGGAAATGGGCATAAGCTTAGTCAGGGGAGATTCAGGTTGGATGTTAGGAAGTATTTCTTCTCTGAAAAGGTTGTCAGCCACTGGAATAGGCTGCCCAGGGAGGTGGTTGAGTCCCCATCCCTGGATGTGTTTAAGAATAGGGTGGATGATCTACTTAGGGATATGGTTTAATGGGGATTAGGGACGGTTGGACTCGAGGATCTCTAAGGTCTTTTCCAACCTAGAAATCTATGAAATCTATGAAATTTGGAAAGACAGTCTTTCCATCTTTTTCTGTACATAGAAAGATTCCCTGGAAATCCTGTGGGGAAAATAAAAAAAAAAAAAGAAACAAACAAACAAAAAAAACACACCTCCAAACCTCCAGAAGAGAATAAGGTTTAAAAAATCTTAGATAGCTAATCACTTCTGAGGCAGCAAGCAGGAAAGTCATCCGACACAGCCTTGAAGAAATAATAGGACTTGTAGTATTCCTGGTTTTCTACCTATTTCCCACTTCCAACTGAAAGTGACAGTTCAGTAACAGAAAACGTATAAGCCAAGGCTGCTGTAAGTTAGAGACAAGGAAAGATTATTGTCTACAATAGAGATCCTACAAGGTATCATTTTCAGCATCTGTGATGTACAGCCCTGCAACTGTAGGGAGGAACCACAAAATTCTCACTACTTTGGTAATTTTACAAGCATGCTCTGCTACTACAAACAGCTATATGATTATAGGTGATATATTAATGTAGTAGACCACAAGGGGAAAAACACATCACTTAATCATCACTGCCTCTTCCCATAACATCCACAAGGCAACTTCAGGCAACAGCTTCTTACTTAAGCAGGATCCGAAATACAGTATAAAATAGATTCTGACATGGAAATACATTAAGTGTAGAAAATGCATACTCTGCCAGTCATGGATGGATGCACAGACATACAGATGGGAAACTAATGAGTGTTTTTATTGGGCCTCTGTCATTTTTCAACTAGTAACTGATAAAATCAACATCAGAAAGGTTACAAATTATGATATCCCTGGGGCTTCAAGGGCATATGAAGAAAACTCTTTGTTCCTTGTTTGGTGTGTTTCTTTTCTGACATGTTTCACTTAAGAGCTGTCCAAAAATTTTTTAGGTAAGTTTATCATCTTCTGTATTTATTAACCTGAGAAAATTGCCTTGTATTTAGAAGTAGGAATTTCCTTGAAACCTGAAAGAAGCGATTCAGTATGCAAACGGCACAAGCTCAGATCTGAGAAGACACACACTTTGTTTTACATAAACTTCAGAAAAGTCATCGATAGCATGTGACCCAGTTCCCAAAATGCAAAAAAGTCATTTCAGCCAACATACTAAATAAGCTGCTGCACAGACACATATACCACTGAGAGAGATGCTGCACAAAAAACTGCTTTCAGGACCAAAAGGGCCTCCTACAGATATCTTCAGACTAAAGCAATTGTACATATGCAGTGAAAAGCAAGGCTTTCAAGTACAATATATACATAAAAAATAAATTTAAGTTAGAAGAAGCTAGAGGATTTATCTATTCATACTTCCTCTGTTTCTTTCTACTCATTTGACAAAATGTTCCAGATCGTGAAAAACCCTTATGATGACCAACTTAAAAAGTGAGTACTACTACAGGATCAGAAGCACTGAGCAGAAGGCAGTAATTCTTGAGATAGGTAAACTTAATTTGATTTGATACTAATTTCATCTGGGCTGCTGCCAATCTTGATAGCCCTGTCATTAGCTCAGCTCTCTTGGCACTAGCAATGACATTTGCAGAGCATGGCCAGTCTGTCACAATGCCTTGCCAGCTGTCTGTGCCTATTGCAGCTACCTAAGGCACATCTAGTAGTCACCCTCTCCTATTCTTTCATCAGACAGCATTTAGAGAAGGAAAGTGAGAAGAGAGCTTTACACCTTCCATCATCATTATCATATATTTTATTTTACTTCAGAATAAATCTGAGGGACACCCCTCAGTGATTTACGACAAGGTCTCCCTCTTTCAACAGTCTCTCTTACAGAAAGTTATCAGAAAAGAGATGTAGTTGACAACATTAGAGATGCTTACGCAGACCAGAAGAAGCCTCCCCAACCTCTCCTTCAGGTTCAGCTTTTGCTACTGTTAATGTAAAAGATGAGAAAAAAGTGGGTGTTTTTAAACAGTAAAGACAACAGGTGCATCGAAAACCTCCTCAGAGTGTAGAGAATATTTTGGCTGCTACTCAGAAGCTGCTACCATAATTTAAATCTCTTAGTGCCAGATAGGCTTCAGCATTTTAAAAGAAAGCCTGGCACAGTGGGGAGAAATACAAGGTGCTAGAATCCCAAAACTCAGATCCAAATTACAGAAGAAGAATATGTCCCCAATAAAATAAAAAGGAGTTTCAAAGGTTTCAATACAGCAGGGTTTTTACAACTCTAAAGCTTGCCCTGCTTGAAAATTTTTCCAATACCTAAGCCATTAGGATCCAATGGATCATAGAACAGAAGTAACTTCTAGGTATACATTCCTTGAGGTTCTGAATTATATTTCCCTGTCGAATTCTGAATATTTTTGGATCACATTTCTTATGATTTATACAAAGGTAAATCACAACATGATGTTTGTGAATTACACATAGATGCTGCCTCAAGCCTCTATATCTACAGAATAAAACATAAACCCTCACTTTCTTATTCTGAAGCACACAATTGCAAGTACCTAAAAAAAAAGAAAGAGGATATTAAATATTGGAGACAGAGTATTTTTACTTTTATTTAAAAAATACCAATAGAATTAGACACTATTATTTTTTTTTCCCTCCGTATTTCTCAGGTATTATTTTTATTCTCTCAAAGTCAGAAAGAGAAACTAAGGATCTTGGGGGTTTTTCCTGTTATGAAGTCTATGAGAAGTGGTTGTTGATAGGGTCAGAAGTTTTGTCTTGTGAGTTACTTCATCCAAACAGCGGTAAAGGGGAGCTCTGATTTGCAAATCGCAGCTTGATAGGGAAATGTATAGGCAGGAGAAATAAAGAAAAAGTCTTTTCCTTTTAATGTCTTCCTCTCTTCCTTTAATAAACAACTAGATTCAGATATTTAAGATTTTGTTTACAGGATAAAGTGTTTCTGGACAATCTGTATTAAAAGCATGTAAGGATGAGGTTCTCTTACAGATTTATGCAATACTCTCCTTTTTTTTTTCCTTATCGCTTCCTCTGAAGTACCTCATCAAGGCCGAAGTAAAACTTGGCCAGCTGGACTAGCAGAACCTTTCGTTTTTCTCCAAAAAGCTTTCTGTGTATCTAATCTGGTTTTAACCACACATTACTGCTAAATTTTGCCATCCTGCCATGCTAGTGGCATCACATCTCTGTAGATCCTCCCTGTCAGGGGTCACTTCAGTTTCTGCTTACCTTCCAAGAAGTTTCAAGTTAAAGTATTTTTAGATTTTCTACTCAAACTGCCAGAATTTCCACTCTGTAAAAATCCAAAAGTTTCAGACTCTTAGTGTAGGTTGCTATGAAAAAATCAAACAGTGGAGGACCAGAATTTCCCACAGATTTGGCATTACAAATTTCATTCATCTGTCCTACATGGAATATACACTGATGGCTATATACTAGTGGAACATTGCCTGCTTGGGGAAGACCTTTTCCTCATGCTGCTGATATATTTGTAAGAAGGTCAGATGTTCCAGATAGGTAGACTCAAATCCAGTAAGATTTTTTTAATAGAAAGAAAGGACTGAAAACAAGCACTCAGGCCATTCTTTCCCACTAATCTCATTCTGAAGGAGACAGAAATAATTTAAAAAAAAAAAACAAACCAAACAGCAACACTACAATATTTGCAAGAGCTAATAAAAAGTATCAGAATTTTTTCCAATTCTTATATACACAGTGATTTTAAAAAAGAAAAATATTAATTCACGTCTCTCTGGAAATATCAGAAAACTCTCTCCAGTTTAAAGTGAAGTTTAAGAAATAAAAAGTACTACTACTACCACATAGTAGCCATATAGATTCAGAAGATATTAAATTTACCTTCAGACAACTCCTAATTCTTAACACACTAGCTATACTAGATGGTGTTTTCCCACAGAAAAGAAAAACGCATGTTTAAATCGTAATAATGAAAGAATACCAAACACCAGTATCTTCATGATAGAGAATTTTATCCCTCTCACTGATGAAAGCATTTGTGACCTTTTCCTCATACTTTTCTGTTGAGTGCTATGTTCATACACACACACAAAAAAAATCTGCAACTTTGTTAAACTGTAAGCATTTATACTAAAACGTGTTTCAAAACCACTTTCAAACATTTTTTCACTGTTTTGTCTACCTTTCAGGTTCTAGATAAAAGATGAATGAGCCTAGAAAAACAATAAGCAACAAGGGAAAAGGCAGAAGCCAATGTATGCGTTCATGTATATGAATATAGACACACAAGATGGCTCTCCACTTTAATGTGTTCAACATCTGCAGTCTATATCAGATATTTGTAAAATACTTAAAGCACCTGTGTTCCTTGGAACAGCTGGCCCCACTGTCAAGCTGACATTTGGGGCTGTGGGTGACAGTAGGATTAGCACAGGGTCTTCTCACCTGCACAGAAGAGACTACACGCATAAATAACTTACAGACATGGTTCCATGGTCTTTTTTATTCTGAAGATTTCTTTTTTTTTTTTTTTTTTTTAAAGTCCAGGTCATGCTACATATACAACTGGAATGGTCCAATGATCTTTCTGCACCATCTGAAGCAACTTGGTTCAAGATCTTAAAATAGTATTCTTTTGCAGTTATTTTTAATTCCTATTTTAGTGCAATTCAATTTGTTTGAAAGAAAAAAGTATTTTAAAATGGCTTCAAATATGCAAGCATATCTAGTTGGATAAATATAGGGAAAGGTGAAGCAGTCATTACGAGCTTTCATTTCCGCTCCTGCTGATGGCAAAACGTCAGCAAAATGTTCCCAGCAACATTTTGGAAAATAAGTGCTATTCATGGGACTAATTCTTGACTGTGAGAGCGGAAAATTTGGAATCACACCCAGCCTAAGCCGAAGAAAATCATTGCCCTTTCTGCATCTATATGGAAAATACTAAGCTTTCTTGCAATGCTTAAAACACTGAAAAGTGCTGGCATCACACATACATCTTTGAAAATTGAAATGTCATGTTCGCTCTGGGAGAGAAAAGAATCCTCAGGTGCTCATTACTACTAAAAAGTGTTCATGCAGGAAACCAAACCCCAGGCTTTCTCTATGTGATCAGCTTTTAAAGGTTAATTAACAATAGTGAGTGATAAAAATTTATAACCTATTGCTTATAATTTTTTAATGATATGATTTCCAATCTTTTATCATTGGCTTATGCTTGAAATTAAAGTCTCATCTGCTCACATCTCAGAAAAGCCGGGGGGAAAAAAAAATATATATTGAATATTCTAAACCTTTTGCCCCATGCTGGAGATACAGAACTCATTCTTCATTTTCCATCCCCATGCCCTCAAGACTCAGATTCTAAGCTACTTTGAAATAAGTATCTTTGAAAGAGTTCCATCATAAGTGTGCTACAGCACTTTAGCAAAAAATCTGGTAATAGTAATTCAAAGAACATCTATTACTAGCTTGTTTTTGTAACTTGAAGTAGATTTTCTGTAGAGTTTTTGTTCAACTGTAAGACCCTTCTAACCACCTTTCTGCCATAAAATGAAGGTAAACTAAAACATTACTTTTTTTTTTTAGTAACTGAGAACTCAGAACTTGGGGGCTTGTATTTGTGTTATTTTCAAGGCAAGTATGAGTATATTTTCTCAGTAGCTCTTCACTTGAAAGTTCTTAGTGAAATTTTCTAGTGTCTTAACTCCACACTGTGGTTCTCCTATTATCTTGTATTGTTAAATGTACGTATATACTCTCTCATCATAGACAATCTGTTCACCACATATAGAAGTCATTTCTAGGTAAACTTTAGAGAAAGCTTCCAGTTAGCCGAGGAATATGTGCAGCCTTGATGGAAAACAATTGTATGTCTGGATCTCTGCAACATCCCTACTAATCAGCTCTGCTGAAGGGAAATTTGTCAAAGAAAGGAGGAAAACCATGAGAAGACAAGGAGCAACAATGAATACGGAAAGATCCACAGCTTTCCTCAGTCTTCCCTACTATACCTCTACGACTTAGATGAGGTTGTGACAATACAACAAAGACTGTCTGTGAAACATGGGGCAGGATGACTGAATGTGAATGTTTTCCAGTTTTCAGAGCTCAAAGCCACTTGCAGATAAACATGATTATGAAGGCAGTTTTATCAGTAGCTGATTACTCATAGCTTTTAAAAAAAAAGGTCAAATTTAGTTTTCTTGTGCAGTTTTGAAGAATTAAATGAATAATAGTTTTTAATGAAGTTGTAGGAAGCTGAATTAGAAAACACTAAAAATTAAATAGAAAAGTAAGTTTAAAACTCTATTTAGAGGATTAATACTGGATCTTAAAGAAAAAATACAGTGCTAATACAGAAAAAAATCAAGACTATCTGGGATTTTAAGAATTCAGACTGCTCACTGAACCCAGGACAAGATCAAGTTCCCAACTGTTCCAGCATCTACTTACTGCAGATTAACTATCAGTTTACCATGACCACATTGGTCCCACTGAACCCTGGGCATTTACTTTCACATTTCATTATATTATTAACAAAAAAGACAAATGCTGAGTTGCCCATCAAGCAATTACATACTCCACTAGACTTGCTTGCAGCTGAACTGGGCGGTAAGAGTCTTACTATTCAGTAGAAATTACTGATACGCTGAAGAGATTGACAGAGACAAATCATTTGGCCTAGCAATCCACTAAAACAAGGTATGACAGTACAATGTACAAGCAATTATGACATTAAATTCTTACTCTTACATCTTGAAAGTCTTACCACCTGTTATTCTATCTGCGTATCTCACTGTCCCTACTTCCAAAACAATATCAGAGTGTGGTTTTGGGGCACACAAGTACACGCATATGCAATAAGACAGTTGGCCGTTAAGTTGAAGCAATACAGCTAGAACTACAGACAAGGGTTTGCCTTCTTATCTCAAGGACAATATCACAATGCTTTAACACAAAATATTTGAACTTTTTTTAATACATGTAGAAAAGACACTGTTCGTTTCTGTCTAGTGGTCACTTAATTCATTAAAAAGCCCAATCAGGTAATATAGTAATATCATTATTTTGATGGTCATATAAACAGCAATAGTAACATGGATCATTATTTTGTGGCTTAGCATGGTTTTTTTTTTTCTCCTTTAGCTATCATTCACATTTGTTGAATTTTAAGTCCTTTCAACACAACAAAACAGGTTATAGTCCTTAATACGAACACATGTTTATGTTGGGAGAAAAAGGTGGGGGAAATGACAGTAGGAAAGAGATTATGGAAGAAGAAACCATTGTATCACAAATGACACGCAGAAAAATACATTTACTGTACCAACTGGAAAAGGTGCATTAAGCTAGTGGGTTCAGCACTTGTTTCTCTAACTGCCAAAGCATCAAAATAAGCTAATTAAGGTTTCCAGGATACCATACGACTGACATACAACTTTATCATACAAATAAACTCTTACATAAATGCTTCCGTACCACGAACTTTAACCTTAAACCATCAGAATCGCACTTTGATTCTTTGGGAAATCTCCTTTGAATGAATGTGGAAATAAAATCCGTGTTTAGAATATATAGACATGTATTGCACAAATCTGCATATACATGTAAGACATTGCAAGTGTGCACAACAGAAGAGCATCCAGAATTATTTAGTCCTGGGAGAATGGGTCTATTCCTCCAGTTCATTGCATCTACTCATGGCTTGAAAGCGCTCATCTACATTATAATATCTGACTTGCACAGCGACCCAACAAGCGTCATTTGCAAGATGATTCTTAACCTGAAAAAAAGGGATTAAGGCCACAATACAGTTATAATGCACTGGTAGTGTTTGAACAGTCACCACAGGAGGGCGATCCTGATACAACAGGACGGTGTCTACCTGTGTGGGCTCCCATGTCCATGCTCTCCCCACTTCCTACCGACTGGATGTATTTTGCATATTGGAACTGCAACTGTATTATCAAGGTGCTGATGGTGAAAAAGAGTGCTTTTTAACTGAGGATCACCGTTATAGCCAGCTTCCCTTTGGCTTCCAGACTTGATTCTAGATAGTGCAGGGCATGGACAAAATAAGCACTTCTGTTAGTGCTGGTTCAGCAAGTATCAGTTTAACCTGTATGCATCATCACCCAAAGACATTGAAAACCATCCGTGTGGCCAAGTCAAAGTAGATGTTTTCAAATATTCAGTGGAAGAACATTCTTTATATCAATCCAAAGAGTAATTAGGGTATTGTCATAGGGTTAGCAATCACAAAAAAAAAAAAAAAAAGGAATCCAGAACTCTGCATTCTTTTACTAATTCTAATAGAATTGTGAGTACTCCACTATTTTTTATTCACCCATTTCCCAAACATATACAAAAATATCTATATAAAAGACTGTGAATGCTTCTTATACATTAAGAGTATTTCTTAAAGTACTTCGGGATGTAAGCACCTCTCAGTGATTGCCCTGTTTTTAATCTAGATGTTTTCATAAACAGTAGTGATTTACTCTCGGAGTAGCGTGCTGATTTCAGCAATAGATATTTTTTCAAAGATCTACACTCATGGAGAAAATATCTCTCTTCATAAATACAAGTGGAGGAATTTACTCCTTCACTGTATTCTGATGGGTTCATGGACCTAATAGAATAATTGCACCTGATTTACTTAAGCTGGTTCAATCAAATAAACCTTACATGTATCTTGTCTCCAAAAGACACTTTAGACTAAAATGGTTAATGTGCTTTTCAAGGACACTAGCATACCATTTTGAACTCATGGATAGCCATGAGATTTCCATTATGCAAAACAGTTAAATACTTCATGTGGGACTTTCCTAGCCTCAAAAAAACAGGACTCCATACTGCCAACAGTGACCTTCACTAAAGACAGAGTTTGGATCGTCTGTTTAAACAAAATATGATCAAACTTGAACGTCCAAAAGGCAAAAGATAGAGCGTTACAAACTGTAGACCAAGTCAGTTTGAGAACCCTGACTCAAACACCCTACCTTCATCTGAAGATAGGTCAAAACACAAGCAAGACACATCACCTTATTCCACCATGAAAGCACTTAGTCATGTCAGAAATATTACAACAGTGAGAGGAAATATTTAAGAAAGTTCATATTTGTATTGCCTTTACATCATATCAGAAACAGAAATCCCACTTGTATTATAACAGCAGCATCCTGGTGCCTGCTGATCTCACGCCCGCTATGATCTGACATTGCCTGCCTTACACAGAGCTGCTGTTACCTGTTTTCACCAGACTACAGGCAGTCCTGTTATTTATGAGTCTGAAGCTTACTGCTTTTATGTTATGCTAATATGGCTACTCAGCAGAATATTTTTTCAAGTCTCATATGTACATTATTTTCCTTAAATGTTTAGAATTCAGACATGTTTTGCGATGCTTGCTTTTGACAGTATGCTCTTTGTTTTGATTCTGAGAAAAATTTCATTTTTGCTTTCTATAGAGACTAAGCATTTTGATCTGAGTGGGTAATAGTGCTATTTCTAGGATTAGAATAACGAGTTAAAAACAAAGATACATCAACACTATTAACTGAAATCTTCATTACACAATGATGGCGGGGCAATGTTGAATCTCAGGGAATCCTTATTACTTACTTTTAGATCAGGAGTACTACCTCTATTACAGATTTTCAAAATATTAGTAACTTTAAATCTGGTAGCTGTGCAGTAACATGTATCTTGTCTGGGTCTATCAAGATTCTGATTATGCTTCCAATCACCATAAACTAAAAATATTTTTATTGAGCTACTATAAAACACGATTTAATTTGACAAGAATTACTATCAATTTTGCAGATTCTATATCTTGGTAGATACATCTCCCTTCATTGCCTATATACATATAGACAAAGCTTAGGGTTTTCAAAGATACAAAAATCTAGCTCAAACAGCAAATATCACCAAGCACGTCTTTATCTGGACATGCAAGATGGCTGTATATGCAGTTTAAAAGTCCATCAAATTAAAATTTACCATTGCAAGGAATTTTCACTGATAGCAGAACATACCCTTCTCATGCTTATTTCAGATTAAAAAAATAACTCTCCCACCACAAAGAAAGTCTAATGTTTCACCATAGTAAGTCAGCCAGTTGTTTTTATTTACTCAAAATATGTAACATACCCATCTGTAGATGCAAACAGCTTAGCATCTGAAAAAGGACAGTAAAGTGGTTTAACTCTGGAAAACACAAGTTACACACTGTGTAGCTTGGCCTGATGTTCTCTCTACCGTTTCTGAATTTGTAACTATCTTTACTGTATATTTTCTTCTCTTGTTACTTCTATAGGTGTAGTCACACTAACAGGGCTAGTAACCAGGTTTCATATTCATTAGGAAAAAAAAAACACTTTCCCTTATAGACTCCAAGATCAGCTTCTAGAATTTATGATGGTTGTTGCCTAAGGTATTTGTCACCTTTTTTCCCACTCTTCTTCTTCAGAATGGCCCTAAATCATCCAGAACTACTCTTCTATATATTACAGAGTTTATGATGCAGCAAGCGTCTGTTGAAGTGAATGGTTCAGTTTCATATATAGAGACATATGTATACATGACACTGAGAAAATTTCGACTGTATTCAGTTCATGCACATGCTCAATTATAGGCTTTTGATCTCTCTTGGACTGAATCTTTTTCTAATTCATATCTGTTTTTTCTCTTCAAGTTTACATGTCAGAGCTCTAGAAGAACACATAACCATTTTACAACATACCATGGGGATGGATCTATCACAGAGCGTAAACCAATTAATCCTAGCACCTCAGCTAATGTAAAAAACCTGAGGAATATAAGTTTACACAGAGACAACACTGACATTACAGGTTGTGCAAGCCATTCTTCAATAGAGAAGAAAGGTACACTTCTTGTATAAAGCCCCATTAAAGAAATGAAATTAGGAAAGTTCCAAATATCAGACTGAGTAGTTTTTAGAAGTGTGGGAGTGAGAGAAAGTTTAGCATCATTAAAAGTTTAATTTAATTATAGAATTATGTATTAAGTCTCTTGAACCATATGCAGGTTTTTTTTCTAGAATACCATTGTTTTCTGTACATTCTTTCTTTTGCAGATGGGATAAAAGTCAAGAGGGATAAAAGTCAAGAGTGACTAAAAATCCAAATACCATGTTCTGAACTTCATCGCAATAACCAACACACTTCAATACCAAAATGGAAATCTGCAACAAATGTCATATGTAGCAAATAGAGCAGATAGTTTTCTTCTCTCTCTACCACTCTCGGCATCTGATCAGCAACCTCCCAAAAGATTAATCTCAAGAGGCAGGAGTGGTATGCTCATTTTAGGGACAATGACTTCTCAAACATGACGTTATGCTCTTCTGTCTGACAAGTAGATTGGGAGACATTGTAAACGGTGATTTAGAGCAAATGCATTGGGGTTTGCTTCTCTCATGTGTGCATTAAATGATCATCAGTTCTGCCTAAAGTTATGCTCCACTACAATGTTTTTTTCCCCAAATCCTTTCTTGATTCATTGAGAGAAATAGATGGAAAAGTATTCTGTCCTTCTACCTGAAGATACCATCACATGTTTTTCCCGGAGAATAAAACGTACAACCACATGCCTATGCTTCCTATGTGGCTTTTCAGAGTGTGAATATAATGAATGCTAAAACAGACTTTTGTTATTGTAGACAGTAGTTCTAGATATTGACTGCAGCTGATAAACACATCTCCTTTTTCAGGAAACAACGGTACAGGCTTTAAATCACTGAAGAGCACATTTATTCCTGAATTTCGAGAATCAGATTATGAGAAATAGTAACAGAAATGGCTGTCAACAACAACTTCTTATCTGGTGACTTACATTATTTAACGCTGTTGACTAGCAAATCATTATGATTTTTCAGCTTTGTAAATGGCATCTCTACAGGTTTTCATCTTTTTTAGTTTTGTTTTTTTTTTTCCTCTCCTCTTTGAAGACAGACACCTTCTTAATAGCATATAGAATTTTTAAATGCATTATCTTAAATCAATATCTGTCAAAGGGGTTCATTTGACTAAAAGCTCTTCATAATACATTTTCTTCATAATCACAGCTCTTACATCTACAGGGAGCAATAAAGCAAGTGTTAGCTTTGGTATTGGCACAAGGAAGTTTTATTAGAGATGTTTTCTTACAAGTGATATAAGCAAGACAGGCCCCTCATTTAAGAGGGTCAGAAGTTCATATGCTCTGAATGAAATTAAAGCCTACCTGAAGTTTACTCTGCCAAGGGATGTCAGAGGCAACAAGAACAGTTTCTATAAGTGCATAGGTTCACCAGAGGCCCTGGTGACGCAGGACATGGGGAAGGCTGAGGTACTGAACGTCACCTTCTCTTCAGTCTCAGAAGGCATAACTGGCCTTCAGAAATCCCAGGTCCTAGAGAATACCAGAAGAGTCTGAAGCAAGGAACACTTACCCTTAGTGGAAGAGGGTCAGATTAGATGGTACATATGCAAATTGGACATTCACCAGTCCAATGAAGGACCCTGATGTGACACACCGAGAAGTGCTGAGGGAGCTAGCTGATGTCATTGTGAGATCACTCTCAATAATCCTTGAATGATCGTGGCAATTGATAGACATGTCTCAGGACTGGAGGAAAGCAAACGTCACTCCTGTCTTCTAGAAGGAGGACCCAAAGAACTGCACCCTCAAGTCGCCCTCACTTGAAATACCTGGGAACGTGATGGAGCAACTAATCCTGGAAACCGTTCCAAGCACATAAAGGGCAAGAAGGTGATTAGAACTAGTCAGCATGGATTCAAAAGGGGAAGCAAGGCTTGACCAACTTGATAACCTTCTATGATGAAATGGCTGGCTTGGCAGATGAGAGTCCTCTCTCCTATCTGCTACTAAAAAGCTCTGGACCTTGGCTTCAGTAGGCTTTTGTCTGTCTATAAGGTTCCCAAAGAAGCTGATAAAGTATGGACTGGATAAGCAGTCAGTGAAGTGGACTGAAAACTGACTGAACAGCTGGTCCCAGAGGATGGTGATCAACTGCGTGAAGTCTAGTGGAAGGCCTGTAACTAGCAAGGTACTCCAAGGGTGAATCCTATTTAACATCTTCATTAATAATCTCGATGATGGGGTAGAGTTAACCCTCATCAAGTTTACTGACGATGCAAAATTTAGGGAAGTTGATAATACACCACAGGATTGTGCTGCCATTCAGAGAGATGTCAATAGGCTGGAAAAATGGGCTGAAAGGAACCTCTGGAAGTTCATAAAAGGGAAGTGTCAAGTATTGCACCTGGGGAGGAATAACCGCAGCACTCATGGAGGACTGATCAGCTGGGAAGCAGCTTAGCAGAAAAGGAACTAGGGGTCCTGAGTAACACCAAGTTGAACAAGAGCCAGCAATGTGCCCTTGATGCAGACAAGGCTAACAGTTACCAGACTGTGGTAGGAGAAGTGTTGCCACCACTAGTGGCACCACTAGCCCAAACCTGGAGTACTAGATCCAGCTCTGCATTCCCCAGCAGAAGAGACACATGGACATACTGGAATGATTCTTGCAAAGAGCTATGAAAACGACAAAGAGGCTGGAGCACGAGAAAAGTCTGAGCACATCGCATTGTTTAACCCAGAGAAGAGAAGGCTCAAGGGGCATCATATGTATAGATACACTTGAAGAGAGGGTGCAAAGAGGATGGAGCCAGGCTCTTTTCAGTGGTGCTCAGTGACAGAACAAGAGGCAATGGACACCAACTGAAACACAGAAGGCTCCAGATGAACATCAGGAAACACTTTTCCACTGTGAGGGTGACTGAGCACTGGCATAGGTTGCCCAAGCAGGTTGTGGAGTCTCCCTCCTTGGAGATATTCAAAAGCCATCTGGATGTGGTCCTGGAAAACTGAATCTACATAGCCCTCCTTGAGTAGGGTGCTGGATCAGATGACCTCCAGAGGTCCCTTCCAATCTCAGCCATTCTGTGTTTAGAAGTAGAATCAAGATGCAATACCAAAACAAATTACAGTTAGATATGATTCTAAGTTTCTTATCTTCGAGTTAAGTCATACAAAAATAATTTTGGAAGTGCAGAGTTGTTTTCCATCATTTTGATAGGAAGAGCACATTTATATTAACTAATTTTTTTTAGACTTCATACTTATGCTTACTAGTAAATTTAGATGTTGGCAAATATCTGTCCAAGCACCTGCAAGTAGCTCAAAAGTTTAATTAAATGTAAATCAGAACCACTCTTCAAAATTCAAAAATGTGGAATCTTAAGTCCTTCACATTCAGCTCTTCCCTAAGGACATAGATGACTTGATTAATGTGATCAGTCATCTGAAAATCCAGACTTGGGCAAAACAGTGAACTGAATGAATTCTAACATCTTCAGCACTGTGTAGTGAAAGGAACGAGCAGAATCTCTAAGATTTAAATATGGCACTGGCTGTTTGTATTGTCCATTGTGATGAGAGATCCCAGATGTTTCCATTTATGGCTAGCCAGATATTTTGCCAACAGCTGCACCCTTTCCTTTGTCTGGTACGTTTCATTTATTCTCCCTGAGTTGGAGATAGAAGCAAAATTTAGTCTGTGAACCTGTAACTGTTTAGGAGCTTCTTTACACTAGAGGAATTAAACTCATAGCAATTTTGAAGCACACATGCAAGAGTTCATATTAGACATTCGATAAAGATAGAGTGGATGGGGTAGTTACAGTGTCCACTTGTATGAGACATATCCACTGCAGAAGGATTTTCTCTGAGCCGGAAAACAAGGATGAATTACTCTAAACAAAGAGGGAAAACTGTGGATTTTTAAAATACAGTAAAAAGGAAGCTATATTGATTTTCAATATATCTGCAAACCTCCTAAGGGGAGGTTTGTAAAATTGCAGACTTCATGCAGTTCATCTACCTACAGTTAGCATTAATGAAAATAAATAACCTCTACTCCTGATAATGACATCCTGGAAATAGCCATGGGCTCTTTAACAGTTCTCCTTGCAGAACAATAAATACAGATTTGAGCAGTATTTTTTTCAGTAATATGAGTTGATTAATACAATTATGCACAAAACCAAGAAAAGGAACCAGAAGGATCTGGATCTTCCCTTGGGTTTCATTTTCTCAACTGGCAAAACATAGATGAAGCAAAAAAAGAACAGCAACATATAAACAACTTTGCTCAGATCATACGTTTGATAGCAATAGCTGTCAGGTTAGATATTGTATCCTCCAGCCTGAACCTCTAGAGAAGACAAAAAAACACCCAAAAGGGTTTTTATAGAAGCCACAACAGTAAAGACAAAAATACTGATTTGCTTTACACAAGTCTTACTTGTTCACAAAGGACTGTCCTTTCTGGGTTGAACCAAAGCAATAGGTCAACTCTCTCGAGCCTAGAAGAACTGGATTAAGAGGGATTTCGCACCTCAGCTGGTAACCTCCTGAAGGAAAACAAGAACATAGCTGTCCAAGACCTGCCAGTGAGAGCTTCCATGACAGCAAGGTTGAAATAATTACCACAAATAACCTACTTTCCCAACCAAGAGACAGGGAAAGCTGAGTGACATAAAACACAGCATGCATGTAAAGGAAGACTAACCAAGTTGAAAACAAGTCAGCGATGTGCCCTTTTGGCAGGAAAGGCTAACAGTATCCTGGGCTGCATTAGGAGGAGTGTTGCCAGCAGGTCAACAGAGGTGATCCTGCTCCTCTACTCAGCGCTGGTGAGGCCACACCTGGAGTTCTGCATCCAGTTCTGGGCTCCTCAGAACAAAAGAGACATGGACATACTGGAAAGATTCTTGTGAAGGGCCATGAAAATGATGAAGGGACTGGAACATCTCTCATATGAAGGTCTAAGAGCACTGCACTGTTTAGCCTAGAGAAGGATTGGGGCATCTTATTAATGTACAGATATATCTGAAGGGAGGGTACATAGAGGCCAGAGCCAGGCTCTTTTCAGTGGCGTCCAGTGACAGGACCAGAGGCAATGGGCACACGCTGAAACACAAGAGGTTCCATCTGAACATCAGGAAACACTTTTTCACTGTGAGGGTGACTGAGCACTGGCACAGGTTGCCCAGGGAGGTTGTGGAGTCTCCGTCCTTGGAGACATTCAAGAGCCATCTGGACATGGTCCTGGGCAGGGACATTGGACAAGATGACCTCTAGAAGTGCCTTCCAACATCAATCATTCTGTGACAGTGATTCTGTAACCCTCTTACAGTCTAAGTTTAAGAAAGACTAACACATTTTGCTTCAAAAACACTGATTTTGTTCCAGTTCACAGCAGGAAACAATAGAAGGCCCAAACAGCCAATAAACTTATCACATCTGGGAAAGGGAGAACTGTCACAAGTCTCCAGCCACAAGATGTACCAGACAGTATCATTCAAAGAGAAATGAAGACAGTAAAGCCCATTTCCAAAGAAATCCATTGAAAAAGGACAAAAATAATCCAGGGTACAGTTTAAACACTAAGACCCAGAGGAATTAATGACCCAGTACATTAAGATTAGAAGGTTAAATTAAATACTCACTTCTCATTCAGATACCTGAATTAGGTAGCCAGATACTGGCATTAGAAACAATGAAGAATACCAAATAGCCGCACTTTTAACTGCTCTATGTTCTAGGAACTAATAGTCTTATTTTTAGGAGAAAAACACCCAAAATTATTAGGTTTAAATCTTGCTTTCAGAGTATATACAGTACATTTTGTCTTTGGGGCTTGGGTTTTGCTGTGGATTTTGGTTTGGTTGTTGTTTTTTTTTTTTCAAGGAGAAGGGCATTGTTAAAGTATATAGATTGCACCCTTGAAAAGTAACTGTAGAACTGACTAGAATGTTCAAAATAACTACGATAACTTGCACAAACAGCATTTTTCTCAAGCATTATTTTTAAAAAATAATCTCCCTAATTACATATGTACCTAAGAATCTAGTCCATCTTCAAGAAGCACTTCAAATTTCTTCATTCAATTACAAAGCTTTCCTTCTTTTTCTAATTGTCTAATTACTGAAGTGGTCACAATTGCAATTGAAAGCCTTACATAGGGATTTAGGTTATTTTTAGAATGAAACAGGAAAACAGAAAAATCCATTATTGAAATAGACTTAGCCAATTGTAATGGAAGTGAAATGGAAATTATTTCAGTAACATGGAATGTTTAAAATTCTCTAATAAAGCCTATAGATACCTTCTACCAATTTAGCATCATAATTTTACCTCCTGAGACTGTGAGGTCCTTCAAAACTCTTGTTGCGCTCTTCCACCTGCATCCAGAGTGCTAATGATAATTTCACAGTATTTATTAATGCCCCATACTGCAAAGACCTGGAGGCAGAAATATCTTCTGGAGGATGCAGGAACTTTCACATTTAGATCTCTTCTTTACTGGTTTTAATTAAAATCATAATCTTCTAACAGTTGATGGACTAAGTGCATTTCTTTAGGTGCTCATCACCAAACCTACCCTCACGTTAATTTATTCTAATTGGAGATCTCTGCAAGTAGATCATGGAAATTTAGTCATTGTCTTCCCAGGTCAATTCACACTGGAAATTCAATGCTGTTACATGGGCTGTGCCTGCTCATGATACAAGTAATTTTTAGCCTTTAGGACTGTCAATCTGAATCCATAACAGGACATCAGGAAGCTCTGTGCTTTCTGTACAAGCAGTCAACATTTCAAATCATACTCACTTATTTGCAAAGGAAAGGAATATTTATTTCCTGAACACCTTCCTCAGGCACTAAATAAATTGTACATGTTATGAAAGCATATTTCTGAAACCATAAGCACATAGTTTTCAGGAGGACACTATACCTGGAGAACATGGCACTTCGGACTCTGCATACAATACTCAGAAAGAGAAAAACAAGCAAAGCAATGCTAGCAATTTTACTTGCTCCTAGAATCACATATGATGCCACCTTGGGAGACAGAGCTTTTGTTTGATATCCACCTGTTTGACCTGTCAGAACAAAAACACAGCACTTGTAGCGGATGTGAGTCAAAGAGAAAATATCATTGACAGTGACATTTTTGTCAGGAAGGATAACCTTCCTGCTGAAAGAGTTATGCTAATTACCTGGAAATTCAGAGCTGTTGAATATCAACCTCAAGCTGTTTAAAAGCAAAATCTCATATTTAAAGAAAAAATTGTATGGTACTTTCTACCAGTAAATCTGGCTTCAAAGCAAAAATATCACCAGCTCTGCTTGAGCTCACTAACTCCAGCCAGGCTTTTACATTCACCTGCAGTACAGCTGATACCTCACAAGAGGAAACATTCAGCTAAAAATTAACAAGTTCACTTGACTTGTAGATCATCACATTATTTACTTGAAAAATATCTTTTTACCTTCAAGGAGATGTGAAAATATCTTAATCTAGAAAATAATTTTGTGCACTTGAGAAATAAATGTAAACTCGATACTCTTGAAACCAGCACTGAAACAAGGTGCTGTACCTACAGTTTAGAAAGATAATTACAACCTGAATGCCCAGTCACAAGTCCTCTTCCCTTGGCTAAAGAGCAGTGGATATTTGCATACTCAAAATAAGGGAATCATATACTGTCTCCATTTCAGCTATAGTACTGGACCTTCAGCCCTGGTCTCAAATCAAAACGGAGCAGGCAGATTTGGACTCAGACTCCGTTGTGAGACTCAGTTTTCTCCAGGGAGGAACTCAAGCTGCCTGTCACAGGCAGAATGTAGCTTAGGCTGTGAATGCAGACACAGGGGTAAATAATCAGGGGCATGTGTAAAGCAGGAGTGAACATCCAAAACACAACTTCTAAACTCTCAAGTGGAAGCCTGCTGTTTGCCAGTTGCAATCAGTATGGGCAGATTGTATATTTTGATAACACCTAAACAAAAGCAGCACACTGTCTGTGAATTCTCCAGTTCATAAAAGAGATGAGACATAGCCACAGATCACGAATTGTGCTTCTACACTGTTGAGATAGGGAAAACCAGGAAACTGAGGTTCTGTAAAGAAGAGTTGATGCAAAAAGAGTTCCCAAAAAAAGTTTGACTAGAAAACAAGGAGAGCTAGGAGAGACAAAGAAAACATTCCATGCTGGGGAAGAACCTGGAGATGAAGGACGCAAGGAGACAAGTGCCAGGTGTGCCCAGGGACCTCAGTCAGTAACGCCTAACTCAGCAGCTGCACAACAGAACATGGCTTTCTACCCAACCTCCCTGGATCAGCAGCGATCTCTTTCCAGGAAAGGAAGGCAAGACCTGGGGAACACAGTACTGCATGCAAGCAAGTGAGCTCACGTGAGAGCTAGTCAAGCAGAGTACAAGCTCTCACCTCATTTGCACTTGGATAAATTGCAGTATCTAGATTCACTCTAAGCTTACTCTGCCTAATCCATGACAAGCCATTTTCCAGTCCAGCTCCAAATCTTGTTTTTCTCCTCTCAACACCAATCATGACCTGAGCGATGATCCCAGGTTCCCACTATTCCATCACCAGCCCTCAGTTCATTTAGGAAAGTGCTTTCCAGTTCCCCTGCAACTGTTGCTCCATGTTTCCTTTCTCACAGTTAGGGTGGACAAAGAAATCCAACCCTTCTCAACACAAAAAATTCTTCAGGAATGAATTCTTTCTGCAGCCATCAATTTGCTTCAGCAGTTCCTTTCCAGTCTCAACCACACCCAGTAGCTCTGGGCTGACTCTCTCAACCCTAACCAGGGGTTTAGTCACTGACAAGCTACTCCACCATATCCAAGAACTGAGTCAGTAGCAGCTCTGACTCTTTAAGCTGGTGATTTTTCAGCACAAAATTTGGCACACACAAGAAATTCAAGAAAACATGACTGTACAAAACAAGAACAAATCGAACAAGGCTTTGAGTAACCTGATCTAGTGGAAGGTGTCTCCGCCCATAGCAGGGGTGCTGGAACTAGATGATCTTTAAGGTCCCTTCAAGCCCAAACCATTCTATGATTCTATGATTGACCATTATTAACATAATACAAACAGGACCAGACTAGCTGTTATACATTGAAAAACAGAAAATTGTCCATTATATTGCAAAGAGCTCTGTAATTTTCTTCTACACACCTCTTTTCGCACTCCAACCAAGCTGTTACATGGCTGTCCCTGTGAGCTTGGAGGCAGCCAGCAAAATCCTCACTACTGTAACGGTACATCAATGCATGAGAACTCTAACACAATTAACAGTAAATACATTCATACACGCACACGTCTATATGTACGTACATGGAACTTTGTTTCATGTTTCACCAAGTTCAAGTGTTACCACTTTTTACATGTTGCCTCTTGTTATGAGTTATTTCCAGAACATCATGCCAATATAAAAACAGAAAAAAGAACTTTAGCAAAGTTTCAAAAGCTCTGTTGGGGGTAGATTGGCTCCCTCACTAAAACAAGAGCCAACCCAGTAATTTGTTTTCGGTCTCGAACGAAAGGTGTTGTATGTGTCTGTTTCTTTACCTATATATGCATATATAAAAATGCTTTTAAGAGCAGCACATTTTTAGAGATGAGGAATTAGCATGCATATGTTACTAAAAATTCCCAAGATGACTGCAGCTAGTAATAAGAGTGGAAGAAATTACTGAGATCTAATCCCTATTGATTTAATTTGCTATTTCTTCTATTCATTTCCTACTGTTCCTTTGTGTGAGAGCAGCTTTTCTTTCCTGACTAATGTAAAAGTGAAATGCTCTGGAGACCTCATAAGCCTCATATTTTCCCAGTGTAAACTAATCTTTCTGAAGAAAAAAAATACAAAAATCTTCCTGCTCAATTTTGTATGTTTTTGTAAACTGATTTTTTCCTCTCACACCTTCTTTGAAGCATTGTACAGATACTTCCATTTTCAGTTTTTTCTGCAATGGTGTACGGTTATATGAAGGTAATGTTATGTTTTCTATTTCCACTCCTAATTAATTGCAGATGTTATGCAATAAAGGGATAAAGAAATGTTTGCAAAAGTCAAAATTCAGGTGTGAGTAGCACTGTTTTTTTCATGTTGCAGCAAAAGAATATACTTCTTTAGTAGGGACTAAATTCCTGATGTGACATTCTCAGATTGATTGAGCTTTGTAAATGAATTCGTTTTGTACAAATAAGCTACAAGAGTTTCCAAGGCCATAAGTCTAAAGTACAATTTGCAGCAACATAGGGAAATAAGAAGAATCAACACGTGCTAAATAAGAAGTTAATATATTATGAATTTTATTGTAATACTTTCTTCCATCCAAAAATCTGAGTAATAAGAAAGATTTGAACTGTAAATATCAGTAAGTTTAAAGAAGTTCTGTTACTTAAATACACACTGTCAGGATATTTGGTACATTTACACATACAATTTTTCCTCCTTTATAACAGTGGGTTTATCCAGATCAAATGTATGTAATGAATGATTAATATACCTGCATTACTAAAATTAAGACATGTACACATCAGGCTACAGAATTGATATTTTTAATTAAAAAAAATAAAGCCAATTATTCTGATGAATGTCAGCAGGACATCCTAGAAACCATGGTAAAATGATCCAGACATCTGTTTACTTTTTAGAATAGCCTCTTCCATTTTTGTACGACCTTCTTTTTTTAACAGCTATCTTTTCCCCTTTTAGTAGAGCCTCTCCAAAAGAGATCAAGTTTTAGATCCTGTATCACAGAATAATTAATATGTATTCAGAATAATGAGTATATATTTACCACCTAAGTTTATTTCTCTCTTTTTTTTAAGTAATTCCTCATTGCAGTTGTAAACAAAGCAAATGTAGAGGAGTAAGGAAGAAATATAACCATACTTTAAGAGCGCCTTTTAGTGTCTTTAAACAAAATGGTTTTCTAAGAGAGTTCAAAGAGATGGAATAGGGTATCATTTCAGCAAGAAATAACCAATATTTTCAGAGAAAAAGGTTTATATTATTAAAAGCTTCTCTTTCAGTAATTCACATGAAAATGCATGACAAGATGAGAGCTTAGATTAGTGTTTAAAGGTATAATCCTAGACAGACTTGGCTATAACCTCAAGTCACTTTTACCAGTTTGCACAACCAGTCTTTCCTATCTATTTCAAAACTCATTTGAGAAAAAAAAATGGAAAAATTTAATTCATTGCAAGTACTATATTTGGGTTTATTATTCACTGAAAATTAAAATAAGTTGTAGGACACAGAGCAACATACTCAAGCAATCATTCCTCACCATCTCTGAAAACTGATTTAATCTGCTGCCAAAGAATTGCATGTTTCACTTATTTAATTCAACAGTAAAATACAGTTTTCAATATTTTACACTGCTTTCTGTGTCTCCATAGATGAGCTACTTCATGGAAAAGAACTAGGAAAAACAACTAAGCATACATAACGCACTATTATTCCATTCATTCTCTTGGTTATAGCCTGTAAGAGTAAACAAAGTCCTTTGTCCCAAGAGCACAACGAAGCAGATGTGCTAAATGTTACTGAAGAATAAAGGCTACAATTTTTTACTGTTTTAAATGAACATCACTCCACTGAAGGCAGAGCTATGCCAGTTTCCAGCAGTTGAAAATATGATTGATATATTTGGGATTTTAAATTAATCTGTTACAGTCTGTACTTATAAGACAGGGAATCTGCAAGGCAATTAGCTTTTGCTAGTTCCTGAATAACCAAGAGTAGCCACTGTAGAACTTTGTAGAGCACAATTTCTAGTTGAAATTTTACCTAAAGGGAGTTTATAGGAAAGATGAAGAGAGACTATTTACCAGGGCCAATAGTGACAGAATAAGAGGCAATGGTTTTAAACTAAAAGAGGATAAATTTAGATTAGACAAACGGAAGAAATTTTTTTATGATGAGGGTGATGAGACACTGGAACAGATTGCTAAGAGAAGTTGTGGGTTCCCCATCCCTGGAAGGTATTCAAAATCAGGTTGGATGAGGCTTTGAGCAACCTGACTAGTGAAAGATGTCCCTTCCAGCCAAACCATCCTATGATTCTATGACTTACTGCTTTAACTGAATAATCTAAACACTTTATACTACTTAATTGCATCTCCTTTTTATTAAATTAATCATCAAGGTCTTTGTACAACTCAATGCTTTTTCATACAACTCCTCACATTCCCTTCTGCATTTAATATGCCTCTCTATGTGGCAGTTTATATTTTTACATATATATAAGCATTGTGGTTTAGCTGTCAGCTAAGCTACCACATAGCGACTCACTCACTCCTCCATGGTGGGGTGGAGAAGAGGAAAATGTAACAAAAGGCCTGAGGGGCAAGACAAAAACAGGGAGGGATCACCCACTGACCTTGGCCCTGGGCAAAATGGACTTGGCTTGGGGAGAAATCCATTTAATTTGTTAAGAGTTACTTCAGAGAGGATAAGAAGAAACAAAGCCAGACCTTAAAAACACCTTCCCTCCACCGCTCCCCTTCTACTTCCTCCCCCAGTGGTGCAGGAGGATGGGAATGGGGGTTGCAGGTCAGTTCATCAAATGCTGTTTCTGCCGCTCTACCCTTAAAAGGAGAGGACTCCTCACAGTCGTCTTCTGCTCCAATGTGGGACCCCTTCCCACAGGACAGTCTTCCACGAACTTCTCCAACAAGAATCCTTCCCGCAGGATGCAATCCTTACCCACCTGATTGCTCCAGCACAGGCTTTTCCTATGGAGTCACAGCTTCTTGGGGTGCAGCCACCCACTCCAGCATGGAGTCCCATCCCACAGACTGCAAATGCATCTCTGCTCCACCACCAATCTCAAACAGCATGGGGTCCTTTCCCACAGAGACAATACTCTAGGAACTCCTTAGATGCAGGCGTCTCTGCTCCAGCGTGGGGTTCTCCATGGGCTGCGAGTGGGTCTCTGCTCCATTGTTTCTCTCATGGCTGCAGGGGGGCCGCTGCTGTCTCACCATGGGCTGCAGGGGAACCTCAGCTCCAGCACACTTCCTCTGGCTCCATCTGCACTGATCCGGTGTCTGCAGAGTTGTTTCTCTCACATCTCAGTCCTCTCTCCGCTGCACCCCACCAGGCCTGACCAACTCAATGAATCTTGGCAGTCCTGACAGGAACAAACTCTGCCCAGCAGAGCAGGGCGCTTTGGAGTGCTCCAAGCTGCACTGCTGTAGCCAGCACAAGTTGAGTGGCAGCCGCTCAGCAGGGTCCAGCCCCGCACCCCACCTCCCCCCTCTCTTCACTGCAGGTCCATCCCGGCACGGGTTCCTTCGTCTCTTTCTTAAATGTAACATTTACAGAGGCACTTGTTGGCTTGGCCCTGGCCAGAGGCAGGTCTGACTGGTTTTGGAGTCAGGGAAACTTCTCACAGCTCCTTACAGGGGCTAACTCTGAAGCCCCTTCCCCGCTACCAAAACCCCAACACAATAACAATTCCCATGTGGTCTGCAAGGAAACCTTAATTCTATTCATCAGCATTGACATTTATGTTTATTTTTATTCACAACATATTTCCCTTCTTATAGGTCACTGCATGGCACCACAGCCCACTCGACACCTCCAGCAGTGTCTCACAACAGCTGTTCTGCTGTGCCTGAGAGAGCTGGCGTACCAGATGGGAAAAACTTTTGCCTAAGTTTTTCCTTCATTCCAGGAAATCATCTTTATGAAATGTGGAAAAATTAGGTGTCTACCACTGTCAGGTGCTTGATTTTCTAGCCAGACATTAATGATTCAATATTTTAGAAAAAAAAAATGTAGGTCTAAGCAAATTTAAGTACTATTTGGAAATATTTTCTGCACAAGGAAGAAGTTGTGACCCTTTATTATACAAGTACACGTCCCAGCTTGAACTTTCAGGGGTGTCAAATAGAACATTTATTCTACAGAATAAAATAATAAATATTCAGTTGAATAAAAGTTGTATGCAAAATATTGGGGAAAAAAGGTTAAAACTAGGGCCACTTATCATAAGTATCACCCTGAAAGTGACACTCAGTCTTTAATCCAAGATTATAACATTTGGACTGTAGCTGAAGAAGGGACAAAACATATATACGTCCTCACAGAGTTTTGGCATGAATCAGTAGTTATCTAGCAGTGTTAAGGAGAACTGATTGACAGCTTCCGGCTTTTAACCACACATTTTTGTACTAGGGCTATGTAGGCTCAATTCTCAAAGAGAAATAAAGTGTAATATGCAGGATCTGTAAAAAAATAAAGGTCATGGCTCCTGTTCCTAGCCGTCCTACAGCATCCAGATGTTGTATCCCACAGTTGGCTTAATACTCTTCTCAGATTTCTCACTGCCTTTTCACAACACAATGACAGTGTATTATTAAAAGAGTAGGAAATATGTAACTTCCTAAACCTTTGCTTTTCACACAAGTACTTAAACACCAATGAAAAACATTAGCCCTCTATAACTCATAGTGGTGATTATGTAAGTAATCCATTGACTATGGTAAACAGTAATTAGGAAAAAAAAATTCAAATCAGGCATAAGAGGAAGGACTTCCATCAAGCAGACAGGAGGAGAATAGTCTCCCTCTTGTCTGATGCTAGATATTTACAATAGGTACTTCAATCTCAATGAATATTTGTCTGTTTCTATTATTTCGGGAAAAAAAAAAAAACACGAACCAGTTTTAACTGTCTTCCAAGTGGTGCACCAAAACCATGGGAACAAGCACAAAAAGAAGGTAAAAAAAAAATTAAGGTTCATAAGAAATATTGCAACTAATGAGTTGATTCTGATTACACATCAGGCAAAGTTCAGAAGCTGTTTTGTGTGTTGGTCACCTCGGAGCTAATACAGGTTCTTCCCAGAAATGCAAACTGTACTATTATAAAATATTAATTCAGACTGGATAACTGACAAATTTTTTTTTAACCTTCAGGTCAGTGATATAAAGCCATCCCACCTTGTTAGAGGACAGAAATTGTTTTAATTTACCATCTGTTGAGTGCTTTTTCAGAAGCACACTAGTGATCTCTCTTGAATTCAAAGCTGATGTGACTGTACCATACGACCCTCTCAGATGCCATTTGACAAAGCATCTTATTGCCAGACTCAGGCAGAACAGATACTTTAGATCTCTCTTTTCCATCAGTAACTCTTACAAATAAGATTGGATATATTATGAGTGAAGCATGTTTACAAAGATCTTACTGATTGTTCAGTTTTCATTGGTTTCAGAGGAATATAGAGCACAAGGCACAGATTCATCGCAATTACCCATACAGTGCGCAAGAATTCAACAGCCATGGGTACTGTTACAGCCATCATTCCTGCGTTTACACGGTACACAGTAGCAGGTCTTTCCTGACCCTCATCTGACTTCAAGTGTCCCTGTGGTACAGGACTATCAGGGTAACACCAAATCCTTGCACTGCCTTGCAAACTTTTTGTCAATCTCTAAGTTCACTTTAAAAACCCATATACATGAAAGTCCAAACAAAATCATCTAATAAGATTTAATGGTTTCCTAACACTATTTTAAAATGTTCCTTTAATGGAATATTACAGTACATAATCTTATAACAGGCATCTCTTAAGGTTTGCTAAAAGCCTTCGGTAGGCTTGTTTTCACAGAAAATGGAGATAGATATGTTTTCCAAGTTTGACTGCCTTCAGTCCCTTTCCATTTAAACCGTATTTAAAATTGTATCAGCTTTACATCAAGAAACGGAATGAGATAAACATACAGCTTTTTGTACTCAAATTAAATGGCAGAAATGCCTGTCTTGAGAAAATAGTTAGAAAAGTAGTCTGTTCATAACTCTGAAGACCTTTAAAAACAAATCAGAAAGGGAAAGGAGTATGCAAAGCCTGAATTAAGAAACACATAATTGGGTACAACAAAAAAGGAAGCAATAACAGAGTTATCCGAATTTAGAATTGCCTCAGTTGCAGTGTGTTCAGGTTCTTGCATCTTCACCTATGATTTCCCATCCAGGAAACATTTAGTTTTTATTGATATTGAAGCTGGATCTTTGGAGCAATTCAGAGTCAGATTCTCTTTAAGTAAATGCTCTATAACCACTGATACCATACAGGGCTGTGACAAATAGCACCTTTATATCATCCTCTATTCAGGACTTCAGATGTACTTCTGAGTTGCTTGAAAGTTGAGGCAAATAACATGACTGATATTTCTGATACAAAGCCCTCTCCTGATAGCATCCTTCAAGTTTGGAAGGGGAAGATCCAGATATCAATGGTACTCATTTTCTTGCCCCTAGCTTGAGTTGATCCCCTTAGAAAGAAGATTTTGCAGTTCAATACCAGCAAATCTGAAGTAGGGAATACATGCAGGCTGTCAGTGGCCCATGTGCCTGGTCACAAGCACCATGAGAAGCCAGTGCAGTGCAGTTCTGGTGCAGATGCCACAGGAAGAACAAGACCTCTAAACAGGACCTCTGTGCGACTCCAGTAGATCAAAAGGTGTCTATATACCTCTCCAAGGAAAGTACTAACTTTTGAGAAACTAAGTTCGAAAAGAACTTTCCGCTATTGTAGAGAAATATAAGTCTATGAGGTACCCAAGCCTGAAGTTACCTACAGATTTTATAATACACCAAAATATGTTTTTCAGGTCTTTGGCGTTTCAACAGCTATAGGAGTTTAGCTTTGAATTATTCTAACTAAACTGCATTTAAGGCGCAGTATTTATCCTAATACACCATGAGACAGATTCATGTCTCCTGTACATGAGAATAAAGGATTCACAATACCACAGATAACATAAGGCAAGGAAAGAACAGACTGAACCGAGATACTAAAAGAGTGAGGTAGGTGACAATGGCTGCTGGGCAGCAAAATATTTTCGATTCAGCTTCTGCTATATCTCTGTCCTGAGAACTTGCAAGTCTGCTGTTTCTCACCTATTGTGTTCTCATTTGACAGTTTCCCATCTGCTCTAGTCTTCAGATTTTTTGATGCTTTCACATCTATTAGTTCATCTACTCTCTCTTTTGTCAGCTAGCACATATCTTGAATGAGTGATGGTGAGCTAAAGCTTAGCATGGACGAAATGGACCTCTTGTTCCTCTCACACCAGCCCCTTCTGTATTCTCTCATTCCTTCTAGCAAATCCTCTATTTTCTCCATTATTTATTCTTGCAGCACAAGAAAGTCTTGCACTTTCATTCGTATCTCATTCACTAAACTTTCATCAGCATAATAAATATCTTAACAGTTTTCTTTGTCCAATGGCTTTTAGCACTCATCTATACCTTAAACGTTATAACTTCATCTCAGTACCCATAATGTCCCTTTCTGGTAACTCTAATAAACATTTGTCCAGTCACACTCTCTGTTCAAATCATGTCCTTCCTTCAAATCTCTACAGTACTTTCCTCCACATTACTATATCAGATCAGGTCTGGTCTTAAAAGCTTACCATCCTAAACTATTTCTTGGACCTTGTCTCTTGTCACAACAACTTAGTCAGAAATGCCTATTTGTCTCCTTCTCCTGTTACTTTTTCACACTTCCTCCGTGCTGCCCACTCTGCAAAGAAAAAGCCTTCTCACTCCAATATGCCATCCCCCTCCCACACACACGCATTCTCATTCAAATTCCTCCTGAGACCTATTTTTGGTAAATCTTAAATAAAAGTCACATTTCTTCAACCCCAATATTTAGCTGAAAGGGTACTGAAGATCTAAAGGGACAATTTAATTACAAATACACTCCTATTTCCATTCTGCCAGAGTTTGTCCCTATAGTCAGCTTCTCATAAAACCATCGTTTCATCCTCATGCCCTCTGCAAATGATGTAGTTCTCACCTCTTCTGTGCAGTCACTACTTTGCCAATACAGAAATCTCTCTAAAAGACATACTTAATCATGCTGCTTATTCTGTCTCAAAGCTGATTTGTCAATTAGTTAAATTGTTATAGAGCTCACTCCCACCATTGGTACTGAAAGTTCTCAAAACCAGAGACAATCCCCCACTTCTGTTGGGATCAGGGAGATACAACGTGCATTTCAAGTCAATCACATCTAGGTTTTTTCTCTCCATTTTTGTACTGTATAAACATTTTTTAAGAGCCAAACATCTATGACATAATCAATCAGAAATAATACAAGAGACAAATTAAATGAGATTCCCAGCTGCAGAGGTAGATGCTTTTTAAAAATCAGACCCATAAACGTTCCAAAAAGATTAAGAGAAACAAGCAAATGATCCTTCAGTAAAAGGTAGACAGTAGGTTTAGATTAAGTAACTACAGGTTTAATTTTAAATAAAATACTTCAGTAAACAAACTGATCAGTGAGAAGTAAGATACACTACTGGACTACAATGTATGGACTATTAAGTTTTTTCTGTCTTCAAATGTGAAAGCTGCTTATGTCTACTGAGAGCAAAGTGAAGGAAGTCCTTTCTCATTTGCATTGTAAATGCACACAGCCTACTCCCACAACACCACCAAGAGCAAACCTGATATAGCAATTCAGAACAGATTTCCTTGCTGCAGCAAATTCAGTGCCTGCTGTCACTGCAGCTCTTCAGAGAAGCAAGTGTAAAGTGTTACTCAAGAGACAACTTAGAACCCACTTTAAAATAGGAAGTCTTATTATATATTACAACCAAAGTCCAGTAGTTAAGTCCACTGTTTCTGGAAGATCTCTATCTCACTTATCTATGAATTTCTTAATCAAAACGAATCATAAACTACCTTCCTGTTTCACCTCAGCAAGAACAATTAGTGTGAATTACCTCAGTACTCCCATAGGCTCTCTAGAGAGGTACAGAAGACCTGCTCCCTGAGCACACACTATTTCTCCTTCCTGGATGGATAGGTTATCAGAACTGAATATAGATCAAATAAAGTGTTCCAAAGAAAGGATTTCACAAATTTTGTAATCGCATACTGACTTCAGAAAAGTTATTTTGTCTATATTTGTTTGATCATGAATAAAAATAAATGCTATTAGATCAGTACTCCTGGCTTTTAGCTCAGAAGAGCTGCTAAGACCTTATTTAGTCTCAGCAGGAATTGTTCACAATTGTTCACAATTGTATCACAAAAACTTTGCAATGAAAACAAGTAACAAGATTGAAAATCAACAGCATTGCACAGCACTTGTCTTTACAGAAATAGCTTCTGAATGTTTTCCTTCACTTTTAGAACCATCATTTGAACAGGATCTCACAATCCACCTGAGTATTTGTTCATACTCAGAAATCATTGGTATCTCATAGCAGCTGTTAAATTGATACTACTTATGCGCAGTCAATACAAAGGAAAGCACTTCCGTTTTCTGCAGCCACTGGACCACTTTTAAGAGGTCTTCATGAAGAACACATGGATTCAATACATGCATCTAAACTCATTTTCAAAAAACAACAACTCAAAAGTAACAGAGCTATTCTGTATCAAAACTGATACAAGATGGGATTTGGCTTCCTTTCATAGCTATTTAGTCCATTTAGGTGCATTCAAGCTTTTGAGTAAGACATACCATTTCCCATGGAGATACGCAAAACACATTTTCCAGGCTGGTCTTTTATCACCAAAATGAAAGTGTCTGCCCTGTGTAAGATACCCACCTCATAACCCCTTCAGTAGCATGGTGAGGCTATAGGATATTTGAAAAAAAAGAAATGCCAGGAAAACTGCCAGAATGATTCATTTACCTATTGACTCTCTTCCTGACCAGGTCTGAGATGCCTCTGAAAATCATAGGAAATGGCCGTAATTCTAATGAGAATTTTCTAGTAGAATAAATTATCTGCAAAGGGAGATAGCACAGCTCCCTGGCTAGGATCACCATACTAGTATAAATAAGAGAGCAGGAATCTCAACAGCTCATTTTAAAAAAAAATGCGCATTCCTGTTCACATCTATTTACAGTGAACAGGTATTTGTTATGGTTTTTTTTAATTAAACAAGTGCAAGCAGCTGGTTATTTATTTTAAAGACGCAGCATGTAGTTTTCCATGAGGTGACTGGCTCTTAACAAGAACTGAAAGCAGCAGGCAGTGGAGTCAAAATGACATGATCTTCTTCCTCCTCCCAGCATGCAATAATGTTAAATAAAAAAACATTGTAATTTTGAACCTACAACATTAGAACAACAAATCTGTTGTGTGATCAAAGCCAGATAACTTAAACAAGAGAGGCTCTTCAGCCTCTCAGGTACTTTGACACGAGTGCTGTCGGGGAAGAGACCAAGGAAGGTAGAGCTACAGCCCCTTTTCCACCATTATTCCTTGGAGCTTATGGTTACATGCAGGGTAGCAGGTTTTGATACAAAAAGCAGCATTATTAACTAGCTAGAACACCAATTATCAGCATTCAGGGAGAGCAGCTAGGATTTGTGACCTTCTACCATGGGCTAAGAAATTACTGTATGTTGCCTGAGCCATGGATGATTTGACTGCCTTGGCCACCATGTGGGGAGCTAAGAGCGTACCCATGAACTGTTAGTGGACACCTCTCTAGCCACAGTAATATGATCTTGAGGTGAGGTCGTTAATAAAAATGGACCAGGCTTTCACAGGAGTTGACATTTGAAATACTCAAATTTATTAATAAAATGAATCCCATTTTGTTTATTCTCTTCTACAATACTTCAGGCCATTAGCTATGCACATACCAGAGGACAGCACTCGGCGACAGCGGTGTGCCATGGTAACATAGCTGGTGTTACAGATTGCATGTTTGTACAAAGGCATCGTATAACATTGCTCTTGGCAACAAAGACAGCAAGATGTGTATCACATGCTTACAGTCACACCCTGTAACCGTTGGAATATGAGAAAAAGCAAAAATCAAGAAGTTGTCAGACAACTACTGCCACAGCTCACATCGGGCAGACAAATGCTGCCTAATGGCACAGCAGATCTCTTGTATCAGAAGGAATATCCCTACAGTGTAAACTCAAATGGCTTTGATCTGTTAGAGCAATGTACTGGGCTCAATTCAAAAGGAAAAAGTGTCTTCCTTTCAGCATTGTTATGTGTAAATGAGTTATAACCAGGACTTCATAAATCTTTTTATTGGCCTTTTACCCATTGCAGCAAGAGTGCCTGGCATCAACACTACTAACACAGCTTCTCTATTACCTTGTACACCACTTTGAAAGAGTTTACAGAGCTCTAATGATACAGGTTTTCCTGCCAGGGAACTTCTGTTCTCAGGTCCAATTTCACAGCTATCCCCATGCTAGCAATTCACTTTATGTTGCATGAGTTCAGTAAAGTGTGTATGCAAGACTTGCTCCCCAGCTGATGTAAACCCACAGGAGGTTCATATCCAATGCAGGAGAGAAATTATGAGCTGCAGAAGTGTACATGTGGCAGAATGTGTGCTGACTTCACAAGAACAGTAAGTGTCTCTAGCCTGCTGGTATACTTTTTTAGCTAGATTACACTGATCTCCTGGACTAATGTGTTTCCATACATGTCTTTATCAAGTTTGCAACCTTAAGAAATGCATGCAGGTCTTTTCCCTGTCTCCTCTCATATTCTGTATTCAGTACTTGGTCTAGAACTCTTTTCCATAGCATTTTTCACTTTCAACAATATTAGCATACTCCAACGATCTTAAAAAAAAAAACACTTATTTTCACAATCCAGTCATCTCACTACAGAAATTGGAAAAAGCAATACAATTACTGATATTCTGATTATAGCATATGTCAGCCTGACCTTTACGTCTGAAGTTTCACAGTATCTTTATTAATTGCCATTTATTCATGGTCATAGCTATGAATGTTCCAAGAATTAATTTTTATGTTTTACTGTTCCACTCCCGTGAACTATTCTTCCTTTTCCTTTTTCAATCTGTGGTAGCTCCATCAGAAGATTTTAGTTTCAGAAGAAACTGTTTTTCTTTCTTTCATTTGCAGTACCTCCCTTTTCATTCCTTACCTTATTTTTATGTCTTATCTACAAGGTT
The DNA here is from genome assembly GCF_009769465.1 of Tauraco erythrolophus. Taxonomy (NCBI): domain Eukaryota; kingdom Metazoa; phylum Chordata; class Aves; order Musophagiformes; family Musophagidae; genus Tauraco; species Tauraco erythrolophus. The sequence continues at coordinate 46,131,733 of NC_141469.1, forward strand.
TATAGCTTGTAGTTTCTCAGACACAAAAGGTTGTGTTTCCAGAATGCAAAACAGCCTTTATATTATGTCTCAGCTGATGTTTCATACCAACGTCAGCATAAAGTCTCCAGTACACGGGGACAGGGGTGCAGAGACACCAGTCATGTGCTAACACACAGTTAAATCCAGTCCAAGTGCTGCTAGCCCAAGAGGTTCATAGTTTAGTGTTGCAAGTTTCAGTGCTGATGCTAACAGCAGGCTTGTTCAAAACATTTTATCTAGAATAGGTTCATATATTTCAGGTGCTTACTTAATCTTACTTTAAATAATGCTTAAAGAGGCACCCTATTATAGCAAAAACTTTTAAAGTCACTGCCCAAAAATCAAAAAGAAATGCATGCCCGAAAAAATTGGCCATCCAGGTAACTCCTATGGACATCTCAGATTTCAGTAACATTTTTGTTTGTAGTTTACAGAATAATTGTGAAAAAAGTCTCAATTTAGAGAGAAGCCAGTGGAATCTGTCAGAAAAGTCAACGTAAAAATGTTTCATACAACAGAACATACCATGACGTTCTTTATTTGGTATAAAATAATAAACACATTTTAGTAAATGAGACTAAAAACAAGAAACATGAATAAAAAAGCATCCACTTGTAAATGTAATAAATCTCAAAGCAAGTCTGGTTTAAGAAAATTTTGTAAGAGGAATTCTGTACATTAAGAACATAACTCAATCAAACTATTCAACCTGTAATAAATACAGGAGTGATCATAATATGAACCAAGAATTCAAATGGAGAAAAAAAGCAGGAAGAAGATTACAGGAGCTGAAGTCACAGAAGTCCTGAGGGCTCTAAGCAACGATAAAATTTAGTTTGATATACAGTATCTGTTCTGTGAAATGAGGTTATTCAAAGTGCAAACTAGAGGAATATGAGAACAGAGTTCATAGTATTGAAATACAGTACATATTCATCACACTTATGGCTTCATAATAGTTCAAGTGTCCTATACTTCCTTCTTACTTCCTTCTCTTACAGAGTCTGAAAAGCAACAGAACCTCATATTTTCAAAGAAAGCAAAAAGCCCATATTTCCCTATTTTGAAAATTACAGTCAGCTTTCCAAGTGTTTAGAGCTGATAATAGGCAAAATCCCTACTTTGAGCTCCACTTGCAATGCAACACCACAGTACTACAGCATACAGCAGATGAACCTCACTGCTGGTGAAAAATAGCTAAGTACATTCTAAAATTGAGTTTATTGGTGCCCTTAGCAAACATTAAGAAATACTTGTACATTCTTCCATACATAGGTCTTAGAGACTGTTTTATCTTCTGTAAGCATAAATGTTTATTTAATTGTGTCTAGGTTAAGTTAGTGGATAACAGATACATTTCACACATATGGAGATATATTAATGTAGCAGCAGAACAAACGTAGCTTTAATTACAAAATCAGTTTGGTCATGCTCAATATGGCCATCCAAAACCTAAAATGCTGTTTGCCTTAGCTCTATCATGTTAAGTGTGCATGTTCTGCTTAGTATAGCTTTTTGCCTGTTATGCTGCTTCATAGAAGTTTGTTTATTTTGAAGATGCAATCAGGTGACAATTGCCTAATAAGAAGGTATAGAGAAGATGTGTCCAGACTCCCCTGCGAAGTGCACAGCAACAGGCAAGTTACAACAAGGGAAATTGTTTAGGTATAAAAATTTCACCATGGCAGCAGTCAGGTATTGGGACAGGTTGCCCAGAGAGGTTATGAAAACTCTATTCCTGGAAATACTAAGAATTCATCTGAATCGCCAAAAAACCCAGATTGTCCAGGTAAGTTCAACCTCCTGTTTGAACAAGATTCAAAGCAACTTCCACAGCTCCTTTCCAAGCGAAATTATTCCACAATTCTGTAACTGACAGGTAAGTTAAAGGATCATTTTGGCCCATAAAGAAATCAAAGGACTGTAATCCAAGTAAAGAACAGGCTACAGCTTGTCAAATTCTTCTCTGTAAGTTGGACACCCCTGAAAAGGTGCAGCACCTTTTTCATAATCCTTCAAAGAGAAGCACATGGGAGACATTTTCACACTGAAATCAGACCATAGAGCTTTCTTCCTTTACAAGTTTGCTTTCATTTAATCTTTCATTATATTCTTATTGATATTGATATATTTACATACTCTACAGTTTTCAAATAACAGAAGTTAAAAGTGCCTTGCAGATGGTGTTGGTTATTTTAACTCATGTTTGCTCCCCACAAGATAGATGCTGGTAATTCCTCAGTTTGCAATGATGATCCCCTTTAAAGATATAAGATCCTAAGCACATAACACCTACATACTCATTTTCTGATACCAAATGGTGAGGTTATTATGCAAATGGTGAGGCTGTTTATACAACAGAGTATTTTGGCAGCCAGAAAAAAAAAAAAAGAAAAGAAAAAAATCAGTTATACTAGAATTTTCTCCATAGTTGAGCAAAACTGCATAAGTATGATCCCCAGAAGAGGTGAGATTGGAAACAGGTCCTCAAGGACACAGCTGGGAACAGTGGGTGAGCACCTGCACTTCAGAAATCCAACAGCTGGTGCTCCATGGACCCCAAGCTGTAGCTGCACAGCAGACAACAGTTGAGGGAAATGCAGATGCTGAAAATATCATCTTGTTGGCTCAGTCTCAGACTTCTTAACAGCCCTTTTCCTGCAATCTTACAATAACTCAGTTCAGTTGAGTTGAACAAAAAACCAAAAACTGCCCAGTCCAAAACCTTCTGTAGCATAATAAAGATTGAATCACAACTGGCAAGACAGAACTTCTTAAAGCATTGCCAGTAGATTCAAAGATATCTAATGATTTTAATGAGATGTTGCTCTTGTAGTTTAAAATACTAATCACTTCTCACACTGAAGAGAATAGCCCATGTATGCCCAGAAAAGCAGCATGAGCCAATCATAACAAAAAGAAATAGCAAATTTAAATTTGGAATTTCAGGGTGATTCATTGACCTGCCTTTTTCAAAGAAGCCTTTGAGCAGCTGTTATAAATAAATCGTGTTGAAAAATCAAATATTTTAAGAATGCTCACTTTGCTCTCTTATACAATGAATCAAGCCATCTGTGCTATGTTGGTCCTTAACTGGTACTAAAAATCTTGCCAGTTCAGTCCTTTGAGTAGATGTCTCCTTAAGGTATACCTCTGAAACGTTCTCCAGAGAGAGGTAGACAAAAGTGAAAAACAAGCAGCTGTGTTTAGGACAACTAGGATTTTTCCTTCTAGTTTTGTATTCCCTTTCCTCTTCCAGTATAATACAGAAGTTAAAGGAGAAGAATTATGTGGATGTTTGGAATCACAATGTTCTCTAAAGTCTGGAAAGATTCTCCTGACAGTATTAGAGAACTGCATCTTCAAACCCCAATGCTTAAGAATTTTTTCTTTTAGATCACAAATTCCAGTCCTCTTCTAGATACATACATTTGATGACTTGATTGCAATGCACAAAATTTGCCTCTATTTAGTGGCAGTGATGAAAAGGCACAATCTTATCTTTAGCTGTTTCCAGATCCGCATGAGTGTCTTAATTAGCATTGGAGCATTCAAACTCGGCACCCTGTGGCTTTTCTGTGCCTTTCTCAGCAACATATTTATTGCTTTTTCCTCGAGGCTGCGATTGAATATTTTACTAGAACAGGGATACAATCATAAGGCCATGAGGACTTTCAAAGCATGAAGATATTTAATCTGCATTTTCTAATCTCTGAAATTAAAAAAAAAGAGGAAGAACGTTTTATCATTATCTTCTGCTCATGCTAAGAATGAAACTGAATTGGCAGAGCAAAAAACAAGTACGATTGCTGTTAGCAACAGGTACTCCAAGAATCTACCTGGGTTTGTTTCAGTTAATCTAAAACTCAGGAACATTTGACAGGTTTAGGGTTTGGTTTTGGTTTTCATTTGGGTTTTTGTTTGTTTTGGGAGGTTATGGGGGACAGGTTGTTTTTTTTTTTCCTGTGTTTTATTTTTCTTTTATACAAAAGGTTCTACCACTTTCCAATATTGGATGATAAATCCCTTAAAAACTAACACATTGGAAAAAAGGTTACAGAAACATTTTCTCAAGTTATGTGAGGAATTACTTTGGAAGTTTGTTGTGGTTTAGACTGGCCAATAACTAAGCACCACACAGCCACTCACTCACCCTCCTCCACCCCCAGGGGATGGGGAAGAGAATTAAAGGGGAAAAGGGAAAGAGATCCATGGGCTGAGATAAGAACAAATTAATACTACTAATAATATACAAATATATGTGTATAACAATCATAACATATACAAACAAGTGATGGACAGTGTAATTGCTCACCACGCAGTGACTAAGGCCCCACCTGTCCCAGACTAACAATTTCAAAACAGTTAAGTCCTGACACCACAATCCCAGGTGACCGAGAGGCCCAAAAAGAAAGCAATAGAGAGATATTACTCAGAGTCCAAGAATGAGAGTCTCTGGAAAAGCAAAAGCCCTTCTTTTAAGTCAACCCTCATTTTTTTACTGGGCATGACATGGAATACTTCATTGGCAAGTTTGGTCCTCAATTCTAAACCTAAGTTCAAATCATAAGGGCAGTTGTGAATCCTTTGTCCCAGCCATGCTCCCCCCAGTCTGTTGTGCTCCTGCACACTAGCAAGAACACGGCAGCTGAAAAGTCCTTGAGGTCTCAGTGCCAACTAAAAACATCAGTGCGCTGTCAGCGTTCTTCTCAGAACAAATCCCAGATTGAAACCAAAACACAGTGTTCTTCCAGCTACTAAAAAGAACTAACTCTGTCCCAGCTGAAACCAGGACAAAGTTGCATGAATTTACTAGGAGAAACATGCCATTACTGAATTACTCCACACACTTTTATCTCCAAGTCCCTTCTAATGTTTTTGTCTTAACTTCAACAGTATCCATGCATAGCCAACATTTTGAGCCAGTTTCTTTCATATTGCGATAAGAATGGAGCTTGAGGGCACACCAGTCCCCTCCACTTGCTTTTACTGCTCAATATTGCTAAGGCAGCCAGCTGGCTCCATTAAAGCCAGACCAAATGTCAATGTGCGGACAATACAAGCTTGATGTAACTTGGGGTAACAGCGAACTCAAGCTAAGTGAACAAGACAAGTGCAGCATTTGAACCTGTTCACCTCACATCAGTCTTCAGCTTCTTTTTCTGAGCATGATGGTCCTGCTCTCCTGCACAGCTGGCTGAGCAGAGCCACAGCCAAACAACGGACCACACTTCTCTTCCAGACTTGCATCTTTTCTGTCAGCCCTCCCAGAGGGGACAACTGCATCTTGTCACTAAAAGGTCCTAAAGCAAAGTGACATTCAGTACCTAAATGAACTTCCTAAAGCCATTTCTTAGAATAAACAAAAAAAATTATATAGATAACAGGTTTTTTTTAAGGCAATAAACAGTTACTTACACAGCTACGTCTCAAGTCTCATGCTTAAAGAGCAACTTCTTTAGACTCACATCAGATCATCTTTTCAGTCTTTCCTCCTGGACCACTACAGGTTCTTTTTTCTTCTAAGGAGTACTCTGGTTGTTTTGGGGTTCGGGGGACAGGGGGGTTGGTTGTTTTGTTGTTTTTTTTGTTTAGGTTTTTTTTTGTTTGTTTGTTTGTTGTTTGTTTTGTTGTTGGTGTGGTTTTTTGATTTTATTTTTTTTTTTTTTTTTTTTTTTTTTTTTTAAGAGTTTCACAGTCTGTCAAAGACATGGTGTCACTTTGGGCCAGAACACAAACAGGTTGAATATATGCCAAAACTCTGCTCCCTGCTAGCTGGTAGATTTACACACACTTCATGTCCCATGGACAATGAGGTGAATTAATATGAATTGTTCTTTTGTCATTTCTAAGAAAAAAATCTAAGATAACTGATAAAATCTGACTTTAGAGGGGGCAGCCTGACTCTCAGTTCTCCAAAATCTGACCTCAGATGAGCTAGATTCCATTCTACAGAATTACTATGACTCAGTAACTTGAATGATGATGGTAAATCCACATCATTAAGATAGAAACAAGAATTTGGAACCTGTCCTTCCTATAGTGTCCCTGAAGCAACTGAACAAAGAGAAAGAACATCACTTGAAGAGTAAGTGGGAGAAAGGAAGCGTGACAGTCATCACCTCCTGTCAGCCTCAGTAAGCTTCAGAAAGTAGCATAAGGCAGAAGACCTCCCTGTCCTCCTGTTGCATCCTGGTTGCCACTTGCTCATGGCCCTTCCACAGAACTATCTATACTCTGATCTTTGGCACTTATGCTTTGTAGCTCCAAGCACACAACATTTTGACAATCTTCAGCCACTGTTAAGACCATCAGAAGGCAAAATATCCTTTGGGAAATGCTCTTTACTCCACATAACTGAAGTCTTGTGATGTGCATTTGGTTCCAATACACAGAGGTAGATAACTTTTATGGGTGACCAAAATCATTATAGCAATGGTGGTAATCAGGAAAAACGAACAAATATACATTTCTTCCCTTTCTTTTTAATATCGCTAACTGCAAATCAGCACAAAGCCAAAACACATCTATTTTGTACTGCTTACTAACTTTTGGAACATTAACAGAAAATATTTAAATGGATTAAATGTTAAAATATAAAAATGAATTTACCATAACTGACTCAGGCACACATTTTAGAAAGCTTCAGTAATACCTTACCTCATTTCTCATTTTGAAGTGAATGGGTTTTTTTATTAAATAATAATAATGTAAGTATAATTCTGATGATACAGAGCCTAATCTTAGCAGGGCTATTTTGAGCATCTCCAAATTTGAGTATCTTTAGACCATGAAAAAAACACCAACACTAATTTCAGTCTGTATTCAGGCTCAGATTTTGATACTGCTCCCTCACTTTCTACTATTTCTACAAGATAAAGTTCTAAAGCAACCTGCATTTAATGGATTATTTGTCTAGTTTCAACAATATATTTTTTTAAATCATCAAATCATCTAAGGAAGCAAGCCTAAAAACATATCTTAAGGGGAAAAAATTATGTCTCTGTAAAGAGGAAAAGTGTTACAAACAAACATTGTTTTTAACATAAAAATCTAAGCACCAAATGGTTTAGGTGATCTAGTTCAACCACCTTGCCATGGGCAAGGACACCTTCCACTAGATCAGGTTGCTCAAAGCCTCATCCAAACTGGCCTTGAACACTCCCAGGGATGGGGCATCCACAACTTCTCTGGGCAACCTATTTCAGTGCTTCACCACATGGGCCAGAATCAAATGTTCTAAACCAATGTAGCAACTTCATCAGGTCATGGTTTTCTATCAAGCGAGCACATGAAGCAATTAGTTCAATTCTACCCTGTGCTACTCCCATTGCCATTATGCAATGGCATAAAGACTGCATTTCAATACATACCTAACAAATGAAACAGACTAAGTCTTGGACTTAAAACCGATACAAAATTATTTGGGTGCAGGATCTACATAGAGTTCTTCAGTGAAGTTTCCAGGGTACAGTGGTCTTATACTAACACATTGGTGTTTACCCACCCAAAATATTTGCTTGCATTTTGAGAAGCAGTAGTCTGCTGGCTAGTAAGTATTAAGCTCTCTTGTCTAAACACATAGATTTGGATCGTAAAGTCAAAAGAAATCTGTACAGCCACCCACAGCATATTACATTCCTCCAACTTCATGTTGGACAAAGCTCATACAGTAGTTTCAGACTCACATGGGTTTAACTACAACTGCTAGACTACAGACAGGAACATTCAGGACCTTAAAAGTGTGACAAAGTATCCAAGTTCAAGACTCACAGAATAAAGACAAGCCTTGAATGAACATACCCAAAAGACTTTGCAAATAAAACAAAGCTTAACTAGGTTTGCTCTTTGGCTACCAATAAAACCAAAACATCCATGCTTATGTGATGACTTTACAGAGTCTACTTCATTACTAAGAACAACAGAAATTGGTTTCAGAGTTGACATCTTCCTACACAGGACTCAAGTTGAAAACTTTTTTTTGAAAGAGATAAATTTTCATTTTGCGATTTCTATTAAAGCTGAAATTAAATCAAGATATTGAATTGTCTGTAATTGTAAGAACATGTTATTGTTTGTGAATTTCTAAAACTATGAAGAAGAATACTGTGAGGAGTATATATGTATTTCACCTTAACACTAGATTATCCAAAGTTAATTTCCAGTCTTAACACTGCGGTAAGGAGTTCTGCATGAATATAGAACATCTGTGTTAGTATAATCCAGCTCAAGTAAAGCCGTTGGAACTTCAGTTAAAGGAATCCATTTACATGTTAAAAATTAAATCTTATTACAAGAATTTATTTGCAGCCATCAGAAGTATCTTTGTTTAAATTCCAATATTGCTACCCACACCATTTTCAGAACACTACTAACAACAACATAATATCTTGAAGGTAATAAACTTATTTTTAATCAAATACTAGTGAAATTGTAAAAAAGTATTTTAAATACATATATATCTGGGAATGGGGGAGAGAAGTGACCTTCATAAGGCCCATTTGCACATAAAACCAAACCATTTGTTGTACTGAGCACAAGTACAAGCAGAGATTTACTAATTTACTATTCTCCTCATAATATCAAATAATTTATCACTTATGCAAAACAAAACCAAGTGAGGATTTGCTCACGAAGAGCAAGAACCTCCCTAGCCCATACACTCACACTGCCTTTCTCAAAAAAGACAGAACAGCACTCTGCTCTGAAAAAGCACAAGGGGGCCTTGATTGACAGCAGGAAAAAAATATATACATTTGCCACATTATCTCTTTTTTAAAAAAGCGAGACCAAAGCAGCCTTTGAAGTTGGTGGTCTCCTAGGTTAAGCTGAACTCATAGTTCAGCATTCTTTTGTTAGATCAGATTTTCATTGAAAAATTCAGCAAAATTGCTGGAAAAACATGTAACTTCATGATTGATAAGGAAAAGAAATATATTTTAAATATTATTCAAAAGAAAGGAGAGTTTGGGGCATAGCTACAGAACAAGAAACCAAAATTAGTACAGCACTTATCTGAATACCACCTTGTGCTTCTCAGAGCTATTTATCCCAAATGCTATGCTGCTGTGATGCATCTGTAATTGTGTGATGATCTAAGCACCCTCGAAGATCTAGAGGGGAAGTGCATCATGTTACATAGCTATAGTCTAAATGTTAGCATCTGGAAAAAAGATAACGCATTACAGGCATTTGTAATAAGAGAGAAAAGCAGTTTCATCCACTCTGTTTCTGCTGTTAAGCCAACACAAGTGTCTTGCACTGGGTTTAGGCTGGAACCCACTTCTTTTTAGGAAAGTTTCAAGGAATAAACATGGCTATAGTCCCTGTTCTTAGCAATAACCACAGTAACTCGCAGGTTTCATTATTATGCATGCTATAGCAAAGAAAATTATAAGACAACAACTACTGCTTTTTCCTAGCCATAAAGTAGTAGAAACACTGCAAGGTCCTCAGAGATGAGCCATTCAAATGTAGAACAGCAGCTAAACTCCAGGAGATTTAAGATAACATATAGAGCATTCAGAAGTGGCAAGAGAACGGAGGGGTTACAATAAAATATAATATTTGGTATTCTAAATGTAGAATCAAATCTACAGTGTTTAAACAGTTTGTTGACAGTGTCATAAGATGTCATTGTGACTGACAGTCACGCTACAATATACTTCCTTACAGGCTCCTTTGGTCAAGCTTGTATGACAATTTACGTAACACCTGTCACCTCCTGTAAATTAGCTCAAAACCATTAAGCTGAAATTGATAATAGAGGATTCAAAAACTAAGAAATTTAGCAATGCTTACCATGGTGTGAGTTTCCTGTGACAGGGAAAAGCTCACTTTAGTTTTTATTACTGTAACTTCATAGAATAGCAAATTTAATACATACTTCTGAAACAGCAATATTTGCTAAACAGAAAGCAATGTATTTTCTACATGGGGCAAGAGGCCGTTCCATAACTGTGTATTAACACTTGATGGAAGTATCTGAAACAAGCAGTTGGAAGCATCTTTCAATTCTAATGTACATCTTTACAAGCCTGGCTATGAAAACTAAACCAAACAACATACACTGGATACAACTTGCATAAAATACTTGGATCAGTTGCCAACTTCTGAAGTTTCAGTCTGGACATTAGACACTGCTTTTTGATTGACAGCCATGCAGCACTGGAACAGATTGCCCAGGAACATCATGGAATTTCCAGCCCTGAAGGTTCTCAAGATTTGGCTAAACAAAGCCAAAACCGAGCTGATCTAACATTGACAACAGTCCTGCACTGAACAGGAGCCTGGAGTAGATGACTTATCTACATCCCTTCTAACAAAGCTTCCATGATTCCACAAATTCACAAGAAACACAAATTTGACACAGAAACCTTATGGTTAATATACATGAAGCATTCCAACAAGGTATACTCTAGCTTTTCACTTCTGCCTGTAAAAAATCACAGGTACAAGATTCCTCCTCACCCCATTAGTTTCTGAGCTTCCCGAGATCACTGAAATCATGAAGATTACCTTTCACTATTACAACCAATTGTTTTCTTCTAGCAGTAATCATCAAGCTCCAAGACACTGATCACTATGCCATTTATGGTGTGAGTCTCAGTAGTTTCAAGTGCACTGGACATGATTGTCCACACTCAGTCAAGTGTGTGCTATTTTGCCTGGAAGAAATCCATCTAGCACTTTTGTCTGGGCAGCTAACTTTGAAACGCCACTTTGAGTGGCAAAGAGCTTGAAAGTAGCTTTCCAACAAACCATCTTCAAAAACTCATTAGCCTCCTTGAAACAGAGGTCAAATTCCTTTCAAGCCACAGCTTTGATCACTTTAACATCCACAATTCGTGCAGTATGCTACAGAAAACATTTTAAATCCAGAAATGGGTTCTGAAATACACATGCACATAGTTCTTGAATGTGAAGAAATCCTGAATCTCAATGACTGCACTGAAGTACCAGCAAATCTCGAATCACAATGTTTTTGAATCTCTAAATTAAGCTTTACTTGGCCTACACTTAAGACTTGATCCTCCTGAAATCAAAATTCATTCAATCCAGAAATCTTTGGATCAATGTCATCATTCATGAAGGGAGTCATAAATGAAGCAGAAGTCAACAATTCTGGGCCAATCTATTCCCCTTTGCTTTCTCAAGTCAGCTTGTACTGCTACAGAGTAGCTACAACACAGGGAGCACCTTATGTGCCAGTGTGCACAGCTGGAATGCCAGAGGTCTAGAAGTAGTTAAGCAGGGAAAAGATGCAAATATAATTGCCAGAAGTGTCAAAGCCTCTCTTCACAAGCATTCTTAAGGCTAGATTATCCTTGCTGCCAGTGGCAGTTAAAATTTTCAGGCCCTCAAATCTTACTCATAGTATGAGGAGTGACATGAAAGTGAAAGACTTGAGGAATGAGAAATATACCGCAGTATCACTTCTTTACATATTTCCTCTTATAAGAAAGCCTGCTGATCTGAAGTCAGAAGTATACAAGCCTGCAACATGCTCAAAGAGTTCAGAGTGATATTTTCAGTTTAACTTTTTCCTTTAGATCTTCTAGTTTCCACCAGTCTAGATATCTTAGGTGACACGAAGAATACTAGGAGAGCCTTCCAGTCCCAGCTTGCAATCCTAGAGAGTAATCAGCATGTCAGTATTAGAAAAATGCAAATTTACACCAGGCTGGAATGAATTCCATCTTTCTAGGCTAGTTACACAAATACCTCAACTGTTATCCTGTCTTGCTTGGACCAAAAGTCTCTTTCTTTGTTAAGAATAGCAAGACTATCAAAGAAGCAGGTCCTAGAGTACTTAGAAAGGCATAGATTCAAAACTCCACCCAAAAATCAGCTAACATAACATAGCAAAAAGCAACAATACAGACCAGCTAATTACTCAAATATAGATAAAGTTCTTGCCATCACTGCAAATGGAATTTGAAGTTTAGATGTAAACCTTTAATGTCAACCCAGACACTCTCACAGTTAAGACCTATATATGTGTAGATTTGAGTTGGACTTGCATTGGTTTTGATCAAATTGAAGGATTTCCCTCACCTTCAGGTGATTTGTTGTTTTGCAATCTAAATAGAGTTGATAAATATAGCACCATTATTCACGGCCTGATTTTAAATTGAGACAGGCAGGAAAGCAGCAAATGTCATCAGGAACCCCAGAGTGCATTCAGACAACAAAATGTCACCTTTTCCCTTGCAGTAAACAGTTTCTTTCCCTCATTAATAGAGCATCTACTTTTCCAAGACATCTCCTTGCTTTGCAGTGCAACCACTCCTAGCATCTTGTGCTGTATTTGTTTAAAAAAAAAGATACTTTGAGTAACTCTGAGGGGAGTGGCAAATTAAGAAAGGTAATTAACAAAAGAAAAAGGTTACTCATCCACCCTATACATGTTGTGGTTTTTATGTTGGGTTTGGGTTGGTTTTTTTCCCCACTGAATATAAGGATAAAATTCTGCGGAGAGCAGGAAACACGCAAATCAAAGAGGTTGTTGGTTTAAGTGAACTTGAAAGTGTGGATTAAGTCATTTCTCTGTTAAATCTCAGTTCTTTATTTCTTCTGAGACAATTTTCTAATTCCATATTAATAAGAATCTGAGCACTCGTAAAAGGTGATCAGGACTACAGAGTATCTCTTGAGGTGAAAACACTACAGCTTCATCCCACAGCCATAAAGCAGCTTCTCAAATAAAAGTTTGTGATCTATTTTACAGTTTCTTCCTTGGCTGGAAAAGGATTTGTGAAAGGACATGCATGTCACTTTCTCAGTATCAAGACAGTAATAAACTGTCAGTTAAATTTCTAAACTGACATATTTTATCAAGTTTGCATATTTGCACTAACCCTTTTGAAAAAATTACCAGTGTAGAAAAACGTAGTTCTCAAATCCTGATTCTGACCTCCTTGAAAAACAGTATTAAGAATGAATACTATCTTTAAAGGCAATTATTACATTATTAGAAAAAAGCTCAAGGAGAGGTCAAAAGTAAGCACAAAAGAAAAGAGAATTCAGGAGGTAAAAATGCTGCTAGATATACACAGATATACCTAGATATATATGAAATTGAACAGCTAGAAAAATCTGTTATAAAAATGCCAGAGGTGTCAAGAAATAGTATATTATAGTTATAATACATGATGAGATTGTGTTAAAAATGTGATCCTGTGTGACACATACTCACACAAAACCAACTGAAAGAGCAACAAGATTTTTTTTTTACAATCTAATGTCATCAGCTTTTGAGATTCAGCATACAGTCAAGAGTTGTAATGTAGTCACACTTTAAAGGCTCCAATTAGATTCTCAGATACAGGTGCTTCTCATTAGTCAAAACTAGTCTTCCATCTCTGCTTCATGAATCTGCAATATTTGTTTTGATATCAACTTCACTACAATTATCTGTGTCCTTGTCACCTCACAGCAAGTCTATTACAACGCAGCCAACGAGAGGATGCAAGTTAAGTATTTTAAAATGCTCCATTGATGCCTTTTTTGGTATTTCAGGTGATGCCACATCTCTAACACTTCAAAATAATGGCTTTTTACTTTAAAGATAGAACAGTTGTAACGGCTTCAGGGGGACCCACAGCCTGCATGGCTTCCAACAACCTATCAAGGAGATTATATTCCTGAAGCCCTAAACATTTAGACTTTCTTTCAATTTGTTTGAATATTTTTATCCTCTTTCAACATCCTAAATCAAGAAATGACATTATCAAAGCATGAAGTTCCCTGCAAAATTCATTTAATACAGATGAAAAAAAATTATGAACATACATAACAAGAAAAATTCAGAAGCAACAGAAAATAGTCACAGGTCCAAAGAGTGAACCTTAGGCTTCCCCTCCTCCAGTTCAGCACAAGGAAATGGACTTGCTATCTTTGCTCCTAATCTTACACCAATAATCCTAACCACCTTGGAGGTCCTCTAGTTTTACTGACCCTACAAGGAAAGGGAAGCAAGTAGAAAGCAGAGACAGCAGGGACTACAGTTACCATGTCCTATGCACCCAGCACCTGGGAGAAACAGCTGGCCAGTAGCTGCTGCCTCACATGTGGCCCCTCACAGCTATCTTGCTTTTTTGCAAGAACACAGGGTGAAATAACTTCCAGGGAATTGCAGGGATTTATACAACTTTTAAAATGGACCACTCCAAAGATCAAAAAAAAAAAGAAACCTATGGGACATGAACTTTAAGACTTCTTTGCCATGGCACACACCTCTTCCACCTCTGTCCCCAGCTCCAGCCATTCCAGGGAGGGAACTACTCCCAGAAGGTAAAAGCACTTCAGGTCCAAAAGCTTCCGTGGATTTTTGTTTTGCTGTTTCTGTGGGGTTTGTTTGGGTTTCAGGGTGGGGCTTTTTTTGTTTGTTTTTGTGTGTGCGCGCTTTGGTTTGGGTTTTTTTTGTTTGATCTTTAATTAGAAAAATGAAAAGCCCAAAATTTCTACATATACAGGAGACAGGGCAGATTGTATCACACACACACCCTTTTTACTCATGCATTTATGAAGGCTTACAGCAATACATCTGCAAGACAACTGAAAACAGGCAAGTTTCTTCCTGCTTAAAGTGCCTCTTACAATAATACCCTTTCACTAGACTCAAAGTTGAACCTATAAGCAATTCACACTCCTGACTCAAGCAGAGCAGTGACGCATTTTCTACAGTAAAAAACCTAATAGGAAGAGGCAAGTCTAATCCTTTTGGGTAATTCAATTTTTATTGCTTCTAAAAATCTGTTCATCCATTTGCCTCTCACTTGACTTTCACAGAGCTAAGGTTTGTCCCTTCATCACCCTCCACGTCAAGCTGCATTTGTGACTGCCTTTGAGACAACCCAGCCATGATACCATTAAGTTAAAAAACCTCAACACCAGGATTTTGCTCACGCATTTCTGAAAAGCAGGGTGGTGTTCTTGTCGCCTGGTACTGATGGGGAGTTTCCATCACATCCCCACTTGTTATTAACCACAGGTGCATGAAAGCTTACATTCAAATGGGAACTTTGCTATTTACATTTTCTGCAAAGTCAGCTTGGTTGTAGGCACCAATTACACTTCTGTAAAAAAAAATATTTCCTTTTTGAGATCTCAGGAATACCACAAACAAGACATACAATGACCAATATTTGATCACTTTTCTGACTATACTTTTTGTGCTACCAATCCTTCTTCCACTGTCATTTGACCCAGCGCCTTCACAACACACTCTTGTTGACCTACTGAATATTCCAACCACTAAAAAAAACACACTTCCAAGTCTGCTGTCATTGAATTAATTGGATTTTTTTACTACTTAATTTACTCAATGCAAATGCAGTTAGGCCATCTGGAAGCACCTTTGAGAATTCTGTTGCTTTTCCACACACAAGTCACACACTTGTATGATGTCTTAGCTCTTGTGAAGATCACGATCTCCCAAGAACACAGTGTATCCAGTGGCAAGGAAGCTTCTCCAAAAACTGCCATTAACACAAATAACAATAGCTGCTGCACTTATACAAATGATGTAAAGTTACAGGAGTTAACCATATCTACAATTAGGTCATGAGCTCGTCACAGCCAAGTTAGAAATCAGTTCATAGGAAAATATTGCACAATGCCATGTGCAATACAGTACAGACAAAGAGAAATAATGCCTCTTTCTAAAGCAGCTAGTCATTGCCACTTAATTTTATTAGTCCTCGCCATAGACCTCCTATGGTCTAGGACATAGCCATGGTAGGTACTGTACAGACACAGAATTAAATAAATTCACTACAACAGGAAAACTACAGCAAAGTGAGATTCCAGCTATTAAGAGGAACTTGGCAGTAGTTGCGGGAGTATGTTATCATTCAGTTTAGACTACAGGAACTCCAGAATTGTCATGATAAAACTTGGTTGAGATTTTCTCACACGAAGTGTAAATCACTTTACATGAACACATGCACCACTTTCACCTGTGCAGATTGACTGCAAACTGATCAAATCAAGGCACCAGCAGCAAATATCCACTTTAACTTCCAATAAATGAGTGCCAGATGCAAACAAATGAATGCTCATGATTTCTAGTCATACATTCCTTATTCAGTAATACTACAGAATTACAGTTCTTCCTTTCTTCTGTAGAGACAAATCTTCAGCCACCTCTCCTCTCAATTCAGTTTTTGAAGATGCTCATATCAGCAGATATGATCTGTGAAAAAAATGGCTTAAAAGTTTTCTACAAATCCCATAAGAAATTAATTCTTTGATCCAGTTTAACAGATGAAATGAGTACAAATATATATAGTGTGAATATAGTTCTTCACAGGGCTATGAGAAGGAGGATTTATTTTATAGAAAAAACAGGGAAAGCTATTCCAATGCTCTTTAAATGCCTTTCCTGGGGACTGATTCAGTAGCCAGCAAAGTTAGCCAAGAAATGGCTTCATTCCCTAGAATAAGGGCATCACTGTTTTAAGCTTTTGCTTCCTATATCCTTTCAACAACTGCAGAAAAATATAAGGAAGAGATTAAGTCATTTGGAAGCCATTTTAGCTACAGAATTCAAGTGTTGCCTCATACAACTTAAAGATTAAACTTGCATGTTATTCAACTGCCACTATAATAAAAAGCACCATTAGAAGAAATACTGCATTTTCCCACATCTCCTGTTTAACACCTACAAGGTTATTTATTGAAAGATGAAAGACTAATATGGACATTTTACTGTAACTTCAGATGCGCAATGTCAGGGACAAGAGACTAGTCTGCCAACTGATTATTCATCTACTTATAAGCATAATATTGTAAACTACTCGTGAGATTAATTAGCGCTCAGATTATTTTTTTATTATTTGCTCCAAAGATACACATCTCTTCACACAGTCTATCGGGAGTTCCCGTTATTTTAAAAAATAATTTCTTTCTGACTATGCTGAACTATAGTGATACAGCAACTGCCAGTTGGACAAATACAAGCCAAATATGCATTTCACTGTAAATAAGAGTATAAGTACTTCTCACCAGTTTAATTATAACCTACTGGAAGTACTGAGAGATTGCTTTTCATGAAAAGGAACTGAAACGCTAATTACCACTTTTTTAACAAGTGTTTCAGTTTATACAAGTGTTTACTGCCAATAAAAAAGGATTAATATAGCTCTCATTTTGTGCAGTTGCATTTGAATTTGCTGCTATATTGTCTTTATACATAGCTTGTTTCTTCTTGAAAAGCCAACGTAGTCGTATATTCATCAATAATTCTTCTAGCTTCTCCACTCTTCAGTAAATAAGTCAGTGAAATGATGATTCATGAAACGCAGCTTAAATGCTTTTATTCCTACTGATCTCCAGAGTTAAGATTTCCAGCTTGGTATGTTTTTTTGTCCAATATATTGATTTACATATCATCAGTTAAATAAGCATCTGACCTTTCTGATGTCAAGCACATTCATGTTCACAGAACCTGCGTTTATTTGCACAGCTATGAAGTTCTTTGTATGACTACATCCACAGCTTGGTTCCTTACACCTCGCTCATGGACAGGCTTAACCACAAACAATTCCACATAGAATCATAGAATCATAGAATGGTTAGGGCTGGAAGGGACCTTCAAAGGTCATCTAGTCCAACCCCCCTGCAAGGAACAGGGATATCTCCAACTAGATCAGGTTGCTCAGGGCCTTGTCCAACCTGGCCTTGAAAGTCTCCAGGGGTGGACCATCCACCACCTCTCTGGGCAACCTGTTCCAGTGTTCTACCACTCTCATAGTAAAAAATTTTTTCCTAATATCCAACCTGAACCTACCTCCCTCTATTTTAAAACCATTACCCCTTGTCCTATCATAACTGGCCCTCCTGAACAGCCTCTCCCCATCTTTCCTGTAGGCCCCCTTGAGGTACTGGAAGACCGCTATAAGGTCACCCCGGAGCCTCCTCTTCTCCAGGCTGAACAGCCCCAACTCTTTCCGCCTGTCCTCATAGGAAAGGTGCTCCAGCCCTCCTATCATCTTCGTGGCCCTCCTCTGGACCCTCTCCAACTGGTCCATGTCCTTCTTATGTTGGGGACTCCAGAACTGGACGCAGTACTCCAAGTGAGGTCTCACGAGGGCAGAGTAGAGGGGGAGAATCACCTCCCTCGACCTGCTGGCCACGCTCCTCTTGATGCAGCCCAGGATGCGGTTGGCCTTCTGGGCCGCAAGAGCACATTGCCGGCTCATATTGAGCTTCTCGTCCACCAGTACTCCCAAGTCCTTCTCCTCAGGGCTGCTCTCGATCCAATCACCACCCAGTCTGTATTTATGCCTGGGATTGCCACGACCCAGATGTAGGACCTTGCATTTGGCCTGGTTAAACTTCATGAGGTTGGTACGGGCCCACCTCTCCAGCCTGTCGAGGTCCCTCTGGATGGCATCCCTCCCTTCCAGCGTGTCGACGGCACCACACAGCTTGGTGTCATCGGCGAACTTGCTGAGGGTGCACTCCATGCCACTGTCCACGTCACTGACAAAGATGTTGAAGAGGGCCGGGCCCAACACGGACCCCTGAGGGACGCCACTTGTGACCGGTCTCCACTTGGACATTGAGCCGTTGACCACTACTCTCTGAGTGCGGCCATTGAGCCAATTCCTTATCCACCGAGTGGTCCATCCATCAAACCCATGACTCTCTAATTTAGAGAGAAGAATGTCGTGCGGGACAGTGTCAAAAGCTTTGCACAAGTCCAGGTAGATGACATCCGTTGGTCGACCCTTGTCCACCGATGCTGTCACCCCATCGTAAAAGGCCACCAAGTTGGTCAGGCACGATCTGCCTTTGGTGAAGCCATGTTGGCTGTCACCCACCACCTCCTTGCTCTCCATGTGCCTTAGCATGGTTCCCAGGAGAATCTGCTCCATGACCTTGCCAGGCACAGAGGTGAGGCTGACCGGTCTGTAGTTGCCCGGGTCCTCCTTGTTCCCCTTTTTAAAAATGGGGGTTATGTTCCCTCTCTTCCAGTCATCGGGGACCTCGCCAGACCGCCACAACTTCTCGAATACAATAGCCAGTGGCTTGGCAACTTCATCCGCCAGTTCCTTCAGGACCCGCGGATGGATCTCATCAGGTCCCATGGACTTGTGCACTTTCAAGTTCCTCAGATGTTCTCGAACCTGGTCTTCAAGTACAGTGGGCGGTGGTTCATCCTCACAGTCCCTGCTAGTTCTTTCCACAGCTTGGGTGGTAAGACAAGAGGCTTTACCATTGAAGACTGAGGCAAAAAATTCATTGAGTACCTCAGCCTTCTCTATGTCCCGGGTAACCAGAGCACCAATGAATGACCTCTCGATTGATAGCCTGTTCAAAATAGGATATCCCTGTCCAAATATGCTCCTCTCCAAAATACGTAAAGAACCAGTTTCTCATTTCTATTTATTTCCTTCCTGCTCAGCTCTGCAGGTCACAATATATTAACCTTGCATTTGATATGCACGTAAGCCACGTGTAAGACACTTCACTTCTCGGACACAGACAAAACAATACAGATACCCTCTGAATTAATCATCTGCAATCAGTACAGTAGATAGGTTTGAACTAGCTATTAGCAACACAAAGCTCAGCACAGCTTCCAAAGCCTGTTTGGGTAGTACAGGTTAGCTTGTCAAAGTTGCACTGCAACAGAACTGGGCTGCTCTTCGTCTCTCACCTCCAATGTGCTGAATGATAATGCATCTCCATTGCAGTTCCAGCCAGCCAGGACCATCAGTCCAGGTGCTTACAAACTAATCCATGTAAGGTCAGAGAGGTCTACTACTTCAGCTCCAGTGTTAGATTAGTTAGTGATAAGTGTTAGATTAACAAAATAAACTTACATGGCTCTAAGACTTCTCAAATCCTATCTACAGAGATCTCCCTTGATTTGTCTGGAGGCCCTGGTAGGATTGCACATACAAAACCTGTTCTGTCAAGTCTGTTCTTGTTTCAGATCCACTTCTCAAACAGAGGCATCAGTTTACAACTGACAAACCCAACATGCTTTGATACTCACTTGTCTTCAGTCTTAATCCTAAAAGCAAATCAAATACAGTAACCCTTCAGCTCAAAAGCTGTCTCATTTAAGCTCACAGGTTTCCCTATAGACAGGAGGATCCTCTAGTAATCTTCTGGTGACTTCAGGACATTAAAAAACATAACTCGTCTGCAATTCTGTCAGACATTACCTGCTGAGTTTCTCACTCCCTGGGACAGATACAGGCAGCTTTAGGTGCATGGCTTTTAAGACTCACAATCCACTCCCCCTATAGTTAGGGGACTATCATGTAAAATGTGAAGCTGGTTATTTTGTTCCCATACATCCTTGACTAAAACTAGCACATGTCCCAAGGAGGTAAAAATAGCATGCTTAAGAAAATTTTACTCTCAAAACCCATTGCAAGTGCTTAGAAGATAAAAAAGGTAAGCTTTAGAGACCCAACCAATTTCAATTTGACAAAGAAGAGCTGTCTCAGAAAAGTTAAGTCCCTTCAGGTTTCAGGAAAGTCAGCAGAAAAGTAAAAATCTAGCTCTCTGCTCACTCTTCTTCCCCTCCCGTCCCCTGCTCCAAACAAAAAAAAAAAGAAAATTTTTTGAGAGGTCCTGATAGACAATCAATAAGCACAAGCTTTGAAATAGTTGTTGAACACATCGTCTTTTGGATAGACAACAGATTAAATTGGGTGCAGAAAAGATTATTAGGATGAGCACAGAAAGCATGGAGACTACTAGAAATGCACCAAGAAAGCAAGAGCATGGAAAGCACAGAACTCATGGAATTGCAGATTGAACTGTGGAATTAAAGTATCTTTAAACTGCACTAGAAGCCAACAGAAGGAACTGTACACAGGAGGAAAATGCAAAGTACTCCGGGAACTGTGGTGAGGGTACCCCCACTCACCAGATACAACACTGGCAAAGAATTCAAGGCTTAGGTTGTTCCACTTCTCGTAGGACTTTCATAGACTACCTCTTTACAAGAGCATAGAAAGAACCATTAATTTTGTTGGAAGGCAATTCAGCTAGAACCATCAGAAATGAACACACTCCAGTCTATGTATAAAGAATACACAATTTCATTTTCCCTTACCAATGACAGAAAACACATCTCTTGTAATAAAAACTCTGGATTTGTAGCCCAGGACAACAAACACAATAAGTCAATAGGGCGAAAGTGTTTACATTTGAACACATTAGCAAAATCTCAAGCAATAGAGCACAATTTGCATGGAAGCACAAAAGAACACACCAGGATAAGGACACCTGAAGTGCACATTACCTTCTTGTAAACTTCAACAGTTTACCATAAAAATCTAAGTAGAAATTTAATATAAACTACAGATTATTGCTGTTTGGGTCCACTGTATGTAACATGTTAGTATCACTCAATTTCAATCTCAGAGCACTCACATTTGCAATAAACATTCATTTATTCACCCAGACATGCTGGCTTACTAGCTAAAATTCTAAGAATACATGCAAAACTACCCCAAAATCGTTAAGTTTCCACCACTGAACATGACAACACCAGCTGCAGAACATCAAGATTTCAATTGCTAAAAGTTCAAGTACACCTGCTTTTTTTTTAGCACAAAATCATCTTTTTCAAGACAAGGAGTAGCTTCACCTTAAACTATTCACTGTTTACCAAACACAGTAGTATATCCGAGCCAGCACAATTATACCCATCAGCGCTATGGTTACTCCAGATTTATCTGCACATTTATATCAAGACTAATACAGCCCTTAAATTTTCATGACTGGCTGCTTGTGACAAGGGCCTATTTTCTCCCTAGCTACGCCACATTTCATAGGCTACCATCTGGCCCTGTAAAAGCAGCCTTACAGAGACAGAAATAAAGCAAACTTTCATAGCTTAGGCTCATAGCAAGAATAAAAGTTAAAACTGCTTATTCTACTCCTGAAGCTATTTTTAAAACTACTTATCCCAACATGCACGTTACTTATCATTTATATGATACCCAACAGGCGTTATGCTAAAATGAGATTTTACTCTGTATTAGGTGATTGCATCTCGTGCAAAATGCTTGCTAGCTACCAAAAAGTGTTAGCTATTCTGTTCTGAATACCTGACTTGGTAACTGACCTTGGGAGCATTTGTTTGACATGAATATGTAGATATGTGAAAATCTGTGTTCAAAACAAGACAGACTGATGAAAGGTCAAGTTTGATGGGCTGGAAAAAAAGCCGTAAGGCTCCTCTTCAAATCAAGTTTGAGTTTTCTTCAAAGGTCAATGTCATTGTGCCCTGTTTCAATTTTCTTCATTAGTAGGCGTCAGGAATGCTTTGAAATATTATTGCTCTAAGGATTTGGGGAAAACCTTAAAACCAATAAAAACTTATCAACGTATGACCAGCACAATGCAGCCTCCGTAGCATGTCAGTTCCTGTGATTAAAGAGGTTTCTTTATATCATACGTCTTTGCATGAAAATATAGAAACAGTTTCAGTCTCTCCGAGTGTTCCAAAAAACACTCGGTCAATACACAGACAGTGTAATGAATATTCCTCCAAATATAACACAAATCTTTTTCACATAACATTCTAAGTAATCTGATTTGTTGTTCTGGGACAAGTCAATGATTTTTGTACTCCGAGTGCATACCAGTCAATGGTCATTAGAGCACTCACATAAGAGAAATCAAGATGATACTTATTTGTGACTTTTTCCCCAGGAGGCTTCATCAAGCATCCTGCAAAGACGACACATCCTGTCTGTTCAAGTCCAATATGACTACTGCATCAACTGGCATCACAGATAAAAGTCAACTATCAACTAAAGGTACTAAATAAGGCATTTCCTAAAAATAATGATACATGAGCATGGAAGACTTTTTTAGTTTTACTCAAAAAGGAAATTCTGGAGGCACAGGAGCAAGCTGTCCCTGTGTGCCGGAAATCGAGCCGCCGGGGTAGAAAACCAGCTTGGATGACAAAGGAGATTTGGGAATATCTCAAAAGAAAAAGGCATGTCTACAAGTCTTGGAAGAATGGGCAGGCATCCAGGAATCAATACAGGGAGGAAGTTAGGACATGTAGGGAGATAATCAGGGAGGCAAAAGCCCAATTGGAACTTAGACTAGCCAGCTCCGTAAGGGACAACAAAAAGTCTTTCTATAAATATATTAATAACAAAAGGAGGGCTAAAGATCACCTCCAGCCCCTACTGGACTCAGGGGGTACGTTAGTCACTAGGGATGAGGACAAGGCTGAGGTCCTTAATGCCTTCTTTGCCTCAGTCTTTAATAATAAGGTCAGCAGTTCCCAGGTGAGCAGGCCTTCGGTGTCTGAGTGTGGGGAGGGAGAGCAAATTGAAGCTCCTGTGATCCAAGAGGAACGGGTCAAGGATCTGCTCCTTCGGCTGGATGCCCACAAGTCTATGGGGCCTGATGGTATCCACCCGAGAGTCCTGAGAGAGCTGGCGGATGTCATTGCCAAACCCCTGTCCATTATCTTTGGACAGTCTTGGCTCACTGGGGAAGTTCCGCTGGACTGGAGGCTGGCGGATGTTACCCCCATTTACAAAAAAGGGCGGAAGGAGGATCCGGGGAACTACCGGCCTGTCAGTCTGACCTCGGTGACGGGCAAAGTCATGGAACAGGTTATCTTGAGTGCTATTAATGAGCACATACAGGTTAACCGGGTGATCAGGCCCAGTCAACATGGGTTTATGAAAGGCAGGTCTTGCCAATCAAACCTGATCACCTTCTATGACAGGGTGACCCGCCTGGTTGACGAGGGAAGGGCTGTGGATGTAGTTTTCCTAGACCTCAGTAAAGCCTTTGATACAGTTTCTCATAGTGTTCTGGTTGAGAAACTGGTAACTGCTGGCCTGGATAGGCACACCCTCTTTTGGGTTAAAAACTGGCTGGATGGCCGAGCCCAAAGAGTGGTGGTAAATGGGGCTAAATCCGGCTGGAGGCCGGTCACCAGTGGGGTTCCCCAGGGCTCAGTGCTGGGTCCAGTTCTGTTTAACATCTTTATCAATGACCTGGATGAGGGGATTGAATGTACCCTCAGTAAATTTGCAGATGACACCAAGCTGGGAGGCTGTGTCGATCTGCTCGAGGGTAGGGAGGCCCTTCAGAGGGATTTGAACAGACTGGATCGTTGGGCTGAGGCCAATGGCATGAGCTTTAATAAGGCCAAGTGCAGAGTCCTTCACTTGGGGTATAAAAACCCCAAGCATCGCTATAGGCTCGGGGAGGAGTGGCTGGAGAGCTGCCTGGCAGAGAAGGACCTGGGGGTCTTGGTTGACTACCGGCTTGATATGAGCCAGCAGTGTGCCCAGGTGGCCAAAAAGGCCAATGGGATACTGGCGTGTATCAAGAATAGTGTGACCAGCAGGAGCAGGGAAGTGATCCTGCCCCTGTACTCGGCACTGGTGAGGCCGCACCTGGAATATTGTGTCCAGTTTTGGGCCCCTTGCTTTAAGAGAGATATTGAGCTCCTGGAGCGAGTCCAAAGAAGGGCGACCAAACTGGTCAAGGGGCTGGAAAATAAAACTTATGAGGAGCGGCTAAGGGAGTTGGGGCTGTTTAGCCTGGAAAAGAGGAGGCTGAGGGGAGACCTGATTACAGCCTATAAACACTTGAGAAAAGATGGTGAGGAGGTAGGGGAAGGGCTCTTTACATTAGTGACGGGTGATAGAACAAGAGGAAATGGGCATAAGCTTAGTCAGGGGAGATTCAGGTTGGATGTTAGGAAGTATTTCTTCTCTGAAAGGGTTGTCAGCCACTGGAATAGGCTGCCCAGGGAGGTGGTTGAGTCCCCATCCCTGGATGTGTTTAAGAATAGGGTGGATGAGCTACTTGAGGATATGGTTTAATGGGGATTAGGGATGGTTGGACTCGATGATCTCTAAGGTCTTTTCCAACCTAGAAATCTATGAAATCTATGAAATGTGTGTCAATTTAGGAAGAACTACACAAACTGATTGTACGAAGCTCATTTCTCTTTCATGTTTTAAGTAACTGCAGAGTTCAATTTAGATCTCAGAATACTGCCTGATTAAAGCTGAGCCTTCAAACTATTTTTATTTCAGTTAATCCAAACTCCAAAGTCATTGATTCCCTTTTTAGATACCTTGCAGTAAAGTCAAGGAGATAGAAAGATACAGCAGGCATTAATGAAGAGACCAAATCCTTCCCCAGAAACAGATTCAACACAAGTCTAGATCTAATGTTTTACCCTTGTACAAATCCTAATTAGGAAGAGCTCTAGACCAGGCAGTGCTCCTATCTAGTTAGATATCTTGGAAGTACAATAAATTACAGGAGTAGCTACAGCAAGATACAAGCTAGAGAGCTTTCACTTCTCCTACCTTAATAAATAAATCTAAATAGGACAGCTACTGTCATGGTTTAGCTCAGTCAGCAGCTCATCCACCACTCAGCCGCTCTCTCTCTCCTCCTTGGTGAGGTGGAGAGGAGAAAAATGTAACAAAAGGACTGAGGGTCGAGACAAGAACGGAGAAGGAGCACCCTCCGACCATGGCCCGGGGCAAAACAGACTGAGCTTGGGGACAAATCAGTTTAATTCATCAAGAGTTACTTCAGAGAGGACAAGAAGAAACAAAGCCAGACCTTAAAAACACCTTCCCCCACCTCTCCCTTCTTCCCGGCTCTACACCCTCTGCCAGTGGCACGGGGGGATGGGAATGGGGGTGGTGGGGGTACAAGTCAGTTCAAAACACAGTTTCTGCCTCTCTTTCCTTAAGAGAGAGAACTCCTCACGCTCTTCTCCTGCTCTGGCGTAAGATCCCTTCCCACAGGAGACAGTCGTCCACAAACTTCTCTGACATGAGTCCTTCCCACAGGATGCAATCCTTACCCACCTGATTGCTCCAGCACAGGCTTTTCCTATGGAGCCACAATGTCTTGGGACACAGCCACCCACTCCGGCATGGAGTCCCTTCCCACTGACTGCAGACGCATCTCTGCTCCACTGTCAGCTTCCAGCAGCATGGAGGGTCCTTTCCCACAGAGACAAACCTCTAAGAACTCCCTCAGGCACAGGCACCTCTGCTCCAGCATGGGGTTTTCCACAGGCTGGAGGTGGGTCTCTGCCTCACCGTTAATCTCCATGGGCAGCAAGGGGCCGTCTGCCATCTCACCACAGGCTGCAGGGGAACATCAGCTCCCACACCTCCTCCTGTTCCATCTTCACTGACCTTGGTGTCTGTGGGGGCATTTCTCTCCCATCTCAGCCCTCTCTCCACTGCAGCCACGCCAGGCCCAACAAACCCCAGTAGTCCAGGCAGGACTAACTCTGCCCCACAGGCACTGGGAGCAGGGCGCTCCAGCGCTCACCAAGCTGCGCCCGCTGCGGCCAACTCCAGTCAAGTGGCACCAGCCCAGCGCAGGCAGCTGACACCTGGGAGGAGGTGCCCAGCCCCCACCTCCCCCGCTCCTTCATAGCAGCCCACTCCTGGCTCAGGTTCCTTTGTCACCTTCTGAAATACGCCATTCACAGAGGCACTGACTGGCTCAGCCCTGGCCAGAGGCCGGTCAGACCAATTTCGGAGCCAAGGAAACACATACATTTGTCTACCCCGACAAAAAAATAAAAAAACACACACGAAAAAACACCACACTAACAAAAATACTTCTATAGCAGGTGCCTCCAGACAGGCCTAACATTTTCCGCCTTGTTCTGAAGTTTGAAAATCATCCAAGTAATATTTTATCAAAAAATCTTGCAGGTGGCAGGAGACATCATGATATACTAATATCTTTTTATATTAAATGCCTTCTAAAAGTGTACAGTTTCCCTGAAAATGCACATATAAAGTTCTTTACCATTAATATCAACACACATCACAATTAAACACCTTAACATAAGAAACTAAAGGTCATGATCACCATATTCCCTGATGTACTGAGTATGGTTCAAATCTTATTATAAAAGTGATGTTCATACTATTTATACCATAAGAAACTTTCTTAAGTGGCATTTAAGTGCTGTGAACCTTCAGGGAAAGAGATGCACAAAGGTGGAGATAAATATTTGTTTTATTGGTAACAGCAAAATGCTATTTAATGCAAGGCAGCTTTAGCATACTCTGTTATAGACAGGGTGACATCTAAACAATGGCATCTCTCCTCCTTTCGTTGGGAAATCCTTCCATCTTCCACTGAAGTACATCCAGAGCATTTGCGGACAGCACCTCTTTGCATCAGCACCTGACTGATTTCAACATGCTTCGTAACATTAAACCTTCTGTCACAGCAAAAGATAATGTCAGACACCTGAAAGCCATTACAGCAAGAAATCCAAGTACTCCACAACTCCAAAAACTGTGGGCTACACAAAGCTATTTTGCAGATATAGAAAAGGGACAGGCATAGACAACATAAGCAACTAAGGGTTGGTTTGCTGGAGCTTGAAATTCTGCTTGCAACTCCTGAAATTTGTAATTGCTACCATGCATGCTAGTGTTTCCATTATATTTGCATAGACAACTTTCAGGCTTCGCTTAGCCCCCAGTTTTTCCATCAAGGAGCAGTTTAAAGAGATGTCTCTGCATAGACTTTCAGCAACTGTTTCATCCAAGCTCACAGTTACCTCACATAGAAGTATCTTCTACAAAAACAGAGGGCATTCTTCAAGAAGCTGCTGCAATTCCACGTTCCAAAACTTAAATCGCTATCTCTGCTCACTCATCCAAAACCCAGGTATAAGCTTCAGTCAGATGCATGGCTGAGCAAACAGGATAAGAACAGCGCTCACAGTAGAAAGGGGTTTACCATGCCTTCTTTGGAGGAAAATGACTTCAATACAAGGTAAAACATGCTGAATTGAGAGAACAGACAAAGAGAAGTACACAACATTTTCATTTCTACAGTCAGGTGGGGGTAATTAGCTGGTCAGCACAACTCAGCTGTCATTGACTGGCTTAAAAAAACAAGCAAGCCTTCCTGTCCCCTCTCACTCTGCCTCGCCTTCTCCTGCTGCTAAAGGATCTGTTTTCTTTCCTGCCACATGCAAAGAAGCTGTGAGCATAGCACACAGCCAAATGCACTTACACATGAACCCTTTTTGCAGGAAGGAGTTGTGACATCCAAGGTCATGTCGCCATGCTAGCAGCAAACCAACATGCATGGGGTGTGTATATAGAGGAGGCGGAGAAGATTGTTCAGTAGTCCACAATTTACAGATACTCCCAATCATTAAAGAAGAGTATTATTCACACTAGCAAAAAGCATCTCTCCAAAGGAGAGTTTGTTCAAGTATGGCTACAGTATTAGGGCTCCCGTTGTTTTAAAGGTGAAAAAAAAAAAAACAAAAAAACACACACTCAGAACAGATATTTCTCAGACTGAATTTCACACGTTTGTATAGACTCCTCTTTCTGAATCAGAGCAATACCTCTAGCACCGCCACTTGACAAAAGTATCAGATATGCAGCTATGTGACCCTTTTTACTAGTAATAACCACTTTACAAAGCGTACAACATAGGAAAGTACTCCCTTTAGCCTTTGCATCTTGCCCTTCTATGGCAGTCTTGCAATATTCCTATAGAAGATGGGCATTATAGTGGGAAATCATGAAAACTTTACCCAGGAACCCCTTTATAAGCCTCCTCTCTGTCCTTCTTCCTCTTTTATTTCCATGGAAAACTCCTCATCACAAGCCAGTAGATCACATCTTCTTTATCACAGATAAGCTACAGCTTCCTTTCTCACGTAGCTACATGCTTCATTACATTTCTCCCCAACTTCTCTTAATGCAGTCATGCATTCCTTCTCAATTTATAGAAAGGAGCAGCAACATTCATAGAGTACCTCTCCTATGTCCAGGACTAAAAATCAGAATATGCTGAAGTGTACACCACCACAAACATGCCTATATCTTCAGGATCCCTCTATCCTTTGAATTACTTTTTCTAACCCTACCTCCTCTTTCTCAATAAGAAACCCACGGCCCCTTCCTAGGAACTTTTTTCTGCCTCTCTTTCTTTCCTAGCTCCTGAAAAATTGAGCTCCTACTTACCCTTTTCTCCTTCAATGTCCAGGTAACAAGCAAATAGAAACTCATGTCCCACTGCATTTCTCTTCAAAAAAAACCACAGAGTCAGCAAGCCCTTCAGTTACCTTTGTTTCTTCAGGAGAGTCAAAGAACACAGGGCAATCCCCAGGAAGCCATGCAAACACTAGCGTGGCTTTCTTCTCCTCCTTTCTAGGTGCAGGTGCCACCTGGCCCGCCCACCTCATCAGGGCCAGATGGGGAACACCTGCTCCATGGGGCAGCAGGGTGAGGGCTGACTCTCTTTTTCTTTATATGCAAGGAGTCCGTACTAGTTTCAGTTGGTTTTCATAGCTTAGAAAGAGCTGGAATGTCAGTAACTTTGCTAATTCTAATGAAACCCTGCCAGATTTCCATAGGTATTTCACTTAGAGAACGCTAATTGCATTGCTTTTTAAAAAAATGCTTGTATTTTATGAAGTAGCAGCTTGGAGTTTTTTTAAGCTGTTCTTAAATGATCTATGAAAACTGCAGTTCTGTGCAATCTGGAACACATTTTCTTTAATCAGATAGTATCTCACATTCTTTTTGCAGAAAAAAAATCATCCTAATTATCTCTTCTGGACCTAATAAAAACAGGACAGTTATTCTGTGACATTTCCTTGTGCCAGGAATTGCTGAATAGTCTTATTTTACTTATTTAGGCCTTTCTCAGATTCTGAAAAGTCAAAGGTTGGCTTATAATTTATGAATCTTAAGATACCAGAAAGGAATTGACGGAATAATCTTAACTACCTAAACATGATGTGCTAGCACCAGCACAAGTTAATCCCAACCAAGACTAATCTTCTAAAACAGATCACCTGAGCCAAATTTAACTGTAGTTGGACCTGTATGTTACAGTTTCAGCTGAATTATTACTTTGTAGTCTCTTTCTTTGCCCAAAGCAAGGCACTTAAAGAGTCAATTTTAATTTTCTGCCCCTCTCAAAAAAAAAAAAGAAAAAGAATAACAGGGCTGTGTCTAAAAAAAAAAGGCATAATGCTGTTGCGTACCTTTTTAAAGTGATCCTTGATTTACAAATACAAAATCCTTATGCAGCCTGGTCTAACTGGCCGCCCTGGCTTCCTCTTACTGAAAGGAGAAGGGAAGCAGCTTGGTCAGTGCCTCCTCCTAATCTTGCCCGCACCATGGTTTGCCACAGGCACCGGTGTGCCTGCTGCTGCAGGTGGGGAACCTTCGCCTCTGGCCACTAGTCACAAGCATCGCCCCACCCTCAGCCCAGCAGCACAAATGGGCTCTTTGTGTCAGGCAACAGGCGTTTCCCCACTTCCAGCAGTGAGAACAAAACACAGCCCACGAGGGATCCTAAAACCCAAATCTGACCCATGCAGTTGACAAAATTGGACCGCCCTACAGCTAGGAAATGAACGCGTTCCTTATCTGAGTGTCAGATCTCTTTTCATTAGATGACATACATTTGGGATTGTTGGGAAATGTTGCTTCTTCACTTCCTTGCGAGAAGCCTAGTTACCATATGTGCATCGAAGTTATCTTATTGCCAGCAGCTGAAAAGTGTGGGTGCCAGTCTGTGAATACCAAATAATAAAGGAATCCCCGGGAGACGTCTGATTCAATTTCCTCTGTAGTACAAGACAAACATGAAAATTCATTGTCTTGATTAGCTTTAGTGCAGGGAAACATCTTTCACAGCTGATTGTAAATCTTCTGAATGATCTCATTTAGCTTTTAACCTTCCTATCTTTTTCATCCCTGCACAGATTATTCCAGTCCAGACATTCATTTATTTAAATAGCCTAAGACATGCATATGTTGTCTCCAGTCAGAATGAGAAGTCTCTGAAGTGCACAAATAAGACTGAGAACATTATAAACATCCTTCAGAGTTTCTTAGTACAACCATATACTGCAGGTCTTATTCCTAGAAATAAGAAAACTACAAGGAGCAACCCCATGACACATAAAATGCATCTACTTTCCTTGAAACTGTTACTGTTAAAACTGGGGAATAGGGGAATAGTTTAAAAACTGGAGACTGCAGCCTGGATTTTAACTCACCTTTCTAAGGACCTCCACAATGACATGAAAGCTAGCAATGTGCTAAAGCACAGCACTGGTGTAGGTCACAGAAACAGAGTAGGAGTGCTGTGATCTAATGAGACACTGGCAGCATGCTCACACAGCTGCACTATTCTTACAGCCACTGCATCTGGTTTATCTGCACCAACTCCTCTGCCCTTCCATTGTTTCATCCATGATGTTTCTGTTGCAGTTACAGATGGAATTCTAAAATGTCAGGAACTGTTATGACCAAGAGAGAAATCACTCTCTAACATGTTTTTCCAGAATTTTATTAATGCAGATGATGATAGAAATTACTGATCTGCTTTCAAAAGGCATATGGGAGATTAAATCACAAACAGAGCATCATATCTCAATCTGGTTTCTATCAGTATTCTTCCTCATAGGTCAGAAAATCTAAAATCAAAGCTGTTACACGCTTCACTAGGCAAAATATAAGGAATCAAAATCCCACAAGATGCAGTCCTACCTCAGATACTCTTTGGCCTTAATCATGTTTTAGAAACTTCAGTTAGCTAAAGATTTTACAGAATCCTCATGAAATAACTAAATATCATCTTCTCAAAGGTTCAAAATGTCAAGAAAAAATTGGAATGTGCTTTTTCTCACCATCTTTTCCTAATATAAATAGGAGGCAATAAAGATCAGCAGGAATGTTTTGTTTGTGTGTTTTTCATTCATACACGTCCAAAAGACCTTAACAGAATTATGAAAACTAATGCCTGCCTTCAATTAGAATTTAAAGACACAAAGATTCCAGACATCTCACTTTAACTCTTCAAATTCAGATCTAACCTAAACTAGCTACCTAGGTTTCCTCCACAGTCTACAGGGAGAGATGGGCATGTTTAACTAGCTATTCAATTCCTGTATCCTAAAGCCTCTTAGGATGCAGTGTATAGCCTGTGGAGATATTTTCTCTTATCATGAATGATGACAGCCCGAATGATTGGTTTAAGTTAGACATCTGACTCCTAGAAAGCTAACCTACAAAAATCCTACCTAAGCTCTTTATGCTAGATTTTCCAGACTACCTACCCAGAGGGGAGAAATAATTAACAAACAATCATTATCACCAATATGTTGCCAGTGTGTCATCAAACACTGTCCATCATCTGGACAGTGTTGATAGCTGTCTGGCATGCAGACGCCATCCTGACACATCCACTGCAACTACACAGAGTGGCCATCGTGCTTCCTCCTCCAGACAGGAAGAAATTGTAGTATGCTGTGTTTTCTGATAACTCTGATTGCATTACAAGTAATGAATATGTAACAAGACAAGAGTACATAAATCAGTTTTTAATAGTTTTGTATACGTGTTCTTACTAATGCATTGAGTACCTACCACTGTCAAGAACTTCCAGTGAGAAGCATATGAACATTTCACCCTGAAACCAAGGGAGAATAGAACAAACCTTCCAATCCTGATTTCAGCAGGGACTGGGAATGGCAGCAAAGGCGAAGTAGTGCCCGGTCTTTTTCAAAACTAACTTAATTTCCTATACATTTTGTCTTTTTCCAGTTATTTTATTATCAAATCAATAATACAGAATACCAAGAGTGTTGAGATAGCCTAGGATACATCTTTAGATACCCACCTACTATTGTACATGTGTGTCAATGCCAGGTATACATGTGGTCAACCTGCATCAGAGGACAAGTCTGGAGGGAACTGGGTGAAGGCTGACGCCTCTGGGTGAATTTAATAGCACAAAAACTGGCTTACCTGCTGGAAAATGACACGTCATATATATTGTGCTCATATTCATTCATTTCAAAGTATCTAGTCAGTAACAGATCCTTTATGTCATACCGTTGTATGTTTTAATGTATGTTGGTGCCATGAAAAAAAAATCTAAAATGATACATAGTCTTTCACAAAGGCCAAGATTACAGAATTTCTAAAAGAAATGAGATGCCTGAGTTTCCATTCAGAAATACGCCTAGACTGACAAACAGTAACACCAGCTGAGGTGATGTCTTATATTCTAAACAGATGATACACAGTGAATAACATTAAAACACCCCTCATAAATTTTGTATATGTAGCGTGTCAGATAAATTAGATAAAGTGAGTATTTCAGACTTAACTAACCTCTAATGCGAAGTCATTGGTAAATTCACTTTCATTTTGCTCTACTACTAACCTCTGATAGATGACAAGTTAAAATGGCTTTTATATATTATGTTTAGCACATACTGATACATGTTAACACCTTTTTCCCCCCAGCTGAAACATAAGATTTCTTGGTAAAAAGTTGCCAACTTCTATTTATTTTCTTCTGGTTCAACACCACAATTTGAGTGCTCCATTTTTTTCTCTTCCTTGGCAATATTCTGGAGCTTTCATAAAAGTTTTCTAATATTGATAAAATCCCCAAAGCAGCAGTAGCAGCACTGCAAGAGTTGCTGCTGTTGCTGTTTCTATCAAAGACCTTGGTATTGAACTAAATCTAATGATGACTCTGCAAGGTCTCAATAAATACCAGCATACATTTGAAATAACATTTGTCTTATATTTTACATACATTACCTTGATCCAGCTTGTCCTCACACCTTACATAGGGCAGCAATCTGACAGTGATATAATCCATGTACTTTTTTCTTCAGGTAAAAACCTATGAGATAACCACAAAGTCAGTGGATTCAAACATCATTTAACTTTTTTGCATTTTTGCTTGATGAAGAACTTGACACACTTATTTCTCTGACCCCTACGAAGAAGATCAAATTAAAATGAGAAGATCAAATTAAAATGAAACTGTTACTTTAGTGTGAAGCACGTGCACAATGCATTTATTAGCATGTAAATACAATCACCACAATGATGCTACTTTTTACTGACACTCCATATTTTATCTTAATAAGCCTGAGATGTAAGTACCTTCCCCTGACTGGACAAAACCCATCCCAAGAAACACCAAGGAGGCCAGTTTGCTCATCTGCACTACTGACCCTGGTTTTGGGGTGTTGGTGCAGGGAGGAGGAACCAGGCATGGGGAAGAAAAAAGAGACGAGGTACTTTAAGATTTTGAACCAACATCCACTAAAATTAATGACAGCCTCTCAAAAGAAGGTCCCACAGGTTCTCTTCACAAAAGCCATGGTTAAGTGGACACTCAGTTCCTGATTTGCCTTTACTTCCCTTTCAGGTAACCCTAAAGACCCAGTCCATGCAGAGGTCAGTGCAGCTGGGGATTTGGGTCGAGACAGAAATGGTGGGTGGATACATGCTCGGAGAAGTGCTTGTACTACACAGCACTATAGTCATTGCTCTGCTGGGATCAGCGCTGCTCAAAGTTTCTGAATTTTTTTTTTTTAAATTACCCATTCTATCTGTTAAATCCAGCTGTAGTAATGAAATACTTAACACCAGGCATCTGCAATGTTGACGGGTCTTTTTATAGGCCTACAGAATTTGTTAAAGAGTTTTATCAAAATAATTGCTTTGAAAAAGACACACTTTGACATTGCTTATTGGCTCCGAGTTTGTAGCTCACTATGTCACAATAGGCAGTACATTCCACTTCTCTGCAGTGTAGAATAAGTGCCTAACCCACGACAGTGCCACCAGGTATTTATGGAAAAAAGAAAAATATTTCAGTATCAAAGAAGTATTTGAGCCTTTAATGGGATGGATCACCAGCTCTGTCTCAGAAGAGGTGTATAAACAGACATAAATATTGTTGCTAAACTGACACTGAAGAATCACTCCCACTATAGGCATGTCCTGCAGAATAGGAAATTAATTAGTCTGCTCATAGTGAAAATAATTTTGCTTTTTACTACAGGCCTCGTTTAAGTAGCACAGTAAGTTCTGAAGCTAATTTTTCACAGAAGGTCTGCACAGTATGATTTAGCTTAACAACATCTAACTTGTCAATGATCTGTTTTTTCTATCTTCTGCAGAGCTTTCTGACTTTCAAATAAAATCCTCACTCAAAATTGCGTTTAGAGTACAGAATCACAAAAGAAACTTGAGTGTCAACATGAAGAGTTTGATTTTATAGCAGCAAAGACATTCCTAGGAGAATGAAACATTCTTGTAGCCTCTTAAATTCTGCTTTCTGGACTTTTGAGTATGAATTACTTCTACAGACTGATTATCTCCCTTCCAGGCGTTTCCATATTATTTATGGATGACTTGGTCTGGCCTACTACATGCAGAGCTTACTTCAGTGTAAGTTCAAGAAACACGCTTTCGTTAGTCTAGGCATTATATGCTCTTCCTCATAACTGGCTTCTGAGCGTTATCTATGTCACAACTCCATATTGATACCCACCTACCAGAGCACACCATGTTACCACGTACTAGACTTGGAGTCATCCAAGCACACAATGAAAAACATGATGCATAGTATATAGACTAAGTTGAGCTCAAGGCAGGTTGTTCTTCACCTAGCATTTGGCCTCCATCATATTTATGACTTGTTCTCTGGGTGCTAAATAAACTTTTTCTATCCTGTTCTATAGCTGCTTAACAGGGCTATCATACTTCCATAAAAAGCTTGAATACTTTTTTCTCCCACAGGTGAGCTACATTTACTCTGTAGGTACCTGTTCTAAACAGATTGGTATATACCAGGGGCAATGTGAACAAGTGCCAGCCAGAGCACGTATGTAGTTTTAGTCCAATCATCTTCTTCAAAAACTTGCTCCCATGCATGGACCTGTTCCATCTGGAACCAGCTGATTTGAGTTTGGGAGGAACAGATTGCTTCTGAGGGGTCAGCAGGTTCCTGGGTGGAAATGAGGGTGTTCAGGGATTTGGCAGGAGGAACTACTTTTATCTTGGGAGCAAAATGAGTTTTCAGTGTAGAGATATGATAAGTAAATGTATCACTCATATCTGAACAGGTGTTTAAAATCTTATCCTTCTAGCAATGTAGTAAAGTAGCTATGCTATTATATCAGGCTATGCTCCCACAGCAGAATCACATCTGCAGACAGTAATTCTGAAACATCTCTATCTCTGTTTTACAATAATCTAGCACAGAATCAGAGCAGGAGCTATAGATGTTGTCACCAACAATTTGTGGTGTCTATGTGGGTGAGGCAAAGATAATCCATATGGCAGTGATAACACAATATGGAACTTAAGCTTAATTCATTAGAAAACCTACAGCTATCTACTATAAAAGTATTTTTAAAAATCTGATTTTAGATTCCTCATGGAAACATGTTTAAGTTATTGCTCACATAATTTATAATTAATTCAATAGAGAACCATCCTTGATCATAAGCTCTGTTCTGAATACTTGAACATTCAGAATATTTTTTGTTGGACAGTTCAAGGTTGCTTTTCTCATAAAATTTGTGTTTAATTCTGACTAGACAATGGCATCTAAATCAGTCCAAAGCCATAGTACAGCGGCTTTCTATAAATATGTAAAATACACAACTTGAATAGGTAGTAACAGTGCCTCCTCAAGTATCAAGATAATTACATGACATACTACCACTTCTCTGGTCGTTTTAGCCACTGCTCAGTAATTTTTAATATCAGCTTCTCTTGTGCTTTGGCTAGCTATGAGCTGCCTGGACTAACAATAGCAGAGAGGATATTAATTTAGCACTGAAGATGCATGCTGTAGTTTGACCCAAATATATCCTTTTGTTGTAGGATTGCTTGGTGAAATCTATGGCTTCTGTTATTCGGGAATTAAATGCACTGGAAAAGTTCTGGTGAGTGCTTGTCAGAAAACGTCAATGTGTGGAACACAAACTGTTTTATTAAAAGTATCTATCTCAGGCTTGACAAGCTTTTGCTAAACCCTGACTGAGTGCTCTAGGACATGGAAATTAGTGGAATCAAGAGCCCTTGATGGTCCAAGTGTGCCTGTCCCCAGGACCTTCCCAAATTCATGAGCACAGCTCTTTCAAGGTCCACACTTTCTGGGTGGATCTTTTGATGAATAACTCAGGACTCTAGTTCTGCAGTGGAGCTGGGAATCTAAAACCCCTACCTCTATCCAAAACCACAAACCCTAGCATCGTAGACCACAGCTCAGTGAATTCAGCATTCTTTTTACTGGCCAATATGAATTAGACAAGGCTTTCAGGTTCATAGAGTAGCTCCAAGGTATAGCAAGCATATTTCATTCTGAAAATACATGCATGTTTAAAAAAAAATTTATTTGGAAAATTTCAAACCCAAAATGGTTCCGGTCCAGTTCTTAACTCAAAAGAATATCCTACCATCTTATACTTACAGAGGGTAAGGACCAGCCTTCCTCACTGACCTTGCTTATTAGCAACTAACCCACACCTGCACACCTGTTCATGAGCAGCTGATTTTCAGAAAAGCCGACAGGTATGCCTCCTTGTCTGAATCTAGAGATAGAGATGAAAGCTTGAAAGATAGATGCTTCCACAGAACAGAGAAAAAGACTGTCCTTTTCTTCTCAGAAATGTTGAGGATGTTCTGGC
Organism: Tauraco erythrolophus; assembly: GCF_009769465.1. Lineage (NCBI taxonomy): Eukaryota > Metazoa > Chordata > Aves > Musophagiformes > Musophagidae > Tauraco > Tauraco erythrolophus. The sequence goes on from NC_141469.1 coordinate 46,169,273, forward strand.
TAGGAGATAGAATAAGAGTGCCTTTACACTTTACAGCATGGATATGGAATGGAAACTGATGGATCCCTTATGATTTCATTGACCTTTCTGTCAGTAAGTGAACTCTTTAGATGGAGATACTCTTCAGTGAATAAAAGCTGATTAAACTCCTTTGCAAGCCAACTGAAAAATGAAAGTAGAAGGCACCTGCAGCACCTTTCCTACCTCAAAAAAGCACAAGAGAATAGAATGACTTAAGGATATCAATGCACTGAAAATACTACTTTAGTCAGCTTCGTGTGAGGAAGTCAAATTGAAATTACTATGATGATCCAGCTGAGCACAGACGTGTTTAAAATTTGGGTTTAAAATATTAGTCTGGGATTTGAAATCTGGTAGTACCTACCTCTAACACAGACTTTCTCATCATCTTAAGCAAGTTGGTTGGTTCATCAATTTCTCATGTGACAAATGAGAGCAGACTTTCAGAAGTCACAGGAGCTCAGGAAAATATCCATTGAGGAGTGCAGACTGCCCAGGAGACGTAATAAATTAGCTTCTGAGTATTTTGTAAATATGGTGGGGTTTTAATGAAAACTATCCTCACAAAGTGCAATATCTAAGCAGTCTTAGAGCCAGTTCTTGTAGTTTTCATCACTTCTGTGTTTAGAAATAATTTATCAAACTCAAAGATATTAAAATAGTGGAGAGAAAAATCAGGATTAAAGGAGAAACATGACAGATGTAGCAATCAAAACAGGTCACACATTTTTTATTTTTTCCCCAGTCTCACTAAGGATCAGTGCAGAGTTACAATGTGTTATTTGACGAACAGAAATGAAGCCTCTGTTCTGTAATTTAGCTCGATTAGGAATAGCATTTGAACTGCTGTCAACAGCTTAAACATACAAACTGTCCCCATAAAAACTGTTGCTCGAAAGAAATAATTATATCCCACTTTCTTTAAAAGATCACAGCAAACACAAGAGTTTTGCTTTAGAAAATCAAACACAACAAAAGTCTCCAACTCACTCTCTATCAGGATGAGATGTGCCCCCTCTTTAATAGCCAGATGATCTCAGATGAAGCCCTCAGCTTCCAGTCCCTCTCTTATCTTCCAAGATGATTTTTCTGGCAGGAGCCCTTCTCCTGCCTCACATCCTCCTGTAACATCTCTCTCAGACCCTTCCATCAGGCACAGCTCTGGTACCTGACTGCAGCCGCATTTTGCTGCAAAGTTGTCAAGCGAGGAAGGGAAAATCATCTCGGTGTTACCAGATGGGAAATAGTGGTGGGATCAGGACACGGCCTTTCTGCAGTTTTCTACACTGACTGTCACTGTGGGAAGGTAGCTGCTACATCCTGAGTCTCTGCAGGCAGAATGCCTCCAGGAAATACTATTATAGATGTTTCACATTTAAATAAGAAACAGAACATACCATTGACATTCATTCATGCATAAGAGTAGTCTGTAATTTAGCTAAATGCTTCCGAGTCTGGATCGTGGACCTCTTCTTAACTCCTGTGCATTCAACTATCTTTCTCCTGCCACAGCCACAGCCTCTTTCCTCCTCCATAACCTTCTATTGCTTGACTTTGCTTGCTACTTTGCTTCTATTTTTTCTTTCTTCTCATTGACATCCAAGGAATCACTAGTATTTTCTGTTAAATTTTCCAGTAATATTTTAAAAGTCCCTTAACTCAAGCTTCTCTATTCAGCCTTTGTTCTTAGTGCTATTATCACTGAATGTGACTTCTCTGGAAAGAGAATCCAAAATCTCTGAGGAGAAGGACTTGGGAGTACTGGTGGAAGAGAAGCTCAATATGAGCCGGCAACGTGCTCTTGCGGCCCAGAAGGCCAACCGCATCCTGGGCTGCATCAAGAGGAGCGTGGCCAGCAGGTCGAGGGAGGTGATTCTCCCCCTCTACTCTGCCCTCGTGAGACCTCACCTGGAGTACTGCATCCAGTTCTGGAGTCCCCAACATAAGAAGGACATGGACCAGTTGGAGAGGGTCCAGAGGAGGGCCACGAAGATGATAAGAGGGCTGGAGCACCTTTCCTATGAGGACAGGCTGAAAGAGTTGGGGCTGTTCAGCCTGGAGAAGAGGAGGCTCCGGGGTGACCTTATAGCGGTCTTCCAGTACCTCAAGGGGGCCTACAAGAAAGATGGGGAGAGGCTGTTCAGGAGGGCCTGTTGTGATAGGACAAGGGGTAATGGTTTTAAAATAGAGGGAGGTAGATTCAGATTGGATATTAGGAAAAAATTTTTTACCATAAGAGTTGTATAACACTGGAACAGGTTTCCCAGAGAGGTGGTGGATGCTCCACCCCTGGAGACGTTCAAGGCCAGGTTGGACGAGGCCCTGAGCAACCTGATCTAGTTGGAGATATCCCTGTTCCTTGCAGGGGGGTTGGACTAGATGACCTTTGAAGGTCCCTTCCAGCCCTAACCATTCTATGATTCTATGAAAATATGTTTGTGTTTCCCCTTCATTTAAGAACTCCTTGAAAAGGGCATTAACCTCTACTATCCTCTCTTACTTAGTTTTGGTGTCTTTCTGGAATACTTCAAGCAGACACACAACTTTGGTTGTGGAGAGCCACTTAATGTTACACAATGTCACAAACTTCCCTTACGATGAACATGTGTAAATATTTAAATGTCAGTTTAGAAATAAGTTGTGCAATAACAATATCCTCTTCACTGAGATATTAAGTACAAGCTTGTGTTTGGCAGATCTCCTTATATTTTTATAGATTTAAAAAAACTACAACTTTCAGGAGTTACTGGATGAAAGAGTGTTAAAAATTAATTCCAGATCTTATTGTCCACACAGCACGTGCATCAGGATCCTAATTAAATGGTTCAAGAGTGAAAATCTCAATATGAAAAGGTTTCAGGTCATTGCCACCTGCAAGTGACAGACACAATGAAAAACATTAGAGGAAAAAGATTGTTTTATGGGGGCTCTCTTGAATTATGGTAAAGTGCATGTGTGCAACAAGCTGCTTCTCAAATCTTTGCAGTGTTTAGCAGTGGTATCCCCATGACCAGGGTGTTATGCAGCCGCCTACCTGGCTAGCACAACTGCACTGACTCTACCTAGTTTAGATGGACTCTACGCATTCCTTCAAAATCAGTAACTCAAAAGGAGACTGTAAGCAATACCATCCTTGTCTTATAAAGGTTATACAGAAGCGAGACAATCAGTGAAAGCAAGCAGCATCCCAGAACTAGAACCAAGACGTTACCAAGAGGGCAGGATAGTAGCAGATATAAGCTATTCAAGAAATCCTGCCACAGTCAAGGATCTCAAATTCACTTTCCTGAATGATTCTCCTCGTACATACTATCACGTTTTTTTCCCCAGAATGTCACAGCTGACAGAAAGCTCTGCTGTCACACCACAGGGAGAGGCATCAACACACCTCTCTTTCACTGCACGGGGTACAGCTACTACCATAATCACCTCACAGGTCCAGAGAGCTTTGTCCAGCATGTGATGCTGTCAAGGGCTGGATGTAGCTACTGCTTCCACCCCCTCATTTTACATCACCAGTTAAACGAACACATTTAACAATTGCCTTATTGATATTACTGTGCAAAAAGAACTAATTAGGCTCTAGAAAACTTTTTCTGTAGAAGATAGGACAGCCTGTGACATGGCACTTGTTAAATCATGACCAGAAATAAAAGGAAACTAAATTATGCAAAGTGTCAGATGAGACAGTAATCCACAGTTTGTTCAAAAAACGCTGAAAAGATCCTCTTATGCTCCTGATAAGAATCTGAAATAATATTCTCCACTCAAGTCCATGACACAGAGCTCCAGAATGGACAGTTCAGCAAACAAACTAAAGCTTGCTTGTTGCGGAAGTTTTCTGGCTGCTACATGGGCTACTACAATAGAAAGCACCTGTGCCTCGTCAGGACAGGTGCTGTGAGTCACGTTGGTCAGACGGAGACCACGTGACTCATGGATGGTTAAAGGCGGGGCATTCCCAAGATGGAGTGGGGCAGTTCCCTCCTGGAGACTGGAGTGGTAGGGGCTCCTGGAGAGCAGTGTCTTGAAGCTCTCTGTTAGAAGCCTTTGATTGCGGTATAGACCTTTGGAGCGAAATAAGACCTTCTGATATACGAGGGATGTTGCGGCCGAGGACGGGGAAGCAAGACGCATCAATATGATGAGTAAAAAGGCTTCAGCTTTATTCTGTGATACTGCTCTTTTTATAACATAGCTCGGTTCTGTGCATGCTTTCATGCGCTGTACTTAGCAAGCTAATTGGTCTAACACTACTGTTCACGCGACAAGCACGAGTATGATACACACGGTGATTGGATACAGATTTCTATATTTGTTACAATATTTTAATATTTTTGCAGTTAGTATGTTTTGCTCAGAATCTTGTTTTTCATAGTTTCATCCTTCTTGTTTTTTTTCCAGGGACAGTGTGTTTTTCACAGCTTCAACCTACCTTCTTATCTCAAGGACAGTGTTCTTTTCATATTCGCTGATACACATTCCTTACTGTTAACACTTGGGCTGCAACATCTCCCCCTCTTTTTTCAAAAACGGCGTGCGCTATAGCTGACAAGCGTTGGGTCATACATTGCATTAAGCATGGTCCAAAAAGCAAGAGAAAGCCTAACAACAAAAGAGGCCCCAAGCACGTTTTGATGAGATCTCTCACCCAACCATCTATTCCCCAGGAAGTCAACCATCCATCGATGCCATCTACCTCTTTCAAGGCATGTAGTTTGTCCTTTAGTTGTTTAAGTTTTCTATGCACTGACTCTCCTGGACCTGTTAAATTCATACAACACATTCCTTCGATCTCTTCATAACCATGCCCATGGGCTAAAAGCAAATAGTCAATCGCTGCTCTGTTTTGCAATACTGCATGATTGACGCTTTCTACATCTTTCGTTAATTCATCTAGAATGCTGGATGTTAAGTTTATCTCGTCACGAGCCCAGCAACCTAGTTGTTTTGCTAAGGTGAGCGCTTTTGCTGCTGCTAACCCTGGGAAAAGTGTGGAGGCAGCTACTCGTCCAAATTCACTCCAAAACATGGGATTGCCTACACTGCTACAGTCTAGATCATGAAGGCTTCTTTTTCTCCTGGTGTGATTTTCACTCCATTTTCTCAACAGGGATATATTGGGATGGAATAGGGCTAGCTGGCCTAAATAACAAGGACTTCCTTCTGGTTGTTTTGGAATGCCATTCCATGCCCTGTCTCCACAAATTAAGAAAATTCCTTCGGGCAACCTTCGAGGTTCAGTAATGCTGCTGCCATTGCAGCTCGAGTATAGAAAGCGAATTACCGATGCGCTGTCAAGATTAGAATCTAAGGTTGCCCATAGTTTCCTGTTTTTATTTGAGCTGTTTGGGTCTAACGGCAAAAATGAAAACCATCCTCCTATTTTCCCAGCGGTAGTGTTTGCATGCATGCTACCAAGCAGGTCTAATTCTTCTGGATCAGACTGGAGGGAAGCATTAAGTGCATGAATAAGCCGGCATTGTACTGCTCCGTCATACTGTTGAGGGGTTGCTCTATAGATCGTTGTGGTATTGAAGTTGCTATATGTTAGGTTGGTGGTGTTTACTAGCCCTCTAAAGGCTGCCACTTTCCATGTTGGTACTCCTATGAGACAGGTACGGAATGGGTTTCCAATACCACCCAGGGCTAGGCAGATTGATGACTGGTTTGTTTTGTTAGCAATGGTTACCCAAATGTTGTCTCTCGGGCTGATGGAGTTGATTCCATAGGTCATTTGGCACCAAACTAAGATTCCTGTTACTATAGGTATTGTCTTACCAATAAACTCCTCCATCCTTGTCATGATGTCTACACTGCTTCTGATATCTGGTACCCATCACTTGTGTCTTTTGTGCTACTTCTACAACAGTCAGTAGTTTTTGTAACCTAAAGGCTGCGTATGCTAATATAGCTTCTTCTGCACTTTCAAACAACGCAGTTAACCTTTGTCGTGAAGCGTTCTCTATTCTAAGCCAAGCAGCAAGCGCCTGGTATGGGTTAATATCTAAAGCGCGTCTACAATCTGCACAGCCTTGCACTGTGTCACGTTGCGATTCATGACATATGCGACTACAACCTCCACACTCTATAGTTATAACCTGTAACCTTCTACATCTACACCTACAGTGCGTTAGCGGGTATAATTTTGCAACTTTGCGCGTGCGTATTAAACTACGGATAAAGGCAAAATCTATCTCGTCTAGATCAGAGTCGTCTAATATGTTCTTTGGAAGATTTAGCACTTCTTCTATTCTTCTGCAGAAAGGTCCGAGTCTTTGGGAACTCCTGGATTGCCTTCGCCTTTCAGTTCGCGTGTTGGGGGACATCTCCCCCTCTTTTTTCAAAATGGCAGCGAGTCGCTTTACATCTTGATGGCACTGTTCAACAATAGCCTGACCCGTACTGTTGTACGGAACACCTTTTCTATGTTCAATTCCCCAATCCGCTAAAAATGCAGCACATGCTGCTCCTGCGTATGCAGGAGCATTGTCTGTTTTGATGACTTGTGGTAAGCCAAGGGCAGCAAATGCTGAAAGCCAATGTTGTTTTACACATCGGAAGGCGGTAGAAGGCGCTGGTGTCACCCATACAGCTCTGCTGCAAGTGTCCACGGTGACGTGGATATGGCGCAGTGGACCAAAGGTGGGAAACTCAGTTACATCAGTTTGCCACACTCCTCTTGGTTGCAATCCTCGAGGGTTGGTGCCTTGCAGCGACAATGGCACGGGCTTGTGCTCGCGACAGTGCAAACTCTTTCTGAAGAGGTCGAGCAGATTGGTGAAAAAATTTGTGTGATCGATCAGTGACAGCGTTGCCCCTTTTTCTTTTTTTTTTTTTTTTTTTTTTTTTTTTTTTTTTTTTTTTTTCTTGCACGAATAAAACTCTGTGTAGGAGACTGGCAATTTCAGTTACTAGCATATTGTTTTGGTACAGCTTTGCAAAAGCAGTTTCTAGTATACTACTTCCCTTTCCGAGGGCCTTACTATTTCCACTATACCCAAGATTTCGCTGAGCAGGAGGGTGTCAATCGGCAGGGTCGTTGTGGAGAAGGGAGGCAGGCACGGCACCTTCAGGGCGTCCCCTGTTTATCTACACAGTGTGCTCTGCAGCCTCCCTCAACTCCGCTCTGAGCCATCTCTTTTCACCCTTAGCAGAGTCTACGACAAAGGTACTGACACGGCGTTGCCGCACGCGTGGCCAGTGCGCGCAACAAGGCTGCCCAGTATGTGCTCTGCCGGCTAACAGCGGTTTTTGCGAATCGCAACATGTTGTTCAATAACAATCCTCCTAGCTTCTCTTTTCAAAGTTACGTGCTTACAACTAAGTCCAGTTAGTAATTCTTTGTCATTAATTTGGTACCAGTTAATTCTTTTCCTTCCAGTAGCTACGGGTGGAATCCATACACTTTCCGATCGGAGAAAAGACACAAAGCATATATACAAGCAACTTTCACACACATAATATACCTAACAATGAGAAACATAAGAACAGTTGATATATTAACATGAAATCTTCTATTACAAGTCTGTCCATTTGAACCATTCTCTTCATTCGGTGTTTCTGTGATCTCTGCTTGCTCTGCTAATTCCTGGATCTACCCCTCTCTATCTGTAGTTTCAAAAGTCCTGGTTGGCTTTACGTTTCTTGCTGGTAACCAGTATGGACCTGTGGGAAGAACACAAACATACCCTCTTCCCCATGTAAGCAGAGGCGCAGGGCCATCCCATGAGTTGAGTCCAGCTTCTTATAACATGCTGTTAATTTTTCTGCAAAAATGGCACTGGGTTAAAAATTGTGATCCATAGCCATAGTATGTTGCCTAGAAGCAGACAAATTAAGAAAATTTAAAACATATGTGGCTTTGTCCAAGGATTTTTGCGGGGAAATATACGGAAGACTGCCCCTTTTTGTTTATCAAACATTTGTTTTAACGTTAAATGAGTTTGTTCAATAACAGCTTGTCCCATAGGTGAATGAGGGATACTGGTAGTGTGAGTCACTCTCCACTCCTGTAAAAAGGCACCATACCGGATCACTGTCTGACCCGATTTTCTTTGGTACTTCCATGGTTTTCTTCAGTGTGAGCAGTAGCAATAACAAAGGCAGAAAACATATTTAGATCGATTAAACGATGGAATATAAGTAACATCAGATTGCCATAATTCATTGTCACATAAACCTGTTGGATTTACACCTGCTGGAGTATTTGAAGGCACAATATGTTGACGGTCAGGGTAGGCACGTACAATCTGCTAAGCTTGATTTACTGTCTGACCTGACAGAGAGCATCATCTACTACCAATTGACAAACTGTAGGCCTATTCATCATTTCTTGAGGCAGTACAATCCAATGATATTGTTGCGTGGGTCGTTCATTGTTAAGCACTGGAACTGAAAAGGCAAATCTAGGACAATCGTTAGGGTGTAAATAAATAAAAAAGTAAAAAGGTGAAATAACCCAATCTTTTAAATCAATCACCATCAAATGCTAACATTCTGGAATCATAGTAGGATTTGGTACACCCGGTTGTAATGCACCCATTGGTGAAATGATTGTATTAATAGCTCTTAAATCTTTTAACATAAATCTCCATTTTCCTGATTTCTTTGGGATAACAAATATTGGAGGGAATTATATGTCCTAATTTGAGCTGTTCATTGACTAATTTTTGAGTTCAGTCCAGTCGCTCACCTTTTAGTGGCCACTGATCAACCCAGACCGGCTTGCCAGCTTGAGTCAGGGCTGGACATCAGTGACATGCTAAAAATTTTGAGGTTAGCCCCACATTCCACTGATTCAACAAATCCCGACCTCATAATGTACATGGGACATCAAAAACATATAGCTTCAAAACAGCTTGTTTGTTACCTGGGCCTACTACTAACAAGGTCTGTGCGCTCTGCTGTGGGATCTGTGTTCCACCTACTCCGATCACAGCTGCCAGGGCTTGTATCAGAGGCCGAGAGGGCGGCCAGTCAGGATTTTTCACTATAGATACATCAGCCCCTGTGTCAACTAGGCCAGAAAAGCCTTCCCATTAATGATTACTGTTAAAGGAGGCTGTGCAGCTGTGACTGTCTGTGTCCAAAATTCTTTTGTGATAGCAGAGTGACCTTTATTGTTGTTGTACAGGCAGCTTTTATAGATTATTACTCTGGCCACGATGTGTCCATGCGGCTCTCACCCAACTGTGATTGATTACAAACAATAGTGCACGCACCTATTTTAATTTTACTATTGGCTATGCCTAAAAAGGAGCTATTTTTTACTTGCTAAACTAAACATCATTTTCTCACACACTCTATATCAACTTCCCAAACTCCTCATGTCAACTTCTCACACTCCCTGCACCAGCTGTTCACACTCCCTTTTCTTTCTCATCCTCTTTATCGGTGTTTCCCAACTTCAGAAAAGAGCACAGGCTTAAATCATCAAGGTCAAACCTCAACTGTAGCTGTGTGTATGATGCCACAACAACTCCCCCCTTTTTTGTTTTTCTGTGATCATTACTTGATTAACCGTACTCTGTACCGTCTGCTGGGAGCGTGACAATAGGCAGGGGGTGATTATTGCTATGCATAAAAGAACTACTAGCAATATAATGTCTGCTTTATTAAAGATTTTAACCATCCTGTCAATTAAGAGCATTGATAAAGCAGAAGCTGTAGCATTAGTTTGTTTTGCAAGCTAACAACCCAACTTATTCAGTGTAGTTAACACCTGTGCCACTCCAACTCCTGGTGCAAATATTGAAGCTGCAATGATTTTAGCTGGTTCCCAAAATTTTGCTTTATAGTGTTTCGAGCCCACATTGTGACACGCCTTTACTAAATCTGCAATCGTTTTTGCCCGATTTCTGATAAGATCAAGAGCTTGTTGACAGTCTGTGTTAGCATTTTGAATGGCTAACTGGAATACCAACACATCTGCAGTAGCCGGATTTTCTGTTTATCTCTGAACTGCCATTTGTAGCTGATCAAAGAAAAAAAAAAAAAAAAAATGCTCATAAGGTTCCTGTGCTCCCTGCCGAATGGAAGCAGAGGAAGCCTCCCCTGTCCCCAAAATCAGGGACACGTCTTAATGCTCTCGTAGCCAATTCAGTCAGCTGTTGGAAAGCCACTTGCTGTAACCCTGCCTGTGCCTAATTTTGACATGAGTGACATTTTATTCATCCCAAAATGTTTAGCTCTCGATTTAAGAGATTTAACACCTATAACACTTTAGCTATTGTTTCATTGGGAGATTTCCCCATCATTCTTGTTTCAAAAGCATATTCTCCAAAGTACCATGTGCGTGTTCTATGATTGGTTGCCCAGTAGGATTGTAAGAAATACCAGCAACATGCTCAATACTTTATGATGACAAAAAGACATATGGCTGATAAGAAGTGTATGCCAAAGTTCCTGCGAGCGTAAACCACGAAGATTAACACCATTCACTGGTGGCATGATCATATTTTAACAGCTAGTACACAATTGTACGATTGAGCGGGCTTGTTGTCGTGTTAAACCAAATTGTCACTTAATAGCGTCAGTATCCTGATGGTAGAAGTCCTGCAAGATTTTGCCTGTATTAACGAGTTTGGTACCAGAGCTGCACTCGTGAGAGGCTCAGCTCGCCTGTTCCCTTCTGCTATAGGCCCTGGAAGCGTGGTGTGCGCTCGCAGATGTATAATGGAATGTGCATGTTTACGGTTTTGCAACACTGATATTAACTGTTGAAATTGCTGGAACAAAAGAGGATTAGTTATTTCCCGCGATGCCGATCGAGACGATCCAAGTTACGATGTGCTCTCTCTTGGTACAACCTGGGCCACAGGCAGCGGCCGGGCGGGGGGGGGGGGGGGGGGGGGGGGGGTGTCAGCCCTCCCTCGCCTCAGCCGGGCGGGGTGGCGATGACGACCCAGCAGCCCTGTGCCGCCCCCCCCTTGTTGTTGTTGCTCTTGTTGTTGTTGCCGCAGCTCCGGCCGCTCGCGCTCCGTAAGCGCCGCCGCCCCCTCCCGCCGAGGGGACCATCAGCCGCGAACGAGCCGGCGCAGCGGGGCCCGCAGCGCGTCTCCGTCCTTTCCAGCCGCGGTTCGCTCCTGCACACGAGCGGCAGCGCCGAGGCAAACGCCGCCCGCGGCCCCGGCCGGCAGCAGCAGCGGCGTTCCCGGGGCGCCGCCGGGCGCGGTGGGCGGCGCGGCGCGGGGGTGCCGGTGTACCGACTTCGTTGGAAGAGGGGGAAAGAAATAAGTCTGTCTTTCGTTCGGGGCCCTGGATTAAAAGATTCGATGATGGCTTTTCCAGGCCGGCAGCTCCACACAGTTCCTCTGCCGGTGGGGCCGCGGGGGAGGCGGGGATGGGGCCGCTGGAGATGGACACCGATGTCCCCTCGCCCTCGCTCTCTCCCTCCGCGCCCTTCAACGCCTCGAACACAGCACGCCAGGCTGTCAGCTGTCGCTGCACGGCAGCATCCCCACGGGTGGCTGCATCGCAAAGTTTAACGTCTATAGTGTCCCAAGTCCTTGTCAGGTATATATTTGAAGAGCTTGCCTCCGGTACATGGGCTGATACCCAAACCAGGAGTACCGGGAGTTTTATCAAGTTAGAACTGTTAGTAGTGCTGGTTTCTCTAGCACTTTGTCCCAGTCGCTTACCTCCTCCTGTTGAGGCAGTTGTCGCTTATTTGTGGTTTTTTTTTTTTTTTTTTTTTTTTTTTTTTTGTCGCTTACTTCTTTTGCATACCCCCCTGCAATCAGGGGCCAATATCTTTTTCCAAGTTTTAGTCCACGCTCCTCTAAGAAGCTTTTCAACAACGACAATGCAACGTCCCGTTCCATCATCTCGTTCCCAGGCTGTCATTGCAGCATTCCCATCCCGAACCAGACCTCGGTCTGCCTGACTCACCGGTCAGTCCGTAGCGCTACGATTCCGCCTCTCTCGGACGATCCGCCTCTCGGGCTATCCGCCTCTCTCGGGCTATCCGCCTCTCTCGGGCTATCCGCCTCTCTCGGGCTATCCGCCTCTCTCGGGCGCCGGGATGGCCGTCCTCTCTCTCGTCCGCGTTGTGGTCGTTGAAAACCCTCTTGATCACGTCGGGGTCACCAGATGTTGCGGCCGAGGACGGGGAAGCAAGACGCATCAATATGATGAGTAAAAAGGCTTCAGCTTTATTCTGTGATACTGCTCTTTTTATAACATAGCTCGGTTCTGTGCATGCTTTCATGCGCTGTACTTAGCAAGCTAATTGGTCTAACACTACTGTTCACGCGACAAGCACGAGTATGATACACACGGTGATTGGATACAGATTTCTATATTTGTTACAATATTTTAATATTTTTGCAGTTAGTATGTTTTGCTCAGAATCTTGTTTTTCATAGTTTCATCCTTCTTGTTTTTTTTCCAGGGACAGTGTGTTTTTCACAGCTTCAACCTACCTTCTTATCTCAAGGACAGTGTTCTTTTCATATTCGCTGATACACATTCCTTACTGTTAACACTTGGGCTGCAACAGAGGGGAATCACAACAACCTTCTGGGTTGTGATTCCTGAAGAACGTGAGACCAGCGGTCCGCGACAATTGGTGACCCCGACGTGATTCGGCGAAATGTGAACCGTCTGGACCTCAAGGTGAATTGTGGTGGTGTTAAAGACCAGCAAAGTTTAAGACCAGTGGGAGAACTGCTGTTTTAACCTAGAACTTTGGAAAAAGTTGGGATATAAGCTACTTTGTGAAGTAGTCCTTGGAAAAAAGGACTTAACTGATACTGACCTGCTGTGTACGTGGAGGACCCTGGATAATATAATTCAAAAGGGGGTGGCAGAAAAGGAGGAAGATGAATTAACAGACTATGCATCAGCAAGCGAAGGGTATGAAGGAAACAATGAACTGTCTGAAGGAGGACTGGCCCCAGACAGTGTGGACAGCGAATTAGATGTATCCTCGCTGTTCACGGAGATCAATAAAGTTGCGGGGACTATGCAGGAACTCTGCCCCACCCTGCAGGAGATATTGGAGCGCCCCCCACCCTTTTCCCCAGCAGCTCCCCCTTCCTCCTCAGGATGTGTCACGCCTACGGCTCCGCCGCTTGATCTAATGGCCCCACCCCCGGCAACTTCATATCCAGCAACATATATGACACAGGTACGAGCCATGCAGCCAGCACTAGTGCGCCAGGCCGTGACAATGCTGCAAGGAGTATCCCAGCAGTTAGCAGCTGTAGTGGAGATATTGCAGCAGGCCATGACCCCCCCTGCAGCAAAAGAGATTTTAGGAGAAACTTCCAAAGCAAGTGACAGCTCAGCTGGGGAGTTACCACCGGTTTCTTCACCAAGGGAAAAGTCGCTAGAATCTGTCTGTTTACTGGAACCAGACCCCTTGGGAACCCCTACAGCAACAGTTCAACCTCGTGACCCAGTCTGTTTCTGGAACGAGGTAAAAATGAAAGCAATAGAGGCTGGGGACTGGGACTTGGTTCAAGTCTTGGGGTTACCACTCAGTAATAAAAAATTATCCATGATGGAAATGGGGGGAAAGCCGAGTGTATTCCCTGTGGAACTGGCCCTCCTGGGTTCTAACCAGCCCAATCAACACTTGGGCTGGTCATGGAAAGTCATACAGGATATACAAAAGGCAGTAGCACAATATGGGCCAAATTCCCCAGCAGTGACACAATTATTGCGATTGCTAAACCTAGAGATATTGGTGCCGTATGACTTTCAACATCTGGCTCAGATTATGTTCCAGCCAGTACAACGCTCCATTTTTATGAGCACTTGGAGGCAGTTGGCCGATCGTCAGGCACTACACAATATACAACTACCTCAAGGCGACCCATGTTATGCCGTTGGTACAGATGTCCTGATGGGAACGGGTCAAGTATTTAGCAATCCGGCAGTACAAGCCCAATGGCATCCCCAAATTCTTGAGCAGGTCAAACAAATAGGGATGCAGGCCCTCATGCGCACCACAGAAATGGCGAAACCCCAAGCAAGGTACTCCACGATCAAACAAGGGGTAAAGGAGCCTTTCCTACAATTTGTAGAGAGGTTACAAGGGGCAATAGAAAAACAAGTATATGACAGCAATCTACGGGCCCTGTTGACAAAACAACTGGCAAGGGATAATGCCAACACTGATTGCCGAAGAGTTATTGAAGTACTGCCAGGGGACCCCTCTCTAGAGGAAATGGTCATTGCGTGTGCTAAGGTCGGGTCTGTAGAGCATGAAATGACTGTACTAGCCACCACCTTGATGGCTTCATATAATAAGAAACAGAAGTGTTATAAATGTGGAAAGATGGGCCATTTTGCAAAAAACTGTAGATCAAGGATTTACACCAACGGCTGGTCAAAAAATGACAACAGAAGAACTAAGAAATACGTGACATACAGCCCTAGCAAGCTCTTTGTGGGAGCAATACGGGAGCCGCAGACCAGTCCAGAAAAAAGCCCTGAGGGAATGTTATGACAACCCTTTGAAGGAATGTTACGACAACCCTTTGAAGGAATGTTACGGCAACCGCAGGTTAACCATCAGGAAAAGCAGCCAGAACAGCCAGGGTGGATGTATCCAACATCATCAGAACAATGGATATATCCACCGCCGACTTGGTATGATAAAAAAATATAAGAATCACTTCCTCATGATCCTAGTCTTAAAGGTATCCGACACGGTGGCTGTACATGGGATCGGAATGTTAAGAACCCCTAAAGGTCATTAGATGTTTTTTCAAAAAAAAAGGGGGAATTGTTGCGGAAGTTTTCTGGCTGCTACATGGGCTACTACAATAGAAAGCACCTGTGCCTCGTCAGGACAGGTGCTGTGAGTCACATTGGTCAGCCGGAGACCACGTGACTCATGGATGGTTAAAGGCGGGGCACTCCCAAGAGGGAGTGGGGCAGTTCCCTCCTGGAGACTGGAGTCGTAGGAGCCCCTGGAGAGCAGTGTCTTGAAGCTCTCTGTTAGAAGCCTTTGATTGCGGTATAGACCTTTGGAGCAAAATAAGACCTTCTGATATACGAGGGGAATCACAACAACCTTCTGGGTTGTGATTCCTGAAGAACGTGAGACCAGCGGTCCGCGACACTTGCTCTTTGAAAAGTGTTTATTTTGGATACCTCTGTTTTTCATCACCCAGTTTGGGAAGACTGGAGCTAGTTTTCTGCTCAACATTTGCCACTCTGATTTGCTCAGCCCTAAAAATTACTGACCTTCTTCGCAAGTATACAGGGTCTCCCATGACCATCAGAATGTTCACAGAGAGTCACTCTGTGAAGGCAACTGCCCAATGCAACATCATTCATTCTGCTATACGATGTTCAGGTGTTTTTTTTTCTGGAATGCTGCCCAGTTATTTCTGACAAGGTGGTTATGTTGCAAGCCTGCAAATACATTGCAATGCAATTAAAAATGAGGGGGGGGGGGGGTTGCATCAATTTCTATTAATTTAGAAACACTGATCCCTGTTGTTTCTTTTGTCCCCAAGGGAAGTGCATCACAAAGTCTACCGATTGCACTACTCGAATGGTAAATTTTCCCTTTCATTTGGGCAAATAGCCAGGCAGTGAAGACTTTCTTATCCAGAAGAACTAATGGCTGCCTCTGTCACCTTTTCCTTTCAATTATTTAGACTTCCCCCACACTTAGACTGGCTTCCTGCTGGCAGCACTGCAGACTGTGTCTATTAATCATTAACTGTCATTGTGCTTTAAAGAAGAAAAGTGAAAAGATAATGCTCAAGAACAAAAATAGACCTTTTTTTTTTTTCCTGACATAAATGACAGCTATGTGCTACCTGGATTTACAGTGTTTTCCCTTTTTTTCCACGGAATTATGAACATTCTAGACAAGCAGAGCAAATTGACTGCTCCCAGTAAGTCCATATTCCAGGGCTCCCTTTTTCCTCTCATATCAAGGTTTGGTAGCCTCTGTTAAAGCTTAGGAGTCCTCCTGTCTCACCACCTCCAGACAAGTATCAGGGGAATAGGATTATGTTCTCCATGTAGTACTGGAGGCTTAGCATATTAAATCAATGGGAAGCTGTCTCTTCCAGTGGTCAACCTGACCCGCTTCACTATTTCCCAGGAACCCTTCCAGCAGTACGTACTTTTAGGCCTCCACTGCTGTCCTTGCCCAGACAGATCTGTTGCAGACCACAGCCCGGATCCTCCTCTGCAAGACGTCCCACGTGGCCTTCTCACTGAGGAGTCCACAAGCAGGTTCCAGGTCTAGAGCCTCTTTCCCTGAACGCTTGGACTTCCCACAACTTGTGTTCCTAGTAGGTCTTCCTCTTCCTCAGTTTTGTGCTCCTCCTCTGGAAACCGCAGGCACAGCAGAACGCTTGGCTGTACCAAGACAGACACCGCAGAACAAGAGCATTTCCCAAGCCCTGTGCTTTAAAGACACATAAAGCTCATGCCAGCTCAGAAAACAGGAAAACACTCCAGTTTCCACTTCAATACATACTCTCAATTTTGGTTCTTAGAAACTGAAAAGCCATTATTAGCAGAAAATCACATCCAAGTGCTTCAATTCACTGTGCACTGTTTTGCGCCTAGAATAAACTATTGCCACATGCCTGACCCAGTCACTTCAATAAATAATTCATATCTCACTCCGATGCTTTCCTGCAGGGTCCAAGAAAAGAGGATTTCAGTGAAAAGAACATGTCCTGTGAGGAAATGGCCATCTGAGTGAGCATAATGAAAATCCTCCTCCAGTTGCAGCACATCCTGCCGCACACAGACAGAAGTCAGCCCCAGCTAATGGAAGTGAGGCAGATGTGAGGACCCAAAAGAGTCCTGTCTGGCCCAAACACTTTGAAATCAATGAAAAGTCAATTGGTTTTGACCTAAGGAACCTGCTCTCCCTTGTCTCATTAGGAATTAAACATACAGACTATGAGGTATATTTATGTGCTTTCTCTGCATTTTATTCTATCATGGACACCATATTACAGAATGTAAGAACTGAAAGTTTTGTTAAAAACTTTCCAGAGAAAAACACTTGTCATTTATAAGGATAAATATTGACTTTATTCAATACAATATATTCATATATTTATAATATTGTATTATTATCAAGGCCATGTTGGATGAGGCTTTGAGCAACGTGGTATAGTGGAGGGTTTCCCCGCCCATGGCAGGGGGATTGGAACTAGATGATCTTTGAGGTCCCTTCCAACCCTAACCATTCTATGATTCTTATCACATAATATTAGAATAATATGTATGTTATTATATGTTATTAAATGTTACTAAATATTTGCTATATATTTATATTACTATTTCATAAGAAATGACCTGATAAATGTCAGGCATTCATGGCTTTAAATGTATTAGCATCCAATCAGTTTGGATCGGCTCTGTGTGCATATACAAGTGTGTATATATGCTGATGTATCATGTAGTCCTCCTCACCTAGTATGTTTATCACAGCTGTAAGCAGACAATGCACATGGCTGGGCTGATTCAAAGCATCTTTACTTCAGTTTCATTACAAGTGATTTTATTTTTTAAGAACAGTGGAACAGGGGAAACTGAAATTAAAGAAGTCAAAGGTGCTGACTATAAAAGAGACAATACATTGGCCACATTTTCCATGAAAAACTGATTATCTAGCAGTGGAGAGAAATTGGAGCAGCAGATTAAACTGTTTCCTGGCATCCTTATTTCTGATCTTTCAATTGCACAAGACTTCAAATGGTGCCATTTAAATAATCAGTAATAATGCACAAGAACACTATTTCTTTTCTGACTACTGGAAAATACAAATCCTGAGTTCTGTCTTTCAACAGATGAGGGATATTTTTTGTTCCCTGTTTTCTGGAAATTATCAGCAGAAAAAGGCTCTAGTTTGTGCTACCTTTTAACTACGTCTGCATTAGCAAGTAGTGTGGACCACTGTACAGTAAAACTGTTGATGAAGAGGTTTTGACACCAACAGCACATACATTTTAGGTTTTGATATTCTACTTCAGATTATCTCCAGTGTGGTCCCATGGGCTGAACCACAGTTTGTCTTTCAGTTTAGGATCACCTGAAAAGAATCCAGTTCACATATTGCAAGACCACTGTACAATGCCAGCCAAAACCCAGTAAGTGGGGACAACTGAGAGACATCTCAGAAGTGCACTTCAACCCAAAATGAATACACATGCACTTCCCTGTAACTTAGTGGTGCCTGCCCTTCCACTGCTGTCACTTCTGGGTTTCAAAATCAATCTGCACCACAGAAGAAAAGGCAATTCTCTTCTCCAGAATGCACTAACTTGTTAATTCCAACATGGACGTTTACTTGCAAGAGAAAGCAGGGGACATGGCATCAAAAAATATTAACATAAGTATTCATTAAGACATTAAATAAATTATAGCATAGGTATGATATAAAATTAATTCACACTTAAGAAAAGTACTGGTAATTAAACTTAATCCTGTTTACCTGGATGGAATACATGTAAAGTTAAAGTTTTATAACTAAGAGAAAAAAATCTCCATTGACCATTTTAGTGCCTCCTGAAAACACAGCAAGGCTCTGAAAGGTAACAGCTGTAAGGGGCCACCTATTTCTGTTTTGTTGCAAAATGTCACAAAAGCCCTTAAGAGCACAGAAGCAAACAGCTTTATGCATTTCACTGTGATACCTAATTAAGTTTGTGAATAATAAGCTTGTGAGATTAAAGTTGTGAGACTTTACCATTGTTAGACATTTTCAGCGCTGTTTTCTTTGAACAGTCATGGTATCATTGCACTCTGAAGGCACAGCCAGTTATTTGCTCAACAGATTATTTGGCAGCGAGCTTTTATCTTCTGAACAGCTCAGCTGCCTGTCTCCTCTGAAGAGCAGCAAGCAACCTTTGTGACACTCTTAATATGAAGAATGAAACTTTAATTCGTTCCTAAATACAGGCCACCTCTATGTCAAGAAGCCTCTGTGCTGTCGGCTTCCCAAAATACCACCAAACCATGACCACGGTACTTGCCAAGCAGCTCTGCAGAGGTGAGCAGACCCAGCAATGCAAACAGCCTCAGCACCTCGTTTGAGCTCGTAATGTTTCACATATGAAGTTTGTGTCTTCAAAGAAAAATGTTTGATCTGAAAAGCTCGGTTTTGGTGTTATACCTGAATACAAAAATAGAAAAAGGAACATTTAATACAAACACACTGTCCCAGGAAGCAGCGTCGTGAAAAATTCAGTACTCGCGTAAAAGACACTGCTCCTCAAGGGAACCATGAAGTGGAAATCGCCGAGGAGGTGCCATGGTAACATGTAACGCCTATCTCCTCTCACTGATTCAATACCATGCGATGAATTTAGCCCAGGATATGGACCAAAATGCTATTTTCCAGGTGAAAACCTAAATGACGTCCCACGCACTTGCATTATGAGAGTAACAAAAGCAATTTTCTCAAGTGTAGCAGCATTAAGTCCACTGTCCTGGCTAAACTCTGACTTGGTAAATTAGATTATTTCAATTTTTCAAATTAAATTCTTCCTTTTTAAGGATCACAACCACTGAAAGCTGTAAGGACATCCGGTAGTAGCTGGAGGGTCTCATGCTTACATTTTCCTCATGATCTTTAATGCTTCCAGCATCCCTGTGAGGTGAGGAGATACTATAGCTTGTATCTTAGCTCCCTCATAGCTTACAAATAACAAAATTATGTATATAAACTTACTGCTAAAGCTATTCAGTCCTCAGCCCTAGCTTTAACTCCCTGGCTCCTGAACACCCATGGGAAGAATTATTTTCTGAGGAAAGAGGCTCTCAGAAGCCATTAGGCTGAGTGACCTAAATTAGCAATCACGGAACTAAGGATTCAGCAGCAGCCAAAGAAGGATCATGATCACCTAGAGTTATATCCTTATATTTTTCAGTAGATCTAGTCCTAATTGACTTGCTTAGTCATTGCACAGCAAACTTTTACAGGCCTGGGAGTTAAATCCAAGTCTCCTGACACCCTGACCATGCCTCATTCAGTAGACCCTTTTCTCAGTGAGCTGAAGAAAACCTAAAAGAAAAAGGAAATCCATTTTACTTAGTTACATGTTGTTACACACCATAACACGTTTTTTGACATTCAGTAACCAACTGAAGCCTGCATACCTCGTGCAACACTACGAAGCCAAAAATTACTGTAGGCATGAGAATTTGTGGGGTGAATATGCTCAATTACTGTTTGAAGCAGATCAGGCCACCCAAAACAGTGGGTAGCAAAAATAGCCAACAGCCCCAGCCCACCTGGCCTGTGGGGAATCGTCCTTCCGACTCAGATTATCTGAGTGATTTGTCTGACTGCGTGTGCACAAGCAAGACACGACATAGCGGGAAGCAGACGGCTTCATCCCAGCTCTGGCTGTGCTCCGTCTCCTACTGAAATCAACAGTACTCACATCTTCAGAGAAAGGCACTTGTCCTCAGCTTGCATGCCTTTTATGTGCTTTTATGAGCAAATGAATTTTGGACGGTGGTGAAAAAATGCTCTCAGTTGCTTTCATTCTTTTTTTTTGAGTAAGAACTGAACATGAGTTTCAGTCACTTCAATTGAGACTCAAGAAACTGGGGTTTGGAGTCCCAAACATGCCTGAACTGTCACTTAGCATCTCCAGGCATCACTTCTGTCAATAGAGGAGGGCCACAAAAAAGCCAAGAAAGCAAGTTCATGCACTCCCAGTGGGAAAACAGCTCTATTTCTGAACAAGAGAGAATTTATTGTTTTTAGGGTTTTTGTGGGTAGCTGGACACCTTAAAGCAAAGCTTTTACTTAGAGAGTTGTTTTTATAAAAGATTTAAAGCTGCCCAACTGGTTTCAGTTGGCATCCAGACAAACGAGAAAACCACATCTCTTGGAAGACCAGTCGCCAACTCTCTTACGCAGGAAAACTGAGAGAGGAGTCACTGCACTCCTCAGTCAACGAGCAGCTCAGCCAAAAGGAAATATTAAATCACACATTCAGCACACTTACCTGCTCACAGAATACTTGGCAAAGAGACAGTCAGAGGCTGGTGCCTGGAGTGAGAAGCTGGTGAGTGTCGGGACACTTGTCTCCCTGTCTGGTGCCTGATGCTGCTCCCATCTAGCCCGAACATGCAGATGTTCTTCACAAGAAAAGCAATGCACAAGAGGGGCTGGACCATGATCTCACCATGACAGTGACCTTCAGTATGACCCCATAGCTGGGAGCTCTGAAACATTTTGGGATCTGGTTTGTACATTGATGCCATTCTTCACAATAAGAAAAGCATAACTTATAAAAGAGACTTACTGAATTATTTACATGGCTTACCAAATATGGTTAACTGACAAGAACAGATCTAAATTATTCTTGGTTCTGTTATTAAAATAGTAAAATTTTTTAAAAAAATCATTCTACAGAAGCAATGACCCAAATGACAGATTTTATTTGAGGATAAAGATTATTTCAAATTAAATTCACCCTTGGATGATGATAGTTGTCTTCATGATTCTTCAACGAATGTTTTTACATTCAGGCTGCCTAAGGGCCTTCATAACACTTCAGAGCACAGCACTGTACAACTGTGGCACAGCAGTGGTTGCAAAACATGTCTATGATGGCATTTGGTAATAAGGTACTGCATGCTCCATCAACTTACAGAAATCAGTATTAGCAACAGTAAACTAGAGACAGAAATCCGCTCTCAGTGCTTGTCTCCAAGATTAAGCACTTTGTTCTGGACTTGGAGCAGGTGGAGAGCTTCCTTTTCCCCCAGCATAGCTGCAGTATCAATTCAAGAGCCAGATGAAAAATGATGGCATATATTAAATAAGACTAAAAAAAGTGACAGCTGCTTTTTCAGAACCCCTGCAGGTAAAACAAAGCTTAGCAAGTTTGTTTGGTTTTTTTTTCTTTCTTAGCACTAAGAAGACAAATTAATGTTTCTATGATAATCCCACTCCCCTGGGTCTTCATATGTCTAAAATAAACTTGCTATGTCAATAAATCCCACAAAATCACATTAACAATGGAGTGTAAATGGCGTCATTTTCTGTTAGTACAAACACATCAGAGAGTGGCTGTTTTATTTTCCATGCAATATGCACAAATAAATAAACATATACACATATAATCAGATTGTTAAACTTTATTCATCAGCAGCTTGCAGCATGAATATTTTGATTCATCTATGTAAAATTCACTTGCCACACGTGCAGCAGGTGTAGTTCACTTAGAAGAGGAAAACACTCACAAAGACCTCTACAGCAGACGGCCCTCTCTTAACTGATGCAGACATGTACATGTTCACTAGGATCAGCCTCTCCCTAATTGCCGTTTCAAAGATGATTCCAAGATGACTTGCCATAACAATCTATGCAAAAGCAGCGGCACAGAAACTTGGACAGACTCGCAGAGAAACATCTCAGCCTTCTGCCCCTCCTCCTCCTTTAATTTCTGGTTTGTATTTGCATTGCATTTTCTCCAAGGGAGTGCGACATGTATCTTCTTTGCTGCCATAAGCAAGTTCTAGACCCAGAAGCCTTTAAGTCTATCTCAAATGTTCTCACCATATGGAACTTTACCACACTTGTCGTAACTACCAGTATGTATTTTAAAGACTAAAGCTCCTTTTTACTGTTCTAGGAGAAGCGTCTGCCAGGGAGTAGCAGGGGCCATCCCACTGCCCCTCGGGATGGGAGGGAGCAGAGCAGGCAGAGGGGAAAGGGAGGGCTGAAGTCGGATGGGGAACCGGGGAGAAGGGGAGCTCAAAAGAGCTGTGCAAAGCCATGATTTCTAGAAAACACAGGAACAGAAGAGCTAAGAGTGAGTGGTTGGCCAAAGAGATGAGGACAATATTGGGGATGGGGGGAAGACATTGAGATTGCACAAAAACAGTGTAAAGAGAGAGCAGTAGATAAAAAAGGGAAAAAAACAGGTGGTGGGCAATGGAAAGAGACACACACATTGGACGAGAATCTGGGAGAAAGATATAAGGACTGGGTAAGACAAGCTGAATGGGATAAAGAAATGAAGAATGAAGTAGGATAAAGTCCCTAGAGAAGCAGACTAAGCATGTGGGAAAACTGTGACGGTGGGTTGAAGAGAGGAATTACAGCTTACTAAGTTAAAAACACATGGAGGCATATTTTGCTTATCTTGTTGTAACCATGGATAACCTTTAAGGATGATGCAGGACTGTAAAACAAAGCAGACTGTGGATTTATTTTTAGCTGAGGTTAGGAGATGCAGGAATGAGGCAAGGAATTACAGGAAAAGAAAAGATTGTTTCATGGCTAAGAAAGTGAATGTTGCTCCAGAGGGGGAGGGAATTACATCCCATTCTGGCTTTCACCACAGATTCCCTAGGATGCTAATTAATTCATTTAAATGTTTCAGGCGCGGTCATTAATTCTAGGTTGTTCATTTTTTGGGCACCTAACTTGGAAGTCTGAAGGTTAAAACACAAAAACACTGAATGCTCTCAGCTACAAATGAAGCTGATAAAAGTCATTGTCTTGTACTTAGTATCCAATACCAGCTACTTTGAAGAAACACAGTCCTTGATATCTCAGAGAGGACATCCAAAATTAACAGATACTTTGGATGTCGATTTTCCTGTGCTTCAGTGGAACAAGTATGCGTCAATGACGAAACTTCCTCTGGCTTGAGTATTACTCAGATTTTGTAAGTGCTTATATACTTAATAGCTTGGGAAATTTTATGGAAGAACTCAGGAGAAGACGACTGCTACTGTCTTCTAACAGGGTCTGAACGGTGAGCCACAAGTATGCCACTGAATGCATGCTGACCAACAGGTGAATACTGTTCATTAAGTGAACAGCCCACTTTTCCACACTAAGTTACGTCAAGGGATGGTAAAATAGAGTACGGGGTCAGTTAATTAAAGATGGCGGTAATGTATATGTGCAACAGGGTAAAATTTAAAGCCTTATGGAAAAATTGGAATTACTAACTTGAAGATCTTACTATTGCTCACTCCCTGTGTGAATTTAGCAATCCATGAGTCCTTGTGTGTCTTTCGAGTGTGCACGCACAAGTGTGTATGCACCTATCCTTGGGGATCGCACATCCATGTACATGTGCAAGAGAACATTAATTCTGTATGAAGAAACAGGTTTCTTTTAAGCTTTCAGTGGAAACTAAGACAAAAATAATTTCCATGCCTTCATCACGTTATTTTAGCTGTGAAGAACCTTTCAATCAAGTGTGACATGAGATAAAAATAAAGATGTGGTATAGCCACTTACAACATTTTAAGAGGAAAGGCTATGTTTGCCTTGCTAAGTTTCAAAGAAAATAGAAAATTTCTAAAGCTCAAAAAGAAGAAAAAAAAAAAGAAAAAATACCCATGCAGACCTCTTCTACTTCCAGATCATTGTCATGCCAGGGGTTAAGGCAGATTCCTGGTGGTGCACTGTTTTTAGGATAAAGTAGAATTCCTTGTGCCAACGCCAGCTGGCAAATCAGACTGGGACTTGGAGGTGAGAATGAAGTACTGCTGTGCTTACAAAGGTACAAACCTAACCAGGTTGGAGGTACTGAATACTGCATTCAGCTCTGGAGTCCCCAGCACAAGAAGGACATGGAGCTGTTGAAGCAGGTCCAGAGGAGGGCCACGAAGATGATCTGAGGGCTGGAGCACCTCTGCTATGAAGACAGGCTGAGAGAGTTGGGGCTGTTCGGCCTGGAGAAGAGAAGGCTCCGGGGTGATCTTATAGCAGCTTTCCAGTACTTAAAGGGGGCCTACAGGAAAGCTGGAGAGGGACTTTTTACAAGGGCATGTAGTAATAGGACAAGGGGCAACGGATTTAAATTGAAAGAGAGTAGATTTAGATTAGATATAAGGAAGAAATTCTTCACTCTGAGGGTGGTGAGGCAGTGGAACAGGTTGCCCAGAGAAGTTGTGGATGCCTCATCCCTGGAAGTGTTCAAGGCCAGGTTGGATGAGGCTTTGGGCAACCTGGTGTAGTGGAGGGTGTCCCTGCCCATGGCAGGGGGGTTGGAACTAGATGATCTTTGAGGTCCCTTCCAACCCTAACCATTCTATGATTTTATTATCTTCCTAGTTTTCCTTGAAACATAAATCAATCTGTATATTGTACAGGTGCATAATTACATTGCTTGACTGCTCCTGAAAACCAGGATTGTTCTTATGCCTCTGTATTTGAAAATCTTATTCCAGGTTGGAATCTCCTCCTTAGCGCTTGTGAAAGTGATGTGGTTTGAAGACTTAACAGATATTCCAATACTGTATATTCAAAAGCAAAAGAGCAAAATGGAAAAAGAAAACTTTATTATTAAATTGTGCAGAGAACATGAAGAAGTTAGCAGAATTTCATTACAGACCCACCCACAGGAAAAATGTATTCCTGGACTAAAAACCACAGAGTTTAGCATCCTCTTTTGGATGTAGCAATGTAGGTGTTTCAGAGAAACTGTAAGAACATTCCGGTGGGCCACCATGGGATAATCTGCCTCCCATAAATCTCCTGTTGATGTGATGCCATGATTGACTGAAGTTGCAAAGTCTAATGAAATGCAATATGCTTTCCAAATTCTTATTACTTATGATGAGACTGGATTGTCTTTTTTTGTAATCTATATACATTTCCTACCTTGCTATTAAGGATCTTGATGTGTGGTGGAGGCTGACCTACCAATGCCTTCAGTGCATGCCTTTGGATGACACGGTAAACTTGTGAACCTAATGCCAACCAATATAGCATCATCTCTCAGACCTTGCAGTCAGCTCACAAAACTCTGCTGCTCTCCTCCGAAGAGCAGCAGAGCAAAATGACCATCATTCCCGACAGGTTCTCTGTTACAGCTTGTAACCGCGTTGTCAATGAGACTGAAGGCTAATGTCGAGTGTGTCTATTGGCAAAGCTTTATAGAGCAACTTATTCACAGGATGGAAGAGATTCATCCAAAAAATCCTAGAGGTGTCATCAGAGCACAAGCAGTGGCGGGGAGGGTAGGGAAAGAAGGACACAAACATTTTTAGCACTGGAAACTGGATGGAAAATGAACGTCTACATCAAGTAGAGTTAACTGAGCCCTGAAATGGCTGTAAAAGGTCCTTACAGGGATCGAGTACCTGTGTAAGATTTGCTAAGACATCTCTTATTTCTTGCAATCAGTTTCTTGACACAAGTATAAACTCAGTAAGTCTAGGCAGTCTGTCATTCCTAATTTGCAAGGATAATAATAACAGGGGTTTTTTTTAGCGTAGCATGAATTTTGTGAGCTCTCTAGTCTCAGCACATCTGCCCCTGTTCTCCTGCCAATCCAACCACCCTGGCAAAAGTAATACAGCACCATCAAGAAAAAGTAGCAGAGAAGAAGCACAGAAAGTTTCTCCCCTCAGTTTCAGCAGCAGCAAGCTGAAGCAGAGACAAGAACAAATAGATGGGATGTTCAAACAACAGGACCGTGGCCACAGCTCCTGTGGTGAGGAGCTTGCTCAGTCTCAGCACCTCAGCAGCTTGGGGAGAATGACGCTGGGGGGGACGCACTGAGTCCTCATTAAACAGGTGGAAACAGGCATGGAGTCACAGGGTCTCTTTCTTGCTTAAAATGTGATTTTATTGCCTCCTTTCATCTGTCGCTTTAGGCAACCGCCTGCTTCGCCTGCTCCTAAAACTGGGCCAGCTTGCTAGGGAACTGCAACAAACCACTCAGCTTTAAGTTAGTATTCAATCACTCCACATAGGAGTCTTTTAGCTTCTGCGTGAAAGGGGAGATGCTGGTTGACTTGCTGACCCTTAAACTTTGATTTTTGACCTGATCTTAAAACTTTGCCTTCCCAACTCCTGCAAATAGCTATCATTTTGGAAAGAAGACAACAGAAAGCCTGTACATGCAGCTCCTGGCAGAACCAGGCTCTAAACATCTGAGGAGAACTGATGGGTATTTTAAGTACCTAGGTCACAACCCAGTGGCTGTATTTTAGCACAGGGAAAAAAAAAAAACTCTGCTATTGTGACCCTGTCACATATTTGGTACAGGATTTCCAAAAGCGCTAACTACAGGTATGCCTTCACTTCCAACAAAATTACTGAACGCGTCTCCACTGATTGCAGTGGGATTGAAATCAGACCACTACCAAGCACTTCTGCACACCCCACGGTATGTATTAACGCACATATGAACATCAATGTAGCTTGCAGACAGAATAAATTTGTTTCTCATAGTTCAGTTTGTATCACAACGCTGCCTATAGCGTATCGCTCAGCTTACTTCCCAAGCTCTTCAGACTATTAGAGCTGATCTATAATGCTCATTTCTACATAAAACTGAACTCAGAATGACATGTCTCAGAATGCTTTGTGTCAGCTGCAGACCCTTATTCATGCTGGGTTTAAGCCAACCAACTTGGTGCATTTTTTACTGATCTCCATGGATTTGGATGAGGACTACTGAGCTATACTTCATACCTCCAGTGTCTTACCATTCCCTGTTGGACTGCTCAAGAAGTAAAGCATCAACCTGTCTGAATTACAGCAGGATCAGGCCATCAGGAATAACTTGGGTTTACTCATGTGTTTTACCAAGGGATGCATTCTGCAGCTTCATCATTTAAATATATTTGAACTTGGAGCAAATGAGGCCAGAATGAAAACCAAGAAATATTCAGATAAAAGGGAAAAATATATACTGAATGCATATGACTAAAAATTCATGCGACTTTATGGATTTATGGTTTTTCAGGATGAAGCTACTAGCCATGTTTATATGAAGTTACTCACAGAATTACAGCTCTGGTTTTATTCCTGTTCAGCACAAGGATACTTCTTGCATTAATTTTCATGACAGACACTAAAGATCTGCTCCAAGTACAGCAAAGCCTGTGTGAAAGTTTGGGCATCAGGCCTTCCGGCAATTCTTTCTACAGGATGAAAATCTCTGCTCAGGTGGCTTCTACACAACTAGTCTGAGACTCAAATATAGACACAGATTCCAGAATATCACTTATAAAGTAGTATGTTTTGCTAAATGAAAAATTTACAAAATTTGTTATTCGGTGTGAAACAGGGTAATTTTGATGTACATTTTATAATGAACACAGCAGTACCTTCTTTATGATTTGTATTTGAGTTTACATAACATTCTTTGATATTGTTTTTCTTTGTGTTAAATTAATGAAAATTTTAATTGAAGAAAAGCTACCAACTAATCTCCAAACTGAGTTAACCAAGAGTGCTTTCATAAAGTCTCAGGTAAAGCAATAAATTAGTTTCTCTAATCATTTCTTTATCCTCTCCATTTCAGCCTCATTGTACTTCATTCCCAGCATTATACAGTCAAAGGTGCTGAATCTGAGGATGTTGAGCCCCGAACACAGACAGATTGAAGCCAGACAGCTGAAGAGATTACCACTCCGAGGCATCCGTCCGCTTCAGCTTTCGCAGAGGTGGCAGCCACCGTGACAGGAAGCTGAGTCATGCATAAAGGCAATCCAGTTTACAGATCAAAATAGTAATCGTGGGAGCCTGCAAGCTGCACGGAGTACCTGCTTCATATGCAATGCAACTATCCCTGCCGAAACAGCAGTAACACTCAGCCAACGAACAGACATGGTCAACAGCTGGAAATGACGGGCCTGGTCCTGTTTCATTCAGCCTGGGTTCGTGAGACAATATATTCAGTTAAAAGCTGATGCTGTTGTCAACACTGTCAAAGACAAAATTCCAAAATAATTCAAATGATGTAAACTCAAGTTTTCCATTAGTAAAAGTGACTGCCAAAAAGAGTCTAGAAAAACCACTGTATCGTGCCTGGCATGGTAAAGGGGTAGATCAATGAACCTCATCTTCCCAAGAAGCTGTCTGAGAAATTTATTGATGATAACACTAAGGCAGCAACAATATGAAGTGAGAGTCTCTGCATCCTTACCAGGAGATGCTTCCACAAACAAACATATTTAAGAACCGCCTAGCACTTTATGCCGGAGACGCAAAGGAGGTAGCCCAGCTGAGAGTTAGTCCCAGCAAAGTACATGAGACGTAATTCAGCCTACACTATAAATCATTTCCTTCGTGCATTCACTGGTTGTCTGCAGCCTCCAGGATCTGCTTTTCAGCTCTGTATTAGAGAAATTACCTGTCCGTGACACAAGCCAGAAAAAGGCGCGTCTAAGCACATTGGCTATATAAAGGGTAAGTGAAGTGCAGATAAGACCAACAGTTTTGTAAGCAGTGACAAATATGAAGCCTCGTTTCCTAGGGAATTGCATTCATGACTGTCAGATTTTTTAACCGAATTATACCAAAGCTTCAGGCTTGTCTTAAACAGAGCATCAGAGAATCCACAGAGAAGACATACATGCATGTCTACCATGAAAGGCCTCAAAAGAGATTTGCTCCTTGTTGAACACCACTGAATCCTACAGGAATATACATTTTGATTGAAAGAGGGATCTTTCAATCCCTAGGCATTCAGTTCCCAACACAGTGGCACAACCTCTTCATCCAATGTTGACATTTCAGTATTAATAGTTGAAATGTACATGGCATATTTTTCTTCTTTGCAGATGAGTGCACTCTCCCCTTCACTGTCTGTGAACAGTTATGTTCACAGAATTTACAGGAATGTAATCTCTTTGAGAATTAATATCTTAAAATTTGCCCCTTCTCTTTCATTTGGTTGAAATCGGCCCAAAATTCATGGGGTGTAGAACTAATAAAGCAACAGCAAGCAAACTGCAACAAAATTACTCCCTTATACTCACATGCAAATACACACGGAATGCAATTTTGCATATGCCTTATTTCTTTAAGAAATCGGGATTTAAAAAAAAAAAAAAAAATCTGCCCAGCAATACTTAAGGAACCCATCTGGCTGTCACCTTCATTTCTGAAACAGCACTGAGTGGTTCCCTTTCGCCTACTTTAGCAGCGTTACCTCCTTGAAAGCCAGCTCAGCCTCCCCTGCTGCCGGCACCGCCTGCCACAGCCGGCAACTCATCCCGCGGCGACCGCGGCGGGGCACGGGGGAAGCGAGAGAGCACCGAAAGGACGGGGGGAGGAAGAACTCAGCTCTTAAATACTGCGTATAAATACACAATAAGGTTGTTTTATATACATTCATATACATTTACACATATTTAAATAAATACACAAAGCGGCATTGTATCACATGTAGCACATGAAATAGCCTATACAGATACCACCCGCAATAAAGACTTTTCTCTCCAGCCTCTTAATCACGCAGAAACACCTGCAAATCCCTCTGTCCAAGTCTGCATCTTCCTCCCAAGAAGGTATTCCCACGGCCAACAGACCCACCAGGCTAATTGAGGCCCGGTGCCCACCTCTTCCCTGCCTCCTCCGCCCCCCCCGCCCCTCCCTTCCCCGCCTGCCCGCCCCTCTCTGGGAGGTCGCTAAACTCCGCGGCTCGCCGAAGGCCCGCCGCCCGCTGGGGCTGGGGCCGCCGTGCCGTGCCGTGCCGCCACCCGCCAGCGGAGACCGGCCCGCCGCCCCCGCGCACGGCGGAACCGCGGCCCGACCCCGCCGCCCTCCTGAATATTTGATGGGCGCTGCCCGACGGGATGCCCCGCCACTGACTGCTGCAAAGGGACCGCATCCCGCCGGCTGCTGCTCTCGCTGCTTCCTTCCTCTTTCATTCTTCAAACCGGGGCTTTTCATTTATTCCGATAAATAAATAACTGATTAAAAAAAAAAAGGAAAGAAAAAAGCAGCAGAGCATCTCTTTTGTGTCTGAGCAGATGGGACTCCTGTGCAGGCGATTACAGAACAAAACACAAGAAGGGCTCTGAACTCTTCAGAGCCCGAAGGATGAGCCGGCAGCAGTTTTCCTATAAAAATCCGATCCCGGGGCTGTGACACACTCGGAGGAGAGAAGGCGCCGTCAGCCTCGCCGGAGACGTCCCTGCTTTGGACACCGCAAACCCTCGAGGGCGAAGGGCGAACCCGAGACATTCGCCGGCCAGACCAAGCAGCGGCTCTCCCGGCGTCCCGCCGCTTCTCCGCGGCGGCCGCTGGCCGCGGGCAGGCTGCCGTCGTCCCGCCGCCTCCGCCGCGCCCGGCACCGCTCCGCAGCAAACTTTCTTCCCGCGCCCTCCCTGCCGCTGGGGAGCGGCTTGGGGGTGGGGGGCGGCCGACGCCTCCCCTCCTCGCTGCCCCCGCGCTCCGGCGCCGGGCGGCGGCCCCAGCCGCAGCCGCGCCGCCGCCGAGGAGGCAGGCGGTGGCCCCGGGCAGCCGGAGGGTCCGCATGGCCGCTGCCGGCGACGCGGTGGCCAGCGCCGCTGCCGCCGCGGCGGTCCGGGGGCTGCCCTGAGCCGGAGCCCGCCGGCCGCCTGCGAGGATCGCCCTGCGGAGCGGCGGGATGTGGCCGGCCGGGGCGGGCGGCAGGGTGCCCTGCCCGCGGGACGCGGCGCTGCGGCGGGCGGCTTTCTCCGGCAACCTCTCGGCGCTGCCGTCCCACCTGGTGCCGAGCGGCAGGAGCGTCCGCGTCTTCATCAGCGCCAACCCTGAAGGTAACCCGCGGCCCGCCGGGCCCCGCCGCTCGCCGCCGCCCGCCCCGCAGCTCCCCCTGCCGCCCGCGCCGCTCCCCGGGCCCGGCCGCCGCCGTGCCGCTTCCCGCTGCTCCCGGGCGGCGCCGGGCGCCCTCGCTCAGGGGGTCCGCGGCGTGGCCGGGACCGGCTCCTCGACTCTCTTGCCACAGCCGGCCCCGAGGGCCGCCCGGCCGCCGCGCTCCGGGGAGCGGGGCCGCTCCGTCCCGCGGGGCGACGTGTGGGGCGGCGGTGGGGTGGGGTGGGGTGGCGGGGCAAGGCGCGTGGCAGCGGCTGGCTTTACGGGGCGGCGGGGGAGGAATTTGGAGGCGCCGATATACTTTGCTCCTCAACTTTTATGCCTATAAGTGGCACGTCTGAAAGGCACCGGGCGGGGAGGCGGGGGAGGGTGTCTCTCTTTTTTGCGGTGTCGGAGCGGGAGGGCACACGGGGCTGGGCGGGCTCCGGACATGGAAACGGGCTGCCTTCTAGCGAAGGGGAAGCTTTTCCGGGGGGATGTTTTGTGGAGCTCTCCTGGGGAGGCTGGTTAATAGAGTTTCCGATTGATTTCAGAGCACAGCGAAAGCAGGTCTCCGCCGGCTGAGGCTACAGCGAATGTGGTCCTTTGATCCCGGTCATAAGCGGCTTCCAAGGAAGCGTGCACTGAAACCTGCAGTGTAGTTTTAGCTTAGTAAGTCGGGATCACATTCTCGGTGCCTAAACTAATTAGGCATCCTGCTACTTAAAGCCTATTTTTAAAATTACCCTTTGATAACGAGGAATTTGCATACATTCAGGAGGTGTCATTCCCACTCATAAGATTTAAGTTGCTGAAGCATATTCCCACTTGAAGCACGGAAGTAATAAATTAAGCGTTCACACCTATGACATTTCTTGTCTGTAAAAACGAGCCCACTGTATTCACAATTCTCTTTCGCACCACCGCCCACCACCTTCCCCCCCAACGCTTCTAATTCAACAATACCGTCACCTTTTAGGCAAACATCAGAGATCTTAAAATCATGCCTGAAATGACAAAATAGTTTGAATTTTGAAGTGAAAATTATCTTGGCACCGATACTTACGTGAGTACGAGAAATAGAGCTCACAAGCAAAAAAAAAGTGGGCATAGCGCTGCCTCGGAGAATTCCCACACCTCCAGGTCTTCCGAGTTGCGCTCGACACAAGGAAACTCTCAGCTCTCACATCCGACATCCCTGTTTGTTGAAAAAGATGCCATTCTTTAAGGAAGGCATGAAAATGCTTGCAGTTTATTGTTGCAATCTAAGGAAAGATATATAAATAGCAATAATCGAAAACAAATGTTGTTTGCTCTGAAAGAAGATTGGCTGGATTTTTAGAAGATATGTTATTCATTGGAAATGGATTTCTGCCAGCATCGCCCTAACTGTGGAGCTACTGATGCCTCCGTATTTGACGTGAATGGCATTTAGGATAGCTTGGTATGTCAGCTAGATATTTGCTAAAATAAAAAAGAAAATTACTAAACTTATTCTAAAAGTTGGGGTTTGAAGCCATATATATCCATTTGCAGGATTTTACCCCTGCATTGTTATCTGAAAATTTTAGCTTTAAAAAAATAAACTGGGAGGAAGAAAATAATTTGGTCAGTTTAGGTTTATTTACATTAGCTTCCTTGTAGACTCACGTGGTCACAATGATTAACACTTCTCACATCCAAAATTTTAGCTGCAACATTGCTCCTGCTTTTAAAAATGATAGTGTGGGACAGAAATTTCAGAGTGGTTACAGATTTTCATTATGAACATTTAGGGACTCCAATTGATGAGAAAGAACCATGACTATTTATCAGCGATACCACTGATAGAATTATTACTAACTGTATGTGACCTTAAAAAAAGAATATATGGATAAAAAAGAAAAAGTAGCCTACAATGGGATTTAGAAATCATCTAGTAAAGTACTTAGAAATAAAAATAGTTTGCAAAATACCTAGAAGAGTTCACCATGCAAGAGTTCTGGAAAAAAAGGTTAAGCTCTTCCAACTTAGTAAACTATTTAGCATATTTAAGCCCCAAACCACAACGTATATTTGCATGACTAAGACCTTTCTTAATTTTCAGCGTATCAGTACACTTTATACTTGTTCTTCCTGGTGCTGATCATTCCTGCAAGGGGCTTTGAGTCCCCAGACTGCTAGTGGTAGCAATGAATACCCCCTGGCTCTGCTCTGTACCTATCCGAACTATGGTGTCGGAGAAGCTTAGGGACCCATCCTGCTAGCCATCACAAGAAAACTTTATCTACAGCTTAAAGCGTGCACGCTTAAAAGTTGTTTTCTGGAATTACATCAATTTAGTACGTGTATATTGGACAACTCTGGTGAGTTAGTGTTTTGTCTGTTCTTTATGAGCATACTTTAGTATGACTGAAATATGTTTTTATTATGCAACTAAGAAAATAGTTATTTGTAAAATTTCTTAAACAGAAATCCATAAAAAGATCACTAAGTGGTGACAGTGAGCATGGGTAACAGGATTAGAATTGCTTGCTTTTACAGTCTCTTGTTGTCTAGAGGAAATTTTGTAGGTAAGTGAAACTGTATTTTCCCCTAGCAGTTAACAGGATTGTCCTGCTCAAATTGTTGATAACTGAAAATGATTGGATCTTTAGAAATGCTGAAGTTGCTTTATTATTTGAATATAAATAAGTTTGTTTTCTCATTTCAGTAGATATAAGCAATCAGACATTTTAAATATGTATTTTGGCTAAGAAGGGTTGAAGATTTGGCTTTAAATAATTCATTGGTTTTGTCAACATATTTTTATTGCTTCAAAGTGACAAGGAAAGTAAGTTACATTCACCTGCTTTTACTGTTTCATGTAGAAATCTGTGGACTGTAACAGCAATCAGTTAATGACAATTTCTCTGCTACTCAGTTGTGCCTGTACGGATGCTGCTATTAACATACAGTTCATATTAAATACAACAGGTATAAACTTCCATGTGGTCCTGTTACCTGGAGCTGTGGCATCAGCCCTATATAGGTTCAGAACCTTCCAACGATTCTCATCACTACTTCAAGCAGAAAACTATTTGAGTTGCAAAGTCTGCTATTTCAAGAAATTATGTGGCGATATGAGGCAATATTACAAGCCCTGGTTGAAACTGATGCCTTAACTGGAGTTAGGAATTTGTCTTGAAAACAAGATCCTGTGAATTGGAACATACAGTCAAAACACTGATAATTTCAAATTCTCTTGGCTTTTCTGAAAGTAGAGAAGTTAGCCTTTTGCTAGTTTGACTTAAGGTCTTGTTATTGCTTCCATTAGTTAAGACATGGATAACTTTTTACTCTAAACTCTTTAAGTTTTGGTTATGAAAATGCTTTCATGTCTGTAATTTTGCAGAGACCAATGAATGCACTGAAGAGGGATATATATATATAAAGCCAAATCCTACACACAGGTGGTTCCACTGGAGACAGGACATATGCTATACCTTTATATAGCATCTGAGCATGTCCTGACATAAGTGGTGGGAGCCAGTCCTGTCTCTAAGTGTAAACAAGGTTGCGTTTAGCACTTCACACGGAAAGGATGCTCCCTTTTCCATCCGTTATTTCAGCTGCATGCTGCCGCTCCTTTCCATGCAGCACCTCTGCATACTTCCTAAGTTCCACTGCAGGATTTCTTTTATTGCATCTTGACAGTTAATACTTTTTAGCCATTTTTAGCCATTCAGAACATTTCTATTGTACAAACAGAAACCATTGTGATGAGATCATGATCAAGCTTTGTTTTAACAGCCCTTTTTAATACAGAAAGGCTGTGTTCCTCATGGTTTCTGTGCCTCAAGTACCCATGTTTCAAAACTATAAACTCAACTACATCTAAAAAACCTAACTAATACTAGTTTTGGCATGATTAACAATCTTAAGTATGACGTCCTATGTTTAGGAATGTAAATCATAGAATCATAGAATCATAGAATGGTTAGGGCTGGAAGGGACAAATGAAGTAAAATGAAGATCTTACTCTAATAGAAGATACTACTGATATTACCACAACTTTAAATGTCTCCATTGTACAAGCAAGGTATAAAACTAACCTGTACAGCTGGAACTTCACCAGCTTCCCCCTAGATTGCCTGAGTGAGATTTCCGTGTCTTACACTATTGAATGAATTTGAGTTTTCTTGAGTTATTATACAGTTGTTCAGACGAGTTGATTTCCATTGACATACATCATCCGGAACATTGTATTAATTTGAAAAACGTTTGATTCCAATATAGTACAAATGTTTGATGCCCACTTTACATATTTTCTCAGGACACATAAAGCAGAATTGTCACCTGCAGTTAGTTTTGCTGACTAGAAAAGGATTATTCCTATTAATAATGATTGCAGAAATGGGTCTTAAAAATGTTTTTGTTTGGACCTATTGTTGTAGGCTGCTTTGCAGGAGTTACATGTATTTTTATGCATGTTGATCTACATGTGAAAGAAAAAAAAGTTATGTGCATTTGCAGTTTAGTGCTACTGAACATGAGGGTGGATAACTCGTAACAGATGAATCATGATTGCTTTAATTACAAAGATATTGCCATATGCGGTAAGAGAAAGGTATAACTTTCCATTCTTAGCATGTTCCAGGTGTATTGTATTATATTATTTTTACTTGAAATGTTGTTTGCCTTAAGAAAAATATAATTGAGTAAAAGTTAATGTGGAAAAATACTCAAAAGCCAGAATACTGATTAGTTAATGATGGTCTATTTTGGCCAGCCCCAAAATACCATATGGTGTCCCTACTTAGATACATTGCCTGAAGATCTTTTTATAAAGACAATTTTATATAATCTGGGTGGAATTTATTCCTTAGCTAAAGGAAAACACAGATGTTCAAGTGTATGAAATTGCAAGGGAGGTGTTGCGGAGATGTGGAGACAAATAACTCCAGGACTTTTTTTATGCAAAGTGTTAGTTCTGGTTACCTAACTTTGTACCTATTTATGGTTTTACGTGACGCACATCACTGTAGTGTTTAAGAGCTACAAACCAAGCTACACTTGGGAAAAAAAAAGTTCAATAGTTTTAGAGATAAAGTTGAGTATCTCAGAGTTTGGGAGAGCAACATGGTTCAAGTATCTGGGTTTGATATGGGCCTTGATTTGAAATATGTCTTATTTCAGGAGGCCCAGAGGTGAGAGATATCTACAGTTCATTAGCTTGGAAAGAAGCCTGGCATTTTCAGTATTTCTGCCTCTATGTGAGGTTTTCTCTCTTTCCTCTTGTGCCGCAGATGTTGGTGTGGCTGAGCAGAAAGCAAGATCTGACTCTCCTTGAGACTGTATGACCAAGTCTCCCGTAGGCTTTAACTTTTTTTGCAAGTCAGGGCCAGGAGATCTCAAGCAGAACCAGTACAAGATGATTTTTTTGTTGAGCAGATCCTCAAGCCTTTGTTCCTGTTAGAGGAAACGATTG
This sequence comes from Tauraco erythrolophus, assembly GCF_009769465.1. Taxonomy (NCBI): domain Eukaryota; kingdom Metazoa; phylum Chordata; class Aves; order Musophagiformes; family Musophagidae; genus Tauraco; species Tauraco erythrolophus. Next base: position 46,206,244 of record NC_141469.1, read on the forward strand.
TTCTGAGCTACGATGGAGACTGAATTGAAGTTTATTCTGCCGGACAGATAAACTTGAGAAACTGTTCATAAACTGTATGAAAAAAAAAGAACTGTTGTTCTTGTCCTCCTGTTCTTTTTGTGAGTTCTTTGCTTATGCAGCCTGGGGACTGGATTTGCTCTAAATGTACCAAATATGCAAGTGGAAACATTGAGACCTTTTGTTTAATTTTCAACAACATTTTTCATTCATGTACTTTAAGTGTAGGACGTGCAAGACTAAGATCAAGAGGGGTGGGTTGGGTTTTTTTTAGTAAAACAGCAAGCTATTTAGTTTGTTGGTTTTGTTCTTTCTTCTTGACATTTAGAAATAAGAAAAATGAACTGAAACCCGGTCACATTCCTGCTAAGCTGCATCTGCAATTATCAGCTCCAAAAGTTTGGGTTAGGTATTTACACTATCTACTTAAAAAACAGCATTTAAAATTTTTAACCACATGACCATTCTTTTTATTAAAATTGTATTTTTCTGTATTTTTTGTATGTATGTCTATAGTGTGTATACATACACACATATACACTAATTACATAAAATAGTATAAACTGTATAAAATGGTGTAAATGGATATATGAAACTCCAGCCACATAGTCATAGATAATTTTCAAACTTGCTGTTAGGACCCCTTATGAGAACGGGTATTTACGTTCCAAGGGCATCACTCAAAGTTGTAATTCTAGAATTACTGAAGAACAGCCTAAGTTTTGTTAAATGCTATTGTAAAAGTAAAAGCTTTGCAGAGGAGTTTAGATTTTATCTACAGGTAAACTTGTAAACATTCAGGGTTGTATGCACGTGCAGCTTAGGTTCTGTGACTGTACTGAAGAAATAATATTAGAGCAGAACCTACAATTTCTTTTCTTCCTAACTTTGCAAATATTGCTTTATTTCTTCAGATGTATTTGCATGCTAGACTAGTTTCACATATTGTAGTTTATGTATATATACATACATATATCTGCATGCATCTTTTCATTAAACTAGAAATACAGAGCAGTCAAGATGTGCATAGGACACTGGAGCGTGCCTCATTCTTGTGTGAAGTGGCCATCCTTTCCGAGACAGACAAAGAGGAGCTTGCGCCCCTGTGCGCTTGACACAGTTTCTAGGTACAGTGAGGGACAACGAAACACTCGTGCAAATTCCATGTGATATTATTTTCTCCAATAGTAGGTTAGATGATGGACAGCAGCAGTATTGAATTGAGTCCTTATTGCGAATCGTTCCTCAGCAAGGTATGAGACCTAGCTTGAAATGAGAGGCAGCACCGTGCCGGCAGCATTGGTGCCTCCCCCCATCAACACAGGGGAGCTGTGGATAATTTTTAAATACTTATCACAGAAAGAAAACTTTAGATCAAGGAGTTACTGAACTTCTAATTCAAGATACTTCTAATTCAGGCAGTGCCTGAGCAGCAATTTTTTTCATCTGAAGCAAATGAAATTTCTTTGAATTTTCATCTGCTTAAAGAGTATTTTGTGATAAGATATCCTTTCATGCTGCAGTAATAATACATTAGTGATATTTAGCTACCAGTAATTTAAGGTTTGAATATATTAAAGGTGGTAGATATAAATATAATGTAGTCATAGATAGTCGTGTGTATAGAATACAGAGAAATCTGGCAGTTTTTAATATAGGCAGTGCTGTTGAAGACAACTGCTTTATCCCCTTACTGGAATTTTAATTAAAGAAGGATAATAATAGATAGAATTAGAGAACCCAATTTAATCATGTTGTGCCAGTGCAACTCTAAAATAACTCCACTGGCCTGATGCTACTCTTATTAATTTAGATTTTGTATCAGAGAAAGGCTTTCACTTCCAAAATCTTTAGTCAAAAGAGGAGCAGGGCGAAATGACAGGTAGCTGAAAGCAGGGAGTGTAGCAAGGTAAACAGTCAGCACAGAGTACCATATGCGTGCTGCTGTGTTGGGCAGGGAGGAGATGTACCACATGCAACTCCTGTAAGCCACACCATCACCACCATAATTACATGCCTGCCTCTGTCTTTGCCCTGGTCTTAAACTGCCTCTATAAGCATCTGCTAATGCCCGATGTCAGAGATAAGGTGCAGTGCTGGACAGACTTTATGCCTGACCAACTACAGTCAGTCTTGTACAGAATCTGGATCTAGAGAAAAAAAGTCATCTTTACAGACTAGATTTGTCAGGCTGTTCAAAATACACTTGGTGCTGGAGTGACAGAAGCTGGAGAGACTAGGAAATGGCAGGATTTCCACGCTGGGCTTAATCTGGAGTCATGCTGTTGCTAAGTATTAGTCTTTGGGACTGATCAAATAGCTGAACAGATCAGATATCAAATTATCAGAGCCTGAAAAATAGTCTTGTACAGCCTGCTCCTACCGTTTGCTTGGGGTGGCACAGCTGCAGTCTTCACTACAGAAACATGTGTCTTTGGTATGATTAAACACTCAAAAATGTTTATTAATAGAGTCCATATGACTCTACTAGCAATTAAGTACTTTTGCAGTCCCACCTATGCTTTATCAATCTCCAGCTTTTTCCTCCAACTCTCTGTTATCTGAATCAGGTATTCAGGTATGTAGTTATTATAGTGTGTGTATGATACATAGCGATGTTATTTGTAAAATTATTATTTAGAGTCTCTGATTAGTAACGTTTTACAAAACATTAAGATGAAATGAGAATTAATGACTAAGAGCTCTATCTGGACAGCCTTAGTTTCAGAGAGCTCCCCAGTTGAAGTGTTTGCTATTGGCAGGCATTTCTGAAGCTTAGACCCTTTGATGTGCTTGTATTGCTAAAGAGCATTTGCATTTCTTACAAGCTACAGCACTTCAGAAAAGTACAGAATAGACATTCAGAAGCATATGGAAGTTCAAAGTTAAAAGTCACTGGCAAAATAAATGGCTTATGCAAACCCTCCAAAACCTCTTTTTAGCATAATGGTTTCAGTATATATTATCTATTAGTTAGTATTTTTTATTTGTGTTGTACAAGATTGATGCCTGACCATGCAATGTAGGAAGAAATGACTGGCACTTTGGAATATTTGTAACAGAATCCCTGACACTGCCTGAGCTTACACTCAATGTTTATTCACAAGCGATCTCACTGGCTGGATTTTATTAAGATAAAGACTACTTTTAAATTAATGAGAACCACAGAATAACCATGTGGGTTTAATACTTTTAGATGAGAGGAGTTACCCATATTTGTAGAGTTAGGCACATCAGCTATTATGTATAAGATAAACGAGAAGCAAATGCAGTGATGTTGGTCATAGTCAGTTATCCAAACCTATCATTTTAATGATCTATTTTTGTCTGTCTATCAAAAGAGAGGTTAACTGTGAAGACCTAGTTATCTGAATGTCCTTATTTCCATGAGGTTATTAAAATGGAGCCATTCTAAGAAATAGATAAGGAAATGACAGTGTTCAGTAATCTCAGGAGCCCTAGGTATGAAGTCTAATCTAAAGGACTCCACTGTGTCACACAGGATTCTAACCTAAGGGTTATGTTATTACCAAGAATTTTCCACACCTACCTGTGCCAGCATGACACATCTAGAGGCTCCTGCTATACTGTCATAATCAAACATAACATAAATCATGTATGACTGCTTTATAAGTAATTTTCTTAAAATGAAGGACTTCATCTTTTTATTCTTACCTACTGTCATTTACTAAAGACCCCATAAATTCTAGAAAAGGAGATCAGAGAAAAAATATTTTCTTACTTCATAATAATCCTGGTGGCTAGATTCACAGTCTGCACTGTTCTGGCAAGACAAAGTTATTTGTTATGAAGGAAACATCTATTTTTCTTCTTCATTTTCCACCTTATAATATTTCTGATGGCTAAGATGCTGAGAGTAGTGAGCAGTAAGTGTTGATCCTCTTTTTAGGAGTGGTTACTGGTAAATCGAGAAAATCATATTATTGTTTGATAATGGTCTTGATTTACTTATATATTTATTGGATTACATTTAAATGTGATTAAGAATTATGCAGTGCTCTTGAAGCAAGTTACTAAAGCATTCCTGTGTACATGGTCCCTAATTTGGCATATCAAGACCCTAGCAAAATTTGTATGATGATTTACTTTGAAATGCAAGTCATTTACAACATCGGATTATAAAGAATTAAGCAATATGTGGTGAGCAAAATGAGTGCCATTGAGTTCAATGACATGCCATTTAAACCAGAAATATGTGGCCATAACAGAGGTCCTAGGGACCTTTGGCAGTTATTTCCTTAGGCAGTTATTTGTTGGTGGAAATCACAGACCAGAAGGCTGGAAGGGAGCTCTTGAAGCCTTCAGATCTGCCCTCCTGCCTGAAGTAGGATCAAGCATACCTACGCCATTCCTGACAGAAGACAGTCTAGCGCTTCATGAGCTCTGTCCAAACCAGTTAAGAAAATACATAGGAAAATGGACTGTACAACATACTGCTGCACTGTCTTCAACAGCACTAATGGTAGTGCTTACTGCAACATATACAGACACAAGATAAACTCATTAGTCAATAGAAACTACCAGAAGTAAAAAATTCCTTGAAAATTTCCTTGCCTAGATTGAGTTTCCGTAACTTTCACTAGTCAATGTAATTATTCATAAATTTCTCAAATCTAGTTTCTGACACATCATCCTTTTACCATGTCAGGAAGCTGATATATGCATCCAAGAAAAGCATATATAATATGAAACAATAAACTCCCATAAAGATTATTTTACCATCTATGTATATCCTGCAGAGGAATGCTTGTTCCAGGTGAAGCTTTCCTGCAAATAAGGCATTTATCAAATATCTAATAGCTCATGTTACAGCTTTTCTTTTGATGTTTTATTTATGAATGGGAGCAGGCAACTCATTTACAGGATTTCTCTTATTTACCCGCTGATTGATTCTCATCTAGGATATTCATTATATTTGAGATTAACACCATTCTGCCAGTTTGTTTAATGTCAGTCAATGAGTTAAAAATATTTTTCAAAAGAGAGCAGAAGATATGTAGAAGACGCACAGATGATCATATATTCTTCCTTTCTTTAGAAAACAGAGCTAAAAATGCAAATGATCTCCTTACACTCCACCTGTTTTAATTATGAATTTTCTATTTTACACTTTCTATAATCAAAACCATGTATAATACTATATAATTCTACTGAGCAATTCTATTGGTGGTGTATTGTTCCAGTGTTAATACCACAGTCAGCTCCTCGTAGTCATTATGTAAATTCAAAATCGTTTCAAATAAAAGAAATGAGAACTCCAGTTGTGGATTCAGTGGTGTTGAACCATATGTAGGTGTAGAAGGTAAAAGATGACTTGCAGATATTTTTAGATATTCTGTGGCCAAAGGACAAATACCTTCACAGGCACTGAGAAAGACTGATAGTGTCTGGCAGTGCAAGAAATGGAAATGAAGTCAAGTCCACACTTTCAGCCATCTTCTACACTGCCATTGAGGGTATAGCATCATAGAAGATCTTTCTCCTTCTTTAAAGGTCATTGTAGCTCACTGGGTATAGTTATTGTGAAAATAAGAACAAAGAGTTGGGGAAGATGGTTGAAGTCATTTGAAAGCACTAATTTGGAAGACCGTCTGTAGTTCAGTCATTGATTGATTAAATTGGAATACCAGTTCTGGAAGTTCTTCAAATATTATTTTCTGTATCACACTGGTGAAATGTATTAGTGGGAAGTTGAACTGAGTTGTTTCAACTACATTTGCTTCTCAAATGGACTAAGTGATTAGAATATGTATTGTCTTTTCAATCACTAACTCCTCAAGATTGTTAAACTGCAAATTCACTATTACCTTAATATACATAATCAACCAAATGTGGTTAGCAAGCAAAAGAAATTAATAAAATCTGGAACAAGAAACAAAATATAGTAAAATCAAGTCATCACAAAAATATTTTACTCATAAAAACAGATGCATTAGAAAATTTATTTTAAAATGGCCTTTTCAACTGGATTATATAATCTTCTCTAAAAATGATGCTTAGATGAATCATTAGAATTGGAAAGGGAGAACGGAGGAAAGCTAAATCACTCTTCCTTTACATGTTTTCCTCTCAGACGTTACATAATCCGTCAAAACGAGCCAATTTTGTGAATTATTTGGTCATGCTCAATGACCTTTAATGCAGAGCCCACCTGGAATTCTCAGTTTTAAAACCTGTTGCACCGCAATGCCTGTAAGTGGGTGGTTATAGCTGGGTAGAAGTTGTCTTGTCAGTATGTGGAAGAGTCCTGTGAGAAATCAGTCGAGATTCTCTTATTTAGGCAAGGTGTGGTTGAGTTTCTGGCAACCCTCCCTCACGTAGTCCTGTTGTTCTGGGCTTCATGCCCTCTTGCAGCTGCTCTCCTTTGCCAGGATTGTCACTGAGTTTCTTCATCTTTGATTATTGTTTCTACAGCAGCCAAGTACTATTCTGACTGTGCAGCGATGTTATTTAATAGTCGTCTCCATTTAGTTATCAAGAAAGAAAAAGACCGTTGCAAAGAAAACTCCTGCTTTATTGATGCAGACTTACCGCACTGACAGCAAGCAGCATCTCTCACTTCTTCTGTGGGTGTCTCTGCAAAGCCACAAGTGTCATGTTCAAGACCTTTTCATCTTCTGACATAAAAGTCTTAACATCTTTCACCTGAAGCCCATACAGCAGGCTACGTTTATCAGTCATGCTTTTCCGGCTGGCCCGACTGACTTCAGCAGTTTTGTAGTAACCCAAACCATGGCCATGTTCCACCAAAGTTAAGGAAAAATACAACCTGGATTAGAAATTTGTGACTAAAGAACTTAAATAGAAAGTTCAGAGAAGGGAAGGGCAACTTTATCGGAGAGCCAACAGTGCTTGCAGAGCTCTTCCATAGCTTTGCAGCACCAAATCTGAAGTCACATAGAAGTGTTTATTGAAATTTCTTCAGAACAAGGTGTATTTAATGGGCCTGCTCTGGCCTGTACTGTGAAATGCGTGTGTGCTTTTATGAGCCTTGCTTTCACTTGTTTTTTCATGCTCACACCTGCTTTGTGCCTTCTCAAAGCCTACCACATACTACCTCCTTGGCTTCCAACACTTGAATCTACAGTTCAGTTAGGAGACAAAATGTCTGTGACATCCCATTGCTTTATTGATTGTGACTGCCTCATTACCTCAAGTGCTTTAGTAAAGTACCCTGATTGTTTTCACTTTGATCTAGTGATGTTAGAAAAAAAAAAAAAGGTAAAGCTACTGCAGTACACACGACTTAATTGTTAAAAACATTTACCATTGTTGTACAGCTTGTTTTTCTGCTTTCTAGGTAATTCCATAATTTTTTGAAGTGTGAGTTGCCACCTCTAGATGAGTTAATAGGATTTTTACACAAATCTTTGTTATTGCACTGGTCCTTTTTAGGTCTTCTGTTACATGCTTTTGCACAGCTCACTCAGAAGTCCTCTCAGATTTTACAAAAAGTTTTTCTTTCACGTTAATTTTGATTATAGTTGCAAATTCTTGCCCTTGTAGGCTTTGGTAGGCTTTGGCGTTTTCCAGTGCCTAGTTTATAATAAGCTTTGGTGTTCTGCAGAGATAATTTTCAGACTTAATTTTGATGTCTCTAAATGTGCTGTCTCTTCAGTTTCTCCTGTCACGTCATTTAATTGTATGACAATAATTGTTTGTAAATGGTCATGTTTTTTGAAGAATTTTTCCTAGTTTACTTTATTAAATGGAAGAATTAGATTTTGTTGAATTCTTCCACTTCTGCAGTTAGCAGTATGCAAAATCCTCCCCCTGTAGAGATTCTGCCTTCAACTCATGTTGCTGCTGAAGCTCTCACCATGCATTGGCAATTCCGTGCAGATGCATTTGCATCTGCAGTGTTTGCCAGAAATCATAGGCACCCCAGCTGCAATCTAGGCACCATTTGCAGGATTGGGAAAGGATTCCAGGTCAACCTAACTCCTCTTTTTTTTCTTTAAGAACATCTACATGTAAGGGTGCTATATTCCCAAGGAGTAATGTGAGGTTAGTTATTAGGACACATTATGAGACAGAATTCTGCTTCAGAGTCCTCACTCATACCACACTCACTAGATTTAATAAGTATTTAGTGGAGTTTTATTTATTAATTTATTTATGGATTGAAGGATTTCATCCAGACTCTGTGGAAGTCAGTAAGGCATCAAAAGGTACTGGGTTTCAATACATGCCACATATGTAAAACTTCATTTAAGATCTGCTGAGATTAACAGATCTTTCCATTAACTTCACCAACCTTTGGATCAGAATCCAAGTCTGTTTCATGTAAGCATATTGTACACATAGTAAAACTCAGAACTCTCAGAAACTGACATTTGTTTTAAATTGGGAACACAAATATGTGTGAATAATTAAAAGTCTTTTGATATTTACATATAGGAACTTCTTTTCCCTTCTGTCATGTCAGTTCCATATGATGTTTCCCCAAAACTCTGTATTTTAACATGGGTCCCCTTTGATTTTACTAGTTGCCTTATTTTTTTATGTATATAAATTCACAACTGGGTGTTATTGGTAAGCCAATAGGTGGCACTGGTTAATCATATTAACAGTCAAGATGCAGGGTATTTTATAAGTAAGATGTCATTGTGAAATGTGGCCAGCTATTAAGCATTATAATTAAAAAATAATAAATACGTATTCTATATGCACTGTTTTATATTTGTGATCTCAGAGAACTAACAGCAGGGAACATTTCAGAGAAATAGGTTTTAAAACTACATCTCACTTTAAATCAGATATTGTTTGATTTGTGGCTAAAAAAGAAGAGCTAATTGCTGCAACTAGAAGTTTTAGGCTAGTAATTACGCCCTATATTTTGAATCTTGCCTCAGATAGTTAGGTCTTTTGTTTTCAAATGTGTTTGTTTAAATGTTCTGGTTCAGACCACAAATTTGTAGTCACATCCTGTCATTTCTTCACAACTGAGAGACACGTTTCAGGATTACTTACTATTTTAATGTTATTTTCCGTTAGTCTTCTGATTTTCATGTCAAGTGGCCATTCCTTTGGGCTCAAGTGCTCAGCTCACTGTTGTTGTATTTATTAAGAACTGGGAAAGCTGAGGAGAGGGACATGCCACCAATACTTTTATGCCATACCCTGGTGGCTAGAGCACTAACCTGTGAGTGGAAGGACTGCGATCTAGGTCCTCCTTAGCCCAGCAGTCACGCACACTTTCTACACGTCCCATGAGCGAGCTCCCACTGTGAGGCTGGGTGAGGACACACTGCTGTGTGCATCACAGTAAGGTTGCAGTATTTTGCTAGTCAGAATTTATTTGGAGGGTTAAAGTCAGTTGTGAGTTTTAGTTTTATTAATGAATGGCCTTCAGTCTGTCCAGTTTCTCATTTGCCTTTTTAGAGAACCAGTAGAGACCTGAAGGTTGGCAGTGGTGTTTGGGGAGGGCGTGCTGGGAGAAGTGACCCAGACCAGTCTGTTCCCATTCTCTAAAAAGAGTCTTGGGGAGGTTTGGATGCTTATTCTAATGTTCTCTACTCACAGAAACGCCAAGGGAAGGAGGAAATAACAACATAGTCCATGGAGTTAATTTTCTAGGAAGGCAAGGATAGTAGGTAACTCCAGTAATTTTTCCCTCTCTTAACAGCTACATGATTCAAACTCACTGCTTGTGAAGTGCTCTGAGATTCTCAGATGAAAGGCACTATAGAAATGCAAATGACTTATTATTATGGTATTATTTTCAGAGACAAGGTTTCCATAATATTTAAGGACATTTGTTACCTACTGGTATTCAAAGCTTTTAGTATCAGAGGTAATATACAATGCTATTGTCCATTATCAGTAAAAAAAAGGCAGTTTAAAAGGAATAATTCAGTTTAGTAGTCCTATGTGACAAGAACATAATAGCATTAAGAAGTTTGGCAGCCACTTCCTTACTTGATATTGCTGCCAAGTAATTTTTAACCTCAGTTGCATCATATCCTTAGATAATTCAAGTACAGAAATTCTCACTGCAGTTAGTAGACAATGGTTATAAAATACCCACGTTTTTCAATATTGCAATGCATTTAAAAAGATCCTATGGCAAGAATCTGTCCTACCCAGCCAGCAAATCTAAGCATTTAGAATACTTAGAGGATGAGTGTCTTAGTGGATATGGATTCAGGACTAGATTAGAAGATGCTGACTGCTCATTCAGGGCCTCAGACCTCCATAGTTGCACAGAAGACTCCAACGTTATGTGATAATAAACATATCTGTGTGCATTTGTGCAGGAGCCTAAGCCAGTGGAGAAGTAGGCTGTGAAAGAGGTGAGGTCAAGACCCCCAGCAAGCTTCTGTCCTGACCCACTGTGAAGTGCAGGAACACCAAGCACAGGGGGGGTGATACAGAATTGTTTCTTCTGTGCACACAAGGAGCTGCTCTTTCCTGGGTGACAGGCTGGAGATGAAACCTGCAGGCAGCTCTATGACCCTGGATGACATTAATTTCTGTGGTGCCTTGAACAGCTGCAAGGGCAGCTTTTTTCTTCTTTTTCTGCCTTGGCCTTTCCAGGTTCAGCTGCCTGCCTCAACCTGTTACGTCAGTCAGCAATTTTCCTGCTGGCTCCTGCAAGCCACGTAATGCCACGTTCATCTGTCAGTCAACTGTGGCAGCCCAAACACCCTCCCTGCTTAGGGCTTTTCCCTGCTTGAGGTTCTTAGCTCGCATAGTGCTTGGGTCAGGTTACTCACTGGCTATGTTTCTGTGAACAGACTGTCAACTTGAACGGGCTGCTCCTTTGAGGGTAGTCAAGTGGGGCTCACTGTCCCCACCTGGCACCCCCTGTGCAACACACGATAGCAGGATCATAGAATCATAGAATCATAGAATGGTTAGGGCTGGAAGGGACCTTCAAAGGTCATCTAGTCCAACCTCCCTGCAAGGAACAGGGATATCTCCAACTAGATCAGGTTGCTCAGGGCCTCGTCCAACCTGGCCTTGAACGTCTCCAGGGATGGAGCATCCACCACCTCTCTGGGCAACCTGTTCCAGTGTTATACAACTCTTATGGTAAAAAATTTTTTCCTAATATCCAATCTGAATCTACCTCCCTCTATTTTAAAACCATTACCCCTTGTCCTATCACAACAGGCCCTCCTGAACAGCCTCTCCCCATCTTTCTTGTAGGCCCCCTTGAGGTACTGGAAGACCGCTATAAGGTCACCCCGGAGCCTCCTCTTCTCCAGGCTGAACAGCCCCAACTCTTTCAGCCTGTCCTCATAGGAAAGGTGCTCCAGCCCTCTTATCATCTTCGTGGCCCTCCTCTGGACCCTCTCCAACTGGTCCATGTCCTTCTTATGTTGGGGGCTCCAGAACTGGACGCAGTACTCCAGGTGAGGTCTCACGAGGGCAGGATATGGCTGAGCAACCTCCTTAGTCAGCTGCATCAAGCCTCAGTTGAGTGAGAGTCATGGTGTGACTGCAGGCCACGCACATGAAACAGCCGTTCCCATCACTGTGGCTGAACTCGGACCAGTATGACCACCATCAAGAAGAGAAACTGTGGGATCCATGGTCTTAGGACAGAATAACTGGTGCTTGAAAACAGGCAATTTCCCTTGGGCTTCCATGTTACCTCTTTCTGTTCACTTGCATAGACGTTTTTTAATTTTCTTGAACTAGGCTATTTTCCATGACTTGTTTTGTCCCAGAGGTTAATGTTTGGCAACTGTTTGTAAATGCACATCATCTGTTTACTTCCACAAGAATGTAAAATGTACTTTCCCTATTAAAAATAAAATAAGCAACATTAGCAGCAGAACAGCTTGTGTTTGAAGGTCAGACTTGGGCATGGAAATAGTTCATGCTGAGAAGCAGCACCTTGGAGCACTCTAATGAAAACTGGCAGTCATTTGACTGAGCTAGAAGCCTTCAGAAATCACACCTCACACAAACAGTGGTGTTTAAACACTGATTGCCTATTATTTGACAGAAAGGCCATAAATGCATATGTGGCTAATTCAGTCCTCAGCATTACACTGGGGAGGCATGGAGAGAGGGAGGGCTGTGATGGTGTTCTCAGCTGTTTCCAAGTGTAGGGGTGGGCAGGATGATGTGGTTATGGACTGGCTTAGGAGGCAACCATCTGCAAGAGCCAGCACTTGCAGGGAAGATGTGTATACAACAAGTCACTATCTTGCTCAAGACAGGGTTAGTTTTTGGTTTGATTTAAACATTGGAGATGAATTTAGGGTTAGGGCTTTTTTTAAGTCTTGTCTTAGCATTTTTGCAGATGGAGTTTCACTCCCATGGTTTACTGTGGTCTATTGTTTGGATTTCAGAGTATCAGAATTAATATTAGGAGGTATATGAAGCCCGTCTCACAGCTACTGTCTCATTTTGGCTGTTAGAAGAATGTCATTTAGTTAATCCGTTCATCTGCAGCAGCAGCCTAGAAGGTGGAATTTGCCTGTGTGACATTTTTGTTGTTAGGAACTGCCAGCTTCACAGATTTGCTGTCACTGTAAATCAGGTTGGATTTTATTTAATTAAACTAGCTTATCTGCCATCCATACTAATTACTGTAGTTCATCTTAACTATATGCAATTCTGTTTCCTTAAAGTTTCACAACTTATTACAAATACAGGAATTCTTAATATTCATTAATATAAGCACCAAACTCAAATTCCAATTAGATAAGCAGATTCCATTAGATTCAGGGGTAGGAATAAACATACAGGATGGATATGGCGAGTGTCTTATCCAGAACACAGTTCTAGTTGAAGGAATGTTTTATCTCTTTCTATTTCATTTATAAGGTATTAGAAATGTAGCACTGCTCTTGCAGTGTAATTTTTCATTTTCTGAACAAGATTCGCACAAGTTAACGCCTCAAGCAACAGTACCACGTTCTAAACTGGAGCCGGTGGGGTTCCACAGCGTAAGTCCTATGAACATAAATAGAAAGCAGCAGAATACAGTTTTATCTGTTGTGTACCTCAGACAATGTAGTTCCCATTTATCATTTAATCATGTTTACTCTTAATTTCTACCCTTTTCCAGTAATTTAATTTTTCATTTGTTCCCGCAACTTAGCCTATTTTGGTTTCCTAGTAAGACTGTTCTGTCTGCTGTCATATAGATCATTTAAGTAATTGCAAACAGTACCTGTGAATTGTTGCTTCTTTAATAACAAAGCTGTCATCATGATTAATTTCGGTTTAGAGAGGCAAGAATCATTTTGGTTTAGCTCAGTAACTGAGTAGTAAGTTGGTTTTCAACAGAGTTTATTCTTCTCAGTTATGAAGATGTGATGCTCTGTGTTTTGGTACACTTGCATGCCAAAGTTAACCTGTGTTAAGGCAAAGAACACAGTCTTAGGTCAAAGACTGATCTAAGGGCCTCACTGGCTGTGAAGGTGAAAAAAAAAAGTAAAATAATTTGAATGAAGCAAAGTACGCACATAGGTTTTATCACAAGGTACAGCAACACTGTGCAGTACAGTGACTCCAAGCTAGCACTGAGAAAAGTTGCTTTGGAGACAAAATAATACTGCTGCATCGGCACAGTGCAACCCTTGGACTAATTAGCCTTGTTAGCTGTGTACTTCATTCTGCAAGAAAAGGTTGACCTAGGCACTAAAGTGTGAGAGAAAATTAATGACTGTGGATCCTAAGGAGGGAGCAACTCATCTGTCCCTCTGTTCCTTGTGTACTAACTCAGGCAGCTCTGGGCTGAGAATGTTGGGTTTTGTGCTCCATTCCTAAATATTTGTAGTATGTGTCTGTATTCGTCCAGATCTGAAGTACATTTCTGAGGTGAATCTTGATCATCACCATCTAATATACTTCGATTCACATCATAGAGTGGTCTTGGTGTGCCTGAACTGAATCCTTTCACATGAAAAGCAGAAAGATAACTCCAGGATCTCATCTAATGCACTCCAAGTGTTTGTGGGCATTAAGCCAAATCCAGAGTGAAATCCCCTGAAATACATATGACATGGACATTGTGTCCTTGGCACCAGCTTCTGCTTTACTCTACATTTGCTCCTACTGGCCCGTGCAGTTGCAACAGTCTCCCCAGGCACTGCGTGATGGGCCTGGATGACCTAGCCAAACCTGCAGCTTTTTCTGAGAGACACGATCACTGCTGGTTGCAAGGGGAACTCAGGAGGTCAGCTGGGTTAACCTCCCTCTTGAAGTGCTGCCAACAGTAACTTGGTCAACCATGAACATGTCTAGTTGAGTGTTGAAGAGCTCCAAGGACAGAGGAGCTTCTCCTAATGTCCAACCTGAATTTCCTAAGCCGTAATACATTATCGTTGCCTTTGTTGTACTGTCTGACACTACCAGAAAGAGTTTAGCTCCATCATAGAATCATAGAATGGTTTGGGTTGAAAGGGACCTTAAAAACCATCCAGTTCCAAACCCCTGCCATGGGCAGGGACACCTTCCACTAGATCAGGTTGCTCAAAGCCCCATCCAGCCTGGCCTTGAACACTTCCAGGGATGGGGCATCCACAACTTCTCTGGGAAACCTGTTCCAGTGCCTCACCACCCTCAGAATGAAGAATTTCTTCCTTAGATCTAACCTAAATCTACCCTATTTCAGCTTAAAGCCATTGCCCCTTGTCCTATCACTACACGCCCTTCTAAAAAGTCTCTCTCCAGCTTTCTTGTAGACCCCTTTTAGGTACTGGAAGGCTGCTAGAGGGTCCCTCCCAAAGCTTTCTCTTCTCCAGGCTGAACAACCCCAACTCTCTCAGCCTGTCTTCATAGCAGAGGTGCTCCAGCCCTTCAGATCATCTTTGTGGCTCTCCTCTGGACCTGCTTCAACAGCTCCATGTCCTTCTTATGTTGGGGACTCCAGAGCTGAACACAGTAGTCCAGGTGGAGTCCCATGAGAGCAGAGCAGAGGGGCAGAATCACCTCCTAGAACCTGCTGGCCACATTTCTTTTGATGCAGGCCAGGATATAGTTGGCTTTCTGAGCTGCGAGCACACATTGCCAGCTCATGCCTCAATCGGCACCCCCAAGTCCTTCTCCTCAGGGCTGCTCTCAATCCATTCTCCTCCTAGCCTGTACTTGTGCTTGAGATTGCCCCGACCCATGTGCAAGACCTTGCACTTGGCCTTGTTGAATTTCTTGAGGTTTGTAGGGGCCCACCTCTCAAGCCTGTCAAGGTCCCTCTGGATGGCATCCCTTCCCTCCAGCATGTTGACCATGCCACACTGCTCAGTGCCATCAGCACTGAGGGTGCACTCAATCCCACTGTCCATGTTGTCAACAAAGATGTTAAAACAGCACCAGCCCCAATACCGACCCCTGAGGAACACCAGTCGTCACTGGCCTCCACTTGTTGAGCCGTTGACCACAAGTCTTCTGAGTGTGATCATCCAGCCAATTCCTTATCCATCAAGTGGTTCTTGTCCACTATCTTTGTAACTGCCTTAGAAGTAGTTGTAGGCTGCAGTTGGGTCTCCCTTAGTGTCTTTGCCAGACTAAACAAGCCCAGATCCCTCTATCTCCCTTTGTAGCACTGAAAGGATGTTTTAAGAAAACTGCTACGCTTTTGACTTTTTCCCCCATCAAAAAAGTCCGTGAAGGAAGAACTGTGGTAATTCAGATAAATCAGATTAAGCTCATGACTGTACATTTGAGGTTTGCGGTATAGCCTGTTTACCTTGATGTAGATTTCACAAGAAATAATTCTCTGGAGGTGTTCTGGATTGCTTTCTGTTTATGAAGATAAGTGGTAATTATACCACACATTTGTGTAATATTTCAAAGGTATATTTAAATTTTAAGATGAATATTAAGAACTTGTTGTAATTAATTAAGTTACAGATTTCACACTCTCCTAGAATTGTCAAAATAAAAAATATTATAAATCTATGACCATGATTCTATGAACTGACCTCTGGCTTAAATGTATCAGTTGTGGCTCTGATAAACAAAACATTGTTAGATTTGCAAACGTATCTCTGGTTTACAAAAACATGGGGATTGTTAAATCAGCGTTAACCTATTGTTTAGTTTCAGTGCAGTTATACAAGTATTGCTGTAACTGCAGTAGATGTTCTTCATCATTCATAAGTTAACAATGTTTATTTTTCATCTTGTGGTGCTTAGACCGAGTAGTTGTGTTTTATTTTTGAAAATAACTTAGCAACGGTGTCATCCCTTTGTGTCTTAACTCAGTCGACACCAGTCACAGTCTAGACCTAGCACAATCCATCATGTATCTTAGTCTTATTGGGCGAGACAATCAAATTTATTATCTATACAAGATTTCATTACTAACCAAATTTACTTCAAATTTGACAGTATGTTTCTTGAGTGATATATTTTATATCAATGTGTTCAGATTTACTTGGATAGACAGAACAATAATAATTTTTGTGTCATTGCCATACTGTACTTTATTATCAAAACACATGTTATTTTGCATGGTAAGAATAACGTGATGTCAGAACTCTGCATTTAGTATATGATAGCAGGAATCACCTAGACCAAAAGACACCATAAGTACTGCTTTTAACAGCTTTCTTCTTTTTAAAATATTATTAAAGATGGTGAAGAAAATTATAGTTTTTGACACAATGTCATTAATTCATGTTATTGATTTATTTCTAAGTATAGAGATCTATTTCATCCTCAGAATATCTCTTTGCTCCAGGGTGTTTCTAATTAGTAAAATTCAGCTTTCTGAAAACTAAACAGAAGTCAAACTGATAAAGAAATCCTGACTGGTGAATTACAAAATTAATTCAGCTGTGCATTATTGAAATATGCTGCAATATTAAGATATGTATGAAGCCTAACGTTGCACATTCAAACACATTTATGTGAAACATCACAAAGTGCAACATACAGTTTGGAGATTAAATCCCAGCACTTGATTTTGATTAGATTTGTGTGTGAGAGAGAGTTTTAAGGGCTCTTTTTTATGTGATTAATCTATATCTCTGGCTAAAACAACAGAGTTCATATCAATATTGCTAGTAACATCGTTCTCCTCAACACAGATACAATAGCAGAAAGGAGTGCCCTAAGAGAACATGTGTATCCTAAGCTGAGAGAATTCTGCAGGGAAAACTATGGGCTGGAATTTCAGGTACGTTTTGTTGGTGTTGAATTCTGCATTACTTTCTCTTGAAATTAACACTGTTTACAATGGATAACATTTTTAAATATTGCAGTTGTCATATCATTGGTAAAATAGAAAATTGCTAAAAATATATTTCACATTGTAATTGTACTGAATTGATGTGCTTAAATTGTTTTACAGGCAGATTTGAGGTAAATTCGGAATAGGTGAAAAAAAACACAGGGTTTTTCAATGCAACATTGCACTGGTGGTAAAAGCCACTGGCAACAAACTGAAAACTTTCACATTAGAAACTTAATGAAACCACCTCTATTGAAGAAGAAATAATGTTACATCTGCATTACCATGTTCTAGAAACCATGCCTAAGTTAATGCAACCTAACTTTAATTTCATGTAATCATCACCACCTGTATATTCACACAATTGTTATATCTAAATACAGGTTTCTCTTCCACTGTAATGTGGAAAATAGTTTAACCAGGTGAATATTGAAACTAATTAACAAAATTAATTGAATGTGGAACATTTCTATTGAGATTGTATACTATGGAATTTGCTTCCTTTAAAGTCAATGGTAAAATTCCCACTGCTTCAGTCAGTTCATGTTTTCCTTTGTGTTAGGAAAGATGCAGACCGATCCGCATCTTTGGTAAGAGCCAATACAGTTGCATTTGACTTAAAACACATGGGTTTGGCATCACGGTTAAAGTCACTGGTACTTTTAACTCAGATATATCATAATTCACAGTCCAGTAAAGTCATCCTGTAAAGTCCCATATATGTCAGCAGGCCTGGAACTGTCTCTCTGCTAAGAGATACAAATACAGCGTGCAATATTGTAAAAATATTTTTCAGTTTTAAAAAATTCTGGTTCTTCATCCTCCAGCCTTCCTTAGTATTAACCTCCCATCTCAGTGACCCCAAAACCTCAGCTTTCCAGAGTGTAGCTTACTCAGAAACAGCTAATACCTTTTAGAGCGCATCCTGTTCCTCCCAGTGTATTACTCTTGACGCACATGCAGCTGGTTTTTAATCAAAATAACAAGTTCTTAAATTAGGATATTTGGTTTTATATCCCTGAGTCACAGTGGAATTGCTGAGTCGGCATGGTGGTAAATTCCAGAGTGATTTTTGATTATGGCTATAAAAAAATTTCATCTGAAGGTCCTAGCTCATCAGCTGATTGGGAAGTCCCAGCTGCAGCGGTACATGCAAAGAATAGCAAAAGATATTTGAATAATAAAGCATTTTTTGCCTGTTACTACCATGTGATATTAATGGAAAATATGAACTCTTTTATTTCTGAGTCGTCTTTGAGGAGACATCTCAGTGACAGGAGGGAAATTTCTCCTCCAAGTAGATCATAATCCACCGAATTCTTTGTGAGAGGAAACATGTCTGTCTTCAAATGGATTGTAATGTAGTCTCTAGGGGAGGAACAATTAAGTTTACTTTAGTTGATATTCATGGAAGCAATTTATTTTATTATATAGTTTCAACACCCAGAGCATCCTTATGTGATATGAGGTCTGAGAGACAGCTCCACTGACACATTTCTGAAAACGGCTAGAAAGCTATCACATTATTGTGGAAGCAAAGTAGGAAAACTTGTACAAAAAATTACCAAGGGAAAGCAGTAAAGCATTTTGGAGGAGGCTCTGAGGTAGACTTTATCAAAACATTCTTTTTGCCTTTTTCATTCCTGTAACACTGAGTTTCTTAGGTTAGCATGCAAAATGAAGAGTACAGTTTTTAGCCCAGTGGTGTCAAGAAATTATTATGTACTTTTCAGATACAGGGATAAATTTGTATTTCCCTGTGCAGAGCAGAACACATAACTTTTCATCCTGGTATCTTCTACTGACCAAACACCAACTACCTTGCGTGTGACTGCCACAAAGGCGTTACAGTGTAAGGTGTCCTGAAGATGTCCTCTTCCTGACAAATCATGACCTAGATTAAATGTGTTTGAGTACATTCATAGCTCCACCTTCCGCCAAGTCATCTGGCAGCACTGAAAGTGTTTCAGTTGTTGCAAAGCATGGGATCTGTCAAGCATCCTCAAATTGATGGGAGCTATTAGGGAACATAACTACCATGCGTGTGGAAGCAGAACTGAATATATTCAATCACTCTATGAATTTGTTTGCTCAATGGATTTCCTTTTCCATTGAATCAGAAAATATTTCTCAAAAACAGGTATTGGTGAAGACAGAAAGCAAGTAAGCTGAGAAAAAGACTTCAGAGTGCACGATGTTTCATACCTGAAATAAAGTATTATTTTAGAGGAAGACTAGAAAGGTTAAAGAAAGTAGTTATAATAGAAAGTTTTTGGAGGATAACAAACCATGGTTAATTAGCAGCATACTCTTTTCTTCTTGGGAACAATGAGCTGTTCAAATAAGTTTCACCGTGTGATATATGCTAGAGGGAAAGCGGAATTTTCCTTGAATGATTTTTTTTTAGTGTGTTTTTAAGCAGTTGGAAGCGATAAAGCTGAAATTATTTCATTTACTTAGAAAAATCTGTGAAACTGTAAGATTGGTAGGACAAAAGCTAAAATAAGCAAAAGGAAACATTGAATTATGAATAAAAAGTCTCCGTTAGATGACTAGTGTGGAACGGAACCAGTGTCAGTCCCCTGCCTGTAAGCGGCTCTCGCACAGAGCACTGGTTGTCATCGCACCTTGGCAGCCTTATTGAAAGTTAGAGTGGGTGTCTCCCACACAGCTTTTCCAAGTATAAGTTTAAACGTACTTCAACATTAGACACAGTTGTTGTCTTGTTCTGTTTCTTTAATTTTGTAAATCGTATTTACTTTAGCTAGCATGAAGAATAACTGGCAAGACTCTCATCTTGAAATTCTTAGTGCCTTCAGAGGTTTTATGGCTACAATATTTCTTCTTGCAGGGCAAAATTGTAACATGTTAAGATACTATGTGCCAAAATTGTGTTACCCAGTAAAAATAATCTATAACATTGTAACACACAGAAGGTGGCCACTGAGCCTCTACGATCTCTGATATTCCAGAAAATTTCTTCTTCAAGTTTACAATTAGCATGATTTCTGAACAGTTAGTTAAAACAGAAATTGCTTTTATGTTTCCGATCAACTTGAGCAGCACGATAAATTCATTCAACCAGTAATTCAAATACTTTTGACTGTATGCTGAGATGTTCTTATTTTATAACTAGAATACTTCTGTCATACATCATTCAAAAGTAATCAGACAGCTGAATGCAATGTAAGGTTCAATAATGAAGTCATATAGATAAATAACAGAAGGGACAGAGGAAGAAGGGAATACTTTCTTCCTAATCAGACTAAAAGTAAAGAGGACAGAGAAGAAATCAGTGCAAATGAGGAAGACAGGAAGGCTGTTTGGGGTGCAGTTTTGTAAAGCACAAGCTGCTTTTTCCAGCAAAAATTGTGGAACAGAGTTTCTGTAAAAAAATAAAGATATTAAGTGTAATTTCTTGGCAGTGTAAGCTATAATGCATTTTATACATCGGGCTATTTCACTCACCATCAGTCAGACGGTATGGTACCTCTTGTGTTTGGCAACAGCGTACCTACCCCAGCTAGCACTGACACGTGTCCCAAACTCTTGTGGCAGAAATAACCAACGAGACTGTTGGTAGTAAAATTAAACATGCTTATAGCATTAGGTCTTAAACCTTGGCATTTATTTTTATGAGAAATTTCCCAAGGAGATTAATCAGCTGTAAACTGGTGAATTTTACTTCTACGTCAAGCCATTATTAGTTCTTATATTAGGTCTTCAGGCTGACTTTACGATCTATTTAGATAATAGCTAGTTTTGTGGTTCTGTTTCTTATGAAAGCAGCAGAGTTCTTCCACAGTACAAATAATATTACAATAAACAAAATTGTAATATATTGATGTCTTAGTACAATTTTGATTATTTTTTTAACTATCCATTTGGATTTTTGTTCAAGCTACGTACATGATGTTAACATGATGTTAGTAGCTTAAATGAGAGAGTAGTAGCATGTAGCATAAGTTTTATTCCAAAAGAAATGCGTACATATGATCCTTATTCTTTTAAATTCAATTTCTCACAGTAAGAATTCAGCCTTTTAGTTAAAACATGTAGTGAAATCACCCTTTATCACTTAATTTCTTCAAATAAGTCCAACATCCATATTCCAGTTTCTTCCAGGAGTTTGTTTGCAACTAATTACCATCACAAAACTGAGTCTGTAACTACAGATGAAAGGCAGAACAGCAAGCTGTCTGTCATTGCATATCTATACAATCTCTCTGCTTCCAAAGTAACAAAGAGCAGCTAACAAAGGAAGCACGGTATTACAGAACTGCACGTATTCTTTCTTTTGAGCCATGTGCACAGGATGAGTTTATATTCTGTCGATACAAGTGACACAGGGCGTCAAGTCGTGATCTTGACTGTGATCTGCAGCAAAACTCCCATTAATTTCCGTGGAGCCAGGATTTTATCAATGCTTTTGTCATTATTCTTACCTATTCATTATATGCAATCCGGTAGCAAATAAAGACTACATCAAATCAAGATCTTGTCATGCTAATCTCTGCACAAAAATATGAATATGAGATGAGAGACTGTCCCAGGAGGGACTGTCTGGGAGGGAAAATAAGAGGCTTGGATTGTCATTTACCTAAGGAAACCCTGCCAGTCTGTCAGGACTGGATATAGACCTCATTGCCTTTTACTGCACTGCAGAGCAATGCCTAGCAGTACGTGAAATGTTGACAAATCTGATTTTTAACTTGATAGGTAGAAAGGGTATGTCGTAAAATAACAATGTTGCATCCTGTTTTCCAGGTCATAGACTTATACTGGGGAGTTGAACCAGATGAATGGGACAGTCCTGAGCTGCAGAAGACTCGTATGAAGCTGTTAGAAGATTGCTTGAAAAGTTCTGCAGGTCCATGTTTTGTTGTGGGTATAAAAATAATGTTTTACTTTAAAACAAAAATATAATGTTACCTATCCTAACATGCATGATTCAGTAACAAATGTATTGTTTTCTTCTTCCTAAAACATTTGCTATTCCTCACTGTACATTTGCTATACTGCATCCAAGTGTTTCCCTACACAGCACTGTAGATTAACAGTGATTATTCAGTATTAGTGGAGAGGAAGGAAGGATCCTTCATGATCAGTCCACATAGCAAGATAGATTTAGAAACCACTGTCGTGGGTTAGGCCGCTCCAGCAACCAAACCCTACGCAGTCGCTCACTCCCCCACCCCCAGGGATGAGGGAGAGAATCAAAGAAGAAAAAGAAAAGAGACCCGTGGGTTGAGATAAGAAAAATTTACTACTACCGCTACCAATATATATATGTACGGATATGTACAAGGATAAATATATACAAACGAGTGATGTACGGTGTAATTGCTCACCACCCCTTGACCGAGGCCCGTCTCGTCCCGAAGCTGCAATCCCGAAACAGATAAAACTCGATACTGCAATCCCAGATGAACGGGAGGCCCCGAGACAGAGAGAGAGAGAGAGAGAAAACACCCCAAGAGTCCAAAAGTGAGAGTCCCTGAAGGGCAAAAGCCCTTCTTTCCGGCTGACCCTCACTTTTATACTGGGCATGATGCTGCATGATATGGAATACTAATTGGCCAGTTTAGCCCTCCATCTTAAGTTCAAGTACAAACCATAAGAAGAGTCGTGGACCCCTTGTCTCAGCTATGCTCCCCCCTTGTCCTGTTGTGCTCCTGCACACTGGCAAGAACACGGCAAGCTGAAAAGTCCTTGAGACCTCAGTTCCAACTACAAACATCAGTGCGCTGTCAGCGTTCTTCTCAGAGTGAGCCTCTGAGTAAAACCAAAACACAGAGCTCTTCTAGCTGCTAAAAAGAAGAGCTAACACTGTCCCAGCTAAAACCAGGACAACCACAAGGTGTGATTGTACTACTAGCACAACAGAAGCATGGACTACTTGTTTAAGGAGGCCACCATTAATTAATTCTTGGCGCATCTCACACATGCATTATTGACTGGCCTAGAAGGACTAACTTATAAAAGCACAGCACCAGCCAAGAACTATCTTCTCTCATCCGCGTTTTGTGTCATAAAGCCAGGAGAAGTTAGGATGCCAGGTATGAGAGTGTGAAAAGACTGGAGGTCGGTGACAACCTGAGAAGGCTCTAAGTCTTTATGTTTTTCCTACTCTCTGCCTTCTCTTTACTGTTGCCAGAACAAGCATTGCTTTCAGGATTCTTCAAGAGTCAGTAAAGCTGGTAAAAAAGATAAATCTTCACTGGATTTTCCTACTAGGCCTAAACGAGAGACAGAAACACTTTTACAGGAGTGGCTTATAAAGCTTAGCATATTTCTTTTGATGTCAGAGAGGTCTTTTTCTGTAAATGAATCTGTTGTTTTACATCAACGTCAACAGTCTTTAGCTATCCCTCACAGTTTTTACAGCAGAAGCAGCATGAATTTATGAAGTCATGCTAAACATTGTGTAAGGTCCTAATAGCTGAAAGGCACTGGGAGTAGGCTGTACATGTAAAGTCCTGCCAGGTATGCTTTTCTCCCTTCCAGTGAATCGTATACAATAGATTTGGCTGTCACTGATTTTACATTAAATATATAATTCAAAATAGTGCATTTTTTTCTCTTTCTCTGTACTCAGAAAGATTTGTACCATGTTTTAAGGTGAACATAATTAACTTGAAAAATATTTAAAGACCAGTTTAGTGCATGGTATGCTGACTGTATTAGTTTTCAGTGCATAAACAAAAAAATTATGACTTTGGATAAATGCCTTTTCCCAGCTGCTTAGAAAGTAGTGTATGTTCCTTATCTGTGAAGAGTAAGGCTGTTCTTTAACTTTCTGGGTAGATCTAGGTAGAGAATGTCTCTAATGAGATTGGCTATTTAGCGATATATACTGCATACTTAACAGCATCTACTATAGCATCAAAACAAAAGACAAGATTATTTGGGAAGAATGTGAGCTTCTTTTGTATATGAGAAGTACTATGTGCAATGGAGACTTAAGTGAAAGTACAAAAATGGCTACAATGAGTGGGATTTGCTATAATCAAGGATACTTCTCTAAAAGGTAAATATTTCTCTTATTCCAAAATGTATTTAATGCTTTATCAGCTATCTTGAGGCTCCACCTTTTTGAGAAATAAATGGGGGATATATGACAATTATTTTTCTTTGCATAGTTGTAGGACTGCAGAGATATTAGGATACGTCTCAAGTTAAGTTAACCTCTTTAAAACTCTTTGTTTTTAAGAAGACACACAACATTATTTTAAGACAAACTACTTGCAGAGAAAAAAAAGATATCCTGCCTACAATGGATGAATTTAGTTCCAGTTTCATTCTAGTGCCGTAGAAGTACCAGAGCATGTGCAGCAAAAGACTGATTCATTCAGTATCTATCGATCAGCCTGGATATGTTTTCAAGTAAATATGCCTAATCCTACTTAACTGATTTTGTTATACTAATTGTTAGTATAAGTTTTACTAAATTACAGCATTTTGCTATTACACGTCTTTATTACAAGTTTTCAAGGATTGGTCTGAAAGTAAAAAACCATAGCTTCTGTTTACTACTGATGTAGTACTGATTGTCCTCTCTGTAGTCACTTGTTTATTGCAACTGGAAGGGTAGTGGCAGTGCTTGTCACTCAGACATCAAAGGACACCTGCCACTCTCCTTTGACAGCTTATTTAATTCCAACTTATTAAACTATGTTTTGATGTTAGACTTCAATGCAAAACGATTTTAAGACCATGCCTTTGCTATTCCTAATTTTCTTTTCTATAATATATTTGCTCAGATAATAATTTAGAAAAGGTAGATTTCTCCTCTATGCCGAAACAGGGCTAAGTGAACTCTTAATTCGTAGACTTGTCATAATGAGGCAGAGAAGAGTCCTGAAAAAACGGCAAGGCCTTGATTATTTTTCTTTTTTAAGGAAAGAATTTTAAAGATTTAGCAAAGTGAAACCACAGAATCCCACGGGGATGGAAGGGATACAAAACACTGCCTGCTGATCACTTCTCTCCATGCCAAAGATTAGACAAAGCGCAAACTATAGCATGTGTTGCTCTGTACTTTTATAACACCCTTACAACTATCTTGCTGGCTCTGTTTCATTCACCTGCTTGCCTCACTCTGTCGTTTAACTTCAGAGCCCTGGGGGACAGAGGCCATCCTCAGCACTTGACCGTAAAGCTTGGAGCACTGAGTCTGGGCTGGGTTTGAAGCTGCCATGACAATGTTTTTCACAAGGACATACTGGCCCAGATCTCTAGAGAGTTTGGGTAGCTTCCATCTTACGTGACTAAATTTAGTTTTCTGGGTTTATTTTTCTACTTTTTATCTTCCCTTTGATGACATAGTTGGAGCAGAAAGGTATGGCATTTTTCCTGTAGCAATACCCAGAGTCCTTAGACATGGATGTTCTGACAGTGAAGGAAACCTCATCATGTACCATTGCTGCATATTTTAGCAGCTCAGAATTTTGAAGCTGTTAAGAACTGCCTGTCTGATATTGCTACTAAGGAAAGCAATCAAGCCAAATCAGAAATTTTAAACAACAAAACAGTTAGCAAAGAGGTTGCAGTGAGCTGATGACTTCAATATTTATTCCAGGTTTTCCAAGTATGGGCCAGAGTAATAACTCTTCCAATGACTAGACTGGCAAAACTACAGAAATCTCTTTACACGCATTTAGTTTTTGCTTTGTTGTACCTTAGTGGGATGGGGTTTATTTCATTTACAACACAAATTGAAGATGATTCTACTCCAACAAGCATAATTAGTTTTAATTTACAGTAACATAATTAAAAACTGACTTTGGCAGTGCAGGCTTTGGGCAACTTCCCACTTCCTGAGAAACTTCTATAAAATGTGCCACTTCCATTCAGCTGGGTATTTTTTTTACTTTTCAATTACCACTTTTTAATTCAGACACAGATCTGGGATTAAATCGGACTATTCAGAATTAACTAGCAGATACGGATTGATTTTAGAAAGTGTTTCTTTATAGCACTTTGCGCCTGCATTGTGATATCAGATGGAGAGAAAATGAAATTCAGTTCTTAAATTAGTGCAGTGCATAATTGGAAGTCCTAAGCTTTTCTTTAGATACGAAACAACAAATCCAAATGAACACATATTCATAAACAAAAAAAAGGAAACCGTTCTGGAAAAAAAGGGTAATTCATTTCCTGTGACACTTTCTTTGGGAATGTACAGTCCCCCTCTTACCTACTGCCTGAGCTCTATCAATGCTTGATCCAATTAAGGGAGAGGGGAATTGTTTGGTTCTTAGTTAGGTTGGTTTTTTTTGTTTAGTTGGTTTTTTGCTGTGTAAAATCAGTGCCTATTTATAACTGATCATTTAAAAACTCATAGCCTTTACTGTAGGTAAATACATACCACACTATTTTTGATCTACAGAATAATGTATCGAGATTTATTTGCGAGGGGAAAAGTACTATTTCTGTGGGAGAAATATGTTCTGTACAAATTTTATGCAGAAATCATACTGGTTATCTCTGGAATCTAAGCAGGGAGATTGAAATGCAGTATATTTATTAAATTGTGAACTGCTTAAACTCTGCATTGCATAACGATACGAAACACAAAATACATTCAGTGCATCACTGGAACCTTTACATTTTGTTGGGTTAAATTTCCTAGTAAATTCACGAGAGATGGCAATACAGACAGGATGGCAGAGTGATGATAAAGGTTATATTATCATCCCTCAACTAGTACTGGTCATGAACAGGATTCATCTATTACGGATCTAGTCTCGACACCTTTCTCGACAAAGATAAAGGTACCTCCGCTAATATCCAAGTCATCTTCTGGATGACTGTTTCTCCATTAACAGAAAGCAGACGCTAGGGAGTTAGACTGCTAATTTAGGAA
This sequence comes from Tauraco erythrolophus, assembly GCF_009769465.1. Taxonomy (NCBI): domain Eukaryota; kingdom Metazoa; phylum Chordata; class Aves; order Musophagiformes; family Musophagidae; genus Tauraco; species Tauraco erythrolophus. The sequence continues at coordinate 46,233,291 of NC_141469.1, forward strand.
CCCAAGCATGGCGCTTGATATCAATTGAGCTATTTCGGATGTCGTTACTCTATAGTGATTATTTGCAGAATAAGTTTACTGCCCTTTCATCGGGGTTCCTTAACGCTCCAGCACTGACCTGCTGTTGATTACGCCTAGTGCAGATGAGAGAACTGGCAAGCTTCTCTGCGCTTCTCTTCAAACACACCCTGCAAGTTATAACACGTGGGTGCTCTCTTCCATCTGTGCGGCACCACGCAGACTCTGCCTGAACTGCTGTTCTTGCTTATGTCCTGAAAAATTGTAAAACAAAAAGGAGAAATGGAAATTAAGTAGTTTGTCACCTGTAATGATTTGCTCAATTAAATATGTTTGGGTTTTTACAAACCTAAGGGATTCTCTCCAGTCATCACTCAAATAATCTGGACCAAAGAATAATAAAAACATTTTCTACCTATCGGAACAGCCATTGTAATTTACATTATCCCTTACAGATTATTGATAGCTTGTTGTTAATTTCGACATTAATGAACCATTAAAAAAGAACTAGCATTGTGAAATTGGGATTCCGGTAGGATTTTAAAAGGCCGTTAGCAATTTACAATATTTGGCATGTCCTTAAATCACCATGAAAGATGAAATATGGTGAATTGAAGAGTGAAATCTTTTTACATCTCTGGATCTTTTTGTTCCTACAGTACAATTCATGTTTTCAATCATTCCCTGAACTACACTGCTACTTGGTTCTCTTTGCTTGGTGCAAATGGTTGAGAATTAATTCTTAGTGCATTCCAGCTCAGAGAAAATTCCAAATTCTATTACTCCAGTTCTGCTGAACCTCCTCGACTCTCACTTCTGGTGTTACTTTAGGGTTTATTCCTAATGTGAAAACCAAATATATATATAGGTTTTGGAACACCTGAGTTACATTTTGCTTTTACTCCCCTGGGAAAAGGAGAGTAAAAGCACGTTTTAAGTCAGAGAGGCTAAAGTCAGTCAAATGAGTCTCTATTAAACCAGTCAGTTTTGGGGGAATGCTAAGCACCCAGTGCTCTTTGGGAATTCAGCAGGTTACACATGCTTGGTACATTTCAGAATTTAATCTTCCTCAAGGAAGCAATTCTATATATAGTTTTTAAGTGAATGAGAAGAAATAGCTGGAACCAGACATGGCATAAGAGCCCACCTCTCCTAATAAAGCGTATTCCAAGAAACAAATATCAAATTATGATTTTTTTTTCTCACTCCCCATCTGATTCCAGACTGGTCCAAATAAGAACTCCCTCTAACATAATTGGGTTTGAGGTCATACAACATATCAGGAACGGCTCCATAGGACTTGTTGGCTTTAATCTGAAGTACAGTATATGTCTGCAGATGCTAATCCTGTTTTAATGGTACTTTGTCAACAGAAAAGATTTTTCTGTGAACGTCAAAGTAGAGCTTTGTATATTTTTTAAAACCTTTTAAAGCAGATGCAGTGATTAAATTTTGAAGACATAGTATGCAACTTTCCTCTCAGCAAGCCTTGGTCTCCTTTCACAGCCTCCAGACTAACAGGCAAAGGGTGTATATCCATTTCCACATTGTTTGTCTCTGAACAACAGATATACTCCCAGAGTGGAATCAAGCACAGGGTGATATTATATGGTTAAGCTATTGTAAGTGAGTTCCTTGATCTGCTTTAGGGATGAGAATGTATTTTCCTGTGAATCATCTCTGATTCTCTAAATCTAAAATCTAGGATCTAAAAATGCTTACCCATTTTTTAAACATATCCCGTTGAAAATAGCTACAGCATTCATCAGGCAGCTTTTCCATGGAACATAGAAACTGCATGGGTTTTGATGTAGTCTTAAAATAGCTTGCATTTTCAGCCTACAGTCAGAAGACTGTACATATTTTCTGCTAAGACACTGTATTTCTTTTTTTTTTACATAAATAGAATTTTTCATGCTGCCTTCCAGAAAGGGTAAGTATTATGTTTAATATAAATGACCATATTAGTGAGAACAAGATTAGCACGAACTCAAATTTCCATCATTCTATGTAATGTGTAGAGGAAGAAATAGGCTGCATGAGATTTATCTTCTCTTGACCCTCAAGAGCTTTACCAAACCATCTTCTGAGGTAGTACTGTAATCAGCTAGATGTAATGGTCTGCTCTACAAATGAAACTGTAGGTCAGAAAGCCAGCTATTCTGCAGAAGTGAGGAGGGGGAAAAAAATCCTAAACCTTGCAATGCTACTTCTGTGTAAAGAAACAGCATACTTCACCGTATTTAGCAGGCAGTGATAAGTTCAAAGACAGCTCTTAATGCTGTTGCTTCCATCTAGCGTATATACCTTCCCTTTTTTCAAATACAGGGCTTCACTTCAGGAATCTTTTGGTACTCCTATAACAGACCCAGAAACAAACACCTACCCAGAAAGTAACTAGGTCACTTTTCAGTTTGATTATTGTTAGATCCAGCTAGCAGTAGCTGGTGGTTGTGGGTTTTTTAAGATAATCAGAGCATGTAATTTCACAGGATCTTTTTTTCTTCAATGAAAGATACTAATTTACTAAAGTAAAATAAGAGACAGTATCAGTGTTCTTCACAGTGATACTGGTATCCATCCATAAGGTATTGCCTCTTTTCTCTTAAAATATTTGCTTTCAGTGCAAGGTGCTTTTTTTGGAGTTATATTCTGTTAGCATGCAATGTAGTAAGTAATTATTGTATGCTTCTTTCTTCCATAACTGGAAAACCTCATATAGTAATTTTTTATTCGATTGCACCTTGAAAAAAATGAAGCAGAGAATACTTGCTTAGCATGCTATGGAGACTGCGATTATTATGAGTAAACTACATGTTCTTGTTAACTCTTTTGCATAGTATAGAAATTACTCTAATGCTTAAAACTGTTAAAAAATAATTTAGAATAGTAGTCCTACTCATGGCTGGAAAAACAGCTCATTACCTGGCCACATTCTTTTGCAGAGCGTATACTCTTGCCTCTCAGTCATGCCATTGCATGGCATAGGCAAGGTAGTGTTTTTATGGAGAGACGTGTCATGACCTGATGTTCTTTGCTATATTTCACTCATTTCCATGGGGATTTGGTACCGAATTTTTAAACATTTGGCTAATGACTTATTACCTGCAGGCAGCATTTAGTGTTTGGTGCTTGTACACTTACTGCTAATTTTAAGTCTGATTATTTTTAGTTTAAAATTAGTGTTAGAAAAAGCATGAAGATATCCCAATAGAAAACTAGTATAGGTAAGGTTTTATTTTGATCTATTCCATTCTTGAAGAAGTATGGCAAGTGAAAGCTAAGAGGATACATAAAGGTGATTTTTTTCATCTGTATTATAAACGGAAAACTAATATTGGGTAATTTTGAAGAACAATAATTTTTGAAATGTGGCAGTTGTGAAGGTGTCTTTATGAAAAGCTGGATTTGTATTTAATAAAAATTAAATTCATAGATTCATATGAATCAAATTATTATATTATTCAAATTATTAGGGTTGGCATTCTCATTAATATTTGGTGATGTGAATTGGCTATAAAGATTGTTGACACTCTGAATACTTTAAGTAAGGGTGTTCTTCATAAGCTGTAGTCTTTGTCAAGTGCATAAGGGGTGTGGTTTAGGAAGCCAAGGAAAGCTTTGATCTCTATTATCACAGTGCTTGTCTTAGTCTTTTTCCTTCAGTTCAGCTTCCTCGAAGATCCCTTCTACATTTTTGCTTTCTCTCCTTAGGTGTTATTACAGTTTAGATTATTAGTTTCTTCTCATAGGAATTAGTTCCTTTCATCCTTTAACTATGTTACTGTATTTTCTAGCTTATTCCAAATTTATAGTCATTTAATAAGCAGAAAAAATGGTTCTTCCCTGCAAGTGTGTGAAAAGTAGGGAATGCATGCAAATAATTTAAGAACACACAAAAAGGACTGATACTTCTGCATCAGGGTTAAGTTTGCTGGGCTATCATACTGATAGCATTGTTAGGCAAGGAAAATGATACTCTATTTGTGCAAGGAATTATCTAATAATTCTTTTCATCTTTGAAGGACTAGATTGATAATCTGTTCAGAGAATACCAGCCACCAACTGTCCCAAATAACAGGCCCTAAAACTAATGCCAGCTGGCTTGGAAAAAAGAATGTTTTGTTACAGTTGACACATAAGGATACAAAAAATCATAAATAAAAGTCATCAAAATGCAGGAACTAGTCAAAATAAATAATACAGGCCATTCTACATGTATTTGCAAAGCAGATTTAATGTTATGTTATGCTACTCATTTTGCATACTATGATAAACTATCTAAATTCTCTGTGCTGTAGAGAGATGGCATCATAATGTGCAAGAGCTAATGTCCCTTATACTAAAAATTTGCCTTTGGGCCTTCATTTATTTTATCTCCCTGCAAAACACGTCTTTTTGTCGAGCTCAACATTTAGTAATGGTGTTTTAGGTGCTTCACTATACACTACACAGTAATGGGTCACACCAGCCTCATGATGACTGTATATTCTATCCAAGTTGTGAAAACATTTTCTTGACATTTAATTACAAAATTAGGCTTTCATTTGTAGACTCAATGAATACCAATCTGTTTAGCGCTAACAAGAAGGAAAAAAAATCAGCAAAAATAAATTTGCAGTGAAAAGTCATATCATGTTACAACTAGCTTCAATATTCCTAAAGTTGGGAGGGGCGTTAAAAATTCCATTATACCATCAGTGATCTCTGCCTCTGATGATGCTCTTTAATTAACACTTTCTAATACCTTCATAGTGGCTATGTATGTCACTGAGAAACACAGCTTAATTATGTTAAAGAAAAGCATAAATATATAGGTCTATTTCCAATAAAGAGTGTATGTATGTGCTTACAGTAGGATTTAGGGTTTTGCAGTCCTAAAAACTCCTCCTCAGTTGCTGCAACTTTGGAGGTTACTACAGACTTAGATGCCTCTGTCAGTCCTTTAAGTGCCTAATTCATCTCTTCTTGCCATGCTCAACTTTACCTCAATCTAAGTTCTGTGGCTCATCCTTTATCACTTAAATACTATCCCAAAATGGGAATTTAGAAACTAAGCAGCCCTTCTGACAAGTACTAGCAAGATCATATTTCCAGGAAAATAAAGATATGGCCTCTTCTTTTCAGAGGGTGCATGGCTGCAGCAGGAGGCAGCGAACTTTCTTACCTATGAAGCGTACCAAAGAGGGCAGTAAGAACGCAGAAGAGCCCCAGTGTTTAACGCCAGGGTTTGGTGTCCAGAAGCCAGTGCCCTGTCCTCCCAGCTGCCTACACTGATAGGCTCAGAGTATCTTCTTTCTTTCTGGCTCCATGATGCCAGTATCCCTGGATACTCAGTAAGGCACATGAAACGGCAACAGTAGGAGAAGCTTTTCTCCATTAGCCAGACTTCATCTGTGAGAAGCAAGACAGGATTTCAAACCCTTTCACAGTTCCTTCCTGCTTGGGTGAGTGTTGTGATATATTTTACAAAGGAGGGGAGGTTACACCACCATGCCCTCCTCTAAAAGACAAAATTGATCGCCTTGCTGTCTCCAGGAAGGGTTTGTTTCCCACTCCCTGTAGGAAGGGTAGTGATTTCCACAGATAAGGTTACTGACTCCAGTCTGGGCTGTGTGCTAAAGTCTTTTCTTAAACCTAGCCCTTGTAGTTTGTTTTTCTACCCAGCTCCACTATTATGAAGTGTTACAGGACCTGTCAGAGAGCTGACAGGAATCTGGACTGCAGTAGGAGTTACCTGCAAGGTCCTGAGCTTTATGTGAGAGGAAAAATGTACATGTCAAGAAATCTGCCACCCAATTAAAAAAAAAAAAAGAGCAAAGTGAGAATGATACATTTATTTGAAGGAGAGTAAGAGTGAGAAAGCAGCTCAAATCTATATCCAGAGGTAGGCAAAATCTTCTCCAGTTCTTCCTCTACCCTACCTTTATTCACAGACCTCTTTCCTAATTTTATTCTCTTTGACTTCATCTGCACCCATGCTCAGGGAGATTAAAGACCCAGCCATGAAAAATGGTGAAGGAAAAGGCAACAAAATGAACTAAACTGATGCTTCATGATCATGTAGAAGACAGGAGAAGGAGTGTGGAGGAAAAAGACTGTTGATACTTTCACAGACAGGAGAAAGAAGAGTTCTGATGAAGCAAAGCTATCGGGGAAGTAGGTCATGAATTTATTCTGAGGAAGCACATTCACTCTGCATGATGGACTGTTAGCTCTGACCCACTATGTCCTGAGAAATTACTCATCATTACTTCATATCTCCCTACCACTAGGGAAAAGTTTTGAGATTTAAAAATACCACACTGTGGGTGAAGTTCAGAGTTGAGGGAATTGGTTCATTTACAGCTGGATTCAGCTGTTCTCTTTAATTTTCTGAAAAACACATTAAGCATCAAGTAACTCCACCATTGTTTTCATCTTACACCTTATCTCAGGAACTTTACTCACAGCAAAAGACTTCAGCACTTGCACCTCATCCTTCCTGTCCCAATTCCAGTCAGTTTTCTTACAAGGTAGTTTAACAGCCCTTTTTTTGTTTTTCATGGAACTGAAACCAATACCCATCTCAAGTTTCTGAAATACATATAGCCCCCACAGTGTACTTCTGCAGTGCCTCCAGGGAAAAAAGAAAGAGAGAAATTCGGGCATGGCTCTGTGAAACAATGCACAGCAATATTTCTCAAGCCAAGAAACATAAATGCATATCCAGGCAGGTGGAAAAAAAAAAAAAAAATCTATTTTTCGGCACAGAAATGCCTTTATAATGCCTTCGGTTTTCTATTCACTTCAGTAATTTCAATTAAAAACTGTATTTCTTATTTTATGTTTTGTACAGTTAGTTGAAGTTCTAAAACTAAATCTATTTACCCATAAGCTTCAACCAAAGGACTGAGGCATGGACACTATTATTATCACATAGGTACGGAGAAAAATCAAATGAAAGTGTTTGATATCATAGTGTGCTCTATGATATCATTTTTCTCTTAAAAACTAAACAGGACAAACAATGTAAAGCAACAGTCCTATCTTTGCTGATACATAAATACACAAGATCCTTTGCATAGCAACACTCAAAATAGAAATGCTTATTTTGCAAGCTATCATTAGCCTCATTTTATAGATAGGCAATCTAAGGCAGTAGCAGAAGCATCAGGAAGTGACCAGTTTCCATACTGAGATGAAGCAAACGTGGAAAGAAGATTTAAGAGACCTGCAGCAGCTCTGAGGTTGTGTCTGCTAGTCACACTGCCTTACAACTGTTGGCAGCAGAAGAAAAATGCTGTTCTGAAGGCACTTTGACCTGTACATGTTAGAAATCGCAGATGACAATGTTTTTGGCCTTTTCTTCACATTTTTGATTTCTAATGGAAGTATTTTTGGGAGACTTAATTCCAATGCAACATAACTTTTGTCCTCTGATCACTACCATGGATAGGCAAGGAAAGCAGTCAAACTTATTTAATTGAGGAATATTCTCTCTGTGCTTGTATCAGGAGGTCCTCACACTGTACTACATTGCAGCTAGAAGGAAAGAAAAAGGAGTAGAGGCAGCTATTTTCAGGGCACCTCTGGGGCACCAGTTACTCTGGAACTCCAGCTTCCTAAAACTTGGTTTAGATTAAGTGTGTTATTACAGCTTTCTCCATCATGGTTGCTGTTCACTTCAGTCCAGTTTAATGGCTTGGAGTTTGCCTTAACAAGCGGTTACTCCATTGAGATTTTCAATTATTTCATATATTTTTCTTATTATTATAGAAATCATTATTGCATTGAAAATAAATTTAAGTAAATATACTTAAAGAAATTGATGGGTATTAGCATCTGATTATAAGTATGCTTTTTAGACAAAATATTTAGAAGAAATTTGAAGTCTTTTAAACCTGGTGTTAAACAGAAATGTCAATCTTTTACTTGTATTTTTTCTTTATGTGTCTTTTCTCTGTAGAAGTCTGATCTACTACTGAGTAACATACTTTTTATCAGCTAATAGATGTATTAACATCACAGTAAGCAGTAGAACAAAACCCACCTTTTTCTGAGCAAAACAGCCATTTGACTGAAACATATGGCTTTAAAAAGGAAAAAGGTTTTATTTCGTAAGAAAGATTTAACTGCAAGAGAAAGGAAGCCTGGAAGTACAGGCTGAGGAAGTGGAGAGTTAGGTCTCTAACCCCAAGATTCACAGAAGACAGTGAAGAGCAAGTGACCACGAGAGACAGAGATCCAGAGGACTGACTTTGTAGCCCTTGGTTAGGGCACTCATGCAAACTGTGGAAAGACAAGGTTCATGTTCCTGCTGCAATTAATCTTCAGTTGCTCATAGAACGCTATGTGAGCTGCGCTAGCAGGAGCTTTGACATGCTACTGTTTCCCCATCATTCACACCCAGAAGCCTGATGAGTAGGGTATATCCCTGGTGCCCATACACTTGTCCTTCTTCCAGTTCAGGGGAGATTTTGAAACAAGCCTCTTGCTTCATGGGTGAGCTCACTCATTACCCACCTTGCTCTAGATTATGGCCCTCTAGCTACAGCCTGCTCCTCACTAGCTTTCAGTATGAAGCCTTCTGGTGAGGCATGGTGTGATACCGGACTGCATTATCTTCAGGGATGGTATAAGGACACCTTTGGGACATAAGTGAGAGCAACATTTCCCAATCCCTGGCAAGAGATGAACAACATAATATCCCAAGGCACTTTAAAAGCACTTAAGTCCCTACAAGTCAAGCAGCTGCTGAAGAACCACTTGGTTCATCTCAGTGACACCTGAAAGCCAATGCTGGGTGCCTGCAGGCAATTTTCAGCCCAGAGCTTGAAACGTTCACCCCATCTTCAGTAATGTGAGATACTCTTTCTCCTAATGGAGCTGTTCTACTTTGAATAAGTGATCTCAGTTTAAGATTACATTAATTTAGCAAGCTGGAATGTGAGTCACTCGGGACCTCATTCACAAGTGGGCAAGGCTTTCCTCCTTCAGCAGTGAGCAGTTTCTGCAAGGACAGGACTGAGAATTAGGAACAGCAGCTTCCACTACCCAGTTTTAACTAACCCCTGCATACCTGTCACAGCTCTGAATCCCTACCCAGGCTTAATTCCCTGCACCTAATTCCTATGTCAAATGGGGACCATAATACTTTCTAATCCCTCATGGATCTTGCAAAAACAATTGTTTAAGGGGTGCTTAGATCTGGACACACAGAGGTATCTTATGTTAAAAAATTAATTGTGGTTAGATTTAATTCCTTCAAGGATGATTTCTTGAATGCTTATTCTTCAAAAAGCTGGCAATCAAGGACTGCTCTGAGGCAGAGAGGACATATGTGTGTGCTTCAGTATCACTTCATAAAGACCAAGAAGTAAAAGTGGTAGGACTGATTCCATTAAGCCCAGCAAAAGATCACTGGATCAGATCATTCACCAGCTACAAAACTGTATTTTCAAAGAATCTGCAGCTTTCTGTGTTGGCAAAACAGAAAAAAAAAATGTTACTTTTAAGTTGACAAGTATCTGAAATCACTTCCCAAAACATCACAAATCTGACTTCCCAAATTACTTGGTTTGCAAATGTTAATATATAGTTTCTTTTGAATGAAACCAATCAGTAATGAATATACCTTGCTGTTACTTGACAGCTTGTTTTTTATTAAAATTATCACTAAATATTTTAGTTGGAATTAAATATATCTAAAATTTCAACTTGTTCTGTATTAATATAAGGTATGGTATTAGGATGAACATTTTAGTGATGTTGTCTGAATTAATTACATGACATGCACTATGAATCCATCATATCTCAAGATCAAATCCAAATCTTGTTAGTTTCCTCCTTTTGGTCATTCTTGTGACTGTGCCTATAATTTTAATATCTTTTTTCCACACCAAGAATATTAGAAGGAAAACTATTTCCCATCTTGATCTAAACATTAATTTTTCAGTTTTCATTTAATAGTAACTTCAGACTACTGCTGAGGTTGCTCTGTGTTAATTTATAAAGTATTGTTAGATAGAAATGGTTGCTGAGGGTTTCATGCACGTTTGTCAGCCTGGTAGCTTTAAGCAGTTCAACCACCTTCAATCGAATGAATCTTTAATTTGTTGTTTTACTATTAAAGGAAAATGACTCATCAGGTGGGAGATTTTGATTCACAAGTCTGCATATAAAACTGTCTCTTGGTACTAAACATACTGTAAACATTACTGTTCCTTTTAAAAATAATTTCCTATAATAATCATCAAAATGCTGCAATGTTGTTATCAGAAATTGAAGTTTTAGGTTATTACTGCAGACTACTGTGATATTTTTCCTAAAGGTCTGGAGGAATAACAGTAATTCTTATTTGCAGACTTAGTATGAAACATCATGAAGATTGTGAGAAATTATATTTTCTTTAAATTCTGTTGCTCCATTTTTCTTCATTTTTCTATGAAGAAATCTGCATTTATTTGAATGTACAGGGAATATGGAGACAGGGCAGATATTTCCAGAGGCTATTGCAAGCCTCTGGCATGGGTGCAGTTCAGACACTGAAGCCCCTGGAGGGAAAGTGCAATTCAGAGCTTCTCATTTAGGCCTCTAAAGGTTTGAGTGGGTTTGTGGTACCCTGATAGACTATGTTTATACACCCAGATATAAATCTAACCATAATGACACCAGAAGAGTGGAAGGGAAGTGGCTATTCCCTGTTACCAGCTAGAATGAGGTACTTCCAAGCCTCACCTCTGTGTCTAAACCTGGGAAGGTGTAGTTTTCACAGCCTGTGCATGCAAATGCACCCGTCCTGAGCCTGTCATAAACAAACAAATAGTTTATAAAGATACAAGCAAACACATATAGTCTGTTTATAGTCCTTAGCCTTTTATTTTTTTCTACACTAGTGACCACTGTTAGTGGAAAACATGCAGTGCATCTAGAGGAAGGTGTGTTTAGGTGAAGAACTGTTCCCCAGGAACCTGGTGTGTTTTTGTGATGTAACCCAGCATTCGAGCATCAGTCTCTCAGTAGAAAACAGCTGCACTTATTCAGCACACCTCTTACTTCCAGCATCGGGGTGTGATATCTCAGTCCTTTACAAAAAACAGTGTCAGTTACTTTTGTCCTCTCCAGAAAAATGAAAAGGAGTTGTGTTTCAATACGTCAGTTAAATGTCCAGTGAAACTGGACTGTAGATAAAGGCTAGTCTGGAGTTACTGGAAAGCTCAGGAATGACCCCATGAAGAGTTTTCTGCCACATAAAATATTTTACCAGAATATTTTTCAAATGGCTACACAGTCAGGTACTAATACCAGAACCTCAGCTAACTTCTGTTGGGGCACTAAGAGGAACACAGCTGCAGTGCAGTGCCTGCACTAAATGACAGACCTGCTCAGGACAGTATTTACAATTTGCTGGTTCTACTTGTATAATTAATTCCCCTCTTCATTCCAGTGCTGTTCTTTTTATTCTCTATCCTGTTCCTGTTTCTGTTTCTCTTTGTTTACTTGTCAATTCTGTATTAGAACATCAAAGGCACTAACTCTTTTAATTGCCTTTCTAAATGCACATAATCACCAAGTAAGTGCCTCAGGTGTCTGTTCAACTGTTCCTTCACTTCACTTTGTTTTAACTGCAGAAATGCCTGAGTTTTGGCTAAAACATGGAGTCCTCGCTCACATCAGTCATGTGAAGCAGTATTCCTGAGTTAAACACAAACAAATTTCAGAGGTGTACTCTGAGCCTGGCCAGCTCATACAGCTTGTATGAAGGACTTGTACCATAATACCTACAATAGTTTTCTGGTGCGCAGTGGCTACAGTTACAGAAGACTGATCAGCATTGTGCTGCCTGCTGTTCCCTGAGCAGTTCTCAGGGAAAAAATATGTGGCAGTGGGGTGCTGACATGGCCTCTGCAGCTTCCTTTTTGCCATGGTCCACTTTTTAAGTTCTAAACCTAAATGTTTTAGCACAGGCAGATCCTTACATGATGTTCAACTGATGTGTTCGTTTCTTGGTAGAGCTGTTAGCTTTAGGCTCTCCTAAACACTAGGCATCAACAATAACAAGCTAGACTCAGTTTTCACCTTGCAGTGCAACGTATTCTTGCTCAGACTTCTCTTTCCTCTACCCTTCTTCATTCCTTTTCTTCCTAGCACTATGCATGTGTCATCTTTTAAGACTAACCTTAAAACTTATACATTAACCACAACCAAACAAGAAGAGAAGAAATACCTGAAAGCAAAATGATACAATGCTTATTTTGTTGTTTATTAATCTTTATGGACACTCACTGCCATCATCCCAAATGGAGGACACGCTTCTGTCTGTGTGATTCCTCATCTATGTATGTCTATTCTTCTCTCAACTAACGCTAGACTTCTAGCAAAATATTAGCAATGCCTTCTATAGCACAAAGATACACCGTGATAAATGTATGTCCTCTACTGTTCACCATTTGACTTTAAAAAAGTGAAGGCTTTCAAATAATATTTGCATAGGACTCCATTTTATTTAAAAGCTCGTGATACAGCCATCCTCAGTGATTCTAGTATTCTGATCATGTCAAAGTTCCTTTTTATTGTGTTTTGCTCAAGTAGCCAGGAGGATGATCCCTAATACAAGATTATTTACATAATGTCTGTTGCAGTGACAGATAAGATACAAGAAAAAAACATCCGTCTTTTCATTTTAAAGTACTGCCATTTGCTATTTACCTATAGTACAGTGGAGAAAAAACAGCACAAACTGTACCAGAGAAGCAGAAAAGTACACAGAATAATTCCAAAACAAATTTAGTTGATTAAATGCAGTACCAGACATTTTAATGTTGACATTTAAGTATTATTAATGAAGGGGCCAGCTACTGATCTTTGCTCGGGCAACTGTCTATTGAATCCACTGGACTTAAATTCAGAGTAAGTGTAGCCTAATGATTTTCAAGTAATAATTGCTATACAAGGTAATTGCAAAATTTGCATAGCAGAGCTCCTCGGAGAGAAATTTATGAGATTTCTACATCAATCTGAATGTGCAAAGGCTTGCAATTCAGCGTGATATGAGTTATTAACCTCACTTAAATAAAGAAGGAAAATAATATTATATTTTGTTTAACCTCTGCAGCTTCATAATTCCAGAATTAAAGGGCTCTATGAACAGATCAGAACAGTAAAAACGTAGATGTTTTCCCGTTATCTCATTGTGTGAAGCAACATAGGTCTCTCTATGAGGGGAGCTACTAGTTAGAATGATCACATAGAAAAAATAAATTCACGTAATAAAAACACTGGATCATTTAATTAAAATTGTTATTATTTAATTCTAGTTACTGAACACATTTGTTCCTTTCTCCTGACTCCTTGATGTGCACCTTGAATGAAGCTACTGTGGGGCATGAATGGGCAGCCAGGCAAACCCCTCTTTCCTCTAATGCCTCTCTATTGGAGCAGCCTTCTTGAAGGACCTGGGTGCTGGGACTTGTCAGAGACTGGAACCTGGACTATACGAACTATCACAATTCCTACATTCCTTCATTTTTCCTAAGCAGCAGACAGACATTGACTTGTTCCTGTCCACCAGCTCTTTCTCACTACCCTTCTGCTGAAGGATGCCAACCACTGGACATGAGAGCCAGCACTGTAGTCCATGTGAGCTCTTCCTAACCTGCTCCAGGCACAAATCAGCCAGGTTAATTTACACAATGTGAACTGTGGTTGGAGCTAACCCAGGTGGTTTTGCCTGAAAGAGGCTGGGAAGCGTTTGCATGCACTGCTCTGATGTCTCTGCTCTGAGGCCACAGTATCTAGCGTGATGTGCCGCTCGAGTACCTGCTGCCAACACAACTGGATTCAGAAAAATAGTCTGCGGCTTCACGCTTTTATGATCAGTGAAGCGGGCTTCATCATCATCCGTTACAGATTTTCAAAGTTTAGTTACAGCTGGAAGAGTTTAAAACAGCTTTTCATTATGATAAGTGGTTTAAAAATAATGAATATTTAGATTTTTATTATTTACAAACAAGGTCATTTGCATCTTCAGGGTACTACTGTGTTTGCATTAGCATTACTTGACTAAGAGATCTTTCCGATTCAACTCAAGATGCTGATACTGTTGGTTCCTCTCCACATTAAGTATTCTTTCTCATTAACTCAGGATCTTTACTGAATACATTTAAATTAGGAAAGAAATTTAAAAAAAACCCACCTATTTGAAATGAAGTCAAAATTCTCACTGACTTCTGTGGACCAAGATTTGAATGCAGAATTTATCTAATGATCACAGATTTGAAAAAAATTGTCAAAAGAATGCAGTAATTTCCTACAACTCTATCTTCTATAAAGTTATAGGACATTACATGTAGTGTAATGTAGTGATAGGACATGGGGCATGTAGTGATAGGACAAGGGGCAATGGCTTTAAATTGAAAGAGGGGAGATTTAGATTGGATATAAGGAAGAAGTTTTTCACTCAGAAGGTGGTGAGGCACTGGAACAGGTTGCCCAGAGAAGTTGTAGATGCCCCATCCCTGGAAGTGTTCAAGGCCAGGTTGGATGAGGCTTTGGGCAACCTGGTGTAGTGGAAGGGGATGGAACTAGATGATCTTTGAGGTCCCTTCCAACCCTAACCATTCTATGATTCTATGATTCTATGATTCTATTACAAATGTTATTTTTATAAAATATTTATGGACAGCAAACTACACAAATAAATTCAAAAAAGTGTATTCAGAACATCATAACCGATATTTTAATCATTATTTTTTAAAGTGAAATATTTCCTGTACCACTGTTTAAGAACTGACTCCCACAAACCTTTACCTTAATACAAAAAATATGCATTGAAGTACTGATGAGGCTTGATCCATTTCTACTTGGTATTTGGTCAAATCTGTTTTCCCTTGCCGCACTGTTCATTCAGTGGACAGCTACTGGAGCAAACACATTGAACATTTTTTGCAACAAGGGAATATAAGACAACAAAGCAGCTTGTGGTTCTGCAACATTGATCCTTGGTATTGCTGGTGTAAGCCACATCTTTAATAATACCAATATGAGCTGTACATAATATCATGTGAATTTTCATCAAACAGAATATAAAATCATCTGTTCCATTACTGTGGAAACTAAGAATAAAGCCACGAGGTAAAGAATCCAGACATGCATCCTTATCCTGAGTCCAAAGAAAAGGATTTCCGCATTCACTTTTGCATGTGAGATTAATCCCAATCTGTGACTAACACGAATCAGTAACGCACGAGTCAATATCGTGCTAAGTATGCTGGGTATTTTTTAATTACTTCTTTTGAATGCCTTTGTATTTTTATTATGAAAGACAATGCATCTACTTGAAATTTTACCAAGTCATCATAGTAGCATACAGCTCAGTACAGTACCCTTAACAATAATTCATCTTATACTATATCTGTCTCCCTTCCTAGTAATTTCAAAGTCATTAAACTACTACCACACTGATTTTTATTAATTCAGATCCTGAGGAGGGTTTTTGCATAAAGAAAGAAAAATTTAATCCCTACTTTTCTGCAAATACACAGGGTCTGTTGGGAGAGAAGTACGGGAACATCCGAATACCGGGGGAAGTGGAGTCAGCAGAATTTGAAATGATCCTGGATGCTGCTGTAGAGGCCAAGCTAGAGACAAGGATTTTAGAAGAGTGGTACTGCAGGGATGAGAACGCAGTGCCACCCGCATATTACCTCAGACCAAAATCTGAAATGCTGAAGAACTACCAGAATACAGTAAGTCATAGTCACCTCCTTACAAAATTCTCCTCTGTCAGTGGTGGGCAGTCCCCAGGGCCAGGTGTTTGCTGTGTCTGAATTAGCTTCTACAGCCCTGTGCACACCTGAGCAACTGGTGCTGTGATGCTCTTTTCCCATACACAGGGAAGGCAGCAGCTGCGAAACACCAAGAAACACGACGGGTCATGGCTCCCGCATTGGTGTGCTCTCTGATAACAGCTAGAGCAAGTGGATTCAAGGCCAGGTTGGATGAGGCTTTGAGCAACCTGATCTAGTGGAAGGTGTCCCTGCCCATGGCAGGGGGGTTGGAACTAGACCATCTTTAAGGTCCTTTCTAACCCAAACCATTCTATGAGTGTATGACTGTAGTCATTCATGACCTGTTGGGGCGAGTGGGACAGTGGGACAGACTGCCCTTCCCTTCCCTGATGTTGGAATAGCGAGAGCTCAGCCTCTCCTGCCCTGGTATTGTGCTTTTGCTTGATTTCAATGAACAGGATTTGCAGAGGAAATACACATTTTCCCTTCTATCCCCATACAAGAAAGCTCGTTAACAGTCAAACAAGTGCTTAGTGCTGTCCCGAGTCAAATCTCATACTTTTAACTTATTAACTGTATTCTAACACAAGATTTTTGAACACTGTTCATTATCATTTTTTAAACAGGCATATATTTTTAATTGATGACAATAAAAACTGTATATTACCCAGGGCTCAGTTCTACCATCCTACACATCTAATATACCAAAGGACAGATTTCAGTGTAAAAAAAAGTGAAGTCCTTAACAAAGTATTCACTTCATTTTGAGTGCATACTGTATTATACAATAAAATTAAATTAAACCATTATGCTGCACTCAGTTACCTTGTAGCAGCATGTTTGTTGCATGAAAAAACATTGAAAACATGAAAAACATAGACACGGAAAGAGTTTTAATGAGTTGAAGACAGCATAAGGTGACTAATTCTGAAGTATTACAAATTTTGTTACTTTGCAATGTTTTGCTAATGCCCACAATATCCCTTTGAATGAAGCTTGGCTTTTTTGTTATTAAAACTTTGTACCTTTCCTCAAGCTGCTGATATGCAGGAGTAAGTAAAAAGGTGTTCATAACTTAAAGCTAACATAGAGTTACATCTCATAAATTTACAGAAAGTAATAAAAGATACACAGCTCTGAACATGTCAAGAAAGAGTTGCTAGGGAGCTTATCCTGGAGGCTGTTCTTCTTCCTATCACACCCTCCAGGAAAACTGGAGACCCTTTAAACACTTCACCTGCAGTAAGTAATGCAGCAGTGACCACTAGCTGCCTTAGAGAAACCTCCGTCATGGCATCTGCGAGACCATCTGAAAGGACTAGTGAATCTATATGAGAGTCCCTCTCTGGGGACAGTAAGATTACTGTTGCTATAGCAATGAATGAACCAAAGTAATGTCACATGTAATCCCATTTTTTTAAATATAGTAGCTAATATGAGGTGCTCAATTACAGGTACCAGGAACCTCGTTTTCAGTTTTGAGATCCAAGTTTAAATTATTGTTGTTGTTATTATTATTATTATTACTACTACTACTTCTTATTAAAGGAGTGATAATTTTAGCAGTATCACTGCTGCTTTATTATCATTATTTCAGGCTTGGTTCTCAAAACTCTCTTTCTATAAAGGTGTTATTGGTCTTATTCTTGAAAAATATTGCATTAGCTGCCTACAGTAGGAATTCAGAAAATACTCAAAGCAGCTATCTTTTAGAATTCGAAAATGGAATACATAATGATTATCTGCAGTATAAAAGGCCAAACTCTTTTTTATTTATTTTTAGTGTATGAGTTTCTCTGTTATCATGTTATTTATGACCTTGAATATTAGACTTTTACTTTCTGAAGTTGTAGATGTGTGTATTACAGCTACTGTTTAACTATGGATATTTTTAAAAGATGGAAGCTTCTTCAAACTCTATGAATGAGAACAAATGGCAAGATATATCAGAAGAGATTAAGAAGATTTTTAAGACTGCTGTGAAATTGCTCTATGAGAAAGGAAAAATGAAACACAGCCAAGCAAAGAGATATCTTTCCTCTGGTAAAGTTCAGACTAACTATTTCTATACATTCATTTACTAGCTTTTCTATCAACCTTTCCACAACATGAAAATATATTATTGTCAGCATTTCTCTTACAATTGAAGAGAAAAAAAAAGACATTCATTGTGCTTGCTCGAGACCAAAACCCATATGAAAGCACCCAGGGATTTTTCTGTGCTTTTTCTGTTTTTCACAGAAAACAGATGCAATCATTTAAGAGTCTGCATGTTGAGGGTGGGGGATGTTCTTAACTGTTTATAAAGAAGAGTTAACAGAGACTCTGTGTTCTCTTTTCATCCTCAGCTATTGAAGATGAACTTGATTTTGCCTTGGGTAAACAAACACCAGCTTTCCTCAAGAAGTGTGTTTGCTACATTCGGAAAATTGCCAACATTGAGCGTTTCGTTAAAATTCCAGAGATGGGGAAATACATGGATGTGGTACATACAGCTGGGAAGTTTCTACGAGATCCTGAAGCCCATGAGAAACTCATCAAGCTCAGGGATGAATTCATTCCTACCATCGTCGCATCATCCAATCTGAGAGTGTACACATCTGTCACTCACTGTGACATGAAACTGGGTTACTCCCAAGAAGTGGAGAACCACTACATCGAAGGACTTGGTAAACAGTTCTATGAAGACATGATTGATATAATCCAAGCAACAGTACAGCAGAATTTTGACACCGAGACAGACTTGCTGTACGATGAAGTTCTTCAACACTCGTCACTATGTAAAACATACTCCACTTTTTATGAATATAGATGTGAGGCATTAAACATAGTCCACAAGTACGTTCTACCTAGCAAAACAGGACACATTAACCCTCTCATCGTATACGGAGGACCATGCACAGGGAAGACTCTTTTATTAGCTGAAGTGGCAAAGAAGGTAAATGAATACCTTACCTAATATGGTGATGTTAGGAGTATTAGTGTGTAAAGGCTAACTTAAGTTTTCATTCTTCCTTTTGTCAACAGATCTGATTTCAGCCCTCAACATATAAAATAAAAATAATAAAAAGTATATTCTGCATATTATTGTACACATATTCACAAAAAGACTTTCAGTAGTAACGTGTCTGTATCATGTGCTTCGCCAAAACAAAAATACTTTATCAGAGGTCTTAAAAACCTATTAGGCACCAATATATTTTTGAATTAACAACATGTATTTTAGAAGGATCTCTTTCCCTCTTGTTCCACTGAGGTCCTACAAATCTGGAACCATCTAAACATCATATGCTGTTTTTAGTCTTAATCACAAATACAATATGTGTTTCCAAGTCATGCCATCTTATGTTCTCATCAGAAATTATTCCGGAATTAGTCTGAAAAACTTGCTACAAATCTGTAATAACCTGAAAAAATACCTGTACTTACTTATCTGACATATGCTGTTTAAGTCACTGAGCTGAGTACTCCAGGGATATGAGTGAAACTTTTTGTGCAAGGCAGGACCAGATGCAGAAAAAGACCAAGCTGGCATCTCTAAGCCTAATTCTTCAGCTGGGAGTCCCAGCTTTGAGTTCCCTGCAGGGTGCTCAGAGAATTTAGCACAGTGGGCTGGGAAACAGCCATATCAGCCACAAGGAAATGGAGAAGGGAACAATAACGTTTAAAATCCCATATCTTTCCCAAATGTGACCTCCTATAGATTCGCATTAGTTGCATCTATGAAATTGGGATTTGCAACCCAAGATGTCATTTCAGATCTGAGTACATAAGTTAACCTAGAGACTCTGGTTACACTTTTCTTTTAAAATATCCTGTTAAAACTTGAAGTGAGGTGAAAAGACTTAGCAAGTAAGAGAACTGAGTGTTTTAGCCTGCACAGACCAAGAGGATTTAAAGCTACATTTCTCACTTGCTTAAAGTAATCTAACCAAAGAACAGCAAGAGATACATTTACTCCTTGCAGCAGCGTGTAAGTGCAAAAGCCACAGGCACACCAAGACAAAGCGTACTTCTGTGGCCCAGGAATTAAGGTAACTAGCTAGTAACAGGCAATCTGTGCTCTGATCCCTGTCCTCCAAAACCATCAGGGCGTGCATTTATGCTCAGCTGGGAATCAATGTTAAACAAGTTTAGGTGGCAAGCTGGTCTGCCTGGCCAAGGACGACATTACTTAGTGTCTGAGGAAGTTATTTATAAGAGAATCTACCTACTGACTTTCTGAAGTAAGACACAGATTTTAAAAGAGTACCCTGGGACTACATTCTACGCGTGTCCCCTTAGACGTAAGCCTTTTTGCGAGTCTGGGTCTTAGTGTTTCAAGGTATTACCTGTGCTAAACAAAGATGACATGATACTAATTTTATTCCGTGCACGTAAATCAAACCTGCCTTGAACTCTGCCAGTGAAAGCATTTCCATTCAACCAGTAACATTTAAAAATGTTCATTTTTATATAGGCAATCACTATTTATAAACACTGTTACTGTGCTTCATTTAAATATTAACTAAATTATACTCTATATTCTAGGCCTATTCCTGGTTGCAAGAAGAGATGGGACCAAATTCCGACCCTGTGGTAGTGATAAGATTTTTGGGATCCACCGAAACAAGTACAGATCTAAAGAATATACTTCAAAGCATTTGTGAACAATTAGCAGTCAACTATCGTTGCCTCATACAAAGTTACCCAAAAAAGATTCACGACCTTCGGGACTTGTTCATCAATCTCTTGAATGAGTCTTCATTCCACAGGCCACTGGTGATAATATTTGATGCCCTAGAACAGCTAACAGATAGTGATGATGGTAGGAAGCTCTGGTGGCTTCCTGTTCACCTCCCCCGTTCAGTACGGATAATTTTGTCAACACTGCCAAACAAGCACGGGATCCTGCAAAAACTGAGGTGCCTTATTCATGAAGAAAACAATTACGTTGAGTTGACTGCCAGGGATAGAAAGATGTGTAGCCAAGTACTGAAACATCAGCTGCTGCGAGTTAAAAGAAAGGTAACATCAGGACAACAAATCTACGTCAATGAAGCATTCTCCAAGTGCACACTGCCTATGTTTGTGAACTTAACCTTCAGAGAGGTCAGGAACTGGAGATCTCACAAAGATGTGGATGAGTCCTCCCTCTGTGTCACTGTCCATGAAAGCATAGAGCAGTTGTTTTGGTCACTGGAAAACAAGTGTGGATCAAGGCTATTGTCAAGAGCACTTGGCTACATCACTATGTCCAAATCTGGCCTAAGTGAAATGGAACTGGAAGATATTTTAGCCCTTGACAACAGTGTTATGTATGAACTAAGTGAGCGTGTCAGAGAAAGCAACCCACTGAGAATTCCATACATATACATTGCAAGGCTTAAGGAGGGCTTACAGGGGTACTTAATAGAGCGACAGGTGAAAAATGTCACGCTGCTTCTTTGGGCAAATAGGCACTTACAGCTAATTGCCCAGAAATTGTACCTGCACAATGAAGAAGATTTGCATGAAATGCACACAGTCATGGCAGAGTACTTCCTTGGTGTTTGGTCAGGTGGACGAAGAAAACCTTTTTACAGCAATGACCAATATCTGAATGGTTGTCCTGACCGTGACAGTAGAGGCCTGAACGAGGATGAAAAGCACTGCTTGGATCAGACTGCTTTTGACAGGCAGGCACCTGATCAGCCATGGGTCTTTCAGTGTAATCCATTAGAGCCTGATATCTTTTTTATCAATCACAGAAAAATGACGGAGCTTATTCATCACCTGACAAGATGTGGAAAAACAGATGATCTGCTGTACGGAGTCATTATGAACTTCAGCTGGCTGTACACCATGATTAGAATAGGGCAGTTTGATAAGGCACTTTCTGACATAGAACTGGCTTACACCTGCTCTCAAGAAAAGGAGCTGAAATTTCTGGCCAGTACCCTTCGCAGTATAAAGTTCAAAGTAGTAAAATACCCAGGTTCACTCTCCGCTGAATTGCAGCAGAGGCTTCTCCCAGTAGTAAGCTCATTGCCCAAACTCAGACATCTCCTCTTAGAATGTGACAAGGACGGACCCAAGTACTGCTCTATCGTCCCTTTGCATTCCTCCATGGATGTGACTTACAGCCCCGAGCGCCTGCCACTGTCGTCCAGCTGCATGCACGTCACTGAGATTTTGCCTACTTTTAATCCCAGCACAATTATTGCTGCTTTAGAAAATGGCTCCATCAGCACTTGGGATGTAGAGACTCGCCAGTTACTACGGCAGATCACCACATCTCCGTCTGTTATCTTAGGGATGAAGCTTACCAGTGATGAAAAGTACCTTGTAGTGGCTACAACAAAAAACACTCTTTTGATATACGATAACATAAATTCCTGTCTTCTGTCTGAGGTGGAAATTAAGGGGTCAAAACATTGTGGAATTGGGGGGGGCTCCAGTTTTATAAATGGATTTACATTATCAGTCAACCACGCGCTTGCTTGGCTGGAGGCCAGCAAAGACGTTACTGTGATAGATCTGCTTTACGGTTGGCCTCTCTATCACTTCCACTGCTGGTACGAAGTGACCTGTGTGCAGTGTTCTCCAGACGGGGTTTATGCCTTCTGCGGACAGTATTTGAACACCGCGACCATTTTTCACTTGGGCAGCGGAGAGAAGCTGACCACTGTGACCTCTGAATTTTCTAGTGGATTTGTGAAATTCCTTCTCATCCTGGACACAGCCCAAGAAATGGTGATGGTGGACAACGAGGGTAGCCTCTCTGTTTGGAATACGGAGGAAATCGCGAATCCCCAGCTTACGGATGACTTTGACTGCAGAAGAGAAGACAGTGAAGTTGTCAGCATAGAGCTTTCTGAAGACCAAAGTGCCATTTTAATTTGTAAGGCTCTCAGCATTGAACTTCTTGACACTCGTGTGTGGAAGGTGGCTGAAAAGTTTAGAGCTAAACACAACGAGCGCTTTATATCTGCCGTGTTGTCCAAAAATGGCAACTGTATAATTGCTTCAATGGAAAATACCTCAGCCATTTTTGTTTGGAGAAGAGATACGGGACAGTGTATGGCAAGCTTACAGGAAATCTCAGGAACTATAGTCAGGCTAATTAAATCAAATCATCATAACATGCTGCTATCCTTATCCACCAGTGGTGTCCTTTCTATTTGGGATATAGACATCATAACTGCTATGTCCAATATTGACAAATCTGGCAAGCCTATCCAAAGACTGGTCTTGCCAGCCAGAGGTGAATTAATATACACATTGGATGGATCGGATTCTGTCCATAAGTGGAACTTCAGCACCGGATTTATTGAAGCTGTATTCAAGCATGAAGGTATTGTTGAAAACTGTGTGCTGACCTCTTCTGGAGACATAATGGTTACATCAGATGATAAATGCAGCCAGTACGTATGGCACACAGTTAGCGGGGAAAATATCTTCCGCATTAACGGACAAAAAATTTCAGAACTAATGATTACTCATAACGATCAATTTGTAGTTTCTCTCTGCGAGCAAAATGCATCCAGAGTTTGGCGACTGGCTACAGGACATAGGGTTTGCAATATTTTAGTTGCCTTACAGAATGCATTTATAACAACTGCAAATACATTTGTAGTCGGAATGGCGAAGAATAAAGTGTTGGCAGTGAGTCTCTGGACGGGCAGTATAACCAAGAAGTTTTGCTGTGATGATGGTGCAAGCATTGTGGATATTAAGCTGATACCAGACTGCCCAGATATCATAGTATTTATAACATCTACTGAGACTGTGAACATCTGGAGCCTAACAGAGGAAGTCATCTGCAGACGCGTACAATTGCCTACCAATTTCTTAAAAAATCTGGAAGACTTTGAAATATCCCCAAATGGGAAGCTAGGAATTATAACCCGTGGTGATGAGAACATCAATGTGCTTGATTTATACAGCGGAAAACTTCGTGTGGTTCACGCTCCAGGTGTCATCTGGCGGCAGAGGCTGTCTCGTGATGGCCGCTATCTTGTGTACATCTGTTTTCGCAGCGAAGAAGATGACGATAACGGTGCGGTCTCTAGCTTAATTGTAATGAGGCTAGCAGATGGCAAAAACATCGGTGCCTGTTCTCTTTATAAAACTCCCACTTTTCTTGCACTCTCACAGAGACATTTAAATATTATTATTGGATTTGATGACGGAAGTATAGGTACTTACACTGTAGTAGATCGAGTCGACGCTGCACTGAAAATCAAAATTGCTACTTCAAACAGCCGTCAGATTTTCAACAACACAACACAAGTGATTAGGCCAAAATGTCACAACTATAGCTTCAAAGCGACTGCAGACTGCATTTGGAGGGAATCAACAGAAGTTTTTGCAAGGGATAGCCCCATTACGGTTACAGAGCCTGAGGTGAGTGAAGCAACACCAACCAAAAAACACAACTATTGCTATGAGAAGGTGTGTTCAGCCATAGATTGCAGAGGACACAGTTTTGCTCCTGACAACTAAGTAACAGTCTGGACGAGCTTATCTGAATAATAGTATACACAGATAGATTTGTCTACTGAATTCACGTAAAAATCAGTGCATTTCTTGAAAGACAGACAGGAACAGCAGAGGGCAGGCCAGCTGGTTTTTCCTCTACAAATATTCTTACATTTATATAAACATAAAAGCAAACATAAAGCAAATGGGCTGCAGGATTTTTTAAATTTCGGAATACAAGGTTCAGTCCAGGATTTCACCAGGGCCTTGATTAAAAATTTCTAGCAATACTATCAAAATTGTTATGCTATTACAGAAGTTAGGTAATCTTATCTAGGATTGACAAACTGTTTTAACTAGAACTAAAGCTCCACAAGATCGGTGAGAAAGAGTCAGACCACTATTTTATATACCAAGTCGCCTAGATGGGTCTATAGCTATCAGCCAACTTTATACCCACTTGCAAAAATGTGTTTTTCTGCTTGATGGTGCAATGACAAGATGTCACCTGCCAACCTGGAACACTTGATACATTCCATCATCATTTTAAAATTACCTACATTTTTTTTATTTTTACTTGGGATTAATTTTTGGGTTGAAAGGAGTAGGTGCCAGTCAGTTGCAAACATGTCAACACTTGAGGTGGTAAGTGTTTGTCCACCTCAAAGAACGGACTGAAAGATTTTTTTTTTTTAATTGCATGCAGGGATTTCAGGTTTCTGTACTGTGATAAAAATGATAAAAACCTAGGCTGTAAAAGGAATATAAGGTTTGTGGTTTATTTTTTGGTTTGGGGAATTTTTTGTCTTCGCAGTGTGTATTAGTACAGGTCATAACAAAAACTTTTTCAAAGAGAAAGGGCGCTACAGTTGAACAGTTAAACACATTAATTTCTCTATTTTAAAAGGTTGCTATCCGTTTTGTTGTAAGAAAGTCTAAAGCATCTCCCCTATGTCCCCAAAGTAATCTTAATAGAAAGTTTTCAGACATGCCATGTATTAATCTTGATAACATTTGCCTTACTGTCATTTCTGTTCTTTCCCGTGATAAATACAGATCAGATGACCAAACACTCTGGGACTGCTTGTATATGTGCTGAAACACTCCACTAAATGTAAAGGCTGTCCAAAGTTCCTTTACTGGTCAAATTTGTAATGGGTTTTTGTTACTTCCACGTATTTACAAGCTTCACTTTCTGCTTTAGAACTGTTCTGAGCCTTTTGTACAGTTTTAGCGGTTTCAAGGCAGAAATTGTGAAATAATGACAAATGCTTTAAAAAAAATTATATTTTGCCCACATGAAAAAAAAAAATACTGGACAACATCTTACAGGATAAGAAGATTTTTCCTTCCTTACATATCTTAAAGATGGCACACCTGTGGAAATATTTTCAAATTATTTAAACGAAACAATTTTATTTTTAAAATCAGAACTCCATGCCGCAAATTTCCAAGAAATGAATGCTAAGCTAGAATTTAATGTAGTGTGTGAATGTTCAATGTACAAGCCAATATAGTATATTAAGTGACTTGAATGATTTTTCCTAACTCGTTTGCAACTAATAGATCATATTGAATGTTTTTATGTAAACTTTGTATTGTTGGGAAAACCTACCCAATCAGAGATTTATATTTTCATAAATGTCAAATTTAGTTAAATTTTGTTACAGAGTTGTTAAATTAGAAATCTATTGCAGTCTTCAAACAATATACAGTCTTGTGTATGCATTGTTTGTACTAATAAACTACGGAAACAGACTTGTGTGTGTTCCCTAATTTCAGGGAAATTTCCCTCTGGCAGAGGGACACAAGGCATTTGCAGCTCCCATTAACCTGTATTTAAATCATTTTTAACGGCTGTATTCCTAAGGAAAAATTCCAATATTTTTCCCACTTCAGTTAACTAAATCAATCATTCCAAAACCAATGAGATTCACCAAAAAAATGCATGCTTAGATGCTGCTTATGACTAGATTGTACACTGCCAGTGTGCAAGTTAACGGACACAAAGGCACATGTAACCTACCCAGCAGAAAGCACAGAAAAAAGAGGAAAACCTGAAAACCCACTCCCCTTCAGACCTGTGGAGCTACGGGAAGGGGCTGTAGGATCCACACCTCCTAGGATCCTGTCCTGAAGGTAAGCAGCTTCCACCTTCTTTCAAACACTGGGCAGGACTCATGCACTTCAGCCTTGAACTCCATATGCATAACCTGCATAATGTTGGAAAGTTAGTTCCTTCGTTATCTTGGAAAAGTGAAAAAGACACCTCCTGTCTGCCAGGAGGGTGGCTAACTTAGGGTGGTAAAGGAGGGTAACATAGAAACAAAGCAAAACACAGAAACAGAGAAATGTTCTTCCTTTTTGGGAAGTGCTACCACAACCCAGCTGGTCTCAGCCCACTGAGTGGCTTATTGATAGAGTACCCAGACTTGTTCCTCTTGTTTTCTGGCTCAATGAACTTTGTGGTCTGCACAGCGGCACAGCTTCTTGGGGCAGGAGATGGTTCCCAGCAAAATGAAGGATCGGCCTAAAAGGGAGACCAGGCTTCCCTACATCTTGAGCCAAAGAGGGAACTGGTTTTAGGCCTTATCTAGTTGGTCAAAGCAATAAGCTGACACATGAAAGCCGTGATGCTGTATATAAAAAGGCACAGGTGTTCTTGTCCTGCTGTGAACCTCAGTCTTTTATGTTCTAACCAAGGACAGCAAGAGTGAGGCAGCACTACTATTTTTCTTAATTGTAAAACAATGAGAAAGATGACCATGAAGATGGCTCCTAATCCATTTAAGCCCTTCAGCCAAGTACTGGGTTCCTAATCTCATTGAAGGATGCTGTTTAAGTCCTGTCCCTCCTCATGGTTTATCTCTGTCTTAGTAGATAAACTCTCTCATTCAGCTTTCCAATTTTATGAATCTATTCTTAAGGGTCAGACTCCTCACACACATTAAGCCTAAGCAGCAGACTCAGGTTTCTGAATGGCATTAGGCTGCTTAGTACCCAAATACTCACTGCTGCAAGGGTGAGCGCTTCACAGCCCCTCACAAATCTGCCCCCAGGCACCTCTACGCAGTTTTACAGGACAAAATAGTTTCTTTAATAATGAGCCATCTGAATGCCAAGTGCTGTTCTATCTCTACATAGGAATAGAGCAATTTACTTTCTTTTAAGGAGCTCTATTTGCATTTCTAGAACAAAGCTTTCATTTATTCTTTATCTAAAGTGCATCAATAAACAGGCTCAGATGGGGTCCCTATCTTCTTACACAGAAGATTCTAGGAATAGGCTGTAGCTGCAAGAAAGGTTTAAAGGGGAATTAGCTGGAAATTCTTTGGCAAAGGTAAGCCGGAGGTCAGCTAGAAAAAAATATTTTTATCAGTCATTTCCTTTGCACCACAGCTGGGGAATGCACGGCCCGTGACTTCATTTCATACAGCCTGTGGCCATTTGACTTTTTTCACGTTATTATGAGATAACATCAAAATGTGAGTTAACATGTAGCCTGGAAAAGGCATTCAGAAGGCATTCAGGTTTCAGTGGTTCCCCAGCCCTCATTTCTCCATGCTGCTTACTCAAGCTCTGTAAATAAACCTGTAGATACAGAAGTTTTAGCCATCCAGCAGAGGGAATTTAAAGCAAAACTCATCACTAAAACAGCATTCAGATGCAGGGGAGACTATTTCAGCCTCAGATCAGCTTAAAATCCTGAGATTTTGCCCTTTGTCAAAAACTTATGTGTGTTTGTATGACACATCATAAAACGAGTCCTTTGGGCCATTGCCATTAGGCTAGTAGCAACAATCTGCATTGGTTTATTTTGTTGATTAAGGATTCAAAAATACCTGTTTTAATATAAAGACTGCAAAATGACAAAATTCTGAAATCTGTTTCTATTTCTTCTAACTATAAAACCAAAGACATTTTACTTTTTCACGTTATTTTTTAGGTAACAATAAAATTGATTATGAAATCATCCAAATATGGACTAGGGCCTTTGGGTAGTTTTGGTTATCAAGAAATTGTAATTAAGAATCATTATCAATCATTTATGCTACAAATATGACCTACTTCAAAGTTCTTGTACCCTGTTAAGGACCCTACTTGCTATCTCTTCCTGGAACACCATGTTGCTGCTGCAGGGAGAGTAATGGGCTACATTTTTTCGTGTGTTTTACCTTTCGAGCCTAGTCACTGAACATCATTCCTTGCATTCTGGAGGTAGTCTCCTGACTTACATGAAGTGAAATGATATTCTCAGTATAGGTCTAAATCATAGTCTCAATTCTCAGTTTCAACAGGGAGGTCAAAGGCAGAAGGAATAGTCAGCACGATCCCTCCCAGGGCGGGATGAGGCATTTTATCATGTGCTTCTCCAGAAGGGGCAGTTTGCACCACCACCCTTCTGTGAAAATGAGACTTTCACTATTGAGTGAAAGTACTAATTTCACTTGAAAACACAGGCCAATAACCAGAAAAGCGTGACAGAACATTCTCCCAAGATGTCCAGTCCAGTAGACTATGCTCTTAAAATCACAAGTGGTTCCCAAAGTGACCATTCAAATCTGCCCCTAGCAAGCTCTTCTCCCTGCCTCCACTGCCCCACTGTCCCAGGCCCACAATGCCCCTGCCTCCCAGGGCGGATGATGCTCCCACCCCAACTCAGCAAAGCCCCTAACATGTTGTCAGCCATGGTACACTCTCCAACTGCAGTGCCTGCCCTCTTGGCAGCACACCGGTCCCCTCTCCAGCCTCAGCAGCCAACACACAAAAGCAGTTTTAAGGCACGTTCACATGTTCCCACTCTCACAGCTTTCACTACATAATACTGCCACATCAGCACGGGTCTTATTTTTATGTAGCATATAACAGAGATAAATAAAATCATCTCCTCACTTTAATGTCACAGCTGGGATTCCATACGCATTTCAGTGCATGTGAGAAAGCTGCTAGGCTAAAATAGATCTATTCAGTGTATTTAAAGTGAAATACACACTTGCAAGATGAGGGATGAAGCAAAAATCTGGACATGCTGTAGCACAGATGAAAACAGAACATCTCAAAAGCAGCAAGATAGTTTGCTGCTGTTTTTCTCCATTATTCCATTGCCTGTTAGTAAATTGCCCGGCACTTCCCGCTGTAATACCATGTTGAGAACAGTATCTGAAGTTACAAAGTTAACCTTTTGGGCTGTAATTTTTCAAGGCAGACTTCTATCTCAGCAGGAATGTTCTCCAGAAAACCTCAGCCAAAACAGTTGACTAACGTACAAGAATGAGATTAGAGGAAAAAGAGGATTTCTGCAGGCTGAATGTCTCAGCTACTTTTCCTTTGAAAAAAGCTTGTCACAGTCGTGTTTTTGAGCAAGGACTACAGATTGGTGAGACAAATGATCATGTCATGCAGGACACGTCTGTGAAAACCGGACCAAAAGATCAGCCTGGAAAGATGGCAGCAGTTTGCACATATTCATAGAAAACATTAGGTTTCAGGAACAGTACTATAGGAGCACAGCATGCTTGGGACTACAGGGGCTGCGGCAGAACTCCTCTACTACGGCAGAAACACCGGGGTGTGTTCGAGAAACCGCAAGAACGAGTAAGTCCGTGAAACACTAGAAAGACGGCAGCCCTAGAAAGGGTCTGAAGAGGAGGCCGGGTATCAGGAGAAAGGGGGAGGCAGCTGCCCCGAGGTCTACAGCGCAGCTTTTCGACTGGGACACTTCTCAGCCCGTTAGCCCCGCTCATAGGCCAACACCACGAGGGCAACGACAAAACCCCGCCGGACGCAGCGGCGGCCCGGGGGGGCCGGCTCCGGCCGCGCAGGGCTGCGAGCCGGGTCCGCCGGCACCGTGCGCCGGGGCGCCCAGCTCCGCGCCCCGCAGGCAGCCCCGGCCGCTGCCGGCTGCCGCCTTCCTCGCCGCTTCTGACAGCCCGGGGGCGCGTCAGCCTGACAGCTCTCTGCTTACTGACCAGAGAGCCGTCGGGAGAGTTTAGTGAAGGGTTTGTAATTAGATATTTGACATGTATCTCGAAGTCCAACTTCGGCTAACGCTAAAACCACGAGCTGCTGCAGCGCGTTGCAGTTCTCTAGCTCACCGCCTGTAAACGCTACTTCGCCTTCGCGTTACGCCATAGCTCTCTGCTTAAAACAAGCGTATCCAAAGCAGCTTTTATCCATTTCTTTGCTGGCATCCGAGGCCTCCGCCCGGGGGCGCGGCTCCGCTGAGGGGAGGCGGCGGGAGGCGGCGCAGCTGAGTCTCCCCCCCCCCCGCTCTCCTCAGCCCACCGCTGAAATGAGTTCGGCGGCCTCATCCCCCGCTGCCCGCACGAAGGGAAGCGCAGCAGCGCAAACCCAAGCAATACTCCAGCACGCCCCTCGCACCGGGAAGGCAAGGACGCAACCCCCGCCAGGCAGGGAGGCAACCCTAAATCCACCATAATTTAGGGTGAGAACAGCACACCTACTCGTACAGCAGCCGAGCCTCATATAACTGCTTCCATGAGGCTTAACACCACAAACATACAAACAAAGGACTTAGTAAAACATTCCCAAGGTATTATGGAGTAGGCTCTGTTAGCGCTGCTTTAGACCCCCCAGCTGTGACACATGCAGTGAGATGACGCAATGCTACTGCCAGTTCTTTCCAGGTTTTTTTTTTTTTTTACAGTTCCAGGTACATCGATATACGTTAAAGATTACACCTGGCAAACACCTCAGCCAGCTGCTCGCAGATACTGCCTAAGTTGAACCTCCCCTCCTGCACAGGGAACGCTCTCCTCAATGGACTGTGGCAGCAGAATTTTCAGATCACTTTCGGAAACACCACAAACCAACCAAAACGACTCTGGGAAAGTCGGAGACTTTCACAGGTAAACATTACGCGATGCCTGCAAATATACCCGAGATCAGAGTTCCTCCACGGAGCATTGCCCCAAACCGGCGGGGATGAAACGCCATTGCCAGGCACAACTCCCCGGCGTAACAGAGGAACTCTGCCAAATCCCTGCAGCGCCGTTTGTGACATGGGGAGATTTCATTTTAAGAATATGCAAATGACATCATTCACACACTGACGGGCTCGGACTTTGTTGTGGTCGTTGTAAGCGACTGTCCCGGAGGAAAAGGAATTATTTGGCACGTGTTCTTCCTCTTCCCCTTTTTCTAACCCTGACCAGAAAACGGTGAGCTCTAACAGGTTTTTATCCAGCTTGCAGGTAAAGGGTTACAGATTCTAGGAAGTATTAAATGCAAACTTTAAAGGATTTTATTTTCATCTACAGTCACATGACGCCTTAATACCCAATGACACTAACTACAGTGTCTCATTAAGAGGTCATGCAAACTCCCAAGCTAAACAAGGCATTCTTACATATTTAACATTCAAATGCAGAAGCCAAGCTAAGCCATGGAAGATTGTAATCAGAAAAAAGCTACACTTCCTGATCCGCACAAAAGCTACAGGTAGGAAAAGTTCTTCTTCCTTTAAATTTGTAACACGCTTTCAAGAGAAACTGTTTACAGGGCGTATTTTGCACTCTCTCTCTTTTTTAGCTTTCAGAACAGTCTTAATACTTTTATCCTGAACATATCTGATCTCACTTGTTCCACCTGTGGTAGAGTCAGTATCAGTTTTATACTCAGAAACACAGTTGGCTCAGTGGAAATCCAAACAAAACAATTTTTTTAAGCCAAATCTACTTAAAAAGTAAAATTTAAAAAAATATCTTAGTTATTAAAATGGTTGTGTGAGAGTATGTGGGGCGAAGGGGGAGTTGATATGTCTTTGATGTCTGAAACGAAGGAATTGAGAACTCTTCTGACTTCATTTGTACCATGAATTGCACATTGTTTCCAGTCATTTCAAAGTGTATTTTAACAGATGTGGCTTCCTCACTTAACTTACATGGATTTCTGATTTCCCCTCCTAGAATTTGGTGCATTTTAAAAAAACCAAACAAACCAACAAAACTTACAAAAGCAAATGAAAGGCAGATGGGGAGTACTACAGTGCTCCATAAAAGGAGAAAAAATTACAAAATGGGGAGTAAGAGGAAAAATAGTTAAAACCCAGTTAATCCAGAATTTAAATTGCATTAAAGCATATCCATTTGCACATGGAGTGATAAAGTTTCACTGACAATTGCTGGCAATATTGCAGGAGTTCATTTTTTTTCATTTGTGTTGAAGGATTTTTGCAGGCTACAGCACTAGCATTTTATCACAAAGATCTTTTCCTCATCACAATTTTTTTTAAAACTGTAATAGTTTTCAGACAGTGTTCTAAATACTCAGCATTTTAATCCCTTTATAGGAATTTAGTTAGAGACTACATTCTACAGAGCTACAGAATCTATATGTACTAAAAGATCTCTAGTGCATCATAAGATTTTCACCCCCTGAGGATTTTCACTGCACAAAAGCAGCAAGCAGTGTTTATTGTTTAACTCGTACAGTAGTCAGGTGGTGATTGCAAGTAATGTATTTTTTCCTCAGTTTATTCTATAAAACCCATCTCTTTTTCTTCTTCCCACATAATGCCAGGGGATACTAAAAAGAAGTGGAGAGTAGTGTAATACCTACAGCAACTTGCTTCAGATAAACTCTGAACTTTTTTTTGCAAAGAAGGGTTTTGTCATTAACAGTACTTAAAATAAATTTGAGAAAATTTGAGCTCAAAAAATGAGTATTGTCATTCACTTTCAGGGTGCCCACCTCGAAACACAGTAGGTGTAATGTTGAGCAGGGCCAAGACCCTTCTATGGCCTAGTATGTTCTGCCTGAGACATCAAATATCTTCCTATCAAACTAATTGTACTCCTAACCTCTCAGCAGAGCTGCTCACAACTGTGCTGGTGAGAATGTAGCAAGAAGGCACTACTCTTTAAAAGAACTGTTCCAAATTTACTATAACTGACCTCTGAACTTAAATTATTTCCAAAAATCTGTTTGGAAACTCTTGTGGATAAGGGGCTTATTTGCTAAGCTAAATTTAAATCTCAGGAGAGTGAGGGGAATGCACCAGCTCCCAAATAAACAGCCAACCTATTACACAAGCTTTCACGGAGGAGGAACGTTGCACCTCACGCACTAGGAACAGCCTGCCATGGCCAGCCTCTTTTCAGAAATGTTTGTAAGATTGGGTGTGCCACGGTAAACCAGCACTTAGTAGCTCAGTAGTTAAATTTGTTGAATTTTAATTACACAAAATATCTTTGCAGGGTGGAAGGTGAACACTGAAATTATTCTGTGGCCAGAAAGACAGACTGTCCATTGAATGAGGGAGCTGTAACGCCTTTCCTAAAGAAAGGAATACAAATGAGCCGCTTGCTGTCTAGCACTTTAGTAGTTCAGATGTTTTTTATACCCACAATTTTACACTTATTATAGGAATTGGCACTGCTCCAACTATTACTTTTTTTCCCTGATTAAATAAACCAACCTGTTCTCTTGTGTGGTCACATCAATATAGAGTCGAATGTAGTGTTGTTTCATAAGGAAGGCACACAAATCGAATACTTCCTGCTCGCAAACGAGGAAAGAGAGAGGTTCCTGGAAACTCAGATTACTGGAAATGCAAGAGAGAGATTTTCACTTGGATTTTAGAGGAAGTCAAGCAAACATAAAAATCAAAACACTACCAGAAGTTTGAAATAGTTTTCTCTAGCCCAAAACCAAAGCTAAGACAAACATTGGTCAAAAGCTAATCCAGATCTTCCAAAAGGCCTGCAAATCTCAGGAAACTTGTACCAGATTTAAGGCTAATACTGAAAATCATCCAGCTGATGATTTTTGCACAGCTCTAGGCAAGTGGGAAGACAGAGCAAAACCTGCAAGCGAAGGGAACTGGGGTTTCCTTCAAAAGCCTGGTGGAAAGTGGTCACTGTGCAAGGTAAACATTTGTGAGTGCTGAGGCCCTTCTCTAACCACACTGTTTGCATCTCAGGGAAACAAACTTACGTAAAGTATTTGCTCTCGGGCTTTACGGAATGAAAGCCAAGGAAAGTTTTTCTTCACATCTTTCAGGAAGGGATGGTCGTTTGCTATGTTTGCACAGTATCTGGTTAAACATGGCCTCAGCATTGTCTACATCTTCCACTGATCCTGTTTCACAAAAGACTTGGGCACAGATGAGCTCAACACACACAACCCACTGAAACATGATGAAATGTAGTCAGGCAATAAATATTTATTTGGAACTTACAATTCCTCCTTCAGACCCTGTTGATCTCAGGAATATATATGGTCACCTGTCAGCAGAACATTCCCGTGATTTCCATACAACAAAGTTGTCGTGGGGAGGGCATGGCTAACGCAGAGCAGGAGGCTAAATCCCCACTGCTCTTTAACCAGGAGCATCACATTTATCAGTGATCATGCTGGAGAAGTAACATCAAAACTTCGCACCCAAGCAATGATGCACAGAAATTTTTGCTGAGCCATAGAAGATTGCTGGCAAGCAGGATGTATTGCTAAGGAGAGCAGGTATAAAACACGATGTAGTTTTACTTACTGAAAGTTTGATAGCAAAATAGACAAAACAAATGATTTTTGGTAGAAAGGTCAAGAGGGATTATTGGAAACGGTGAAAAAAAGGCAGCAATTTTCCTGTGAGCTCTCCTCTGAGTCACTTTCACTTAGACATATGGAGGAACTTTAAAATTTTATTAAGAGCCAAGTACATTGTTTGGAAACTAAACATTTAATCACTTACAGCAGTAAGCAGGGAATAAAAAGGCCTAAGTTTTCTTTTTTGTGTGACGTTTTTCTGCCTGCAGTTTTTATACAAGTTTATTTAACTTCCTTTTTTTTTTTTTTTTTTACTTTAACCACAGATGTTTGCTGGAAAGGCACAGATGCTTTCTGGTTAGAAAAATATTTCTGGTTGAACATTCTATTATTAATTCACATAAGTTACTTTTCCATTTGGGATAGCGAGGAGTAAGCCACCTCCTTGTGGCTTACTTTTTTTAGTGTCACCAACTGAGCATGGCTTAGCTTTGCTTCATTTCCCAACTCTTTAATATAATATAGTCATGTATTTCTGTTAAAGAGCAGTTAACTGATTCTATGTAAACAAGGTCCAATGTCTTGCTATAGCAGGGGATCTGCTTTTCTGAAAGAGCACAGTAACAAGGACAAGACTATCCCATGTCAAGAACATACACCCAATGGCTGAAATTCCTTTCAGCCTGCAGTCCACCATGGCAACTTCTCATACTGTCTCCAGAGGGAACAGTTATCAAATCCTCATGCTGTCAAAAGAGGCGAGGAGAAAAAGGAATAGCCTGATGCAAGCTGTGCCAGTGCTACCCAGCACACTGCTGCCAGCAGAAACGACAGCACGGCAGCAGTACAGGTCTGCCTGTGCTGGACAGAAGCTCTCCAGACCATATCAAAACAGATTATTTCACTTCTGCCCAATCTCCCATGCTCAGGACAGCTGCATCTGGATGTTACGGCACTTTGCCCAGGCAAGTTGGCATTGATGTCCTCCTATGATACACTCCGAGCCAGTGTCTCTGAAGGCAGCTTTCAGGCAGGAGAGGCAGGGAGTGTCCCAAATGAGCCATATGGAGCCACATTCCTACAGTCCTGAGGACCTTCCAGGCTGTGGGTTTGTTCCTCCTCTGACTGCCTATCCTCCCCACTGTATTTATTGCAATGACTGTATTTATTGACTGGGTTGTATTTATTACACTTACTTCCCCCTTCATCTCACAGCCACTTTGCAACACTTTTATCAGCAGTAGATTTGGGAGTGCCCAGCTTTATCTACCTTATTAAGCACCTGAGCTTTGTGCAACAGTCTAGGATGCAGAAAGCACTGCCTGTGCCCTGACATAGCCGCCCAACAGTTTCCTCCGCTCCCTTCTGGGCTGCGTGCTCGCTCCTACAGCCACCCTGGTACAGCAGGAGCCCTCCCCAAGGCCGGCCATGCCAGGGCACCTGCCAGCTCCGGGACAGCAGCCTGCAGCCAGCTCCTGGCCTCCCTTGCCTGCGGCTCCCCTTGCCCAGCTAGCAAATCCACACTGCTCCACATTACGGGCAGTTTCTTTCCCCCTCAATACAACATTGTCGTCTCTTACTCCGCTTATGGCGTGCAAGCTTGATAGCGATCGCGTTTAGAGGACTTTAACACTACAAATTTCCATGGAGCTGTTCTTCTCATCTACTTCTGAGGTACTCATAATAAAAGAAGCATAAGTCAGGCAAATTCAGGCTTTTGAAGTAAGCTGGCAACCTTGTTCACTTATGGCTCTACGGAAAACAAGCAATTTCTGTCAGCTGTCAGGAGCCTGAATAAAGCTTTGTTAAGGGCCCCTCTGTCTCTATTTTTGGTTTGGGTGTGGCATGGAAAAAACAATATTTACCATCTCAGTAGCTGTGCCCTTTGTGTATTTGTTTTCATGTTCCTTTTCCCCATGTGAATTTAGCAGATGTTGCACGGCTTGATATCAGCCCTGCATTTCTGTTGTCAGAGTACGTGTCTGTCTCCACTGAACATTAGTAATGAATAGGCAACGTCTGTGCAGGAAAGATACAGATTCAATTGCCAGGCACTGTTTCAGAGGTAAACATGGATTAAAACTAAAAATACCATAAGATTTCATTTGCAATGTAAATGAAACAAAAGCTACGGTCATCAGCCCTGAACTGAAGGTATCCAGGGGCCTGAGAAGCTACAGCCATGTACAATGTCCAATTTCTGTCCTTAACATCTCTTTTTAAATTAACATCACTTGGGAATATTTTCCATTGCTTTGGATGAATGCAAACAGATTGCTAAAAGGCTAGCCCATATTTACTAATATGCATCAAAAACTAATACTCAGTGCAATTATCCAAGTGCAATAATCCAATTAATTACCTTCTATAAAAACGTTTCCATTCACTTCATGTTTATATAGAGTATGAACATACATATTTGCTAATGCACAGATGATAAAAAAAAAAAACCAAGACAGTTTAAGAAAACAGAGCAAAGCCAAGGACAGAGCTAGATGCTAAGGCAAGGCCAGCTTGCTGCTTTCACAGCCAATACCAGCACACGGTATTCACCAAACTACAGCCTTAGCTTTGTTTCATTCATTTCTCTGCCATCCTTCCACAACACAGCTTGGAAATCACTCACTGAAATCAGTGAGGCCGGACTTTCCTCATTGAGAGGGTGAGGGCACACCTACTTAGCTCAGAGCAAATACTGTTACCCACATTTTGCATGTTAGGGAAAGCCAGGTTTTAGAAGCAAGGAGCTAAATCTGGCCCATGGCTCTGTGCAGGAAGCAGAATTTGAATTCAAGTCTCCAAAATGCTCCAAGAGCCAAATATGCCTCTAGAGACTCAACACCCTTTAAAAATCCAACCCAGTGTCAATAACTTTGTCGCAGGGCAGTATGTCGGACTCGCCAATAAATAAAGCTCTAACACACAGGCAGCTGGTATTTGCTTTATGGCAGAGCTACCTGAGACACACCATTTACAGCCATGGCATAAACTCTTTGGAACAAGAAGTTCTGCTGGAAATGTTAGCCTGTTCTTAGCATACAGCATCATGAGCTACTCCACTGCCGAAACACAGTCCCCACAAGCCAGACTTAATTGTGTAATTTTCATTGATAATTTTGGTGACTACAACCCCTTCTTTTGCACAGGATTAAAAGAAAAAGAAAGAAGGAGGGAAAGTAAAGGATTACTAAAATGGCTCGAATCCGGACAACACTAAGTCTTTTAAGGCAATGAATACTCTTCTATAGCTTTTAAGTATTGCTTTACTGAGAGACTGAAAAAGGTTGCAAATAAAATCAAGATAAGCAATTCAATAATACAACAGAAATGCAGCTGTATTTCACTGCTATCTCACCATTACCATATCTTAGCCACATACAGACCTTTTTAATGCAGTGGTCAATACTTCCGATCTGCCTTGTGCTCAGAAATAATTATTGTACTTATAACGTAAAAACTCTTTGCTCTTGTTTACAAAATCATTGTGATTATTATTCATTCCCTTAGCCACTCATCATCATGCAATGTCTGTGAAGGAAATCAGTTTAAAATAACCAAGTGGAAAAGTTCACAGGCACTCTAAACAGCTCTAAATTAAATTATCTCTATGCTTTACACATTAATCTAAGTACTGTATTTAACAGAAAATAAAAACCCTTTGAGTCAAAAAGAACTTGTGTAAAAGAAAAAGTCACATCACAGAGAAGGGTCTTTGTTAAGATATTTTATCAGTCTTTTCTCAAAGATTTTTGAGTGTGGCTTTTAGTGTTTTCTGTATTTTTCTGTTTTAAAAGGTTTGTTATCCCTTTTCACAGTACTTTGTAACTGCAGCCCAATCCTCTGCTTTTCTACTATCTGCTGACCATTCTTTAGGTGAAACATTCAGGAACAATGACGTGAAAAATGCATCCTAGTATGTTTCCCACACTTGTTATGTAGAAGCAGTATCATGTAGGGGGAGCACCTTAAGCAATTAAACTGGGGGAAAAGAGTTCCCCACCCACCCCAGCCCCCACGCAAGAAGAGGGTGAAGGAAAAAGAAATCTATCAGGTGTATTAATATCTTTCAGGCTATGTCTGCTCTGAGAGCTGATACAGATATAACCTGATAAAGACACTGATTTATATGGCTTATACTGTTTTAGAAAGATGCCTATTTTTCACATACGTATTTGATCCTTCTCAAGCACATCCATACCTGACTGGCTCTAAGCAGTTCTACTCACAGGCTACAAGACCATCTCAGAAATAACTGCCTGAGCCAAGCACACCAAACACCACATTCTAAACATTTGGTGCCCCTACAAGCTAGGCGTTCATCTGAGCTGCAGACCACCAATATCTGACATAACTAACAATATTATCATTTTGCTCACAAAATAAATCAACTTTGCTCCCACAACATGTCAAATTCTTCTGCTGAGAAAAGATCTTCTTCAGGTCTTCGAATCCAAGCTATATTACTTATCTGGATTTCATGTTGTGATCCAATTAAAAAAAGCAACAAGGATAAGAAATCATGATGAAAGTGATAAAATTGATTTTACTACTGTTTCTATACAGGACAACTGGGTAAGGAAAGTTTGAGTTTGAGGTTTGTTTGTTTTTTAAGATGGACAAAGTTAAATTTTTCTTTCAAACTCACTGACTCATCTGCACCAAGTTTGTTGTTCTCCAGACTTTACGTTTACTTCTTATGTTTATGCCTTAGCCCAAAGACTGTGCCCTGTGCACAGCCTTCTGATTCTCAGACCTGCTAGAAGCCATGAATTTGGGAAGGAGGCCAAGTTGTTAATTCACGGTGTTCTCTTTCAGTCTTCTCAGGAAAACATAAGTTTTAGCTGAACAATAAATTTATAGCACGTGCTTTGTGGGTCACACCTACTCCTCTGTGTAGGATTCACTTTGGGCAAGCAGTTAACAAATCAAGAATGTCACTCTTGCAAACTCGATCTATTTATAAACATATTTCAGTATCTTTTCTTTCTGTTTACATTCCAATTTGAAGATCCAGTTACAAATTGAAATCTTTCTAAAAGATTTTCCAGTCTGCCAACCACCCGAAATACTTTTTTTTCCTGTATCAACCTAAATTTCCTTCGAAACAATGAAAGCAACATCAACTCTTTTCCCTGTGGGTTCCGTTTGCCCTTCAAAGAGCTAAAGTTTCATGTTCCCCCCCAAACCTGTTGAGTTGCCTTAACTTGTTAAGCTGCCAAACATGTTAAATTGCCTTTGTCACAGCATTTTGAAGTCTGTAAACCATTGATTCTTCTAACTTCATGAGATTCTTTTCCATTCTCTGTATCATTCCAGATTGATGCAACAAAGACATGTATGCAAAAAAGTGTTTCATGGGGCCAGTATCTGGGATGAGCCCCAGAAGCACGGCTTATTGCAAATCTGTGGTTCGCACTGCTGTAACAGGTGCATTAAATGAGTATTTTTTAGGATAAAGTAAACCTGACTGAATTTCTTGAAAGTACATTTAGGGCAGATAATCCAGTGCCGGTATGCTCTCTGTGCCACAGAGCTTTTATTGTTCAGTATCATGCCATGAAAGAGCCTAGATTTGTATGTTCTACTCTTGACATAAAGTTAATCATAGACTGAGATTTCTTTGTTCAGTAAAACAGATTTTTTCTGGCTGGTTCAATTCTCCTTTATCTCACATTCCTACAGCCTGCAATATTCTTCTGTCCGCAGAGCTCACGGTGCAGTGCAGCGCTAACACAGTTGAACACCTCACCTAGATACTGGCACAAATTTCCTAACCCAAGGACTGAATCCATCAAAAGCCACCTGTTTTCTAGGTTTGGCCTTCTGTTTCCCAATCTGTGCAAGTCTCTATTGTTACCCTGCAGGATTTGTACTTTATTCAGGTTGTTTTGGTTTTCCTTATCTCTATGGCATCCCCGGTAAGGAGCATAATATCCAAAGATATCATAAAAAAAGCCCTTTGTGCTTCAGGAGATATATAGGGTTCCTGGAATAAGGCTGCTGGAAACTTTGCAAAAGAAACTATGTGAGTAAATATACTACCACCCAGAAAAGGCCATGCTCCCTCTCCCAAGCAAAGAGAAAGGTTAACTCCATCAAGCCCTGCAGATTCAGGAGTCCTCCTTCCTCAAAACTTCCTCATTACACAGCTCTTGCAGCTCATTTGACAGAAGGAAAATGAAGCTGAAATTGGCGAAGACCTCATTCATTTATGCCAAGAAAATTCCAGACAATTTGGAATTAATCAATAGCACAGAAATCCCCTCCCACCTACCACATGGAGCTCAATCTCCAAAAATCTGCAGTGTCTCTCTCCAGGGTGGTATTTGAAACAAGCTTGTTTGCAGAATTAGTTTCACTCTCCTCCCATGCTACCTTCCCACAGAGATCTTTTGCTACTTTCCTCCCATGGAAAAAATAACATACCTATGTGGAAAATGAAGACTAGAGCATCATAAAGCCCAATAAGAGAAAATCTTCTCCCCACTACACTTTTCTCCCGCTAAGAAACGCTCTAGTACAGCAAAAAGCAACACAAACAAGACTCCAACCCGTGTCATTAAGCCCTTTTGAGAGGTCTGGTAACACAGGTATGCCTGAAACAGAGCCTGGGCTTCACTCTTCTTCTTTCTCCAGGCACTTCATTTGCTTTCCAGGAAGCCTGGAGATCTCTTTATGGAAGCAAAGATTGCAATTGATTGCCACAAAGCTTTCCATTAATGGCCTTTTTGGAATTATTCAGGTGAGATTCCTGGAAGACTGACGTGTTTGTTATTCACAGTGTGCAATTACCCAGCTTCCGTTATACTCCAGGGCTTTTGCGCCCTCCCTTCCTGCAAGATTTCCCCATATGAAGAGGCTGTAGGTGCTTTGCCACTGAGTTACCTTCAGTTTCTTGCAGTATTTCTTTGTGTTACAGCAGCATCTACAGGCACCAGAAGTGATAAAGGCCTCATTGCTCTGGCTGTCACAGAGCCACTAAGGCATACCCTATTTAAACAGTTCCAGATCAACTAGACCGTTCCAGACCAGATCCAGACTTCTGGCACCTGCTTACTTTAGGGAGAATAAGAAAGCACAACCTAATCTCATCTTGCTTGTTAGGAGAGAATACACCATCTGTGAGAAATAAATGCTCTAGGTTTTAATCCCTTTGGATTTAGGAGGTACCTAACCACAGGCACTTGAAATCCCACGTGATGGGTGACATCAGGAGATTATTACACAAAGTGTGGTGGCCAATGCCTCATGGGGCTTTGACAGCAGTGGGTTCTGGTGTCTGCCCTGCACGTGAGGTGGGCTCAGAGCTCACCCAGAGCAGCAGGGACTCTTCAAGGTCAAGGGAACACCAGGTTTATGAACCCTGAGTTGCTGTGGACAATGTGGCTGTCAAGCTGCCTTGCTCAGACAGAAGGGTACCTGCCACGAGCATGCTGTTGTCATGCCCAGTAACAGGACTTTAGACAGCTACACAGATTTTGTGGGACAAAATCTCATCTATAATAATCACTAACATCCCACACAGCTAGGTAGGGCCTTTGTGAATTGTTCTGCTGTGATGTGGCGCTTG
This sequence comes from Tauraco erythrolophus, assembly GCF_009769465.1. Lineage (NCBI taxonomy): Eukaryota > Metazoa > Chordata > Aves > Musophagiformes > Musophagidae > Tauraco > Tauraco erythrolophus. The sequence continues at coordinate 46,275,597 of NC_141469.1, forward strand.
ACCACTGCTGGAGCTGTGTCCCACTGAGCCCACTCACCACTGGGGCAACAGAGAGCCCAGGCAAGCAGTGCCAGCAGGAAAGCCACAAACAGGCTGCTGGGTGTTAGTCAGGCCTCTTAATCACAAAGCTGTCATTTCCATTCATTGCTCCACCCAAACCACACAGCTAATTGCCCTAATATTAATGTTTGCCACCTGTTTCCTTCTTCTTGGGCTTTGCCAATGGAGACATCCTTTCTCTAAGCCTGAGTTCCCAGGTTCCGTACTTTTCACGCCTGTAAAACTTTCTGCTATCCAAAAAAGTAAAAAATGAAAAAAAAAAAAATATCAGGGGATCTTTCAAAATCAGTTGAGCTAGCCAAGCTTTGTCTCTTTTGTACAACATTATGCACAATGTATTCCTTTCCAGAGGCAACAACAGTGAAGAGTTTCCACTCCCCTCTCCTCACACAGGCTGCAGCAGGGCTGGCTTAAGACGATGTCACAACTGCACAGGCATTGCAAATTGAACAGCAGGCTTGTTTTGCAAACTCCCTTGTTAGTTTCGGACTATTAAATACCACCTGAATAAGGAACTCCTTTGTTAGAGAAAGAAAGAAAGGAGGAAATCCACCAAGAGCTGCCTTTGTGTCCTCTCACCTCTGGGGAAAACCTCTTGCCTCCATTGCTGGGGGCCACCAGGTGCTGTGCAAAGGGGACACCTTGGAGACACCCTCAACTCCAGCTGCCTTAGGAGTTTCAGCAAGTTTAATGCAATGGTTTCAGCCAGTGTCAAGGTCGCTGGTTCACAGGCTCTCATCTTATGGGCTCATATTAAGCTCTAGCCACAGTAGACTGGATTGGTTTTTTTCAGGACTTTTGTTCACTGTCAAACCTTCAAATTCACTTTTTTCCTTTTGAATACATACAGCACAGCACAAGGAAGAGGTGAGAAAAAGGTCACCATTTGGCAGGAGTTCAGCATCACAGAAATTTAGTTGTGACAGGAAACTACATTGAAAGTCACTCATATGTCACTTTTGCTGGAAGAAAGTTTTGCTACAGATAAAATAAAAATATAAGCTTGATACATTTAAAGGATTTCAAGAGGTAACATGCCAGGTAGCACAGTATGAAAAAGCTTTCTTTTCTGTAAAGGACAAAAATATCTTATTCTTTCAGACCCCTTCCTCACCTCATCACAATAAGCAGTGTGGACTGAAACTTGATCAGATAGCTGAAGGGTTAGGAAAGCACCGACTATATTTTGATGCAGATTTGCCAGTCCATCCTAGCTGAAATGAATTCTCATGTCTTTTTGACATGAATAAGGCAGGGTTTGATAGAATCTAGCAGCTATCTGGGTCTCCATCTGCAACTCAACCACTTTCCTGTCACTTCACCATCTCATTTTACCAGCACTGTGATCCAAACTGGGAAAGAAGCTCAGTTGTTTGGAAATCAAACTGGCAGCCTGATAAGGTGCACAAAAACTAAGCCCTGGTGTTTTTTCCAGGGGTACAAGAACCTCAAATCTCTCTCAAATAGGGAAAGACCACCACAAAGATCATCCTGTAAAGTTAAGGAGGAAATGGTCTTTTCACAGATAATTTCAAAAAGAAATCACAAACAAAAATATGTGTTTGCTCAACCTGAACAAAGCTACATTTTTTGTGGCATCTGTAAAACAGACTTACCATTCCCCACTCATCCTTACTACCACATGCCATTTGAAAATATTTATACAAGAAATGTTCATGTGTCTAGATTTCAAAATGCTGGGAAGAGCGTATGGTGAATTGCCATAACAAAAGACCTAGAACACTGCAGTGCAAGGGACAGAACAGACCCTTACGGGCTCCAGTGTCCCCAGTCCACATGGATGTGTCTGCCACCAGGACCTGAGAAACAAACAGTTGAGAGACGGGAAAAGTCCTTATTATGTGGGATAATACTAATTTTTAGTTTCCATAGATCACTTAGGCTCTTAATTAAAGGTAATTTGTAAAAGAAAAGCACTGTGTCAATATTGGCTTTAGGATGTGTAACGGAGGTCCAGGATTTTAATTTTAACTGATTTTAACATTGAAAAAATATGTTTTGTCAAAGCTGGGGAATCATCCATTCTGAGAATCAAATTATATGACTGAAGGACTGACAACAGTCATATCTAATTACATTGCAGAAAAAGGAAGTCTTTGCTACAGATTTAACCATCCTCAGCAACTCCAACATTTAAGTAAACCTTATTCAAGACGCAATACACAGCATTTGTTGGTGTAAAATCAAAAGAAATTCTGATTAACAATCACCTTTGCATTGTCTGCTTAAAATCCCAGGAATAGATACAAATCACACCAGTTAAGTTAAACCTACAACAGAAAAATAAATACCTGAATTTGAGACCTTCTTTACAGATGAAATGATCAAAGACTGCAAACAGGGAGGATATCTCTCACCATTTAAAACTATCCCTTTGGCTTCAATCCTGCACATGCAGATTGCAAGTAAACACCAACACCTGGCAAACCCCAAGGAAGCCAGTCTCACACCAGGGCACTGCAGCGGTCTCTCAGCACAGGAGACGTGAGAATCCAGCCTGTATTACATGCTGCAGTGGCACTGCTTCAGCTGCAAAACCACTGCTCAGAGCAGCTCATGGAAAGACCAGTGTACTGCACACACAGCTCTGAAAAAAGGCTGGTATTGCACTGGCATAGTTAAACTGAAGCAATTTTGTACATAAGAATCATGCACTGATTTAAAATTGGGTTATCTTGTTTAGTTTACTCTTGCTTCACAACAGTGCCATTTCTGTGGGCAAACAAGGCTTCAGTCTTAAGTAGATGCTTGGATTGTCAGTCTCATAGGATTAGCAATTTTAAATTAAGGAATAGGTTGCAAGAAAAAGTAATTTCATGCTTCGAAAATAACTTTTATTTATTTCAAAGGCTTGGAACCTAGAACCATCACTCCATAATCTTATCCAAATGTTGATGTCGTCAATGCATTTTAAAGCAGCTTTTAATTAAGTTAAATAAAGAAAACAGATGCTGCTGAAGAAATGCCCAGTAAGAATTTCTATTTCTGGATAAAACTGCTTTAAATGCATAACCAGTTCTGCTAACTGTGGGATGTGATGCACACGACTGAGTTTATAGGTGTTTAGTGAGAGTTTTATGCCATTTAATAAGTCACTGTGAGCATTCAGCACAAAGATAATGATATAAATACAAAAGAGTGCGCCTATAACCTCCACTCTTTCTAATTAAAAAAGTACATACATTGCATAAGTCATACCCACTAGCATTTACTCTGGGCTGCAACAGCATTTGCTTACCTTCTAAAAAGTTTCACCTGCCAAAATAAAAAAAAAAAATCCTTTTTCAGTTTTCTGAGCTCAGATGAGCATACACACAAGGCAAACATTTGGGGAACATTTTCTATATTTAAACTCTGCCAGTTAATGGTGCTGTAACCCAAGTCCTATTCAGGCCATAATATGATCTTAAGAAAGTTAAATTGTATCACCGTGGAAATCTGTGGCAGGAAGAGAAGAAATGAAAATTAGGTCAGTCTAATTGAATTGCAGTATCTTGTCTGAAAAACACCTTTGCTACCCACTTTGAAAGGGCATTAGAGACCACATGTTTTCATTTTCAAAATCTTCTTCTTCATTACTGCCTGCTTTGCTGAGAAGACTTCCAAAATCTTCATCTTTGCTGCTGCCTGCTTCGCTCAGTGGACTCACTGCTGATACATCCTCCTGAGCTTTTAGTTGGCTGGAGGATGAAAATATTGCTAGTATTAAAGCTAGAGTTTTCAAACGGACCAGGAGAAGCTAGCTTCAGCAGGATTTTCTGTGCATTTTAGGCCCTTATGTGCACATTAAGGTTTATCAAAAACGCCTAAGTTTCTTGTGCAGAGGAGCTACCCTGCTGCAGTCTGGTATTGGTCTGTTTTATGCAGTGCACTGGCTGCACAGAAAGTAGAAGGAGAAAAAGGTAGAGCTGTTGACTCCTTTGGCAATGGGGCTTTCTGGCCTTTGAGGACAGCTTTACACCTCCCTCACACAAGCTGAGCAACTTTAGGAAAATCAGTGAGCCTCAAGTAAGCCTTGTACTAACACTTCACCTCACTGACACCAGCTCCAGCCTTGGCTCTCCAGCACTAGGTGCTCCAGGAGAAATGCAGACATGAGGAAGCTGTCAGCCAAACTCCCCTGGACAGCAACCCCCATCCCCTGGACGTGACAGGGGTGTTCACACTGTGGGTGCAAGTATTTCATAACAAATTGCAAAATGAATATATGCGTCATTTTGAGCATATATTGGTTACATTGATTACTGACCTAAGATGAGCCACGTAAATGTATGCCAACTAGAAAATAAGGGCCTATCCATTTGTTCCACTCAATGTTGTACTTTCTAATCAAGGGGAAACCTGGCTCCACCATCTCAATAAAAACTCATTTTCAAAAGGAGGGGGTACCCTATCAAAAGTAGGAGAATGAAGTAGCAGCCACTGTAACTCACTTATCTTTCTACCTAGAGGAACGTACACTATTAAAAACTAACTTTGATGGCGTAGGGCTTTCCATACACTAACCACAGCAAGCAGGAATAAATATATTTATGCACATAACAAAAAAGTGATGGGGAAAACCTGCTCCCAAGCCTGTGTTTGCTAGCACTGAATATTCAAAATCTCATCTGAAGCAGCTCTATTCCAATCAGTTCATTCTTTAATTGTGTCAGTGTAATATTCACACAACGACAACCTACGATAAACAAGTCTCACTCTGAAGTTGGGGCCTTAAAGGCTGCATATGTTATCCACATATATAAGTGAATGCTAAGCACATTGGGATTCTTTCAACCACGAATCTACGTAATGACACTGATTTCAAATGTTGCAATAGAAGAGTCATGTTCAACTAATTATAGCTCAGAACATTTTGCTACGATATCTACTCAAAAAGAAATATAATTCCTCAAAGTTACCTAATTTTCATAGCCTTCAGCAAAATGCATTTCTTTCTTCTATTAGCACAATCTGAGCTTTTGACTGAATCTCTAATCTTCTGACTGACAGGATTATATAGATGAGTTTCCTCAAGGGATTTTTCTACTTAAAGAATCAGTCTGCAATCTTCTCACTGTCTAAATTATAGCCCATGATTTAAAGTAATCCATTTCCACATCCTCAAAAACATGAATGGAGGAAAATCCCATTTCTACAGGTGTCTCCCCATGGCTCTTTGCCAATAGAAAAGCTAATAAGCTTATGACAGTGCATTACACTGTTCAGAAACCTTCAGAATTTTTGTAGCTAAATTAGATGTTGTTCTGTCACCACTGCCTGAAAATAGGCAGAGACTGGGAGACCACTGGGTGTCTGGGAATACTGCTTACAGAGCCAAGTCCTAAGTGAGATAGCCACAACCCAGATAAAAGCTGGCAAGACTGGCTAATCACATGGATACATGTGCATCAGGTAGTGCATGTCACATCATAAGTTTTAATAAAAAAGTTACTGAAGAGAGAAGACAGACATCCACAGCACACACATCTCCCCTTCCCCTCCACCAGAAAATACATGATTTGTTGTAAAAATATAGACAACAAGCTTCCCGGTAAGTGCAAGCAAGGAAAAGATCCACAGCAGGTCTGCAGAGAGGGGCTGCAGGGAGCAGAACATCAGTGAAACAAGCGTGAGGTCCGGCTTACAGCATGTTCTTGGCTCTGCCCAGCTGTAAGTCATCTCTCAAAGTCATCTCTCACTGTTAGGTGACACCACAGCATTACAGTCAGGCACTGAGCCTCAGTGTTTTCCAGTACAGCACAAAAAGGTTGAAAACAAGCCTTTCCCCCAGTACACCACCACGAAGCTCCTGACACAACAGAGACAGGTCCAACAGCTAAAAGCAGGGCATAACTTGTAGATAAGGTCCTGCCTTTAATTTGTCAGATGCTTCAGCAATCAAGCAAAAAACCAACACAGAGCTAAGTCTAACACTCAAGTACAAGTGATTCACAGTCCAGCTTTTACCAAGCTTCAGGACCACACAAGTTTCTTCCCCTTGGAGGAAGGCCCACTGCCATGGAGAAGACATGGTAGAACATGCAGCAATGAAAGCTAAACTGCAATAAATTTCAGTTCACATTAATATGTGTTGTGAACCCTAGTAAAAAGGAGTAGAAGAAATGTCATCTCTTCCACCTTCCCTACACTGAATATGGCCTTATCCAGTAATGAGATGAAGCCAACAGCTGGGGATGATGATTTACTTTTTCAGCCATCCCTACATAAGAACCTAGAGAGTCCACCACAGCCGTTACACAAAGATGTGCTGATGAAGATGTTTTTCACATGATAAAATGCTGCTAGGTATAGCTTTAATACTAATTTAGGAAATTATTAAAGTCTTTTGATTAAAGTTGTTATATATAGATGAGAAAGCTAAAATATTTATTCTACAGTTAAATGAAAAAATGTTCTCTTATAATAAACACCAAGACCCAGCGCACCAGTCACCCGGTGTCTGGTACTCTTTGTGAACATTTCCCAGAATTACCGATGTCAGTGTCTGGTCAGTACAGCTATAAGTGTGTTTAAATATTTAAACTTAGAAAAGAAGCAGCATTTTTTGACTGAAAGTTGTTACGGATGTTCTTGTTTTGGCATGAAAAAACCAAGGATCATGGATATTGTCAGGATATGAGCATGACAGGGAAAGGAAGAGAGGTCTGAAGATTTTGCCTGATTAAAATGTGCGGTGGCTTGCACTCTTAACACTCACTCTGAATCTTAAGCTCCAGATAAATATTCATAAATGCACTCACCACAAGTCTGATAACGTTCTGAAATTTAGAGGCCTGATTCTCCTTGAATCCCCACGTAGGTCCTGTCCAACAACTCTCTCTAAGCAACAAACAAACAAAAAAACAAACAAAAAAAGCTAGAACAGATACTGTTAGTCCAACATCACAGTGTTCAATCAATCATAGGAGAGTGGATGCCATTCTGCACCTAAAGTTTCCAGAATGCTCTCACACCTGTAGGCAACACAGGGAATATAAAGCAACATTCAACCCTTTTTTTTTTCAGTATTTTCAAGCTTATTTTTCAGTATTTGAATAAAGCACCACTGTTTTCTAGTTTACTTAGAGATTAACTCCACATCTCAGACATCCATGCTAACCAAAAAGTCCCATCCACATAGAAGAGTTCAAATAATGCTGTGAATAACTCTTCCTTCTAAAAAAAGCTGCATTTCTCGGTACATGTTTTTCAAAATCCTCCACCTATCTAGACAGTGAAATCCTACACTGCATTGTAGACTGAAGGGAAAGTGTAACCATATTGTTACATTCAATCAGGTCAAAAAAGGGACTAGGTCAGAATAGAGCAAACAAGATTCTTCCTCCAGCATAACTAGTCTGGGCAATTGCTCTATAAATTTGTTACTGAGGGTTTGTTGGTTTGTCACCAAGAGTGTAATGAGGTTAACGGGTGTAATGAGGTTTCCACAGAAAACACCACCACTATCCAGCATCACAACAGTGAACACAAAATGAAATATAAGTTTTAAAGAGTTAAAAGTTTTAGGAGATCGTAAATCTTCAAAACTCAGAGACTTAAGTCATGTTTGATGTGATGTAAAAGTTGCACAATACTAGCTCCCTGAGGGGTGATAGCACAACTTCTTTTGAGGTATCCAGTGCTGACTACAGCACTGAACTGGGGTCTGATCCAGCCTTACAGTTTCTGTGTCTCTTTGCATATAATAAGGTAGAATTAAAAATACAAGAAAAATCAAACAATGCAGAGATATTTCTGACAACACATTGCAGGGACAGTTTTAAAAAGAATAAGCTTTTTTTCCTTTTTTTTTTTTAAAAAAACAAAGTGACAGGATAAATATACTAGATTTTTTTTTCATATTATAATTAAATTCGAGATCATGGAAAACAGACAAAACCCACTCTTTTTGCTTTCCCCTGAGTCTTCTGTAGCAGCCATTATTAATGCCTTTGTCCAGCAGAACTCAAGTGGAACCAAGAAACCAGGAGCTAACCTGCTGCTCCTTTGTGGCTCTGATCTGGGTGTCCAAAGAACAAGGATTTGTTGCAGTCATTGGCTTGCCACCTGCCTGAGGCATTCAACTGTATCCACCACAATGATGCTGGAAAGCATTCATGAGTAAACACACAATAACATTTGTATGTTTACAGCATCTGCGAAAGGTGTGGGTAGGGTGATTTCTCTCCTGTGTGTTTCCAGAGCAAGTCAAACCCATTAATTAAATTCATGCTCTTGTCCTGCTTCAAAAGGAAAAACAGAGCTGATTTATGAGCACTGACAGCTGCAGGAACAGGAGTTGGTTTTGCTCGCTCCCTCCCCTTAACTAATTTTTAAGCATCTGGGTAGTTTGATTTCTCAGATTCTGATCATATGAAAGGCTGCATGTCCTCAATTTTGACAAAGCAAGAAAAGGAAGCTGCTCCATACAGAGTCCTGTCTGTCAGATTGTCGTGGTTTCTCAGTGCTGGCTGAATAGCGTCGACAGGAATCGGGTACCTGAACGTCTCTGTGCCCAGGCAACTTGCAGGATGAAGCTGTAAGAGGTCCCACTCATTAGATGTTTCTTATCTAATCATTATTTCACTTGTCCTGACAACAAAAACTTTAAAACGGGAAAGCGGTACCTGAGGAACAGTGTAATCGACTGCAACAAAAAGTTATCTTTTTAACAACAGACTCAGGGAAATTGCCACAAATACCTTCTGCTAGAGGGAATATTAATGTCTCTGTATTGCCATAGCACATAGCAATATAGGCAAATAACAACATAGAGCAATACACCAGTATGTTCTCTTCTTCTTCTAGGTTCTTGCAACAGAAGACAGATTGCTAGCATTTTGGGCTGAAATCTGGAGGTAAGCAATCAGAACACATTTAACATCCAAGCTAAGAACAAGAAACTGTTACAGCAGTGGAAAATTTTGGAGGCTTAACTTTCACCCTAGGCTTCTGGGAGATTTTTACTAATAAAGAACTCTACAAACATAGACAGAGTATATTGACACTGCATCACCTGCCCAGCAGAGCCATATGCTGCTGCTGCAGACACTGCCAATAAAGATCAAAGCTTCCCATGCATTAACGAGCTAAACCTAGGTGTTGTATGTTTCATACCATGTTGTAGACCTATATCGACCTCTGTGGAGTAGAAGGTTGGGCCGAATAAGCTCTGGAGTTCCCTTCAATTGATTATTTTATGATTCTGTATGACGTCATAAAAACATAAGACAAATTAATTTTGTTGTGATTCACAGTCCAGGCAGCAGAAAACCTGCTAGGGACAAAAACACTACCATCTAAAACAGCTCTCATGGTCACTAGTTGCCAGGAAGAAATGGAGGTAGCCAGCACGGTCTACAAAAGTGGTGGAACAAACAGAACACAAATATCCCTTTCTGCCAATGATCCAAAGGAGTCTCACTAGAAGACAACTATAGCTAAGAACCTGTATCTAGACACAAATGGGCACAAGATAGTAGACTGCAAGATCAACTAACGGACAGCATTATTCTTGCCTTAGCTAACAGAAAGGCGGCAATTCTCCAGAAATCTCTTGCACATATACCACTTCTTACAGTCCAACACATCAGCAGTTTATGACATTTTCAATTTATGGCAAAACGAGCACAACTCAACTCACACAGATGGCAACTGGAAGTTCAGCCCATGTACCCAGGAACTGGCAAGACCACAGAGCTCTTCCAGACAATTACTGCCTATTTTCAGCTGTGGATCAAGATCTCTCCTTTTGTCAGCTTGTTTTTACCACTCTGAAAATAACCTGTGCCTTTTCAGTTACTGATCAGGCTCTCCACAAATCAGAGAGATTGGTCAGTTCTCAAAGAATTGTAAAACAGTGTTCATTCAAATGTTAACTGGTGCATGGAGATACCAGTAACCCACTGCATTACTGGTTACTGCGATCTCAGTAACCCACTTATAGAATCATAAAATGATTTAGGTTAGAAGAGGCCTTAAAGATCATGTAGCTCCAGCCCCGCTACCATGAGCAGGGACACCTTCCACTACACCAGGTTGCTCAAAACCTCATCCAACCTGGCCTTGAACACCTCCAGGGACGGGGCATCCACAACTTCTCCAGGCAACCTCTTCCAGTGCTTCATCACCCTCAGAGTGAAGAACTTCTTCCTTAGATCTAATCTAAACCTAACCTCTTTCAATTATGTTCATGTTGTTAATAAGTTCAATATTTATGAGCACAATGACAGAATTCAAGAACTAGTGTACTGATAAACATAAAGGCTTGAAAAACTTTTCAAATTCAAGAAAGACTGATACAATAACTAACCTCAACATCATTCTATTTCCTAGGTACTTTTTGTAAAGAAAACTGACTATTTATTTCTCTTCCTCTTCAATTCCCCCAGTAAACCAAGACAGCTACAATTACCTACATTTTCACTTCTCCTCATGCCTGTAGAGACTAGGGGTGAAGTGTGCAGCTTACAGTTGGAAGATTATCTCTTCACTCCAAATATTCACAGAAACAATTCAGGATTTTAAAATTCAGCTTTGATTTCACAAAACTTCTTCCTTTCATGAGCTTGCAACAGAATCTTACAGGCTTTGATTCCACTCCTAGCAAGGTCAATCACAGTTTTACTACCAACATGCAGTAGGCCTACATTTTATACAGTATTCCTCATACAAAACACATCTCAGCTTGCCTTGCGCCAAGAGCACATTAATATAGCCATATGTAAACAATTATAGTAGTAAAACACAGAAATACAAAAAATGCATGGAAATCAGAGGTTTGTTCCACTGAAATTTGAATTGAGATGAAGAACTGAACTGATCAAAAAAAGACCCCAAAAAAACTACTGGACAACAGAGTCTGCAGCAGAGAAAGTATTTGAATACCACAAAAGCACATATGGGGCAGGGCAAAGGCTATTAGAGAAGAGAAGGAAACTGTGAGGGGACTGCAAACCTCAGGGCACAAATTAAGACTACTGTTGATAGCTCAACATGTTCTGAAACTGTCGGGGACAGCATGGAGTTCTAATACTTTTGACCAACAAAGGAAAAAAAACAGTGTCTCTAACGAACTGATCTTCAGAGCAGCTTGGAAGACCAAGTTACAAGTTCTGGAAAGACAGAGTTAAACCCTGTATTGTTTGAGTAAAACATATGTTAGTTCTCTTTGATCCTTAGAGTGAGGGAGCCTTGTTGATATGAAATGTGCTGGTCTGCTTCACACAACATCAGACAACAGAGAAACTGTGTATAATGCTTGAAAACTTCAGGGTGGGAGCTCCTAATGGAGCAGGACAACAGGTGGATCAGTGTGACAACTGTCCAGTCTGCACAGAGAAAGCAGCACCTCATGCACGCTTTGAGAAGAGGACAAATGCAACTTTAAAAAACAAAAGCCTAGAAAAGGATTCAACAGCAGCACTAGAAGATAAATACGGAAATAACTGCTCAGTGTCCAAAGGGTTCATTTTGTCCAGCACAAAACGCACTCAGGGTCTGAAGTGTACTTGTGGTCTATGCCAAAGCAGGCTGAGGGTACTGCATTTAGATTTTGACTATATGACTTTGAGATAGCATGTTTTTCAGCAACTAAATGAAATGCAAAATGCAAATAAGAACTTCTGAGAGCCTAATGATTTTGTTCAAACTCCAGGTTATTCTGGAATGTGAAAACTACTTCCTGCTTGGATCCATGGCAACCATGTAGATACTATTCACTTGCTTTAACGATCTACACCAACATGGTAAGCCATATTACAAAGATGGGGTCTGAGGTCACTTGTAGTTGTGTCGCGCGAGAAGTTGGAGCGACTGTATGTGTAAGGCTCCATGTTTCCGTCTCAAAAAGAGTAATATAAAAGGTAATGAACAACAGAAGCAAGCAGGATGTGGCAACATTCCTTGATTTACAAACACTGTTTTAAACACCAGACACGTATTAAGTTTCCTAGAACATCTCAAAAGGGATGTTGCTAAGCAAAGATGAGGGTAAAAAGGGTATTTAATTAAGATGTCTGAGTGTAATTTGCAGGACTAACAGCCACATTCCAAACTATCACCAAGCAGAAGAGGAAAAAGCTCCAAATACAACGAAAGGGGATATTTTTAACTCAAGTTTAAGTACAAATATAGAATGGTTTATGCCTGATCCTGTCTGACACAGAGAAAATGAACTATTGGTTCAACTGAAAGTCAGCTTCTGCACATATTCTGTCAAACATCCAGCATTTGAGACTGAGTTTTTAGCACTCATTTTAACATTACAGGCAAATGGTTTCACTAATTCATTGCTTTTCCTTTTCTTTAAAGAAAAAATACACCCTACTTTTGAGTCAAAAGCCAGACACACGCCTCAGACAGAAGTCCACAGTAAAATCAGTTATCACTTGATATGATATAATGGGTAAGCTTATAACTTACCAATAGCTATTATTCCCATCAGCTCCCCTTTATGGCATTTTCATTTTACATTTCCAGGGAATTATAGAAACATATTTCCTAGAAGATAAAACAAGAAAAATAAACAAACAAAATGCAATTATGAATTTAAAGAAAACCCTATAGCTAACTTACTGCTTCAAAATTTGTTAAACAGAAAAAAGCAATTCATAGGAGATGAGAATGCACTGTAAGGCTTAGTTAAACAGGCTACATCTTTTGCACTTGTTAAATAAAATCTGCATCCTTTCAATGTGTGGCAAGAGGCCATGGATTTTATTTTTCATTTTATCTTCATTGTACGCATAAATGTTTAGGCCACGGCTTACGCAGAACAAATAAGGACATCAAGATAGAACTACACTGTAAGTAAGATTAATTACAGATTGGAACAAAAATTAAATGGAAGAATCTACTTGGTAATAAATAATGACAGCTGTATCAAATAAGAATAGAATTAAGGTTAAAAGAGACACAAGACGACCCCAGTAAAAGATTGCATAAAAATAGAAACACACAGTGACTCATCCTTCATAAGCTTTATTATTTACTCCACCTAAAGTACTGACAGCACCTTTAACAGATGCACAGAAACACTCTCAATGCTTTGCAACAGTATAAGAAGACTGAATAGGGCTATAAATCTCCAAAGTGCTGCACGAACATTAAGCTCAGAGAAGGATATGAAATGGTAGCATAAAAGACAAGTTAAGTGACTTGCTGTAGGGCAACAGAGCAATGAAATGAATCAATGGTTCCCAGGCTCTCCTTAGCAATGAGTCACATCAGATATCTGGGCCATCTCAGTTTGCATTTAGTTTTCAGTCATATTTCAGGCTTTTAATAGAAAATCTTCTAAATATCACCTATGGGTCAGACACAATGTATTGTTGTCTTCCTGACGTTGTAGGCCAACATCAACCATGAAGCCACCTATACAGCCAAGGGTACTTTCAGACCTGAAAGCTAGCAGTAAAATTTTATGAGAACCTTTCAGAGTTTACCCATAAATTCTGAAAAGTATAATTGCAAGGAATACGCATGCAAAGACAGTATAGCAAAACCAGCAGTGACAGGTGTCTCTCTCCAGCCCCATTACCTATGGATGCTGAATTCAGGAATGAACTGCCTTGGCTTAGATCCTAGGAAAGTTCTGCTGAAAAGTATCTCAAGGCCAGTAGAAACCTCCCTCTCTTACAAGAAAAGCCTCATAGGTTTCAAGAATGGTGCAAGCACAACTCTATCTGGATTTATAGCTTGTAATGTAAGCTGCACTGAGATTTTTCAAGTTATTTTTTAACTCAAGCAGAGAGATGCCAAGAATGAGAGAAAGCACATGGACCAAATTCTGAAATCCACAGCAAAATACATTGCCCATTTCACAGAGATAAGCTCAACTTGGTGATTAATATTCATTACAGGTTTGCGTGCACACACAGATCCATCCACACGTGGATATGCCCACATTCCACTCACCACAAGAAATACAAAAGATATTAATATTCTAAAGGAGAAAAAGCATCTGCATTGTTTCATTCTATTGTTATCTTATGAATCTGTTTGTGTCTCTGTAAACTCTTCATAGAAAACATTTTGCTGAATTTTCCATTTAGCTGAAGCGCACATATCTGAAGGAACAATAGCTTTACCAATACATAGGATGTTACTGCAATGCCAGAGGCATTTCTTAAGTTTCAAAGTTTGTGAAAATCTGAAGGAGAAAGTTCTGACAAGCATACAGCAAAGTGTTAATTGATACTATAAATATCCTGGCTCCCAGCAAAGAAAAAAAGAAATCCCGTAATACTGCATATTTGAAAATTTTCTAATTTTATTGTTGTCGTTGAAAGTACAAACACTTCACATGAGTACTAATCCACTGTAGCAGGCAAGCTCATGCTCACTTTAAGCAGGTTAGCATTCCAGTTCAGCTCAAGGGGATGAGCATACGACTCAAGTGATTTGTTTGATCATTGCCTAAATTAAAAATTCACAATGGCACGAAGAGGAGGTTGTTATATTTCCACACTGTTTGCAGCAGACAGCCTACACCTCAGAGTATTCTTCTTACTTGTGTGGGCACATGAAGAAACCACTCGCAAAGTGTTTTACTATTGCAGGATCAAGACGTTTAAACCAAACCTTTCAAGCGGTCGATGGGGTACAATCTGAAAGGTAGGATTATCTTTTTTTCATTCTCCTTGTGTAGGTTTAAAACTTACTGGCCATTCACTATTGTAACTTCAGCACTTCACAACAGAGAACATCATGGGATTATTTTTATCTCTGCAGTACTCCACCATATTTTCTAATGATGATGCTTTGCTGCTACAAGCACTGGTGACGGAACAGCTTCTGAACTGTCTTTCTTTCCATACCCCAGTATTTCCGAGGTAACAAACAAAAGCTTGCCAGTTTCCACTTTGAAATTTAGGAAAAGATACTATATGGAAGAAATACAGGAATACAAAGTTGACTCATTCTAAGTCAGTTAACACAGGTGAAAAACGGTAGGAGAAAATGTGGAAATGCAGGTACAGGAAGAGCAAGGTAAGGCAAGGGGGGAAAGAAAGAGGGGGATTTGAGGAAGGAAAACAAATTGGAAAATATAAGGACTGATTTGGCTGGAGAGGGAGAGCACACCAACTTCTAACAGTTGCCTTACAAAAAGCTGCGGGTTATTCCATCAAATGGTCAAACACAATATCCTGACAATTTTAAGAAAGCTCCTTGATCCATTTGTTGTTTGGGTTTTTTTGGTTTGGTTTGGTTTTTTGTTGTGTTTTGTGTTGGTTTTGTTTTTTTAACAGAAGAGAGTCATTGACTCATACTAACTGCTTACAGCTTTATCCAATTTTGTTTGTATTAAGAGAGGCTGATGTTCTGAGCAGTACAGCACTACCACAGAACCTGCCACTAGCAATATTTCAGATGATATAAACAAATCAGAAGCATTTGAAATATTCAGGGCAAGATGATTTTTGGGGACACAAAGCCACAATTGAATACCACAGCTGAGAACACATATCCTACCTGGCCTCAATCCTGCCTAAAGGCATATACTCAAAAAAATCCAATACCTATTTGAAGCAATCTCCATAGACATCTGAGCCTACTTTCAGAATATTTGTCTCTTAAGTAAAAACATATGGCAGACTTAAAGGATAAAGGCCTGCTAAACTCCAGCAGTGTCTCTTCATGCCCACTTCCCAAAACTCAACAGGAGAAAACAAAAAGAAACAAAGCAGCACTGAACCTATCCACAAAACTGATGCTGTGCAAACAGAAAAGTTTTCAATAAGCTAGAATGCCAACATTAGGAGTTAACTTACACCATTTAGTGCACTCTACACTTAATTGTTGTTTTCATAGGGTTTATTATTTTCTTAACCTACAAGAATTTTACGACATGTAAAACATAAGGTCTACACCTTCTCTTCTTTCCCGTCTTCATCTGTTCACAAAATGTTTCCCAGATTACGTCAAGATTCAAAGTCTTTCTACAGCAATTTCTAAAGGTTCTGCTATCTGTAGCCGACATATTGCTACAGCAAGTCAATAAATTGTTTCTGGGTTTTCACTGCTGTGCAGAACTCATAGGCAAATACAAGAGGCAACGGCTTCCAGCAGATGAAGGATCAGCGAAGAGCTTGATTTCATAGCAGTGTACAGTGTGCTGCAGTGCCAGAGTACATGGCATAATCACGTGACATAGCTGGGAACCAGTGTGGCTTGCCAAGTTTTTCACACAGACTAAATCCTATGGCAGTAGGCTGTAGCCTTCATGCTCACTGTCTGATGATTTCCATTATCCTAATGTCTCAAGTAGAATTTCTCATTGAAATCAGCATCCATAAAACTCAGAATAAAAATGAAATTATTCCAGGAGGCTACAAAAATAGCCTTTATGTATATTCATATTATATATATAAGTATATATTCAGTTGAGAAACAATCCACATCTAGAAAATACTTCTTTATTTAAGCAGGTTCATAGTCTTCAGCTGATTCTGCAAATGGAAGTCTCAGGAAAAGTGACTTCTGAGCCAGAAGACAGAAAACAAGCATCTCCAGGGCCAGT
Organism: Tauraco erythrolophus; assembly: GCF_009769465.1. NCBI lineage: Eukaryota > Metazoa > Chordata > Aves > Musophagiformes > Musophagidae > Tauraco > Tauraco erythrolophus. The sequence continues at coordinate 46,292,182 of NC_141469.1, forward strand.
TGTGCTGACATATAAAATTCAAGTCAAAGGACTTGTTTGCTTTCCTGTCAGTGCTGCAAAGAAAATTGAACTGTGCAGTTTCTGGCTCCTTCAGCCCCAGAGTAATAAATATTCTGAGAGGCAGATTCTGTCCTTATTTGCATTCTCCCAGTCCCCTCTAGTGAGGATGCGGGAAACTAAGGCCTCTTCATGGCCAGGAGAGATTTTGCTTTGTATTCACATTGCCATGTGGATCCCACATTGCTACAGGATCTTAGGGACCACCATGCCAGTTCAAACCAGCGACCTGAGTGACCAGTAATACCCTGATTTTCAATTCAGTACCTGAGTTTAGTGCTACTTCATGTTTAGGTCCCATACAGGTATTGAGATCCCCCAGCTATGCTTCATTAGACGCTCTAATTCATCCGTTTGCTCAGCAACATCTCACACACAGCCACAAGTAAATCTGTCAAGGGCTGGATGCAACTGCAGACCCTGACATGTTGTTGTTTTCTTCAAACGTACCTTTCTGACCTCAGCATCTGCCCTTCCTCAAGTTCAGCTAAAATTTCAATCTCATCTTTCACCAGGGACAGCAACATCTTTCAACTATTGCCGTCTTTAAACAGATGTTTTGACCTCTCAGCAACTGTTGAATTTTCTCAGTCCTCAAAATTTACCAAAGCTTTTAATATATCAATGAATCAAGCTGCATGCTTCTATCTTCAATACTCTTTGAGACCGAAATTTATTGAGTCCTATAGAGTTAAGTCCTTCTTCATTACCTCCTCTTTCATACAAAGGTTGAAATCTCACTTCTTCAGCTAGCCCTGTAAGCAAAACTAGAAGCATCTGTAAGAAAGCTATCACAAGACGTTTAGTTTTTCTCATTTCCTTAATATTTTAAAGATTGGTCTGAGACACCTACCGGGGAAAAAAAAAAATCACCAGATTTTTTTAATTGTATGTAGTTTTTATGCCAGGAGAAATGGTTCAACAACTAGGAAAAAAAAGAAAGTGTAAAGAACAATAATATGCATTTAAAAACCTCAGTGTTTCCTGTGAAATAGACAACCACTCAGATACGAGTCAATGGAGGGACTCGTCAAGATTTTTTTTTTTTAAGTAAACCAAAATGTCTCCACTGATTTCAGCGTATGATTGTTTCTCAAGAAGGCACGCAGAATATGGATGCACTCAGTGTAAAAGGCTCGTGGTCCTTCAAGACGCTCAGACCAGGCCACCGAACAGGGTTGAAAATTACAGAATATCACTGAAGCAGGACAGAGCTGTTCAAACTTAGGTTTGATCCTCCAGCTAATATGACAAGGGGAAATACCTAGGACAGGCATTAGGTAACACCTCAAAGAACATATTTCCAGCAAGAACCAAGAAGCAGCCTATTGCGAATATACTATAGGAACTACATGAGGAGATAGGGAACAGAGGGATATTTTGGAGTATTCAAATATTAGGAAATTATTAGGAGCAAGTAACAACTTTTAACAGCTACACTAAAATGATGTGAACATGGAACAGAATTTCCAAATTACAGCTTTTTATTTTTACTGCAATATCTTTATAAGCTACCTCATACTCTAAAATAAACATTAAAAAATGGAACTTGGACATTTATGGCATACATCAATCACCATGCACTTTTCTTTCAGCAACCTCAAGCAACCAAGTCCTCTATATCATGTCTTCATACTATTGAGAAGTCTCTGAGGCATAAGAGCAATGACTCTGAAATTCATAACCAGGACTTCAGTAGTTGTGTTTCCAAGCTGGGGAGCAAATAATGAGACAATTTTACCAAAAGGAAGAGAAAACTGAACTACCATGGACCTATTCCCTGTTAAAGACTTTTTAATTTATCTACACGTATATATGTATGACACCTAAGGAGAGGTACATGTGTAAATACCTAAGGGGAGATAGATATATATAGAAACACAACCTTACCACCTAACCTGCCATGTCATTTCTTTATCACAAAGTTCATGGCATAAAAATGACAAGCTGTCGCCTCTTGCTGGTTCTGAGCTGGCCCGCAAGACTGGACAAAGGAGGCAAATGAGTCACATTGTTTCTCTTGAAAATATTCACTGCATCATATACATGATGGACATGAAGCCTCCGCCGTCCTCAGGGAAGAAAGTCACAAATCAGCAGCCAGTGTTCAGTTTCTACCTGTACCACTGCTATGCCCGTAGGACCCTGATTCTCTGCAGTGCAATGACTAGCTAGCAGAAAAAGAAGTTATCCACCTGGACAACCTGTCTCCAGACCCTGTTCAAGCTTCCCTAAGACCAGGGCATTTCAAATAATTTGTTATTCCAACTCCATTATTAATCGAGTTCACTCTGATACTTTTAGCATCCTGGTGACACTTTGGTGAATTTTAGGTGCCCAAGCCCAAAACTGAAATCCACAGCACTGTCTGGAAGTCGGCAGACACTGCATTTCCACTCAGGTGTCTAGCTGACTAAAGCTGTTTTGATGGACATACCAGAGCTCCTACCATCTTGACAGGTCTAAGCAAAATATCTCCTGCCAAGCTTATATGGAAATTGTAAAATAAGCAGACACTTTGTATCAAGAATCAGGAAAGGCTGTCCAGCCAAATACATGATAGAACAGGGAGTCCAAATTAAGAGCAAGGATTTATAATCAAATTTCCACATGTGTCTAAGTTAGGAGGGACAAGGCAGTTCAGCTGGATACCCAGCCAAGTCTGCTGAGAGCTTATGAACCCCTTGCCCTAGGCTGTGACTATACCAATTTCCTGTGTCCTGAAACCACACTGGGTTGCTGAGGCTCCAAAGCCTGGCAGATGCATTAAGGCCACATCTCACACAGACTAAGAGCACAATGTTCAACCTAAAACCCAGCAGTCACAGTAACTCCCAGTCAAAACTACAGGGTTGAAGTGGTGACTATTTTACATAGTATTCAAAGGGTTAGAGAATTCCCTCACAGATTAGGAGCCCCAGTTCCTCAAAGCCGTGTCTCTCAGCTGTCAAAGTCACATCCTTGATGGCACGCTGTGAAGGCGGCTGCTGAAGCCTGCCTCCAGCAAAGCATAAGTGAAGGATTCTGTGAATTGTAGCCCTGCAGCAGCACTACCTCAGCCCCTGATTCGAAGGGTCTTTCTATTTAAGTGTTTTAAAAAGACATTAGATACAACCAAGGTTTTTCAGACCAAAGGTTGGAGCCTGAGAATCCGTTCTCCAAAGTACAAAGTCACACAAGGTTGCAAAGAGACACTTCAACGTCCCGAGAGAGATGAGATTTCGGATACAGTCCCTCTTTGTTGCATAAAAATTGGCTATAGCTATTTTGAGGCTCCAGCTGTGTTCCCAAACACAGATCCCCACTTGGGCCAAGCCTAACACAATTACTGAATCAAATATAGTTTCTCTGCTGATTGCTTCCTTCACGTGTACACAACCATCTGCTTCTACCCATTTTTTTGCTTCGTCACACATTTAGACCATGCACCCCTTGGGAAGGAGCACATTTCTACGTTTGACTTTGCACAATATGGACCGAAACATGATTTGTGGTTTTAGGCCCCACTAGAGTACCAGCTATTTTATTTTATAGGATTAACAATTTTAAAAATCAGGAAATATGAACTTCAGTAACTTAAACACCAGACTGTGATGTAAGCTTGGAAAGACCAGAGTAGGGAATAAGCTGGGCTGAAGAGGAAATGAATGTTTTTATGCTACAAGCTATATTTGTTTTTCCTTTGTGCAAACTGGCTAATGATTGTGAGAGTTTTACCCTTTGCCCCACTCTTCCTTTTAATCATCAAAAATAAAACAAACATTTTGTATGGTAAATAAGGGGAGTAGGGAAATGTTCTGTGACCTAGTGCTATGAGTGATGAGGAACTAGTCAGAATGCATTTCCTCTTAAGCATCTTATAAATATTTAAAATCAATTGCAAAGAGCATAACAGGAAAAAAGGACACATTCAGATCACCTCTAAGTTGTAGCCCGTGTACCCTCTAGGGCACATTACTGCAGTAACAAAGGCCTCACAAAAAGGTCCACCTTCTCTGTGAGCTGGCTTTACTTTCTCAGAGGGGTTTACAAAAAAGCCTACAGCTACCAGAGAGATTAGTTAGTGAATGAAATAGTACAAGAATGACTTTAAAATTAGAAACGTTGGCAGAGGGGAAATAGGAAACTACAGGACTTCATATACCAACTAATACTGTCAGGAAGCCACTGGGGGTAAGTGGAAGATCTGGCTGACCTTACTGGTTTGGAAAGAAGGACATTTTGAGGAGGAGCTAGTAGGACTTAACATAGCTATGCATATTATTACCTTTTTTTTTTGAAGATCAGCTTAGGCAATAACCAACAGTTAGAACTCAAAACAAAACACCTTTTGTAAAACTGATAGCATCTACTTTTCATTATTTTCATTACCTTCCCCTTCCGCCAGCACACCTGCAAGCAACAAGTGCAGGTGTGCCCAAGCTGAACCGGCAACACTCAAGCTTCCCTGCCTTGAGACCTGCCTGTCACTGCATCTTAGTTTGGTGCAAAACAGCTGCATGAAAAAGCAAGAAGGTGAAGAGGCAAGGTGGGAACAAAAATACAATCAGGATCTGATAAAAACACAGCTAGATGCCTTGAGGCATGGGGAGGGAGCAGCTGTAAAAAGGGGGAGCAGTTTCTGATGCTGCATTTGCTTCAATTCAGATGCTCTCCATTCCAGGTGTTTACACTGGCATGTAACAACTGGCAAATATTGCCATTGCCAACTATACTGGTATAGCTTCTTGGTAGTACAACTATACATATGTAAGATAATTAGCACATATTTTTCTAGTATCAGCAGAATCAGGCTAAATCTGACCTTTTCGCAGCTCTTTGGGTGAGAATATGAATGCAAGCAGATATTTTCATTACTCTGAGCACTCTGACTGCCAGAGTCACTTCTCATCAGTTTGTAGCCGGACATCAAGCTGGCAGGATGCTCTTCCTCAGTGTTGAGAAATGCCACAGCACGCACCCACAATTAGAGGACATAATTGACTCTTGCACAGTAGTCACACCTCTCAGCTAAGAGACTGCACTCTCCCTTGGATGCTGTTATGAATAATCCAAAGAGATAACATGCAGTTCGTACTATTTCATGTACATAGTAATTAGTATTGACTGCTCATGTTGTGATCCTGGGACAAAGACCACAGTAAGTGCAAATTTTTGCCTATTACTATTATTATTATTATTGCAAATTTCCTGAATAAAAACTTAATATACACATAAATTTTTAAATGACACCATACAGATAAAGGGTAAAATAATGGTAATATTACTCCCATACACTGGTTACTCACTGAACAGGCCATAGTTTGGTGATTAGCTGATGCTGTATTGATGGTTCATTGGGCAAGCATAGTGTTTGTTATTTAGATGTTTGATATGAAATCAATTTACTCTAATCTCCTGAAAAGTGTGGTACTAAGCTAATTAGAAACAATTCTGTTTGTCACTTGGTTTGCTTTTCCCCTTGCTATGACTGCTCACATACCTTTGTTGTTTAAGGATTCTGTGATCCTGTCATGTGTTACCTTGCTGAAGCAAAAACATGTGATATCAGAGCTACTTCCTCAATAACAAAAGAACTACTCTATGTCAGAATACAAAGCATCAAAGTTTATGAAGCCATAACTGAGCAAGTCCTATGAATTCCCAGATAACAAGCAACACATGCTTCTGAGGCATGAGAATCTCCAAGTTTGATACCTGCCCTGGTTAAAGCCACTTTTCTCCCTTGAAAAAACTACGATGAGCATAAATCAGTTTCATGACTTCATCAGGAAGAAGCATAAATTATACCCCCAAGGCCCTACACACAAGACCAACCCCATACTTCATGCCTTGAATAGCATACAGAATACATCAAACTCTGCCCTTACTGAAACAAACAGCCATTGTCTTGTACACAGTGCCAGTGTGTAATATCACCCAAAACTTTGCCACTTCAGTCACAGAAGCACATAAAGAATCAGGCCATTGCCTCGAACAACACACAATCCATGGTCTCAATTCAGCCTGGCCAGGGACAAAAAAGGGGAAGAATCATTTTCAAATATATATATAAATGTTATTCTGAGCAGCTGAAGACAGTGTAAGGATTACTTGCATTCATGCAATGATGATGCTTATATGTGATCCTGTAACAGCAGATCCAGTTTGAAAAGGAACAAGCAGAGAGTGGCAATGGGAGCCAAACAGCCGAAGCTGACTACTGTAAGTCACCACTGTACTTAGGCTGTGGCTGAGGAAGTTTTATACGAGTCTTTGATGGGTCCCTCTGTGTCAACTTCTCTTATTTTCACAGTTAGCTGAACTAGAGATGCTTGCAACTCATTCAGTGGGCAAATAAGGCCTCAGTGGAGATTAAAAGCAGCTGGTAGACCTGTGCAGCTCCCCAGCTTTGTTTATAAAGTAAATGAAAAGAGCACATCTGAGGAGGAGTAACAAGGGGAAGGATAGGCAATGATAACCTTGGCAATAACCTTGTGCTGGCAGGATAGCATAAGGCTCTTTCTGGCAGACACGCTGACACTCCTTATTCCCAAATATAGAGCCTGCTTGCCTGAAAACAGGAGTTACAGTAAACCAAGCCGCGCCAGGCAAAACACTTGCAAAGTTCCCTTTCCTTGCGGAGCAATGCAGACAGCAGAGACTGCAGGGTGAGTCAGTCAATCCGCAGGTCACGCTCCATCAGCAGGATGGCACAGCCAGGTATCTCACCAGGGCTAGGCTGCACGATGGCTGTAGCATGGAAATGGCACTTTAAGAAAGTGTGAACAAAGAGAATGAAGTCAAGTCAGCTACAGAAAAACAGACAAAAAGAACCCATGAGGTAGGACTTAATTCCTATAAGGGAGCACATTACGGTATTTTCTCAGGTTAGTCCATTTATTTTAGATTATATATGAGAATTCAGTTGCTCCCTGAAGCACTTTTAAACTAATTTCCAGACTAAGAATCAGTTACAAAAAAAGGAATGTAGACAGATTTCAGTCTAGCTTTAAGCATTGGTCTTAGTTGCAGAGTTGAGCACGGACTAGTTATCAAATCGTCACCTCTGTAACAACTATGGTAAGACAAGAGCTGCCAAAGGCTCTAGACGCTCCCTGAAAAAGTTCAGACATTCTACATGGTTTTATTTTTGACCTATATGCTAAATGTGACTGTTCCAGCCAATTTGGGCTTTAACTTTCAGGTACAGGAGTACAGCTGATCTGCAGTTTTGTGGGAAAATAGTTTGTTTTCAGAAGACATGCATCTGTTAGCTCCAAAGGTTTCATCACTGGCATCAAGTCTCCACAGAGCATTAGCAGGAAAGGATTCTGGGCCCAGGACAGGTGGTTTAGGTTTGGTGGGGTTTTTTTTGGCTTTCTTTTTAAAGGCCCTCTAGTTTTAGAATAGTGACTAAGGTCAGGAAAAAAACCACAGGATTTGAAGAGTTTTCTATATTTTAAGCAAAGTGAGACAGCTCTTACAGAGGATACTCACCCAAAAGTAGTGATCAGCCTGCACAGTGCGTGGCTAATGAAGTTATGTTCCTGCTCCTTCTTCCTTTACAACCTTTTCCCCATTATCCTCCCTCTCCCTCTACCACAGGCGGGTGGGTTTTAATACTGTATGTTTACTAGTTTTCTAAATTTCTAAATATAGCTCTTCTCAGCTCTACCATCTGTCCCACAGTCTTTCTGTGCTTCTTTTATATTATCTGTCATCCAGATCAATTGTTCCTGTGCCTCCAACCCTCAGTAACACATTGTGCTTACCTCCTCCAACCTCGACACACCTGACCCTTTCTCAGACCTTGGCACATGCTGAGGACAGCCTCTGAAATCCGAGAGGTGTGAATGCCTACTTAGCACAGAAGGCAAACCGCATCACTCGCTAAGAGAAGCTTGCCAAGGGCTAAAGCTCTTCAAGATTATTCCCACCCCAAATTCTTTATATTTCTCTGCACATGCTTCTCTGCAGACACTTTCTCTTCCCACATTTGCTTCCATGACTATGCCTCCTAGCTGGTTAGCACTTGGCATCTAGATGAGACCTCACTAGCCAAAAAAGAACCCCAATCACTAAGTAAATTGTGTTTGTGTTAGCAGTGAGGCAGCCAGGCTTAATTTTGACAAGCGAAGGTTTGTGTCCTTTGCAAAGAGACTGGTAGCTCAGGCCAGTACCCTGAGAATGGGCAGGTTTCACTGAGAAGTGCAAAGTGCAGCAGACTGATGGGGAAGACATCGGCAGAGTCCAGTCTGAAAGGTACCTCCACCGGAAAAAGTGAGCAGAAATAAGTGCCCCAGGCCCCTGGGAGATGCATCATTCAGGCTCAGCAGCCCAGATAACACATACATAGGAAAAAATCCTTGCTTTGTAATCTACAGTGGGAAAGGTTGGCGGAGAGAGAAAAGCCAAAGAAACAGCAAAAGCACCAGGGTGTGGGGGAGGAAAAACCCAAACAAAAACACCCAACTGGCTTAAAAAGAATGATCCAGATCAAAAGTTACCAAGCCAGAGTTTATCCATTTGAGACCTACTAGAAAAGCTCTTTTAATATGCTCTCCCCTCACCTTTCTGCCCCTGCTCCTTGAGGATTTAAAAAAGAATAATAACAAAGACAAAAGAAAAAACACATCATGAACAAAAATAAGATTGGCCTTTTTCTGTTTCTGTGTAAACTTGCAAGAATATCAAGAAAGGTTGTCAAACTATTTTTATTTCTCCAAAGTGTTTGCCCTTCCATTTTCATGCCATTATCTTTGCCTTTTGTTTATTCATAACACAGCTACAGTTTAAACAGACAATAGAAGCTATGTTATTACATAATTTAAAATCAGATACGTTGTGTTTCTCAAATCTGATGAATCAAAGCAAGCTTCTCTTAAAGCGCATTGTGGCTTGTAACACAAGGTTATGTTTTTGGAGTTCTCACTATTCTTGTTATCTTCAGCAAGGTCTCACACTTTAAGAAAAGTCCCATTTTGTTCTCTTAGCACGTGCCACCATAAAACTATCTAGTGGCCTCCTCTTTTTCAGCATTTGGTTTACTGATGGAATTGGTGTTCTGCTCTCCTCAAATAAAGTCTTAATTACTACCTGATTTTTCCAACTGATTTTAAAATAGTTGCTCTTCTGTATCATTTTCTTTTAAAGGAAGAAAGTCACTCTTTCATAACATCAGGTCTTCCTTATCTCTCTGCATACACTCATTTAATACCTTGCAAGGACATTATATCTAGATTATCTTCTTCATTGTCAATTAAAGGTCTCCTGGGGTGGCTGGAGGAAACACACTCAGAGCTGGGCCTGTTCTATCTCTTTCACTGAAGAAAAGTATCCTAACTAACCAAAGCAAGCACTGACACTGAATATGCAAGCCACAATGCTATCCTACTCTCTCATGCTGCAAGAATCTGATTATTTTGTAGAAAACGGCACAAGTCCAACCTCAGAGACACACTTCAGAAGATTCAGCAGCTACTCAAAGCTGGAAAGTGAAAGTTAAAAATTAATCTGAGTAAAAAAATTTAATTCTAGGCCTCTCATTCCTCTTATCTGAACAGTTCCATCTCCTTCCTGTAAATGCTCCAAGTGTTCCAGTGCATGTCTAAAAAAAAAATTTTTAAATTTGTACTTAATAATTTAGTAGAGCTTTAGTGCCAGGTGATGTGTTAGTATTCTGGATTAAGTACTGCATAATAACCAGTGACAGAAATTTACAGGCCTTCAGGAATTTCATGATTGAGAAAGAATGACGTCTAGGATTAATGGTAGTTTGATCTGAATTCTGAGGATCCAAATTTTAAGGCTGCTTTAGACAGGCAGCCTTTTTTGGGGTGGGGGAACTAGCCCCCAAAGTGTTCTGCAGGGAAGCATTCCACATCACATCATGTTCATCTGAAATTATCTAATCAATTTAGCAGCACAGAGTATCTAACAGAATAAACACCTTATAAAAAGGCAAGAAAGTTTTAACATAAAAGGATGCAATGTTTCTAAACTCAGCATCAGATAACATATCATTATCCATTGCCTGAGCTCTCTTAACCCTTTTGTGTTACTAGTCTGTAGCATGTGCTTGATTCAAACTGCTTCAGACAGGAGCTTATTAATACTACTTATCTGCTAATGGAACTACAAATATCACACAAGTCTTTAGAGCAAGGTACCTAAAACAAGATAAGTAGGATGAAAGCAGGCCTTTTCATGCTACAAAAGCAATTCGTTCCCCAGACTTATTTTCCAACTTGACTCGAAAAATTATTATAAATATGGAAGGGCAAGGAGGAAAAAAAAAAACACAACAAGCCAGTGTTCAGACAGTGTCACTGTAAAACCATATTCCCATTTCAAGCATGTGAAATAATTTATAAGAAATACAACATCACGTATTTTCGATGTGTAATAGTTTATTCATGCCAGAGGACAGATCCAGTTGTAACTGATCAGTGGAAAAGCTTAATGCAGTAGCTGCAGAGACAATTCAAACAGTAATTGTAATTAAAAAAACTACCAGGAAAGTGCTTCCTATGAAAACAACAGTAATTTCCATTTATAATTGCCTTCTATGATGACCACAAGCATCTTTACAACAGAATAAAGGACAGCAATTAGTACTTCCCAATGGTTAAAACCCATGAGCAAGATTTTGTCATTTAAAAATCGGAAAGAGTTATACATAAAAGCATTGAGTAGGAAATTTGTCAGATAAAAGTGTGACCTGAAGTGACCGCACCCAGCTAGAAGCAGTATTCGTTCTCAGAACTGGTCTGCATACAAAGTGGGACTGGTTTCACCAAACTTACAAACTTTAAAGCCAAGCCAAAGGCTGTGTGAGTGTTTCAGTGGGCTCATGTGGCAACTGACAGCGATTGAAGTTATCATGATTTAGAAGAGCTGAAATAATATTTGCATACTCTTAGCCTATGGCAAGCATGAGGGATGGTAAGAAACTGTATAGAACGAGGTTTAACGTAAGCCAAGTTACATTGCCTTTCCCATGAAAGGAGACCACACAGTGACTTATCTAACACGTAGCAACCTGCCAACAATTGAGACTTGAAGGTTGATTCTATCAACAGCTGGTCAACTTTATGCAGTTCCTATTCTTTCAGTTTATGAAGCAGGTTTAAGTGAAAACTAAAGATGTCAGTCAACATCTCAAATAAAAGTGTCCACATAGGGCTTAGCTCAACTGAATTAGCTTCAAATCAGTCTTAACCTAAAGAAAGGCTATAGCTAATTCAGCTTTTAACATGGTCAAAACAAACTGTATTAAGAATTCCTCCTTGGCTAGAAAAGATGGCTATGCCAGCCAGCTCAAACAAGCCCCTATATCTAGTCAAACCTGTCCAAACACCTTTGTACTGTAGAGCAACTGCACATAAGGAGGGTCTGTACACATGACCACCTCATCAGCTACTGCATCCTCTTCAGATGAAAAACTCTGTTCAGAATTCCTGCTCTGATGTTGTTGAGGGGTGGAGGACAACACCACACAGCACAAGATCAGCAGAAACGTGGAAGGAAGAACACATTTAAGGAAAAGAGAGAAGCAGCACCAAGACAGAGGAGGCAAAGCAGCTGGCTTACAAGCCTTCCCAACAGGCACCGAGCTCTAAGCTGGCTATTCCTGATGGAAGTTTCTGCTCCAAAACAGTTCACGTGCAGACAAAGACAAAATGCATAGGTCGGAACAGCTATACCCTTAGCTAAAACCAGCTGCTGAATGGCTGCAGCCCCTTAGAGGCTCCAGGAATGAGGGGCTTGACATCAGACATTTTGTTCAGTGTTAACACCAGAGGAAGTCAGATTTTAGAGGAAAAAGTTGAGACGATAAGCCCTACACCACAGAGATTTGATTGTAATTTCTGCTAGCATAATTACTAGTATGCAGTTCAGGCCATGCTTGGTAAGAATATATCAATGCTATTTTCCTTTGGTGATTTGTGAATAAATCACTCTAGAAAATAAGCTGACCTTGCATCATCAATTTCTGTTTATGGGAAGTGAGCTGCTGTCCTTAGGCAATGGCAAAAGTACGCGAGACTGTAGAATGTCTCAAGAGAAAAAGAGTGAGCCTGAATAACGATAGGCAAAACATATTAACAACCTGTCCTGACTTGATTAACTGGAAATAAGATAGTCTCAACTCATAAAGAATAATGTTTTTTTCTAGGATTTTGAGATGTTCAGATCTATGCTTTCACTTTAGGTTCAGAACATAAAAGTTCTCAAGGGTCCAAATTAGCAAACTATTTCTTCCCATAATAAAAGACTTTGGCATATGAACCATGTAATAGATAGCTCTTAGCATGTCACTGGGTCAGGCAGTGACACACACACGCAGAAAGCTTGCAATATACAGAGGTGTAGCAAATCGCAAACACTCTGCTAGCTCTAGTCAAACTCTGAAGAATTTACCACAGCAAAATACGGGTGCAACACACTGCATATAATAAAGTGTCAATCCCAGCAATGTGTCTGTGTCTAAGAGAGAGTTCCACAGAAATGTCACCTCGATGCTCAGTAGCTGTCACAGAGTCAACTGAGTGGAGACAGGAAAGTATGAATCTTTGGTTCCCCACACCTTGAGAACTCTGCATTTGTGGTTTCCGTACCTCATTTAAGAGGGATGTTGAATGCAAAAAATCCAGTGAACCACGACAAGTACAATCTATATACATGAAACATCATTATGGGTAACATTTAAAAAGATAAGCATTCTTCAGTCTGCGTATCAGAACTGAAGGGCAGTACAGGACCTATACTATAGTGACAACAGGACACGATGCTGAAAGTCTGTCCAAATACAAGCACTAGAAGGCATCAAACACCTGCTAGTAAGAATCAAGTTCAAGTCAAACATAATCAGGTAGTTCTTCACATAGGCAAGGCTGTGCTGTGAAACTCCTGACTAGAGGATGCTGTAGATGCTAGCAGTTTACTGGAGTTCAGAAAACAACTGGACAAATTTGTGGAAGAGAAGTCCACCATTAGCTGCCAAATAAAATAAAATAAACACAACACAGAAAAAACCCACCCAAAATAAACCAAAAAGCTACTCTGACTTAGGAGTCTCTGAATCATAAATTTGCCAGAGTGGGAGAACACCACTATCTGTTTAAGAACTGTTAAATTCTTGCCCAGATTCTCCCCCAGCCAAAGGCCACTGTCAATGCAAGATAGCAACCTAGAAAGACCTTGAACTGTCCTCCATCTATTCTCATGCAGGCATCTTTCTTTTAGCTAATAAACCCTTCTAAACATGAGCACCGTTTTCAATGCAATTACCCATACATTTATTTCATAATGTTTCACTCACTTCCCCTCTCCTTTGCCTTCTCTCTCTCTCTTTTCAGATTAAAGAAAATCCAGATGGGGTGCAGGTGCTGCAAAATGATACAAAGGTACAACAACAAGAGCTGCTTAGACTGAATAAAAGAAATGCATTGAAACTTGTGCCTGTGCTCCCCTACACCTGTTGCTTAAATTACGCTTATTTACAAGGTTGGAGCCTTCCCAAAGTTTACAGTATCCTTAAAGTCATGCCAGAGCATAGGCATACTGATTTCCTGTGAATATCCTTTTAATTTACTGTGAGTGCGCTCCGCTTCTATAATTCCTATCACAGAGAAAAATTGTGTGGCATTGAAAACTCATCTTTAGCAAAGCTTTTTCTCATTTAGGTAGCATGAGCTTCCCTCAATTCAGCAGAACAAGGAGGAGACTTTGTCAGATTCTCCCTCTCTCTTAAGCAATGAAAATGAACTACACATTCGTGCTTCCATATAGCTTTTAAATGAAGTTAGTTGTGAGAGCAATTCCCATATTAAAAGTCTCCTGGAGAGGGAGACCAGCTAGTTTTAGAAAGACAATGCTTCAGCCCCACTTGACAGTTACTCCTCCCCTTGGCCACAGCACTGGAACAGGTAAGGAAGTGGGAAAGAAAGAGAAGCTCTGGAAAAAATAGGTCAAGGAAAAGTTAGGGGTGAGAGGAAAAAAGTAAGAAACAAAAAAGGAGGAGACAATAATTTAAAAAGAAAAGGACAAAAAGATAAGAGTTGAAAGGAAGAACACCAGGGAAAGAAAACGCAACTATTTTAGCAACTACATGAGGACATACTGATTAACAGTCTATGTGATGACTACTCACTGGCTAATGTACCCACCAGAGAAAGCAAAAAAATAAAGCTGGAACAACCAGCACAAGATTCTCTGACATCCTCCTCCTGCTCCTGGTGAGTCTCACTACAGGAGCTGGTTACGGTCAATTCCAGGAGACAGCAGCCTCCAGCACAGTTCAGCATTTCCATCTGGTTTAGCTCATTCTCAGGACCCCAGGTAAAGTTTAGTGACACTAGTTCCTTAAGATCTCCAGTTTAAACATTAGGCTTAATCCTTTTTCTAATGATATTGATTACCAGTATAATTAACATTTCCTCTACAAATTTTCCTTACTTCAGCTACATTTTTGATCCAGAAGAAGTACAATCACCTGGATGCATTCATGAAGTAAACAGCTACAAACACAATGAGCAAGGCAACAATAAATCCACATTCAAAGAGAACAGTGATATTCAAGAACACAAAAATGAACCCCAGAAGGATGAGCTAAACAGTACAGAAGATAAAAATCAGGTAAATAGCGCAAGAGAAACTCTCTGGAACCACAGAGGCAATGATTTTCAAGAGGATGGCCTTGTGAAGTGTGTTGCAAAGCTTGATGTCGCAGTCAATGGTGGCAGCTCCTGTGCTGGAGTGCACCCCATCCTCAATCCCAGCACAAACCCAGTGAAAGAAGCCAGTGAACAGGGAACCTCCAGCCTGTCACCAGAGTCTTCTTCAGCCAGCAATAGAGACTTCCACACCAAATCCAATAGGTCTGGCCAAGAACTTGACCTAGAGGCAGGCAGGCAGAGGAATGCAGACTGCAGTGAGCCAAACAGTATTCCAGATGGGAACTCCCCGTCTGCAGAAGATAGCATCTTTGTCAAAGAAAGTGCAATACTGGAGACACAAAACAATGCCATACAACTGCCAGACATTGATTACCCCCAAAATGGCAATCAAACCAGGAACTATGTTGAAAGAGAAAGCTTTTCAGTCGATCGTGCACATTCAGACCAAAACGCTGCACCTTCACTGATACAAGACCAGGACCTTTGTGTGACCCCGCCTTCGCCTACGAAGGAAAGCAGTATTGAACCTTTTAAAACTGACTCCACAAGTTTGAGCGAGGGCTCTCCCAGTGGTATCACTGCTGTGGCTGTTACCAAAGTAGCACAGGCACCCACGCACCCCAACCACAAAGGCATCAATGGAGAAATTGAGGAGGAAGATGCAGAAGTAGCAGCAGCCCTGGCTGCGCTGGAAGCTGCAACTGCAGGAGAAGATTCGGATGATGATGACGAGTACTAGATGGTGGTTTCCTTCTAATAACACTGGGTAAGATCCAGATTTTATTTCTGGATCTGTATGAACACATGTACAGCACATGTGGACTGCTGTTATGAACAGCATATATAAAAGGAGTGGGGACTAAACTTCTGTCCCTTCAGCTGTTTTATACAGCCTTTTAATTTCTACTGCCTAAGGTACAGAAGTGCTCCCTTGGTAATGGTAATACTAATTCTCTTCTCTATGGGGCCAACCAAGAGGGCAAAGCATCATTTCTTCCTCACAGAATATTCTGCTACGTACCCACCTCACCTGGACTCATGTGAACGTTTCCTTTGGTTTTGACCCTCAAGAGGGGAGTCAAAACCACACTGCATGTTCCAGGTTCAGAAAACTTCCATTATTTAAAACAGAACTATAGAAGCCATGGAGTTAGAGACCACGGATTTTCATCATGTTAGCACAAAAAAATAAAACTGACCCAAAGTTCTACAATCTAATGAAGTATGAAATAGGGAAGGCAGCTTGGCTTGCACTTCACTGGTTACAGTCCCATTCCAGATTAAGCCCAAATCTGTGCACATGCAGCTGGCATTAGGATGATAACCTTATCTCTTCCCTTACACCTCCCCTGGACTTTGTCTGATACCCCAAGTGACCTGCTTCAGTTCATTAAAACAGCAGAAACCTGGCCAAATCCGAGGAGCAGGTAACTTTCTGTTGGTTTAAATGAGCTGAAGTATCTCACGTAAGAATTGCACACACACTACCAGAGGTGCTGGACAGGGATCAAAACTCAGTCCTGTCAGTTTGGAAAGATTAAAACTGTTGTGAAACTACAGCCTGAGAACTCTCAACTCTGCCAAATTTTCCAGGCACACACCACTTGCCTTAACAATTCAGATGGTGAACAGGTGGTATCCCAGAGCTCCACAGCAAGATGCGTTTTGTTCATTACAAACAGCAAGAGCCAGCGTGGACCCTTCCCAGGCTCTGCTGCAGTCCTTAAACTTACTACAGGAAAGGGATCAAGCTTCCAAGTTGAATTAAGTGTAAGATCTGAAAATATCAGAGCTGCATTTTTACCCTTTCTCTCATCTTCAGACCAGTATGTTAACCTTTCTTGCAGGAAGCCAAGGATATAGACACCAACTTAGTGCTGCTATTTCATCAAAAGTGAGATCTTAATGGTTGAAATAGAAAGTGCTTGACATTTTATACCAAAATCTTGTGGTTTCTGAGTCTGTTATAAACTCTTAATAAAATTTTTTTAATCATATGAAAAATTAACTGGTGGCTTTTGTGCTTTATGCATTTTCTAATTATGTAACAATTGCATAAACAGAAGTACCATAAGATATATCCGTCATTAGATATATGAAAAGCATCAACAGTATATGCTGAATCCTAGTCTAACCATTAACACCCATAAGGATCAGAATATTAGGAGGTAGCTTTTAAGTAATGTGTAGATATTTAAATTATTTCTGTTTAGATGCAGATTCCTTCTTTTCCTCCAAATACTGAAAGATCAAATCAAAAATTCAATTTCTCAAAATATTAATGATATCACTAAGCAATTACAAAACCTAAAGTCTTAGCTTCAAGAGAACTTAATTCAGCTAAGTCACCACATTGTATCTGTAAAATAAAAAAGCTTTATACATTTTTAAAGAATTGTAGTGCTCTTTATAATTTCTCTACCACTTTCCTACTTTAGGAGGCCCTTCAAGCATTTTCATAAGTGCATCCAAGTTTTACACCCAGATTTGTATACCAAAGATTACTGTAATACTGAATGACAGTGGAAGACTGTTGCATATTTCTGGTTATGGTTACAACAGGACATAGCATATGTCTGATTTTATATTGTGAGAGCCCCGAGGGCATCACAAGGCCTGATTGTCCCTGCCAACCCCCCAGGGCTCCTCCTGCCCTGCCCGGGATCCCATTGCATCCCCCTACAGGGGCATCAGACCGTGCAACAAACACTCCAGGAAACTTGTTCAATTTTTCAATATCCACTCAATCAGATTTTTCTAGCCTAAACTTCAAGCGCAAGTCACAGCAGGTTTTCATCTTGCTCCTCCAGAAATAAAATACACCAGAAGAAAGCACCTGGTCAAGCCCGACCAGTGCCCTGGACACCCCAAACCAGGCGTCTCTTCTAGGGGCAACTGCCAGCAGTCATGGACCACCAGACTTAAACCCTCTGCAAGAGATAGATGGGCTGCAAACATCGTGCTTCTTGCAGCCCAAGTTCTCATTGTCTTACACGTAAGAAAGGCAAAAAACAGTGTAAAGCAAGTATTTTCACTGCATCGGAAATAACCAGTCAATGCTTCTCTTAAAAAAAAAAAAAGTCAGGCACATGCATACCTCAAATCTGCAGGATATTGAAAGCTTCCATAAAACAAATCTACGAGGTATTGCAAACATTCAGACTTTTCTTATCTGTGATCTAAAAGTTGGCTTTTTAAAAAAAAATTTAAATATGGGGTTTATATTTATCACAGCTGAGCATCAGGAATTCTTAGCCATTTCTCAGACCACAATACACTTTTCGCAATAAATGTGAACGAATCGATTATTTCAGAAATAATTTTTAAATACCACACACCATTTCCTCTATAAAAATCAGCTTTTAAATAATTACTTGAGAACCAAATCTTAGTGAGTCCTCTTAGATATTGACACAAAGAAACAAACACCACCACCTTGAACAATCCATTTTGCTCAAATAACTGTAAGAGGAAAATTTAATATCTTGAGAAAAACAGAGAAAGTCACAAGGAAAAAAAAGTTACTGGAATCAGGAGTAAACTGTGTATTTTAAGACTTCTCTCAAAAACTACACAGCTTTTAAAACACCTCTTTACCCCAAACACCATAACTTCAGGTATCAACCATTTACGTTTCCTATCTTCAGAGGGCTCACTTGTGAAGTAGAACTTAAATATTTCAGTTTCCCTCTGATACAAAAGGAACTAATGAGGGAGCTGGTTGGCTAACATCTATTTTTAATGTTTCCATATTTAATGTCATTCTATATAGGTAAGTGTGAAGACACATGTAGCAATAAAGAACAGGTAACAGGATGGGAAGCTATTATGAAAGCTGGAATTTCTATGAAAGACTTTGCATCTTGGAAACAAGGGCATGGAAGTTCACATTTTACTTGTTATTCTCCAAAGCCAGTAATACAGCTTTTAAAGGGAAATTGTAATCTTTCTGTGTGCAAATAGACATTAAGCAAGAGCAAGCTTAGCACCTTGACATTTAGCAGTGAGTCACCATTGAATTATGAAAAAACTTTCAAGTCATTGCAGAGAATCCAGACATGACAACACGAGTGGAAGACGGCCCAGTCCACTCAAGCCAAGGAAGTTATTTCCTAGAGAAAACATCATGGGGGAAATTTATTTACAGAGCAACAGAACTCAAAATTTGATACTGCAGAATTCAATTGAATTCTAACAAGAAATCAGGAACCTGGAAACAGATTTTAAAAAAATAAATAAATCCATGTGGAATTTAAGTTTTAAAGATCAATGGCTACCACAGCTGGGCAAGTGTTGCTATGGAGACTTCCTATTAAAAATTAAAATCCAGAAATAGAAAGTCTATTATTTTCTAAAAGATACTTAAGATTTGATCGCTTTAAAGTAATCTAAAAATACCATTTATCATCATCATTGAAATCATGAAACAAAAAACACTGACCTAAAAATAAAAAAAAAAATCTTGACCTCATGTTGTATTTGTAGTTTCAGTTTCCTAAATATGATTTAATTTTCTAGAAGATTGATTCTTGCCAATGTATCTCATTTTGCTAAATAAGAACAAAATATCTCAACATCTATTAAGGCCTGCATATACAGTATTTCATACATTTATTCAAATGCCTATATTGTGTGGTTTAGCTACATTGAAACAATGAAGCTTAATATATTATTTTTCTTGAATTGTGATTCTTTCCTTGCACGCAGATGAAATCGGACTCCATCTAAATTGTGCAAGAGTATCACTTCAAAATTAAATGTATTAGAACTTCTTTAACATGTTGAATATACAAGTAAATTTATCAAAGTCATTCTACATCAAAAACTAATTTAAAGGAAGCTGTATCAAGAGAATTGTTTCAGACACTGTGTCCTAGGTTTTAAAAGACTTACATCATACAATGTTTAAGAGTAATTGTTAGAAGCAGATTTAAGACTTTTTCATTGGTCTTTCCAACACCAACTGACCTTGGCAAAGACAATTTTTCTTACCATCATGAAATCAAAACAGAAACTCCTCACCTTCTTCCCTGGCCAGGCTTTCCAAATTTCATGCATTCACACACACACAGCTAGAGATCTCAGTCTCAGGACTCCCTTCTCCATTAACAATATGACTTGGCATCTCAGGGATGTTTGTTTTTAAACTTTCCTTCATTTTGAACCTTCACAATCATTTTCTGAACTTCAGATCAGGCAATCCTTGAAATGAACTAGTTGGATAAACAAAAAAGAGGAAATATCGCCTGCACCTAAAAATGATACCACTACTGACTGACCACTTCTGCAAATTCTGTCCCACCTGCTTTGGGACTTTTTGCATTTCAAACAATGAGCTGTTGATATTTTGGAAGAAGCTAAGATTCTAGATTTTATGGGAGACTGAGACAGATTGTAGGCATTTTACGCCTTCACATAGTCATAACTTTCTAAAATTTGTTAAATACAATTTTAACTATGGTAACATGGTTTAATCCAACTTCACAACAGAACTTTATTAAACAGACTTATTCCTCCACTCCCCACCTCTTCCTCTTAGTCAGAGAAAAGTAGTGTTTCCTTGTACAATTTAATTCAGAGAACAGAACTCCCTCAATGAAGTAGGAAAGACAACGGCTGTCTTGATTTTGTTTTTAATCCAATTGCTCAAGTACGGATCCCAAGCAGATCTACAACCATCATGAACAAAACTATGGAGGTTACACCACTCCCCACTCTGAATCGCGATTGAAATTATTAAACAGGACTTAAGAGGTTTCTACTGTACTTAATTCAATTACTGTACATGACCAACTGAAAAAACATTTTAATCTGTAGTGAAACACAAAAAACAAGTCTTTCAGGAAATACAACATCCCAATATTATTACGTTAGATTGCAGATGACTTAAGTACTGAACCAACCCCACAATGAAACCACGTCACATGAAGACTGCAGTTTAATCTGTTTGCTCACTGAGGTCCCTTCTATTTCCTCTGAGCCAGAAAGTAGCCTGATTTTTATGAGGGTGCAGAAGCAGAAAGGAACAAGGCACCCTCGGCTGCTCACCTGAATCTCAAG
Source organism: Tauraco erythrolophus (assembly GCF_009769465.1). NCBI lineage: Eukaryota > Metazoa > Chordata > Aves > Musophagiformes > Musophagidae > Tauraco > Tauraco erythrolophus. Next base: position 46,312,962 of record NC_141469.1, read on the forward strand.
CATGTCCAGATTTTCAATGATCTGTGATCACACATGCCATCCCTTGCTCTTAACACTTGGAGCTGCACCAAGTGATAGCAACTTACCCAGACTTATCCAAAAGGAAAGGAAGGTAAGTGACAAAGGCAAGATGACTACAGAGCAAACTAAATGTATGAATAAGATTAAAACACTGTTTAAGTATTTAAGGACGAACTGTAGGGAGCTGGCCAAGAATGAATAACCTAGGTTGTTTCCATCTCATGCCTAAAGGTGGGTATCTAAATAAAGCTTTACTTTCCTTTAGTTCTCATTTGAGGATCTCTTCCAGAAACAAGATGATATCAAATGAACTTAGAGACATTCCTCAGATATTTTTTCTTGACGATCATATGGAAAAAACCTAAGATCCATGCATATTTCCATATTTCCAATAAAAAATGTGTTCTATGAAGAGCCTTTGCTAATGGCCAAAAGTGGTACTAGTTTCTCCACAATTCATCTCCACAGCTGAGGAAATATCATATTTTTAATTCCTCAAATTTCCGTTTGGTAGATGAAAGTGACACGGGGGTTAATCTAACAAGCAAATAGCATGCTCTGCCAGAGCGATGCGACTGCCTGATTTTCATTTTTAATGATTAATCTCCTGTTTATGCACACTTAACATACAAAACTCATCCAGTTGGCATCCGCAAAAAAGAACTGTACTAGAGGTCCAAGATTAATCAAAATCAAGACCATTTATGAAAAGCCTTACAAAATAATAGACATACCACACCCTGACTGGAATTACTTTTCCAGAGTCACGCAGGAGCGTTAATTACCAGCCGATGCGCACCGCTATTGTTTTGACATACGCCACACCGATCCTGTTCTTCCTCATCGCTTTGATTAAAAGTTTGGCTTCGGGAGAAGTTGACGCCGCTCCGTTCAATAACGGCCGCCGCTACCCCCAGGCGGCCGGCGGGGCGCGGGGCGGGAGCCGCGCTGCCCGTTCCCGCCGGCGGGGCGCGGCGCTGCCCCAGGCCCGGGGCTGGGGCCTTCGCGCCCACCTCGCCCTTTCCCGGGGCGCGGGAGTCCCGGGCACACGCTTCCAGGGCAGCAAAATGGAATTGCTGAGAAACAGCGAGGCACCTCAGAGCTCCGATTAACTTAGGGAGGGCCTTTTCATTTTATTTTTATTCTTTTTTTTTTTTTTTTCCCCACACACACAGAGTGAGACACTCGGAAAGTTTTAAGCTTCAATCGCTCCCTCTGCTGCCAGCAAATATGTATTTCAGCTGCTCTATGCGAAACGTGCTCGCTGCTGACGGAAAACGCCACCTTCCTGTTCTCTACGCAGGTACGCAGGCAGGTTTGTAGAACCCCTGAAAAATACGTTTCTGGAAATACTATGAGTATTTTAGGGTAACACTCTCCTAAAAGTGCCACTTTTAAGGGATAATTATTTTGACTATAAATCAAAATAACAAAGGCCAGTAGTTACACACTCAGTATTTTCATATTATAATTTCAAAATACTACCTTCTTCAATGCAAAAATCACACCACTTACCTGGGTATCTAGCTGGATATATAGTGACCTCCGTGGAGCAGGTTAATTTTTTAGGACAGTAAGAGACAACGGTTTGTCTCAAACTGCTGCTGCCCTTACTATCACTATTTTTCACTCTTCCTCCTATCTTCCTAAGTCTTTCACGCTCCTGTTGCGGCCTCCTCTCCGTACCTGTCCCTCTGCCATGAGTGCCAGCAGGTATCGGCCGGGTTTGTTAGTTGTTTTGCAACAGCAAAATAGCTGCATGCTGACAGCTATGAAAAGTTCACTGAAGCAAATGCTCTCTCTTCCCCGTGACCACCATTTCAAGATCAGCACAGGTGCCTCCTGTCCACCACTCTGCACGCTCAACAACTCTGCAGCCCAGAAGAAGCAAGGCCGGGATAACTAACTGAACATAGGCAAGGAAACAACAGCTAACAAGGGAAGTAGGGAAGAAAAAAAAAATAATCAGAGGGTTTATGCATATAAAGTGAGTTACATTGATAGAAAAATACCAATATACCCTCTTTCGTGGAAGACAGCTAAACTTCATGCCATTGCATCTCTACAGCCCTAGGGGTTGCACAGATACAATTTGAGAGTTGCTCTTGCAGTTAAGACACAACATGCCTACCCTGCAAAGACTCTACACAGACAAAGACAAAGCAAGCTTGGCTGCTTTTCCAGGAACAGATGGCCAAGCATTGCCTACATCCACCCTGACATCTGTTGGAGAGACAATACGGCAGGGCACAGGCAGTCCAGGAGGTTCCTGGAATGCGTGGATGACAACTTCCTCCTGCAGGTGATAGAGGAGCCAACAAGGAGGGGTGCCATGCTTGACCTTGTGCTCACCAACAGGGAGGGACTGGTGGGCGACGTGAAACTTAAGGACAGCCTTGGCTGCAGTGACCACGACACGGTGGAGTTCAAGATCCATGGGGCAGCAAGGAAACCATTCAGCAAGCTCTGTACCCTAGACTTCAAGAAGGCGGACTTCGGCCTCTTCAAGGACTTGATGGGCAAAGTGCCGTGGGAGGCGGCCCTGGAGGGACGAGGGGCCCAGGAAAGTTGGTCCACATTCAAGGAGCACCTCCTCCAAGCTCAGCAGAGGTGCATCCCGATGAAGAACAAGTCGGGCAAAAAGACCAGGAGGCCTGCATGGATGAGCAAGGAGCTCCTGGACCAACTGAAAATGAAGAGGTTAGCCTACAGAGAGTGGAAGCGGAGACAGATAGCCTGGGAGGAATACAGAGAAGCTGTATGAGTGACCAGGGATCAAGTGAGGAAGGCTAAAGCCCTGAAGGAATTGAATTTGGCAAGGGATATAAAAAGCAGTAAGAAATGCTTCTATAGGTATGTAGGGGACAAAAGGAAGTCCAAGGAGAATGTAGGCCCCCTCCGGAAGGATACTGGTGCTCTGGTCACCCGGGACATAGAGAAGGCTGAGGTACTCAATGAATTTTTTGCCTCAGTCTTCACTGATAAAGCCTCTTGTCTTACCACCCAAGCTGTGGAAAGAACTAGCAGGGACTGTGAGGATGAACCACCACCCACTGTACTTGAAGAGCAGGTTCGGGAACATCTGAGGCACTTGAAGGTGCACAAGTCCATGGGACCTGATGAGATCCATCCGCGGGTCCTGAAGGAACTGGCGGATGAAGTTGCCAAGCCACTAGCCATTGTATTTGAGAAGTCGTGGCGGTCTGGCGAGGTCCCCGATGACTGGAAGAGAGGGAACATAACCCCCATTTTTAAAAAGGGGAACAAGGAGGACCCGGGCAACTACAGGCCGGTCAGCCTCACCTCTGTGCCTGGCAAGGTCATGGAGCAGATTCTCCTGGGAACCATGCTAAGGCACATGGAGAGCAAGGAGGTGGTGGGTGACAGCCAACATGGCTTCACCAAAGGCAGATCGTGCCTGACCAACTTGGTGGCCTTTTACGATGGGGTGACAGCATCGGTGGACAAGGGTCGACCAACGGATGTCATCTACCTGGACTTGTGCAAAGCTTTTGACACTGTCCTGCACGACATTCTTCTCTCTAAACTAGAGAGGCATGGGTTTGATGGATGGACCACTCGGTGGATAAGGAATTGGCTCAATGGCCGCACTCAGAGAGTAGTGGTCAACAGCTCAATGTCCAAGTGGAGACCGGTCACGAGTGGCGTCCCTCAGGGGTCCGTGTTGGGCCCGGCCCTCTTCAACATCTTTGTCGGTGACGTGGACAGTGGCATGGAGTGCACCCTCAGCAAGTTCGCCGATGACACCAAGCTGTGTGGTGCCGTCGACATGCTGGAAGGGAGGGATGCCATCCAGAGGGACCTCGACAGGCTGGAGAGGTGGGCCCATACCAACCTCATGAAGTTTAACCAGGCCAAGTGCAAGGTCCTACATCTGGGTCGTGGCAATCCCAGGCACAAATACAGACTGGGCGGAGAATGGATCAAGAGCAGCCCTGAGGAGAAGGACTTGGGAGTACTGGTGGACGAGAAGCTCAATATGAGCCGGCAATGTGCTCTTGCGGCCCAGAAGGCCAACCGCGTCCTGGGCTGCATCAAGAGGAGCGTGGCCAGCAGGTCGAGGGAGGTGATTCTTCCCCTCTACTCTGCCCTCGTGAGACCTCACTTGGAGTATTGCGTCCAGTTCTGGAGTCCCCAACATAAGAAGGACATGGACCAGTTGGAGAGGGTCCAGAGGAGGGCCACAAAGATGATAAGAGGGCTGGAGCACCTTTCCTATGAGGACAGGCTGAAAGAGTTGGGGCTGTTCAACCTGGAGAAGAGGAGGCTCCGGGGTGACCTTATAGCGGTCTTCCAGTACCTCAAGGGGGCCTACAAGAAAGATGGGGAGAGGCTGTTCAGGAGGACCTGTTGTGATAGGACAAGGGGTAATGGTTTTAAAATAGAGGGAGGTAGATTCAGGTTGGATATTAGGAAAAAATTTTTTACCATGAGAGTTGTAGAACACTGGAACAGGTTGCCCAGAGAGGTGGTGGATGCTCCATCCCTGGAGACGTTCAAGGCCCGGTTGGATGAGGCCCTGAGCAACCTGATCTAGTTGAAGATATCCCTGTTCCTTGCAGGGGGATTGGACTAGATGACCTTTGAAGGTCCCTTCCAGCCCTAACGATTCTATGATTCTATGATTCTACATCACTGGCTCTGGACTAAGGCCCATCCATGTGTCGTGGTTTAGGCAACACCAAATCACTGATGACTTGGTGTCTCTTCTTACCTAAACTTACTAGAAAACATACCAGCAACCCACTGATCTCCTGGTCACGGATCATTCCAAGGTCACTTGTTTTAACAGCTTTTCAGGCCGTGCCAGTACATCTCTTTGCAGGGCTTTCACCATCTCACGCTTCCAGTACTAGGGACCTGGGGGCTCTCCTACCTTCTTTTCTGAGAGTTTGAGACTCCTAACTTTCCCAAACTGTCAGTTTCCTTTTCCTCAGTTTCCTCCAGCCTCTAGTGTCTGCCAGTAGTTTGAGCCTAACTGCAAAGCTCCCTCAAACAAAATTCCCAAATACAGGACTTCACAAAACACTGACGAAAAAATTAAATTTAAATTTAAATCCATCTTTATCTGGCCAAGCCTTACATGTTGCTCATTAGTATTAGATAGCCAAGGCTAAACCACTGCTTCCTTGTTTACTCATTAGCAGTAGTACTACACACTTAGCAGGAAAAAGGAAAGAACAGGCCTGAAGTGCACAGAAATGTGAGTTTAATAGATAAAAATCTATTTCCTTTTCAGACTACACCTGGGTCACAGGTAGGCATATTCAAGACACATTAAACAACCAGGAAACCCAATTCCTTAAGACAGACAGTCTCACATTCAAACTCAGTAGGTACTTTCAGCATTGCCAAACCAGACCAGACCATATGTCCTCCTCTCATCATGAGATGAATAATCTCAGAAAAAGGCACTTTTTAAACCCACATCATTTGGTATTAGTATGGAGCAACTACAAGCTCAATTCATTTCCAGGGGGAAAAAAATAAAACAAACCAACAACTGAAAACCAACCCCAGATTTATCTGACACCCTTTTCCGCTGTTTGCTCCCATCATGCTTTCAGTGCCCATCTCCACTCTTCTGTGTCCCAGCTGGGCTCTGCTACGCGGCACCACAAGCTGAAGCATCTCTCCCACCAGCTCACAAGAGCCCCTGCTCCGAGCTGTACATGCACACGCTGCAGCAACGCTGGAGCCTGGTTCATTTCTACACAAAGGGCGTAGATGTAACATCTATTCACTGTCTTTTCTGTCATCCAAGTTTGTTGATACGGTTGTATTTGCATTCAGTTTTAACTTCAATATAACCCGAAATTGTTACTGAAAGCATTACAAAGTCAAGGGAAAGGTGGCATGGAGAAAACATGCTAAGGGAACAAGTAGTAGTATAATACATTAATCTCATGTTATTTTGTTATGTAGAGAAAAAAAGGACCAAAACAAATCCCTGGAAATGAGAATCAAAATATGTTCAATTTCCAGAAGCTTCACAATCAGCAATGTCTCGATTCTCTTTGAAAATTATGGCCTGCAGGGATTTTTTTTTTTATTATTTTATTTTTTAGTTCTGAATATAAGCCACAGCTGTATATAAATCTCTAAAATTCAGATAGAGACCCCAAAATAGACCTTGTGTGATGCAGCTAAGAACACTGAAATAAAGAACAAAAAAAACACGCAGACAGGATGGTAGACTGATAATTATATCTCAGCTAGCCACAGCTTGCTTTGAGCTTCCTTCACACTATTCACACAGCAAAACTCATTTTTAATGCCATCTACAGATCGTAGCCATCTGTGAGAATGTAATGTAACAAACTAAGCATTGTAGTATCACAGAGGGACATAGGCCGAGAGGAAACAACTGCAGAGAGCTTCCTGTCATTTGTAATTTTTCGTTCTATAACTTACGAAAGCAATGGAGAATAATGTTGTGTATTTTTAAAAGCTCAGTGTCAAATATAATAAAAAGTTAGCAGCTTGAATTAAAGCATAGATTTTCTTCTCATATAAAATATGGAACTAAAGCAATATTTGCAATTGCTCTTTCTCAAGAAAATAAAACTCCTCTGAAGTATACCACACCACAGCCTTTCTCATTACCTCCATAAACAAAAACTTAAGATGCCAAGAGATTGCATTATACATTAAGACTGTGCAAAGGTTAAATTGTACACAATGGATGAAGGCCTAAGGAAGTCAGAAGCAAGCTTAAGAATCAATATTTTTTATTTACTGCTTGGTAGTACAAAAGTTGTATATAAACTATTTTGTTAAAAATACATATGACATGCAAATTTAAGAAAGGCTGACTAATATGGCAATATCCACACCCCTACAAAATAACAGAGTGTAGTGTTAAATGCAATGAAAAAGGCAGAGTTTCTAAATCCTCTTATTGAAGTAGCAATGCACAAATTAACTTCTTGCACGTATCAGGTCTTATAATACCTTATGTAAATATTTTATACAGTTAAACAATGTTTTACATATCCAACATTTTCATTTCTTTTATTCTACATATTTCCAATGGAATCAAAATAGAAACTACTTCGAAAGTAAAAAAATACATATTTCTGTTTAAATTTTCTTCCATCCTTTTGGCAAATTTACTTGAAGTACTGACCCATCATGTATCAAAACCACAGTATTATCAAAATACTACCCCCTCCCTTTTTTTAAAAAAAGCTTTTGGAACAGTCTATAACTGTGTATCTCCTTTCTGCAAATTATTTCAAACTGTTTGGTTTTTCCCAATACTCCCTTTTTCCAGTAACATTTTATACTGCTAGCTCTCAACCTCTTGGAAACTGACAGCTAACTACTACAACCAATACTAATTAAATTCTTCCAGAAACATTAGCTCTTCATACAAACAATGAAGTGAAGCTTGAAGAAGAAAAAAATTCAAGAATATTAAATGTATGCCTGTAAGGTGAGCTTGATGTTTATGTTATATTTAAATAATGGAAAGATTTCGTAAGTCAGGTTTAAATTAATGGGAGCAGGGATACTAAGCACTCAAGTTCCAGTCCTACCCAAACAGTTACTTTGGGTTCTCAAGGATGGACAATCATGTCTAAAATATCCATTTTAAAAGGAACAATAAATCATTAATTCTTGTCAGAGCTTTGTTGAGTAGTGGTGGGGTTTCTTTTGGCAAATATAGCATCAGTGAAAAGTATATATTGATAGGTCCACTCAGTATCTCTTAGATACAAATAGAAGGAAGACCATCAGCAGCACATACTTTCAGCAAAAGTGAAATAAATTTGATGTTTCCTGACAAGACGTGAGAGTATTAATATATAGGCAAGAAGATTAATTTTTTTCTTTGTACGTGTTGATTTTTAACAGTGCATAAACTTAAGAAACCCGATTCTCAGATCTGAAGGAGAAACAGTTTAGGCCATTTGGACTAAAACAATTAAAAGTACAAATTTAAAATAAATTAATTCCAAATCAAACAGATTTTCACTGAGTTCATAAAGCAGACTAAGTTACTCTATAGTTCTCAGAATATAGTGCAATCCCTACTGAAATGCTTTACATTAGAGCTTATATTCTTAGGCACTCAGAACAAATGTTATTTTTCAGTTTTTATTACTCAGTAAAGTTTGCTGAAGTATTGCAAAGATTTCTCTCCCAAACACAAGTAACAGAAGAAAGTAGAGATAATTATAAGTAGACATAAAACAATTAACATCACAAAACCATCACTGGTATTTTTAGCAGTAAGTCACACTTAAAATATGAAGAGAGTGACACTGGCTTAAGATTTTGGTGCCAATGAAAACAGACACCCTCAGTCCAATAAAGCCACTTTGAAGTACTTTAGTATATACTCCATAAATTTTTAATGCCAAATATTCCATATCCTTATCTAATGGTTGAAATATGTTGCCTTAGCTTAATAAGGAACCTGTGGGCAAAAACAAAAGAGAAAGGCAAAACTATTAGGCATTCTTCAAACACGAGTGAGTAGTTACAAAAAAAAAGAGGGAGAACAAGTGGCCTTGAGGAAAGTAACCTTCCCAAGAGCTCTCTCAACTGCATAGAAAAAGATGCTTTTCTGCCTATGTTAAGAGAGAAGTAAGGCAGGGAAGACAACAATTAAATTCAACATCTACATACAGCTGAAGCACTCTATACTGTGAAGTACCCTTCACAGAGTCCGAGGGCTTATGTACTAAAGGCACATCTACAGATTTTGGCTGACGTAACTATTTCCTTGTGTGTTCTGCTTGGCTACTAGCAGTTAGATTAAAAGAACATTTTTGCCTTCCAAAGGCTGGCTTTTATCTTCAGCAAACACTTGCCAATTTCGGAGGAGAAGAACGGAGAAAAGTCCAGACAGACCAGAAGGCTGAATACAGTTTATCCATAGTGTAATCACATTACTCCTAATATTGAGCTCATTAAAAATGCTTAAGTAAAAAAAAAAAAAGATTATTTAATAAGGCTTTTACCTTTCCTGACCAAAAACTTAAATGTATTTTTCATTTCCAAGATGAAGCCCAACATTTAAGGTTCATGAGGTCCACACAGCTCAACAGTATCTAAGGGTCTAAATCTTACCAATTTCACTAGTGAAAAACCAGTAATTGTTTAACCTTGCATGGATGCCATCACAGAACTTGTAAAATGCTACAGTGACATATATACACGTTTCCTTAAATAGTATGCATCTCTTGAGTTTTCAGTTTTCTCCAAAGTGCTAGCAGACAAGCTTCTTTTAAAGGTTCCACCTGCAAGAAAAGAAAACAATTCTAAAAGTAAGTCTAAATAGCAAAATTAGTTCTAGGATGAACATACCAATTAAAAAGTTAGCACATGCTCTGAAATGGAGAAAAAAAAAAATGCCAGAATCGCATGAAGTGGTTAACATGCATTGCAAGTTTAGCATGTGAAACCCTAAAGGAGAGGAACTAAAAAATCAGTTGGTACTCATGAAAAGGTTGGACACATACAGACAAACTGACAAATCACATCATAATGCAAAACACACAACTTTGAAAAGGATACTAGGAATGGTAAGTGTTACATAGCTTCAGTGCACCAGTACCTTAAGTTTTTGTTTACCCAGTAGCTTAAAATGGATGTGCAAGAGCTAAACTTAAAAATTTTTACTTCACTATCAGCTGTATACCTACTCGAAAGAGTTGGAGTTGTTCAGTCTGGAGAAGAGAAGGCTCTGGGGTGATCTTATTGCAGCCTTCCAGTACCTGAAGGGGGCCTACAAGAAAGCTGAAGAGGGACTTTTTACAAGGATGTGTAGGGATAGGACAAGGGGCAATGGCTTTAAACTGAAAGAGGATAGATTTAGATGAGATACAAGGAAGTGTTTTACAATGAGGGTGGTGAGGCACTGGAACAGGTTTCCCAGAGAATGTGTGCATGTCTCATCCCTGAAAGTGTCCAAGGCCAGGTTGGATGAAGCTTTAAGCAACCTGGTGTAGTGGAAGGTGTCTCTGCCCATGACAGGGGGGTTGGAACTAGATGATCTTTGAAGTTCCTTCCAACCCTAACCATTCTATGATTCTATGATTTACTTTTTTATGTGCCACTAAGCATATTTTAAATAAACTTAACTGGTGAAATGGAGTCTGCTGACAACATGGACCTTGGAGACATGGAGAAGGCATGCTACAACTTCAAATGATGAAGCCAGCAAGACACTAGGATAAGCTGAAACACTGTAGAGGTCACTTCAAGAAAATACTAATAGCATATCAGTTTAGGGGAAAAAAACCCTGAACTTGAGTAGCAGTGAACACAAGCAACTAGCAATACTGTGTCATTCAGGTACTGCCCAACTCAGGAATTCCATCTCATACAGGAACTCTCAGGAACAACAGTTAAAGTCAGGCCACAAAGCACAAGCCAACTGCCCCCAAATGCCAGAACACACCTTTTCTGGCAGCAGTTAAACACACATCTGTATCTGCCTTCTTCCTCTGTATCTGAAGATCTGAGACAAATTCTCCAAAACTATATGCTTTTTATCACAAGTTCATTGGCTAGAGACACAGAAGTCTTAAGTGCTGCTTATCTGTTTGGTTTCAGTAAATTATAATAATTTATTAGAAGTCTGAAATAAGTAATTGAAGTAAAGGTCTAACTACTGTTTATATGTGAACAGCTGTTCAAGGCAGTTCAAGACATTATCATGGTCTTTCAAGCAAGATGTGTTTATTTTTCATAGTGCACAAACAGGCCTGGGTAGTTTCCCAGATGATTTGCAAAAGAGTTCAGTTGGACTGGAGAGACCTTTACAAGAGATTCCACAGAGCCATTTCTCTGCTATTAGAACATTTGTTTTCAGAAAGGGCAAGACTTTAATCCTAAGGGAGGTTCTACAATAAAAAGCTGCCATAGATGGCCATTTAAATTTTTTATAGCTATACTATCATACCTCTAGAGAACAGCTTATTTTTATATTAAAGTAGTAATAGTTTAAATTTAGAGAACAACTTTTGGGTAATTACAGGGAGCAGCTTTCTTATTTAGGAGAGAAAAGAACAAATTAGAAAACTGGACTACAAAACATTTCTAGAGTGATTTCAAAAGACTTTTTTTTTCCATTTTTAATCAAACTGCACTGGAATTAACTTTATTTTCATATATGCCCTTTTCTTTCTATTTCTAATGTTTAAAGAGAACATAACTAGTCTAAGTCAAAAACCATCTTACTAACAGTCTGATCATGCTACCATTAGAGGGAGAGAAAAGAGAAAAAAAATAGTGACAGGAGTAACAAAACAATTAGCTGGGCATGAAAATGCCAATGCAGCCAGTGAAGGAAGAGGTTATCTCCTGTTGCATTTAGCTAATACTGGTCTTTAAAAAAGGAAGAAAGGAAAAAGAAACCACATCAACTAAAAAAACCCTGAGCACCAGGACATAATTCTGTACCAGAAAATAAGAGTAAAGTTTGTCTTTCACTGGCACCTGTAGATCCTTCACAGATTCCAGAGCGGCAATGAGATAGCAGCCACTAGAAAGCTATGATTTGCCAAAATTTGCCATTAAAAAAAAAAAAAACCAAAAAAAACCACACAAAAAAACCACAACCATCCTTACAGTCTATCACCTATCTCCAAGGAAGGGCCAGCTGTATTTACACTAGCTTTGACAAGCATTTGTCCAGTCTGGCCTTACAACTGTCCAGCAATAAAGACAGGACAGCTTATTCCAACCTCTTAATTTTTGAAACCTGAACTCCACCTCCTTGCGAGTTTACCTATTTACGTTCTTACCCACTGAGCAAAACGAACAGTTCACTTCATTACCCTCCACAGCTTTTTAAACATTTGGAAACACATCACATCTCCAAGTCTTTCTTCCTCTATGTTAATGGTTCAAAAAATTCTGTATAACTTAATGATGAGGCACAGAGTCCAGACAAACACATTCTGCTTAGTTCAACACTCACACCTGTGCTGCCAGTAAAGGTTGGAAGTATCCCATTGCATATCAGCTCTCTACTCTGTCTTCCTTTCTACATTGACACAATTACAGAATTTTTTCTTAATGAGTAAACAATGGATAGAAAGAAAGGTCACATCTTGCACCTCAGCCTTTTAGAAGTTAACCTCAAGACACTTCAGAGGTTTTGGGTCTTACATTTTAAACATAACCAATTTCCACTTGTGCATTTCCCTCTTGTATTTGAAGTGAGAGTTTGAAACTGGACTGAGCTGACACAACATGACTTCATCCTCTCTCTCACCATACAGAGTTCTGCATTGTGCACTTTGTTCATTCTCTTCAAGCCCAGTGCCTTTAGTTTTTCACCTCAGAATCCCTTTCCTCCTCAAGGGTCAAGCTCTGTATTTTCCATCGCATTTGTGTAAAATTACCTTTCCCATTCAGATAATCAGTGTGTCATCAGTTAGAAGCAAACCACATTGAATTACAGGTTTTTTTTTCCCCCAACGTTAACTGTTAAAAAAAACCCAACAATAACAACGTAGTCAGGAGGTGCATTCCAAAACCATGCCAGACACGTTTTTGACATGCTTAATGGGGTACCTCAAGCAATTCACTGAAGTTTAATGACCCACAGGAAAACCCCGAACTCTTGGGTTAGTAACCTACCATAGATCCCTGCGATGTGAGCATTTTCATGTGTCTCCATTCTTATTAGGCAAAGCTCCACTGATCTATCAGAGAAGTTATCTAGTAAGCAGTCACCTAGTAAGCACACAGTACAGGGCAGCAAGCACAAGGAAGAAGCACCGCAGTTATTCCAGTGATGCAGCTGTCAGCAGAGTTTGTTTCTTTTGGGTAATAAGCACATACCCACTAAATCTGAACCATCGTTTCTTGCCAAAAATTAATATGTAGATGTTTTATTTTATGGACCAGTGATGCCACCTCCACAAAGTAGGTTTCATTTCAACATCTACTCTAATTACAAAGTCAAAATAAACAATTAGATAAGTATTTGGTGGATAATTTAGCCTTCACCAATTTATCGTTAACTGAGTCATCAAATATAGTCTAGCAGACTTCTGTAGAAACTTTTGTAACTGAAAGATGAGTTCTCACACAAAACTGATATATTATCAGCTCCATTTCTCCTTACTGATTACCTTCATTTATTTCACAACATACATCACTTTCAACATGAGTTTCCGATGTGTGATACCTGCAGTTTACTCTGAGCTTCTCCTCTCTTGCATCTCCTGTTTCACAGGCATGGCAGGTGCTTCACTGGCTTCCTGTTTCACAGGTGTGGCAGGCATATCACCATTGACACTCTCCACCCCAGTAACAGACATCAAGCTTTTCCGTTCTTTGGCATTTGATTTGTGCTCCACTTTTGTGACTCTAAATCTGAGGCAAGCAAAAGAACGATTCATTTTTATTTCCCCCAGAGGTTTGTTAGATCGCTCTCAGTACCCAGTGTATGGATGGGACCTGAAAACCTGTTCCTAAGACAGAGACATCAGACACCCACACAGACCCAGCTTCACTTCAGAGCAATCTTCCCTCCTATGACCTACATGTAGTTTTAATACTCACTGCCACTGAATCACACTTTCTCAGGGAATTGTGTTTTAAAGCAGAACCCACAGATTGCATACTACTACTTAGAATAATATTTTCTAAGACAACTACAACATAACCTAGGAATTAAAAATAACAAGACAGAATGAAGTGGTTTCTATAGCTCACACTTCCTTGAGAAATATGAAATTCAGAAACAGAGGAATTAGTGTGCAATCTTTGTTTCTTTTTAGACAGTATCAATAGAACAATAGCTTTGGATTTATACACACGGTAAATCCCCATCTATTTACATAGTTCTAAAAGAAGACTAATAAATACCAGATTTACTTCCTCCAGAAATAACTTCAGTCTAACATGGTTACAAAAAACAATCACTGATGCTATAAACTGAGTAGAATCAATGGACATCTTAACCAACATGGGCTACTGTAGTGTCTCTAAGTAAAGTATCCAATAAAACGACCTAAGCCTTACCTTCCCACAGAAAGCACTGTAACTTCTCCAAGACGGCTTCTTCTGTGCTCTTTAGATTTGTGAGCTGGCTTTATAAGGTGCCATCGTTTGTGGCTACAACGAGTACAAACATCCTTTTCTACTACTCCTCCAACAGTATGGAAGTGATGGCCTTTGCAGTTGTGTTTAAACGGAACAGCACCAGGTGACAAAGGAGACCCTGGACTCGTTGGACTCCCAGGAGAGGTAGGAGATAAAGGGCTGTAGGAAAAAGCATAAAGAAAATTGAATGTTTACTATAAAATTCTGTTTCTTAAAGAGGGAAAAAAAGGATAAAATATAACCTTCAGTTATGTCTAGTGAATAGCTGGGGTTTTTTCAGGGATCATTTATTTGTGACGATGCCTGTTTTAAGGTTCCATCCAATATCATATTTTTGCAGCTAAAAATCAGTTCCACAAATTAATTCAACTGCAGTCATGTGGTTAAGGTAACAAACACCAAGCAAGGAAACAAACAAAAAAAAATCCAACATCAGGCTAAATCAGAAGAGAACAGGTACATGAGCTTATACTGATCAAGATATCTAATTAGCTGATTAAATTCACACTTGCAGAACTACAGAAAGTATTTCAGAATTGTTACAGTGTCTCTAACAACTCACAGAAGAGCATACTGCCACAATAGTGCAAAAAGGCAAAACTAACATGTCTACCATGAAGAGAAGAAGAATCAACAGATAATTCAGCTTAAGCTTCAGGAAAATGTTTTTTTTTAAATTACCTAGAAAAGAAGAAGAAGCAGTACCAGAAGACACTTATTGAGTGTATCTAATCAACTCTTATCTAATTTTCCTCTAAAACAGAAAAGCATATAGCATAGATAGAAGCCAGAAGATGTACTTTTTTGGACTTCAGCATCAATTTTGATACTGTCTTGCAACACGCTCTCCTAAAGCAAGCTAGAGCTCAGTGCATTAAAGGTGAAATTACTGTTGTGCAAGGTAGCATACGCTGTTAAAACAAAGCAAAAAAAAAAAAGACAAAGACATATCAGAAAGTTATATATCAGTAGCTTACTATGACACTGGAAACACATACTAAATGTGATTATTCTGGTCCTGATGATGTTCAGTGTTTTAATTAGTTCCTTGGCTAATGGAACAGAAGAACAGCTAAAGTATCCACAAACTTTGGGTCACCCATAGTAACTGTAGAGGACAAGATGCGAAATGGATGATCAGAAGACAGCATGTGTGTCAAAGACACATACATACATACATAAATCTTATTAAAAATACTGGATGTATTGCAGTAAGGACAACACAAACTCCAGTGCTTTAGCAGCAAAACTTTACAAACCCAGATTAAAAAACAACTAGCCAGATGATCATTCTTCAGAAAAAGAAGGTGAAGATCACAAGCTGAACACGAATCATTATGATGATGTTGCTTAAAAAGGACAAATTTCACAGTGGAAATAAAAGGAGTATAACCTGTGAACTTAAAAGTTACATTACTCAGCATTAGTCATGCCTCAGCTGAATGTTCCATTCAGTTAGAGAAACGTTATTTCATGAAAAATACTTAAAAAATGAAGCAGTTCCAAAGGAGAACAGAAAAAACAAATTAAAGAAATAAAATATGCCGTAAGAGACTGAAGTTACTTGGATGCTTATTTTCAAAACAAAAATATTGACAAGAGACATTTAATGGTTTCCAAATAAAGAAGAGAATGCTATAATGGGAAAAAAAAAAAAAATCTGTTGAACCTCTGAAGCAAAGACAGGTGCTGATGGCTTTAAGTGGCAGAAGTGTAGATTTTACTTAGCCGTTACTACTGCTATCATAAGGAAGCGTTTCACAGTGCACCAAACTTAAAGAAATACAGTGGATTTGCACTCAAGTTACTGAAGCTTTAGGAGTACCTGTCAGAAAAGATGTAAGAGCAAATAATCATTTTTCCTTCCCCTTACACTTTTTGTATTTTAATTTACCACTGAAACAATAGCCTAAAGCTCCCAAAATAACATCACACATCCCTACACAAAAAGATTGAGTTAAAATTCAAACAAATATTTCTGCTGCATCACAAAAGTTTAAAAATAAGTCCTATACTTGAGAAGAAAAATATTGAACTTACAACAGGAGTTCAATAACAAAGCCTCTCACTGTTAAAAGAGGAGATAAGCAATTGCATACTCAACTATTTGTTTTGCTAAAACTATACACTCCCACTTCTTTTACTAGTTACACAGTACTACTGGAACCTTCATCTTCTCTGCCTTGAACACAAACACAAGATTACATATGAAGAGTATTTAAAGTAAAGATATAGTTTAGAGGTACTTACAGCTCTAAGTACTTTTCGAAAATGATGTGTCTACAACTCAAGGGCTGAACTACTTTCTCTAAATAATTCTCTAAACAGGTGTGTAGTGAAAAAAGTAGTAAGAGGGAGGTCAGCCAGTGTGTATTATTACCACAATTATAAAGAAAAAAGTAAACCAGAAGGAAATACAGAAAGAGATGTCTATTTTAAGGTAGGACCCATACAAATTAAAGAAGTGCTGCTTCTGTTCTTTCAAGTCAGAGTAGCTTTGTATTAAGCCAACTTGAAAGTAACTTCATCCTAAAGTAAACAAGTATTCGCAGCCTCTGCAAATCTTTAGCCCGAAAAGCAGTAAGTCTGTGTTACACACTTAGAACACATAACCAGAAGAGCCAGTTACTAACCCAGGGCATTCATCCAAATTTAGTGACTCAGACACCACAAGGAAATCAAAGTATTATCGTCTTAGCTGATAACTCAGAAAATAAAACCCTTTGAAAGGGTACTTTTTTTGGTTGCCTCAGGAAACATGCATTAAAAAGATGAGTAATTACCTTTCAGGTTCAAAGACACTGCTATCTGCTACCATGGCCTTTAACACATCAGCATTTGCTGCAATGAGAATAAATAGAATTCTTCAAAAGTGTACAGCTCTAACTTCAGAAAAAATAAATGGCAAAATTAAAGGTCCTCAAAGAAATTCAGTCTAAAAGAAAGATGACTGCATTATGTATATCTCCAAAAAGGCATGCAAGAAAATCATGAAAAAAAAAAGTTACTGTAATTCTATGGGATTTTCTTAACATGAGCTACTAAAATTACAGTTCATATTGCACTCAAAGCTCTGCCCCAATGAAAGCCATATATTGTAGCCATCTGCACAACACTCCCAAACAAGGTCTTTAAAAATCTTAAAACATCCATTTGACCACAGGAGCATCATTATCTCACATGTATAAAGCAATACACCATTAAACACACTAGTCTGAGAGCACCTTACAAAATGCAAATTAATTATCAGCCAAAAACTACTAATTAATCACATATATTAAAAAACACGAGGTAATCCAAGCCTTGAGGAAAAATACACAAGCTCAAAGCCCTAATAGTTAAAGAAAAAAAAAAAAACAAAAAAACACCAACCCACAACACACCACCAAACAACAAACCCAACACAAAATTACAGCTTTTCCAGACTGATCTTCATTCAGAAGTAAATCAAAGCAAGTTCAATGCTTAGGAGAACTTCGATTCATACAAATGTGAAATTAAAAGGCTAAAGGTTCTTGTAGTATAAAAGCATGCAGTCTCCTAAATGTTTCTTCTAACTGGGCAAACACGTTCCAAACTAATCAAGCATTCCATGGACTGCTTAAGTGTGATTTTATTTTTCTAGTCATATCTTCTTTATTTTTACTTTGCATACACAGCGCATGAAGATACCACATCCAAAATTCAACGTTAGCACTAGGCTACCCTGTTGTCTCAGTTATGCACAAACTTTTCATCAGACAACTGCTCCAAGAATGCTTTCAAGACAGAAAGTTTCATCTAGTCAAAACAAAAACTTCACATGCTTTAAACACTGCCATTAAGGAAACCTTGAGCTTTTACTTCACAAACAAACAAAAAGATGAACAAAAAGAAACAAAACAACAAAATAGCTAAAATATCAGAACGTATACGAACCCAACTTACCATATAAACTAGTTTTCAGGTAAGCTAAAAACTTTCCTATTTTCTTTGAAGTTACTGCCTTAAGACAAATCTCAGACTTAAGCACGTACAAAATGGTTATTAAATAAAAACACATGAAAATACAATTTTTTCAGATATTCTGAAGTACAGTGTTATAGAACACCGTCAAAGGTTCCTAACTTCAATATCGCAATACTATACCTTCGTTTTTCATAATGTAGTTAACAATTTGTCCCACAGTGTCACTATTCTCATGTATAGTTTCATTCATTTCTGTGCAAGGAAAGAAATATGTTGTCAATATCCTGGCATTCCAAATCAAGAATTGATTTATTTTAAAACAAAGTAAAACCAAACAAACAAGTCAAAACAAAAACCTAACACACACCAGAAAAAGTTACATTAAAAAAGACAAGATCTATTATCACTTTGGAGAGAAAGCTTAGATGAGACTTTTGAGTCCTTATGCAGGAGAAAATATAAACACAAGCTATGGAATCTACACATGGGCTCTAAGATTTTCATTTAAGACTTGAATAAACCCAAGATTTTCACAAGCGTACATTGAAGTTCCTTCTGTAGCTTGTAAGACGACAAACAAGAGATCAGTATTTCTAATCCTAACAATGGAGAGGGAAAAAAAAACAGAAAATGAACAAACAAATCAAACTGTCTCAAGTCACTGTTTTAAAAAATGGGTATTATTGGCTTCTAGTATAAGAGGGATTCAATTTAAGCCTTTCACCATAACTACAAGGACATAAAATTTGATTTTTTTTTTAAATTTAAAAAAAAATTTCATACAACTACAGAAGTAAGAGGTTTGAGAAAGAAATCTCATGACTATACTTTTGGAATCGATTGCAACCACTAACAATACTAGAGGCTTCCCCAGAATAACCTCAGAAGGCAGAGAAACACTGGGGGGAGAAATAGAACAATTCAGAGACACAGCTCCACCATTCCCTAATAATTGTTATGACTAGCTTTAAAAACAAGTAAATAAATAAAAATCACAACATTTAGGCAAATCTGATAGGTGAAGCCCATATTTTGTCTTAAAGTCATAAATTAAGGGCTTCCCCATGTCTTTACCCATCCTTCATCTTTGTCCTCACACCTGCAACTTTGCAATACAGCTTAAAGACAGCTGCTTCCCCAGACTAACATCTAAAAGTTGTCCTCCTTCCATTACCACTCATCCCAGTGTTACCACTCAGGTGGACTGACAGACCAGATAGTCCCACTCACTGCATACATGCCCCAGGCAGTAACTGCTTAAGAACATACTGACACGTTATTACTGCACCCTTACCACAGAGCACTGTCGAGCTACGGACAGCAGTTAGTTGGGAGAAAGGAAGAGGTCCAAAGTATTTACAGATGCTACACTGGGTGACTATAGTCCTTCCTGAGTGATAACACTTTTCTTGTTTGTTTGGGGTTTTTTTAAGTAAGAGAAGATGGGAGTAAGGAACCATAAAAACAAGAGGACAAATGAACAAACATTAGAACAAAAACAAAGGTGTCTTAAAGAAAAAAATTATAAGCAGCATACAGGACAAAACAGAACATAGTCAGTCTAAAGGCTGAGTTTTATAACGAAAAGGGAGACGAGAATCAGAGCACAACAGGAACAAATTAAGATTCCTACACATAAAACTAAGATTTTTGGCTTTAAACAGGAGCTTTTTGTCACTCCTCAGATAGAATTATGTATAATACTACTTTGTGGCTAACAGCAAGCAGAATGCAGAAAAGCAATCGGGTGACTCTGACTGCAGTATATAATTGCAAACAATATTCTGGATACTTTGATCCCTCTGTAAGCTCTTAATCAATGTTAGAGGACTTGCTTGGAAAGTTGGAAGGCTTCTAGTTTTGACTGACAAAGATCAAAACCCAACAGACATATAACGGTAATAAAAATATTTTTCTTAATATTGTTTTGATATCTAATAGACAGGGAAATGACCAAAGTCTCACAAAGCATTATTCTATAGTAGTAATAAAATAAGTAAAAAGTTGTTTACTAGACTTGTTGATTACCTATTTTTTCATCAAGTTTTTCTTCTTCTGTTTCTTCAGCCTCTGTTGTGCAACGATATCCTTTTTTCTTAAGGACATGACAGATGAGGATCCCCAAGAGCCCCATGATGAAGAAAACAGGAACCAATGCAAAAGCAATATACTCTAGGTGCTCAGCTTTGCCATCATTGCCATTGGTTTTACTTGTCAAAGTAGTTGTCTGTAAGCCATAGCTCGACAAAACCTGGACAGACTCTCCAGAACCTAGGTAAACAAATAAACACAGTTATTACTATACACTGGAAATCACTTCAAAGCATTTAGAAAATAATAAGCATGACCAAATCCCCATAATGTCAATGTGATCTACCTTCTGAGATGACTTGAACAGGCAACACGTAATCTACTGGCTGAGAACTCACACCTGTAACAGTAAATATTCCCTCTCCATAACACAATTACAAAACACCTGACATACAAAAACCCACATGATACTTCTTCAATATAACAGAGAAGAACAAATGATAGGCTTGCTGTTAGCCCCTTTACTCTGCTCTGTGAGACCCCACCTCGAATACTGCGTCCAGTTCTGCTGTCCCCACCATAAGAGAGACACAGATTTGTTGAAGCGTGTTCAGAGGAGGGCCACAAAGATGATTCAGGGGCTGGAGCACCTCTGCTACGCGGACAGGTTGCGGGAGCTGGGATTGTTCAGCCTTGAAAACAGAAGACTTCGGGGGGACCTAATAACTGCCTTCCAATACCTGAAGGGAACCTACAGGAAGGCTGGGGAGGGACTTTTTACAAGAGTGTCCACTGATAGGACAAGGGGAAATGGGTTTAAGTTGAAGGAGAACAGATTTAGATTAGATCTTAGGAAGAAATTCTTCAGTATGAGGGTGGTGAGACTTTGGAATAGATTGCCCAGAGAAGTGGTGGATGCCCCCTCCCTGGAGGTGTTCAAGGCCAGGTTGGACGGAACCTTGAGTAGCCTGATCTAGTTGAGAGGTGTCCCTGCCCATGACAGGGAGGTTGGATTAGATGATCTCTAAGGTCCCTTCCAGCCTATGCCATTCTATGATTCTATGATATTCTAGCCCTATAGGCCAGTAATCTCAACAAGAGGGCTTGCATATTCCACTGAAGAATAACACCATAGTTGCTCCTTCTTCCCATCAGTGAGAAAAATGCCATATCATTCCTTGGAGTCTAACTTCATGCAAAATTGCTAAAAGAAAGCGGATCCTTCCCTAACAGGACAGTTACTACAGGATTTAGTAGTGACCTTTGCAAAGAAAAAGTATCAGGTTTGAGAGAAACAGCCTTGATTTTTTTCTTAACAACGGAATTTCACGGCATGGAAGAATGAACGTTTACTCATCAGCATAAGGTGGGCTCATTCTTCGCTTGTCAAAGGTTTGTAAACCATTTTGTATTTGGACTTGAAACAGGATGGGAGAGAGGCTTTTTTGTTGCTGTTTGCAAACAACGTAAGTTGCAGCATAAGCAAACACTAACCCTATACCCACGATTAAGTATTTTTGTTTCAATTGAACTCTGAATTTAACAAGTGTATTTCCATGTTATAGATCAGCCTTTTGAACTACCAAAAGCATAGAATATTTACATTAGAAGCAACCTCTGAAGTTCATTAGGCCAAATGCTGCTAAAAGCAGCTCTGATCAGATCAGGTTGCTCAGGTACCCATTCAGTCAAGCTCCATCTGAAGGATGGACATCCCACAACATTTCTAGGCAACCTGTTCCACCATTTGACCATTTTTATAGCCCATATATACAGATTAATTAAAATCTCAGTACTTTCTCATATACCAAATAAAGTAGTATACAAGTTCAACTATTCAGCTGAATCCAAAAATACAGACTTGCATACTAAAAAGTCTTCTAAGACTCTACAGTTTATACACACGTCCTCCTCCATATAACAAAGACTTAAATATTACTTTTCCAACATGCAAGAATATTCCTGCATTTCTACCCTCTATTCTTCATCTCCATTTCAGCTGAAAATAATTGTTTGGAATAGGAAAGAATGACAACAAAAAAGTCCAATAAAAAAAGTCTAACACTATTTCAAGATATTTTCCATCTACTTGTACTAAAATGAACAAGGAAATTCACATTCTTTCTATTAATCAAACTGGTTGAAGGAATGAAGGCTTATGAGAAAAACATTTCCATGACAGTGACACTTTCACAACAGAAATGTCTAGAACATTTAAATCCCTCCCTTTAAAAAAAAAAATAACATAAGCCTCCAGAAAGCTGTAGAAAGACTATTATTCCACAAAGAACTCTACTGCATTGGCTGCAAAACTAAGCTGTATTTGAAAAATACCAGTAAAGTGACAGATCGGTAAGAAAATATTTGTAAAACTGCATTTAGAAATTTATCTTAGTTTTTTTAATATCAAAACACAAACCCTTTCATTTTTAAAATATTTCTGAATTTTTCAGGACAGTCCTGAATTGTCAGTTCAGTAGTAATACACAAGACTTGCTCAAAGCGAAAAAATACTGGCACTTCTTAGAAATAACAATAGATAAAATCCCCATCAGAAAAAAAAAAAAGAAAAAAATAAGTGTTAAGCATTTCTCTAAACTACTTTTCTAGACAATAGTAGAAATGCAGAAAAAAAAAAGCAAAAAGAAAGGCAAACAAATTACTGAATAGATCATGAGGCTAAATGTTGAAATAAAATCCTCAGGATGTTTGCTTTGGACAAAGCCGGATGGTCTAGCTTGCTCCCAAAACCAAAAGAGAAAGCTATTCACTTTTAAGAAAGGCCAATAAGCCTACAGATAATTATATGCAGAATTTACTAGATAAGTAACCCTTAGAAGCTTTAACTTAACGCCTGAGTAGGACAATTGAACAATATATACAATTTAACACTAAGACTCCAATTGCTTTACACTACAAGAAAACAAAAGATAGTAAAGGTTAACGGATACAATCATATAACTAAGAATGTTGATCTTAGATAGAGTTTATTTCCTAAAAACTTATAATTAAAGGTTTAATATACCAAAATAAAATGGTTCTAATTTTTGTTTTATTTTTGCTAAACCATTACGTAGCAACAGCTACAAACTCCCCCACTTAATCACGCAAAATAGTTAAATTTACTTCCCAGGTAGGAGAAAAGCTGTACACTAGAGAAGTATTATTTTATGACATCTCGGAATCTAAGAAATCCAGCTTAAATAGTATATATTACAAGCTCAGAAAGTTACTAATAAATAAGCATCCTTCATGTTCAAAGGTAAGACCAAAATAGGCAGATGTTTTGGATTTTGCTGTACATTATCCATTTTAAGAATGATGAGAAAGACCTACTACACTATTTCTAAGACATCAACAGCCACTTACAAGTCATATTACAAGTGGAATGACAAATCAGGACCACAAAAATTAATCTCTGCCTGTACTTTTTAGGTTTTCTACCTTGTTTTGCGGTAAACTTTAACTGCATAGCCCAAACACGTAGCATCTCTTTACATTTCTCTATAACCACAGTAGGTAAATCCCACAATTTAAAATACAAAGCTGATTCACAAAGTTGCATACAATCAACAGAAGAGAACAATTATACAAAAGATATGGGAAAATGGATCCCAAATACTATTAAATGTTCACAGGAAACAAGAAAAAAAACCTTATGTAAGTCTGTGCCAATCTGAAGTTTACAAGCAGCTCCAGTGACAGAGCTACATCACGTTTTCAGGACAGATCATTGCTGAGCAACCACTAAATACCATCCCCACCCTCCAAAAAAAGCAAACCATCAGAAACTACTCAGGTTGATGTTCCCAGCCTACCTAATAAACCACTTGTAAATGTTTGCATGGTAAGAACCATGGTTTGGGTTTTTGTTTTCTGTTTCTTTTTCTACTACATAATCCATTTTGTGATTTAGTTTAGTACTTCTGCTCGTAGACTGCCATCTGAAACACCAATGAGAAAACCTCATCAGCTACAATTTAATCTGCAGTCAAAAGGTAATAAATAAATAAATAATAAAAAGCCAGAACTGTGCCTACACTGGCACTTTTTTCCTGACAGAAGGATGTTGAACAACTCATTGTTTATCAACTGAATACTCTGTAGCATAGATTAGTCCACTAGTTGGATTGAGATTTAAAGAGCTTTTGAACTAAGCAGGAAAACATACTTAAACTATTTTTTTCCATTTAAAAATGCATTAACAAACATAGATACTCCAATATACTAGCCTATATAGATAAGCCTATGTGATTTTTTTCCTTCAGTTGTCCTTAAGATACCTAAAAATCCAATTCTCCCAATAAAATTCATCAAGATACAAACAACTTTGCAAGGTATTTTGCTTATTACTACTAAAAAATTAAATCAATAATATTCCTATATAAATGTATCATTTACACAAAGTCCAGACTGTGTAATATCCTTGTGTAATATCCCGAAAATATCCCAGAAGAAATTAGAAGGATCAAACACTTGGTGCTGTGTAACCTTATAAGCACAGTGAAGCACTCCACTCTCATTATCAAACACCCTACATATATCAAGAAGTCTGCCCTCAAAAACCCCAGCAGCTATGACATAATGCAAATCCAAGGTTTGCCTAGCTAATGAGCAATGTATTTTATGTCCCAAGTCATAGCTGCATCATTCATGCTCCCCAGTACTCTTCCCCAGAGGCACACTATGCTTATTAACAGACTGTTGATAGTCTATGTCATTCTCATGATGTATGATGTTGCTTCACAATCGTTTTTACTGAAAAGTTCAGGCCATAGCAATCTTCCTTGATTCCAGTCAATTCACACAGAAATTTGTTTGCTTCGATGTTTTGCTGTCCTGGCATATATATATATATATACACACACATATATATATATATACACACACCTGTCATTGTATATCAGTCTACATATCAAAATTACTTGAAGATGTGGTTTAAATAAAACACTTAAGAGCAACATTCAGCACTTTAAAGTGATGCTCAAGCTGCAGATCACAGATTGCATTCATGCTACTAATTTGATCTCATGTACTCTTGTCTGCTTAAAAATTAATATATGTTAGTTACTGAATTTGAATATTGTCTGCCCTTACTTAACCCTTATCTAAAAAGTAAAACACAAGGACAGTTGGCCTCAGACAAAGACCAGCCTTTTACACTGGTTCTAATCATTATTAGTCTGACACAAGAATAGTATACTTCCATCTCAGCAACAGCTCAAGAAAATTTTACAGCACCTTTAGGAAATGGAATATAGGAAGAAAAAAGATAGCACATTAATGAGAAAAATATTTCATCCTTCATTAAATTGCAATTTTTACATGGCCTAGACATATCTGTTACCATTCTAGTTAAACAATGTATTCCTTCCATATTAGTAAAATAACATTTGACCACAAAAATATTTCAAGACTACAATGTCTTGAAGGCTGTGATCTGAAGCCAGAGCAGACCAGGCAGGCAAAGGTATTGCTCTGTAAGAAAAAGTTTCTTTCCCCTTAAGGTTTTATAAATTCACAGAAAAAGGGAGATGGGAGCACTTTACAGAGGTCATCCCACTACCAAACAGCAGGATTAGCTGTACCTAGACAACTATCTGGCAAGCACGGCTAAAGATCCTGCAAACGTAACAGCTTGCCCTCCACACCTGCTATTTTCTTTCTCACTGCAAATGGAGGGACAGAACAATTCCTCATTTAATATCTAACACTACAGTATCAGTTCAGCTTGCACTGAGTTACAGAATTACTCTTTCCTTGGTTTTAGCTGCATGTACTTGAAAAGATTTCATACTTGGCATGATCACTAGGATCTCTCCAATGTAAGTCCCAGTTATACCAAAGCTTTGCCTTTAGTATTAACTTACCTAGACAATTCTCAAACTTTTCATTAAGCACAAGAGAAATCTCTAGAAATATCTAATACTGCTTAAAGAACAACTCAGATTCTTGAAAAGTAAACCCTTTTGTAACAAAGATCAAACCTGTTTAGTTGTTATATAAGTAATATAAAACTCATTAAAATAATGCATTATATTTATTTTTCTAAATCGCCTATACTAAACGTAAGAATAATCTACATCTAACTGTTTACTTCAAGCACATTCTAGTTGGTTTTGTACTGTTTAATTTACAAAAAGTAGCCCATAAACAATGACGTAATCTTCTCTCTGCTCTACTAATAAAGAATCCTGCTTAGTTACTCTGGATTTTGCCCATTACACCCATGTAATTTACTTCTTATGGCATGCCTTTTAAATAACTTTGTTTGTATTTTACGAATTTGATTGTGCTAGCAATCTGTCTGCTAAAAATAAGTACATACATATTCACTATCATCTGCTCTATAAAGTTCAAGGAGTCACATGATCCTATTTCCTGCTTGCAGGCACGGAAATGAAACATAGCCACCAATCTCACAGCATAAAAACTATTGTTGGCCTTAATGTTAATTAACATTTAAAGAAATTAAATACAATCAGTGTATAACCTATTTAAGTACAAGACAAATGAAATTCAGATATGGCATATGATATGCTCAAACTTCTCAGCTAAACATAGCTAGAAATCATGTCTCTGTAGCAACATCAGCTTATGTGTTTCTTTCCCTCCTCACCATCAACGTGCCAGTTCACCCACCTGCGGAAAAAGAGCAATCACTTAAGGTTCAAAATAATTTAGACAGAAAAAGGTTTCCTTGGGTGTTTTGAGGGTTTTCTTTGTGGGTGTTTTTTTTTTCTGTAGTTGTTTTCGTTTGTTTTTTCTTTTTTAATTTCTTACCTGGATCACTTCTAGTTCAATTCACCATGTGGACCTACACACTGTTTACAGGGCATTATCAAAGGACTGCTTAAACTAGTAATGCCACAAGGAGGAATAGTCAGGCAGCTGTGACCTCAGTTCACCTTGCAAGGAAAAGACAACTGATGACCATGCCTAGTGCTTCATCCTCTCCTGGCTCCAAGGGAGCATACTTGGAACTGCATTAAACTATAATGACATCTCCTATCTCCAGGCCAGACACCTAAGGTGGATGGATGTAAACTTTGATTTAAAGCATTCAATTTTAAGCATGATTTAAAGTAATTATATTTTTTTTTAAAGTACACACTTAAATCCAGGCATAAAACCCAAGAATCTTGTTTATGAGCTCAGTTTCCTAAATACATGCTAAATACCTCACTCTCAAGAACTTAAGAAAACTAACTTTATTTTAAAAAACTTACTAAGTTAATAGAGCTTTGGTGAACTTCATTAGATGGCAAAACTGGCCAGTTATGTCCCTTGGCATTTCAGAACTGGTGGGTATTTTCTTAAAAGAAACAAGGTCTAAATTAGCTATTTACTCACATTCAGTGTATTCAACTTACTTAGATATAAAATAAAGCATTCTACTAGAGCTGCAGTAGAGATTTCTGTTATCAAAGTCTAGTTTCATTTTTCAGATTCTTAATTTGAGTGCTTAGTAGTGACTGTTTAGAACTCTGATGGTAATTACAGTGATTTAATACAGGGTTTTAGTTACTTTAATGACAGTAAAGGTAGCCAGTACAGTTTGCCATGACTTCAAATGAAGTATTATTTTTTAAGAGTTACCCAATTTAAACAGTATTTATCTATTCTGGACACTACAGTCAAATTCCCATTGCATAACTAAGCATAACAAGCAATTTCAGTCACAAGTCAAAATATATCACTGCCCAAAACAGACACACACGAAGACATTTAGGAACTGTTTGGGTTTCTCTGCCTTACTAGGATGATAGCTACAGATGAGACCAGGCAAACTAGAAATGGCTGCAAAGAACAGGTTCAAAAAAAAAAAAAAGGTGTATTTTCTACAAGATAAAACTCTTAATTGAAGAAAACCTATTGCCTACCATTTGCTTTTCTATTGTTCAAGGAAATTGTACTTTAGGGAATATGTATAAACTGAATAACAAAGGAAAACCACCTATGATAGAAGAGGAACATTCACCAAGTTTGTGAATTCCGCTTAACTTTCAGCTTCCTTGTAGTAATCGGAACCTACAACCAGAAGTGAAATAAGCAGGAAGTCTGATGAGAAAAAGGAAGCCACATGATGAAAGAGCATACTGACAACTATAACAGTACTGCCAGTTACCTTAGAGGTTAAGCAAGGTTGGCTAAGGTCTGCTGTTAAGGACAGAGCTCAAAACCTTCACAAGATTTGTCGGAAGCAGTACTGCAAAGAAATGAGCAGAAAGATCAACCACATTTCTTTAAAGCTCATTCTAACTGCACCTACTTTGAGAATATCAATAATAAGATGCATGCAGCAAGTCTCAGGGATGACCTACTGAACACAGCACCTAATAGCATCTTTACTACCCAACACTGTATTCAAAACCAGAGAACCACAAGTCTTTCATAGTACCTCAAGCTGGAGCCTGCTGTGAGTCCTTAAATTAGAGACCAAGTCTTTCACTCACTGAAGTCATCATGAAAATTGTGATTGTGGGCAAATTTTGCAGTAGGTTTGGAAAGAGCTCTCTACTCTGAAAGATGTCTCCGCTTTTGTGAGTTCTTTCCTAATCCGTATGCATTTCTGAATTATGTGACCTATCAACAGTTTCAGTAAGTTGTCTGCAAAAACTTTTAGGCAGGCTTCCCTGAAAGCCTGGGGGTGGAGATTCACAGAGGAGATACATCCTATGTAAAGACAGGTCCTGTTAACAGGAAATGAACTATAGCTAAAAGCATTACTGTATAACGCACGTAATCCTCAACAATTCTAAACAATTGCAATTTCTACACTTCCAGGTAGAGCTTGTTAGGAACCAAAAAGGAAGATTAAACCTAATAAATAATCTTGTCAGTCTAAACAATCCCACCATGAAGGCATCTGACATTAAGAATTCGACAAGAAAAACAATGAAGAGTATCCAGAACAGTTTTGTCCTGTTGGGAAAGGGCAATATGAAGGGCAGTAACAGAGACTCTATCCATTCCTTGTGTGCAACACACTATGCGGTTCACACTGCTGCAGAAACATATACAGAGACAAAAAGCTCATGTTTCACTGCCTACCAGTGTTAAAATTGCAGAGCTTATGGTGTAATTGCTTTGGTCACTACTTGCACAGCACCTAGCTCCCACTGCAAAAATACACAGAACTGATGCTTCTTTACATGTCTGTAGGAAAATTTTTCCTCAAATTTCAGCTTTCAAATTTGTAGCCTCATGCATACAGCTACCACATGCATCTAAATAAAGCACACTTCACCAGTTTGGCTGTTTAAAAAAAAATAATTTAAAAATCCTTCCTGGACACACCAGATATTTAAAAGTATTCTGTATCACGTGTATATTTACAAGTGCAATCAGCATCTAGCAAGCAGCACTAAGTCAATGCTACCAAACACATCATATCAATGCATTTATGCAAACTAACATCCACACTAGTTTAGATAAGTCACAAAATCAATTTCAATCATAATCAGTATATTTCCTGTGTGAAGACGCTGCAGATAAACTGACAGAAAGCATTTGGCAAACTCAGAGGAAGAAGAAAAAGAAGTCCTATTCTTTCATTGCTTTCGCATTTCCTGCCAGACATGCCAACTTTTAGTTTTTGTAAGTACAGTTCTATTCATTTAGATGTATCAGACTAAATTACTGCTATAGTCATTAAATCCTACCAATGCATATGGCATACTACCAGTCCTCCAGCATAACTGCCTTCAAGCTCAATAAAGCAATCCTGACTATAAACATTTGTAAAAAGTCAGTACAAGACTATGTATACACATCCTTTGGCTTACTAAAACATCTGTTTACACTCTCTTCAAGATGCCAGTAGTAGGTAAACTGTATAGTAATCTCTGCATGTAGAAACATGCGGTAATACACCAAAGTAATAAGCATCAAAGATCAAACTAATTTTTTATCTGTTAAAAAACATTTTAGAATAAAGCAATGGGGGGGAGGGTATCATGATCATGAAGATAAGAAAAATCCACAATTCCTCTCCTCCTCTTACCTTTGCATACAAAAACTGAGGGGGGAAAAAAGAATTAGGGCCTTGGAGAGCACCAACAATCAGTCAACACAAATCTGAAATTCAAGATGCTTAAACTCTTTCAGTTAAATCGATTAGCTGGGGAAGGGGGTGGGGGGCTGGCGGGGCACCAACAAAAACCAAACAGAAGTCTGATAATGGCAGTATCTTTGTCTTTGGCACCATTTCACTGTCCCCACTTGTGCCAAGTGATACTTATTTCCTTCTGCTCTCTTGAAGAAAAGGATAGACTGATGACAAGCCTTTCATTCCTCTTGTTTTCAGAAAACAAATAGCAGGTGGTAGATATCTCAATCCTTTCTGACCAATCTGGCCTGCACCATGTAATAATTACTGATGTACAAAAGTAAGTATAGAAAGACTAGAAACATTTTGTGCCTAATTTTATGCTAATAAATCTGTTCGTGCTAACTGTTTCCACTAAGGGTAAGTTTACTCCCAAACAAGCTGGTGCACTCTTATCAGTCACACACCATTCAAAGGCAATAAAGCTGATCAAGTTGAAATTCATGCCAGGTGAAAGGGAGCATCAGCCTAAATATAAATGTTTAACAAGCATAGAGAACACAAAAAAAAACCCACAACAAACACACTTCAGACAACACAAGCAACAAAATCAGTTTCACTTCAAGATTATTAGTACCATAACATTTGGGTTTAGATATAAACAAAGAAAATGTCATTTAAAACTAACTTCCTCTGGCGCTTGTACGTGTGCGAGCGCTCTTCAGAGATCTTAAGAGATACAGACAACCGAATTTCCAAAACCTAAACGCGAAGTCAAGTTTAACCTCGCAAAAGACAGTGAAACAGAAGCAAATCTTTGACGCATTTCTACCTTGTAAGACATCCGATTCCTGCTTGAAGTGAAATCTACCACGGCAGAGTTACCAGACTCCAGTTTGCGTAGTTCATTAGAGTTTTTTCCTTCGTCTTCTTCCCAACTCACGGCAACACCCGACTAACTTAACAGTCCGGGACGGGGGCTGCCGCGATATTAAGAACCGTTTCATCGCTGAAAGCATTGGCACAGGGAACACGGACAGCACCATCTCTCCCGACCGGCCTGAACGGTGAACGGAACCCGGGACTCCCCGCTCCCGCCC
The DNA here is from genome assembly GCF_009769465.1 of Tauraco erythrolophus. Taxonomy (NCBI): domain Eukaryota; kingdom Metazoa; phylum Chordata; class Aves; order Musophagiformes; family Musophagidae; genus Tauraco; species Tauraco erythrolophus. The sequence continues at coordinate 46,344,210 of NC_141469.1, forward strand.
CGAGCGCGCTCCCAGCGCCGCCGCGGACCGCCCGGCTGACAGGCGGGACGGCCGCTGCGACCGCGGACCTCCATCTCCTCCCTGCTGCCTCCCCGCTCGCCCCGGGCTGCCCAGGGAGCAGGGCGGAGAAGGGACATGCCCCTCTCCTGCTACTCTCCAACGGCCCGCGGCGCAGGGACTCACAGGCCGGGTACCCCCGGGTCACCCGCTTCGGCCCCGCGGCAGTGTGAGGGGGAAGCTCCGGGGGAGAAGCAGCGGGGCCAGCCGAGGCACTCGAGCGGCGGGAGAGGCCGGCAGGGCCCGCCGGCTCACAGCCCCGGCCCAGGTCACAGCCGGCGGCGGGAGCCCGCCGGGGCACTCAAGGGCCGCCAGCGGGGAGCGAAGGGCTCCCGGCTTGAAAGTTCCCCTCCGACGGAGCGCCCACCCGCAGCGAAGGACCGAGGCCGCAGCGACCCACCGAGAGCGGAGCGGTTGCCCAGCCAGGCAGCCGTCGGGCCCAGCGAAGGCGCAGCCGGCGGGATCCCACCCGTCGCTGGCGGAGCCATACCGGGCGCTTCGCTCACGCCGCCTCCGCGTTGGCGGCCGCCCTGCCGCCGCCCGGCCCGGCCCGGCCCAGCCCAGCCCACCGGCGGCGGGGCGCGCCCTGCCCGCACGGCGCCTGCGCGGAGCCGGGACCCGCGGCGGTGCCGCCCCGCAGCGTCCCGCCCTCCGTGAGGCGGGTGGTGCTGGCTGCTGTGGCGGGAAGTTGGGTTCGTGCTGTGAGGAGAGGTTCCGCGCGCGGTGACCCGGCCTGGCTTGGAAGAAGGGGCAAGGCGTTCCTCGCGTCTTCCTGTGAGGATTTTTCCGACGTTGCCCTCCACTCTCAGAGCAGTTTAGCATTGCAGCTCCCCGACATGGTTTTCTGAGCCCGGCTCAGAGCTGCTGACTCCCCTGCGAAGACCTTGGCCCGCGTCGTGTTTCAGCGTCTGCAACTGGACTTGTCTACTGGCGTGGAGTGAAACTAAGTCATATTCTTGTATCAAGGCAGAAGCAATTACAGCTTCCCTCTAGTTCCAAATATATTACTGTACTAATGTAAATAATGTATTTACTTGCTTTTACTCATTTTAAGCAAAAACCACCATTCATTTAAAAAGCAATATTGCAATAATTATAAAGGCAGATATATTTTGGAATGATTTTTTCATCTGGTACCAACAATGCGTGCAGAAATATCCGTATCAGCCACTAACTAGAGCTGTCCACAGCTAGGTTCAGTACACCAGACTGCCACCTTCTTGTTTGGGACAATCAGCCCATCTCACATCTACCTCCATCTTCATTTCTGGTAAAGAAAATATGCAGAAAATTGTGTTCTTGAAAATAGTACATCAGTACCATTCGTGCACTTGAAAAAGATAAACTGCTCTGGAAGCTGCAGCTCTGGAAATAACCGAAGTTTTAACTCTTTTCCTCTGTCCTTGACTGTCAGCTCTATTCATGGTACAAACTGTAGTCACTATTTTCTATAAAATTGTTTTTTTTCAGAGATACATGTAGGAAAAGATGAGGATGATTTAGTATCTGAGACAAACATGTTGACAAGCAAAAAGTAAAACAGCTGTCTTTTATCCTTTTGGGCACAAGGGAAAAGGCCTTTCTAGAGAACAAGCATTTCCTGAGTCCAGTCACAGAGTGCTATTGATTGTTTAGATATTTGTTCATATTTCCATTTTTAGCATCTATTAGTACCATGATTTTACAATTCCTTTCACAATACTAAGTTGAGTCCTGATAGAAGGAAAGTCTGAAACACTTCAGCTGAGTTTGACTGCTATGTGCCCATCAGCACCATGGAAATAAAAAGGCAGTACAGCAGCCTTGAGAATAGATGATGTAAGCCATCAAAAACAGTTATGACATAGATAATAAAAATAAAATGTTAACGCCTAAGGAAAAAAAAAAAACAACCTAAAGCTACAGAATAGAGTACGTAAGCAGAATTAAGTAGAGATTGCTGATTTTTCTTTTCTGTCAAATTTAACTCGTGTACAAATCAAATGCTCAGCCTGAAGGACTGCAGGAATTTCATGAATATAATGTTTATAATTGGAAATGCTTCTTCTCAGTCAAGTACATAACCAAGAACATGAAATCTCAGATTTCTTCTTATTTGAAGAATTGGTGGGATGTATGTATTAACAAAGAAAACTAACAAGGAACAAGAAGAACTGTCCTTTTCAACAGAAGTAGTAGTCGAGCAGCAGGAGACAGGGTTCTTTGGGCTTATAAAAACAAGTCTTTCTTCCTCTCGGGTTTCCTACAGAAAGTACTGCTGCTCACTCGAGTTGCCTCTGCTCTGTCTCTTAAATTTAGATTTACTCTTTTTATGAGGGTGTGGTTCTGTGTCAACTGCACTCAGTGTCATAAAGGAGACAGACTCAGGGAGTGGGGGAATACTCCTTTCCTCTTTGGTTAAGTGTAGCACTGTGGTTCCCAACTCACAGGTAACTGCAAAATTCAGCAGGATTTTGGAATGAAATGTGACTCCCTGAAACAAGCTCTCCAGAGATCGGCTTTGTTTCAGAGTCCCCCTCTGAGCTCAGAAAGATTGTAAATTATATTTAAAAATAAAACAAAACAAAAAGCTATTAGAAAATTATTCTGGGTTTACAACACAGCTCACAAGCAGTGAATTGGCACAATTTCTGAGGCAGTAACTTCCTTCCCTTCTTCACTCACTGGAACAAACACCCCATGGCACAGGAGAACACTTAAACCAGCTTTGCAACAAGAAGTTCTGTGAAACTACCTGCCAGCTTTTATGGAGGCTAACAAACCTCACTCCAAACACTATAAACTGTAAAGTTTCCTTAACAGACTCAAACCAAAGTTGCAGTAAGGTTTAATTGGCCGAATCTGTGTCAGTTTTTTCCTCAAGATTTCTAAAGTGTATCTTCAGTTTGCTCCCATTAGTAGAGAATGCAATGAGTCAGGAAACATGTAAGCAGTTTTTCTAATGCAAACCAGTCAAGTAATTTTCTTCTTTAAGTAATCTTTGGCTTTACCCACTAAATATTCTTGACACTTCATCTCAAAACTGAATTTAATTATCTTATTTTGTACTTAGTTTTTGTATGCACTTTAAAGAGTTTAGATTTTACCTCTTTGCATACGTATTATTGTATCTTTCTGCATTTCCCTTGGAAGTCATAGAATCATAGAATCATAGAGCGGTTTGGGTTGGAAGGGACCTTAAAGATCATCTAGTTCCAACTCAGCTGCCATGGGCAGGGACACCTTCCACTAGATCAGATTTCTCAAAGCCTCATCCAACCACCCTTCAACACTTCCACAGATGGGGTATCCACAGCTTCTCTGGGCAACCTGTTCCAGTGCCTCACCACCATAAGAGTGAAGAGTGTCTTTCTTAAATCTAATGGAAATCTCCCCTCCTTCAGTTTAAAGCCATTGCCCCTTGTCCTATTGCTACATGCCCTTGTAAAAAGTCCCTCTCCAGCTTTTCTGTAGGCCCCCTTGAAGTACTGGATGACTGCTGTGAGATCTCCCTGGAGTCTTCTCTTCTCCAGACTGAACAACCGCAACTCTCTCAGCCTGTCTTCATAGCAGAGGTGCTCCAGTCCTTGGATCATCTTTGTGGCCCTCCTCTGGACTTGCTCCAACAGCTCCATGTCCTTCTTGTGTTGGGGACCCCAGTGTCAGAGCTGAACACAGTACTCCAGGTGGGGTCTCACAAGAGCAGAGTAGAGGGGCAGAATCGCCTCGCTTGACCTGCTCACCACGCTTCTTTGGATTCAGCCCAGGATACAGTTGGCTTTCTGGGCTGCAAGAGCACATTGCTGGCTTGTGTTAAGCTTCTCCTCAACCAGCACTCCCAAGTCCTTTTCCTCAGGGCTGCTCTTAATCCATTCTCCACCCAGCCTGTAGTTGTGTTTGGGATTGCCTCAACCCATGTGCAGGATCTTGCACTTGACCTTGTTGAACTTCATGAGGTTCACATGGCCTCACTTGTCAAGCCTGCCAAAGGCCCTCTGGATGGCATCCCTTCCCTCCATCATTTCGACCACACCACACAGCTTGGTGTTGTCTGCAAACCTGCTGAGGGTGCACTCAATCCCACTGTCCATGTTGCTGACAAAGATGTTAAACAGCACTGGTCCCAAGACTGACCCTTGAGGAACACCACTCATCAGTGGTCTCCACTTGGACATCAAACCATTGACTGCAACTCTTTGAGTGTGACCATCCAGCCAATTCCTTACCACTGAGTGGTCCATCCATCAAATCCATGTCTCCGATTAACAGACAAGGATATTGTGCAGGACAGTGACAAATGCTTTACACAAGTCCGGGTAGATGACATCAGTTGCTCTTCCCTTATCCACCAACCTGTAGTAGAAGGCCACCAAATTTGTCAGGCACAATTTGCCCTTAGTGAAGTCATGTTGACTGTCACTGATCACCTCCTTATTTTCCATGTGCCTTAACATAGTTTCCAGGAGAATCTGCTGTGTGATCTTGGAGGCACAGAGGTGAGACTGACTGCCCTTTAGCTCCCTGGGTCTTCTTTTTTTCCCTTTTTCAAAATGGGGACTACATTTCCCCTTTTCCAGTCGGTGGGAACTTCACTGGACTGCCACGACTTCTCAAATATGATGGATAGCAGCTTAGCAACTTCATCTGCCAGCTCCCTCAGGACCCGCTGATGTACCTCATTAGGTCCCATGGACTTGTGCACCTTCAGGTTCCTTAGATGGTCTTGAACCTGATCTCTCCTGCAGTGGGTGGTTCTTCATTCTCCCAGTCCCTGCCTTTGCCTTGTGTGACTTGGGCAGTGTGGCTGGAGCTCTTGCCAGTGAAGACTGAGGCAAAGAAGTCATTGAGAACCTCAGCCTTCTCCATATCCTGGGTAATCAGGTCTCCTGTTTCCTTCTGGAGGGCAGTGATATTCTCCCTAGTCCTCCTTTTATCACTGATGTACCTATGCAAGTTTTTTTTGTTGCCCTTTATGTCTCTGGCCAGATTCAATTCTACCAGGGCTTTAGCTTTCCTAACCTGATCCTGGCTGCTCAGACAATTTCTCTGTATTCCTCCCAGGCTACCTGTTGTTGCTTCCACCCTCTGTAGACTACCCTTTTGTGTTTGAGTTTGTCCAGAAGCTCCTTGTTCATCCATGCAGGCCTCCTGGCATTTCTGCCTGACTACTTCTTTGTTGGGATGCATCGCTCCTGAGCTTGGAGGAGGTGATCCTTGAAAATTAACCAGCTTTCTGGGGCCTCTCTTCCCTCCAAGGCTTTATCCCATGGTAGTCTGTGAAGCAGATCCCTGAGGAGGTTGAAGTCTGCTCTCCTGAAGGCCAGGGTAGTGAGCTTGCTGTGCACCCTCTTCACTGCCCTAAGGACCTCAACTCCACCATTTCATGGTTAATCCAGCCAAAGCTGCCCTTGAGCTTCACATTCCTCACCAGCCCTTCCCTGTTGGTGAGAACGAGGTCCAGCATAGCACCTCTCTATGGCTATTTCGACTGTGGCTATTGCCCAGATTGCCCAGCTGGATTGAATTGATTGATTTCCTAATTAAGGTTTAGACCCTGCCTACAAAAGGTGGGCCATTTCCTCCTGGCTGTGGGAGATGTAGCCATGTCTTTGGGGTTGCAGCCTAGGTTGGTGAGCAGTAACTGGTGACTCTGATGTGATATGTCTGAGAGACCTTGAGGACTGTGACTCCCTTGCTGGAGCCAGAGTAGCTGGAGCCAGGGCTGGAGTGAGAGTCCTTTGGTAAAGAAGGTAAAGCTGCAAGCCCTGATGTGATTTTCATGGGAGGGAAGTGTGCTGGAGTTGAAATGAATGGACTGGGTCTCTGTTCACTGTGAAGCCTTCACCTTCCTTCAAAAACAAAAACTAGTAACACAAAAAGGGGGAATTATGGCTATTGCAACTGTGGCTGTTGTCCAGATTGCCCAGCTGGATTGAATTGATTGATTTCCTAATTAAGGTTTAGACCCTGCCTACAAAAGGTGGGCCATTTCCTCCTGGCTGTGGGAGATGTAATCACATCTTTGGGGCTGCAGCCTAGGCTGGTGAGCAACACATCTTCTCCTTGATTTCTCTATCACTTGGAGAAGGTATTCATCATCAATGCATTCTGGGAACCTCTGGGATTGCCTATGCCCTGCTGTGTTGTCCTTCCAACAGGCATGAGGGTGATAGAAGTCCCCCAGGAGTACCAGGGCTTGTGAACGTGAGGCTGCTCCTATCTGTCTGTAGAGGGCCTCATCTGCTCAGTCCTTCTGGTTGGGTGGCCTGTAGCAGACCCCCACTATAATGTTACCTATCCCTGCTCTCCCTTTAATCCTGACCCATAAGCTCTCAGTGGGCTCCTCATCCATCCCCAGGTGGAGCTCCATGCACTCCAGCTGGTCATTGGCCCTGTCCTTGCTACTGTTACTGGAAATCTGGAAAATACGTATGCCTTTTCTTGATCTTTGTAACTAAGAGGTAAGTATGTTTTGCTTGGTATTTCTCTGTTATTTTAATTTCAATCACACATTAACTTATGTGTTATTCAGAGGATGTGCTATTAATTAATTTACCTAGTTTTTCCTTTGTTGTTTCCTTTCTTTGTTGGAAGAATTTTTCTAGATTTTGTTTTTATTGGTAGGAATGTCTGAACAGAGCAGACAACTAGCCATCCCCATTTATAAAGATTACAGAAAGAGCAAACATTGGCAGCAGTAAGTAGAAGACAGAGTACCCATTGCTTTCACATCTTAAGGAATGTGCTCTTGAACTTCAGAACAAAGAAAGTGACACTGGAAATGTCGCATTGTCAAGCCCTTTTATGTCACTTAATGAGATACTTTATACTGAACTTGAAAATCATTGAACAGGATGCTAATTCCACAATTGATTTTATATATGTAGAAAATTTTGTCTAGAAAAACCTCTATTACATGTACATGCAAATACCTCAGGAAAAAGCTGACCAACACTAGTGACAGTAAAGCTTGAACACATGAAATTCCCTTTGAAATGCAAATGGTACATATTCCCACATATTTTAATTGCTCAGGTTTTTTTATTACTGGAATCACAGTTAAGACACGGGCTTCTTTGTTTTCTAAGGGTTCCTTCTAAAAGTGTTCTTTGTGTGTATTATCTATACATTCAAGGTGAGAATACTTCCAAAACATTTTAAAGCTGCATCCAAATATCAACAGGATTTAAAACACTCGTATGCATCAAATAAACACTCTTTGGTAGCTGTAACTGACCTGAAGGTAGTTTTACTGTTTGCTCATTCAGATCCGAGTGAGCAAATGTAGAAGTGTTAAAAAAATATTAACTTCATGGGCTGGGATGATGAGGAAGAAACAAAAAAATTTCATTAGTAAGTAGTATTAAGTAGTTATTAAACTCAAGTTTAATTATAGGTTTTCTGACAGACTTTTTTTAATATGCATTCATAAGCTCAATTCCTCATAAATAAAGCAGCTGTTACAAATCTCTCTCTAAGACTGATACCACTTCTTAGTATGTGTATCTACAATTTGAAGACTAGGAAATCTTGTGTATTTGTTTATGGCAAATTATATATAAAAAAAAAAAAATGGACCCAGGCAGTATAACCTACCTTGGTGTACTGGTTCTGGCTGTGTGGTGCTTAGCTGCGTACTGGAGTTAAACCACAACACTTGGAAACAATACCTCTAACTCAAAGCAGCTACATTCATCAACCCTTACTCCGGAAAAAGTTGTAAGGAACACTCCCAGCAAAGAATTTTAAAGCTAAACTCCTAATTATTACTTTCCAATTTGCCCAGTATGCAGCTGTTTCTGCTGATGAAAGTAAATGTGTTTCTGAATGGTATTGCCTTACGTGGAAAAAGAAATCTCTAAAGCCTGACAGAACTGTAAAGAAAACACAGTTCTGCTCTAAAATTCTAAACTGTATACCTGAAAAAAATTGCCCAGTTTTACAATATTTCAGCCTGTTAGGTTGAGAAAATATCAGTAAAGAAACTAAGCTGTAAGGGAGTGTTTTTCTGGATGCAATCTCTCTCTCCTCCTCCCTCTCTTTTTCTCCCTGGCTCTTTCGTGATATTGTCCCTCTAATACAATAATCGGTTAGGTTACAGGACTTTATTTGCAATCAGGAATTCAGTTTCAGTTTTATTTGTACCTATGTAAGGTCCGGGTTGTGGCTGTCACCTTTTGAGGAAATAGTTTAACCACTAGATCTTTGGTTTAGTCTGGACTGTCTCCCCTTTGTTTGTGATGGGCCCTCCTGATGAGGATAAAATCTCTTTCTTTAGATCAGAGAGAATAAAAGAAAGTGGACTTAATTCTGGAGCCAAGTAGTTATGCTACTTGCCTGAGAAAAAGACGGTAAGGTTATAGATGCTGTGCCAAGGACGGAGCCAATACTTTACAATCATCTGCATGTGGATTGAGGAAAAAGCTATTGAAATCAAGACTTGGAGCTGAGCACATCCCTGCAGGATGCCAGCCCTTAACATTATAGCAATTGTGGTAGGGAATAAAGAGGGAAGTGGTGCAATTAGTTTTAATTTTTAAAACTGTTGTGGTTGCCATTATGTTTCCTGAGACGCCAGATCCTGTTGATACTTGGTAGGTGTTCCCTGAGAATGCCTGATAGATAGAGCTCTCCTTAGGGGACTGAAGGAGAGGAATGCTGATGTTCTGGATTCTCATCAGGTTTAGGCATAATTTGATATTAGCTAGTCCTGAGCATCAAAACAGATGTGCCTTTAATGTTTGGGGAACTTTAAAGGCTGTGCTATGGCTTTTAGAAAGCTCAGGTGCCTCCTACGTTAATCAACAGCTGTGGGCTTTGGTGGAACATAAGGAGTTGCATGTTATTAAATCAGCTTCTTGGAGCATAAGGAAAAGCGAGGATCTTGAGCAAGTACCAAAGCAGCTTCTGAGCTTGACAAGAGGACTGCAGGAAAACAACAAAGTCCATCCTACACTGAAAGAAAGGAGTTGTGAAAGAAGACTAGTTGTTGTGAATGTTATGGAGAACCTTATTATGAATATACAATGCATAGAGCGGCTTGCTTGGAGTGTGGTAGAGGCAGAAACTGAAGTAACACAAAGTAGACCAAGTCCCTGCAGATGGCAGCTTTCTCCTGGTTTTATGCTGGCACAGTTGTTAAGGAATTTTTCACACAGTAGTTAGTATGTAAAAATCAGCATGTAAATACTATATTATGGTTTTATAATGTAATGCTTATTTCAAGTAAATTAAAAGTGAAACAAAAGTCTACAGTAATGAAACCAAAATCCACTAGCTCCCATTCCCCATTCATACATCATTATAAATTAATCTCATGAAGTTTTTATTTGTCACAGCTGGGCAAGTATTCATTGGGGAATTGAACAATGGTACTGATGGTTGGAAAACTAGGAAAGCCCGGTAGTATTGTGTGAAGTCACTCAGCATGAAGGAATTGGCTTCATTAATGGCTTTATTACAAATAGCGCATTCACGACTCTGCATGCCTAAAACTATGTATGTACAAACAAAAGAAAATTTAGAAGTATAAATATTCTATTAATATTTTGTTTCATCTCTAATCATTTTGGCAGCATCCATAAATGACAGTAGCAAAGTAACTGAGGAAGGTCACTTGTGCATTTCAGCAACCAACCAAGGAAGCAGGAAGGATGCACAGAGACACATATGTAGAAAGCTGGAACCGCTTCTTGGTTCTGGCTGTGTAAAGGGGGCAGAAGGTCCCTCCCCATCTTCTGCCTAGGACAGACTTACAGCGTACTTTGCATCACGGATGTTTTCCAATTCCCAGAGCTATTAAGATCAGTACAACTTAAAAGCCTGGATATGCTAATTAACCAAAATCTGATTGTTGATTTGTTTTATCCAGCCAGTTTGAACATACTTGTTATCCTCATTTTCTCTATCCCTGTTCCCATTAGGAAAACAGAATAACTGAAAGCTGGATTTCTCTCAAGTGTTTTTTAATGTTCAAAACTTCAGGTAAGATTTGAAGTAAGCCTCCCTAGCTTCTGGGATTTGATCATCAATAACAAACTGCCTGTCCTGTAGTATGATAGTACTAAATTTATTTGAAAAGGAGAGTAATGCAATATTTTGTAAAGTATAAATAGTAAGTTTCCATATAATAGGCAATTCAGGAGTGAGTTTGCCCAAATGCGACAAAGAGGTTTGCTCTTCAGTAGAAATTGTCTGCTTGGCTCTGCCCATTTTCTGGCTTTTTTATAGACCAATCCTTCTAAAGCAGTCCTCTTTCTCCAGAGCCATCTCAATGAGAGATAGCAGATAAATCCCTGTAAGAAGTGATTAGTAAAGGCAAATATGCTACCATGGTCTTCAAAAAGTAGCTTTGTAATGCATTTGCTCCCTTATGACTTCATGAAAGTTTGTTTTTCTTTTTATAAAATGTATAAAGAACTAAAGTGTATTTTGATGTTTTTTCCATACTGGTCTGACATAACAGTAAAAAAAGTAGTCAAATAGCAGTAATTCGTACGTATTTTGCCACATGCAGATTTATTGTGGAACACGCACACACAAAACCTGCTGAAGATTGTAGTAATAACAAAAACCAGGCTATGAAAATACAATGGCAGTAAACTGGTAAGCAGTTAAAGTGTAAATATATCTGTTTGGCATTCACATCTCGAGATTTATGGTCTTGGCCTGTCAGCAACATTTAGGCTTAGCTGGATGCTGCCTAGCCACTTTTGAGGATTTCTCAATCCTCAGCTCAGAAGCTGCTTTCTCAGTTCTTAGTCACTCATCAGTAATATTCTCCAGAAAATTCATAAGCTAATTCTAGGAACTATGAACTTAATTTTCTGGAAGAAAAGAGGATGTAGACCTCCAAGGGACCTCTAGTAGAGGACTTAAGTGCTTCAATTATTAGTTTAGAGGTGCACTTCCTCATAAAAAGCCCTGCTTTAATTTGAGTGTGCTGGCTGTGTAGATGGAATAGCACATTCCTTCAAAATAGTACTGAGGCTGGAACTATTAAAGAAAAATGTAAGTCACACTACTGTAGTAACAATTCCTCATACGTTTTCATAGGATGAAAATCTGGAAAGTGATCTGTTAGCCTGATATGATTAGACTTCTCATATCAGTTAACCAAACTAGTAGCTACCACATTTCCTCTCCTTAAGCATGAATATATAATATGGGTAAAAGCCCAGAGCCAAGTTAGTAATCATGAAATTACAACTTAAAGTGTTAGTATGTAGAGGACAGCCTTGATTTCCTCCAAGACTTCAGAAGCACACTCTGCTGTATGCAAATATGACTTGGCAAGTTTGCATGCAAGGAGTTCTGTTTAAAACTCAGTCAAGAACTGATCTGTAGAGGTGAACTTCAAATCTTGTTAGACCTGTTTGTTTCTGCTTTTTACATGAGACTCTTCAGATAAAGCCACACATAGACTGAAAAGTGCTGGGGAGAGATTTGATTTGGATTCCAGTCTATTGTATTCACAAACAGTATTTCTATTTACATGTATAATCCCTGGTAGGTCACCAATCATTTAGAGCCAGAGAACACTTAAAAGCAGATGTACACAGATAAGATTAGAAAAATATAAAAGCTGGAATATGGTAAAATATACAGTGGACGTGGCTGCGTGGATCCTTATTAAACGTAATGTTCTAGGTATTATTTTGGTTCTTTTCTGGCAGAAAATGCTTGGGATTTCCTAAAATAATGAGTATTGGGAATTTCTGCAGCTCCTTATCTTGCCTTCTCTAAGCCCAGCAGTGCAGTAATCTTCAAACTAAGGTAGCATCTTATGGTAACTCTTACACTGCTTTGCTGACACTTCATTGGAAGTGTCAAAAGTAAGCTCAGGTCTTTGACTGGATACTTAAATAGCTGGTAACTGGAGCTGGAACGGGAAGTCTCTGAAGGGGGCAGGGAAGGTGCAGTAGCGGAATATGAAAGAATACAGTTCTTAAGGAAAAGGAATGAGATGGATGCTGTTTTACAAGGAGGTGTGCAAGTAATACTCAGCCTCACAGAATCACAGAAAAGTCTGGGTTGAAAGGGACCTCTGCAGATCATATAGCTTAACCTTCTGCTGAAAGCAGCGCCTGAGACAAGGCTATCTGGGGCTTGTCAAACCAAGGCATGACTGTTTCCAGTGAGGCTGATTCCATCACTTCTCTGAGCAACCTGTTCCAGTGTTTGATTGTTTTCGGGGTGTAGAATCTTCCCCTTATATCCAGATGGATTTTCCTGAAATCAACTTGTGCTTATTGCCTCTTATCATGTCATCACACATCCTTGTGAATGAAGTACCTCCATCTCCTCTATAACTACTTTTTATTTATTGGAGGACTGTGGTTGTTCAGTCCAATGTTGGACTGAACAAATCCAATCCCTTCAATCTCTCTTCATGTGTCAAGTTCAAGCTATTAGGTTAGTCCTCCTAGACAAGTACACTTGCACATGTTATGCAATACATTTTCTCTGGAAGAGGCAGAATAGTTTATTGTCAAGGACTGAAATAGGAAGGGCTAGTGAAATCCTAGCTGACTTCTGATGTACAAAGTTTTTATGGAACTGAAAAGATCTTCTTGGATCAACTGCCTGGGAATGTGGATCTGAAGCACAGTTGATTCAGGAGTTGATTCAGTTTTGAAGACAAAGTGAGTCAAGGGATGGAGAGGCATAGGAGAGGCAGGCAACTGAGAGTCTAGGGAAAATTTCTCAATGGAAGGAGCAGCTTCCTACAGCTGGTCAGGAAGTAATGTCTCCTGACTGTGAGGACTTACAAGTCCTTACAAGATTTTTCTCATTCATTTCAGAACGAAGCTGAGATCTGAACCATGACCTAAATCAGAATATTTTTTGATTTAACAGCTCATGAACAGTTAGTGTTTGTCGTGGTTTTTTTTTGGACTGAGGGTCGAGTCAAGAACCGAGAGGGAGCACCCACCAACCACGGTCCTGGGCAAAACATGACTCAGGCTTTCTTCATAAAAACAAAACAATTTATTAACAGTTACTTAACAAAAGACAAAAGGAGACGAAACCGGTTACTTGAGAGGAGAAAAGAGAAAACAAGGCCCGATCTTAAAACAACACCTCCCCACCCCCTATTTTCCTTTCGTTCCTGGCTCTGCCTTCCCCCCAGCGGCGCAGGGAGACAGGGAATGGGGGAGTACAGGTCAGTTCATCCATGTTGTTCACTGCCGCTCCTCTCTTAAAGGAGGAGGAGTCTTTACACCATTTTTCCCTTGCTTCGGTGGATCCCCTACTCACAAAGAAAAGGTCCCCAAACTTTTCCAACGTAAGTCCTGCCCGCAGGATTGCAATCCTTCCCCATGGATCGCACCAGTTCGGGCTTTACCAGTCTCGACCTCTTAGGGAGCTGCTGCCACTCGCGTCGGCGTGGGTCGTCCCACGGTCTCCAGATGCCTCCACGACCTCGTCGTGCATTCCATGCCCCATTATCAACAGTACCTGGTCGCGCATCCCCTGCTCCACGACCTCTCCTGGGCTCAGGCATCTCCTTCCCGACGTGGGTTTCTCCACGGGCCACGAGTGGGTCGCTGCTCCGCCGAGTACACCCTGGCTGCAGGGGGGCCGCCTGCCATCTCACACCGATTTTGCAAGGGAAGCCTCAGCTCCAGTACACCTCCTCCTGCTCCATCTTGGCTGACCCGGTCGTTGTGGTTGTTTTCTCTTAGATATTAATCCTCTCTGGGGGAGCTCGGCCTGGCGGGCACCCCGGGAGCAAGGCGCTTCCCGAGCCCCCCCCATGCGGCTCCCCCGGCGCCATCTTGAGCACATGGCGCCGGCCCGGGCCTGAGCGGCCGCTCGGCCGGGAGCGAGGGCCGCGCCCTCCTGCTCTCTCCTCGCTCCTGAGCAAAGAGCCCTTTCCCGCCCCTTTGTCCCAACTTAAATAGGGCAATTCGCAGAGGCGCCAATTTGGCTCAACCTCCCCCGGGGGGGATGGGACTCAGATCTGGTGGCACAGGGAGCAAATCCCCTCCCCTGCCACCAGAACACCCCCCCACACATCAAACTATCACAGTGTTTGTGACAGCTTTAAAAAGATACAATATGTAATTCTGAAAAGTCTAAGGTTTTTGGTTATTGTTTTTTTTCACAAAAATATATATTATCTATAGACTAATTTTTTTATTTTGTTTGCTTTAAATTATTTAGAATTTTCACTGGGGATAGAAAAAAGTATGATCAGAAAACAACTAGTGCCAGAGGCCAGCAGGAGTGCTGAGAGTCACTCTGGGGAAAAGGAGAAGGCGCAGCAAGCAAAATAGATGCTGGTGCTATGTTTTTTGAAGAGGATCTTGTGGCATTAAGATAGATCCTGGTGCCTCTCACTGAATGTCACAAACCTGGACTTGCCCTGGTTAAATTAAGACCATTGTAGAGCTCACCTCTCTTTAGTGTCATACTTTGAAAAACTGTAGTGGTTAACTTTGATACAAATTCTACTTAAACATTAATTTTGTTACCAGAAGGCAGCATACTTTTTTTTTTTTAAAAAAAAGGAACAAGTACGTTGTGTTCTCAAACAATAGTAAATAAAGGAGCTGCTCATCTTTCATGTTTTGTGCAGAGCACGTGGTCTTGTTAACCGTCCTGGTTGCTCTGCTGTATCACCTACTCTTGCCACAGGATTTGAGATAAATATATTTTACAGAATTCTAATAGGTGTGTGATAATTAGTGAAAATCATACTGTAGTTGAATAGATTTTTTGTCTAGGACATGTCCATGCATATCAAGTCTTAGCACACTAGTTTCTTTTGGCTAGGGTGATGGGGGGAGGGCAGAGGTGAATAGTGAATTCATCAAATTATATGATTTCATATATTCCCAAACTGTTTATTAAATGCAGTCAAACTCGTTGAAGTATGATGACAGAGAAAACATACCACAAAAGGTGGGATCAGGTTCACCTGTTTGCAGAGGGGAGACACTTTTTAATCAAAAAGCCCAGTGTGTTAGCCTTCCTTTTGGATGTGGACAAGTTGGTTGATTTCCTTCTGGATCTGAAATGACTTAAATTCCTTGTTCCTGCTTTGCTAAACAGAGCCTTAATCAAAGGGTTGTGAAAGCTGAGGTTGGCTGCTTTTTTTCTCAACTGTGGGTGCTGTTCTGCTTCATACAACCAGCCAAATCTTCAGAGCAGCAGAAACTAGTCAGCAGAATCTTATGTTCCAATCGCAAGGATGGAGAGTCATTGTCTTTTTTTCCTGCTACCTCAATGTTCATTTGAAGATTTTTTCATACTCAAAACGTTGCATAGTTCGATGATTTAACACGCTGTCAGAATACATCGTTTCAGTATTCTGGGAGAATATAGCAAATGCAGGACTACTAGGAAAGAAGAAGCTATAGTTTATCATTCATTTCTCCCTTACTAGTAGTTTCAATTAAATATTTAACTTTATGTTAAGTCAAATGTTTCTTATAAAGTGGTTTTGCTTTTTATTTTCAGGAAAACCCCAGCTTTGGTATAAAACAAACCAGTTTCTTCCTGCCGGAATATTTTGTAATAGAAAGGAGGAGGCGTGAATGAAAGCATAGAAGCAAAATTGCTTTATAACCAGCCTAGACTTGCAAAGCATTATCTCAGAATAATGCCAATAATATTAATACATTAAGGTGAGGACAGACCTATAAAGGATATTTTTTGTATGAATCACAATGTACACTGAACACTAATCTACAATAATCATATTCTTAATTTTCATTATTGCAGGAACAATATTTAACCCAGCCTTCCTTAGGAAAGCAGTTGCCTAGAGTTATATTAGTGCCTAGATAGATATAATATATTATATCTCTTTATAACATATGCATATTATATGTTATATATCTCTCTATTGTATGTATAATGTATAATAAATTGTAGAGAAATATTATTGCTTAGAGTTATGTTAGGTAAAAATCCTAGATTCTTAAATCACTTCACAGGGAACATATAAGTAGTATATGATACTAGAGATTTTTTTCTAAGGATTCATTTGACCTTTATTCAGCCTCCTAAGGTAAACACCTAAATTATTCCCTAGCATCCCTCAAGAGTGCTAAGTCAACAAAAGGCCTTGTATCTCCAAATATTTGCTTCTGATGATAGCACACTACAAGTAGTAGCCATAATCAGGATTTCCACCTGATGTTTATAAAATGTAATCATGTCTCAGCTACTAAAGTCCTATGATAAAGGTAATAAGGTCCTGCTGAATATTTTCACGTTCCTTCAGTTCAAAATATTTTGATGGAAAAAAAGCAAAAGCATTTTTTTCCAATGGTGTTTGCCCATACACCACACTAAAAACAAAGAGCAAGCCAAATCAAAACAGTGCCGCTGTGTAAGGTCAGGTCCTTCACTTGATTCTCCACTGCAAGGAACTCTGACATGAGGATTTGTTTTCCCCCTTTAAAATATGAAATACCCTTTTTCGAAACAAAAATCAAACTCGATTAGTGGTGTAAGTTCCATTGAGAGAAGACATCTTCAGATAGTAACAGTCTGTAAACTTTGTGTTAGTACTTTATGCTGCTTCCCTCTCAGCTCTTCCTCCTGTCTTTCTGCCAGACTGGTTGTCATGAGTTGCAGAAGGGCTTGGATGCAGGAGGAGGACGGGCCCCTTGGGCAGCTCAGAGTAATTGTAGCATCAGTTAGAGTCTAAGAGATGCTTGTGAAATTGGTGTTTGCCGTAGATTGACATTTGTGGTTAAAAGCAACACAGCTTTTTACTCTGCCCTTCATGCTATTTATTATTTAAAAGCAGGAGAAGTCTACCAAAAGAGTAAACAATAGTTTGAATTACATTTTGCTTTTAGGAGACAAGTTGTGCAGATACATTTAGCTTGTGGGGCCACTGATAGTATCAAAGCTGGAAAAAAATAGATGTCATCGGAGTAACAGGAGGGGGAGCAAGTGCTGATTAATCGGCACACTGTCAGCAGTCATCATTGCTAAAGCTGATGTGGAATCAACATTACAGTGTCTGAAGGAACCCATGAGAATGGAGGAGAACAAAACTTGGGAGCGATCGACTGAAATCAGGGGTTTTCTGAAGCAGGATATTCTGCTTCAGCAAAGGAGAGGAGATGCTGACTGCATGTTTGTCTCTTCACGAAATCACTAACCAGTTTAGGTTGTGACGTTTGAAAGAACCTGACAAAGCTCTGATCCTTGCAGAGGACATCTGACTTTGATGCACTTTCTAGTGGCAAAGTCCACAGCTGCTTCCTAAGGTAGGCAGCACACAAATAAGGCTGGGTATCAAGCTCAGTTCAACTGAGCGTTGCAGAGCAAGGAGCTCTGCACCTTAAAATAGGAACGCAGATCTATTTTAGCAGCCGAAAAGGTTACAAGCTCCAATGTAGTCACGCCAAGAGCTTGTGGTTTAATCAGCTGAGGAAACGTTGGCATGTGATCCTTGCTTGTCATGCAAATAGCTGCTTACAAGCCTTTTCGAGTAGGGGAATAATAGTTTTCAGGTTAACTCATGGTGGTGAATAGGGTGGGGAGAGGGATTACTTTTGCTCCTTTGTGCATTCTTGGGGTTTTCCCTCTGTTGTATGAATAAGTAAAGCTTATATTGCTGACTGTTTCTGTGTTCAAAGGGCTGTAATACTTCTGGTAGATGATTAACAGGGAGCTCATCTACAGTAAATAATTCTGTGGAGAACTGCCCTAGTGACACTTGGGGTTTCGTCTCTTTCAGTTCTTCCTTCTTTCTTCCAACCCTTTTTTCTATTTTCTGACTTTTGTAGGTTTATATTAGACTGTCTGGTCAAATGACTATACCCGTAAGTATTCCAAATAATGATGGAGAGAGTTTTTTTGTTTGCTTGTTTCTGCTATGGTTTGTATCTTCCTTTCTTTGACAATTAACACTTCTCCATGTGTTTAACAGTGATGTTGCCATTGTATTTGATGCCTCAGTGCTGGCTGACCTACCAGGAACCCCTAAATCATCACAGCAGCCCAGAAGGATCCCACATAGCTCCTAAGTCTTACAGTAAATGTGAAATGGAAATCATGGCTCATTGTTTCTCTGAGGAGGTTCTGTCAGCTAAAAATAAGTCACTTGATTAGAATTTACTTGGCAAACTTTAGTTTCCTGGAAGTGCAGGCAACATAAGGCAAAATCTAATCTCAAGTCAGATCTGAGTCAGGGAGGAAAGAAGGCATTTTACGTTTTAAAGCCTTTCTTTTATCCACTGCCACCTCGAAAACCTAGTTAATTTTCATTGTAATTCTGACAGCACTTCAAATACACGTGCTTTGCTATCTTCAATATCAGTATCAGGTTCACATCAGAATAAGCTGCGAAGCCAAAAGAATCAGAGGTGCCACATTAAATTAGCTTGTCTAGAGCTCTGATTAAAATTTTACTGTAATGAGTAGCCAAACAAATCAAGATATTTTGTTATCTTCAGAAGTGTGATGGCTGTCAGCTAATGTAAGATTGAATTTTGTCTTCAATGTAAGTTGTTACCTTACCTAGAAGAGGAACCAAGAAAGAAAAATCTCCACCTTTATGTCAGAAAAATATGATCCAAAAAGGTTACACTGTTCCTTCTTTTAGTACACTAAAGCATTAATTGGAGATGTGGGGCAACAGATACTCTTCACATTATTCCATCATTTTTCGTATAAGATGTTTTTTTGTTTTGAGGATGGAGAGAGCCAAGTTTTTTCAGTGGCACAGAAAGTAAATCTGAGTAACTGCTTTGGGTTTCAAATTCTTTTAATTGTCAGTGGTTGCTAGCCTATTCTCTACAGCTATGAGATTAAAAAATGCTATTTTTTCATGGAATGGATAGTCGTTTAAGGAACTCTCTTAAGTCACTCCATGATAGAGTAGCACTTCCATAACCAAGTGCTCAGAATTAGATAAACATGTTTTCTAAAATACGGAGGGAAGAGAAAAAATGTTTTGGTAACTTGTGCTATTTTTTCCTAAAGATTGGTTCCCACAGAAAAATGCTGCTTGTCATATTTATATTTCTTTAGTGATGTTGCTGACTTTAAGACTGATTATGAAAGGCTTTTATAGTAGCTATAATAATACAAGTTTTATGAAATGAGGAGTATGATAACCTGCAATATTATACTAAAATTTAAAATTGCTCAGAAGTCCTGGAAGTCAAAATTCCAATTATGAACTGGAGTACTGTAGATGAAATTTGTACGTAATGATGACTCTTTATCCAGGTTATTACAAAATGTTAGCTGTGCTGCAAACTTACTGTGCTGCTTTATGTTCCTTGTCTGCCCTGTCCTACAGGACATTATGGAAAAGCACTACACCTTTGTACTCTACAGTGAGTTACGTGACTATTTTTTACCTATTCAGTAGCGCGCTGTCTTGTCTATAACCTGATGGTGTATTATCTTTATTGTTGGCAACAAGGTAGAACCTTCCTATTACCACTGTCCCAAAATGTCTGTCTTGGGAAAAGGGAGAGGCAGAGTGTAGTCTTTTTAAAATAATGTAACATAAAAGCTGGAAAGAAATGAGGCAGTTATACTACTATTAATTACAAGATGATTTTGTTACAACTGTGCCCTGAAGAATGCGCAGGTTTAAATGTCTGTTTCTGGCTGAGTAGAACAGAGAAAGATCTCAGTGAAAAGCATCCTGAGACACAATAAACTGAAATATGTACATCAGATCTGCTAATATTTAGACTCCTGGGTGAAAATGAGCAGTATGAGGGAGAGCTTTACCTCAGAATGAGGATCTGCTTTGAAGTGCTACATTTCACGCAGTAACTGTTTTTTAAATGTATAAAATTCAAGAGATAACAAGTAGCAAAATAAATCTGAGGATGCAGATCTCTAAGGAAGGAAGAAAGGGTTGGCAAGAAAACTTGTGCAAACCCTTGGACTTGCGCAAAGCATTTGATGCTGTCCTGCATGATGTTCTTGTCTCTAAATTGAAGAGACAAGGATTTGATGAATGGATCACTCAGTGGATAAGGAATTGGCTGGATGGTTGCACTCAAAAGAGTTGTGATCAATGGCTCGATGTTCAAGTGGAGACCACTGATGCGTGGTGTTCCTCATGGGTCAGTATTGGGACCAGTGCGGTTTAACATCTTTGTCGGACAGCAACATGGACAGTGAGATCGAGTGCACCCTCAGCAAGTTTGCTGATGACAAGCTGTGTGGTGTTGTGGACATGCTGGAAGGAAGGGATGCCAACCAGAGGGACCTTAACAGGCTGGAGAGGTGGGCCTTTGCGAACCTCATGAAGTTCAACAAGGCCAAGTGCAAGGTCCTGCACGTGGGTCGGGGCTATCCCAAGCACAAGTACAGGCTGGGAGGAGAATGGATTGAGAAAAAGCTCTGAGGAGAAGGACTTTGGGGTGTTGGTTGATAAGAAGTTCAACATGAGCCAACAATGTGCACCTGCAGCCCAGAAAGCCAACTGTATCCTGGGCTGCATCAAAAGGAACGTGGCCAGTAGGTTGAGGGAGGTGATTCTGCCCCTCTACTTTGCTCTTATGAGACTCCACCTGGAATACTGCATTCAGCTCTGGGGTCCCCAACATAAGAAGGACATGGACCTGTTGGAACAAGTCCAGAGGAGGACCATAAAGATGATCCAAGGGCTGGAGCACCTCTCCTCTGAAGAGAGGCTGTGAGAGAGTTGGGCCTGTTCAGCCTGGTGAAGAGAAAGCTTTGGGAGGGACCTTTTAGCAGCCTTCCAGTACTTAAAGGGGGCCTACAAGAAAGCTGGAGAGGGACTTTTTACAAGGGCATGTAGCGATAGGACAAGGGGCAATGGCTTTAAACTGAAAGAGGGGAGATTTTGATTGATATAAGGAAGAAATTTTCTACAATGAGAGTGGTGAGGCACTGGAACAGGTTTCCCAGAGAAGCTGTGGAACACATCCCAGGAAGTGTTCAAGGCCAGGTTGGATGAGGCTTTGAGCAACCTGATCTAGTGGAAGGTGTCCCTTCTTCTGGCAGGTGGTTTGGAACTAGATGATCTTCAAGGTCCCTTCCAACCAAAACCATTCTATGATTCTATGAAAAGTGATGGGTTTGTCATGCTGTAGTTAGAACAGCTGCTTCTATTCAGCATATAATTATGTTACTTTTTTGAGAGGACGGAAACTTTGCTTCTATAAGTATAAACAAGATTTTCCCTTAAATAATTTTCTATCTATGAGATGATTCACAGTGCAGGCCTATAGGTGTTTTGCCAGACTGAATAGACTACAGGACAAGGCTACTCCAGCTGACTATCTGCACAGCCTCAATCAGTATGCACCCTTGCACACATGTTTAGAAATGATGCCTACGTATTCAATAGCCCTTGCTCAATTTATGTTCCTTAAGCTTCTAATTGCCCTGTGAACCATGTAGATCTCTAGCACCCTTAGCATGCAATTCCACAAACTTACATCTCACATGAAGAACCTTCATTGTCTACATTTATTTAACACATCCTAGCTCTTGCACTGGAGAAGAGCTTGGTGGAGGAGGACTGGGACTCAGTGCACAAGATCTCAGGGTGGGAAGTGGCAGCACCAGCAGCAGGGACAGGAATAAGCTTCTCTGTCACTTACAAGGTCTCTTTCTCTCCGGCTTGCCAAGTGGTGATGCCCATCTAAAAGTTGGGGGTTTTTCATAAAAAGCCTCCTTCCTCATCACTTCTTTTGGTGCTTTCTCAGCCCATCAGAGCACTAGATCAACTCATGGGATGGGTGGAAACCTTCAGCTCTGCATCTGGTGACCATACATCCTGCTGGCTTCCTGGGCAGCTTACAGAAGGGGTCAGACACCAGGCAGAGGCGGGAGATGGAGGATTTCCTGTTACGATACCAAAGCTGGCTCCTTTTTTTAAAAATACTTAAGTCAGGAAAAAAAAAAAAAAAAAAAAAAAAACCCTGCAATATTTAATAAGAAAGCTGAGAAATTACTTTGAAGACAGACGTGTCTCTTGCTTTAAAGATTGCAAACCTAGATTTAAAAGATATTGAAATACTCAAACTTTTTACTGTTAGATTGCTGTGTATAAATCTTTTAGTTTTGTTTAAATTTATTGCAATGTGTACTAACTTTAGTAGAAGTTTCTCACACAATACAGGGAGGGGGGAGAAAGTAAAAGGATATGTGTTTAAAAAGAAAACACCCAAAAATTGAGCCACACGTTTTGGGATGCCCTAAGAAAACTGCAGTGACTGCATGATTCAAAATTTGTAGCATTATCTGCTTTGATTTTTGAGTATAAGCTGAACTCTGTGTTTGATCATTTCATCTAAGAATTTAGAATAGCGCATTCAGTAACTCTTGCTGACAGTTTATCTGAGCCTGCATTACATGCTTGCCCACACTGGTGATATAAGTAGGTATGCATTTGCTATATATGGAGCTTATTCTTCCAGTTTGCTTCATACATACTAATCTTTTCTAAGACAGATTATTGCTTTAAAGTAAGTCTTTAAATAGAAAATCGTTATCTCATCTTATTGACACTGAATTGCTTGAGAATTCTTTAATGATGTTTTTGTCAGGAAGACTTTGTTCCAGTAAATATTGACATCTATAGAGAAAATTGTAAAGTTTCATCTACAATAGTATCACATTACAAGACACTGGCAGCATGTACAATAAAGTCACAGTAGAGTGTTACAATAAAGAACAGGTTTCAGAGTGTAGTGTTAAAACTTTATGGTCCAATATAGTCTTTTATCAGCTGACACCTGCAGAAACTTTTTTCTCTCTTTGTCATCGGTGCAGAACACCTACAGTTCATTCACCAAAGAGGGTCTGAATGGCAGTTGTAACCTGTCCACATGGTCACCACATTTGGGCTCTTCCATGTCAACAGAATGAAAACACTGTAGAGCCACCAAGATGTCCTGGCATCTTTGCTGACCACAGGCATGGCAATAAATGCCTCCTAAAGTACAGCTGTATTGGCTTATGTGGGGCTTTTTTTTTTTTTTGACAAATGGAAGCTTTAAATTTGTGCCTATAAGTGTAAACTATATATTACTTAACTTGTTTTTATGTTACTTAATACTGTGTTTCTGTCTCTTCCCTACTAACAGCCTTCTCACTTTGATAAAACTTTTCTCTTTTTTTTTTTTAAAGTGATACATCTGCTAAATGGAAAGTTAATGCTTCAGACTCAGGCAGATATTCTAAGGATAAATCTGATTTTAACAGAACTAGGAATGGAAAGAGTCTTTCAGAATCGATAATAATGCCTCCTTTGCAGAGCTTGTACTGAAGGGTTTCTGCAGTGCTGGTTTTGTACCACCTCATATTTTCCTAAAAAGTTTCAAAGAAACTTCAAGCGTCCCAAAAATTTGACTCAAGCTTCTTTTCCTGTTATCCATCTCCATCTGCAAATGTTTTTTGTGTACGTAGTGCTTTCCTTCCTCAAGAGTAAAGCTTTTGCAAACTTTTTTTTTTGCTAGTCTTTTTTTAAGGTTTCATTGCTATATGATCCAAAGCACTACACTACAAACTATCAATTCCTAACGTAGATCTAATTATATGGTGGTCATACGTCCCTGGGCAAGGCAGAGATGTCTCTTACTGGTATCACATAATTATGCCAAAAGGGGCAAATGTTATGAATCACTTATAGCTTATTTGCAAAGAGTTAATAACTGTTTGTGATGTTATGAAGCTGTTGTTATATTAGAAAGAAACTGTAGTTTAAATCAAACATGTTCAAACCTCTTCAGTGCATTCCCATTCTAGGAGATGGGGTAGAATTCCAAGACAGTATAATACTACTTCTTTTGATCATGTATCATTGAAATCTTGACGTGAAAAACAAGCATCCTATGACTAGTCTATTGCCTACAAAATATGAACAAGCAGGAAGTAGCTTTGAGTCTGAGTATTTGGCAAGTAAACCAAGAATAAAAATGAGCATAATTATGCTAATCGGAAAGCCAACCTCCAAACAATTTCTAAAGCGGTGAAGGCATCGAGCCAAATACCTAGTGAGATATTTGCATTTACTGAGCAAGCACATGACACCAGAAAAATCCATTAATACAGGAGTGGTTACAGAAGCGAATTGTTCTCAGAGGTGGCAACATTGATTCCTTTCAACAACTCGGTCATGGAAGGTAGAAAGCAAACCAAAACCCCTACACCCATAGTGAAGTTTCAGAGTCTTCACTAAAGTATATCACTATGAGAATTGCCGTAAGTTTTCTATATATTAACAATAGGGCTTCAGAAAGTAAAATTTAGTTGAATACAACTTCAACTTGAAAGTTTTATGCAAAATGACATATGAGAAAGATGGTAGTTTTCCAAAGGCATGGAGCTCCTATATGTTGTCAGTATTTCTTTTCATTCCTTGATAATTGAACCAAATGGAAACAGGAATATTGTAGCAGTGTGAGGAGCAGTGCAGATATTTTTTATTCACTGACGTTTGTTTTCTATTGAACAATTCTAAAGACCAGCAGAAGAAACTCCTGGCCTCAAATTACAGGAAGACTAGCACTAAATTATCAAACAATAGTTACCTGGCAGAAACGTGGGGATTTTTACAAGGTAGGACACTGGGAATGCAGTTCTATCTCAACTATTATAGCCATAGATTATCTCTGTTGTTATTTCTGCTGTGACCGAGAGAGGGCAACCTGTTCCTATTAAATCATGGCAAGACTACTGGACTAGCAAAAGCTTTTGAAGACGCTATTTTTTAAAAAAACTCTTCTGTTACATTTTGACTAAAACTTTTTGAAGTTTAAAAATGCAGCTGTTTCAAAAGCAGACTGTGGTTTAATCTCCAAGTTCTTTGAGGCCATTTTAAGACGTACTATACAAATTTCTCAGTATAGCCTTTAATTTAGTGCTTGTATGGTTTCGGTAGGATATACCTTATCTCCTCTGCCAAGAGTAAATAACTTGCATAGTAAGAGTCTACCTCTTTTAAAACAGTTCCTTAAGTCCAGATTTTTTTATATATTTAGGAAAAGCACAATAGGGCACTTAGTGTTACCTTCTTAGAGCAGCTTTCTAGCACAACTGTGAAGCTACTAACTTTCCATATTTTAGATACTTTTCCCTCCATCAGTGGGACATCAGATAAATCTTTTGCACATGAGCTCAGTTTTGCTGGCTGTAAAACAAATATTTCAATTTTTGGTGGTGTAAACTGTGGAGTGTAGCTGTATATTATGAAAGCATACTGTGCTAGTTTTTTTAAAGCAACCGCCTTTCTGCTTTGATACTTCCACCGTGTCTCTCAGTCATGCATTTGCAAGCCTGAGCATTCAATGGGAACTGCTGCAGGTTCAGCACTTTTGAGAAACAGCTTACTTAGAAGTCTAAAGTTGGATTTAGAAGCTTAACATTTTCGAGAAACTTGTCTATAATCCTCACAACTTATTGTTGTTAAGGCAAATATCTATCCAGTATATTTATGCTGCAGCCACTTTAAATTTTTTTACTTCTACTCTGGATAACTAACACTGGTTAAAGAAATCACTCTCAACCCCATTTCTGTAACAGACTGCACTGTGTTGTCCCAGTCATAGGCCTAGTAAGTCTACCTAGGCATCTAACGAGGAAAGAAAGTTTAATTACAGTTACAAGAGAACTGAAGAACATACATAAAAGTAGTGTAACCCACTCACTTCTTTCATAAAGGAATCGGGCCCAAAAAATCTGTGCATATTACTCTCTAATTCTGTGAAACCAAAACATTAATTACTTTGGTTTTGTCACAACGTAATTTGAATCATTTGCATAAGAGATGAATTCAAGATCATGTATTTATTAGCCAGATTAATTTTATTTTCCACTTAAAACTGCATTTTGGAGCTTTAAAAGTGAAGCAACATCTAAGAGAAGGGCAGCAATGCAAAATATACTTGAAAAGCACTGGTATTAGCTCCAACTTTGTCCTGTCTGTTGAACAAACATAAGTTAACTCATCCTTGAACCCAGAAACTGTGTGCTGTCTAGAACAAGACAGAAAAAGCACGTTTTAGTAGTTCAGCTGCCACAGGATCCAAGATCTGCCTGCCTGCCAGAGGTCAGGAGTTTGTGCCAAATGGTGCAAGTTAGAAAAGACTTTCAGTTGTGAACAAGAGGCTTACAATAAACAATGGAGAAAAAATTTCCGAGAGGAAACGTAAAAGAACCTGACACATCCTTGGGTTAGCTGGTAGACCACAGAAGTGGAGAACAAATACTAAAATTCAAGCCAGGAATACAGTCTGCGCTACATCCTTCCTTCTCTTCCCCTGGTTCCTCCTCCCCTCTCATTGGGTTACAAGAACAGTTCTTTATTTAGACAACATCCTCTTGTGAGCACTATATGTGCTGCTTGAAATGTGCAACGCACGCCCCAGTTTGCCCGTCAGTCTGTGCTATAGAATCAAAGCTTTCTTCTCTTCTGCCTCCCACTGGTAATAAAGTACCTTGAAATTTTCAGACTGCACAAAGTAGCAGAGCTAAGACTTTTCTGCACTTCAAGTTCTGAGAACCTACAGCTAACTTTAACTTGTTAGCAGTAATATCCTATAATTCTTAGTCCTTTATTTTTGTAGGTACCACAAACATCAATTGCTATGTCCCAGTTGGCAGTAAATGGAGAATGGTTATGACTAAAAGCACACTGAAAATGGGGGAACTGGGCAGAACTGTTTAAATGTACTATCTGCGTATGTAACAGGAAAATCTCACTGATTGTGATACTTTCTCTAGCATTTCACAAATTTTCTGTATGGCTGTATCGCAGTAATGCAGAAGTCATCAATGAAAAATTTAGGTTCCTTGCTGGAACATATGACATCTCTCCTGACACAGAATCAGAGAATGGTTGAAGTTGAAAGGGACCTCTGACGGTCATCTGGTCCAACCTCCCTGCTCAAGCAGGGCCACCTACAGCCAGTTGCCCGGGACCATGTCCAGATGGCCCTTGGAATATCTCCAAGGGTGGAGACTCCACAACGTCCCTGGGCAACCTGTGCCAGCGCTGGGTCACCCTCACAGTGAAAAAGTGTTTCCTGATGTTCAGAGGGAACCACCTGTGTTTCAGTTGGTGCCCGTTGCCTCTGAGCCTGTCAATGAACACCACGGAAAAGAGTCTGCTCCATCCCCTTTGCACTTTCCCTTCAGGTGTTTGTATACACTGATTAAAATACCCCTGTACAACCTATAGCAGTAGATAACTGGATTTTAAAAAAATCCTTATTGATAACAGTTAACTGGTAATCTCTCATGTTGTTCCAGCATGTGCCAAATAGTATGCTATACTGACAGGTTCCCTAGGAAATAACTTTTTATGATACCTATGAAATTTCTAATACAACAGTTAAGAACGGCCAGGTAGTCCATGACTTCAACAGCTGCAGATTTTTGTCAGCTCTTTGGCAGGTCTCATCAGCTTACACCAACTTCCTTCATAACTGTGCCTTTTATTCTGTCACATGGCAAACTCATCTATTACCTAAAGAACCAGGAGTAATATTTAATTACTTGTGCTAACAATTAGTGCTAAACTTATGTGATGCATTGAAAATATAGGACATTGCTGGCACTAACTTGACATTGTTATCTGTGTTTCAGGTGTTAAGTGAAAGATTGGATCTGACAAATTGGTATGTGGGCACTGACAAAAAGGGAGAAAATATGTCTACATCTAACCATTAACTGCTTGTCTCATCTTTTATGTGTGTGAAACCCTTATTCCTATGACTGGCTGGCTGCATGTGACAGCAAGGGCAAAGCCTGACCTTGTTAAGCACCCACCAGAAGAAGACAAGACAACTATCTGCTGGTGTCCCATGCTTGTTTCTCTTTTCTTCCTTACATCTTCTTCCCTATATTTTATTCCTTGGGTTTCCTTCCAGTGATGACGTGCTTTTCAGTGTGAAAGCTGGGCCGAACACCTTACAAAGTGGAACAAATAGCGTTCCTTGCAGCTTACAGCCAAACGACAGCCAAAAAATATACAACAGATATATCAGATAAACCTCTTTCATCAGCCAGAAAAACAGCATTAAATGTATCATTTATTGAACTCCCATGTTTATTGACAATTACAGAAATCATATGCTGTTCTGACTGGGGAATGATCTTGTTTGTGGCCTTAGATAGAGTTGAAATTTAAATATCTTTAAATTGCTTTTGGGACTTCTCTTGTAGTTATGTTGCTCTTACAGAGCAAGCTGTAGTAGTAACATTTGCAGCACCAGCAAAAGATCTATGGGCTTAAATATTCTACAAAAGGTTGCAAACTGATTCCAAGTCTTCTAACTGACAAGCAAGACTGTCTCTACAGACTGCTTTGCTAAAAGAGAAAACACTGCACCCAGCACAGCTCCATGAAACACAATTTGGATGGTATGACATGATCCAAAGATGTCCTGTGTTGTGGCTGACTTGGAGCCATGAGTGATTTTGGAGCTTTACGGTCATTTTGTTGTTGGTTGTTTTTTTTTCATTTCAGAGAGCAGGTGTGTTCACAGACTGCCATACTTTGAGAAGAAATGATACGTTATTTTACAACCATGCACACAGATTGGTTCTCTCAATGTTGGACTAAGTCCTTAATAAAATCACCGTAACATAAAATTTAAAACTCGCCAGAAAATATTGATCAGCACCATTGTAATCATGTTACTTATTTTTCTTCCTATCTACAAGTTAAATAAAGCAGTTTCCTGCTGTGGTGTTACGGCTAAAGAAATAACGAAGTTAACAAGCACGTGACATTCAGTTCGTATGTGGTGTGCAAAGCCTATGCAGCTGCAACCATACTGAACCCAAGTTACTACTTCCATTACTCATCTAAAGCTTTTGCCTTCTGTAAGCGAAGAGGGATGCTTTAAGTACCCTGCCAAGTATCCCACTCTGAAATTCCAGCATTAACTTCAATTTAGTAATGTTTCTACATGTTTTGAAGAAGATTCAAGTAAAATCAGCTGCAGTATTTGAAGTTCCCAGAAAGAGCATAAAGTCAGCAAATTTACTCGTTTTATTGGTTGTTTTTTATTTTTGTGTTTTATTTTGCTAACTTCAGTTGGTTTAAGTTAACAGCTGGAGAAAATAAAGGAAAAAGACTCCATCCTTTATGACACAGTTTTATCTGTTTTTTTAATGGGGTCGAACAAATACAACTCTTCTTTAGCCCAGTATCTAGAGCTTCTCATGAAATAGCGTTAGTTTTCTAATTCTTTCTTGGAAAGAAAATTCAACTTTCTGGAAGAGTCACTGGAAAGGATCTAATTGTTAGATTATTTGGTATTTTGAAATTATTTCAATGTACTGATTCCATGAAAATTATGTTCATCACAGGAGCAGCTGCGAGCAGCAGTTGGCTGTTCTTCCTTTTCAGCCTATTTCAGTCCCATTAGATCATGAAATTTTTAGGACTGTGGCACTTTACAAGTTGCATGGTTCTGGCCACTCTGTTCAGAACAGTCCCAAGAAGTCTTAGACGAGGACTTTCAAACAGGTTTTCAGTGAGCCTATGCTATGTTATGGATCCTGATGACCATTTTCCTCCATCTTGAAGAAAATCTATTTGATTTATAGTCAACCTCAGGCACTCAGGAGAAAGAGGATATGCTCCACAGAGCTGTTCCTGTCTGCCACCACTCCTCCAGTTGAGTATATGGTGATACTTTGTCAGGGTGCTTTGCAAAGTCAACGTCTCAGTGGCTGTATCGTTCTTCACTTATGCAAATACTGAATTTTTTTCTGTGGTTACTTCTCTCCTGCCTTTGAGAAGCATGGCAGAAGTTCAGTGACATTTCCACCGTTTTCTGCCCCTTGTTTGCTTCGTCCTTTAAACATGGGACAAAGGGGTTGCTCAGGTTGTTCCCACTGAAACACCATTAGAATGTGCCGGGATAGCTATGTCCCTCACGGGAGTTCAGATTCAGGACTTGGCAACACGGGCAAGTATGGTGCTGGCTCTGAGGTGCCTGCTCCTCCTCCTGTACGCCACCTTCTCAGTGACCTTGCATTGCTCAGCAGCCTCAGTCCGCCTGCGATACACACTCTGAGCGTACACTGTGCCCGGGGATGTTCCCCCTACCTTGGCCTGTACTGCAGAGTCGAGCAGGGAAATCCCAATCACCCTTGATAGTTTTCTCTGCAGTTATGTGGCACCTGGTCAGAGATGTCAACTTCAGACAGACGTTGACAAAATGTAGGGAAACGCTCCTGAGCAGCGAGCGCTTTGCCCCTGAAACTCCAGAGCAGTCAAACCGCTATTTCCCTTTGTACTTTGGGAGGCTGATGCCAGGTATCTTGTTATGCAAGAAAGAGAGTTCAATGTTCTCTGGACTATGCTTCTGCACTAAAATTTGGAAGAAGACAGACTGGCCAAAGGGGCTTATCATGGCATCGTCAGGGAATTCGCCCAAACCTGACTAAGTTACAGGAACTGTTTAGACGGAGCAACGGCTTGGCAACTCAGGCTTCTCTTGAAGACACTATGCTTTAAGCTATAACAATTATTAAATCAATGTAATATTAATTAGTCTCTAATTCTGGTGAGAGAAACACAATCAATTTTCCTGAATGAAATTCAATTATGAAGTTTGGCTTTTCATTTTGCAGCTGAGGGCAGATCTGTGTCCAGCCTGAGAGATGCAGAGGCCAGAGGAGCTGCTGCTGAAGGATCATTATCAAGGCACTAGAGGAGAGAAGACAGATGATTCCAAAAGCGGCCAAACAAGGTATTTTTGTTTGCTTTTGGTTTTACTCTTTGGTTGCACTGATCTTTCATCTCAGAGTTTTTCCAAAAGAGTATCTATCTTAACTGTTATTTTTACTAATCAGCAGTGCAGAAGGACGTTCATTAACATCTTTGCAAGTGATGTGTAGCATTTCTGTTATTCACATGCATTCTGGTAACATGCTAATGAACTTTGAAAGATTTCCAAGTATCTGTACAACTCATTATTGCTATGAAAATTTACCCAAGTAGTACTCATTATTCTCATCAGTCAGACATGCCATTAATACTTGATCTAGTGTATACACAATAACATGTGGAAACAAAACATTTCATCTGATAACAATGAGCAGCCCCAACTTGAAAGGGTGTAATATATAGCAAATTTATTCATAAATAAACAAAAAGCATTCTTTAACATGAACAACATACAATACTGAACAAGATCTTTTCATGAATGGTATTTTCAGCCTCCAGTAGTGGGAACAGAGTTATCCAACTTCTCACAGCACTGAACGGGAATCCTCTAGGATTCACCTGGGTAATATCTCTGAAGGGGCTGTGATGTGAAGCCAGGCTGCTGCTGCGTGCTCGCTCAGAGTTAGCAGAAGTAGAGAACTGAGACTATGACTGCCATAAAGAACTTCCTTCTTACGGTTGACCGGTGGGCAATTAAAGGAGAAACAGAAATCATATTAAGTTCTGAATTTTGAGACTAAACACTACAAAAAAAAACAGTTACAAGTCAATTGACCGAAATATTTCCCCCTTGCTCGCCGCTTGGCCCGTGCAGAATTCCAGCTTGTTCTGGGACAGAGCAACAGAGGAGGAAAGCTGGAAACTGAATTTCTCCAGGCTGTTTCCCTCTGTGCCTCCAGGTGAATGCAATTTGTTCATATTTTTATTACAGCAAGGAGTGCTTATGCTGTTATTAGGATGCCAAAAACCAGACCCGGGTAAAAACTTAATTCTTGAGTCCTTTGTCCCTTCTATGCTATCACATTACAGACAGTAAAAAGTAAGCAAAAATACCAAATATGCGTCTAATGCTTGAAGTAGGCGACTTCATGTCTATAGTTGCTTATACATTAGGGTTCCTCAGCGGTCATGCCCCATTTGTATTGACGTTAAAAAGAAATGCAAGCAGCCTTACTGCAATGCTTACAGAAAGTTACACTTTTTAAAAAAGCGTGAGTTTTCTTCCGTCGGTCACACTGAGGAGGAGGCAGCAGCTCGGGTGAGTGCAAAGAAGCTGCGCTTTTTATCGCATCTCTGCCGATAATATTCGGAAATGCGCTCCTCCTCCTCCTCCTCTTCCCCCTGCGCGGAGCACGGCGCTGCCGGGGCGAGGGGCGCCGCGCCGCGCCCCGCCGCTCGCTGCGCGGTTCCATGTGCCCCGGGGGGGCACCACCAGGGCTGGGGAGAAGATGACATTGGGCCCCCGCGGTGAAAAGATAAAGCCATTCAAAACGCGCTTCTGCCCAAGACTCCCCAGCCCCGCAGGCGGGCCCCGCCTCCGGCGGCGGTGGGGCCGCCCCGACACGGCCCTGTCCCTGTCCCTGTCCCTGACCGCGGCCTGGGTCTGATCCCGGGCGGGCGGTCTGGAGGTGGGGCGGCGCGGCCCGGCGCGGCCCCGGCGGGCGGAGCGGAGCGGGCGCGCTCCGGAAGAGGGAAGGAGCGGGCGGTGGCGGTGGCGGCAGCGGAGGCGGGATGGCGGCGCGGGGCTCCGCCGGGGACGCCGCGCTGCGCCGCGCGGCCGAGCAGTGGTTGCTCTGGGATAAGGTGAGGGGCGGCGGGCGGCGGTCAGCGGGAGCTCTCCCGGTCCTCTCTCCCTCTCTGGTCACGCAGGGACCTGGGGCGGGGGGCGCGGGGCGAGCCGCGGCTTTCAAATCGCGCCAGCGCTTGGAGCGGTAAAGGCACGCGCTGGGTCCTTCCCGTTCGCTCTCAACGCCCTCCGACAAAGTGGGTGCTCCCCCCTCCTCCCTCCCTCCCTCCATCTCTCCATTCCTCCCTCCATCCATCCCGCTCGCAGGGCGCAGGTGGGGCCGCGGCTCCGGCCGTTGCTGCCGCCCCCCGGTGCCCTCTGCCCCGCTGCTCCGTCGCCGCGGCGCTGGTGTCACGTCAGAGCAGCCCGCTCTCCTTTAGAAACCCACCTAGTCGGTCCCTGAGCGTCGTCACTGGAGCTGGCTCTCGGCCAGTCAAAGCCAGCTTTGACTTTCCTTTCTAAAAGGGTCTGTGTTGTTCCTGGCCCCTTCCGGTGTAGGAGCAGTGGGTGGGCTCAAATTATTAGAGGCAAGAATACGTTGCTCTGTTGTCTGTCTCTCAGTGTTAAAAACCTCCAGGTACCTGCATGTTTTTGTTTACTAAAATTGTTTCCAAAATACGCGGGCTTTCTTCAAAACCACTAGGAAAAGCAGAATCCATCCTGCTTCCTGATAGTGTTGCCCAGTGCTCAGTGACCCTCATTGTTAGTAAAATAACTCCTGAATCTTCAAAATTGTCTGTTTCCATATCCTTTCTCCCCTTTTCTGCTTAGGAACACTTTAGCATGCATTTTTTCCTTTCCTGTTAAAGTGCTTGAACATCTTATGACTTTGTGTCTTCGGTTTAGGTCTTGGCAGCACTACACGCAGAAGTAAAATCTTCTGTGTGTTTCTATATTCTACATGTTTAAAGACCTGTCTTGCCATTGTGGTGTTCTGGAAATGCTTATGTAGTTGCTTGCTGCTGCAATTCCCACTGAGACGCAGGCCCTTATCCGGTATATGTGATTTGCAGGCTTTTTTTGTCCCTGTACATGAAATTTGCTCATTTAGCTGAATTGGGACACACTGACCATTGCAGCCCTTTGATCACTCTAGTGACTGCCCTGGGTTCAGCATCGTACAGCACTCTAGTTCTGTGCAACCTACATATATTTTTTTTTTAAGGAATCTTGTACTTATTTTAAGATTGTCAAAGAAAACAGAATAATTCTTTTCTTTTAGTATTATTTCCTGCTTCTAAACTACATCATTAGAAGTATCTCAAGTTTGTTTTGATTCTTCGTTTAAGATCATTCGACTAGCTAACTCATCAGTTAGCCAGTTCTGGTTTTATTAATGATAATGCAGTGCCAAACCAGCCCTTCTTTCAGAAATACTAGCGTATCACATCAAACGGCAGTAAGCTTTTGTATCTTATTTTTTTCCCAGTTTAATTGATTTTGAGAAAACAGTCTGGTTTTAAAGGGCCTCTTATTTCCATAACTTCCTTGAATAGCGTTAGTTATATTTCTGTCTTCTGTGTAATTGTTTCATTTTCAACTGGTTATTCCGATTATTTTGTGAAACCCTCTGTGAACCTAATGCAGCATCCCTTATAGCATTTTTACTTTTGAAAGGTTAGCTCTTTGTTACCAATTGCGTCTGTGACTCAGTAATAATTGACCAGCGTGCAATACCTATTGCTGATTGCTCAAAAATGATGAGGTATTTTCATTTCTCAGGGATTTCTTACATGTTTGTATTGAGTAACAGGATAATCTGATATAACCCTTCTCCATTTACAGTGATATGGAAAAAAAAAGGTCCTTTTTGACGTGTAGAGATAGGTTAATATTTAATGATGATAAGCTGCACGTTTCTTACAAAATAGTAGTTCACAAGAGCAAGCCCTTACGGCTGAAGACAGTCCTGCTGACTTAATAGGAAGTTTTTACCTAGATGACAATTACTGAGCTTGTTACCAGGCTGTTTTCGTCACTGTATTCATTACAGTAGTATCATGCTTTTCATTCTTTCTATTATCAATCATAAAATTGTGGATAGGAGGTAGCATCTGGTTTTGTTAAAATAAAGCCTGTTAGTAGCTGTCCCTCTACTCTAAAACCTCGTGGGGACCCTTGCACTGATGAAACCTCTTTGAGGCCTTCCTATAGTGTGGATTAAAGTAAATAATTCGAGCATTACCAGGTGATGTTTAAGCAAACTGCTGGATATTAAGTCTATATTAAATCACTTGCCATTGCATTCACAGAAATCAGTTTTCTTGTACTCACATCGAGTTTTATTTGAGAGTACAAAAAGTGTAACCTGAGGGAATCAACAAGGAGAGAAAAAAAGCATCACTTCATCCTTCAGATACAATTGGGTCCTTCTTTAGTAGAGATGCTGTGAGGGTTTGGTTTTGGCTTTTTCTTCTGCTTAAAAAAAGTTTAGTTCATTTCCCGTAACTGTATGCAATGACATCATGAGATTCCTAAAATTGAAACAAAATGGAACAGTCATCTGTACAGTAAAAAAGCCCCACAAAAATGCAGATTCTTACGAGAACATAGCTGTAAACAATTATCACAGTAATTCTGGAAAAATCCTTCTGCTGAATTTAACAGACTTGGGCCTGGCTTTTACCATTACTTTTGAGGTGGAGGCAGAGGGGAACAACCCAGACAACTAAATTCACACAATCAAGTCTTATCTAGCAAATTATGTGGACTGAAACTCCAAGACTCGGGCGGCTACCTGAATAAGTACAATCATTTAACCAGACCTGAAAAGCTGGAGAATCCGTGTAGTTTCACAGTAGATACCAAACCTGGGAAATTTCTCTAACAACAATAACAAACAAAGATCTCCTGGTTGTGAGAGCTACGGTATGATCCTAGTGTCGAGTTGCCCTTCTGTATTGGCATTGGAGCTTCTAGTCTGTCCATTATCTATACAAACGTGTGAGCACCTACCCAGAGAGATGCCTGTTTAGATGGTAAGAGACAACTCCTGTGTGCAAAGCTCATGCAGGGGAAAAAGAGGTGAGTAGGCACTACACAGAGCCTGAACTGAAAGGTGCCATTCAGGATGTACCTATAAGACGTAGGCCTGATACTGCAGCAAAAAGTTCAGCTTTTAAACAGGCTAAACTCAGAGTAGTTATGCTGACCTATATTATTCATTAATAATATAGAATTATGTTTATTCTTATAATTACAGGACATAATTACTCTATAATAATACAGAATTATATGAATTCTCCTACAAGGAAGTGTTGGTTACAACATTCTTGGACTGGTAAACCAGTAATTCTTAAACTGGAACTTAGTAATTCTGGGGTACCTAATTGCTTTTGCACCCAGGAAACCTGATTTTTTTTTCTTATTTAGCTTATTCAGCGCTATATAGTTTGCTCATTAGCACCAAAGGCTCCCTAGCTTTTTGAGTATTAATTTAAACTGTGGTGTTTGTCCTGCAGCAGCAGGTGCACAGGTCAATGATTACAGCATCCAGACCCTGGTCTCAATTTGGCGTGGAGAATGCTTACACCTTTGTATGCAAACTCATCCATGTGCCTGCTACTGCGCATGTTCTGCAGCTTTTTCTGGAGCTGCAGAAAATTCATATTTTTTTTGTCTAGGGTGAAAGGCCTTCCCTTGCTGTAAGCGTACCTAGGTCATCCAAGAAATAGTGAAGTCTGTCACTTTTAGGAGGTAATTTGGTTGACTGGTAATCAAAGCTTGTGTCCATTTGGAAATTAAAATCTTTGTACTGCAGCGTAAAGTGTGTGTAATCATGCAGTGAGTAACCTGCGGAGGCTGCCGCCTCTCCACATAACCCTGTTGCCTAGTAGCTGGAGTGTGCCATCTGTCCCTTTGGCTCATCAGTCTTCAATAAATCAAATACTAAACTTCACAAATCCCGTGTTATGGAGATTGAGCTGTTGGGGCATACAGGACTTTACTAATTCCTACGTTTGGAAACAAAGTGAGTTGATCACAATAAAGAGTCCACACAAGCAATATACCAAGAAAAGCAGCGAGACTTAGAAACTCCTCTCTGCTCACAAGCAGTCTGATGCGGCCTCTCCGTCACCACTCTGCACAGTCGTTTTATTTAGGATTCAGCTGTAGTTGCTAAGCTTTCATCCTGAGGGTTGTGCTTAGTTTTACAAGTGTTACCTGCAAATATATTGCAGATTGTCATCTTTATCTTCTGACCAATCTGTTTAGTTTTTCTGCTGCCTCTGGCATTAGCCAGTCTTCGGACAAGGTTATGATTTTATTTTTTTTAAGCTCTACTTACAGCACTGTGGAAGTAACAAATATGTCTTAACATCAGCTTAACTTACTTTCTCGTATGTTTAGAGTAGTTTTTGTGTTGTGATGACAAAAATTCTCTGAACCATAAAGGTGCTTTTTTTGTTTGTTTTTGTTTTGTTTTTAAAACCAGAAAATATTAAAATAAATAGACATCTTGGAAATCTTTTTACTTCCCAAAATGAGATATATACAATGCTGTCAAGGCAGCATGTTCGCTTAAGGAGATAAATCTAAAATAAGTAGTAATACTTGAGATTGTACTGACTTAAAATTAGAAAGATGTAGCAGGACTTCCAGTGTTCTTGCAGTGGTGTGTGATGTTGAGATACTGAGATAACCCAGTACAGAGAGTGGGAAAGAAAGTCAGTTCTGTTAAGAAGCTTAAGGGTATTACAAACAAAAAACCAAAACCTTTTCTAGAATATCTGAATCTTGTATCTACAGAATCCTAAAACTTCTGCGATAGTGAAGCAGCTGCTTGCTGAAGAGAATGCCGGAGAACTGCAGAAATACTTTGGCTCACGGATGGAGTTTGGCACAGCAGGGCTCAGAGCTGCCATGGGACCAGGGATTTCCCACATGAACGACCTGACTATTATCCAGACAACTCAGGTACTGCGATCAGCACTGTAGCTCACTTAACTGGTTGTGCATATGAACGGAAGAGCCTCATTTATGACAAGCAAATGGGTGTTCTATGGAAGCACAAATTTTTGATTATTCCTCCATTTTTCTAAAGTAATTTAAATGATAATTATTAGCTGAGTGCTGGTCTCTGAAAGTGAGCAGAGAGAAGCTATTAAGCCATTAAGATAAGTTATTTTCCGTATTTTGTTTGCAACTGAGTTTATACACAGTTACAGTTATGCTCAAGTGGGTCAGTTAGTCCTGATGTAACAACTGAAAAATACCCCAAAGGTAGCCAGCACTTGGCTAAGCTTTGTGTGTGTTGGATGTAAATTTGCATAAGTGCAGTGGATGCTTGGTTTCTTTAATACTTTTTTTCTTTTTGGGGTGTTGAGTCCAAAGTAGCCTTTTTAAATAGCAGGTTGCTGCATATACACATATAGGTCCTGAAGTAGATCTACTTGGGGAGAGCTTAAAAGAACCCCAAAAACTTAAATTACTGCAACCTGCAGTGGTGGTGTACCATGTCCTAAACAGGTGTCGTTTTTAAGGATGAGATTCAGTTAAAAAACTGAGAGATCTTAGTTAAAAAACTGAAATATTGGTCAGTTGTTCTCTTCCTCATCTGAGACCTAACACAGCTAAATCATTTCTCAAAATCTGCAATTCAGACTAGTCGTGTTAACAGTTTCTTTCTGAGTTTTGGAAAAGTACTTAAATGCTGTCCAGCTTCACTCTATTCATTTGAAGGTTTGTGGTATTTCTTGGTATTTATTTGTCCTAGGCAAACTGAATCCAAATCTAGTTCAGTGAGATGTTATGTGCGTCCACCTTTCTAAGACGTCAGTGTCTTAGCAAGCAACTTAATGCAATGATAAATTAAATATTGAGTTAATGAGGTGGATTTGTTGTTGTCTTCAGGGATTTTGCAGATACCTTGAGAAGAATTTCAGTGACCTGAAAAAGAGAGGCGTTGTCATTGGTTTTGATGCTCGTGCCCATCTTTCCAGTGGAGGTAGTAGCAAAAGGTACTTTTTAGGTTTTTAGGTATTTTGTAGACATGTTATGTGATCCATTGTGGTTTTATATTTACTTCAGCAGTATTTTCTCTTTCTGTAGAGTGAATTAAAGTGAGAGATTTATAGTATTTTTATGTTCTGTTAATGCCAAAGCAGTTCTTAGAGTTATGCTTTGTCTGTTGGGAATAGTGACAGAACGCTTTTTAAATTGGGTCTGGATAATAATTTGGCATTCATTTAGGTGTGGTTTTGGTTGTTTGTTTTTTTTTTTTTTTTTTTTGAAATTGGAGGGGGGGGAAGCTGTGAATGCTAGGAAATTAATTGGTGAGAAAATGAATATATGTCCTAGGCATCTTTTCTTCCTGTTTAGGTTTGCAAGACTTGCTGCTAATACTTTCGTCAGTCAAGGAATTCCAGTTTATCTGTTCTCTGATATTACACCAACTCCTTTTGTGGTAGGTTTCTCTATTATATCTTTTTATATACACACAAATTCTGTCAGCTATCTTGCATTACTTACGTTAGGGAAAACTAGACAAACCACTTTAAACTTTTTAAGCTCTATTATGCTTAAAAAGTTTAGTCTTATGCTTATTTAGCAAAGTTTAGTTTACAACATCCACAAGCAAGAGAAGGAAGAAGCTTAGTGGAATACCAGTGACAGTGGGATGTGTTCCTATTCATTCCTGCTTTCAGGCAGATTTCTTGTAGAAGACATCTCATTGTTTCTAGATTGCTGTGGAGTCTGAAGTCTGAAACGTACACACACATTTAGTGTTGTGATTTTTTTTTTTTTCTGGTTGGTTGGCTTGCTTGGTTTCTTTAATTTTTTTTTTTTTTCTTTTTGGAGTGTTGAATCCAAAGTAGCCTTTTTAAATAGCAGGTTGCTGGAGTGCAGCGCTGTTATGCTGGGAGGGCTGTTGAATGTGTTTGCATTTTCACTGTCAGATCACTAGGTGACAGTCCTCCACAGCAATAACGAAAAACATTCCCTTTGCGCTATAAGCAACAGTTTCTCCCAGTATCAGTTGCTCCAGTGAGTGCTGCAAACATGACAGAGGGATAAAGACTTTGTATGTCGTTCCTGTATTGATAAAACTTTTGGTTGAGTTAGGGTCAAATTCTTCATAGTGCAGCTCAAAGCAGTGTTGCAAGAACTGCAGTTGATTGCATCCGCTATTAAATAAAGAGCCAGGAGTAAACTGGAACTGGACCTGTGGTCACAAATAATGCTTTATTTTTAATTCACTCCATCTGTTTTGGACTAATTAGTAAGAGCTCTGTCCAAAACAATTCTCTTCTGAACCACGATGGAGTAGTTGCTCCACAGGCTGCTCTCAAAAGATAGTATGGATGAGACTGCTCCAGCTGTAATTCTCTACTCTATGCAGACTTCTGTCATTGCCCCAACAGACTTTGCATCCTTAAAGACCTAAAGTATCTCAAGTCATTCTACAGTAGGCAACACATGCATTTGGTTTCCTTCTATAAAACCGCTACTCTGGAGATCCACAAAGCATCTGAAACAACACTAAGATTATATAAATGGGAAAACGGACAAGAAAAAGCAAGAGCTAAAGTTGTGCCTCGTGGGGTCTAGCAGAGCAGGTACTACTTAGGTACTGCTTTAGAGAGTCAGTCTGTAGGAATCACATCCTGGCTTTCTTTTCCTTCATCAGTATGGAATTATTGCAGTGCATGAGAATAAATAATATATAATATTTTGCACATTCCATTTCAGATAACTTTCTCTTGTTACAGCCATACACAGTAACTCATTTGAAGCTTTGTGCTGGAATTATGGTTACAGCTTCCCATAATCCAAAACAAGATAATGGTTACAAGGTATTCCTATATGATCTATTTTCTGGCTTTTTTCAAACTTTTTTTTTCCATGTGGAGACACTAATACTGTTCTGTATAGTTCCTATCATGGTATAGACCAAATTAATTGATAGTTTGATCTCTTCTAGTTGTATGTATTTAAAGCTAGTAGCATGTTACACTAATAAGATAATTAAAATCTTAGCTCTAAAAAGCAAGAAGATAAGTAATACCATTGCATGCTTTAGAACACTTGAAAATATTAACTGACCTCTTTTCAAGAGCATTAATTATTTCTCCAATTCATGATTAAAAAAGATCTCTTTAGTTTTACAAACCCAGAGAATTAAAAATATGTGAAACCTAATGAGTTGCTTGTACAAAACACTTTGAATAAATTCCATTAATTTCTTGTAGAATATTTTTCTTTTGCTAAATGACACGATTATCAGTGTGACTTTTTTCTGTGACAGAAATCTGGTTTCCACTGAAAAAAAAAAACATGGCTGAGCTTCCTGTCTGCCAGCCGGACTAGTCATGTACAGACCATTTCCAAAATACAAAAATGGAAGTTGGGAGATCATAGAATCATAGAATCATAGAATGGTTAGGGCTGGAAGGGACCTTCAAAGGTCATCTAGTCCAACCCCCCTGCAAGGAACAGGGATATCTCCAACTAGATCAGGTTGCTCAGGGCCTTGTCCAACCTGGCCTTGAACGTCTCCAGGGATGGAGCATCCACCACCTCTCTGGGCAACCTGTTCCAGTGTTCTACCACTCTCATGGTAAAAAATTTTTTCCTAATATCCAAATAGATATTATCCTAATATCGAAATAGATAATATCCTAGATCTTTTTTTGTCTTCTTAATAGAAAAATAAGGCATTAGCAGGGATGATTTCTTGCTGTCTCTCCCTCCAGAACTACATGTCTGTTTAAAATTGCTTTTTTTAATATTTCATGTATTGATCTTGATAGCTTGTTCGGATGTTTTATCAATTACTTTTTAAGTCAACTTCATTTTTTCTGAATGTTTTGATATTTGGGCTACATATGTGCATGGTCCAGACGTTGTAAGGTATCTTTCCTTAAACTTGTGGTCTGTAAACCATGAATAGAAGGAAGTGTGCAAACAACTGTCACATAGTAAGTACACTTCTTCCTGGGTATGTAAGCAATCAACAAAAAGGAGAAGACTACAAATAATGAACATTTTGAAACTTAGTTGAATTTGTGCTTGCTGTTGTGGCAATGCTGCTGCTGTAAGCAGTGGTAAATGTGTTTCACTTTTGCACACTTTTTTTCCGCTTCAGAATTCTTCTATATATAATGATTATACCTAAAAATCTGAAAGAAAGTGTGTGAAATAGCATTGGCAAGTTATCAAGGCTGGCAGACAGGCTGATACTTGAATCTTCTCAATAAATGAGCTGGGTCTTGTTTTGTGTTTCATTATGGATTTTGATATCTTCTGATAAAATTAAACAGTTTTTCCTTTAGAACAAAAATGGAATGTGAGAGGAAACACTGAGAATATGATCAGTGGAATACTCTGGGTATACTTAAGCCTAATTTGTTGTAATGCTCTGCTGAATCTAGTGTACCTTAGCCAACCAAAAAATAACAAAGCTATGCTACATATTAATGACCAAATACGCACTTACCCTCTTTATTATTTAGGTTTACTGGGAAAATGGTGCTCAGATCATTTCCCCTCATGACAAAGGAATTTCTCAGGCGATTGAGGAGAACCAAGAGCCGTGGCCTCAGGCTTGGGATGACAAACTGATTGACAGCAGCCTGCTACTTCATGATCCATATGCCACGGTCAATAAGGAGTATTTCAAAGACATACAGAAACAGTGCTTTCACAGGTAACTGATTTTACCTCTGTTAAGAATGTGGGATTTTTCATCTGGTACGTCAGCAGGGCAGCTTAAATTGATGGAAGTCAGCACGGCCATGATCCTGCTATGATCCAGTTCTGTCTGTGCCTTCTTGTCATCTTTTGCAGTAGCACTGGCAGCTGCGTGGTGACGTAGTAAGCCAGTTCATAAAGCTGATCTGGCAGAAGTCTAACCCAGAAAAGTGAGCAATTAGGTTCTGATTATGTGATCTTCCTGTATTCACATGATCATACATCAGCAGAATGCCACAGCAAGGCTGGGGCTGTCTTATGCAGCTGAGGGTGAACTGCACTGATGGTCCAACAGCCTTAAAATGAGCTTCTAAGAGAGAAGGTGAATTAGGCTATTAAGCCAGTTCTGGAAGAAGGAGGTCTTGCTCTGTCATTCTAGCCTTGCGTGTGCTCCTGATGGCTTTGGGTGCCTTGCACAAGCCTATTCTTATCACTTGCTCAGCAAAACTTAACAAAGTCAAGT
Organism: Tauraco erythrolophus; assembly: GCF_009769465.1. Lineage (NCBI taxonomy): Eukaryota > Metazoa > Chordata > Aves > Musophagiformes > Musophagidae > Tauraco > Tauraco erythrolophus. The sequence continues at coordinate 46,386,849 of NC_141469.1, forward strand.
GGATGTTTCTCTTTGTGCTTAACAAGTAGAATCGGTTTATGGATTAGATGAGCAGCATCATGTTAGAACTGCTTATTTACATCAAAATTTCAACCATCAGTAACAATGTTCTTACTCTTGCTAAAGATGAAGTCTGAATTACTAGAAAGTTGGGGCTATGTGAGAAATTGTGCTGCTTTTTCAGCATGTCTCCATAGGAGTTTGCATGCCTTTAGGTATATTCTACACTTTCAGTTATGTATCTCATAAAAATGAGCGTGCTCAAATGAGGTGTGCTGATTTCGGTTCACTGTGTTCACAGTCTTTGGAGTCTGGTTTAAATGCCAGAGTTGGGGATTAAGAGTCTCACTAGTCAGTTGTATTTGTTTTCCACTTGCCTCCTTTGGGATGCAGAGAGTGTACTATCTTTCTTGGATTGAGAGCAGCCCTTAGAAGGACTTGGGAGTCTTGGTTGATGAGAAGCTCAACATGAGCCTGCAACATGTGCTTGCAGCCCAGAAAGCAGAAAGCCAACCGTATTGTGGGCTGCATAAAAGAAGCATGGTCAGCAGGTTGAGGGAGGTGATTCTGCCCCTCTACTCTGATCTCGTGAGACTCCACCTGGAGTGCTGCGTTCAGCTCTGGGGCCTCCAACACAAGAAGGACATGGAGCTGTTGGAACGAGTCCAGAGGAGGGCCACAAAGATGATACAAGGGCTGGAGCACCTCTCCTGTGGAGACAGGCTGAGAGAGTTGGGGCTGTTCAGTCTGGAGAAGAGAAGGCTCCAGGGAGACCTTCTAGCAATCTTCTAGTACCTGAAGAGGGCCTGCAAGAAAGCCGGAGAGGGACTTTTTGCAAGGGCGTGTAGGGATAGGACAAGGGGCAACGGCTTTAAACTGAAAGAGGATAGATTTAGATTAGACCTAAGGAAAAGATTCTTCACTCTGAGGGTGGTGAGGCACTGGAACAGGTTGCCCAGAGAAGTTGTGGCTGTCCCATCCCTGGAAGTGTTCAAGGCCAGGTTGGATGGGGCTTTGAGCAACCTGATCAAGTGGAAGGTATCCCTGCCCCTGGCAGGTGAGTTGGAGCTGGATGATCTTCAAGGGCCCTTCCAACCCAAACCATTCTATGATTCTATGGTTCTTATTCCAGTGATTTGCACATAGCAGGACATCAGATATCAAAAGTGACTCATATTGCTGAAAAATGTGGCTAACCCAATTTTCAAGCCATTACCTTTAAAATCTGACCTCCTTTAATTTGTAATTTTAACAGTGATACAGAATACTGAGACATATCTTTGTCCAAACATAGTCAATTTTATGCAGGATATTCTTCCATATCCAAGTTTACTGTTAATCTGTTTTATTTCAGGAATATAAACAAGGAAACAAACCTGAAATTTGTTCATACTTCTGTGCATGGTGTAGGTCATAAATTTGTGCAGTTGGCCTTCAAGGCATTTGACCTTAGCCCTCCTTTTGCTGTTCCGGAGCAGAAAGATCCTGATCCAGAATTTCCCACAGTGAAGTATCCAAATCCTGAAGAAGGCAAAGGTGTTCTGGTAAATAGATTTTTTTGTTGTTTTAATAGTTGCACTGTCTTTCAAACAGTGTTTCCTTTCTGCCAATAGGCATGGCTATAAATATTGGCTGAAGGTCTATTTTGTTTCTGTTTTCATAGCCTACATTTACTGAAGAGTTAGGTAGTGTCCTTTCATTGAAATTTATAACTCTTTTTGAACCAGTCAGGTAATAATTAGCTGTAACTTTAAACTACTGTGTTCTGCGCTCTAGCAGAATGGGCAGCACATAAAGTTATATAGTTCCTTTTAAAAAATAAAATAATAATTAAAAAATCTTCACAGTTGGTTTTGGAATATTTCTGTCATTTACATCTGAAATACAAGGACTAAACTGTTCTGATACCAGGAGAGGGGCAGGGGAAGTGCTGACAGGTGGTTAGAATTTGTGCTACAAGTATTTCTGCGGCGCTGTGTTTTTGAAGGATCCTATTGAATCTAAGTAGTGTTTGACTCTGGCTGCAGAGTGGAACAATGTAGGTAAAGTTAAATGTCTTGACTGAGCTCTACTGCTGCCAGGATTGAAATTTATTTTTTTATAGAGACACATCATGATTTTGGGTGTTTGAGATTTAAATAATTTTCTCAATTTATTTAAACCTATAAAGAAAACAAAAATACTATTTGGGAGTATTAACACTCATCTGGTCTTGCTTACCACTTTTCCAGACGTTGTCTTTTGCTCTGGCTGAAAAAGATGGGGCAAAAATAATTTTAGCAAATGATCCTGATGCTGATCGACTCGCAGTGGCAGAGAAACAAGAGAGGTATGGTAACAAAGAAATGCAAAACATGTACATCTTTTACTTAAAGGCTAAGCTCGTTTGGGGATGCTTGCTGCCTGTGTTACAGAGGAAGACAAAATAGTCACAGTAGTCATTTTTGAGCTGAAAACACATAGAAATATTCTTTAATATGAGTTCCTTCTGTCTTAAATACTGTTAGGCCAGACGTCTTATTAACCATTAGATGATTTGGGCCTCTCTCGCTCAGTTCCCCACTTCGATGCATAGTGTTACATACCTGCATTTCACCTTAAGCTTTGTCAGTGTTTGGTACTTTTCAGTATAGTTGTTTGTACTCTCTCCTTTAAGGACCGGCTATACATGCATGAGTTATCTATGTATATCCTGTCAAAGAACGGGATCACAAAAGGTAAACTTGCTCAAACAGGGGCTTCTCATAAATTTTTTGTATGTATGTATGGAATGTGTAACCTATAGTTCTGACCCAATATTGCCATCCCCTTATTTCATGCCCTCTGATATCCTGTACTTCTACAGTTGTTTGCACTTCTGTATTGTGGTTATAGTTGATGAATGAAAATAAGCTGAAGTACTGCACTTGGCATCATATCTGCAAATAGTGGTGTTTCTCTTTTATCTGCCTTGATAAAGCAGAAACTAATCTGAGCAGTTAGAAACGATAAATCTTTAATAAAAGTAAACTTCCAGGTTTTCAGCTTAGAGAGGAGCAGAACAAAAATCCGCTGCTGAGCCAGGAGCAGAAATAGTATAAATTAATTCCCTGTGCATGAGAGCCAGAAGAGGGATATAAAATCATGGCAACAGTCTTTGGTACCCAGGGGATGAGATGGGTACCTGGTAGATGTCCTCAGTGATTGTAGATGCTGCAGATATTTGAACCTTTGTCAGTTATGCAGATTCCAAAAACCCGGTAAAAGAAGACAGTGCAAATGTCCATTTTGCTCACCAGGTAATCCCTTTTGGTCTTGTAGCAACTTCAAAGGTGGCAGTGTTTTCTTTGGGATTTTGGGGCTTTTTTTTTTAACTCATTAGCCTCACAGCGTGAACTAAGGAGACTTCTCTGCCTTTAGAAGAAGAATGGGCTAATTGGCGCTCTCTGCTGTGTCTTGGGCAGTGTTAGCTGGAATATATTTTAATGTTTTTGGCCTGTGCCAGCCTCAGTTGGCAATTCAGCATTGAGGAAAAAGCATAAAAAGCTTCAATTGGTGTTAGATGTGATGGGTTAAAACAAGAATGCAAAATCACTCCTGTTTTTTGTCCAAAAGCTTATAGCTATCAGAGACTTGAAGAGGGGGTGTTAGTTTCATGTATTTACCACCATTGAGAGCACAGTGCTCTCGTTCTGCTGTGCCTTTGCTAATTGTTTAGCCAGTTCTAGTTGTCTCCTAACTTCCAGTCCTGCGTCCTCTCAGACTTCTGCTGTAGCTGTTCATACACTAATCAAGTATTACTATAGGCTTCCACAGTATCTGTACTTCTTCTTTGACAGAAACTCCTACTCGAGCGCACGCTCTCAGCGCTCTAACGCTAAGTTGTCGCTGTACATTGCTTTGTGCCTGTTGGCATCAATAAATGCAGGAGGCTGAGTCTGCTTCTCTTTCGCAACAGGTACTGTTTCTGTAGGTCTTGGTTTTTGTCAGTTTGGCAGTGTCTTTGTCCCCTTTTGTGACTGGGAAGTTTTGGGCGATTTTTACATCGGTCTTTCCCTTTTTCCTTCAGTTTTTCTTGTTCCAGCAACATGTCAATGTTAATCTTTTTTTAACCATTTGAGATTTTTTTTCCAATCTTCTCAATGACCAATTGATGTATTTGTGATTAAATAAAAAGTGTTTGTCACTGAGTCGAGTAAAAATAACTGATCACTTGAGAATTGTATTTTCGTGTCTCTGTGCTTGTCTTAATCACTGATTTTATGAATTGTCTGCTGAATGTTTTGTTTTACTTAAAATATGCTGGAAATACCACCATTTGATCTTTGGATAAACTCAAAAGCTGGTACGTATGATGGAATAAGAAGGTAACCACTTCAGAATTTTTTTTTTTTTTGAGGGCGGCACGGAATTTTTTCATTTTTGCATAATGAACACATGATATCTTGTTACTGTTACTTGGAATTCAGATGCAGTGGTTTATTTGCTAGTATTCATGTATGGAAGAACCAGTAGATTTTTTTTTTTTTTTTTTCTTTCCTCCAGTATTATCCTTTGAATTCAAATACTTTCTATTACTATTTTTTTTCCCCTCCAGTGGTGAATGGAAAGTGTTTTCTGGAAATGAGCTGGGAGCTCTTTTAGGCTGGTGGATCTTCACATGCTGGAAAAATCACAATAGGGATACTCGTGCCATTAAAGATGTCTACATGTTATCCAGTACTGTTTCTTCCAAAATCCTGAGAGCAATTGCACTAAAGGAAGGTTTTCACTTTGAGGTAAGCAACATGTTACACATTGTTCCATGTTCTTTTCTTTGCTTTCCTACACAGTGTTGTGTCTTGTAAAACACTGCTTTTATTCTTAATGCCTTTTTTTCTCATCACTGCTGTAGGAAACACTGACAGGTTTCAAGTGGATGGGCAACCGTGCCAAACAGCTCATGGACCAAGGAAAGGCTGTCCTTTTTGCATTTGAGGAGGCTATAGGTAGGAAACACAATATTATGTTCTGGTATCCTGTAAAATAGTGAAAGTGAGAGTACTGAAAAAAATGGCAATGTAAAGGTGTCTTCAACACAATGGGTGTTTTTCCAGTGAGTAATTAATAATCATCCATTTGGCTGATTGACAGTACTACTTTTAATCCTTTATATCTCTGCTTAGCACAGAGTATGATAATGTAAGCTAGCTGTATGTGTGTTCAGTAGCATGGCTACGTAGACTAGTAATTTGGCACAAGCTGTTTAAAAAAAAAAACAGACATGTTTTTCAGACTTCATGTTGAGTGTGTTTACGTGACAGTTTTAAGCTAAGTTTAGATGTGAATAAAATAAACTAAAAACTCCCCTAAATTACACTTCTAAACTGGAAAGCCATGAATAAAAGCTATGAAATAATGAGAAGGAAATTGTAAAGCTATAATGCTATTTCTTGGGTATCTCAGTACCTGAAAAACAGATAAAATGTCAATAATTTCACAGGTAATTATCAGTGTTACCATATGCTACCATGTAAGAGTAATCACATTTGAGACAAAGTGCTGTACTTGCATTATTCCTGCAGTGTGGCATTTGTCTCCCATGAGAGCTCCAAGAGCACTCGGGAGCATCTGGCACTGATATGATACAAATCTGTCTCTGTCTCAAAATTCCATTAAATACCTTGCTTATCAAATTTAACATTGATAGAAGATAAAATTTTTCCACTTTTGTTTTAACTCTAAAATGTCTGTACTATGATAATGTGCATCTCTCATTTAAAAGATGTTAGTTTGATTAACTCCCTCCCTCTATTTTATCTTATTTCTTCATAAAAATATATCAAATACATGTAATTTTCTCTGTTTAGGATATATGTGCTGTCCTGCTGTTCTGGACAAAGATGGGGTCAGTGCCGCTGTTATAACAGCAGAGATGGCTAGCTTTTTGGCAACCAGGAATTTGACTTTGTCTCAGCAGCTGAGAGCTGTATATGATGAGTGAGTTTGATTATAATTGTTGAATTTTAAGATTTTCTCAGTTCCACATACTGGAGTTAATAGGAACTCAATAGCAACCTATATGAAGAAATAAAAATTGGGTTATGGTACTATTAAAACAGTTCTGTGTTAATAGTAATCTTCTAGAAAGTGCTCCCGTCTCATGGGCATGAATATATTTATGACTTAGTTTTGTGTCATTTTAAGGTATTTTAAAAATAATTGTATTACCTTACTAATTCCCTATGAGTTAATGAGATTTTTGAGGTACTTTTGTTTGCTTATCTGAGAGGTTTTTCCCTTTTGGGAAGTTCTGCTCTTAGGTCCTTTTACAGAAGATTGGCCTGGTTTTTGGCCAGCAGTATTGCTGTGTTGTAGAAATCATAGTGCCTCTTGCTGCTTAAATGTGCCAGATGCACAAAAATGTTGATGGCAGAATGGGTCTAAGTAGCTCTGGCACGTTTATGCTATTCATAGAAACCAGCTTGCTTCTATCCTGCTTGCAGGGCTACTTGTGATTAAATTAATTGTAGTTGGCTCTAAAATTAGGCTTTTTGTTATATTATTCTGTCTTTTTTTGGTGGATAGTATAGTTGGTTGTTGGTTGTTCTTTCCCTTTCTACTCCTGAATCCTGAGATTTGAGCTGATTCTGCAGAAGTGCTGTAACTAGCCATAACTATTGGCTATATACAGCTGGGTGTCCCTCTGGGAGCTTTGAATATGAGGCACAGCTTTTCTTTTGTTCTTGTTTAATGTGTTCAAAGACCTACAGAAATCAATGGCAAAGATGGCTATTGGATTTGTGGGGCGTTCGGGTTGTTTGTTTTAAAGGAGTGAGCAACACAGGCTGGCTGATACTCTCCACCTCTTCATGTGTCATAGACAGTAGCAAAGTAGGGGTGAGACCTGCAAAGAGAAAACTGATGGAAAGCTCCAGCCTTGGTTCTGCTTGTTTTACCAATCCTCAGAGCTCTCATTTGTGTGCAGCACTAGCCATGCTTGTTTCATCCACTGTTTAAGGAGGAATCCAAGTGACAAAGACTTGCTAACCCACTGCATAAATAAATTGTGGGATTTATCAGCTATTGTACATGGCAGAAGTTTAGGTGGGTTCAAGAAACTAATATAAACGCATGGAAGAGGAATTCATACCTAGAGCTGCAAATATAGCATCTAACGTGAGAATTCCCTTAGTTACTAGCAGCTGGAAGTGTATATTCAAAGAGTTACCCTCTCTGGCTCTTGCCACCCAACCTCCCTTCAATACTCATTCAGTAAACACTTGCTTCAGGTTGCCCTCAGAATATTTAACTGAGTGGAAGTGAGCTGTGCCTCAGTGCCGCTGTGTACATAGCCACTGAAGAGGACTCTCAAAGTCAGAGCTTACTTAGCATAAAAGCAGTCCGTAGATGCACCTCAAAGTAAGATGTCACTGCACATAGTCACTCTTTGTGGAAAAGCAACAGATACAAATCATAGAATCATAGAATGGTTAGGGTTGGAAGGGACCTCAAAGATCATCTAGTTCCAACCCCCCTGCCATGGGCAGGGAAATCCTCTACTACACCAGGTTGCGCAAAGCCTCATCCAACCTGGCCTTGAACACCTCCAGGGATGGAGCATCCACAACTTCTCTGGGCGACCTGTTCCCGTGCCTCACCACCCTCAATGTAAAGAATTTCTTTCTTATATCTAACCTAAATCTCCCCTCTTTCAGTTTAAATCCATTGCCCCTTGTCCTATCACTACACGCCCTTGTAAAAAAGTCCCTCTCCAGCTTTCCTGTAGGCCCCCTTTAGGTACTGGAAAGCTTCTATAACATCACCCTGGAGCCTTCTCTTCTCCAGGCTGAACAGCCCCAACTCTCTCAGCCTGTCTTCATAGCAGAGGTGCTCCAGCCCTCTGATCAAATCTGCCTTATTAAATTGATGCTTGATGACTAGAACTGAAAGGGGCATTCTTTTTTTGTTTTGGGGGGTCGTTTTGTGTGTGTTTGATTTTTGTTTTAGTGGCTAGTACAGAGTTGCAGTTTTCTACTCCTTACTACTTTATTCTTCATCAGATTTGTCTTATGAGTTAATGTCGAAGCAGAAGAAACTGCGCTGTATTATGGAGGTATAGAAGGCGAATCTGTTCTCAAAGAAGTAAATGCAGGTCAGGAAAAGGACAGCCCTAACAGGCTCATCACGTCTTTCAGTTATAGGATAGGTTTTGTTAATTCCCTTGCTGGAGTCTCAAAAATGATTTAAGAACTATTGACCTCCAAGATGTCCATTTTGGTATAAACATGACCTTATTTAAGGAATCTTTCACATTTCTAGCAGTAACATTCTAGTACTAACAAAAGATTCTACCCTACAGATTTTCCCTGCCATCAAGGATACTCATCAAGTGTTGATCTTTAGTAAGAGCTCATTTAAACAACCCGTCCAGGCTTGTATGCTTTTCAACAACGTGCTCTTTTCAAAAGTCTTTTCAGTGTTAGCAGGTGATTTATCTTTGCAGATTCTGCATCATATTACCTGGCAGCAAACAGATGAGATAGAGACAATGTTCAGAATGGTTTGGTTTAGTAGAAGCACTTTAAATGGGAAAGCAGCTTCTGAAGTGTGATTGGAAAAAAGCAATCTGGAATTTGTTTTACTCAGAAAAGGTCAGCTGGAATCCAGTCAAAGAAGCTATTTAGATGTAGTCTGTTCTCTTCCTATGGTGGTTAGATTTCTTCAAGGCAATAATGACATCTTTTTTTCTTCTGGTTTAGCAGGAAACTTTCTAATTTTTAATCATTGAAAGGAAGTGTTCAAGGCCAGGTTGGATGAGGCTTTGGGCAACCTGGTGTGGTGGATGGTTTCCCTGCCCATGGCAGGGGGGTTGGAACTAGATGATCTTTGAGGTCCCTTCCAACCCTAACCATTCTATGATTCTATGAAAAGGTGTCTGCACAGAAGTTTCTTTGAAGTATGTAAAATAGGACAAATAAGCTGTTGAGGCCTTTTTAAAATTGTAAGGGAGTGAATTGATGCTACGGTTGGGTGACCGTGAGTATAGATTCTTGCTTTATAGAAGGTTGTGCAATGCGTATGGTGTACAACACTTAAGAACAACACTGCTTCTTCAATTCATTAATATTGTGTCTTCACAGATATGGCTTCCATATTACTAAAGCTTCATATTTCATCTGCCATGATCCTAAAGTTATTCAACAGCTTTTTGACAACCTTAGAAATTTTGATGGAAAAAACACATACCCAAAATCTTGTGGTAGATTTAAAGTTTCTGGAATAAGGGATCTAACTACTGGATATGACAGCAGCCAGCCAGATCAAAAGGCTGTAAGTATATTTTTTTAATTTTATCTAAATCATCTAATTATGTATATACACATATAAAAAAATCTATGGAGAAACACTGTAAACATTATGTTACATCTTGGATCTTAAAATAAGTTACATTGAGGATGATTGTTTTGCCTTGGTGGGAGGAAATGAAGGTTGGGGGAGGGGGGAAGGGTTGGGGTTTTGTTTGGTTTTGTGGTGTTTTTTCTCTCCAAGATGACAGTCTGTAAAGGGAGATGGGAGGATCTTGCTGTCTTGCTACAGCAATCTTGCATTATGTCTCTTTTAAGTGATTATTTCTCTTTTAGTGTAAATCAAACTGTCTACTGAGATGTGGCTTTGGGTTCTTTAGTTTTTCACAGTCCATGTTTCTTTTCCTCTTGGGAATTGCCATCACAGAGCAATTTCAGTTTGCAGTAAAAATATTGACTAGACTCAAAATGAGCTACCTAGCAGTAACGTAGTGCTACCAGATTCTAGGCTGAAGGTAAGGCTGTCATTTGCCTGTTGTGGTCTCAAGACCAGAATGGTGAAGAAAACAGAACAAAGCTTAATTTTAGCTGATCCTTTAGTTATATGACAGGAAGTCATGAGGTTTGTCCTGAATTCATTATATGTAGTCATTTTCCAAGCTTTTAAAAGATTATTCTTACTATTCTAGATACTTCCCACTAGTAAAAGTAGCCAGATGATAACGTTCACTTTTGCTAATGGAGGAGTGGCCACAATGAGAACCAGTGGGACGGAACCAAAGATCAAATACTATTCTGAACTTTGTGCACCTCCTGGAAACAGGTATGTTTCCTGTTTTTAATGCCGTGTAATAGGGGCTGTGTGGCTTTTTGATTTAGTTTTGGTGGGGAAGGGGCTCTCCATGATCAAATAATACTACTTCAGTCATTGTTTTAGTGAATGTATTTGCATAAACCTTCGATTCTGCAAAATTTGGTGACCCATTCTTATTGTCACTGAAATTCCTTTGAATATGGTTTCACATTCAGTAAAAACAATATCAAGAAAAACATTATGCCTTAAATGAAAGTAGATACATTCATTCTCTTTTTACATACATATTTGCTTTAAGCTTACATAACTATATATGAAGTGTTCTAATGTGTTTTAAATCCTTTTATGTTTAGTTACTATATCCTTGACTGATAGCCTTGGAAATAATACAGTCTTAAAGATAAGCAATTATTAACTTGTGTATTGAAAACAATGCTTTCTCACAGACGAAAATTAATCTGAAAATACTATTACAAGTATAAAAGTTACACTTCTAATCACATACATTTAGTAACAAAAGATCTTTGGAACAGAAACTGGCTGTTCTATTTTAGATTATATTGTGAATTTATGTTTCTCCATAGTCTTAAGTGCCTTTGTGCACATCAGCTGGAAGTGAACATCAGTGCATTACTGTAAGGAATCAAGTGTATGTACTTTTAGCATTAATAGAAAATGCTTGTCTAAATGCAAGAGACTTAAAAATTCCTCAGACTGAAAATGTGCTTTTTAGCTTCTCCACTGTGACACTTTTGTCTGTATTTGTGTGGATTTTGTTTCTCAGTGATGTTGAGCAGCTGAAGAAGGAACTAGATGAACTGGTCAACGCTCTTGAAAAACACTTCTTTCAACCGGAAAAAAATAATCTTCAACGAAAGACTGAGTAAAAGAGGAAAATTACTACCTTAATTGATTTTTGCAGCATTAGAAGTGTATTATTTAAGAAGTAAGGATTTTTAGGACCAAACATCTGAGAACTCAGACTAAAAAGAGTTCTGCGTTTCATAAGAGTTACTCTGGGTACTCCTGGTTCTATTATCTTATTTTGGAAGGAAAGTACCTTTAGCCTTAAAGGACCAAAACCCCCAATCAGTTGAACTGAAAGCTTTATGAACTAAAAGCTGACTGCAAATGTATTTCAATCAAAACTTGTTTTAATTAAATATTATAAGTAATACCCTGATTTCTGAAATGCAGCCTGTTTTGTGGGGACTTTTTATTTCTTTTGTGTGTGTAATCTAGTAATAGTATGCAACTTTATCTAGGTTTAAATTAGCAAAGCAGGTTTTTCTGTTAACAAGAAGTACTGAAAGCCTGTGGTGAGACTTTGACAAACTTGGGGCAAATGTTTCAGAAATAGTGATCTTCCTTGGGGATTTTGGCCCAAATAAACAAGACATTCACAGTGAATTTGCTGAAGAGCTATTTGCTGTGGAACTATACATCATATATTCCAGATTAGAGATACTAAGTGTACTAAACTGCCTTTTAATTCCATAAACATATTGAGAGAATATATATATATATATACACACACAAATAGCACGTTTCTGTTGCCTCATTGAACTAAGCATAATTAGGTCAATGGATACCCCAGTCTCAGAGCCTGTCATACTGTATGCTACCATGACTTGGTGCATAACTCTTTATTCTAATTTAGAGCAGAAGTTTCCATTTTATTGCATACTGTTGTCTGCAGTTGAAAAGCCCAAGAGGGCTATTTGGAGGCTACCAGATGACTTTAATACAAGGGTTTTCTGCATTTTCAGTACTTGTTTTGGATATCAGTGTAGCTCTAACAGCTTCCATACTTCTTGGGTAAAGAAACCTCTTTGCCAGAATTACTTCTGGTATCCCTTGGAGAATGACAAGTTTCCAGACCAAGCTTAGATCAAATTTAGCAAATTATTCTTGGAAGAGCAAACTCGCCGTTCCATCCCCAATAGATACTAGCTTACCTTGTTAGCTAAGATGATAAGCAGAGAACACTGAATGCCTGCTTTTTACCTTACAGACTTTAGAGTTACCATCAGAGGACACAAGGAAAGCAGTAGTCCCTGCATTCTGTGGTTGTCACGTCAGTTTTTCTTGGCTGTTCAGAGTCAAAGGCAGCATCTGAATCATTCATGTTGAGATCCATCTGTGTGGCATAGAAAATTAACTTTAAAATAAAGTAATAAGAAGGGTACTGAGGAAACAGAGTATGCTGTTACTCAAATCCTAGTCCTCTAGAGTAGAAAGCTAAAAAGATAGGTAGGTAGTTTGTGCAGAAAGTGCTGGTTCACACCCTCCACTTTTCTGTTTCCATTTCTCTTATACTAAACTAAAGATGAGACAGGTTTTTATTGATACATGCTTATATGGTGCCTTGAATAATGCAGTCCATATTCCTAGATAGGACCCTAGGGGCTACTAAATATAGTAAAAGCTGTAAAGGGAATCTCAGTATTGACTTCAGTGCACTCAGTTGTATCACATTGCATGAAATTTCTGTACATATCAACTCCCACTGTCCCTTCCTTCTGAAAACAAAAGCTAAGGACAAATTAAAAGCTTAAAATAAATATATAGTATTTTAGACTCTTTTCATGCATGTTAAATGTGCTAAAACAGTGCATTTGGCATGTGGTAAATCTGAACTGATTCTCAAAAGGAAAACAGAACTTCTTAAGACACTGAGACAGATTGATCACCTGTACCTTTCCACCTGACCTTGTGGCAGAAAAGTCTATTAATCTGGGCTTTTTTTGATTAAAGAAACTTTTCGTTCATGAAATCTGAAGACAACATTACTGGTCTTTTAAAATTTTAAGTTTTGTCATCTGATTTCAAGAGTTCCATGTCTTATTATCTAGAACTGAGATGGGGAGGGATTTCAAGACCATATATAGGAGGGGGCCACAAAAACAAGGATCTGTTATTAAGGAATAAAAATGACAAATTTAACTTTTGTCATAGTCCAAATCTGAAGTACTTCTCAATAGCAGATGTTCCCTTGTTCCATTTCCTCTGCTTCCTCAGTACCTGTGATGCTGGGTCCCCAGCTGCCTGAGACCTGGAATAGTGAGAGTGTGGTACAAGTTTGTGAGACCAGAGCATGAAAGGGTGCTGACACATCACAGAAAAAAGCAGGCACTTGAGTCTCTGAGGTTTCTGTGATAAGTTTCAATGTAGCAAGAGCTGAGAAGAGAAATTAAGCAGGAACCTCACCCACTGCTTCCTAACCCCACTATTGCAAAGGTTCCGTTTTTCTTCTTTTCCTGCCTCTCAGCACATGATGTCCTGCTTTCCTTCATTTATGAAAAGGCAGCAGAGAGATTTGAAATGAAGAAGGTAAGGGGGAAGATTAAATTGAGATAGCGTGTTCAGATTGTGTACTCCTGTCCTCAAGTAGAAGAACAAAGCTGAAAGGAAATTGCTCCCATGTGCTATTGCTTTGTCTTTTACTCATTGATTAAAAGAGCAGGAGAATGAGAAGCAGAATGGAATACTGGGGCACCTGGTTGTCTTAACTGGTCCTTAATTTGTTCCCTCTGCCATTCCTGGTAAGAGCCTTTCTTTGTGGAACATCCTCCCTCGAAGGAACATCATCTTTTGGGTGTGCTGGATAACAGTTGATGTAGGGTGTTATGTTCAGCTGCACCATCGTTTCTGGCTGAATAAGTTGAAGGGTGAAGCTTGCGGGGGAAATGGAATCTGGTTTGACTTACATTCACAACCATAGCTACGAACTTTTTATAAATAAAAAACTTTAAAGCTTTATTATCCTCCCAGAAGTCAAGTTCTCTATCTTCAATATTTTTAGTACAACTTGAAGATGGCATCAGTTGTGCATCTGGGTACAGGGAAAGAACCTCTTGGAAAGCTTAAGAAATTTCCCAGCATTATGATGGCAGGGGTGCATGTGCCGTTCATATTCAGCTATGACTTGTTTCACCCTGCATGCAGATGTGATTGGTTCTTCAAGGAGCAGCACTTACTATCTGGTGGCATTAGGCTTTTTGGCTTCTGGGTAGTGATCTACTGCAACCTGGTACCAGTCTGTCACTACGGGCCTGGCACATAAACTGCTGAATGTCCATGCCTGTCTCTAGCCCAAAGTCAGGCTGCAGGGAGGAGAGGGATACACAGGCGTGTGGTCCCCAGAACAGAGTAAGGGGCCTTATTTCAAGGTACTGGCTACATGAGGAGTGGAAGTGTGAATTTTGGGCCTATACTTGAATTTCACTCTTGGTAGAGTTGAACATACGGCTCGTGACTTAACCACAGGCCACCCTTGCAAAACATTGTTTCCTGCACCGCATTGCAGCCTGAGCTTCAAAAGCAAATGGCTCTTCACAGGCTCCCAACCCAGACTGCTTGCTGCCTGGATAGATGATGTTGGTCAGTGCTTCCGAGGCTGACTTGTTTGTGGTATCCAGCCTCTGTGTGATGACTGTGGGCTGAGGGTCAAGATTAAGACAGGCCATCCAGCAGTACCTGTGCTAGAAGATACAGCAGTAGAGGGCATACCATGCTGGAGTGTGCATCAGCTTCCAGCACGCTAGAGACAAAAGCTTCTTGAAAGAAAAATGCTGAAGCAAGAGCTGTAGAACACATTCAATAAATGTAAAACCCTCTCTCAGCAGCGTAAGTGGGCAGAAAACAAGTGGTGCTACAAACCTGTGGCACATAGGGTGGACTGTGCAGCCTCCACCTGTGGCCTCGGTTGTATTTGACCTTCAGCCACAGTGTAGATGGATGCACTACAGCTGCCTGGGCCAGCTGTGTTACTCAGCTGGTGAGATCCCGGGGTGCGTGGGGTCCTAAGCTGGAGAGTACAGACAGAGGAACGGTTCTGCAGGAGGCAGGCTGGGGCAGCGCCTTCAATTTGGGTGCTGATGAGCCATACCCAGGGCAGGGGAAGCTTTGTGGCTCTGTACAAGCCTGTAGCCCTGGGCTTCATCAGGGGAGACAGTTTTTCCCCTCCACTCTGCTCTTGTGAGACCCTACCTGGAGTACTGCATCCAGCTCTGGGATCCCCAGTACAAGAAAGACATGGACCTGTTGGGACAGGTCCAGAGGAGGGCCATGACAATGGCCAGAGGTCTGGAGCACCTCTGCTATGACGGACGGCTGAGAGAGTTGGAGTTGTTCAGCCTGGAGAAGAGAGGGCTCCAGGGAGACCTCATTGTAGCCTTTCAATAAATAGAGGGGGCTTATAAGAAAGACAGAAAGACGCTTTTTACCAGGGCCAGTACTGACGGGACAAGGGTGATGGCTTTAAACTGAAAGAGGGCAGATTTAGATTAGATGTGAGGAAGAAATTCTTCACTCTGAGGGTGGTGAGGCACTGGAACAGGTTGCCCAGAGAAGTCACGGATGCCTCATCCCTGGAAGTGTTCAAGGCCAGGTTGGATGGGGCTTTGAGCAACCTCACTGAGTGGAAGATATCCCTGCCCATGGCAGGGGGATTGGAACTAGGTGATCTTTAAAAGGTCTCTTCCAACACAAACTATCCCATGATTCTTTTTATTTACATTTGTAGTGTGGGAGGTCTTATGTTTCTTCTGTTACAGAATGTGGTAAAGGATGCTTTACTGAATGCATGGGGAAGGTCTGAAGACAGTAGGGTTACAGGAGTTGGAGTCCTGTATTTTTTTATTGTTTTCTATATTTATCTGAACATCTCCACAGGCCACAGACTAGAGGCATGTTTATTTTACATCTGCTTTTACATGCCAAGCCTGGATCTGGATTTTGCTAATGTTGCCTCTCTCTAAGGAAAACCATCTGTGTTCAGCCTTGGCCAGAGTCTGTCAAGGCGCTTCACTCGAGGGATGCTAAGAAGAACCGGATAGCCTGGTCTATCCCTCAGGTTCCTGTGACAGGCTGGGTTTCTACTGAACTGTTGCTGTTATTTGTGGATCATCTAAATGTATTAATTAATACCTATGTCCTGTCTGGAGATCTCCTAGGGACATCATCTCTTGGAGGGGCAGGTGGTCCTTGGTAGTGCTGGGGTGGATGGGTGGCTGCCTGGCTGTTTCTGCCAACATGCTGATAGTAGGGCCATGATGATGTTGCTGCCCCTATTATCACTGTCTTCACCATTCTCCTTGTTCAGACCTTTAGAGGGAACCTCCTCATCCCTCTCTCTTCACACTAACTGATCCCCTAAACTGGTGCCCTCCACCAGGTACTGGTACAGTAAGACTGTGATGTATTGTCATCAGGCTGAGAACCCTTTTTTTTAGATTATATAGAAGGTCTTATAGAGCAGCTGAATATGGTATAAGGCAAGATGGAAGGGTCTTTATAGCTATCCAACAAAGGCCTAAGAGAGATTGCGTGCTGTACAGTGAGCGGATGCACTTGGAGAACTCAGCAAGTGTCTTAGAAGTGTGGCAGCGGGGCCAGCAACGAGCTGACATATACTGCAACATCCTTAAGATGGCTTTAGAGCATCCTCAGAAACAGTACAGATATGGTCAAGAAGATTACTCAGTCTGTATCATGCTGTCTTCCCAGGGACAAGGAATTTACTTGCTCCATTCCCTGCTCTGTTCCAAACAGAGGTTCACAACTTCGAGAGGGGAGAACAAATAGAAACCGCAGAGGTTTATCAAGCTGATTGAACAATTACAACAAACTACAGAAATACAAGATGAAACTTTTTGTTGCTAGAGTGTTTACTAACCTTGTCTTGCATCAGAGAAAGAGGATCTAGAACTGAAATAAAGAACCGAAACAAAGACAGTAAGAGTGCACCAAAGAGAGAAGTTAGTATTGCGAGTTAGAATGGGTGTTAAGCTACAGCTTCTTCACAGCTGGTCTAATTTCTCCATCAAAGTGTTGTGTAAGATAATGAAGCCAATTTAAAGATTATTAGTCCCAGGACAGACATTAAAAACCAGACAAATGTCATTTTTGAATAACCAGCCTTGAACTGGGGGCAGAGGCACTAATATTTTACCCAGAACTGGGAATTGCCATGACTAGAATAAAGAATGCTTGCAGCCCGGACTGAACTCAAGTGTAAGGGAATCCCTGCCTACTCCTAGAGAAAGACACATCCTTAAGTTACCAAAACCAGGTAAAATGAGCCTGTTTTTTATCACAGATGAATACACGTAATTCCAATAAAAGTTGTAAACATTAAATCCTATAGGGAATCATGCCTATGGGGCTAGGGTGGAAATGCCTCTAGACTGAGAAGAAAGTCGCATAGTACTAAAAACTGCCAAAAAGCCCCAAAACATAGTAATGCTTTAAGAGGAGACTGGTGGACTTCACTTAAAGGTTATTAGTTTGTTTACTAGTCACAATTTAAATCCACCCCTGAATTTTATTTTTTTCAGTAAACTTTATGAAACAGTTTTACTGGAAGGAAGTAAACACATTTCATCTTCCTTGCAGGCTGTGAACTTAGTCCACAGCATATTATGAAAAACACCATTATTGTACTTGAGTTGCAGAAGGATTTATTTAAGACTTTTGCTATATAACAACAAATCACTCAAGGATAACTGAAATTCACTATAAAATAATATATAAGAAATATTTTCATATTGTACGCGTATGTGCTTAAATCTGTAACTAATTCACCTACAAAGTTTCTGTAAATGAAGTTTCCTGCTCGCTATTGCTTTCCAAAGTTGCAGTGGTTGTGACACCATTTTGACACACCAACAATAAGCAAACCTTATATCCTTGTTTATCAGTCACTGTGAATAGCAACATTAAAATAATATTAAATTAACATTTGTTAAGCACCAGTGTAATTCTTTACAAGACTGGGGACTTTTAGGATTCTGTGGCTGAAGGCACCTGGATGCCATACCATAGATCTAAAAATCTAAAAACTAATTGTAAATGAAAATAATCACCAACCAAACTGTTCTCTGTCCATAAGTACAAAAGTAATAAATGGTAATTAAACTAAGCTTAATTGCTTTTCTTCATGGTAGTTCTTTGCACTATATAAGCACACAAATTCATCAAGGATAGTATTTCTGCTCAATTTCCAAGTAAAAGTCAGCATTTCTCTTTTATATAGCAATTGCCAGGTAGCTGAAATCAGGTCATGCACCATCAGAACACTGCATAATGGGATGAGCCTAATAAACTGTCCAATCATATCGTAACGCCCACCTAAATAAAATGTAACATAAATGATGGCATGGCAACAGCAGCTTCCAAACAAAAGGAAAAGCTTAAAATACTTGCACAATCACTGGTAAGTAATTTTCAAATGTATTTATGGGAATGAAGGGGAGGGAGGATTAATCATTACATATGAAATGTGCAAAACCACAGAGACAGCAGCAGGCAGGATCTGTAACAGTAGCTCAACTCTCTCTTGTTTCTTTACTCATGATCAGTGATAACAGAAAGCCCCTTGTCTACGAAGATAATCACTAACTAATGTCTCTGGCATGCATTCCTACAGCATATGAAGTGGGCAAACACGCTATAATAACAGTTATCATTCACATTTTGTTTATGAAATGTCTGGAACTATATATAAATAGAATCTGGAGGTACAATGTCATTGGATAAGAATGCAGTACTTCAGCCAGAGCTCACTTAAGTCAAAGGACTGCAAAATAGTTAGTATCATGCCCTTAATAAGGTGCTAAACAGATTTACATGACACAAATCACAACTAAAGACTTAGACTGTTTTATATAATAGCAATAGAAATTTGTCGTTATGGGTAATCCAGAGGGAAAAGCACAGAGGCTTATAATGCAACTGAAGCACAATGTAGGTGCCTGCATTCGAATTCACAATCCAGAATGTTACTGCTCAACTGCTGCCCAGCTATGGAGCAACTTGACCTCTGAAAGCATCTTGGGTGGAAACTTAAAACTTCCCCTTTGCCTTGTGGTACTTCAAAGGGTGAATCCACAGTCACAGCAACCCCAAGTCTGCCCTCACCCATGGCCAGGCACGTTCAGCCTAAATTTGTACTCATCTACAATCCTACCCCAACTGGGATCAAGTGAGTAGATGCTTCTCCTCCTTAGCCTACAAGAGAGGCTTCATTGCCTGCATGTTCTCGTAAGATGCCTCTTACAAGCCTGTATATTCAGGTTCTGTACAGAAGGCAGTGGTGGGGTTTTATTTGCATTTTTTTAAAGTATGACTGGACAAAAAGATAATGGTTAAACTGGTGTTCTTTTATAGATCATGTTTGCAGGATGTGGAAAGCCCAGGCTGATTTTCCTCCTCAGTCTGAAGAAGTTAATGTGATAGTAGTGTGCTTTTGTTAATACACTAATGTAAAGAAAAGCTAGCCTGTGAAGGAAAAAAGAACAGAGATTTACTGTTTCAGAAAATGGAAAAATATTAGGAAGTCTGGTGCTCAGGGCTTTCACCTAAACACGGGGCTTCCAGTCCTTGGAACACATGGAAGTGTTTACTTTTTAGGGACTGGAACATAAGACCCCTGTTCTGGTTCTCTTCTTGTTTTCACAAATGAAACTGGCTTTTTTGCCCTACATAACAGTTTCGTCAGGAAACAGAAAGAAGGAATGCTGTCCAATGTAGCCTGGAGGCTGATGCTTAGGAAACTTTCATGGGAGGCAGGTGGAACACTTGCCTGTTTCCCTCATTACAGCACACGTGCAGCAGCAGAGCAAACTTCCTAGAGAAAGCTCTGATTCTACAAATGTGCACAGGCTTAAAAGTAAGTCAGTGGTCTTACTGCCAAGATGACTTGAAATTGAGTACAGAAGTGATTTGCAGAACGGCAATATAGGGTGCCTTGATCATCTGGAAAGAGCATTTGCACAGGAGTATAATTAAGTCTCTGGAGCCATGCATTCCTTATCTTCTCTGGCCACTGAAAGATCAACTAGTGCCAACTCTTAGAATTATTTTATATATATATATGTGTGTGTGTGTGTGTGCGTGTGTAGCTTCTTGTGCACGGAGGTGGGAGGAAGGTGATTCAGAGAAGGTGAGCCGGCAGAAGGCTGCCCCACGGCCAGGGCTGGGCCCAGACCCGAGGGGGAACTCGACGGCTTGACCGCGCGATTCCAGGTGCAGGGCTAGCTCCGGTTCGGTGAGCAAACCTTTGGATGTGGTTCCCGCCCTACCTTCTGCTCCCGCACCTCCAGCTAACCTGGGGGACCACCCGGGCTCCTGACAGCAAGGCGACAACGACATGTTTTCTGCGGAGATAAGGCTGTGACAGACACACGGGACACCGCTGCCGAAATGCTCCTCGAGAGGGACGAAACGGGCCGCGGGAGGGGGCCTCAGATGCCCGCTGTCGCGACATGGGCGCCCGCCTGTCGCTGGCTGCCCGCCGCCGGCCGCCTCTGGCAGGCGCCTGTCCTCCTCCGCCCCGCCGGGCCGGGGACCCGCCGCCTGTTGCTATTTTTGCCCTCGCTGGCTGGGCGGAGGTGGCGGGCGGTAGCCGCGCTGTGTGCGGTTCGCCCTTCCCCGCTTCCTCTCGCCCGGCCCGCCGGCAGGTAGGGGCGGGGCGGGCGGCAGCGAGCAGCCTCCTCGCCCGGCCCGGCCCGGCTCGGCCCAGCCGGGGCGCCCGCGCTGCCGGTGCCCTGCGGCGCCGCTGTGGCCTCTCGTCAGCGGCTCTCTGCCCCTCTGCCCTCCGCGGGAGGTGGGCGAGCGGCGCCTGGCAGCTCGCGGTCGCTGCCCGCCGAAGGCACTTCCTCGTAGCGCGCATCCTGCGGCGGCGGTAAGCGGCGGCCGGGCAGCCCCAGCTCCGGGCCTGGCGGGGGGCGGCCGCGGGCGGCGGTGGGGGCCGCCGTGCCCCCGCTGCGCGCCGGCCTGGGGGAGCGGCGCCGAGCTGCGTTTTTGGAGGGCGGGGCGGGGGAAGGAGGAAGAGCGGTTTTTAAAAAGCCTTGAGGAAGTGAAAAAGAGTTGAGGCGAGAAAGCAGGCGCTGCGCCGCGGGGGGCGGCTGCGGGCCGGCGGGGCTGCTCCGTGCGCGGTACGGGGCTCTGAGGCGGCAGAAGCCGCCGGCCGGCGGAGGAGCTGGCTGTGAGGCGGCTGCGGCTCCGGCCCGGGGCCCCGTGGCGTGCGCAGGGCGGGCTGCCGCCCTCCCGCCGGTCGCGGCAGGGTCGCGCTGTCGGTCGGTCGGTCGGAACGGAGCCCCCGGTGAACTTGCTCCGGGGATTGTTTCTGCGGGACGGGGCGGCCGGGCGGGAGCGGAGCGGGGACGGCGGGCGCCGGTGCCGTGCTTCTCAGCCGGCAGGGTCGTGGGAGAGCTGGCTGCGCGTCAGGATAACCGAAAGACCAGCTTGAATTTACTCTGCGATTGACCTGATGTGCCGCGGTCTGCTTTTCGTTCTGCTTCTCACTCTTGCCTGCATCTTCCTCCCCCGTCGATGCGCAGTCGCTGGGGGTAACTCCCCCCAGAACCTGCCCCTTCTGAGAGCCACACCGCGTCTCTTCCCCTAGGGGTAAAACTCACCTTTCCTGCGGAGGCACAGTTGAGTTTAACCTCCAAACTCCCAGACGCTGGCGCAATGTTTTTATGGCCCTTTAACTTCGCCTGCTAAATTAACAAGGGAATGATTCCGTGAAACCGCGTTCGTGAGAGGTGTGACACAAGCGTGGTTATTTATAGTGCAGTTTGGAAAGATTGAGACCTTTGTGTGCTGTGTTGTATTTGGGAGAGAGGCTGATACGGCAGATCGGCTGTAGGAGCCTTTATTAGTGCAGATGGTGGGATTTGTGCCTGCCGTTAAGCCCGGAGATTGAATGGAACATCGTGGGTCAAAATTAATGAAAATACATATCTCCCGACTAGCAAATACCTCTGAGCTGATGAATATGATTATACTTTTTACACTTGTAAGTGCCTAAATATAAATTCGTCACAGCTTTTTTTACAGAAATTATGAAAATCGTAGGTAATATGCAAATGTAGAAATGCTTGCAGGTGAGCAAAACGACGGGCTGGAAGGAATGTGAAAGACGTTACATGAAATCTGGATGACTTGAGGCTTTTTTCACTTTATAATTTGTTTAACTGAAAAGTTGGATGCAAGTATTTTGGCTGTGGGTATGCAATTGAATTAAAAAGGAATGGCATTCAGAATGTAATCTACCTAGTAAGCTTTCTTTTACAATTTTTTTTTTTTAGTGCATTGCAGTGGTAAAATAGCCTAATATTTTGTTCAGGTCTGTATGAGGCTGACTCAGAAGTATCCGAGTTCTAGCCTCAATCATGAGCATAGTAATTTCTGTGGACTCTATTAAGGAAATAGCAGCAGCTGTCAAGGGCAAGAACACTGAGCTATTTTTTTCATTTGATAGTTGATTATAAACTTGTACATTTGTAATTGAAAACACTACCATTTTGCTGATTTATTTTTTTATTAATAGTCTAAATTTTAATGTATTTGAGGAGCGATATAAACACTGGCTGTATCGGTAAATATTTTAGGTATCATTATTTGCTCAAGTAATGAAAATGCCTGAAAACAATTTGCTCGAGTACATGGTGGAACATTGTTTAGGGCCATGTCTGAAGCTGCTGACAGCACTGAAAATAATCCTTTAAAAGTCAGTGTTTAATGTGTGTATACGAAAAAAGAATGGAAATCAAAAATAATTTCTAAGGTGATTTGAATTCTGGATTTGTGTGTGCTGTTGCCCACAGCAAGCCACAGGTCTAGAAGGAAACAGCAGATAAAAAGTAGCTACAAGATAAAAAGAACATCCTTGCAACAGAAGGGCATGTGGTGATTCCAAGTGCCAGTTTGGGTTAAATTAGAACTATTTGAAAACAGAGAGTGACCTGTGGCATGATATCTAAACAATCTTACTGAACTATAGAAAACATGCCACAAGTGTTATTTA
Source organism: Tauraco erythrolophus (assembly GCF_009769465.1). Classification (NCBI taxonomy): domain Eukaryota; kingdom Metazoa; phylum Chordata; class Aves; order Musophagiformes; family Musophagidae; genus Tauraco; species Tauraco erythrolophus. Next base: position 46,409,746 of record NC_141469.1, read on the forward strand.
AAGCTTCAAGAAAAAACAAAAAGCTTGCAACTAGCTGCCCCATAAAACCGTCTAATGGATACTGTGTTGTGATACCAGAGAAGAGAGTAATTTCACGCATATTGATGGAAACATAAAAGGACGTCTCTCAGCAATGACTGTATCATGACATACCTAATACATATTCTTATTTGTGTTTTTCTATATATCCCGCTAGGTGGATAGAGAAACCCGTCAGCATGAGTGAAGACAATGTCAGTCTCAGTTGGGGATCAGGCAGAGAGGGAGAGGAGTGGTATTTAGTTCTGGCTTGTGTTCCAGAGCTCTGGCTGCAGGCCAGAGCTCCTCATAATCCTTAAGTAGTATGATATTTCTGCTAAAATAATCAACAGTGAAGTGCAGTTGGTACCAGTGTCCCTGGTTCCGTTTGTTGGCAGGGTTCAGCACTAAGGCTGTGCAGAGAAGAGCTGAACAGATTTGTGCTCTTTAAGACCAGCTGTTTTTCACAAGACCTTGCTATGTTGTTGGAAGTTTTGCTTAGCTTCTAGGAGGGGAGAAAGAAAACTGGCTTGCAGAAAAAGACTGCTAACTGCACAGTTGTCTCTCAGGTGAACTGCAAAGGTTGAGAAAGCTGAGGTCTTTCTATTCAACAACTCACAGGTCAAACTCCTCATTTAATCATTGATGTGTGGAAGCTCTGCCTGCTTCCTTGCTTGATGCATCTTCCAAACTCAGCAGTTCTGCTGTGGGTCCGGGCACTCCCCACTGCTACCAAACTAGGGGAAGAGCTGGAGGAGAGTGAAGGATTGCTTATGTCAATAATTACCTATGTTCTGAACAAGAGTCTGAAACTTTTGGCCGCATCTCTGTGTTGAATTTTGTCCAGTCTAAAAGAAACAACTGAAGAAGGATAATTCTTCACCACTGTTGTAGTTTCTGCTTTTTTTTGAATCTGTGTGTGTTCTTTCGTTTTAGAACAATCTCTCTCCCTTCTTTGCTTTTTTTTTCTGTATTAGTTTGAGTCCATCCCAAATCTGCCTGGTTTTCCCCCAGCTGCCAGAACCTGATTTCCTTTGCCCCACTCTCCCAGGCTAATAACAGTCTGTTCTCTATACCCCACAAGATTTTTCGTCCTAACCTCAAATGTGACCTGGCCTCATCCAACAAAATGGCACCCAGAGCCTGTACCTTCTCCTCATGATAAAGTCTTTGCTCTCTTGAGAGAAGGTGAGTTTTGGGGAATGCTGTCCCGCATGATGCACAGCTGCTTAGACATGTACCTTCATGCAGGGAGAACCTGGGGTCCAGAATGGCAGAAGTACCAATTTTTGTAGCTGTCCCCTTCACCCTGTCCTGCCATCACCTTGAGTTCTCCCTGAAGATGTTCCGTTTATTTTCTGGTCGCATAAAAAGATGAGAATACAACTTAGTTTGGAAGAACAAACTAAGTTTTGGTTGCCCAGAGAAGTTGTGGATGCCCCATCCCTGGAAGTGTTCAAGGCCAGGTTGGATGAGGATTTGGGCAACCTGGTGTAGTGTAGTGTTTCCCTGCCCATGGCAGGGGGGTTGGAACTAGATGATCTTTGAGATCCCTTCCAACCCTAACCATTCTATGATTCTATAACAAGAGCTTGATATATATGTTTTGAAACACGGTGTCAGATTTTGCTAGAAGAGGACTATCAGCGTAGCGTTGCATGCTTTTCAAGCCTGCTCCCGGCTTGTGAGAAGTGCCTGGGTTGATCACAGCGAAAGGGATGTTGAAGGCAAAGAGCACACACATATGTTCCTGTGTGTGTCTTTCACATTAGTGAGTCAGTCTGATGCCTCCTAGTATAGAAGGTGGACTTAGATTTATTCGTGTGGTTTGTGTTAGTACCTCATGTGCTGCACTGTTATACTATGCTGATGGAGCACATACAGCTAAATCAAAGCAGGTTAAGCAGTAGCAACATTAAGGTACAGTTTGGAGAATATTAACATTTGTCAGCAGCAAAGCTGTTAGATGAAGCATGCTGCTCAAGCTCTTAGTTCTGAGTGCAAGGGAAACGGAGATCCTTCAGAAGATGTCGATAAAGGAGAGAAAGAGGAGCTGTCCCAGTTACGTCCATGAGCACTGGGAAACAACTGGAGACATTCATCCTTTGTGTGAAGCAAAGCCTGGCAGTCTTCTCCCAGCCTGGAGTAACGGAGCTGAATGGCACTTAGAGCTGTCAAGGGAAGATCAAAGTTTAGGTGGAAGGAAATGAGTGGGCGGCTTTACTTTTGTACCTTTTCTATTCTCTCTTGGATTAAAGGTAAAACAAACGTTTGCTTTGAAGAAGCTGTTTGTGAGTTAGTCAGCCAGACGCTTGGGAGGAAGAGGAAGCTTGTTCGAGCCTACTGTACTAATATGGATGGTAAACTGGTGCGGCGCCTGCAGAGCCAAGTTTCGGAGGGGATGAACTGGGTGGTGGCAACCAGAGATGGGTGAAGGTGCCAAAATTCCAAGTGGCAGAGTCAGGGCAGACAGAGACGTGCTGAAAGCATGAATGCTCTTTGGTCATAACATGTGCTTAATTTTATGGCTGGGAATAGGCCTGTTGAGATGAACGGAACTATTTTTATGTCTAAATTAAGCATGTGCATAAATGCTTCAGGGTGAAACCTGGTCCTTGGTGTAAACTTAAAGGACATATATGCTGGCAGCATGAAATGGGTATAATTTCTGGTGGGATTTGCATGTAAATTAAGACAAGGATGACAAGAGGAGGAAACAAAGAAAGAATGGGTGGAAAAGGAAGATGGAACATGCAGAACAGTAACATACAGAATGATATGGGTTAGATAAGGAGACCTGATGTTGCTAAATTTGTGCTCTGAGAAATGGTGCTTTTAGCCCCTCTTAATGTTGGGAAAAACCCCCAGCACTCTGACTTGTAGTTAACTGTTTTGATTTAGTATTAACTGTTTTTCTTTAGAAATAACAACTGCAGACATTGGAGTATTTATGCTGTTGACTTTGCAAGGTGTTTATTTTGTTAAAAAGAGATGAATGCCAAGAAGACTTGCATTTACATTAAATACATTTCAGCAGTACAATGTTTGTTGAAGTATGGCAAAGTATCAGCCTGTTTTTTTTAAAATAGTGTTCAGTCCTTAAGAGTTAGCATGCAAAATAGCGTATTACATTGTGATACTTGTTCCTATTTTGAGGCAGCAGTGCCTTGTAGATCTGGAGTAAAAGAGCATGGTAGATGGTGGTACTCCAAATGAAACTTTTCTTCCTTGAAAAGTTGATTTAAATGGGGATGACTTGGTTGTATTTTTACAGGCATTTTACTTAATTGCATTTTTTCAAGAAGAGTTCTGGGAAAACACAGTTGAGAAGTATGGTTACAAAAAGTACGTGGCTAATAGGTCATCACCTGTGCAGTTCAGTTCTCCTGTTTTCAACTAAGAATGGAGTTTTCTTAGGCTTTTTTATCCTGAGATGATTATGTATGCCACTAAATGGTGAGAACACTAAAAGCTAGAAGCTCAGTTTTTATGCATTTCTCATCCAATCTTCCCTGCAGTTGTTGAACTATTTTTTTTATTGTTAAGGAGAAAAAATTTGTAACAGTGTGTCAAAGAAGAGGAGACAATTTTGATTCCTGACAAATGTAAAACTATAATGATAATTGTGTTTAGCAGTCTCTGTTGATAAGGTGTAAAAATCCTTCCTGAAGCTGCTATCCCATATGATGCAATGCATTTATGTTCATCTTAAAGATGGTAGTTTTCTTGCTTGCTTGCGGTACAAAAAAAAAAAAAAAAATTGGAAGAGAGTTGTAGTATTGTCGAAATGAGGCATACAAATTCTGGATTTTCATGGCCCTTTTTCCTGCACTTCCCATGCACAGACACACACACACACAAGTTTATAAAAAGGCTTTTTAGAAAATTGTTCTACGCATCTAGAATGTCATTTACGATAATTTCTTCAACTAGTGTTTTTAAAACCTGCAGTGTTGGATTCTCTGGCTAAATTTAACGTCCTTGGAACTGGTGATGTTGCCACAGAGTTAATTTGTCAAAAGATGCAAATGTACCCAAATGTGTGGTTTCTGCAGTTCTCTTTACAATTTGCTGGTTACCGCAGAAACATTTTTCCCCACTCAGACATTTGCAAATTGGTTGCATTTTAAACACTTTTTTAGTTCAAAATGTATTATTGTATTTGAATTTTTTTAAGGTTTTTTTTTTTTTTAAATCCTGAAATTTCCTTTCATTTTCAACAAGGTAAAGCACTGTCAGAAACTCAGTTTGAAAATATTTTTATGAGGACAAGTAAAGGACAAAGTTTAATGAAAACTCATGAGAAAAAGACTGCTATTTTTGATGATGTTTGTAGATGAACAAAGACAAGAAGTACTTTTGCCACAGTAAACAGATGCCATTTATTAAATACATGTTCACTTATTTAAAATGTTTTATAAGGAGTTCTTGGGGCTGCTCATGGTTTTTAATAGGTCTTTTCATGGGAAACTCTCAGAAGGCTGAGGGTAAACTAGTGTCATGGTACTAAACATAGGCAATTATAGGCCTGTTAGCTTTTCATCAGTCTGACACAAAACAATGCAACAGCTGAAACCAGATTCAACTAATGAGGAGTTAAAACATGACAGTATAACAAATACCAATCTATGTGTTTTCATAGACTGTGTTTTGCAAAACAAAATTGAGAGAGAAATGCAATTATTGCCTTTTTTTACTAAAAATACTAATATTTAACAACAGTAGTAGTAGATGCTGGGTGTAACAGGGTTATATGTAACTTGGTTCCATTTGATATTTTAAGAAATGAAAATGATTCAATATCAACGTGGCAAACATGAGGTTTTCCTGGCTGGCTGGCGGGCCTTAAAATGCAATCATGAATTGTGAATCATCATCTGTTTTTTTAGTGGGATGCTGTAAGGATTGTTGCTCATCTCTGCTATCTGACAGGTTTATCAGCAATCAGTTGATCGGTTGGCTGCTGCAAGCTTTTTCAGGTGACAGTGATTTCTGGGGTGTTAATTAATGAAAAAGTATGGTTGGTAACAGGCCATGGTCACTTGGCAAACTATATCCAAGGAAACAACTCCATGTTAGTAGCCAAATTCAAAATCATCCACCTATGAACAAGAATGATGACCTTTTTTTTTTTTTCCAAATGTGAAGGTGTCTCAGCATGCACTGACTTCAGCTGTCATGAAGGTCAGAATTGCTCAGCTGAGTCTTTTCTACTATAATAGCATTGAAATAGACCAGTGTGATCCACAGGTGCCTGCCCATGAAACAGACGCAGGCTAGAAAGAAAGTGTGTTTTTTAGTTTAGCTACTCATTAGATGGTTTAGCGAGGCTTGTAAAGCAACTTTTAATTCAGGACTGACTTTTTTCCAAGCAGTTTATTTAGTACTATTATGTTTGTTGGACCTAAAATAGTAAGGCCCAATGTAGGGAAAATGTGCTAGGTAGGTCCTGGTAGATGATCAGTATGTCTCTTCTGATGTTAAGCTATTAAATACTTGTGTTACTGACAGTTAATTTTCAATAGAGTTCCAGCACCTACATAACTATTTCTTTTCCTTTCAGAACTCTTCTATTCCTTAATCAAAGGAACCATCCAGATATCATCATTCCATGGAATTGAAATACTGGTGAATTAGTCTAGGTTCCCTAAAGGACTGTAAAATGGAGCCAATAACATTCAATGTTAAAAAGCATCAAACACCAAGTGATTTCTCAGCAATTTTCAATCTCCAGCTCGTTGGTTCTCTGCCAGTGCATTCCCTAACCACCATGTCAATGCTGCCTTGGATTGTGGCAGAGATCCGCATGCTCAGTACCAAGTCTTCCAAAGAAGAACCTGGCATCAGCCAAATCCGACTTTATGTTTCACCAGCGAGTTTGCGATGTGAACCAGACACAGGGAAAATCCAGCAGTGGGATCCTTTGATCTGTTCAAGTTTGTTTGAATATAAGCCACAGCATGTCCACAAACTGATTCACAACAGCCATGATCCAAGCTACTTTGCTTGTCTGATAAAGGATGGAGCAGCAAATCAGCGAAGTATCTGCTATGTATTTAAAGCTGATGATCAGTCAAAAGTAAGTGAAAGAAAAAAAACAAACAAAACAAAGTAAGCAACCTTCAGAATCATACTCCAGAATTTGTTGTTCTTCTATTGTCATGTGTTTTATAGAGTATGATGTAAATGTGGAAGAGCTGATGCTACTTCTTTTAAAATGGAGTTGCTTTTGTGCTGTTTGAAACTTTTCACTACAGTATAAGATCTTAAAGTTGTATTTGCAGTTAGAGACTGGATCTCACTAAAACTTACCAGCAAGGGTCACTTTCCTCGATGTTAATGGTGCAATTGCATTTGAACTGTTCAATATGTGAAGTGAAAGGTGTGTAAATCCTACAGGATCAGAGCCTGAATTCATCGGCTTAAAAACCACTTAGTTTGGTATATGGGCTGAAATCTTGGCCCTCAAGTCAGTGAGAGTTTTTCTGTTGATGTCACTAGGGCTAGGATTTCACCCTTGAGTCACTGTGAACTTTATCTAATCCTATGGTCAGCCTTCTCAAATTTCTGTTTTCCTGAGTTGAGACCTTCTTTCTCAGAAAGAGGAGGGGGTAGGGTGAAGCCTGCATATGTAGCATACCTCCAACCACAAGACACTGTGGAAACCTCGTCCTAGCTTTGTAATCCACAGAGCCTGACACGTGGTGTCGGAGAATGGGAGAGAAACCACAGCGCAGTGCTGCGACTCTGTGACATGCAGGGCTTGCTGCTGCATGGCATGAGGCGGGAATTGGGCTGTGCGCGTCTCACGCTGTGGTGAGGTGAGGCTCAGTCTGCATTTCCTAGGAGCAAGTTGTGTCCTTGCTGAAACAGTGGAAGGATTAAAAATAGTCCATCTCTTCTTTTGTTTGAGTGATGTGAGAGGATAACTCTCGTGAATGAATAAGGTGAGTAGGATTTGGTACAAAGCTATTGTGATCTACTGGGGACGAAACAGTGACATATTCTTCACCTCTTGAGGTTAAACTCTAGTTACAGTGTTGGAAGATGGCATCTTGCTACCTGCTGCTCACTTGACTTTTAGGACATGTCCTGCTGAAGCACCTTGGCGGTATTATGTGAATGTATACCGCGCATGGGATTTGTGCCAGCCTGCCCAATAGCAAAACATTGTACAGTTCCAAATCCGCAGTCTGAAGCTTAGAGCTCAAAACATATGGAAACAGCTTTAGTTAAATCCCTCCCAGATAAAAAGGCAGTTCCGGTAAATTAGAAGGCAAATACGTTGTAAATCATAAGCATTGAAGTGAGAAATCCTGTCAAGCTAAAATGTAGAAATTTATATATGTAAGGGAGCAGAAATAAAGAATAAATGTTTCAGGACTCAGCATTGAATAGAAGCTGGTAAGTGCATTTTGCAGTTTGTTTATGCTTTTTTTTTGTGGCTTGTGATTTTACAGGATTATGGTTAGTACGCAGCAGTGATCACCTCTGGTACGTTTTCTTTTGTGACAAAAGATTGAAGTACTTCTTCCTCATGTTTGATCAAATTCCTAGGTGTGTTTGAAATGAGAGAACAAAATAAGTCTCTAGTTAATTTGCAGCTGTGTCTATGTGTTTTCGGAGACAACACCCAGAATCTCTGGAAGCTTGTTTTAGCTTCTTAGCCCTGGATTCACAGAGCTATCTGTCCTTTCAAGAACTCCCTCCTCCTCCAAAAGGAAATTGAATTCTTGTCTCTTAACTTGCTTTGATTTCAAGGGTTGTTTTTCTTGACCTCTTTGCAAGCTAGATTCCTAATTGGGAGGTAGACATCTAATCAGCATTCGTGGACCTGTGTTTTAAGAAAAGGATAATGGAAATGCCAAGTGTTCTTATCTTGTAAAGTGAAGCCCTGCCTGCTTTACTGAAATTCAGTGTGATTGCCTTTTAAGTCCCTTATGCTTTATAGGGTGTTGTTACTCTGCCCTGGATATTGTCCTACGATGACTTGTAGCTAATTGGTGTTTGCATATTTATCAAGAGGAGCAAACCATTATTTGTTTTGCAGATACCCAGCTTGAAAGCATAGGAGTGTACTGTATATTTCTGTTACAAATTGCAGGAGCTGTTTGTTAAGAGTGAGTGAGTTGGAATGTAGAATTTAGCACTATGTTGCTGCAGCTTATGTTCAACTTCAGAAGAAATGAATTTTAGAATCATTTAGGTTGGAAAAGACCTTTAAGATTATCAAGTCCAACCCTTAACCTAACACTGCCAAGTCCACCACTAAACCATGTCCCTAAGCACCACATCTACACGTCTTCTAAATATCTCCAAGGATGGTGACTCAACCACTTCCCTGGGCAGCCTGTTCCAATGCTTCACAACACTTTTGGTGAAGAAATTTTTCCTAATAGCCAACCTAAGCCTCTCCTGTTGCACTTGAGGCCATTTCCTCTCGTCCTATCCCTTGTTACTTGGGAGAAGAGATAGACACCCACCTTGTTACAACCTCCTTTCAGGTAGTTGTAAAGAGTGATGAGGTCTTTCCAGGCTAAACAACCCCAGTTCCCTCAGCTGCTTCTCATAACACTTGTGGTCTAGACCCTTCACCAGCTTTGTGCTCCTTCTTTGAATGTGCTCCAGCACCTCAATGTCTGTATTGTAGTGAGAGGCCCAAAACTGAACACAGTATTTGGGGTGCAGCCTCACCAGTGCCAGGAACAGGGGGACAATCGCATTGCTGGTCCTGCTGGCCACACTGTTTCTGATACAAGCCAGGATGTTATTTGCCTTCTTGGCCACCTGGGAACACTGCTGGCTGGTATTCAGCCGGTTGTTGACCAACACCCTCAGGTCCTTTTCCACCAGGCAACTTTCCAGCTGCTATTCCCCAAGCCTGTAGTGTTGCATAGGGTTGTGGTCACCCAAGTGCAGGGCCTGATGCTTAGCCTTGTTGAACCTCATACAACTGGCCTTGGCCCATCAATTCAGCCTGTCCGGATCCCTCTGTAGAGTCTTCCTACCCTCAAGCAGATCAATGCTATCGCTCAACTTGGTGTAATCTGCAAACTTACTGAGGGCACACTCAGTCTCCTCCTCCAGATCATTGATAAAGATGTGAAACAGAACTGGTCCCAATACTGAGCCTTGGGGAACACCACTTGTGAGTGGCTGCCAACTGGATTTAACTCCATTTACCACAACTCTTTGGGCTCAGCCATCCATCCATTTTTTTACCCAGTGAAGAGTATGCCCATCCAGGCCATGAGCAGCTGGTTCCTCCAGGAGAATGCTGTGGGAAATGGTGTCAAAGGCTTTTCTAAAGTCTAGGTAGACAACATCCACAACCTTTCCCTCATCCACTAAGGCAGTCACCTTGTTATAGAAGGAGAGCAGGTTAGTCAAACTGGACCTTTGCAGCCTGTGTGACTCAGCATCTGTGATGGTTCTCTTGCTCCTGAGGACTTTTTTTTCTATTTGCTGCAGCCCTGTAGTCCATAGGGCTATATATGTAGACATAGTAGCCCAGCTAGATTTAGTCACAGAGTTTACATGTTCTTAACAAGTCTTTACCCAGCAATCTTGGACATCCAAACTTTTGTGATAATTGCACTTCCTCTGTTTTTATTTGGAAGCTGCCCCCTCCCCGTGATTACCAATTACAACAATATTTTAAGCTGCAAGAGCCACAGTTCTTTGTATCTGCATAGATAAATTTGTAGTAGGGCTATATTTGACAAAAAGTTCTCAGGTTAGGTCAGGTCTGACTGAGGATTTGAAGTAGAAGGTATTTTGTGGCTTTGCAAGTGAGTTCTGAGTATATCTCACCTTAGGATAAGTAGAATAAAAGAGGGCAGAAGCATGTCTGTGAGAGAAGTAGACTAGGAGGGTTAGTATGTTAAGACAAAAGCAGATGAGTAGAAGACTAAGCAGTGCAGGTGTTTGAAGAGGAGGACAGTAAACTTGAACTTCATGCAGACAGAAAAATAGCACTGGAGGTGGTAGAAAGTGAAGAAAACCAGGAATGGTTGGGCTTTTAACATCATCATTGCAGATAGAGTGCAGTCCATTAACTGCAGTTATACTCCTTCATAGATACAAATTGAATGAGAACATACACTTGATTAGTGAGGGATTATCTTACTGTTTAATATGAAAGCATTTTGTTAATGGGAGGTGATTGTTTGCTAGGTAATATTTAGCTAAAATCTTGAATTGATGGAGGTGCGGGAAAGCATGCTATGTTTTTCCTGGATATGAATACAGGGCTGTTAGGTTCATTGTTGCTCCGTTACCAACATAACCACTTTAGAGAAGAAATCAGTAGACGGGTAATTAATACTAAATAATGTCAGGATTATTTGCAAAGAATTCTTTGTTCTGCTCCTCTTTAGAAGTGAAAGAAAAAGCAGTGCCCTATTGTGGTCTTTGTCTTCACCCAGTCGGATCTTGTATAATTATTTCCATTGCATCATCATGGCGGTATACGGCTCACTTTCCCTGCTGGTATAGCAGTAAGCAGGGAAGGATGAAGGAAGCTTTCCTGTGGAACCGCTCTGTTGCACGTTACTTGAAAACAAGCATGTGTGTTTAGAGATCATTTCACTCCACTTAGTACTGAAAGGATGGGTTTACACTGCTTAGGGAGAGCTTCTCTTATGGATTAGAGTTCCCTTTCTAAGCAGCTCTGTTGGATACAGGATCTGGAGCCTTCCTTCATTCTTTATGTTTAACCTCGGTAAGTTTTCACCACAGTTACTGGAGTTTCTTATTCCTTCACCCTTGTTCTATGGAGGTTCTGATGGGGCCTCATGATTGAGTGATTTCTGCCTGAGGGTGGGGCTGGAGCATTAATCCGTTTTCTTTGTAGGTGCTCAGGAATGGAGCTGGATTCAATTATATTGTCTGCAGGGAGCTTATGAAGACTACAGATAGGTCATAGATGGGGATTATGCATACTGTGTTGAGTAATGGTGGTGGAAGCTGTGGAAGAATTAACTCTCCGGTAAATCTGTGCTTGCAGGGTAGCACCTTCATCATAAAAACGCAGCCTTGTTGAACAGCTCGGCCAGAGTGTGTGGGTGCTGCAGGAGTGCAGTGGCTTAAATGAAAGCACACATGCTACCAGCCTCTGTCTCTTCCTAGTGGCCTCTGGTCTGACGTTTGCTTATGTTGTGCAGAAATGTGATGCTATTGACATCATTGTTGTTGTTGAAAACCATATACATTAAAAATTATTGGCATTTTTGTCCTACACTTGAGATGTGGTAGCTCGAAAGTGTTTGGAACTGTGGGTGAGGTGTGCTGCTTCCTTCATGAGCTCAATCTCCACAAGCACAGCACCGCTCTCCTGTGGGGCTCCTTGCTTTAGATACTGTCACAGGATATCCCTCTCCAGCAGATACAAAGTAGCCAAAACATTACAGAAGAAGAGTAATTTCTGTTCTTATTTTCAGCTTGGAAAAGTAATTCACATGCCATTTTGTTGATCTTTCTTTGGTGTATCAAATGATTTGTTTTACTTAGGTATGTTTAACCTTATTTGATGGGTGTTTTGGCTGGCAAATGGAATACTGGTCAGTAGTTTATCTGATAATGCCCTGGGCTAGTTTAGATTTAAGGCAGGTTAAGATTGTACTGTCCTTTATAATAATCTTGTATTTATTGTAAGTAAAGAATAACAGTTCTAACTTAATGATATCACAGAAGTCTGAGTCAAAGAGGGCATTCGGTACTCAGCCTTTTCTATGTCCTGTGCTCCATTCAGCAGCAGGCTCATGTTTTCCTTAGTCTTCCTTTTGTCACCTTGGTAGCTACAGAAGGCCTTTTTGTTGCCTCTGACATCCCTTGCCAGATTCAACTGCAGGTGGGCTTTGGCTTCCTAACCATGTCTGTGCATGTTTGGACAGTGTCTATTCCTCTCAGGTTACCTGTCCCTGCTTCCACCCTCTGTATTCTTCTTTTTTATGTTTGAATTTTGCCAGGAGCAACTTGTTCATCCATGCAGGCATTTTACCTAACTTCCTGGTTATTTGAATGCATCGCTCTTGAGCTTGAAGGAAGTGGTCTTTGAATAACAACCAGCTTTCTTGGACCCTCTTCCCTCCAGGGCCTTTATTCCATGGTACTTTTCAAGTAGATCCCTGAAGAAGCCATAATCTGTTCTTCTGAAGTCCAAGGTTGTGATCTTGCTTTTTGCCCTGCCTCTCAGAATCCTGAACCCCACTATCTCATGGTCACTGAGCCAAGGCTGCCTTTCACCTTCATAGCCTCAACAAACCCTTCTGCGTTGGTAAGTATGAGGCCCAGCAGAGCACTTCTCCTCATCACCTCCTCTGTCACTTGGGTTGGGAAGTTGTCATCAGTGCTCTTTGGGAACTCACTGAATTGATTATGCCCTGCTGTGTCGTTCCTCCAGCAGTTAGTTGGGTGGTTGAAGTCCAAGGGTCTGTGAATGTGAGGCTATTTCTAGCTGTTTGTAGTGTCTCATCCACCTGTTCTTTCTGGTCACAGGGTAAAATAAATTCCTGTATGGAGAGTAAAAGTCAGCAGACAGCACTGTCACCTTTTTTCAGTGAGGCAGATGCTCAGAACATTTGAAAGTTTCTCCTTTTTTATTCCTTTGATATGAACTGGAGGTTTAGAAGATTTGAGGTTGAGCCTAGAAACTTGAGCCTGATGTCTTGTAAGAAGAATTATTTCTGTGACGTCATCAATGACTGATGCAGAACTAGAGTGTGAAGAAGCATAAAAAGTTCAGTTCAGATTTTGAAAGGGTTAACTTTAGTTCTTTTTCTTCTTTTTTGCCAAGAGTCTGGACACAAGTTGTCATAACGGCATGTAATACACGCTTGTGTTTACCGGATCTGTTAATGCTCTAATGACAAAACACTGGATAGAACTGTTCTTTTCTATTTCGTACAGAAATATTACTCATGATTTAAGCAGGATCACAGCTGCACAAGACATGCACAAATCTTCTTGCTTCTTCTAAATCTTTGTTCTGTAGTGTCATAAATCGGGGACAGCCTTTGGCCCAGAAACTGGGCTTCTGGTAGCTGTGGGCACATTGCCATGAGAGTCGTAGTGCCCATATGGTTGCAGCGAACTGGGACACCTGCTTGAGACCTGAGCCTGCTCATTGACTTTGCTTGTGCCAAATCTGCCCCATAGCAGACACAGATAAGCCCCACCTCCTTACACTGAGGCACTTTTAAAAAATGTAGCACTTGCCCTGTTGTTGAGCTTTTTGATTACAACAGTGATCTCTCCTTCTGTCAGAGGTCTTCAGTTTTTTGGTCCACCAATTGCTTTAACAGTTACTACATCTTCAAGCAACCTTCACCTACTTTTATGAGTTACAATAGCTTATGCACTTAAGTAGATCATGCTGTATTACCTGGAATGCAGTACTCTTTGTTACGTGTTGTTTGTGATCTGATTATGTGCTGGAGAAGCTGGTTTCAGATAATCAACACTTGTCTCTCTGTGAGGCTGCACAGAGCTGATGATGGGAGTGAACTTCACATTATTCATCTATAAAAGGAATGGCAGAGGCCCAGTGAACTCTCAAGCAGTTGTTGTGAGGCTTAGCTTCGTGACTGAGGAGTCTTACACAACTTGTTTTTGCATTAGACTCTAATAGTACCGTTTCCCTTCCTTAAAAGAATTGAGGCAAGATAATTTTAAAGAGAGAAGTGTTCTTTTTCTACTATATTTTCATGCTTTATGAGTCTAGGCAGATTAAAATGTGGTTCTTCTTTTGCAAAAAGCATAAAACACTGGAGCAAAATGAGGTAACTGGACTTATTTCATTGCAACCGAGAGTGCTTAATTTGGCTGTTTTCTGCCTCCTATTCGTATGAACCTTTGATTTTTTTGATGGAATCTATGTAATTGCAAACTGCTAGCACTGCTTTTTGGTTTAGGAATTCTTTCCTGTCTCCCAAATGCTAACTGGAGAAATTAATGTAAAAAACAGAAGGGAAAAAATCCAACAGAACAAACAATCAAATACATATTTGTGCACGTACACAGTCGGGTATATAAAGTAGGTCAAAGTTTAGCTGTGTAAATCTTAATAGAGTGTCCTATGTAACGCAAACAGCCAGCTGTGCTTCAGACACTCACAGTTAATCAGGCTTTATGCTCACCCTGAGCCTGGAGCATAACTGTGACTATACCAGCTCTGTCCTAGGATCTGTTCAAAGGATTCATGTATGTGAACTCTTCTTTCAGGGAGCTTTTAGTGGCCAATGATCCTGTCCCTAGCAGCATTATCCCAAGCCTTTATGGGGCTCTTGTCAGACCCCAGAGTGACTTTGTGACATCCTGGCTCAGCTAAGTGCTCCTGAGTTCACCCTCATTTTATAAGAAATATTCTGTGATATCCCTCAAACTCATGTGTGATTGCCACATGGAGGAGGTCATTTGTGCAATACCAGTGCTGTTTCCTGACTTAAAGTCGGAGATAATGTCTTACCAAGGAAGATGAAATTAATCACATGGTTTGTAAAAGTAGATGCCTATTCCTACTCTTACAGCACCAGTAACATGAAAAATTGTATTTTCTTGTGATTTCTTCAATCTCCTAAATCCCACAGAAATTTCTGCTACAGAATGAGTAATAAGAACTCTTACTGTGACTTCAACAGTATAGTGTTGTGCATCAGATGACGTTGTTGTATTTTTCAACTTAAGTAATACTGAAAGTAGCTGTGTGTTACTTGCACTGTAATGTGCACTTCATTTCAGAGCCAGAGTTCATGCCAGGATTATTTATTATTCCTGCACTTTTTCTGTTGGGGATTGTAGAAGAAATACAAAACAAAGGAACTGCTAAAACATAATTAGTGGATTTGTGATGGCTTCTCATCTGACTACTAACCATTCCTTTTGTCTCACAAGGTCTGGCCTATGAAGTCCAGTACAGGTAATTGCAGCCATAATATCCAAGAATCATCCAGAGTTAGAGTTGAGTTTCCTTCAGAAACTTCCTCTTCACATAGAGAAGAGCTCCCGTACATACATCCAAAGAGAAGCTCGCTCTTAACATCTTAGCCTAGTCTGAGTCCAGCTTTTGGTGGCCTTGCACTCCCTTTGTTGCTAACTTGCATGTTCCCACCTTTTCCCTTACTCTTGTATTACACTGTAGTATCACTCAGTGAGGCAGTTCAGAGCAATTTAAATATTTCAAAAGAAAAAGTGATACAGTTTCAATTAAATTAGCATCCTAACCTGATCACAGAACAGTTTCATGAGCACATTTGTGAGAGTCAGGGAGAAACAAGCCCACACTATATAGAGCAGAGAATGTTAGACCTCAGATCCCCAATTCAGTCAGTCTTAAACTGCCATGGGGTTTTAGTTCAGGTGTAATATCTGATAATGAAGTGAGGATATCTAATAGCTGTCCTCTGTCAAAGGAGGCAGTTATGTTACTCTTTTCTCTTCTGATCCATCCCTTGAAGTATATTCTCAGTGTTTTCCCTTGTGCCGGCGTTGATGTTTGTCCAGCTCCGTGTTGAGCTGCTTTAGGGGCTACAGTAAAAAAATTGAATTGCATTCTGTGCCAGACCAACTCATTGCACCTGGCTAGATCACCTTAGGTGTTTTGTCAAATTCCAAGTTGGCACAAATTTGGAAACTAAAGTAAGAACATAAAGTAATTTGACAATTTTTTCCTGGTACTTTCACAAGCAGATAGTAGAAGTAGAGCGCAGCACCAGAGGTACTCCAAAGGCATCGAGCTGCCCAGCAGGAAACCCGATACTGTTTCTTTGTATAGTGACATAGATCCTAAAAGTAGGACTATGAGGATGGAGGTACGCAGAGAGACTTGCAGGCTTACTTGGCCTCTGTACAGGTATCACAGAGCGTATGTCACAGACTTTGAAGTCTGTCCCGCTGGCATTGAGTGAGAAGGAGTCACTGTGTATCTGCCCAGTGAGTCCAAAGATGGAGTAGCCTTGCTCTGAGAAGACATAAACAGCATGGGAACAATCCGCAAGCTGGTAAATATCTTCTTACAGTCTTGTTTCTACTGCTGTTACGGTGATGGGAATGGAAGGCTTTTAGTGCGTTTCCATGTTTTACACCTATTTGTGTTAAAATTGCTAGTGAACCTGCTTCAGGTGGGTCGAATGTGTTGTGAAATACTGTCATGTGCCGATTTCTTCATTTTTGTGGCTTCAGCCTCACTCTGACACTAACTTTCTGGTACTCATCCTGTGCTTTGTTTATTTCATTTTTCCAGCTGGAATGATTTCTTTCTGCTTTGCTGAGCAATACCCTCACCGAGAAATAAGTTTAACCCTCTGTGACCAACTTCCTAAACTTTACAAGAGCTTGGTGGTGCTGCAGTCTTCAAATTTGAATAAAAGGCTTGAAGATAACTTAGTGTGGAAGATGAATGTGAAAATTTGAGAATTTGTTGAATCCACACAGTTCTCAAAGTGCAATGTAGGTCTTTGGTTGAGAGGCTGTGTTTATCCACGTGCTACTCCAGCACTAAACATGTTAAATTCTCCAGCTTCACAAGTAGTAACAATAATAAAATAGGTAACAACAAAGTTACTCAGCTCACCTTACTGTAGTATAGTAAAGTATACCTTATGCAAAGGTGTTGGATGAGATACACGAAGTAAGTGAATGGGTCTACTCATCACCTCGCAGCCTAGTCAGACCTAGAGCTTCAAACCAACTCACAGCCAGCAGAAAATTCTGAGCAAATAAAAAAAAAAAAAGTATGAATTACACCTGTGGAAAAGTTCTGAATGAGAAAGAGAATGAGTCTAGAAGCCCAAGTTACATATACAGAATAAAGAGTTCAGAAAATACTGTTTGATTTATAGCAACATTAAATATTAAGATGAATGTATGATACTAGAAAGAGGAATAATTAACAACTAGAGGAACTCCAATGTATTTCTTCTAATTACCCACTGCTGTGGCTTGCTGAAATTAGTTTAAGACTAGAGGACATTTGAAAAAAGGATGCCTTATTGAGCTCCAAACACAAGACAGAAAGTCTAATCTAGATTCAGTAAATGGTTTTTACTTTTTAACTAATTAATTAATTATATTAAGGAATATAAAGTATACACAGTTGTGATGTTTTTAAATTAATTTTGTGGGTACGTGGTGCAGTGATAGTTATATGTAATTTAAAGCCAGAAAGTATATTTTAGAGGGGAAAGAGAACCTGCTTTGGCAAAGAACAGTTTTTATTAAAAAATCAGACTTACCTAATTCAGTGTTAATTTTTGTGGCACACAGTGCAATAACATATTGAGGACAGTGTAATTTAGTTAGTGAAAAGATTCAAAGCATGTACAATCTGTTTTTAAACATGTGGGGAGGTAGCTTTTGTCAAATGTATGAATAAACGAAGGCCATATTTGTCATGTAGGTTAGTACAATTTCTCCAGACAGACTCAAGAATGGTTCTGGCATGAAGCAGATTATAGGACTGGGTCCTACATCAGTGATCTTTCCTCAAGTCTAGTAAAACCTAAACCTTTCTATTTTCTCTGCTTCACAAGTTTCTCTGAAAAGCTTGACTTGAGCTCACTTGGAGCTACTTAAACATAGACATGCGTATTCAGGCAGTTGCATTTTCTTTTTTTCATATTCTAAAATGGCCTTAATGGACAAATTCAAGCCATCCACATTAAGATATGAAGATGCTAATTCATAAGTTATGATAGTGAGTAAATCACCCTCCTGAAAAAGCTCCTTGTTTTTCCGTGCAATCAGCTTTTCATTTAGAGTTTTGCCTGCACTGGGCTGACATTTATGCTGTGCCCTCAAGGTCATCAGATGTGGCCTCTTTGGCTGTAGTGGAGCAGAAAACCAAAGCAGAGGAGGCATATATAACTGCTGTATTTACTTTAGCAGCACAATCTCCCATCCTGTTATATGTCAAAGTGAATAATGGTAACAAATCACTGTTGTAAAATCAGTGCTTTCCCTTGCCCAGTGTAGACACAGTTGTTCTATATTTCTGTTTTTTTACCCTCTCTGTGGACATCAAGTTATGGGAAGGGCTGTGGGAAATATTTCCCTAAAGAATGATTTGTGTGACTGGACAAATACAGGCTTAGATGGATATGTGTGTCTGCCCTAAAGGTTGATCATCGAGGATCTGATACAAGGATTGAGTGGATAATGCCAGTTTGTACTTGATTTGTCCTTTGTATGAAACTACTGTTGATATGGACTTCTCCTTTCTTTCCCACCCTCCCCCCACTTTGCCCAGAGCGAGAGTGGTTGAGATCTATTGCTGGTCATAAAAACAGCTTTGCTGCCAGTGATTCCTCTTGCATTGGGTTAAGTTTGATCCTTCTACTGCAAGCTACAAGCTGCTTCTTTCAGCTTTTAAAAGAACCCCACAAAACTAGTTTCGCACATGCAGAATGTGCTTAAAAATTTTATTCTCGGTAATAATGATGTACTGTGGCTTGTTGAGTTGCTTTGTCGCTTAGATGCTGAGCTTCTAATCATGACGTAAAGAACTTTAACAACAAGAGAAAATAAAAGATGAAATTCATAACTCCCTTACTTTGAGATTTCTGGAGGCTGCGTTCAGCAGAAAGGTGAAAAATAGCACTTACAGCTAATATCTGGTGGTGTATTTTACATCTAAACCTGTGGCTAACTGAAATGGAGCTGTTTCTTTGAAAGTCTAAAAAGGAAACTGTACATGAATCTTACTTCTAAGTCTTTGCTGCTGGAAACCTTTATGCACTGAAAGTCCAGGCTAGTTGCACTGAAGACGACAGAAATACTTGCAATGCTGGCATTGAAAGTGCTTGTAGATACTTGCTTCATTAGCACCTAAAATACTGTTTTTCTGTTTGTTTTTATCTTCAGATTTTTTCCAATGACAGTTATGCTGTTTGTATAGGAAAAAATGGTTTCTAGTTTCTATAGTTAATTCATTTAGAGAGATTTTTAATGAAATAGAAGCACTTTAAAACTGGATAAAAAGAGAAATGACAATTGTAATGCATTAACATATTCAGGATGATCAACATAGTTGATTCAACACCACTATTGGGAAAATTTCGTTTCTTTCTTTGATTAAAAATGCAAATGAAAGTATGGCATATGTCTAGGAAGCAATAATATACAGAAGTTTTAAGAAGAGCAAAGGTCCATTCATCCCTTTTGATTCTCTGCTGACTACTAAACCCCCATTTTAATGTGCATCTGCAAGTACAAGTAGCGTCGGTCCCTGCAGGCAGAGGATCTCTGATTGAAACTGGACTCAGAGGCATTTCTAGGACTTACGACATCAGGGTGGCTTTAGTTTGACCTGCAGTCTAGCAGCGGTGACGCGTTTTCGTTTCCCTGGTTTAGGTGTGTATTTCAAAATGGCACAATAGTGGGTAATGATGTAATGATCTACTGGAACGAGGCACTCTGATTCCCAAAGCAGGACTGGGATTTAGGAGAGGAAGCACTTGCTTCTGCGGAGCTCTGTGTAGTGTTTCTGCTTCCACGGAGCACTTGAAGCCTTTCTGCCAGTAATGTTTTCATACCTAGTCAGGCCCTTAGAAAGTTGCTCTAATTGCAGGAAATGAACTTCATTGTTCTTAAAAGGGATTAGTCCCCAGAGTGCAGCCCCCCGCCGCTTTCCCCTTCATAACAGTTTGCAGATTCGCCATGGGTTAAGATGAGGTGTTCAAGTGCCGCTTAGTGGCTGTCCGCAGCAAATGTAAGATTCTGCGATAGCTGTGGCAGTTTCCACCTCTGCTGCTGTTGCTTTCCCCCAGCAGGAAAATTCCTCCCCTTACCTTAGAGATACTGAAGGCTTAAGCAAAGACCGGTTGAAATCAATTGACAATCTCCGGTGGGCTTTCGATAAAAATTTCGGTACTGTCTTTCCCATTTTTTTTTTTTCCCAAAATTATCCTTTTGAAGTTCTATTTGGATTCTCCTCATGTTATTTTTGTTTGTTTCTGGCAATAAGTGCCTGTAAAAGTATTGTAATGAGTTGGTATTTTACTATGTGGTGAGCTAGCACAAGAACCAAGAGTAAGTAAAGATGCTGTCTCTAGAACTGAAATACTAGTGTTCCTAGAGTTTGTTCTTGGTATTAAAAGTCATAAAACAAGACACATGCTTAACTGAGGGTAGCATTTGGCATCGGCTGATGTTCTGGGATGTCTCAGTTCCCCTCAGCAGAGCATCTGATAGGTGTGAAAACATTAGCTCTCGGTCATGTTCTAAGCTTCATATAATATGCTTGTATCTGCATAAGGACCAAAGTTTCTCTTCTGTATACTGTAGGACTTCAGAATATTCCTTACATGTATATTATTAACTCCATAATCAACTAGTTACATCCA
This sequence comes from Tauraco erythrolophus, assembly GCF_009769465.1. Taxonomy (NCBI): domain Eukaryota; kingdom Metazoa; phylum Chordata; class Aves; order Musophagiformes; family Musophagidae; genus Tauraco; species Tauraco erythrolophus. The sequence continues at coordinate 46,430,103 of NC_141469.1, forward strand.
GAGGACCGTAAACCTCAGACTGCAAGCATTGGTTGTGTGCAGGCCTCCTTTTTGCTGGGAGGAGGTTTTCAGTGGGCTCTTTGCAGGTAGATTGTGTACTGCAGAAGGCTTGCTTCAAGATTTTCTTTAAAATGAAGTCTTCGCCCTTGCCCCGGCTCTGTTTAAATTTTTGTGTTTTAATAGACTATCCACGTGAAAGCAAGGATTGGAAGAGTCAGGAATGTCAAACAAAATATAGATTTCTGTTTTGACAAGTTACATTTCTTGTCAAAGTCTCAGAATACAAACTGTCAAGGATGAATCGCTTTTCACACAACTTGAAACTACACACTTCCAACAAGCCATATAAAAACTACGTATGTGATAAATTTTCCGTACCCATATAACCCTTAGTGACCTGACTTTTACACACACACACATGCACAGGCCTGTCAGTCTGTTCTATGAGTCTTGATACCAGCTGGAGACAGCTCAGCTGCACCTGAATTAGTCCTGAGGTAGTCTCAACTGGAGTTCAAGTCCCAACGGGATTGAGTGTGAAATCAAAGCACATGTATGGGGATGATATGATGGATCTACAATAAGAGAATGCAATACCTGAATATTTTAATTTTTTTTAGCTTTTGCTATTTGGCTGTGTATTACAGCTTTTTGCATGTTAGAAACAAACTGGGAAAATGAATTAAAGCTGGCCTACATCTACTCATAAATTACAATTGACAGGAGACTTGAGAATTTATTACATCCTGGGGTAAAAGACCTTGCTCAGCCAACTTCAGAAGTTCATTTATTTATTTGTGTCTTTGTGCCTGTGAACACATTTGAATATGTGAGCTCAGAACTTGCAAGTTGTGGTGTTATCTGAACTTTCCAGATTGCCTGAGTGAAGAGTTCAGCTGTCCAGCCCATCCGTCCAGCTGTCTGCAGGTTTCTCTTGGAATGCCAGAATTCCCCCTTGGTACAGGAATACCCAGGAGGGAGGAAATGGCAGAAATAGCCCTAGATTATTTTATTGTAATTTACTTTATTTTTTTTTCAGTAGTGTACCACACACCAAATAATATTTTGGGCTTTATTCCTGAAAAGAGGTACACATTTCCCAAATTTTACCTACCCCAGCAGTCTTGTGTGAAATGACGCAGCTATCTAGCATTCTCAGTGATAAGACACGGTTAAAGAAATCTGTAGAGAGGGAACGCATTCGGTCTGCGTGGTTGTGGGATAGCTGACTCAGCGCGGGAAGGCTTCCATTGTTCTGGCAGAGGAGCGGAAGCGCAGTCAGCACATGTGGCCGAAATGTGCGGTGGTGTCTTACAGTAATATATCCTGAGCCCTTTGAAGCAATGTGGCTTTATCAGAACCACAAAAGAGCCGCAAGGACAAATCCTGTTGCTATGTTTTAAAAGTCTCTGCGTTGTGTGTTATAGTTCACAAATGTTTTCCAGCGTGTTTTTAGGAGTCAAACGGAGTTGACTTAAAATAACTAAATGTGGAGTGTTGTTTGTAATGAAACTGGGGGCTACAAACTTGTGAACGGAATTGAGGGGGCAAGTGTTTTTTCAGATCAGTAGAGACTGTTTGATTCTTGGTTTTAAAGATGTTTCATTGCCGTTTTCTGGCTTTTGCTGTTACTAAAAGACAGTATGACTCAGCCAAAAAGATATAAAATCACAGGAGCAAAGAACCCACTTCATCGCTAAAGATACACTTGATGGGTTAATAAGCCCTGAGAAGAGGGTAGGAAGGGGAGAGATAAGAAACAGTAAGTTAAAAGTGTGTGTAAGGGAACATCGCTGATAAAATTTTCCACTTTTAAGACAACTGAGAAAGAGCATAATCAACAGCACAACACGACAAAACAAAAATCACAGATAATTTAATCAAAAGGCAGATTTATATGCTCCAGGCAAAATTACCGTACATGCAAATCATTACATCAGTAGATTTCCAGCAGTATTCTCAATTCCGCATTACACAGGAAATACCTAGGGAAGGACTGTGCTGCAGCTTGTAATCAAGTGAAGGGCTGGTGATGAGAAGCGGTGCGGAGCGAGGGCCGGGCGAGCTGCTGCGTGCACTTCTCAGTTGACTGCAAGGGGCTGCTGCAGTTCTCCCACTGGGGTTTTGTCCGAGAGCACTGGAGCGGGGAGGCTGATGATATGAGGGCAACGTTACAGAAATTAAAATTTCTTCAGCTCGATTCTGGAAAAGAACAGGACAATATGGTACTTGTTTCCTCTTTTTATTATCTATGTTTAAGGGGTGTAAGAATATAGTAGCAACTTGCTCTGTGATTTTAGTGGGGGCGGGATCGGGTCCTTCTCAAATGAGTAGCTTTTACACCCGCATGCTCATCGTATGTAAATTGTAATGTAGCTCTATTGGCTGTAGGTGAGTTCTGAACCCTACGCTTGCTGTGAGATAAACCTGAACTGATATTTTTTATTGTTAAGCTCTTTCCAGCAAAACAGAGTATTATGGGTTGGAGGTGGGAATGGTTAACACTTGAAGTTTTATTCTAACTTTTGCTTTTTTTCAGTTTACTGAAATGGATTTTGCTTTAAAGTAGCTACAGTAAAAGTCCAGCAGAGTCTGTGTATGTCTATGGGGATTGTGGCTGAATTCGGTTATGAGAAATCAATGCGCTTTTGGCATATATCAGTGCTGTTAGAAATAGATTTATTAAGTTATTAAGTAGGTTGTGGAGAACTGAGAAGACTGGCTACTTTCCATGGCTCTCCATACTGTGGAACTGAATATACTTTCCTAGCCTCCTTTTGCAACTGAAGTACACAAAATAATATGCTTAGGACAGTGGGACTATTTTTGTGTTTATAGTTAATTATGTTAACAAAGAGCTAGGCTATAACTCTGTAGAATTATGCATACGAAAACGCTTATTTCGTATTATTCATTACTGGAGTGTTCTAATAGCATAAAGTGAATACAGACATCTGAACTAACATGAAGTCCCATGTAATGGAAATAGACATTCATAGTGTGTGTATTTCCCATAGCACTTGGGGAATTGATAAATTTTGTAATTATATTTTGATTTTAACCAGTCAAGTGAGAGTTGTCATTTTCTGTTCATAGTCTGGTTTTCCTCAACACTTTCTAGACTTTTTTTACTACATAACTTATCCATTATTGGAAGTAGAAGTGCTTAGTATTTATTTTTTTTTCCAGTGTGAGGTAGTGCTTGTCCACAAAGGAAATGAGAGATATTTTCAAATGAAGTGTCTTTCTTCCCATCTGAGTAACTTGGGTTAACTATATAAGTTTCAAGATCAAGAAACACTTTAAGTATAACCTTTAATTAGTTGCATTTCAGAAAATACTTCTTAAACTCTAGGATTTTTTTTTCTTCTGAGACCTTTCAGTGATTGCTGCAAGGAAGCAGTGGGAGGCTAGAGGAAAAGGGCGCAAAGTCCTTCCATGGACATATATCTAGTGCCAGTGGACATTAATTCCCATTTAATTGTTACATCCTTCACATCTCATTGTCAGGGGAATTTTTAAAATAAGCGGTCTTGCATCATTAATATTTTATGGTTTTACCCAGTTGTGTCAGTGTGTATGCAAGTGTGTGCCATCCCTGTGGCAGCTGCTGCTCTCTCTCCCAGGGCCACCTCAGCAGCCTGGAGAGCTCAGCTAGTTGTCCCTAAGCTTGGTGACACTGAGAAGACCAAGAAATATCACCCTGCAGGGAGAGAATCAGGAGGTGTCTAACTAGTTGATGATCTCAAGGGCTCAACCTGTGTCTTTGTCAGTGCGCAGTGGGAGCATCCTCGTTTGTTTTGAGCTCTGTAATCTGGTTTTGCAGTTTGCCAGTTTGCTCTGCATGTGCTTCGCTCGTTCTGCTCCAGTTTCACAGCTGTCAGAAAACCCTCCCCTCCATTGCAAAACAATAAATGCGTGAAACCTCTGATGTCTCTGTGTGGCAATTCCTTGCTATGCGCTGAGTTTCCCCTGTTGCTCATCTGCCACCTTGTCCTTATGGGTTTTTTGCATCTAGCAGTTAATGGTGGTTTCTTCTTCACAAGTCTGCCTGGACTTATCTGCAGATTCAGGCTGGGTTTTTTTACTCATTTATAGAGATCTGATTGGTTGATCACGTTTTGATCACTCAGCAGTGCACATTTGATCTTGGTCAAATGCAAACATATGGTCGTGCTTGAGCGGAATTAGTCAGAACCCATGGCAAAGTTCCTGACAGCTTTAAGCTTTTTTTTTTTACTGTCTGTGGGAAGACAAAAAATACTCAATCCAGCATAAAGCTTGCCAATGCAAAGTTTACTCATCAATGTTTTTGGAAGTGTTTGAAGTGGCAGGATGATTTCAGTCCAGATGAGCGTTTTACGTCAGATGGCCTTAATATTTATGAAAGGGCACTAAGAGCCTAAAGCTAGATTTTGTTTATTGTTACGCTGATTATGTATGGCCTTGGTTACTTCTCTTTCTTTCTCTGTGATGTTGCTTTCCCTCCGTACCTGGATTTTGTGGGTACATATCATGTTTGTTGGTTAGATAATGTACATCTAAAAGTACATCCTCTTACCAGCTTCTCCTCCTGTAGCCAGCTTTAGGTGTTGAAGGTAAAGCTGTTTTTCTCTGGTTTTAGATTCTCTGTAACATTCATCCTCATGCAAAGAAAGCTCCCTTACAGGATGATAGACTCCACATTCCATGAGTAGTATTTACTTCAGTCCCTTGTTTAAGGACTTCACCAAAACCTTTCTGCTCTGAACTTTCTGAATCAAGTGCTAAGAGATGATCCGTTCCATTCAAGGTATCTGACTGGTCAGCCCAGCATCTGTTGTTGCCTGGAACTGCTTTATAATAGGCCATAAGTAAAACAAACCATTTTCTCTAGATAGATGTTTTCCAAGGGAAAAAGAACATCTGAACACTTTTTTGTCCAAACAGACCCACAGAGGAGAATCTTAAGATAATGGTAGCAACTAGGAAAGCTACTTCAACCTCATGATGCATTTTATCATCTAATACTCTCATGACCTCACCCTAGTTGATCTAACCTTGCCTGCAGAACAGCAATTGCTCAGGGAAGACTTAATTCCGTTGTCAGCTGAGCAACATGGCCCTTGGGCTCTTGTGCTTCTCTCCTACATGGTGTAGGATCACATTTCCCTTCACAGATTCTTCCTTCTTTCAGTCCCCTTGCTGAGATCCAGGATCCCAAATGAGCCTCGGCACATTGTAACCCTCTTATGCTCTGACACTGTTGGAGAGAGGATGGATATGGCTGGTAGAGAAGAGGACAGGTAACCCAACACCAATGCTGCTTTTCATTCCTGAGCGGGAAATGCTGATGTCACTTAAATCAAAGCATTTTAGCAGTTACAAATTTTGTGGCTGAAAAAGCAATCATATAAAAGCTAAAACTTGCAGGAGAGGTTGGAAAGGGCTCCACTGCTGAGTCAGTGCCCAGCACTCTGATAAGGAATTGTTCTCTTCTGTCTGCCATATGGGGAGTGAAATTGCATGTGATCTCTGGGCAATGGCCCAATGTCTTGTGTTTTTTGTATTTGCTACTGGTTAGCAGATAGCCAAAATGCTTTAGTCTACACTTTTAAATCACTAACAGTACAAAGAAGATTACCCAAAATGTTGTCATTTCTGTTTCCACTGAGTGTCTGGAAACCACCAAGTCATCCCATTTACTTTGGTGGGAGCTGGATTTGTTCAGTTTGCTGACAACACCAAGGTGTGTGGTGAGGTTGACATGCTGCAGGGAAGGGATGCTATCCAGGAGGACCTTGATAGGTTTGAGAGGTGGGCCTGTGCGAACCTCATGAAGTTCAACAAGGCCAAGTGCAAGGTCCTGCACACGGATCAGGGCAATCCCAAGCATAAGTACAGGCTGGGCGGAGAATGGATTGAAAGCAGCCCTGAGGAAAAGGACTTGGGGGTGCTGGTTGAGGAGAAGCTCAACGTGAGCCAGCAATGTGCGCTTTCAGCCCTGAAAGCCAACTGTATCCTGGGCTGCATCAAAAGAAGTGTGGCCAGCAGGTCGAGGGAGGTGACTCTGCCCCTCTACTCTGCTCTTGCGAGACCGCACCTGGAATACTGTGTTCAGCTCTGGAGTCCCCCAGCATAAGAAGGAGCTGCTGGAGCGAGTCCAGAGGAGGGCCACGAAGATGATCCGAGGGCTAGAGCACCTCTTCTCTGAAGACAGGCTGAGAGAGTTGGGGCTGTTCAGCCTGGAGAAGAGAAGGCTCCGGGCTGATCTTCTAGCAGCCTTCTAGTACTTCAAGGAGGCCTACAAGAAAGCTGGAGAGGGACTTTTTACAAGGGTGTTTAGTGATAGGACAAGGGACAATGGCTTTAAACTGAAAGAGGGCAGATTTAGATTAGATATAAGGAAGAAATTCTTCACTCTGAGGGTAGTGAGGCAGTGGAACAGGTTGCCCAGAGAAGTTGTGGCTGCTCCATCCCTGGAAGTGTTCAAGGCCAGGTTGGATGAGGCTTTGAGCAACCTGGTGTAGTGGAAAGTGTCCCTGCCCATGGCAGGGGGGATGGAACTAGATGATCTTTAAGATCCCTTCCAAACCATTCTATGATTCTATGATTTCATCTTTAGCGTGGATATGCAGCTCAGGGCAGTGGGCTCCTATGCGCTTTGTGTTACGGGGACAGCCACTGCTGCTCAGTGGTTAGCTGACACGTCTTGCTGTTGTCTCTCATCAGGAGGCTGATGCAGATCTTGTTTGGTAAGGTAGTTTGGTTTTGTGAATAATGTTTTGTTTTGTTTTGTTTTTTTTTTTTAATTGGGAAAAAAGGCATTTGCTTATAATTTAGCCAAAAGAAGTAACAAAGCTCACTGTTTTCTTCACCACTGTATGTTTTCAGAAGCCAGCTAGTCAGGCTTGATTGAGTCTTTGGATAGGATGAAATCCAGAGAATTTCATTACTCTTTTCCTTCAGTGGCTCCAGATGAACCGTTTGTTTCATCTTGCATCATATGGAGGTGCAATAAATGGTTTCATTAATAGACACCTTTGTTTTGATACCTTTTAATACAGCTGTATCTAAGAATCAAAACATGATTACATTTTGAATTCACATGACAGACAATACTCTCACAATAGTTGCTTCCTTTCTATCTTTTCCCTCTGATAAAGGAGAAGCCGTCTAGCCTACTGCTTGGAATGGGAAGGGATGAGACAAGACTCAAGGAAATCCTAATGAACAGTGAAAACTAAGTAATAACAAATAAAAATTGTGGGTGTTTCTAAACAAAGGCCAAATAATGGATACTGGTAATTACTGGCAGGCATATTCTTTTCTTACATTTTTTCATCTGAATTTATGAAGACATTCTTTCTTGTGTGCAGGGAAAGAAGAGAGAAATGAAACTTGTAGCAGTGAATGTGGTCAGAGGGGATAATTCATGAGAAGAGTAGCTGCTGAAACATGTTTAAGTAAAACTCAGAGGAAAAAAGCTTCAAAAGGGGATGGGGCCTGTTGTAAAACCACCACCAGAGTTAACACAAAAGCAACAGGAGAGGGCAGTTCTCAGGTAATACAGTTGTGGCTATACCCTTGATGGAATTTCTTGTGAGACTTCATTCAGTGGGTGACACGCTGTGAAGACTCACAAAAATATTGACAGCCATTAAACCTAAAGAAAGCTGAAAGCAGAGGAGAATGAGTCAGAAGGTACTCCTCTTTTGAGTTAACAGGTTGACTATAGTCTCCTTTCTTCTTAATATTTCCTTATATCTCACATTTCTCTCCCTATGTCCAAATGGTTTCTTTTGGAGAAGCTTCTTTGGAGGAGAAATGATGGAGGTGCTTGTGTATGTGTAAATTTATGAAGGACATCTGTAAAACTGAAAGATCATCTTTCTGACGATGTAAGCTTGAAGTTGTGGCTTTGAAGTATTTTAATTGCTACTATTTTAAAAACAGCCACAAATATCTTGCCAATATTTTCCATGATAACGTGGAACAGTTCATAAGAATGAGGGTTTTGTTTTGTTTTTTTAAAAGATCATACACTTAGATAAGGTGGTGTCAAGTGCTACTTACTGTTTATGCAATACAGATGTCATTCCCTGGCCCTGGATTTTTCCATTTACCCAAAATGGCTATATAGTGTTTTTGGAGAGACAGTTATTTGCACAAGCCAAACTTAAAATAGAAAAATACAGAGGTTCTGTTTTTAGAAAGTTGAACATCCTGAAAAATGAATGCAGTTATTGTTCCTACTACATTGGTAAATCTGTCTGTTTTTGGAAGGTGACAAACACAGTGACCTTTCATTTACACTGAAGAATTTCATGCATTACCTAACATTTTTATATCTGAGCACTTAAGCCCAGCTGCCAGCTGTTTCCCAAACGCCAGTGAGCGTGCCCACCCCTTCTTAAAGACTGGCAGATAGCACCTCTGTTTAACAGATGACCTAAAGCAGAGCACGCGGTGAGGTAGCATGCCTGAAAGTCATGTTAACAGCAGAAGTTGGAATTCATTCACTGTTACTCTGTCTCCTAATTCAGTGTCTTCACTACAAGACCACTCTTCCAGTCCTATAGAAACGTGTAGTGGGTTTCAGAGTGCATTTAAAATAGTACAAATGTCACTAGAACTATTGCATGCAACAGGTTTGGAAGCTGAATTATGTGAAGGAACACACTGGGGATGTTTGAGCCAGTTGCAGTCAGGGTAAGATGCCAGATCTCCTGCCTGACATCAGTGTTGAATGCAGGCTCAGAGGAGATGTGTGTATTGTTAGTTTAAAACTGTGGAAGGGTGCCAGTCAGGAAGGGGGAGCTGGAAAAACTCCTGAGCAGGCAGGATCTCCTCAGAAAAAGGGAAGAAATAATTATTTAGAAAGAATATCGTTCACAGTCAGTGTTAGAGAAATGCAACTCTAATGGTACCACCAGGTAGCAGATATACTGTGCAACTGTAAGCAGCACATAATGAGGTACATTGTGCCTTGCTCTTGCCCTCAGTTGCTCTATGAAATAAAAGCAGACCTAGTTCTGTACTTCAGATGGCAATACTTCCTGGTGTTGTTGTAAGGTGCCTAGTTTAAATCTCTGAGAACAGATGTCATTTATTCGTATATGTGCTCTATACATGATGAGCAGTAGCAGCAGGGAAAATTTCTTCCCTCTATCGTGCCAATAAACTTTTAGAGACCACCACCAGAGAGTCAATGATATTTAGTCATTTATTGGGCTTATGGCTAAGAACATCCATGCAATCAAACTGCCCATGGCCACTATGGTAATGACAGAATGAGCCATTGGCCCTCCTTGTGAATCACCTCTGCTTTAACTTGTAGAACTATTAGAAGGTGGATCTCTGTTCTCCTTTTGTGAAAATACGCAATGTATTTGTTATGGTTTTAATTCCAGAAACTAGCATAGGTTGTAAGTTGATTGAAAGCTAGGTCCAGGCAGGCTTTGGACTCTCCAACCGTGAGAAGGTCACCATAAGTAAGTTGTATGCTGGTTTATTAGGTCGTATTGGTTAGTTTTTTGTGGCTCCCTGGCAAATGTTGCTCAGGAAAAGGATTTCAAATTCCCCTATCAAATTTCTTCTCCTGGTTATCTCTTTGTCTTTGAGCAAGCCAACGAAACTGGTCAAGACTTAATTTTACAGGTAGGTAAACTAGTATTTAGCTGGAGAGTGCTAGTATCCAGTGGCAGCAGATTTCCCCAGTCCCAGCACCACCAGCTCAGCTGGGCCATGGTGCTGCGAGGCCGGGCCAGGACTGGGTATGCGCTGCCGTGCACCAGCTCACACACACGTCCATCACAGTCGGATACCTCCATTCTCGGACTATCAGCAATGCATTGGCCATGACAGAGACATCACACTTCACTGGCGCAATCCTTTGTTTCGTGCCACGTTTTCTGGGTAGGTGTTACTGTTCTCCGTCAGCATTCCAATTAGTTGTTTTGTGATTCTCTGCTCCTTGCGAGGAAATGGATGTAAGTGTCATGTTTAGGTACTGCGGATGTCGTAGGTCAGCCTGAGAAGAACTGCTTTTGTGTTGCCCCCTCAGCCCATCGTGGCCCATTGCACACACACAGCTAGTCCTATGGCACTTGCCAGCGCAGTGTTAGGAGGTGGTACTGCTCTCTCAGCGGGTGCCTCGTTTGCTTTGTGTGAGCCAAACCCAGGGCTGCAGGACCATGGAGTATGGGGCAGGGGCCAAAAGAGCCTCTTTTTTACCTCAGTGAGCTGTGAGATTGGCTCTGCTTCTCACCAGCCCGTGTGCGTGGGTGACACTTTTGTGCTCCAGTGGACATTTAATATAACTTAGACAAGTGGGACAGTGTTGGCTCTAAACCCGGAGGTTATTCCTTCTGCCCTGGGCATGCAAGTGCAAGCTCAGTGCAGGCCAGTCTCCCAGTGGGGTGACTGTCTTGGTTGAGCGCCTTTGGGCAAAGTGAAGAGCTGAATCAGGCACTTCAACATCGAACTTTGAGCAGTTGAATTTTTTGGGGAAGAAATGCAGAACAGACCCCTGTGCTTTCCTGTCACGATTTTGCAAATCTAATTCTTCACTTTGTTTCTGTGAGGTGATGGAAGATAAAAGGCTTTTGTTTTGGGCCCAACGGGTTATTTCCTTTGAAATCCAAGCCTTTTTTGTCCTAGTTCTGTGCCCTTCTTCCAAACTGAGGAAAATGAGTTGTTTTCAGGCAGCCCTACAGCTGCTGAGTAGGGGTAGGTGTTCACAGGCAGTCCAGCCAGTGACAACAGGAACGAACATCTTTCCTGTCGGGCAGCATCCCTGGCCCTGCCAGAAACACGCGTACTATTGACTTGCACGGCGCTGTTCTTTTAATTCTCTTCTTAACACCTTATTTCTGAGAGTAGAGCTGCTAGTGAGTGATGTCAAATGCCGTTAGCCAACGTGAACGGCAAGCTTGACTGGAAGTGTAGCATTTCACAGTGGTTTCAAACAGGTGATTTTTTGCTTGATCTGTTAACGTTAAGCATGACTTCGATGCCAGCATATTCCCAGAAAATTGCATGGATCGCGTGGGATTTTTTTTTTTTTTTAATAGTTGCGAATCCTGTCTTTTGCGCTGAATTACGTCAAAGGGCAAGGCAGTGAGGCAGCCCGCGGTTGTCTGCCCCTTCGGGCGAGTTGCCGGAGGGCGAGCCCGCTCCCTTCCCGCCTTCCCGGGGACGGGCGGCCGCAGCCCGGCGCGGGGCGCCCCGGCGGAGGCGGAGCGCGGCGGAGGCGGGACGCGGACGCGGCCCCGGCCCCGGCCCCAGCCCCCGGCCCGGCCCTTCCTTTCCCTTCCTTTCCTTTCCCTTCCTTTCCCTTCCCTTCCCGCCCCGTAGTAGCGCAGCAGCAGCCGGCGCCGCCGCGGGGAGCCTCCGCAGCGCGGCGAGCTCACGGTCCCGCCGGCCGGAGCCCGGAGGCGGCCGCGGAGAAACTTTCGGAGGCCGGGCGGGCTAGCTCCCCTCCCGGCGCATGAGGCGGCGGGAGCGGCAGGCGGCAGCCGGGAGGCAGCGGGGAGAGGCGGAGAGGAGCGGCCGGAGCCGGGGATCGCCGCCGGCCGCCGCGGCGGAGCTCGTAGGATGTCACCATTGTTCAGCTGGGTGGCTAAGGTAGGCGGCGCCGCGCCCGCCGTCCGCCGCTCTCGGGAGTAAAGTCCCGCCTGAGAGTTCGCAGATGTTCGCCTTTCCTTTCACGGCGAGTCAGTCCTGTCTGGAAAGGGAGCGGAGCCCTGCCGTGTCGTTCAGCCAGGGAAACGGAGAAGCGCTCGAAGTGAGCAGTAAAGGCAAACGGATACAACTCGTGGCTCGGGTGGAGGGGTTAAAAATGCAGCTGCGGTTCTGGCCGGCTGTTCGGCCTCGCTGCGGGTCCGTGGGAGGGGAGAGCTGTAATTAAAACTGCACAGGAGATGTGGTCTTACTGCCTGCTCAAGTCTAACGCTTCTGGTGTGCTTGGGAGAGTGTGTACCAGCACTCCCACTGTTTGTTTTGGACTTTTTTTCCTGGTTTATGTCATACTCTGGGTTTGTGAAGAGCAGTAAGTTAGCTTTTAATGGGAGACTGGCTTGTTTAAGTATGACAATGTGTGTGTTGTGCTGGCTTTTGCATCTGTGTGTTTAGGGCTTCAGTAGGATTTTCTGCTGTAACTGTGAAACTACATATGGATGCAAAGCAGTAGTGTTGGTTAAAGAAATCTAGAATATAGTTTTGAGCTGATGCTTGAAAATGAATTTTTTTTTTTGAAAGTAATGGTCATTCTGGATTTAAAATGAGCACTGCATATGGTATTCTGTCATGATGCAAAGTAGAAAGTGTAGAAGAGGACGGTGGGTGAAACAGCTGTGTGACAGGTAAGAAATTGGGTGTTCCTTGGAGGAATTAACCAGGGAAGAAAAAAGACTTTATACTGAAGTTTAACGGGTAGCCTAGCTTACTAGGCAGACCACATAAAAGCTTGTTCTCCCTTCTGTTTTGTCAGGTGTAAATGGTCAGTTGCTTAATCACTGTCATACATCCCTCTCCCTGAATACGTAACAGGTGAAATGCCTGCCCTGGGAAGACAGAGGGAAGTGCTTGATGTGTGACTCCGTTACCTTCATTCAGATTCTCAGATAGAAGGATTTGCTCTATTCTGTCTTAAAAGGACCTGCTTGATTTTAGCTGTGCCCTGAAAAATAGAAATGTATCCTTTCCTCTTGCTGCTTGGCTTTTTTTCTTTGTTTAAAGAGCTACCAGGTGAGACACTTGGTAAAGTAGTTCCCTCTTCTGTCGTCTCTGTGGCTGTCTCTCGTGGGTGAAGTAAGGCCTGATTTGCCGTGTTGTCTGAGGGAATGATACCGGCTGATTTCCATGCCGACTCTTACAAACGTGCCAGTCTCCTATACAGGTAGCTGCTGTCAAAAATGAGTGATGCTGTTGAGTAAATACTTCAGGGATCCACAGAGGGATCCCCCCTCCCCGTTGTTCGCTTGTCAACTGGACAAAGCAGCTACTCAGAGAGGAGTTAGTCTTGGAGGAGGTACAAGGCAGAACTTGTAACACGCAGACTTGGCTGCGTTTTTAGAGAGAGTAACAGAAGCTCTTGGAGAAACACACTTCTAACTCTGCTTTCAGGAGGGCTTTCTGGGCTTTCAGAACTAATTATTGCAATGCTGGTTCCTTGCAAGTGTTTAGTTTTATTCTTTTAATGGCCGTTAATCATCAGCACTAATTTAGGAGGGAAAGCAAAGCAGTGTATTTAGAAATACAGAATGAGACTTGTTAATGGGGAAAGCTTTCCTGCCTGCCAAAATCTGATCAGTAAAAATGTAGGAACTACTGCTGTAGGCTTTCAACAGGAATGCAAGCTTTTCCAGTTTTTATAAGATGGTGGCCCATTCCAGAACAGGGAACGACTGCAGGATGTGGAGGGGAGGAAACTGTCCTCCTCGAAACAAAGCTGTCCCCCTGCATCCATTACTTAAAAATGAGTACCCCCCCCATCCAGTAACATGAGTGCTTTATGTCACCATGCAAGTCCCCAGGCCCGCAGATACTTACAAGTGAAGTAATTTACTCCCATATGCTCTAAAATTGCTCCCTAGTGTTTGTATAAACATTACCTGTTAATATGTCTTCATTACAGGTTTTTACGTGCTGTTTTACCCAGCTTGTCTCCTACGTACACGCAGGCTCCTTGGGGATGAGTTTTGCAGTGCTGCCGGGCCAGGTCGCGGGGCCCGTTCTGGGCTGGAGGATAAAGCCCTGCTTGAGTCTTACGTGGGTTGATGTTGCCCATGTTGGCCCTATGGATGCTGGCTAAACCACTTGAATGATGACTCGGTGGATAATGAGTTCTTAAGTACTGACCTGTTTTAGTCTCCTAAAATAATTTAAATAAAAAAGAATAGTTATACCTGTTTTTCCTGCATGGTTTTATACAAAGTCAGGCAACTGACTTCAGGGAAAGCTTTGAGTAAGCACTTCAAAACATAGTTTGTTGAACGTGTAAACTAACTTTGCACTGTTGTGGGTAGACAATACAGGTATGCTTGTAGATAGGGATATTTTGTTCTATATTCAGTTTAATTCACTGAAATAACTGTTAGTAAAGAAATAATTTTGGAGTCGAAAAACATCAAAGCTTTCAGTCTGCAAATAAAAAAAAAAATAGAAATGCAGATTTTTACTGATTTGTGGTGTACCTGCACACCATTAATTCATTAGTAGGAGATAATAGAACAGTGATAGTTAAGAGTAATTTTATTTCTGTTTCCATCATATTTAATACAGCTTTAGTTTAAGTAAGAAAAACCCAAGTTTAGTGTTAGTTGTCTACAGCTGACTTCATTTTATAATGCAAGTTTCTATTCAGAAGCAGCTTGACATAAACCAGAATTAAAGAATTTATTGCTGAAGAAATAGAAAGTAAGAAATAGTTCTTAGTGTAATAAATTGTATAAGTAGAGAATTTGAGTAAATGTGTCCTCAGATTCCCGGCTGCTTAAGCAATTTATACATAGTGTGTCTTTCTAGTTACAAAAAGAGAGTACTGTATATAATATAAATGCTGTGTTTAGCTTCAGCTTATGTTGTCTAGAGGATTATAAAGCAACAAGGAACCAATAAAGAAAATAAAAAAGATATAATGCAAAGCAAGGTTACATGATTTAAATCAAAGTTTCTTCTATAATAGTTTTGCTGATACGGATCAATCAACCCTGCTCAGGTGCCTCCAACTTGCAGGACAGCAGGTGGGAAGGAGATGCTCCCGGTTCCCTCCTAAGGAGGTCTGAGAGCAGCAGGGTTTCTCCCTGCAGCCTGAGGAGCCTCCAAGAATGGGCCACCAGCACTGGCAGAAAAGGGTGGGTTTACAACCTAGCTGTCCCCAGCTGGCTTGGCTAATCTTGGACCTTGGACTGAGAAGCTGATCATTTGGATTTCTTCTGCTCTGAAGATTGGATTTTAGGGTATATTCACAATAGATGCTCTGAAATTCCCAATAGCAAAGCAAAATATAGATTGTTTCTTTTTTTTTTTTTTTTTTCTTTTTAGCAAGGACTGCTGAGTCAGAATTGCCTGTGAGCTTTCTTCAGTTTGGGAAGCTCTCAGGGCATCAAGAAAAGAAAGCTGCTACACTATTCAGTGCAGCAAGGCTTGCTTACTTGGCTTGTGCCGTGAAACTTTACTGAAGTAGTAGTTTTAATAATATTGGAAATGCTGCTGATTTTTCTTGGAATCCTAATATAACTTAATATGCTGTGTTCAAATTGATCCTGCCGATGTTTTGCTGTTATTCCTACTGTTTTCTAAATAATAGAGTGTCTAGTAGACCTCTAGGAGAGGATGTGTGTGAGTAACAATCTAATTCTTAGTTTAGATCAGAAGCTACAAGTGAAATTAATTTGCCTTCTGGAAGAGAATGAGAAGGAACAAGAGCCTGAAAATCAGGAAGCCCAAGAAATGCTACCCTCCATTTTTTTCTCTTTTTAAGTGTTCTGAAAAGGCAATCTTGGCTTTTTTCCTGGTCCGTTTTAGGGTATATCACACTCATTTATGAGGATATTTTGTTCCAGCTGTACTGACTCGCCTCTTTCCTTTATTCCTCACAGCTTCCAGCAAAGCTGAGCACCTTTTGGTGTCTTTAATCCCTCAGTAAATTACTTGCATTTTAGCTGAATAAATCAGGATTTGTAACCTGGCATTTTAACACTGTCTGAAGCCCAGTAAACCTTGAAGTTTATTAAACCTGTCTTACTTTAAGCCCATCTTCTAAGATGGTAAATTATTTGAGGAGGCAAATAAACAGTGGTAGTATCCTATGGTGTACAACCCTTATTTGTGCCAGTGCATTTACTTCCAATAACCCTTTTTGTAAGTGAATTGGAATACTTGGATACTGTATCAGGAATCAGAGAGTTAGTAGAGGACTAGTGTCGGGGAAGAATTGGGAATCATTGAGGAGAGAAGGCTCAAATGCTGCAGTTTCACTTGTAGAGGAATCTTCTTGAAGGCATTGAGGCTGTGGGTAGAGCTGGAGGGACAGACCCTCGCTTGTCTCCCAGGCCGGATGCCGGCAATGCAGCAAAGAGAAAGTTCAGATTTCTGCCAGAGCTGGATTTTGGTGCCCGAGTTCGCACAATGCCCCTGTCAGAGAACACTGGGTTGCTGCGCAGTGTGTTTCTCCAGGTCAGTTTTTCTTCAGGGAAAAAAATATTGTTACCAATTGACAGCTTTCAGGTAGGTGCAGATGACCACAAAACGGCGAGCCGTTGAAGCGCGCTGTTTTCCATGTTCCAGTCACTCCCCACCGTCCCCCGCGGGGGTCTGGCGATGACCGAGGAATACACGCTCAGCATTTGAAATGATGTCAGTCCTGCGCTGAAACCCCTCTGTTACTCAGCAGTTACATTCCATTTGGAGCTGTTCGCTTTTACCCTTCATCCTTCCGTTTCTTTTCCTGCACGCCAGGCCTGAATTGCACCCACTCTGCTTAGACATCCCCAATTTGATGGGAGAGAGATGGAATACAGTCTGGCTCACACGGCTTTTATGTGGCTGGGCAGATGTAGTAGGGCAGTGTCCTCTGAACATTATAGGTGCTTAGTAAGGAGTAGGGCTTTCCATAGGGAAATTCCTGGCCATGTATATTGCAGCTTACCAAGGTTTTTCTTTTGAATCATTTATGCCTTTCTGAATTAATTTCTTATGAGTATCTACTTTCAGGTGCATGTCGACCTTCAGATTTAACAAGCCAAGCCCGATGAGGGAGCTGAGCTTGCTGTTTTGTACGGGTCCTGCCCTCTGCAATTCAAAACAGAACTTACAGGCTCCAGTCAAAAACTGCTTTCCTTTGCTGAAAAACTCTCTGGAAATTGGTGCTATTAGCTGTCTTCATGTGGTTAACACGTTTTGGGCCAAACCAATCGCAAAAATATTAGGAAATCCTGCGGGATCAGGGAAAACTCCAGGTCCCATCAGAGATGGATGGTATAACTATGGGTTTGTTTGGGTTTTTGCCATATATATATGTATATATGTATATGGGGCACTGCAGTTTAACTTTATTTACTTAACATTTGATGGTCTAAAATACATCATAGCCTGCTTTTTTGGAAGGCCACTATAAAGAAACAGTCTTTTATGTGCACTAGAGGTGTTTCTGAGAACACAAAAGCAGCAGTTCGGCTCTGGGTTTCTCAAGTAGAAATACTTTTAAGGGAAAAGTCAGGCAAAGCACCTCTTTCTTCAGAGATCAGCTCACAAAGCTGCAGGACGGTTCCAGTTTGTAATTTCCCATCTTCCTGAATATAGAAGCTGCAGCGTTTCTGAAAAACCTCTGCTCTAAGGGGATATTGGAACATTTTTACTGTGCCACCTAATAAATACTTAACGTTTCAAAATAAAATGGTTTAAAACACTTCTTAAAGCTGAAGGAGCTGAGGTTGCGTATGGTGTACAGAGGTTGACTAGTGACTTAACTAAAGTTTTAGTAGAAACACTGTTAATTCAGTTACAGCTTGGCTCTATATATATATTTTTTTTTTTTTTTTTTCAATTAGAAGCCTTTACAGCTTAACTGTTCAAGTTGAAATACTAATGCATGGCAATGACCGAGGGGAAGAAAATATCTCAGCCTTGGTTTTGTCAGTATATTTGTCAGTGGGTTTTACTTTGGACTAGCCCTAATTTGGTGCTGTGAACCACATGCCTATCTGCAGTGACATACATCACAAAATTAAGGTTTAGTTCTATTTGAATGGATGTCAGTTCCAGCACTTTGAGACAGCTGCAGGACACAATGCAGTCCTTCAAACAAGAAGTGGATTGGGAGAATCCACTCTCAAACACGTTCTTGATCCAAGTTAGAATAGTGTAGTCGCATCTACATAGTATTTGAGAATCCAGTTGGAGAAGCTGGACAAACAGCATGCACACGGCTTTTCATTAGACAGCTCTGATGCAAGGAATAGGGGCTCATCAGAGAATTTTTGTTTTATTACGGTGTCGACCTTTTGGCTACTGCTTTGTGAGAGTTTTGGGCCTGTAGAGGTTGTCCAGAGTTTCTGTGAGCTAGACTTCTGTCTGTCACTAACTGAAGCACTGTGAAGAGAGAGTAAAAACCTGTATTGCCTTCCATTCTCAGGGCAGTGCGCATGTAAGTGCATGTGTTGGTGGTACCAAGATTTCAGCCAAAAATTAATTTTGGCTAAAGTATCTGAAAGCTTCTTCCCAACTCAAAAGTTGCTGGCTTTGGACGTGTGAATGCTTCTCTTTGTGCCTGTACAGCATCATCACTGTAATCAAAAACATATGTCTTTTCCAGGGAGAGCTTTTGATAGGCAGTAACGGAACAGGATTTTCGTGTACAGATGTCCTGTGAAGTTGCAGGTTTGGGGAGAAGAGCCTACTCGTGCATAGTTACGGAGGCACACTCCCAGCTACTGAAAATGACAAAGCTAAGCTGAACTAAACAGCCCCTTTCTTTTTCAGTTAAACCTTTTGGGTGTTTTTCGTGTTTATTTCGAGGAGCTCTGTAACCAAATATCTTACTTTTATTAGATCTTAACAGTTTCCTCTCTACATTTACTGGACCATTGGTCTGCTGCTGTAGTACCAATGAGGTGAGCTCACTGAAGCTGTTGTCATGGAAATTTGGATGGTTAACACTGAATATTTCAGCTGGTTTTGTTTCTTTGGACCTTTTTATAGCTTTCAATCTCCTCAAATGCAAGCCATGGAAAAGGAGATTTGTAGAAGTGCTTTGGAGTTTTAGAGGATTATGTACAAGAGGCCGGGCTCTAAAACTCTCATGGTAGTTACCCAGAACCTGAACCAAAAATACGTGCTGAAATTTCAGATTTTGGGTAAATCCTGCTGAAATATAACCTGTGGGATCTAGCATTCAGTGGAAGTGATTGATTTTTCCATTTGACGTACAGTTACGAGAGGCTGACTTTTGTAGACTTAAGAAAAATATTCTTTTATAAGCGAACACAGTTCATGAAGCTGATGCTATGTTTTGTTTATAAAGTGCTGAATCGTACACAAAATCATTTATTGTAGGTTGTTATAATTGAGGCAGTATTTTTTCTCTGGTATTTCTAAAGATTCTAAAGATTTCTAAAATAATGCTTTCATGTATATTTAAAAAAACAACACAGAAAGACCCAGTACACTTGTGTATTAGGTGTGGTTGATATACCGGTAGTCCCTAGCGCAGACATAATTTTGGCGGGGAACAAGTTGGCATTAAAAGGGGTCTTTGCCTGAAAGTTTTTTTTTGCTTCCCTTCTTACTGCTTTCCTTCAGCTAGTCTATTTGTGTGTTCCATAGAGCATCACCCTTGTATCCCTCTCCAGCTTCTCCTGGAGATCCTGTAAGTCTGTGACATCTGTGTTTTAGAAACATTGAATATTTACCACTCCCTTCCTTGGTGAGTAAGTGTTTAAATATAGAATAGAACACTTCATAGAATACTTCAGAAATATTGTGAAGGTCAGAATTCAGTCACTGTGAAAGGGGTGTGACAGCGCGAACTGTCCAGTTTAGCTGCAGTTCAATGTGTGGTAGTTGTCCATCTGATTTACCGTTTTCTAGAGACACACGGTCTTAACCTGTGGGTATAGTGGAAGAACAAAAAGGAGTAACAGAAAACTTACTGTTAGAAGAATCTGGGTAGGCTTAAATAGCAATTTTGTAACCCTGAAAAGAGAACAGATTCTGAGGTTTGCGTGTGTGTGTTGTTATAATTTGCAGCTGAATAAAGTACAATATGGATCAAAGTTGATATTCTTTAAGTGGTTATAAAAATACATGGTAGGAGGTCCAGAAATGCTCATGGGCCAGCATATTTTGCTGAAAGTCTTTGTATACACTCTTACTGGTATCTTTTTTTTTATTTATTATAGTTCTCCCTATATTGCACTATGATGCAGAGACTTTGTTTGGAAAGGAGCTGAGGCTGGATCTGTTTGGTGATTTCTAATTGTTTCCCATCAGTACAGCTTGCTCGCTCTGACTGTAGTGATGGAAAAGCATTGTTAACTATTTTAGCAAATATCTTGAGAATATCTTCCATTTTCAATCAATCTGGCATTGTGCCTTTTACATGATGTGATTTTTTTTCTTTTTTTCCTGCATTGCTTTCTTACATAGGAATAAGAAGAATTTTGAGACTGACACTCAAATTAATGAAGTTCTCTGAATTTCTTTTGTTGTTCATCACTTGCATCATTAGTATTTCTAAACTCCTGTCAGGCATCATGTAGGACTTCGATACTGGTGGCTGTTATGGCATTTATTTCAATGATGCAGGTAAATGATCTGACTGCAGCTTCAGAGAATTGTTAAAAATACTGTAGTATGGCTAGTGGGAAGGAATAGCAGGATGAATTTCAGCTGTTACTCTTTAGTTACTAGGGCTTTCCTAGATGAGTGCTGCGTCTGAGATCAATTAGCAGCACCTGCGTAGGCCAGGCAATAGTGCTGAACTGAGGTGACCAAAATAAAGTTGTTGGCACAGGCTGCAGATATAGAGATCCGCTGTTGTAGCTCTATAGTGAATTTGGTACAGAACATAAACATGAGAATTTTTGTCAGTAGGAAGAACCATCAGGGCGTTTTCATAATCTGCAGGCACTGCTAAAACTTCCCGTCTGCTTCTTGTTCTTTGGTATTTCTGGGGCTTGGCTTGGCTTGGCTCTGGGATGGCTTTCAGGAGTGATCCCATAGCTCCATTTGTCTTGATGGCACCTTTTATCTATGTTTTGACAACTCTTCTCCATTTAGGACTGAATATGCAGCTTTATCTAAAAAGGACAGTGATATCTTGGGTTTGTTGTTGAGACATGCAAATTCACTATTGACTGTCAACAAGGAGCATCTGGCTGCCTTGTAGAAGTTAGAGAGGAGAGAACTGCCAGTGAAGATGCCAGCATTTAAATGAAGAAATGAGATCTGGTGAAAGCACAAACGAGTGAAGTAGTGCTGTGTGGGAGGGTATTGCAGGACTGCCAGACATGGGATGGGTAGCTGATAACCCTGCCCTGCAGCTAATACATTCCTACCATCCATCATGGCATTTGCAGTGAGATGCTGTCTTGCAGGCAATCTGTGAACCACACGATTTCCACACATATCATCTTCCTCTGAATACATGTTGAATAACTTTTTCAGATACCTAGTATCCCATCTGTTTTTCCTTTCTCTCTTCACTTTTCTGGCACGCTGATGTACTTAGTGCAGACATACTGGGTCACTTACCATGACTTTTAGAGGCACCTGATGTAAACATTTAAGGAACACCCACTCTAAAAAAGCATCTTTTTTCAAACTCTTTCTTTTTTCTTGCAGGATTTTTGTGACATCTGAATGTGAGAGGAAGAATAGAATACAGAAAAGTTGAACTTTTCACCTACTGTAAAATTTTAAGACAGCTTTATCTTTTAACAGGAGGGAAGCAGGATCCAATTCGTCTATCATCAGCAGGAACTGGAAGGGCTGACATTTTAAGACAATGATCCTTGTCTCTTTAGAGTAAAAATTGGCCATCTTCCCTAATGTGATCTGACTGTGTGGTAATGGAGGGGATCTTGAGTAAATAGCTTGATCTTCCTTTTTCTCCCAGCAACATCTCATTGATAGCTTCCAGTAAATGCAAAATATCCTTAGAAAAGCAATGTGTTTTGGACTGTCCTTAATAGTGACTATTTTCAAGTGAGTTAAAATGTGACTTATCCTACTGCAGCGAAATTACTTCACAAAAAGCTGACTGGTTTTCATTTAAATTACATGATAAATTTAAATAGTCCTTAGCGAATCATGGGAGATCAGTAAGCTTTCTGTGAATTGTTTGTTTCAAAATACAGTCTCATTCTGTAGGTTGTTAACAATTTCCCTATATGCTTCTTATATTGTAAGGGTCTTGCTGGAAGTTGAGGGCTATTTAGGTGTACTCTTCGTATGTTCTTCCTTCTCTATGATTACATTGAATGCACTATTCATTAGGAATGCCTGGCAAAAATCAGTAGCATTAAACTTTACATTTATTAAACTTTAAATTGACCTTTGTCAGTACTGTAATATGTGTAAATAATCCTAGAAGACCATTCACGTAGGAATCAAGGGTGGCGGAACAAATTGTGTTCAAAGAAAGTTAATTTTCGTAAATAGATACATTGTTATTTTGGGTTGATACTAGATGTTTGTATTTTTTTTTCCAAAATACATTGTATCAACCACAGGTGTGGATTTCGTAGACATCTCTCGTTAATTGACAAGTTTGAATGATCCCATTAGACCTTCAGATGACAGGCCATCACTAGAAGGCATATTTTATGAAAAACCCACCATAATCTGAAAAGCTGCTAAACATGAATAACCATTTGTTTTGCATCCGAAAGGGAATAAAACTGGTGAACTGAATTCTAACTGCTTTCCTTAAGTGGAAGTCAGGGTAGTTTTCATGGGATGTTTAACCATTACTTTCCTCTGTGAGTTAACCTGAGGCAGCTGAAATCTACTACTACATGACAAAACAGCAAATATGTGCTCATCCATGAGCAAATCGGTTCACGGGCATTTTATACCAGTCGGGAAGAACGCTGGAAAAGCTGATGAGCTTCTGCACTTCTGTTCCCTTGGGACCTTTATAAGTTTAATATTTAAGTAAGAGTCTTCCCATGAAAAATGTCATCCGTCTGTCCATGCCCCACCCCAGCAGTTCTGGGGAGAAGGACCATGGGGTTGTCCTTTCCTTCAGGAAGTCTTGTTGTGTTGTCAGAGTAAGAGCGATGGTGTTTTACTCTGCTAATTTATACATCATGTTAATCAAAAGTATTTATAGGTTGATTTCCCCCTGTAAAAACTTTAAAATTAATTTAGGGAGGAGGAGGGATTTTGACACACGTTTGGATCAGCTTTCTATGAAGGTTGTACCAGCAATAACTTCAATTGTAATGGGAACACACATCACAACTGGAGCTTTCTTCCCTTCTTGTTTGGAGTTTGATGTTTCTAAAAAGAAATGAACAATTTGAGACTTTATATCATTTGAAAAGAAGTTATATTTACTTCTGTTTACCTAGCTGCTATTTTGCCAGTTGTACCAATTTTGACAACTGTGACAGAAGCCTGAGGGCGAAGGAGGCCAGGAGAGAACCTGTCACCTATTGTACAATTGGAATTTAATCTGATAAATAGCTTTTTTTTCCCCAAAAATGTTCTTAGTAACTCATTTCCTGTTTTAAATCCCTTTATTGCCTTTCAGAGTTTTTTTTTTAAAAAAAAAACACAACACAAAACCAAACAACTCTCTCCCAAAAAAATACCCAAGAACAAACCCCTTGTCCTGAAAGCTTTCAAATACCATAGCTGTCTTTTTCCATTTATAACTATCTAAGAATAGGGTTCCTTCTGTTTCCCACCCGCAGCCTTCAACTTGGCCCCAGGCCTGTTTTAACCCTGTGAATGGAGCTGCTTGTAATCCCTGGCCCCCACCACCCCCCAAAAAAAAAAAAAATCTCTATTGGTAATGAATGTGCACAGGTGTTTCTAACAGGTATTGCCTCCTTGTTTGATAGTCACCTTGTAAAATGTGAGCCAGGAATCCTGCAGGTATGGCCAGCAACCACTGTTATGTTTTCAAGTGCTGTTTTAATTTGTGAAATTGTGTGAAAAGAAAACTTTGAAGCAAAAGATGGAGAAGGTAACACTAGGAAGATGTTAATGCACTTTTGAATATCCATTGACTTGCTTTATTTCACATTTGTTGCTTAAAAGTTTATGGTACTGAATGGAGGAGCTGATGAAGCAGTACAGGACGAAAAGAAATGGTTTATATTGCTAGGACAGAAGCGGGCTAGGGAAAAATGAATTAATGAACACTATATGATAAGTCCTCCAGGTACAAGGCCTAATAGGCAAGCCTAATAGGCTTCCCAAAAGTAGATTTTGTAGGAGTACCCCCTTCAGAGCCAGTCAGGTGCCACTGCATTCAGAGTTGCACTAAAAGCCCACGGAGGCCTTCTGTCAGCTGCAGATTGGTTTTGAATCATACGTTTTCATGAGGAGGGGTTCAAAAGTAAGCAGCAATCTGGGACATGGCAGTTTATTTACGGAGAGTAGCCAGTTTTTGTTGTATTTTGGGCTTCAATTAAGGTACGTCTTGAGAGCATGTGAAAGAAAACCTTAAAATATATCAGCAACATGATGCATCTCTCTCAAGGAGAAAGCATCACCACAGAGGAGTAGTCCAGCTTCACTAGAACACCAAGTACAATTATATTCTATTTCTGAGCTTGTTTACAATAATCTATAAACAGATTCTGCAAATATTGTTTTTTCAGAAAGGAGAGAAAACCTTTTTGTGCCTCTCTAATTTGTATGGAGTGCTCTCCAACTCACATGACTTTACAAAAAGTGTAGCCTTTTCCATCTAGCTGAGAAGTCAAAAGGAAAGTTCTTGAGCTGAGATTTGTCTGTGATATTAAAAGAAATGTGGTACCGTGGAAGTGGCATGCAGTACTCGGGACATTAGTCTGCATTACTTAGCAGTCTTCTGGAGGCAGCACTTGACGTACATGAGAAGTTTAGTCACCTTTATGACTTTTTACGGTAACGTGTAAACTGTAAGAGTACGTGTTGGCTACGTGGAGCTCTGCTGTCAGTGCCTACTGTGTCAGAGTCATCTCAGAGGACACTAGTGTCACTCACGCACCATGCTCCAAGTCAAAAAGAACTGGATTTAAACAGATGATTCTCTTCTGCCCCACGCAGAATATCCTTTGACTTTTAGTGCACCCTTCTTGTTCATCAGCTTCTTAAATACATCCCTGCAAAATCTCAGTCTTAGCTCCAGCACCCTCACTTATCCCATTCTTCATATATTGCCCATTCAAACCCAGCTAAGCAAACAGCACCCACAAGAAGACACGCGTACGACCTCTTTTCCTTTCATAGGTCCATGACAGTATTGTTCAGCCACTGAGCTTTCCCTTATCAAGGTTGAAACGACATCTCTGTCTTGCCTTTGCAGGTCTGGTTTCACAGTCCTTCCCAAGCAGCATGCCTGTGGTGTCGTTAGCCCTGTGGGCTGCTAGCCTGCCTACCCCTCCCAGCCCTCTGGTTATGCCCTGACTTGTTCTCCTTTCTCAAAAGATACCCACAAGTTCTCTGGTTAGATGAGACACCTAGTGCGTTTTAGGTACTATAGAAAGAAATGAGCTAGACTAACACATGTGGGTGGTGAAGCTACTGAGGGTGGCATAATTCATAGTTCTTTTATAAGCAGTGAAGATACAGCAGCAAAGTTTTAGACTGTATGCATTGAGGTGTGAAGTCATGGAGCGAAGGTGAACTGTCTCTCCGTGTACCCAAGTACCTAAGTGTGGAAGTACTTAGAGAGCTGATGGTAAGAATCTCACTTTGGCTCTACCCGTGGTGCATTCATTATGCACAGAAAAACTGACGGGAGCTTGCAACGGATGGTTGTCATCCAGGGACTGGAGGAACTGCAAACTTTCTGCCTCTTTTTCTGAATTAAATCTTGGTTTGATGATGGCTCTGTGGGAGGAAGAAAAGTCAACAAATAACAAAGGAAGAAAGCAAATAAATAAAGTACTCCATAGAACTGGCAATTTGAAGTCAAAGGAGGAAAATTTGGAAAATGAGAATTGAAGTTAATGACTGGAAAAAGTCAGCGAGGTGTAGGAGGCTGTAGAGCAGTCTCCAAGCACAATATCAGAAGAAAAAACCCAGTGAAGACACTTGAGATAAGACCTCAATATAAAAGTTTATTACTCTTTTCTACCTTGAATTTCTACTAATGCCAAGGAATAAGGAAATTCTGTCACTTTCAAAACTTTTTTTTTACTTCAGTGAGAGACTAAAGACTGCGGTTTTGTGCTAGAAGTTTTTAGTTTGTTCTTTGGTTAAACTAATGAGCAAGACTTCTCACGAAAGAAATCTCAGATGATGTCTTGCCCTTCTTTTTCTGTCTGCTGTAGGTTTCCTGTTGGGAAGAGGAGGTAGTGGGGTCCTTGTCGTTGAGGTTACTTGGAACTCAGCTAGATGTGACCCCCAGCATCTCATCTAAGTTTGAAGTTGGATCTAATTTTTAAGTTTGCCTTGCCACCATCAGAGGTCACTTCCAAATTAAATTATTCTGTGGTTCTGAAAGGAGAAATTGTGCAGTATCTCTATTTAAAAAAAAAAAAAATCCAACAACTGAAACAAAACCAACCAAAACCCAGAGAAGTATATGAATTAAAATGCTTTAGATCTAAAAATGCCAAACTTTAAATCCGTTGAGTGGAGAAAACTGTTCAAAAAAGTTGACCACTAGGTGTGGGTTTAGAGAGTGATAAGGATGGGAAACATTGATCTCTGTTTTATTACTGCACAGCTGTTTTGCTCGAAGTATACTGAAAACAGTCCAGCTGCTTTTTGGTATATATCAATCTGCTGAAATCGAAGATTTGATACAATCTTTTAAAAATGCAAATAAATACTTTGCTGTATCATCTTTTTATAAATGTTGTGTATGTCTCAAAAATTATTTTCCTTTCTTCTGTTCTACTGCTTTTACAAACTGTTCCATGATTGCAAATACCCTATGGGTGACAAAAATATTGTTGTCTGTCTGTTGTCTGTCCTGGTACAACTTGATGGCTGTGGACCCTATTTTCCCTGTAGCAGCACTCTCTAGTAAAATAGAGAAGGAAAGATATTAACAGCAAACAGTATGTTACAATTCTTGACATACTTTATTGAGCCTGCTATGGTTAGAAAAAAAGGCAAGTAAAAACACTTGAAAATAATTCAGACATCCTCTGATACTTGAGTAGGCAGCAAAACTCACTTAATCAAAACATCTACTTGTTTCAAGAGCTTTGTGAAAGATTTTTTAAGGCTCTATTCCAGCCAGAGTGGTGTGTGAGACCTTCCAAGGTTCAACTCAAGATCTTACCCTAATGGTTTTCAGTCTCCAAGAATTTATGGAGTCTCTTGTGTAAGACCAGTTTCTGACAACACAGATCTGTCTTATATTAAACAAAACCACCTACTCCCTTGAAATAGTTAAGCCTGTGCTTGAGCCTTTCACTGACCTTATGAAGGGACGGGTACATATAAACTGATAGGTTTATACTGTAGATATAAACACTATGTAGCATCTAAAATCATAAATTATCTCACTTCTTTTTCTTTTAGTCCTAATCCTGGCTAGTTGATATGTTAACAGTTCTTTTTCTGTGGTACACCGTGCTTTCCTCCCTACTGTGTATTGAAGAAACAGGGAATCTTTTTTTAGTCTGGTCTTGTTTACCACAAGGCAGCTGTTGCATTCAGCTGTTGCTGGGCTTTTTTCATTAAAATAGTTTCTCACTCTCTCAAATCCTCTGACATACTAAAGACATTGACATCTTACTGCATCCTTGTATGTAAACTTACAGGGTGAATTCTGGTTGCATGGGGAAAAAAATCCAACTGCAGTTTCTCTTTCTGTGAGGGGAAAGAGCTGTTCCTTGTTCTTCAGATGCCGCAAGCCTGTGCGTGCTTAAAAATTATTGCCTTCTCTCGTGAGAAGAATGGTGTAGAAGCTGTAGCTGTTTGTCTCCTAACAGACTAATGTGCATTAGGAAGTTCTAGGTGTTGGTTTGTGTTTGGCTTGATTTTACCCAAGAGTCAAGTCACAAGAATACTCAGCACTTCAATTCCCTGCTTTGTCTCTGGAAAATAAACATTCTTGTCATAGCAGAAATAACGTGGTATACTAAAAAAAAAAAATAAAATCACAACAGCCCAGTCTTAGTTTGAATGGTTATAACTACATCTCCTTTTTCTGTATGTAATTCAGACACTCTAAATGGAAAAACTTTTCCTAATATATTTCAGTTGCATCTCTGTTCACCAGTCCTGCTTGGCTCAGAGTGAGTGATGAGAAGGTCATGTTCTGTGTTTGGTAAAGTTTCACTGTTTGTCCCGTTGTTCTACATGTAATTTTGTGGGTTTAGGGAAATAATTTTAGGTCATCAGCAGTTGTTTTTCTGATTACAGAAATAATCTTTATCCACTAATTACATATTTATACTGAGAAACAAGTCAGAAAACACTTAAGAATAGAACTACGCTAGAAAAGAGAACTTTTGCAGCAGGAAGAAATCATACATGTGTGCAACAGTCCTCCCCCCCATCTTGGCAAGTTCAGATTAGCGGACACAATTACTTATAGGTGTGTATATGAGATGTTGGTATCTAAGTCACCAAGCTGAGATAGGATGGGACCTCTGCAGGTCATCTAGTTGAGCCTCCTGCTCAAAGCAGGGTCACGTAGAGCAGGTTGCTCAGGGCTGTGTCTAGTCAGAGTTTGCATATCTACAAGGATGGACACTCTACAACCGCTCTGGGCAACCTGTGCTAGCATGTGGCCACCCTCACAATAAAAAAACCTTTTTCTTATGTTCAGACAGAGCCCCACAACTTTTAAAAAACTCCAAGCAACATTAACTTAATTCAACAGCAACTTGATCCTTGCTACCTTTTGATACAAATTGAAGAGCCATAAAACCTGATTCAGTTTATGTCTTAATTGCTGGAGGTTTGCAAGAGATGTGGTTACTGTTCGCCCACTGGCATGCTTCTTAATCTGGAAAAATTTCACCTGTGGTTAATAAACATTTGCCAGGATGGAGCCTACATTGTTTATTTTAATAATTTGAAATAATTATATATTTATATATTTATTTACATTTCACTTTTTTTTTTTTTAACCTAATGTTTACTTGATCTTCATGTACTCAGCATCCAGGTCTGTTTGTTGAGGGAGCCAGAGGCAGAGGACACACAGAAGCGTGTGAATTTTTCTTTTCTAGGTACTTGCGTAAAAGGCCTGAAATGGTGCAGGTAGATGAAAAGAGAATGATGAAAACAAATCTTGATCAAGCTAAGAACAGTTCCAGGGAAATATGTATTTTTTTTTTTTTCTCATTTGTCATGGTATCTTGTCTTTACTAATGAAAAGAGATTAATATTTAACATACGTGACGGTCACAAGAAACTGAGGTTGTTATTTGCTGCTTCTGCTAGAGCAATACTACGTCAATTGCCTAATCAGAAGTAATAAAATGATACTAACAGACTGTGAATTTTTTTAGGTTAATAAGCAGGGACAGAGGAGTCAGTGTTTTTCGGTAAGTGTAGCGCGGAAGCCAGCTGTTACTTATAAATGACATAATTGAGGCCTTAGCATGTGTGAAAATAAATAAATAAATACTCCACTTCATTTTCATCAACAGGCCCACTAGGTCTCCTCAAACATGGAATTTATTAACTATTGCAAAGTCATTCTCTGAGATGTAGTGTCTTTCACCAACTGCTGTCTGTATGTAAAGTCCAGCCACTTCTGAATAGCAATTTTGGTGATTTCCAAGACTTTTGATAACAAAAAACATTGAAGAAATCGAATTCAATAACCGCACGATCCCAAATGGGCTTTAGCTCAGCTACAACCCTTGCAGCACCTGCACTGCTGGAAACTCTCCTTATAGTTGTCAGCACGGGTGATGCTGGTGGACCTTAACCCTGACTGAGATGATGACACCCTTTGCCTGGTGAGGGCTGACCTTCCTGGCTTTGACCATGTGAGTGTTTTCCAGGAAACAGCTTATTGTTTCGCTGTCGCCTCCACAGCCTCAACAAAATCAGAGATGGGATTGCAGGTCTCTGCATGTGTTCTGGACAACTCAGGAGTAAAATTGCCTATGGCTGGTGAGTCCAGACACTCCCACAAGAGTAAAATGTGTTTATTAGAGAATGCTAAAGCAGTTGCAGCTTGAAATGTGGGTAGAATAAAGTTTTATGTTTCACCATGATTAAAAATCGTTTCTTTGAAGGACTATTAGGTATATAAAACTGAGGTGAACCATGAGCTCACTGTGGAGCAAATGCATACCATTCGAGGTAAAAAAGATTCATTATACCCTTACGTTCTTCCTGTATATGATTAAAAAGTTGGGCACAACGCTGGCTGAGCCCAAGGTTTTCTGGCTGATTTGTGACATATCTGAGAACAGACTTCTGACGTCATGACCCTGCTTTTCTTACCTCTTCCCCATTGTCTTTGCTGGGTGATTAGCTGATGACTCATGCCTTGCGCTCAAGGATGAAGTAGTGCTTCCTGAGTCATCTTATTTATTTTGTAATGTTACTTATTGTCTTAAATCTTCTAGCTATATCTATGTATCCATCCATCCATGTCTATATATCTGTATTTTCTTCTCCATAAAAAGAATCCTACTGAGGACTTTATGAGCATCCAGAATAGTGAAATACAGTTTTCACTGTTCAGCCGCGTTTTTCCTCTTAAGTCCTTTACTGTTTCCTGTGTTGGTTTATGTACATTATTGCATTATGCTTAAGTGTTAGGTAACCATAGAAATGTCTGCAAAAGACAGAGGTCATGTCTCCAAAGCATTATTTAGGTTTGGAGATGCCTTTTCTCATAGGGAACATGGGTCTTCTGGGTTGCTGTTTGTGTGTTGCTCCTATACTTCCTTCTGTGCTATCCGCAACCATGTACTGGTAAGGAAGTAAGCTCCAATTGATGCTTGACAGAGGAAATTTATTTTGTCAGGAAACTGGCACACTTAGCATGGATTTTTCTCAAAGTAATTTTTGGGAATTACAAAGTTGGCAGAATTATCTGTTGTAATCATAGATGGAGGTCTCGTATTTGTTGTTATAGCAGCAGCAGCACATGCTGCAGAAGAACCTTAATTTCCTAGGCAAGTCAAAGCAGTGGGATGTACCCAAGCATCAGTCTCGCAGCAGCTTAGCAGATAGCACATGCATGTTCCTACCTTATAACTATATCAGAGACTGTGACCATTTACTGTTACTTAAAACATATCAGGTGGCAGTTTGGGTTTTGTTTGTAATTACAACATCTTTGGGCTGTAGCAGACTGCGCTCTCATACAGATGCCTGGCAAGTGGTACTGTATGTGGAAGTAATATTATTTGAGGGTGTCATCTAGGATGGTAGAATAAAAATGAACATCTAAAATAATGAGTATGTTTATTTAAAAAATACAGCTATTTACAGTTTAAAAAAATGCCATAACAACGTAATATGCTATTATGAAGGTGAAAGCAACTTTGCAAGAGACTCATTGATCTACATGGCATGAATGCCTGAGTAAGAGAAGGGGTGAAAAATAAGAGATAAAATAACTTTCTCAATTAATGAGTCTGTGGCTTCTCTTGTGCTTTCTGAAGTATTTTTGTCTTTTGTTTCGAATTTGAATTTGTCACATTATACTGCTTCCTTCAGGTGCAAAAGTTTTATTGAAAACAGAGCATTACAAGCGATGAAGCTCTCTTGACAAAGCGTTGATAGTGAACTCCTGGCCGGGAGACAAATGAGCAATTCATCTAGTCAGTGTTTAACTTTTATAATGTGTCTATTGGACAAATACAAGATCACTTCAACTGGTCTTTCAGAAAACAAAGCCAAACTAGCCATTCCAGGAATATAACAGCAGGGTGCACCTCTTAGTTTTGCAACTTGTTGTCATAAAGCACTATATTCTAATGTTTTGTGTTTTTTTTTTTCCTCTCCTGTAGGTGCCTGAGATTATAAGCTCTATTCGACAAGCTGGAAAAATTGCTCGTCAAGAAGAGTTTCAGAATAATCTCTCAGATGTTGAAGACCCTTTTGCCAAAAAGTTTGAGGTGCTGTTCTGTGGACGGGTGACAGTAGCACATAAAAATGCACCTCCAGCACTCATAGATGAATGCATTGAGAAATTTAATCGTGCAAGCTGTACGCAAAAATCAGATTTCAACTCATTGTCCCAACAACATGAAACTGCCAATAGCTTTGGAGGCTTCTCTTTCAGCAACAAATTTCGGTCTGTCTTCCAGCCCTTGGTCAGTGAAGAGGAGGAGAAAAGGCCAATTAGGAAATCCTTTTCTCAGCCTGGGCTTCGCTCCTTTGCTTTCAAGAAGGATTTGCAAGAGGGAAGCCACAGAAGTAACAGCTTTGTCAGGTCTTTTGAAGAAGATGCAATTTCACTGAATCTAAGAAGTCAACTTATCTATGGACACAGTGTTGTGCAGCCAACAGACATTGCAGAAAACCGGACGATGTTGTTTACGGTAAAGCAAGATTCGCAGCTCTCGGTGGCATTTTCACATCTTGGAGTTTGGAGTGACAAACACCAAAGCAGATGTTCTGACAGATGGCAGTTACTTCTTTAATAACTTAATTGCAATTACCAAGGCTTAGCTTAAACTTGCTTGTTTCTCTAGAAAGCATTACGAGTCAGTGTAAATTGTTTTACGTAGTCAAAATAAGTTCATATTAAATAATTTAAAACAGCACTACCTGAAAAAATGGGCTTCTAAAGACAGATTTTAAAAAGCTACAGCAAGTTAGTAGGTAGTTATACAATTGCAAAATGGTACATACAATTACACTAACTAGTAACAGCAGAAATAAATTTCCAGGTGAATGAGTTAACTGTAACTAGAGCAGAAGGACCAAACCATGGCTGGGGGCTAGTAGGCTTTATGTCCTATGATAAGCAGGATAATTCATGAAGGTGTTCCTGCTGCCAACATGTCTGTGTAATGACGGAGTACTGTAGTAATTTTCTAGGCTACTCCACACCTGCCTCTGCTCCTGTCCTGCTTTTGTCTGGCTAGTAATGCCCTTGCCTTGATAGATGAGCAGCAAAAGTATTTTTCAAGACCCAAGAAACAGGTAGGGAATGTGTCGTTTGCTCATCTTATAATCCTCATGATAGATATGTTATAAAACATATTTTATATCTCTGGTATCTTACGAACATAATGCAAACCTGGCGCTGATATTGTGATGGCTGTTTATCGTTAAGTTCGTCTCGGATCTGTCAGCTGCTGTTGGGACTGGGAGTTTTTAAGGACAGTAACAGAGTAGAGTGGGTTCAATTGCCGCAGGTTTCTTGGGAGTGGGGGGAAGAGAAGTGCTGCTTTAAGAAGGATTGCCAGAGTGCTATGTCTGTAAAAAGTAACACACAGAAAGAGGTGTAGTTGGCAACAGTTCTCAAAGACACGTGCAGCTTCAGCCTGAATATAATCTCAGTCACCTGCTGACAGGCTCGTTTCCAAGTTGTGAGGCTCTGCTGATCCGGCTTTCTATCTTGTGTTGCTTTTTGCCTGGGAAAATACTGTTTAGTATGCACAGTTGTATTTTGCCATTCAGCCAGTCTAAATTCAGCTGAATATAAGGAAGTGAGGTAACTGTGGTTCGTGCCTCTGGAATCCACAAGCTAGCGGTTGGTGGCAGAGCCGAGTTTGTTGGTTAGCTGTCTCCCGTGTTCAGTAGGTTCTGAGGAGCGGTATGCATACAGCGTGTGCAGGTTTTCACCTTCGCTCATCAGTTTGTGTGTGGCTACATATGAAATGTTTAAAAGTGGCTTTAGATATAGAGAAAAAAAAAATCTGTTTGTATTTTCTCAGTTGAAGTTCTTGGATTTTCCCCTGGACTGCAGCAGAGGTTGGTGTGTGAGGTGTGAAATATGTTCAGATGAGTCATCTGGTGACTCTTCTGACCTGGTTCAGACAGTCGTGATTTTGGTATCTCTTCCTGAAGAACTGCTTTCCTAGCCAATTTCTTAGGATTTTATGAGGTTTTGTTTTGGTTTGTTTTTAGGCTTTTCTCTTGGCCGTATTTTGGGGTGGGAGGTGTATTGTTGTTGTTTTTTTTCTCCTCTTGTTCAGTTGGCTTCAAATGATCCCATCTGCCCTGGGACCATATGTGAAAGGAGCATGTGGGGCTGAGCTAAGAAGGAGCCTCTCACTGCAGGGAGAGGAAGGCAGCAGCGAGCAGGAGGAGGCTGCTGAGTAGGTGTTGGAAGGAATAACCCCATGAACACCTGCAAGGTCAGCCCTGGAGACAATACGGAGAAACTAGCAGGGAGTTGGGGATAATCGTTGTGACTGGTTGAAGTGAAAGAAGAGGTGGAAGATGAATGCACAGGACCATTTTTAGACACACATGTGGCCCATCTCACTTGATCCATTTACACACAGGATTCCTCCCTTCCCCTCTTCCTTAAGAAATTGCAGGTATATTTATTCTGCTGATCTTTTTATGTGCATCTTTTGGGATTCAGTAGTGGTTGAAGCTTCAGCAGGTTTGTCTAAGTCATGCCTGTGAATGGATTCAGATTCCACCAGTCTTCCCTAAAATCTGATGTGAGACTTGTCCTTAGCAGACTTTCTGATGTGCTATTAACTATGAGAAATTTAAATTTTTATCTGTAAAATGTTCCAAAGACATTGCCAGAAGCTGAAAAATTGAAAACAATCATTTCACCTTAAAAATGCCCTTTGCCCATCAAAAGTTAGCATCAGCTTTTGGAACACTGCTGTACAAATGACCTACAGATTAAATTAAGTTAGAAAATGTACCCCAATAAGCTAATTTTTATAGTTTGAGTTAAAACCTTTAAATTAAATGCTATGTGTGTCTTAAATAAATAATTAAAGCCCTAAAAATAATTAGATGGAATACAAGTAGAGGTACACACTTAGGTTAAATTTTAGGACAATTTCTTTAAGTAGCTTTTGGCAATGTGGTATGTGCCAAACCTGCAGAAAATAAGAAAAGGGAGTGTGAGAATGTTTTCTCAGTGCAAAGCAAGCTACTTGTGGTGTAATATTACTCTCAGCTAATTAAACACTATTCTCAGTCTCATGTCTCGAATGTGAAACTAAATCTCAGTGCAGTAATGTGCAGAGCTCTGAATGCCAAAATAATGTGGTTCAGTATTTCGTCTTTCTCTTGTAATAATACACAAATTGGTCTAAATATGCAAGTAGGAAAAAATTTGAGATTTACGTCCATGAAATATTTTTATAGTGAGACAAAAGGAAGCATAATGTTACTGTTATCATCTTGCTATTTGTTTTGCTTTTTTCAGATTGGCCAGTCTGAAGTTTACCTTATCAGTCCTGACACAAAAAAAGTAGCAATTGAAAAAAGCTTTAAAGAAATATCCTTTTGTTCTCAGGTAAGACTGCAGTGTATTCTTTCTCTCTTTTTTTTGTTTAAATATTCTCCACTTGTGAATGCTCATGTACTCCTCTCTCCTAGCATTTCAAATGGATTCTCACCCTAACGGTTTCAGTTAATTGCTATTGACAAGTTGCTGGTTAATAAGTAATTTTGTGGAACTGTCATACTTTTCTCATGCTTAGCGTTGTAATTTCTGAGATAAAGACCCACTTCTGTGTGTGGTGGATGAATAATATGAGCTAGAAGGAACACCCTGGTCAGCTCTGGTTTGAGATTTCAGTGGGCGTGATTCGCAGTTGTGCAAACCTGGGGTTCTTGAGCCATATTATTCAAGAAGTGATAATGAAAGCATATAAATGAGATGCAAGAGTTCTCTGAAAAATACTTCAAAAATATTTTTTTCAAGAATATAAATTGCATATGCGTAAAAGAAGAGCACCCTTTGCTATGCAGAGGTAGTGTGTGTGATGCACTGAAGGCAAGCATATTTCCAAGCCTCCTCATTCACTGTTAATCCCTGTTCCTTATCCCACAGAGTTTGTTTCCCTGTCTTTCACTCATTTTTGTGGATCTGACTTTGTTTTTTGTGTGGATTATGCGAGGGTGTGATTTATCTAATGACTTATTTTGAGCGGTGATGTGTTGAAAGAGATGCAGCTTACACACGTGAAGATGCGGCAATGGTGTTGTGTAGGTTACGCGCGTGCATGATTCACGCTCAGCTGCTGCGGAATAGTCACCGTCACATCAAGGACATGGGACAACTGGGGCGGTTACAGCGCTCCTGTATGGGCAGCTGCAGTAACTGCTGGTGGGTCCTGTGTACAGGAGCAGAGGACTCTCCTTGAGAGCTGCTGCAGGCTGAAACAACTGTTCATAAAGATATGTCATAGACCAGTTGCTTTTGTTAACTCACCAGTGTCACGATGCAGGGATTTATCTTTCACTAGTCATTTTCTGTCCTGCAGGGCATTACTTGTATTTAGTTTGTTTGTGTACCAGATTTGATTCAGTTTGATTGAATGGGGAAATTGAATTTAATTCACTAAACTAGGATAGAGTTCTTAGAGAACACTTAATTCCTTGAAAACCTGTTATAGATCATTTTAATTTAAACCTCTGAGGAATTAACCTGGACTATAATTATGTAAATAAACTTACATTTATTGAGGAATGGGTGTTCCAGCTAGCTTGACTGAAAATTCACCTTGAATTATACCAATGCAATGCTTGTTTGTACTGTGGAGCTTGGATTTGAATGAGACCTTGCATACCAGGATGTGAATTTTGCCACTCTTGCACTAGGAACTATTTTGCACTTGGCTTACTTGCATAGGGCAGGTCTTCTCAATCCATCACAGACCCTGGTCTTAATGATATTGGGGCAAAACTTTTTTTTTTCCGCAGCAGGTTTATTTACCCATTTTTAAATATAAAGTATATGATTTGCTGTCACTTGCTCTAGCTTTTTTGGGATTGTTTGTTTTTTTGTGTTTTTTTTTTTTCCATAAATGACTTTGTAATTTAATTTGCTTTCATCACTAAACATTCAAGTACCTATTCTGAAAATTTCAGAGTAAACTTAAGTAGTTTACATGCTGTCAGATCAGAAGCTTTGAAGAGAACTCCTTGATCACAGAAAAATCTTTATCCCCATGTTTCCTTAGGCTGTCTCCTTAGGCAGGAGTGAGTTGGGTAGACTTTGTGACTTGCCCTGAAGGTCAGCAGATGGTTGCGCTCCTCAGAGCAGTAGGAGTGAGATTCTGATTGATTTTTCCCCTCCTGTCTGTAGAATGTGCTACTGGGCAGATGTGTCAGTTGGGCAAATATTGGTATTGGACTACAGAGAGCTTTTCCCCCCAAGTATGCACATTTCAGAAGACTTGATGGAATGATCTTATGGACTCCTCTTGATCATACTAGAACTTTGATAATCTTTTCTTGAAGGCACTGGAGTTAAATTAGAAGGGAGATAATAATCAGTACTTAATTTCCAGAATGTCTAATCTGTCAGTGAGATATTATAATGGCGGAAAGAAGTATGTGGTCCTGGTACAGCATCTGAATTAGCTAATCTGAAACAGCTAAGAGCGTTTGCCAGCTCATGGTACCTCACAGTTTTGTAGGCAGAGCCACGATCTCACCATAGCAGTTGGGTTTTCAGGAGAGGAAGTGGGCTTTCAGAAGAAAAACCATGGGCTGGGGAGTTAGAGAGGGGGCTCCGCATGTTCTGTACACATCTGTGATGTGGATGATGGAGGGAGAGACTCTATAGGTTGCATCAGCCTGTTCTTGCTTTATCACATAGCTGCCTTCTAAAATGCTTTTTAAAAATGTTTTCTTCATGATAAAAAAAAAAAGAGAATATTCAGTGATTCTTCCCATGTTAATGAGGAAAACAAAATAAAATAAAACAAAACAAACAAAAAACAACAACAAAAGTATCCTGGTTGGCATGTTCAGATTGT
Source organism: Tauraco erythrolophus (assembly GCF_009769465.1). Lineage (NCBI taxonomy): Eukaryota > Metazoa > Chordata > Aves > Musophagiformes > Musophagidae > Tauraco > Tauraco erythrolophus. Next base: position 46,467,605 of record NC_141469.1, read on the forward strand.
TTAAATTTCACTGAAATTTCTGATTTACTGAGATTCACCATTATGATTTTTGATACAAGTTTGTCTCTCTTTACCTGACTTTAATGTTGTTGTGCCATGACAACTAGAAGGTAGTAAAATAGTGCTGAGTGTAATTGAATTTCTATAAACAGGCTCTACCACTGTGCATGTAATTCATCATCATAAGTTGTTTTCTTTTTTTACTAAGAATAGTGCACTGAGGAGACGTGCACTGGGATCATCTAACTCTACTCGTCTGAAAGTCTTTTCATAAAAGAAAAAAATTCCCAGCAATTAAAAAACCTTCTTAGCATTTTACCAGGATGTGCTGTTTATCTACTGTTGCAAGTAGATTGTGTCTGAATTTGCATGCCTTTTAGGAGAAATAAATACTTCCGTGAGTAATCTTTAGAATCATAGAATGATATGAGTTGAAAGAGACTTTAAAGATCATGTAGTTCTAACCCCCCTACTATGGGCAGGGACATTTAAGTAATGTATTTAACCATTTTCATTTTTTAACTAGCCAAGCTTTTCTTTAGATGAAAAAAAAATTGTTTATCCATTTTTCACTATTGCTTTGATTTGCTCTTACAAATGTAAAGCAATTGTTGTTTGCTTAAGCAGAAGAGAAGAAAAACAGCGAGCTTTTTTCCCCTGCTATTTCCAATAGTGAGTAAAATACATCTTGAACAGTATTTCTTCGTCCCTATAAGTGTTTTCCAATGGATCTATTGTAATTCGATCATTAAAAAAAACCCCACAAAACCAACAACCAACCACTGCCTTCAACTAAATTTAAAAGATTTGTGAAGTAATATGTTCGATAAGAAAATAGATTTTTAATGGGCAGATAACTTCAGTGTAGCTGAACAGAGATATGTGACCTATCTGTAATGCTGTTGGGCCTTTCATGCTTTTGTCACTGGAAAAAATGCAAGTACAAAACATTGGAAGTAAACATGACTGCTTCATTACTGTTGTTTTTGTGCTAGGGAATTAGACATGTGGATCACTTTGGGTTCATCTGCAGAGAATCTTCAGAAAATGGAGGCTTCCACTTTGTTTGCTACGTGTTTCAGTGTACAGATGAAGCACTGGTAAGTGAAAGAAGAGATGAGCCTGACAGAATATTAGGGCCTTAAAGTCTTCTATTGCTCCATGCTCTGTATTTTGCTGAATGTCTTCAAATCCTGCTCCACTGAGAAAATTATTTCCAAAACGTAACTAACGTAGTCTACAAAGGAACTTTTAATTTGTTTTGAAAGCAGAAGTGAAAATCCCTTTAAAATCCAATAAAACTTCCTTTCATTGCACAAACTAAGACAGTATGCTGATTTTTTCGTAGTGTACCTGTTAAGAACTACAGGTTCACCACTGTGCTCTAGGTCAGGCCAGTGCATCACAACTGCAGTAAGCTTTTTTATCACAGACAAGAAAAGGTTTCCAGATAGAGGTAGTATCTTTTATTAGACCACAGTAATAAAATCGGATGGCCTGGAAGAGAGATGACTTCACGATGAGTTTGTCTGGCTTGTGTGATTGTGTGCAGAAACAGCTTTTCTTTTTAACCGTAAGTGCGTTCTCAACCAAGAGACAGTATCGTTCTAAAAGACTGTTGTCTTTGTGTTAAGGAAAACAGAAGCCCAGTGGAGGAGTGAAATTCTTTTCTTTTGCACTCTGTTCTTTTCAGGTTGATGAAATCATGATGACATTGAAACAGGCTTTCACTGTAGCTGCTGTGCAACAAACTGCCAAGGCACAGCCCCAGCTCTGTGAAGGATGTCCTATGCAAAACTTGCATAAACTCTGTGAAAAGATAGAAGGTGAGGTTTAAAGAACTTTCTGGTTGAATATTTTTTCTAACAATGTTATTGGAGGACAATCTTATATGTGAAATTCTAAGGGAATGAATACTTAAAAAGAGCTTGGGAATTGGGATGGAGGGTTGAAAGCCAGTCTTTTTAGTTAGAGGACTGCAATGTAAAGTTACCTGAAAGATAATAAGAATTTTATAACAAAAAATAAACTATTTTCTTGTATTTTATTTGGATTTTTTGAAAACTAACGAAGAGTCTAAATATTACTGAGTTGCAGCTATCTTGGCTCTATTAGTCATATAAATGCAGAAGACTGTAGTAAGGAACTTCTCAAGAATATAAGCTGCAATAGCTGTGACCTGCTGTCCTGTTAAATCCATTTAGATACTGGCATTACACTACCACTAAAATTGAACCAAACAGTGAGCTTTTAATATGCATGTTTGTGATGTTGATCTGTGCTCCTTCATGAAAATGTAGCAGCTAGAATTGTAGTTGTTGCCCATAAAACAAGTTCAAGACAAAAAAAAAAAACCAGAACCTCTTTGCATTTCAGCAAATTTCACAGTTAGGTTTTGTTCATTTAAGTGATGTCTGGGATGAATAAAGGGCAACAGCAGCTTGTCAGATCATGTGACAGTAGCTTGTTGGACTGAAACCTATCTAGTATTAATTTGATGAAACTGGAGAACTTCCAAAACTACTTTTCACTCTGTTTTGGTCTTCAGCTAGCGATGATTTTTGAGAAATTTCTTGAAGGCAAATGATTCTTAGTGCTTTTAGTCATGCCATGTGGTTAATCATATCATCTGCTTCTGATGGAGAAATGCCATGATCAGAGACTGAAGTACAAAATACTGTTGAAGGTTTTCTGTTTTTTCACAGAAAATAGAGGGAAGGAGTTTAATCCAGGATGAGAGCAGAAAAAAATAATCTGAATGAGAGAGTAGTCTGTGTTAGGCTGTCAGTAAACGTTTTCAGCAAGAGGCAAAGCAAGAACTTCACTAACATACAGTAAATTTACTCTTTTTCAAAAGAGGTCAAGGCATACAAATTGGAGAAAATGAGTGGAAATTACATTTATACCACAAGCAAAGTCCGAGCAGTACAGCATAAAACAACAACAAAGCAGTCTGCTAAAATGCAGTAGATTATGGTTTTATTTTATCTTGTGTGATAATGGAATCTTCAGCTAAGAGTATAATCCTGGTCTGTGCTCAGTAAATCTCCTCATTGCAGAGTTCGTGTCCCTCATTTTAAAGACATGAGTTCAGTAGTAGCTTTAAATTAACCTAGAGTTCTTTCTAGCGCTGTTACGAAATCAAGGCAACGGGTCAGCTCAAATAACTGACGAACTTTGGCTTAAATTGTGTACATATTTATGTGATTGATTAATTCTGACAAATTTGACTGTGTGATTTGTTCTTTTTTGTTCCTCTTGGTAGGATTACACCCTTCTAAGACTAAACTAGAACTACAAAAGCATCTAACAACACTAAATAACCAGGAGCAGGCCTCTGTTTTTGAAGAGGTTAAGGTAAGCTCTTTGTTTCCTGCAAGATTTTAAAGCAATTGATGTTTTTTGCTAACATCAGTGTGAAACACCAAAGTTATTTTTTTTTTTTGTGAATTATTCATTATCTTTATTTCATACACTGTTAATCACCTTATGCTTTAATTTCAGTATCATTATTTTTCTAGAGCTGTTAAAAGCTTGTCTTTTGATGAAAATCACTTATTTTACTAATTTTTATTCCCCTGATAATACTTGTTTTCCATGAAAATGTTGACTTCTCACAGAGTAAAACTGCACACATTTTTTTGTGGATGAAGGCAGTAACTTGTTCTGAAAGAACATTTAACTGTTGTTTGACTAAAAAAAAGTACTGTAACATTCCCAGATCAGAAAATTTCCCGCCTAAATTGTGTCCTAGATCTTAATATTTATCAAACTAACTAAAATGTTTAACTTTCTATCTTCTGAATGAAATCCATTTTAGCATAGAGGAAGGCATAGCTGGATTTAAGGCAGATGATGAACATTGTAGGAAATGTCGTTGGGCTTGGCACACTATTGAAGATAGGGAAATTTCAGACTTTTTTAAAAATAATGTTTCCTTCCTCTCTTGAGTCATTTCAGTCTCTTTGTGTGTTTCCATGTGGCAGTTTATCATCCAGTACCAAATTTGGAAGTTACTCTGTGGGAGTGATTCCGTGAGCTAAGTAATTTCTTGGTATACAGCAGCTAGCTGGCACTGTTGCCTTTTAGTATTGTGCACCCATTTTAACAGTCTGAAGCTTCTAGTAGTCACAGGAAACTGTTAATTGCTTCTGGTGAGACTCTGCAAACAATTACCTTGGTAAAACCAAGGGTGAAGGACAGGTCTCCTACCTTCAGCTGATTTTTTTGAGTTTGACTGCCTGAAATTTTACTTCTCGCATTCTTATAGCTGCATATGTTGAAATCATGATTTGCATTTTTAAGTAACTGTCTTTCTAAGGATATTTTTATTAATCTGATGTGCTACCCTGGCATTAGCTAATTCATATTGTATCCTCTGCATTACATCAATAGGCTTCAAACAGCATATGCTTTTCAAAAGTTAGGTTTCTGAGATTAAATTCTATCATAAATTGATTTAAAAATGTTCTCTTTTAGTAATTCAGATCTAAATAGAATGCAGCAGAGACAAATACATTCACCCTGTACACTAATTTTTAACATACCTGTGTCATTTCCCAAAAATGAAATGTCCAAGTGAGAAGGATTTCTAGGAAAAGGATTGTGCATCATAACTGCAAGACAGTACTTCATGTGTGCTACAAACTCAGAACTACAGTGTTTTAGTTTTCTTTACATCAAAAGCAGATTGTGAAAAAAAATATTTTTTTTAAGTCTTTATTTGCTTGTGACAATTTGATACCTCTACAGTCGTCCTTTATCTTTCGTGTAAATTCTGTGAGGTATGAAGTGAGGTCAAGTGTTTCCCTGGTTGTGTTGCTGCCTTACCTGGGACACTGCTGTCCTCTGGTGGCCTGGAGTAGTAGCATTAACCAAGTTAAACTTGTTCTTATATTAACAAGGTATTGACAGTGACAAAATGAGAAGAGTAAATATTTGCTAACCATTATACAATGTATAATTATCGTGCTTGTGATGTTTTCAATTAAAGAAATTAAGACCAAGAAATGATCAAAAAGAGAATGAGTTGGTTATCTCTGTTTTGAGAAACATGTATGAAGAAAAACAGAAGGACCATGTTCATGTTGGAGAAGCAAAACAGGTTAGTAATCATTCAGTTTTAATTCATGTAAGAAGGATCCAGGAAAAATCTTCCACTCCATTTTTATATCTTCCCAAAGGCAAATTTCAGTCACTGGCATTTTGGAACTTCAAACTGTAGGCAATGGTGAACACGGATTTTGCTTGTGATTCACAGGCTGTTGTCATGAGCCAAAACAGGCATATCTCAGATTTTGAGGTAGCTGGTACAGTCTGATTTTCAGGCCTAGGAGACAGAGATGCAAGCAAGGTAGACGACTATTTTGGTTGTTTCTTTTCTCTCACTACAATGAAAATTCAGTGTATGTGAGAGAATATATGATGAATTTGTAATTGTTTTTAGTTGATCTGTGGCATTTGCCATCCTGCTGTCTGTGTGAGTCAGTGTCCTGACAACACATTGCATTTGATCCTTGATGAAGAATATTGCATTTACTCAAGAGCTGGAAGTTATATCTTGCATCCAAACCACCATTTGAAGTGGCCTCAAGGACGAGTAGCTGAGGAGGATTGCTGCAGTAATAGCAGAGACCATCAACCATTTCCAAAGAGCTGAGCTACCTTTCATTCTGTATCAGATTACGTCAGTGCTTTGTAACTGGCTATATATACAGCACGGTTAGGATTTTTCAAAAGGGATTAATGATTTTGGATGCTTTGGTTTGTGACTGACTAACTTGAGACACCTTAAGGAGATCTGTATTTAAAAGAGGATCAGCATTCATTCTCCATGAACTTTCAGTTCCCATTATTTGACCCTTTTAAAAATCTTGGTTGTCCCACCATTGCTGGTCAGTAATTTCATTGTGATGACTGCTGATGGCCATTTGTGATGTAAACTAGCAAATGAATATATGGAGAGTAATTAGACCCGTGAAGAAATCAGGGTAATAGCAGCAAGTCTTCATTTACTATTTGTTCGCTTTGTTAATCTTTTATCCTTTTATGCCTTACTGGCTAATTACTGACCTCCCTGAGAAAGCAGGAAGAAAACGGCGTATTTCATTCTCTGATTTCTTGTCTTGGACATCTCACCAGAAATTATGTTTTTAAGAAAAAAGCATTGTAGTTATGGCAGGAAGAAACGTTGCCTGCGGTCCTCTATCATGATACCTGAAATATTTTTATTTGGTCTAATGCCAGCTGATTATCAAATAGTTGTCAGTCATGAATGGATTGGAAATAGGGATATGCAAAGCAGGGTAACTTCTTAATATGTCTTCAGTGTGATTTGAAAATTCCTAAGGCCTGTTGCAGTGTGTTTGCTCAGTTCCTGGAACCAAAATTGCTTAAGCTGACACTTGCAAAGATGCCAGTGCTCTAAGAACCGAGTTGACTTACCCTCAGTCCATCATTTGTCTTAGCATAACATTTTATATTTACTCTGATAATTTATCTCCAGAGCTGTGTAATAGCAAATACCTTTGAACATATACTCTGTCAGTGTTATTTGTCTCAGCAATCATTAACTCATGACATCCTGATGTCTCTCTTCCCTTCTTTTCTGCATAGATATTAACGTCCATGCTTTTCATTACTTTTTTTTTTAAATTAATATTTAAATCAGGGGAAGAAAAAATTAAATGTGATATTAGTACATGGATCTTATTTAACAAAAATTACCTTCAAAGTAAGTGTCTTTTCATAAGAACGTAATAGCAGGCAGCATTGGATTTGCCCTTTGAGGATAAGATGAGTGAACATAAAAAGAAAATACAAAAGTCTGTAACATTGTCGTACTGGAAATGGGATAGTTCAAAATTATATCTAGACTATTTTTGGTGATGATGTGCTATTCAGCTGCCCATGTACTAATAGTTACATAGATCAAGTGTTCAGATATCTGAAATTAGGGCCAGGTAGAGAGGGCTATGGTGCCTGGCAGCCTCAAGATGAACCCCCAAAAAGAGCACTGAAAACTGTAATCTCATTTCTACTGCAGGTGTTAGGTTTGGATGGTAATGTTTGCATCATAGTATCATTTTTGTGTTCACTACACTAGTCTTCACAAGCACTAAAAATGGACTGAAATACTTATTTGAAAAACGAAACTCTCAACAGACTGTTAGCTTTAAAGTTAAAGTGTTTCTACTGGTGAAATATATAGAAGAGTTAGATTGTAAAACACCTTCCTGGCCCTTAGAAAGCTTTGTTTTAATGTAATGGGGACACTTGAGAGTTCTTGTTAATTATGAGTTTTATCAATTTTCATTAATTTCTTGGTTGAAGGGAAGTAAATCCATGAGAAATCTCTAATCTGTTACACTTAAACATTTAGAATTTGTGCAAATGTGCTTTGGCATTAAAGAAGATTTGTCAACACAGCCATAAATCCCTGTCAAAACAGCAATTCTTCTGAAGCATGCTACTACGCTTCACGTTTCCTTTAAGAGATTTCCTGGTCTTATGTTAGGATAGTTTGTTAAATGTCACTATAAGTATCAGTCGAGAAAAAGGCATGAAAAGTCAATGACACCAGGAGAAAGTATTGATTCAGGTTACAGAAGTCTTTAGACTGATCACCAAGATTTTGCTTTGTACCGCTGAGTATTTAACATCTATGTTTTAACCACTTGCAGACTTCACAACCTCCTGCTGAGAATGCTGTAAATGAGGTGCCCAGCAGTGCTCCGAGATTCAGATTAGATATGTTAAAGAACAAAGCAAAAAGGTCTCTGACAGAATCATTTGAAAGTATTTTATCACGTGTAAGTATCTTCATGATTTTTGCCTTTGAATGTAATTTCATTGTTTTACTTATTGGAATGATAGAAGGATAACAAATATGACTTTTCCAGGTTGTAGCCAAGTGGTTTTTAAAGGCAAAATGACAAAAATATTTCAGTGTATGCGTTAGAAGGAGACAAAACAAAGCAACGTTTTGGTAGGGAGAATACCAAGTCCTGAAAGAAGTGAACTAATTGCTAGATAAGAAATAGCGTATATAGGCATCTGAAAAAATTAGTATGAATTTGAGCATGAGAACTTATGAAAAGCAACCATTATTTTATTTCTCTTTCAGATTTAGAAAATCAAAAAAGTAATTGTAATTGTTCACTTCTCTCTATGAGGAAGGAAATGATTAGGGAACTAAGCATTCCTAACGTGATAGTATTTATTAGTGACACAGAACTAATGAATAATGGGGCATCTGAACTTTGAAACGCTAGAGATTATTTCAAGGCGAGGAGTGTAAAGAACTTAAGAAGGCACTAAGAATATGAAGGCATTTATGCAATATCACATCAGGTAAAATTCTTTGTAAACAGTGTCTGGCAATACCTATTAGTGGCAAATGCTTGAGCTCCTATGTGATAGTGATCTCTGAAAAAACATACTGGGAAAATATTTATCATGAACAGATGACTGAAAATATCTGCTGAAAATATACATCAGAGGTTAAGAAAACAAATCAGATGTCAAGTCTAAGCACTACTTAAACCTACAGCGTGTCTTCTCATGCAAATATTCTTTGGTTTGCACCTCATGGAAAAAGTGAAAGGAAAATAATAGGAAACTTGGAAAGATTTCTGCTTGAAAAAGTATTAAAAAAATCAGACCTTCTCCCAAAAAGAGAGAGAGTTGTAACAGAATGCCACAGAACAAATTTTAAGGAACAAAAACTGGGCATTCTCATTTCTCATCCGCAAAGAGTTAAGTTGATGCAAGATCTAGTACAGTTTATTGGCTCATAGACGTGCAACTTGCCGTGACAAAACTAGGCTTTCAAAGCTTATTTCAGACGTCATATCTTATCTAATATGTCATCATATCATATCTAATCTGGTCCCATGAAACGAATGATGGTAAAAGCATGATCTCCCTGTTATAATCATGCTTATAGAGAGGATTTTTATTTTAATATCTCTGCTTGTTACTTCCCAGCCAGCATTTCTGGAGTTCAGCCCCATAAAATGCTGCTGTGGGTGTGTTTGGGATGTGAAATATAACGTTAGTGTTTTTACACTAACCATAGTAGTTACTGTTCTAATTTTTGCCAGTTTGTCCTGACTGGCATAAGCTGTCTTCACGTAAGCACAGCTGTATATTGGTTGCATTTTCACTGTCATGGCTGTTTTGATGGAAGTTCTTGATTTTGATGAGATCTGAGGCAAAACGTTTTGTCTGATCTTCAAGGAGAGAATAGTCACTACTGTGAATAATGATAATGTTTTATATTTTACCTGGAATAGCAGTTCAAAGAGAACATAAGCCTTAAACTCAGAATACAAAAAAATGATCCTATTTAAGGTTAAGAAGGTACAAGTTCCATAGTTGTTTTAGCACATAAGAATCCATCAGTAGGTTTCTTGATATTTCTCTTGGTTACATAAAAACATCAGTGGAACAAAGTAAAAGTATACAAAAATGTTGTTGAACAGATTATACAAAAATATTTATCCTTTCCGATTTGTAGGCATTGAAATAATAATACCAGAAATTATGTTTTGCTATGTGTTAAATTTATGTGATTTTAAGTCTTTGGTAATAGACAGCCTTTTTGTTTCTGTTTCTTCGTAAGAAGTACCTAGTGTGAAAATTTCCTGTTTGGAATACAGAAGGTACTTTAACAGTAGTTGGTAGTACACGTGTGCAATATGTGATTATGTACATATCATGGAAAGCACATCATTGCCCATGAGAGTTCCTTAATTCCACGAGATCCTTTAAAATGTCAGTGACTGTTCTGAATTAAGCCACTCTTTCTCACAGGGGAAAAGGCTATTCTTAGGCATTTCAGGAAACTGAAAATTACAGATTCTGACTGTGTTACACAAATCTCTTTTCGATATGCCCCACATTTTATAATTTTAACTGCTGGTGTGCTTTATCTCCGCAGGGCAGTAAAGCCAGAGGTCCACTGGACAGTTCTGGTGCTGTGGATTTGGACAGCTCCATGTCCAGTAACTTAAGCAGCACAAGTAAAGTAAGTAAAGCCTGGAGTGAATGTACATATTGAGAAACTTCAGATAATATTAAACAACTAGTCAGATGGGAAGGATGGTTACCAATTGCTCGTATAACTGTTCTGTTCTAACATCTTGCATTTTGTTTTGATTATTTGTTGGGAGTAGACAAGTTAACCGATTGTGCGTGAAGAGAAATAAACCCCAGAACAGCTGAACAGTATGAAAAGACAGTATCACAGAGCAGGAGGGAGTAGGTATGTCCTGCTGCCACTTGCTGATATATAGGGTGTGTCTTTATTCCTGTGCTGAGTCCCTCTGAGGGTGACAGGACTGCATTCGTTGCAGGCAGCCTCTGGGATTCGCCACTGTCTTTCCTTCCTACATCCCACCCCCCACCTCACCCCGCTCGCCCGCCCACCCCCACCTTGAAACCATATTTAAGTTTTTTAGAATTTGCGAGTTGGTTACCCAGATCATTTTCCATATATGTCGCGTGTTAGAATGTGCGTGAGCCCTCTGAGGGACAACTTGAACAAAGTAATTTCCCCGTTTACTCTGGTAACAGAGATTCAGGATAAGAAATAGCAGTCACATATCAATACAATGGTGATGTGATCTGTGGGGTTTTGCTGGAGATTTTCATACTTTTTGACAAGATGGGACTCACAGTAAATCTGTGTTTCTTGTTTCTGTTCTCCAGAAGTTTCAAGTTGCTTTCAGGCCTTTCATTCTGCTCCCTGTGCTATAAAAATGAGCAGTGCAATTGGGGCTCCATTTGAATTAGAAATGCCTTGTGCTGTATATAAACTTATGTTTTGTATGTATGTACTTTATCATATGAGTTTATATATCATCGAATCATAGAATGGTTAGGGTTGGAAGGGACCTTAAAGATCATCTAGTTCCAACCCCTCTGCCACAGGCAGGGATATCTTCCCCTAGATCAGGTTGCTCAAAGCCTCATCCAACCTGGCCTTGAACACTTCCAGGGATTCAGCATCAACAGCTTATCTGGGCAACCTGTTCCAGTGTTTCAAAACCCTCATTGTAAAAAATTTCTTTCTTATGTCTATTTCATAGATTTCATAGATTTCTAGGTTGGAAAAGACCTTAGAGATCATCGAGTCCAACCATCCCTAATCCCCATTAAACCATATCCTCAAGTAGATCATCCACCCTATTCTTAAACACATCCAGGGATGGGGACTCAACCACCTCCCTGGGCAGCCTATTCCAGTGGCGGACAACCCTTTCAAAGAAGAAATGCTTCCTAACATCCAACCTGAATCTCCCCTGACTAAGCTTATACCCATTTCCTCTTGTTCTATCACCCATCACTAATGTAAAGAGCCCTTCCCCTTCCTCCCCACCATCTTTTCTCAAGTATTTATAGGCTGTAATCAGGTCTCCCCTCAGCCTCCTTTTCTCCAGGCTAAACAGCCCCAACTCCCTCAGCCGCTCCTCATAAGTTTTATTTTCCAACCCCTTGACCAGTTTAGTCGCCCTTCTTTGGACTCGCTCCAGGAGCTCAATATCTCTCTTAAAGCGAGGGGCCCAAAACTGGACACAATATTCCAGGTGCGGCCTCACCAGTGCCGAGTACAGGGGCAGGATCACTTCCCTGTTCCTGCTGGTTACACTATTCTTGATACACGCCAGTATCCCATTGGCCTTTTTGGCCACCTGGGCACACTGCTGGCTCATATCAAGCCAGTAGTCAACCAACACCCCCAGGTCCTTCTCCGCCAGGCAGCTCTCCAGCCACTCTTCCCCGACCCTATAGCGATGCTTGGGGTTTTTATACCCCAAGTGAAGGACTTTGCACTTGGCCTTGTTAAAGCTCATGCCATTGGCCTCAGCCCAACGATCCAGTCTGTTCAAATCCCTCTGAAGGGCCTCCCTACCCTCGAGCAGATCGACACAGCCTCCCAGCTTGGTGTCGTCTGCAAATTTACTGAGGGTACATTCAATCCCCTCATCCAGGTCATTGATAAAGATGTTAAACAGAACTGGACCCAGCACTGAGCCCTGGGGAACCCCACTGGTGACCGGCCTCCAGCTGTATTTAGCCCCATTTACCACCACTCTTTGGGCCCGGCCATCCAGCCAGTTTTTAACCCAAAGGAGGGTGTGCCTATCCAGGCCAGTAGTTATCAGTTTCTCAACCAGAACACTATGAGAAACTGTATCAAAGGCTTTACTGAGGTCTAGGAAAACTACATCCACAGCCCTTCCCTCGTCAACCAGGCGGGTCACCCCATCATAGAAGGTGATCAGGTTTGATTGGCAAGACCTGCCTTTCATAAACCCATGTTGACTGGGCCTGATCACCCGGTTAACCTGTATGTGCTCATTAATAGCACTCAAGATAACCTGTTCCATGACTTTGCCCGTCACCGAGGTCAGACTGACAGGCCTGTAGTTCCCCGGATCCTCCTTCCGCCCTTTTTTGTAAATGGGGGTAACATCCGCCAGCCTCCAGTCCAGCAGAACTTCCCCAGTGAGCCAAGACTGCCCAAAGATAATGGACAGGGGTTTGGCAATGACATCCGCCAGCTCTCTCAAGACTCTCGGGTGGATACCATCAGGCCCCATAGACTTGTGGGCATCCAGCCGAAGGAGCAGATCCTTGACCCGTTCCTCTTGGATCACAGGAGCTTCAATTTGCTCTCCCTCCCTGCACTCAGACACCGAAGGCCAGCTCACCTGGGAACTGCTGACCTTATTATTAAAGACTGAGGCAAAGAAGGCATTAAGGACCTCAGCCTTGTCCTCATCCCTAGTGACTAACGTACCCCCTGAGTCCAGTAGGGGCTGGAGGTGATCTTTAGCCCTCCTTTTGTTATTAATATATTTATAGAAAGACTTTTTGTTGTCCCTTACGGAGCAGGCTAGTCTAAGTTCCAGTTGGGCTTTTGGCCCCCTGATTATCTCCCTACATGTCCTAACTTCCTCCCTGTATTGATTCCTGGATGCCTGCCCATTCTTCCAAATCAAATCAAAGTCTGCCCTCTTTCAGTTTAAAGCCATTACCCTTGTCCTATCACTACACACCCGTGTAAAAAGTCCCTCTCCAGCTTTCCTGTAGACCCCCTTTAAGGACTGGAAGGCTGCTATAAGATCACCCCAGAGCCTTCTCTTCTCCAGGCTGAACAGCCTCAACTCTCTCAGCCTGTCTTCATAGGAGAGGTGCTCCAGTCCTTCGTGGCCCTCCTCTGGACCCGCTCCAACAGCATATGTGAAATAAAATGTTACAGATGCCATAATTACTATGCTGCTGATCCTGCTCAGGTTGATTTCAGTGCTGAAGGTACATACTGTGAATGCAGGATTGAATTAATAAAAAGCATAAAACTAAACCAAGAAGTGGAGTAGTTTTCCCCCTTTGCATGATTAGAAAGGTTTTAGTCTGAACAAAACAATATAAACAATCAGCATAGAAGAATCCAGTCTTCTTCACTGGAGGCAACCTAGCACTCTGCAGACTGGGATACAGCTATTGATTCTGCTCTAGTGCCTGGTCACTTACGGACTCTTGACTTCAGGTAATCAAGAATCTGCTCTTTCTGTTATTAAAAGAATGGCTGATTCTGCAGGAAACACATGAGGTGGGGAATGAAGAAAAATACATGATTTTGGACTGAAACAAGTGTCTAGTCATAGGACTAAAGTCCTTTGTGTGAATCTGCAGATAGACAAGAGGATTATTACATTGTTAGATGGGGTGGTAAATATACAATGCTCTGACATGCCACTTTTTCATTGCTGTCACTGTTACCCAAACCTGATCCATCTGTTCTATTCTGACCCCATTTCTTCTGAGTTGTACTCAACATAATGTAAAATACAATTACTCTCAAAATTACTTTTTCCTCTGTAAAATGGAGACTTTGATTTGTTGCCCTAAATGATTAATGACAAAGACATAAAACATCAAAGATTCTTTCTTTGAGCTATCATGATAAAAATGTGCAAGTTTGAAGCAGGTCTCTGTGGGGTGTGAATAATGACATGGGACTGCAACCTCAAAGATTGATTTCTAAACCCACCTATTGATAATCTTATTTTTTGCACTGCTAGGAACCACCATTGTGTGAAAAGGAGAAAGACAGACTTCCTACGCTTCCTACAGAAAACGCTGTCAAGACCAGTGGATCAGTGGGTGATCTCTCCAGTGACGCAGATGATTCTGCTATCGAGCAGTTGGTTACGTTACCTCAGCAAAGCTTTCGGAGGCGAGCAAACACACTGAGTCATTTGCCAACAGAAAGCCAGGAATCTCTGGTACCTGTTGAAACGTCACCATCTGTTCCCCAGAGGAAACTTATGAGGTATCACTCAGTGAGCACAGAGACTCCTCACAAAAGAAAGTAAGACTTATTAAAAGCAGGCTATGATTTCATTTGTTGAGGGCATATTTGGGGATGATAATTGCATACCAGGTATGTCCTCTTAATAGAGAAGAAAGGTAGTGTGTCGCTTTTTGGAGGTTTGTAGGTATTCTGCTTAAAAACACTTTTTTTAGCCCTTTGTGCTCCGTGGGGAGAGAAAACTAAGATATGTAGTTCCACAGTATGTAACACAAAACTAAGTCTAAAAGCAACATAGGATTGCTTCTAAGGGGTTAATATTTTTTCAAGCAATATTCATTACTTTTTGTTGTTTTGATCTACATGTGGTGTAAATAAATGCTACTCCTTGTTGTCTATTTAGAGAGAAAAATCCGGGAGCATTTCTGATGCTGAAAACCTTACTAGTTGGTGAATTTGTGTGTGACTTTAAAGTAGCATACAAGACTGACATAAGTTGCCTAATTGTTGATAGAGATGAGGCTCCTGTCTAACTTTTCAATGAGCCTATGTAGATTTTACTCACAAAAACAAGCTACTGCTTGCCTTCATGCTAATATTCTACAAGCTATCCTCTTTCAGAAGCCTGCCTCTACATCTCTAAAGTCTCCTCTTAACTTTATGGCAGTTTTCCTCCCTCCTATCTGGCTTTTTCCAATTACTATGGAAACATTTCTGTCTGTAGGCTTCTGTTTTACTGCCAAAACTGCTCGTTTAAACAAGTTAGACAGTAGGAAATCTGTATGTGTTCCAGCTCATTTTTCCCTGCAGGAGGCAGGGCAGTAAATGAACATACCTGAAATAGGTGATGACAGTGAAAAAAAGAGAATTACGGTATTTGAAGGGAAACATAACCTGGGTTGCCTTTTTGTCCCTTCTTTGAACCTTTTTAATTCTGAAATACTATATTTTTGTAGTGCAGTTTAGGACCTGTGTGGTTGGTCTGTTATCTTCTTGAGAATTGCCCTGATGCTTGTAGCAGCTTGTTCTATCAGTTGTTATCTTACTATAGGAATGCAGCTAGAAAATAAGTGTATTTTTCATTTCCTTGGTTATTTCTATTTGGGTTTCATCCGGTAATTTTTAGTAAGACCTGAGTGTGCCTGCTCCCTCACATAACTCAAACTGAAAAGAAAACACTGTTCCTTCTCTTTCATAGCAAATGTACAGAACCAGGAGAAACTGAAAACCCAGAAGAAAAATATACTTAAAGTTCTCAAAAATCACTGGAATGGTAGACTTTTAACAAGTCTTGTACGCTTTATGAGTGTTTTTGAGCAGCTTACCTCATTTCATCAATTGTTTCCAAAGCATAAATAAATTCAGTTCTTCATGCAGGATTTAATTTCTCATCCATTTGAACTGTTGATCATACGCCTGACTTTATCATAGAAACCAAGGGGAAACACGTACAAGGGGAAAGAAAAGGTTTTGTCAGTGACAGTTGCTTGGGAGTTTAAATTTAGTCATAGGCTGAAATGCCTTGCTTTAGCCTGTGTGTATTTGGGACTTTGCTGGTTGGGTTAAAGTGTTCAGCCACTTACAGTTACTGCATTAACTGTGAAAAACATAGGAAATGGCTCATTTGTATATGTCAGGTCCCTTTCAAATATTAGGGAAGGGATTTCACTTCCCCTCCACCTGCTTTCCTCTCTTACCGTGTTTTATTCTTTGTGCTACCTCAACTGCATCGCTCTGGTTGGAATCCTGCTATACGGTTTGAATGCATCTGTCAACGAATCTAAAAGTTCTTCTGGTCAACTTGCACGTTCTCCTACTCTAGCTCGTCTTAGTCCCTCGGCTTCTTCACCCAACTTTTTTAAATATCTGAGGCATAATTCAACTGGAGAACAAAGTGGGCATTTTGCACAAAAGAGGTGAGCTAGCACCTGTACATAGTTTGGGGTAGGGTTTGTTTTACCATGTCATAAGTAAGAAGCTCTATAGTGTAAATAATGAAAATAATTTAATATAGACCAAAGATGGTAGATTTTTATGGGAGGGGGAACTCTTTAACTGCTCTGGTACTGAATGTAGAGCTGCTACTTACATAATTTTGTTCTAATAAATAAAATTATTTCAGACACATGAACAAATTACTTTCTTTAGAGCCAGTTGCTCCAAAACAACTTGTTGTTATGCAGCAGACAGCAGCACTGCTTAAATTGTGTGAGGGATATGTTGCCAAGAACCTGTGATCCAGCTCACTCTGTCACTCCTGAATCATTCAGTTCTGTTCTTTGTTCTTGGTAACACAGAAACGTTAATATTCTTTTGTGCCTGACATTAAAGGCAAATTGACTACATTAACTAAACGGGGCAAGAAGTAGAACAACTGTGGAGAGACAATACAAAAAACCCCCACAAACTACCAAAAGCCACAAACAAAAAAAACCCTCACACCCCACACTCCCTCAAAGCAAAACAAAAAAACAAACCAAGAACAGACAAACCAGCAACCTCAACCCATCAGCTCATATATTTGTCTTGGTTACTTTGAGCGATATCAAAAGATACTTTTCTGTGCCTCCTTTCTTAGAAGAAAAATACATGGAGAGATAATTGAGAATAGGACATTAACTTATAATTTCCTGAGAACCTGAAACAAGTAGCTCCCTAAAAATCTTAGCTGTGAAACCAGTTCTGAAGCCCTTGAAGTAAAACTGCCTATTTTAGCTCAAAAGACTAATGAGACCAATTGT
This sequence comes from Tauraco erythrolophus, assembly GCF_009769465.1. Taxonomy (NCBI): domain Eukaryota; kingdom Metazoa; phylum Chordata; class Aves; order Musophagiformes; family Musophagidae; genus Tauraco; species Tauraco erythrolophus. The sequence continues at coordinate 46,484,669 of NC_141469.1, forward strand.
GCTTGGAAGCACTGTCAACAGTCACTGGCCATTGGCAAGTAATTTTAATTGCTATTGCTGTTTATTGTTTGGTTTTGTTCTTTGGATGAAGGCTTTCTGTTTCTCCAAGGTGCTGATTCTTCCAATCCTGAGAAAATACTCAACTGAGAACCTTGTTTCACCAGTTTCTTCAGTGTTTGCTGAGTACTGACTAGAATCTCTATTAGTTTAGCTTCACCTCAAAAGTATGGTATAGCTCAGGGGAGGAAATGTGAGTCTACAATGCCCTCTTTACTCTTCATTTTAGTAAGACTTACTTGAATCCTGATGGTTAAATTCTCAAAAGTAGATTTTTCCAAGTAAATTTGGTAATGATTCTGCATGCACAGTAGCAACTTCTCTTTCCCACTCCCTGTCATTTAAGGCTATACCATATTGAACCTTTAAGCAACAAGACTGAAAGCAGAAGTTGATGGGGATATCAGATGGGTTAATGAATTTAAATCAATGAAGTCAAACTGCCCAAGTTGAATGTATTCTGTAAATGAAATGACCGTGTAATTGTGATGGATTTACAATGCAGTTGTAAGTGAAACCTGTTTGCAGGGCACACCATGCTACAGCCTTATCTTCTTTGTCCTCAATAGCAGCTACTAAAGAACAGCTTCACTTCATACTAGTGATTATCCCAGAGTATCTGCCCCATCCCATTCACATCTTCAGGAGATGGCACTAAATGCCATCCAGATATATCATCATGGTTTTTCAGAAGAACTTGTGTCTTAAACTTATATTTTCTGGAGTAAATTCTCCTATTTATGTGGTTTTGTGAGAAAAAGTCTTCTAGTATCATCAACCAAATAATTTTCTATGTTTTCATTCCATGCAGAAACTTTTCCTTATCCGAGTTGTTCTCACTCACTTCCTTCTACTAATGCTGTTCTGAGTATGTTGAGGGCATGTTAATTTAAAAGAAAGCAGAATTATTTTGGCCAGAAGACTATTGATGAAATTTGATTAGTGCTCCTGTCTGTTGCATAAATAGAGCCACAATCCTAAATGACCAATCAGAAGGCTCAGCTTTTAATTTAAAAGTTCCAAGCTTGTCTTAATTAAAACCTGTTAATGCTTTACAAAATTGTTTTTGCCAAAGTCTTATTTTTCATTTGCCAGCACAATGATTATCAGAGTCAGCTTTTGCTAACCTTTTCCCCAAAACTTAATCAATCATTGAAACTGCTATTTAAGTAAATATGCAATGATAAAGTTGGTGTCAGTTCTTATTAGATTAAAGGAATTTGCTCAAAACATGCACTAGAAATCTTGGGATATAGCAAAGAATAGTAACTTTACTGGAAGTACATTTATTCATATTGGAATATTTTAGTTTGCCCAAACAAATATGTATATCAAAGTATCACTTTGTTAGCAGTTTCAGTTTTGACTTTGGTTCAGGCCTTCAGGATTTAGCTGCTTTGTGTTGGAAACTTAGCAGTATGTATTATTTTTATTCTGTGGATTTCTATTTCTTTGTTCTAAACTATGCTTTTCCCAACTGCACTCTCAGCATCTCCTACCGTACTGCCTTAAGGAAAAAGCTTCATTCTTCCTCTTCTGTGCCAAATTTCTTAAAATTTCTGGCTCCTGTAGATGAAAATAACACCTCTGACTTTAGGAGCACAACAAGGTAGGATTCTCTCTTAAAGCCCAGAGGTAAAACTATTTTCAAAGATTTCTTTGTCTGAAATATTTCAAATGCTTCTTTCACATGCAAAACCTGCTTTGTGCCCCAGTTCACTTGCATGTATTCTGCATGTGATTGCTATCAAAAGGATGGAGCTACCCCAGACTCCTCTCCCATTAAAATTGCAGAACTTAACCATTTTGATGTTGCAAGGGTCATGCAACTTCTATCTATGTACTTCTGTGATATATCCTGCCAAAGGTCTGTATTAGCAGTGTCACGTTTTGAGGTCAAAAGACCAGTCTATCAGCTCCCAAGTCAGGTGAGACCCTTGGGTCCGACTCCCCCTGCCCTCTCTTGGCAGCTCAGTAGGTCGGAGGGTGATTCGTCTGACTTATCGTGGGATCTGTCACTAATAGACAAACAGGAGGTAATTTGGCCAGTATACCAGCTCCCAAGTTAGATGAGACCCTTGGGTCCGACTCCCCCTGCCCTCTCTTGGCAGCTCAGTAGGTCGGAGGGTGATTCGCCCACTTATTAAGGGATCGTCACTAGTAGTACTATGGGCCAACTCCTTATAATAATTCAAAAGTTTCCGGAAACATGCATATATATTTTATTCGTGACAGAATACAGGTTCGAGGATAGCCGGTGATAGTGACTGACTACAAAAACAACTTTAATTGAAATACTGCAGTGATAATATAAAACAATTACTGATCAGTGATAATATTAAATAGCTAGCAAGATGTTAGTAAGTAATTAAGTAAGTGCACATAACACAGAGTTCTTACCCAATAGGCGTCCCTATGGGGGGGAGAAGAGAGGTTCAGCCCGTCGACTGATCCCAGACGTTCCGATGGGGGGGGCTTCTCCCTAACATCCCCTTTGTTTGCCGCTATTTTATACTTTTTTTCATATCTTTTAGGTGGAGCTCGAGTGACTCTAGTCATACATAACTTTTATTAGGATTGGTGTAAATTGCTCGTTTGAGGGGTGGTCGCAGCTCGGAGGCGGGTGGAGGTGTGACTTAGTAGCTGAAGGACACAATTTCGCCATCACTGCTGAGACAGCGGTTGTGATTCACTTCCCTCAATGGCATTTTTATGGTTATCTTTACCAGGCGCCTCTCATCCCTGATAACAGGGATGAGCCGTGATACCTCCGTATCACTCTACTCCCCATTTCAAGGGTATTGCGTGGGCCTTGTCCGTTGTTTCTTGTCCCCGATAACAGGGATGAGCCATGATACCTTCGTATCACTCTCCTCCCCATTTCAAGGATATTGAGGCCTTGTTTGTTCCTGGGAGCAGCAGCTGTGCTTCATGTCAGAGCTGCTCTAATATTAGCTGAATTCTGGGGAACAATATTCTCCCATTCCCCTCCAATTTCAGTCATTTTCCCACAAGCAGTTTTCAGTTAAGAGAATATACATGGTTCATCCTAAACAGTGTCAGTGTCCTCAAATTGGACGGAAAGGGTGACTGTAAAATGCTCCTCCCAGTTGCTGCCAGAACTGTTTGAAGTTCATTTGTCCCTTTCAGGTTCAAGGAAAGGCTTATGCAACAATGTAACCAATGGCTGGAATAAAGCAATTACTAGTTTAAAGATGTAACAGGTGAAAGTTAGTGGAATTTTTAATAGGAAAACAGCATTGCTGTTCACTATATTTCATTGTAGGTTTTTCGATAATGGGATGACCTATGCAGCACCAGGCTTGCTGATGCTAGATGGGATTCACCTTTCTCAAAGGGGGAAGAGGGTCTTTGCTCATAAGCGAGCAGGACTCATTGACGGGGCTTTAAACTAGACTTGAGGTGGGGAGAGGGATAACATCAGGCTTGATCAAGGCAAGCTGACAGCACGTGAAGAGCAGCAGAATTCCAGCCACTCTAGCCAGTAAGTCAGCTCAGGAGAGGTGCTATGCTGGACCTTGTTCTCACCAACAAGGAGGAGCTGGTGGGGAATGTGAAGCTCAAGGGCAGCCTTGGCTGAAGTGACCATGAAATGGTGGAGTTGAGGTCCTTAGGGCAGCGAGGAGGAGGGTGCACAGCAAGCTCACTAGCCTGGTCTTCAGGAGAGCAGACTCTGGCCTCTTCAGGGATCTGCTTCACAGACTACCAATGGGATAAAGCCCTGGAGGGAAGAGGGGCCCAGAAAAGCTGGCTAATATTCAAGGATCACCTCCTCCAAGCTCAGGAGCAGCGCATCCCAACAAAGAGGAAGTCAGGCAGAAACACCAGGAGCTCAACATGAGCTGGCAATGTACTCTTGCAGCCCAGAAAGCCAACTGTATCCTGGGATGCATCCAAAGAAGCGTGGCCAGCAGGTCGAGGGAGGTGATTCTGCCCCTCTACTCTGCTCTCCTGAGACCCCACCTGGAATAATGCATTCAGCTCTGGAGTCCCCAACACAAGAAGGACATGTTGCTGCTGGAGCAGGTCCAGAGGAGGGCCACGAAGATGATCCGAGGGCTGGAGCACCTTTCCTCTGATGACAGGCTGAGAGAGTTGAGGCTGTTCAGCCTGGAGAAGAGAAGGCTCTGGGGAGACCTTATAGGAGCCTTCCAGTCCTTAAAGGGAGCCTACAGGAAAGCTGGAGAGGGGCTTTTTACAAGGGCATGTAGCGATAGGACAAGGGGCAATGGCTTTAAACTGAAAGAAGGCAGGTTTCGATTAGATGTAAGGAAGAAATGCTTCAGTCTGAGGGCGGTGAGGCAGTGGAACAGGTTGCCCAGAGAAGCTGTGGCTGCCCCATCCCTGGAGATGTTCAAGGCCAGGTTGGATGAGGCTTTGAGCAACCTGGCGTAATGGAAGGTGTCCCTGCCCATGGCAGGTGGGTTGGAACTAGATGATCTTTGGTGTCCCTTCCAACCCTAACCATTCTATGATTCATTCTATGATTGTATTATTTAATATTCTGAATAAAAACCTGTGTACGTAGTTTGTGGTTTACATCAAAGGAGTAACATCCAAGGTTTCTGAACACTGTTCCCAAATTTGTTGCTTATTTGAGATGGTGTCTTGTGAACACAAAGGTTAAAAGTTTTGCTCCAAGTGTATGGTGTGAAGGAATATATTACTTAGTTCACAGAATGTTGGAAGTTTAGTTGGTGTTTATAAAGCTCCTTGATGTGTGCTGATAAAAGGCACCAGCAGTTCTTTGTGTTTCCTTTGAATAATTGCTAGATTTTGTGGATGACATTTAAGTAGAAGAATGGTAAAGATACATCGTGGTGTATGTGTCTTTAATGGGTTGTGTTTAGTACACTGCTGCAAAGAAAGCTGAAAGTCAATTAAAACTGGAGAAAGCAGTTTGCACAGAGCCGCCAGCCCCCTGTGGTGAACCTAAGTGATATTTGCAGCCTTGTACAAGCCTGCTGCCCCGAAGCATGCTTCACCTGCCTCACACTGAGAGCTTGACCCAGCACGTGCACAGCACACTGCACTCCTTAGTTGATGGTTCATGCTATTGTATTCACTGAAGACTGTCTCTCTGTTAATAGCAGGTTCAGGTAACGTGCTCACAAGCTATTCTGTGTTCCACAATTTTAGTGACTATGAATCCAAACACAGCCAGCAAGCCATTGGTGCGGACAGTCCCGTAAGGACTCGACGGCATTCATGGAGGCAACAGATATTTCTGCGAGTGGCAACCCCTCAGAAAGCATGTGATTCTCCCAGCCGATATGATGGTAAAGTCTGTGTTTATTTGCTTCCATGAATGTTGTTAGTGGATGGATGTAGTCTGTGAAGTGTGGATCATTTTGTCTGCAGAGTGGATGTCTTTGCCCAGTGCTCTGTTTGTACTGTCTTTGCAGTTTCCGACTTACTTTTTGGCCATGCCAAGCTCATTAGCTGTTGAGTTTTTATTTTTCAGCTTATTTGTTACATAGTTCTGATTGTGTCAAACTAACTAACCAGAGAAGAAATTGTTTTTATGTGTACTATTTTAATGAGTTCTGGGAAAAAAATTGTATTGCCAAGTATTGCTCTTAAGAAAAGGTGATGCTTTTATTTCATCTTTTCATGCAGGAATATAGAACTATGGACTAGAAAAGTCCAGGCCTAATAGAAGGAATAAATTTCTTTTATGTCCTCAGTTGAGTTCTGTAGTGTATACTTCATACCAGACTAAATTTGACCTCATGTATGCTACTCCAGTCTCTGATTCTTTGTCACTTGAGCCATAGTTATCCACTGTTCTTGTATTTATTTCTTGAAGTTCTGTAGAGCTAAAGAACCACAGACTAGAAAAAAAACCACTGCACATAAGCATGCAAGTGCATCGTTTTATCCATCTCACTTTATGTGAGCCAAATAGTACAGTGCATGCTGAGGCCAGGAATGCCTTGGAGAAGCTTCTGTCTTTAGATGATGGTCTCTGGCTCATTAAAGTTTGAATGTCACAACTTGAGCTCTGCAAGCTCTACCTTCTGACTGATCTCTAAGGCCATTGCTTAAGAAATAAAAAGTATAATGGAACAGGCGGGAACACTACATTATAGTAAATGTAGTAAAAAGTAACTATCCTCAGGTCATTCGACATTTTTTGTGCATCTTAAAGAGAGACATGGACACGGCATGTAACAAAAGTGCTTCTGTCATTAAAGCATTGCTTGCAACATAATTTGTCTGATGACAGGATAAGCTATCCTAGGGCATAGATGTCACTCAAATTTAGTGTACTGCAAAACAAAGTGATCTCAAAAGCATGTTGTGTAAGCATACATGTGAAATGTACTTCAAGGTATATGAAGGAGCTGTTCAACCTCAGCTGTTCTGTGCAGCTACTGTTTTTGCAGGTTTGAGGCATCTTTTTGTGACTGGAAATTGTCTCAATTGTTTGTGAAAGCCACAAAACCTTCCCATATTAAATAGGAAAAAAAAAAAAACTAAATTGCCTATCCAAGCGTTTCCTCTGAGACATAATAGCTGCAAGATACAATCTTTAACAACCAACAGCTGGATAAGCAGAATAGTTGGAGAAGCAAGTGGGGCCAGAATGGAAAACAGGAAGTGCTGTTAATAGGAGAAGCAATTTAAAATATCTGGCCTTTTCTTTCGCTCTTGTTTTCTTTTTCTGTTTTTGTTCCAATGTACATATTCAATTTATGAACAGAGGGAGAAAATTCAGAGTTAAGGGTTTTTTTTAACTATTTGTAACAAGTATTGGGTTTTTCCATTTGGATTTTCATGTATTTCCTGGAGCATTTCTGGCAGAAAAGGTTACTCACTCATGATCCAGTCACTGTAGCCTTTAAGAGAGCTGCTGTACAAGTGATCTTACCTTGGACTCACCACCACAGTTAACTTAGTAACCTCTGTAGTTCCAAAGTAAATGTAACTAGCTATCATTCATCATCTTGCTCCTCTTCATTTCATCTTCTCTGAAGGAGAAGCAGCACATGCAGTGGGTTTGATGTGTTAAGTTACCTGTACTTTTTTTTTTTTTAAGGCTTTCTCACTCCTTTTAGACTGATTTCCTTTGGAAATAGAATTTATGCAAACAGCTGATGTATCACCAAAAGATCAATTTCAGCCAAATTAGACAGAGGACAAAGAAGGTTTTAAAGATAACGTGTTTTGTTGTGTTCTGCAAAAGTAAGCATGAAGAGAAGGAAACGAGAACATTCCAGAGTTTCCCTTTATAGACTGTGACTCCACTGACCACTTTCTCCATTTAATATTGCGTGGCCAATAGCCCGCACACGGCTCCAGAGTACTCTGCAGGAGGTCAGTAAGAAAAAGGCTAAGGATTTTAAAAAAATTAGTAAATCAGCCAGCCAGGAGACTCAGATCTCTGTGAGTCAGAGATTATAAATTTTTTCAAGCTTAGCATACACTGCTTTACTAAACTTTATATTAAACATAAAATCCACCAGTATGCCTGAACTAAGCATTGCTTTGGCCACGTGTGGGCAGGCACTGTCAACAAAATGAAACTGCTCTGTGGCTGTAACTTCTCTGGGTTGTAATCAGTAGATATGCATATGTAAGATGCCACAAGAAATAGAGACAACTTAAAGCTTTATACACACAAAAAGATCTAGATCCTGACATTTGTGATTCCATTTGTATAGGCAAGTGGTAAGCTGAATCTCAAGAGGCATCATGTTCATTGTCGCTCTCTGTGTGGTTAACACAGCAGCATATGAAGGTGTATTTACTAGAAGGTTTTTTTTTTAAAAAAAAAAAAAAAAGAAAACCCAGACAACTGGTGCATAGCTTTTGCAGAAATTTTAGTTTAATCTTACAGGGTTCTGAACTTGAGAGATGTCTAGCATCCTGAGTTCCCACATGAAGCTGACAGCACTTTGAATCCCACTGTCTTGCACTTCTGGATCCTTTACTTCTTTAGGAGGTGCTCATAAGTAGTTTGAGCTAAAACTTCATTTCCTGTAGCTCAGGTGGAGAGAAATGATTGCTGGCTGTGCTGTGGTGTTTGCTTCATGTATTAACAGGCAGAGAGCCTGTTAATTTTGTTTTCTGTTTGTTTTGCAGACACTATTATTTAAAAGGAGGGTGTTCATTTGTGACTAATTCAGGAGTGAAATGAAAAACTGTCCTAAATCAGTACGTTTTTTTTAAAAAAATATTGCAAATAGATACACTAGAAAGTAATTTTTTTTGCCAGTTGAGATTCCTGCCTTGCCTGGTGACCAGGCTCAATCCTGCCACACTCAGGCAAGGTGAGCACTCTGAGACAACAGAAAGCCTCAGGTGCAGGAAACCATTACTTTTGGTTGTTACGGGAGCGATGTTGCATGTGCAGGCCCTCCTCCAGCTGCCTCCTGCTTGCAGGTGCTGCCACTCTCCTCTTTCCCTGCTACTTTTCTGTGCTTTTGTACATGACTTTACAATGAAGCGTATCAGAGAAGTATTATGCAATTTGCTGCCTGGCAGGACAGCTGGGTGATGTCTGATGAGCCTGAAGATGAGGATGATCTCCAGTTCGGGGATCTAGAAAGGATTTTCTGCATAGGTGTAATGATCTGTTGAGATTTTTATTGCTTTCCAGCAAGTAGCTGGAGGTTTGCAGGGTTGAATTATGCTAGTTCTATTGTAAAAAACTACAGTTCAAATGTCCAGCCTCCTGTCCTGCTGATTGCCACTTCCCACAGAATGGTTGTGCTGCTGCAGGTGATGTGGAGCACTGGAGGGGCAGCTTTTCTCTCACCTCCGCCTTGAGACATAATCAATGTCTTGTCCTCTGATATTTTTTATTTATTTGTAGGGGTGGAAGGAGTGGTGTATCCTGCAAAGTGGAGAGGTGGAAAAAGAAGAGCACAGATCACTTATAAAATGGTTCACACTTTGATCTGTTACAATACTGTATTTCTTTTGAAATAAGGTTTTCATTAATCTGTTTTTCTAAAGGTTTTTTTTGCCTGTTCTCTGTATATGAGTACACAAAATTCACTCTGGCTCTCCCACTCACTGTCTTAAACATTCTAAGTAATAAAAGTGTTTCTTCAGTTCTTTGATTTTTATCTTTATACCTACCCACCCTACTTGCAGCCAGATCTTCATTTTTCTGTAGAGTTTCTCTAACAAGAGCCACATTCTATGGCTATGCAAATGGTTTAGGACTTCCTAGTTCTCTGTCTTTGCTGATAAAAAGGTGAAGGGAACAACTTGGTGATTATTTTAAACCAGCTGAAGTATGGAATCACTCAAAAAAAGGGATCAGTTTTCAGCAGCATTAGTTCTCTAGTCCTGTTCACAGTATTATACAAGCACGAGAGCAGACATGGGAAGGCAGTCAGGGACACGTGTCTGGAAGCTAAGGGTGGGTGCTCTTACCCTGCTTAGGAGCAGGGCACACTTAGGTCAGTGCAGAATGATCACGAAACCACCTTGCACTGCAGTGCAGCAGGGTATTTGCATACTTTTGTTCAACATCTACAAATCTCTGTGCAGTGGACTACTTTCACTACAATTTTCACATATTGACTGTTCAGAATTGGTCATAGTGGGAGAACTGTTTTGCAGCTTGTCAGAAACTCCCAGCAAAGTCAAGTGCTAGATTTAAAGGGGGTGTGAGGAGTTTTCTGAAGTAAACGGTGGGAAAGCAGTGGTGCTTGTTGTGACCTTTCTTGCTGCAGGAGGTGTGTTGGCAGTGGGCAGCAAGATTTTTAACAGCTGTGTCAGCTTTAGGTTGGAGAATGGGTGATTTGTTTTAAGATGAGCAGTGGAGTGGAGTCACATGTTGAACAGTGAAATAAATTGTGATTTGGAGGAGTGGGATACTTGGTATTGTTTAGCAGGACTCAGAAAATACATTTAGATGGAAAGAAGGAACTTTAGCCTGAACAACTACATAGTATCTTACAACTTGGCTTGCAGAAAAATTTGGAATTCTTTTGGAAAGTACAAGTGTCTCTGTACAGGGAAAAAGCCTGGATTCATTCATTAAAATTAATTGGGCTTCAGTCTCTAGCAGACAGAGGTAGCAAACTGTTAAATCCCAAGTGGTGAAGAAGACTTTGGATTTGAAGAACTGCTCTTCTTAAAACCAGTTGTAGTTAGCACCTACCTATTTGTTCATGTGCTTTGTGGTGAGGGTTCTCTCTTCCATTACTTAAGCAAAAATATTTTTTAAATCATTTTGTAGTAGTGTTGCAAATACTGTAAACTGTTGCTATATCATTCTATACTTAGAATGTTTATGTGGTGTAAATTATTTGTAATGTTTCCTCCAATACTGTTTTAATGGTTCTTTATTAGCAACAAAATTATTAATTAACTAATGACTGGTTTTGTAAATGCTGTAATAAAGCTAGTTGGTTTGAACTGATTACTCAGTTCTGTCCTTCTCAGAGCAGATATATGCTTATAATCTTGATTTGCAGCATATGAGTTTGCCTATAAGCAGTAAGTACCACATATAGTGTGCCATGGCTTCTGTGCCCATTGAAATATCAGGGCATTCATTTCTCAGGGCTTGATAAAGTTAGTAAATGAGGTGAATTTGGAGGTAGTGATTACTTTATAAGAAGCTCTTGGCTTTGAAAGAAAAATGGAAATCTAAAGCATCTCTCAGAGCTGATTTTAATCAACTGTACTGAAATACACAATTTTTCAAGAATTCCTCATTCAGACATTGTCTTAAGTTGTTTGTCAGACTAGAAGAACTTGTTGCTTCTTGTGATTCCATATCTGAAGCTTTCTGGTAACAGAAGACTTGTGGTCACGTTACCACATTTGATTATGAAGTCAAATATTCCAGACATCTGTGTAAAACAATAGGACTATTATATTCTTGGTTATAGAATCATAGAATGGTTGGGGTTGGAAGGGACCTTAAAGATCATCTAGTTCCAACCCCCCTGCCATGGGCAGAGAAATCCTCCACTACACCAGGTTGCCCAAAGCCTCATCTAACCTGCAATTCCTCTTTAATTTTAATTCCTCTAATAGAAGTCTGCAATTCCTCTCTAATTTTGTATCATGTATGAAAGAAGGTGTTGCACTACCTGAATGGAAGATTTGAAGAGAACTAAGGATGTTGTGCAAGTCCTTTCTTTTGGGCAATTTAATCTTACATGACTGTGAAGATTCTCTTGTTTGTTTTCTAAGCTGAATTTTGTAATGTTTAAAATGCAACAGAGAGAAATAGTGTAATGCAGAAAATAAAATGCTTGATGGAATTCTTCCATCCACATTCTCACCATATCTTGCATGACTTCTTAACCCTGGGGAGCAGATGTGACTGGTAAAAACTAGATTTACTGAGCCACATGTAAACAACTCCATAGTGAGGATGATGGCTAATGCATTATATTTGAGCCTCCTCCCTATTAGCTTCCTATAAAAATAAAACAAGCCCTTCTTTTCTACATGAAGTGTTGCAGTTTCTAGTCAAAGATTAATCTTGTTACCTTGATTTTGGTATTTGAAGTTGTTTAGACTGAGTGCTTCTGAAAAATTTAGGCTTTTATGTGGCTTTGTCACTTCTATTGTTTTTTACTTCGTGTATGTGGTTTCTCTTAGTGGGTTTCTTTTTTCTTCTTGTTTTTGGAAAGCCTTTTTTAATACTGAGATTGATTGAATAAGAAACTATTGATCAATTAATTTTTTTCCTAGTCAGTTACAAATGAAATTTCCTAAAAAATAAGGTTTAAGGCAACATTTTAGTAAGTCATTGTTGGAATACTTTATGTTCTCCCACAGGTCGCAGCAAATGCTCTATATTCATTGTAGCTTCTTCTGGAGCTAATGAAATTTTCTGTTTATATCACTACCGGTCAAATATTGTCCGTTTTAATTACTACTGCAGCCATTCTCTAGCTTTTAATTTACAGACTTTCTTTAGTGTGGTCCTTGTTAGCAATATACCATGATAATTTCTTTATAGCCTTTTGGACTTGTTTTGTGTGTCGTCTTTGCACATGAGAGACATCTTTGCAACATGTACTGAATTTGTTGATCCTTTTGGAGTGTGGGGATAACTCTGCGTCTTAAGATTGAAGCACTGCCACATGAAGCCAAAGAGCTGAGTATAAATGAATGGATCTGCTGTACAGAAGCACACTGTCAAGGAATACTTAGTTTGGACCAACAGACTTGTACAAGTGCATTGTACAGAAGAGTAGTTCCGAAGGGTAGTCCAAGTATGAACTTCAAATGGAAAATAACCCATGTGTTGATAAAATATAATAGTAGTTTTCAAGTCAACTTGCTTAATCCTGAACCTTAAAGAGTAGAAGTGTGCTATACTTGTAGAAGTGCCATGTATGGAGGTAGAATTTTATATGGAAGCTGCAGGGAAAGGGGCAACATATTTGAAAGGAGTACATGTCAGACGTGGAATAGGAGTCAACAAAAGCTGATGAGGTTGGCAGATGAACAGCAAAGCAGTCTTTCAGTGTCTGCTGAAGTGTTCAGATCCTGCTTAAGTGCACTTACTAATCTCATAAAGGTTTCGAAGGCTGCACATTGCTTGAATTTTGACACATGACAGTTTGATTCAGTGAAATGTGAGCTCCCGGTTATGTTCAGTTGAATTGCTCTACTATTTATCTTTGCTTTCTCTGTTAGCCTCCAGATCATTTGTGCATAACAATGAAGTACTCAGTTTCTTGTTACAATATTGCTACTTTTGTCTGTTCTGGATCTTTAAGTCGGGTGGCATGCCTGTCCATCTCCTTGTTGTAATTCATGGACTTGAGTTAACGCTGACTTACCAAATGTCTGTTTTTTTACTTTGTTTTGAGATTACCTGCACATTCCACCTCCCCCGCCTCCTTTACTAGCCAAACAGCTGGTGCCACTCTGCAAACTTTAGACAAGCCATCTGAGCAGCTAAACAGGTTCACTTTGGTTTCTATACATCCTGCTACATGCCAGCATGGAGATGGGAGGGAAGGCAGGTTGTGAATGTGTTGAACTTTATCAGAGTAGACTTTAGACTTTCTGTTAAATGTTCACAAATGATAAGAAGAAAGAAAGGATAGAAAAGGAGCTGCTGTTTGGAAGGCAAAATCAATCCTAGGACTCTTCCTCAGAAGAATTAGAGGTAGGGTTGATAATCACAATTGTTCAGCCTATAGAGTTTTGTAACCTTTCCATTTTCTTCTATAGTCTTTAAGCATTATGAGTTAAATTTCTTTTAGTCAATACTGATCTTATCAGCTTAGTCAGTAATAGACAAGAAATTTTCAGCCTAAATGGAAGCAGGACTATGGACTTGAGTAATTAATGCTTTGCAGTGGTTCAACTGTTGCCACAGTAAGTTTGATCACTGGAGGACAAGAAGTGAGTAACATCTCCAATAAGTTAGGAGGTGATATTTTGTTAAGTTAGTACTTGAAGACCAAGACACAAAATTTGCAGTGAGAAAGTAGAATGTGCATATTAAAAACTGTAAGATTTTAAATCTTTGATATGTTCATTCTTGCTTTAGGAAAGCAATGTGTCTAATGCATTTTCTTGCATGTATTTTGGCAGCCTGGTTTTTTTTTGCAAGTGGGTAACCATAAGCTGTAGATAGTCTGATGTTTTCTAACACATACATGCATATATACATGCATAAAACTAGAATAGCTATTTGACTCTAAAGGAGATCCGTAAACCACTGAGAGGATGTGTAGGGTGAGAAGAAATTTGTTTCCTCCAAGGTGTACATGCATTCTATATTGGATCCTATAAGAATGTAATAAGAAGTGAATAGACTACAGAGAGTGTACAGTGAATAAGAGTGTACCTGTCTAGATCTCTGTTGCTTTTTGCATTAATGTTTGGTGACCATTTTCATTAATTCCTATTTCTTACAGCAATGTTACTTTGCGTGTGTAATGCAGCCTTAGAGGAAATTAAAAACTTCCCTTCAGGATGGTATTTTTGGTTTTTTAAGTTTATTTTTATTCAAGCAAATTAAGGCAGTTCTACCAGTATTATCCTTAAAAGCATTTCCCTTATAATGTTCTTTAATATACACTAAGAAAAATCAACATAAAAGCTACTGTATGTCGAGAATATTGTTGGCAGTATAGTGTGTGCATCAAAACCCACAATCGAATAAAAATAATTTTCCTTTAATTGTCAACACAAATTGAGGATTATCAAGTGTGTGTTCCTACTCGATGACATTTATCTGAACCTCTTTTATAATTGCAGATCTTAGCCCACAGAGTTCTTTCTGTTTACCTGTAAAGAAAAAAAATAAATGAATGTTTTCCAGTTTCTTTTAACAGATATAATACAATTTCTTCATTGTATTGCTGTTTTTCATAACCAGCTGTATTTTCGAATACTTCTGACAGTTTCCTGCTTCTCTTTGCAACAAATGGTGATTGCCATTTAAGTGTCAACTATTTGGCCTTCGCCTAATTCATATTTCCATGAAGTTCTTCGTTCTCTGAAATGCTGTAAATACCCAATCCACACTTATATCAAGAGTGCAAGTTTGTAAAGGTTTAATTTGTGCTGCTAGCTGAAAAAGTTGCATCCATTTTTATATGGATGGTTTAGCCTTTGAATTCAACTGTAGTAATAAACAAATAAATGTTGTGTAAGGAAACAGGTGGTTTTGGACCCACCCTAATTTGCATCTGACTCTGAGAATAAAAGATTGACAGTGGCAAAACTTAGAAAAGCAGAAGCCAACATCTGTGAACGTTTCCGTTCTTATTTAGTTATATGAGCTTAGTTGTGCGAGTGCCTTTCTACAAACAAGAAAAGAAAAGCTGCATATGAACCGTGTGAGTCTATACATGGTAGCTTTCTGAACATATTCTAAAAGGATGGAAACCTTCTTGTTTTGTTAGTTCATAGAGATGAGATAATTTGTGTGTGTGTGTTTAATTAAAAATCTTTATCACTGTACTGGCCAATGATAAAGAAATGGACCACTGAGCTACCACGCAGAATAATTGTTTCAGTAGTGTTCCTTCTCCAGGAGTGGTTTGAGATAGCATGCACCGATGTACTTGTCCTTGGCTGGAATCTGGAGAATGTTTTTTGTTGTACTGATTTGAAAGCATTTTCTTGCATGCATAGCTGGTCAGCTTGTCCTTGGGGAGACGTTTTACAGCTGTTCCACTTGGCTGAAGGAGAAGTACTGTTGTGATGGCTTTCCGTTTGGGATTTGGTAGGAAGAGATGGGTGGTTTTGACCATTCATTTTAAAGGTGGTGAATTGAGTAATTTTTCTTCTAGATACAGATTATACCAAAGACTATTAAGCCTTCAGAGAAGCTGTATATAACAATAAAATTAAGTGATACTGCAGCAGGCATGACGAAAGCAAAGTGTAAGAACTTGTGCATCTTATGTTAAGAACTTCATTAAAAACAATGTTGCTTACCCTTTCTCTAAAAAGAAAAGATTTTTCAATTTGCTTGAGATTTATTAAATGTTCTCTTTCTTTTGTAGTGTTTTCAATCTTCTTAGAACTACCTTGCATGCTTGACAAAAAGATGCACTATGTGGTAGACCAGCTTAAGCCAAAAGAAAAAGTGCAGAAGGTTATGACATGGTTAAAAATTAGAAGTGAGAGCAAACATGTCTTAGGTGCCCATCTCCCTTTCTGCATGTTTACTTTAAGAACCAGTAATCATCCCATTGTATGGCCATAGGTGGTGGCGTGTTTGTGCAACTAAGGGTGTGTGTTTTCTTTGTTAAACATAGTTTAGAGATTATTCTTTAAATTATGTGGGTGTTATATTTCATTTGATCTGCTACTTGAATCATGCCAAGTTTCAGCTGTAGGTTATATTTTTGCAGTCTCTCAAACTTGCCTTTTCCATTTTAGTTCTGCCCTTCTAAAGATGTAATTAGCAAGCCGTGGTCTTGGTGTATGGTACAATGTTTTTATCAGGTTATAGAAAGAAAAGTTCCAGGCTTTGGCCCATATGATTCTTATTCAGAAGCAGCTTGTAAATCTGCTTGGAACTGTCATTTGGGAAACCTTGCTTGATATTGCTACCTCCTGTATATGCATGTGTGTGTGTATATGTAGATATGTATGTGTATATATATGCAATCTTTGAAAATGTGTCCCTTCATTCACCTATTCATAAAATCTAAGTAGTTCACAACAGCTGCTCTCTTTTAAAGATTACTCCGAACTGGGAGAACTTCCACCAAGATCCCCATTGGAACCAGTGTGTGAAGATGGCCCCTTTGGGCCAGTGAAAGAAGAACGGAAACGGACACCCCGTGAGCTTCGTGAGTTGTGGAAGAAAGCCATTATTCAGCAGATACTGCTCCTCAGAATGGAGAAAGAAAACCAGAAGTTACAAGGTTGGTGAAGTTCTTGATTACACCCTACTGCAATACAGATTCACTTTTTGGTTTGCTCTGTGGCCTTGACAGTGGATTGGACTAAGCCTTGATTAAACATTTGAGGAACATACAGATAAATCAGTTTAGCAGCATCTGCCTCAGCTCATTAGTGTAGGTTACAATTAACACTTTTTTTTTATCTCTTCACCTTATTATTTGTTTACTTGATCTTAATTGGTACACTTTTAGTTTTACGGTGGCTGGGGTTTTTACATCTGGTGCCTAGAAGCTCTGACAAGGAATTCAGGACAATCATCATAATGAACTGAATTATTTTCTACATTCACATCCATAGGTCATTGTCTAAGTATTGGTCATGGCAACGTTCTGTTTAGTGAGTCTTGAAGTTCAACTGAAGTTCTTAACGAACTGATTGTGGGCTTCTATGGGTGGCTGCCTGTGTACACACACTGTGCAAGCAAGGTTTGGATGGAGTAGTAATGGCTTAGGTCAGTCAGAAGGGTGATAAGAAGGAGCTTGAGAAACTGGACTTTGCAGTTGTTCTTAACCAAAATTTTTCTGTGGCTGAATGTGTAGATGCAGCAAACCTGTTGAGGTGGCAATTTTTATACATAAAATGCAGCTTATTAAGAATACACATTTTTATTGTAGCAGCTGCAAACAGTTACAAGTGATTGCCCTTGAGAGCTGTACCTTTGAATATGTGAATGATGAGGACAGAGATGCTTATCAGGCTGATTTTAGATGTTCAGGAAGGGAGTAGACACCTGGATCCTCAAGGGGTGAGGTACCTGGCATGAAAATGGCAATTCTTCTTTGCCTCTATAAACTTGAGGAAGGATTGTCTTCCAGGAAGAACTGTGTAGAGAAAGGGCCCAGCCCTGTGAAAAGGTCAGTATTCCAAACATGAGATCCTTCTTTAAACTTGGGCTGAGATTCCTGGCTGGAAGGAGAAAACACCTCTCTTAAACATTGGATATGGCCTCCCAAAACACTTAGCCTGCCTGTAGGCTATTTGCTCCCAGTGGTACAGCTCTCCTATTTCAATCCTGATATCTGAAGAACACCTGATACCTGAATTTCTTAAGAACCCCCACAGGTGACAGGCATGTTCCCAGCAAATGTACGTGCTAATCCAGTAAGACAAAACATGGCAATGGATACCAAATATACAATGCCTCTAGCTAAGAGGCCAAGACCATCTGGAGAAAGAGGTACTGAGGGCAATGATTTATACAATCCATCTTAGAGCAGTGCTGGCATAAATGAGCTTCTATCAAGTCATTCTGTAACTTGTAGTTTTTATGGGACCTGGCATTTAGATATAAATTTTCTCTATTTTGTATATTTATACTCCTGATTTTTTTTTTATAATTATCTTGTATTTGAGTTATCTGAATCTACAGCCTGCAGTCAAGTTTTTGGTGATTGCAGGACATTAATATCCATAAAAATTTTAACAAGTTTAATCAGATGCTCAAATTTTGCATGCCCAAAAGAGACAATTGCAAAACCAGCACAAATTGACTGACAAGCATGCCTGAAGCTAGTTAGTCAATGAATGAGATGGGTGTTGGCATGACTGAAAACCCAGGCTGTGCAGTATGCACCGTGAAGTAAGGAAGTTGTCCTAGATAGCTGCTGCATGAAGAGCTCAGGTGGTGAGACAATACTTGAAAAAACAGGTGACTATGCTGCAGTGAGCACAGCTTTGTAATGTCATGCCACGTGTTCTGATGCTTTTGTCTCTGGGAAGTAAAAATAAATATTTTGCATATGGTAATAATTCTCAAGAGTGCTACTGTTCAATACTGAACAAAATATTAATTATACAGTATATTGCATCTTTACTGATAATGTTGGAGCATGATATTGGGAATTGGGTAGTGTCAGTATCTCAAGCTTCTTGATAAAGGCATATTCTCTCCTCAGTCATTCTTCAGATATCAGGGTTGAAATAGGAGAGCTATACTACTGGGAGCAAATAGCCTACAGGCAGGCTAAGTGTTTTGGGAGGCCATATCCAATGTTTAAGAGAGGTGTTTTCTCCTTCCAGCCAGGAATCTCAGCCCAAGTTTAAAGAAGGATCTCATGTTTGGAATACTGACCTTTTCACAGGGCTGGGCCCTTTCTCTACACAGTTCTTCCTGGAAGACAATCCTTCCTCAAGTTTATAGAGGCAAAGAAGAATTGCCATTTTCATGCCAGGTCACACTCACTGTCACATTTTTGCATGTGGTATAAGAAGACTGAATAAGGCAGAAAAGACTGACAAGTTGCTCAGTACCAGAAAGCACTTGATTGCAAAAGGCGGAACGCTGAAAGATTTCTCTGAGTTTGTTTTCATATAAGCTGAAACTTAAATGCCATTTTTAAGTTATCTTCATATAATACCATCTGTGTTTTAATTTTTTTTAATATTCTAATACATAAATATGTTGTATTTGACCTGAAGAAAATGTGCAGAAATTGACAGTTTAGATACAGAGAATCACTGTCAGTGTAGGCACAGCTACAGTAAAAACATCAGTACTTGTAATTACATGCTTCCAAGGTTAAACATAGGATATAATCTACAGGGAAAAATCAAAAGCAACAAGAAACTGTGAATAAAAAAACCCTAAGAAATAAAAATAAGCTACAGCTGTCTGTATCAGGATGGGTAAATCATGTGTCAGTACATGTGCAGCCAAAGTCATGTTTTAAAATGAAATATACGAATTTGAAGTGAAAAGTCAAAAACTAAATTAGAAAATGTCAAAATGAAATACTATGAGGTCCAGATCTTGCAGACACTTAGGTAACATCATAACTCACTTGAATAACCTCACTGAATGAAGTCATTCATATGTGAAAGTAACTACAGGATAAGGAGGTAAGGTGGACACTTCTCAAATATAAATAGTTCTTTTCTTTTTCCATTTTTAAAAATGTAGAATCTTGGTTTAGCCAGTGGGAGTACAGGACAAGCTAACCCTTTGCAACGCTCAGAATTTGATAATCTAAAAACCTTAATTGCAAATACACATCTCAGAGCAAGATGAGCTTAGTGTGTTGGCTATTGTAGTGTCATTAGGGGCCGTATAAATTTCAGGTGAGTTTAACTGTTTAGTAAATTTATATAAACAAATTGAACATGCAAACAATGGAGAGTTAAACTAACAGAAGATAACATCCTTTTAATGTAGATTGTCTCAAGGCTGTAAGGCATAGGAGTGTGATTTTGTGAGTTCGTACTGTGAAATCGTCAAAAGTAGCAGTAGGCTTATGATGTATGGTAGAATGTCCTCAGAGTGTCTTGTTAGCATTACAGGAATGCGTCATCGCAGCAATGAAGTACTGTGAATACATCATGGCAACTTAGTTAAAAAGTACAGTCACTTTATGACACACTATTTCATAAACATGGTTCCAAATCAAGTTATTTGTAATTTGCTCGATGAGTGTTATTGAGGAGCAGTATTTTTAATTTTTGCTTAATACTATAGCAGCTTTTCAGTCTCTCTTAAACCTATGCTCTGATTATTTTTGCAAGTAGAACTGCTGACCATATCCCAGGACTCCGTCTTTAAGTAATTTTTTTCTTTGTCATTACTATTGTGGAGCTGTATGCATAAGAAATAGAAGACTGTTTTGGGTTTGTATTTTTATTTGTTATAGATCTTGTGCACTGATTTGTTTTAAGAGCTGGGAAATTGAAGAGTCCTGTTATGAAAATACTGCAAATACTGCGTTTATTTCATTAGTCATCATCTCTCGGGTTTCTTCATATTTAAGAGTTGACTAGCTGTAAGGAACTTAAATTAACAGACCAAACACAGTTAATATTGTATTTGATATCTTAAAAAAAAAGCCAACCAAAAAAAACGAAACAAAAAAACCCTCAAAGCTAAAACACCCCACAATCACAGAAATTTAGACATGTTTCAGGATTAATAAGGTTTAATTTTAGGTGGATGGTATGATGAAGTTCTAAGTTAAATCAATCTATTTTACAAATAGTAAACAATATTAACTGATGCATGCATGACATCACTTCCTAGCTTCAGAAAACAATCTGCAGAACAGACGTCTGAAACTTGACTATGAAGAAATCACACCATGCTTAAAAGATGTAACTTTGATTTGGGAAAAAATGTTGAGTACACCTGGAAGGTCAAAGATTAAATTTGATGTGGAAAAAATACACTCTGCTGTTGGGCAAGGTAAGCAGAGTTCGTTATTTTGAGTTGTTGAAATGCATGTAAATTGTATTAGAAAAGGAACAGACCTCTTAACCACTCCTTGTAACCAGATTCTCACTAGAGCTGTTTCTCAGGTTGCTGACTAAACAGGTAACAATGTTTGGTATCTTCATGCTTGTGCATACACGAGTAACTTTCCCTTTCAGCGGGAGCTGCAATTGTATTACTGGAGTTAAAGTACTTGGTATTCCTTTTTGAATAACATTTGTCCTTAGAGGAGAGTTGTACAGTATCTCAATGTATTGCAATTGTTGCAATCTGATTTTATAAATTAGAAGTTATAATTAAAGAAAAAAGCCTGGACAATGCCAAAGAAGTGACTATGTAGAGAACTGAAGAGACTGTCTCTGCACTATTATCTGGAAATTCTCTGTTCCAGCCTGAGTAGTATGTGTGCGTACAAACAGTATACAGGGATGTCTCTATAGAACTGCCTTTTTTCTGAGTTCAACAACGCATTGTACCTGCAAACACCACATACAGTCTTCCTCACAACTGCAGGGCTGAGCAACCAGCCTCTCTTTCTGCTGCATCAAAAGTAATATAATCTAGAGGTGGTTTTTTAAATGTTCTAAGTAATTGGGTTGTTACTCTGTTATTTGTGCCATGCTTGGACCTGAAGGCCTTATGCTCAGAGCTGTACGTAGCCAATGGCGAAGATGGCTACCCCATGGAGCTTTTTTAATTCTATACAAAGCTTTCCAACGTGTAAAGGATGTCTCAAGAATTCACCACAAGCAGATATTTACTATTTTAAATATCACACCTGCCTATATGTAATTGTTCAAACAAGTTAAACCAAATTGTCCATTTAAGATAACTAGGTAAGTCTAGATTTCTAACAATATCAAATGCCCCAATCACAAATCTCTGCAGAGTAAGGAAAGCTCATTATCACGGGTATCCTTCCATTCATGTAGGTAAAGGGCTCTGTCCAGTGAATATTTTGAGCATGAGAAAAACTTGGTTCCTGTTGATAATCCCATGATGCCGGCCTGTGTTAAGATTTCAAAATAAAACTTAAAAAACTTTGAGTGATTCAAAATAAGTAAGTAAATAAATAAAGCCCTGCTTAGTGGATTGTTAATGAGAATCACATAAAAGTAGTCAGTAGATGAGGAAATTGTCCCAAGCTCTTGATGCTAGTATTATGCTTTGCTCTCTAGAGCCCAGTTGTGTCAGAGTTCTTGGAGTAAAGTGATCAATTTTCATACGTATGCAGAACGTTTACATTTAAATTGAGTTTAGCAAGTCTAGTTTAGGCCAAGACCATTAAAAATAACTTTAGTAAAGAAGGTAGACATGACATTTTGCACAAGAAATGCGTGTTTGAATAATCATGGGACTTAAATTAGGATAACAAATATATAGTGTTGACCTATAATGTACACTGTAGTAGATGTTTAAGTATAGTGCATCTTTCATTTAGGAAGCAGTAAACTAGATATTTTTCATGTACGATGCAGCGTACAGAGATAAACTTTATATTGGACTACTTCCTTAAAGGGAATTTTAATTCACTTGTAATTTTGCAGCTGTAAATGTACACTATTAAGCCAGTTCTACCCTACGTGACACATTCAACCTCACTGAATCTAGTGGGATTTTAGATGTGTATCTGAAGAGGAGAACCTGGCTCATTAAGTATCTGAAACAGCACCTTCCCTCACTGTTTCATGTTGGAAACTTTTCAATAATTGGGTTTAAGTTCCCCAAAGTAGTTTGCAGAAATATTCTCTAAATACACTTGTGATGTGGATTCAAATATTATACATTTCTACTGCTATTTCATTTTCAAGCAATTGTCTCTGGATTATGATAGTGTAGTAAAAAAAAAGTATTGCAGAGATAAATTCATATCCTTTTGTACTTGTATGAGAGAAGGCAATGAAATTGCCCTCGTATGTTTTGTTATCTTTCCATGTAAGTTGTATGCTTGAGTCAATTTTGATTTCTCCTGTTGTCGTTGCCATCCTTATGTTACATACATACCAAAAGAAAAAAACAGTCCAAAATCTTTAAGCCGTAAGTTACTTCAAACTGTAATATCTGGTTCCAGTACATCATGGATTAGGCAGAATACTTTCCTAAAGAATAGTGTGTTGATCTCTCGTGTAGATGATTTAATAGTGCCAGTCGTGTGCTGAATAAAGTATGCATGCAACAATAACCTTTCTGTTACTTTCAGAGCTTTGCATACAGATACAAATGAAGGCTACCATTACCTATATGAAATAGTTAAGTAATGTCATCTCTTTTTATTGAGAAAGAAATTCAAGCTTTAAAACATTTTTACAAGTAGCAGTCATTCAGCAAATCAGTAGCAAAACTAGAAAACCAGTACTTGCTTTCCGATTATCTGCCTTCTCTTGTAGTCTTTAGATCACATCTCATTTGTACTTGTTTATATTTATGGTATGTGTGCACCTTACCTTCCTAAAGCCTACTCCTAACAACAGTCTAAGTGCTATATTGGTGAAAAATGTTCATTATTTCTATTGCAGTGCCTTATTGTGTACTTTACGTGGAAAAATGGGAGATAAGCAGATAACTTTCCAGAGACAAATACTGCAATATTTACTTCCTGTTCTAGTACTTCTCAGACTGAATATAAGTGGTAACCTTAGGCTTAGGCAGCTCACCCTGTTTCTACCTTAAATCTCTCCTGTTAAGATGCTTATGTCTTTTGTTGGTTGAGGAAGTATAAGCACTTTAGTTAGATCTGCTTCTATGGTCTACTGGAGATAGCAGATATGGATCTAGCAAACAGGGATCTGCGTGCCTATCTAGCAGATATGGATCTTTAGTTTCTCAATCCTGTTAGCTCAACTGTAGCTGAACCCTCAGTATAAGTACAAATTACTGTTTTAATGACTTTCTTCTCTCAGGAGTGCCACGTCACCACCGTGGGGAGATCTGGAAGTTTCTAGCAGAGCAATACCATCTTAAACATCAGTTTCCGAGTAAACCACAACCAAAGGACACACCTTATAAAGAACTCCTAAAACAACTAACTTCCCAGCAACATGCAATACTTATTGACCTAGGTAAGTACAGTAGTGGTCTGAAATTAAAATAAAAGCTTTATGATCTCTGGAAGAGAATTAAATAATAGAAGGTAACACACACAAAGCCTCTCACCATTTAGTAATAGGTTGTTGGTAAGAGCTGCTTTTCATCTTGTATAAGTGGGAACTGCTACTTGACACCATTAGGAAAATGCAAAATCTGCATTTCTAGCACAGAGATCCTTTGCAGCAAGGGATAATAAGAGATTACTAGATGCAATTGTAATGCATCTATATTTGTAATTCCCTATATATGATAGGGAACTCCACAGGCCCCTGGAATACAAATTGTCAAGAAAGCAAGTCAATATTTAAGTGCAGACTATTGAATAACATGTGCTATTCGTTTCTGATGGTCCAGTGTTTGCTGTCTTTGTTCCGCACTTTTACTTGAAATAATGCAGAAGTTTTGCTTTTTGCCTTTTTTTTTTAATAGGTAGTTGCTAGCAGTTGCTATTTTTACTTGTATTAAAACAATTATGAAATAAGTTCTTTTTAATAATTAAAAAAAAAGAAGACTTTTTAAGGCAGGTTATTAACACCTAATTCACTGCCTAATTTTAAGCAGTAGCTGGCTCCTGATTTAGGGACAGTGAATTGATCTCTGGAGGCACACATACTGTATGAGTTTAGTAGAGAGAAGTTAGGAATCAAGGCTCATAAATTAGAAGTGACTGGTAGGTGGGCTTCAGACAGGCTTTTGATCTTATTGAATAGTTTTCCATTTTCCTTCACATTTACTGTTAAAAGATCAAGAAGTTTTTTTCTGATATTATAAGGAAACACAAGAAAGGAAATCTAAATGGAATTAAGTTATTGGTTTAGCGTAGAAGCAGCAGAGATCGCTCTAGATAATTGTAAAAGAGCAGTCTTCGTATACCTCAAAAAGGTATGCCATTCTTAACCCTTCCCTTTACTTTTCCTGGTCCTCTTCCTTTATCACATTTAGTTCCCTTTGATTGACTTGCTACTGCTAGACTAAGATGATAATGAAACCTGAGAACATTTAATAAGACCAAAAGTCAGTATGCTCTGTAAGATGTGGATCAGTATTAAACATTGGTAATGTCTCTGGTTGATGCTGCTGCTCCCAGATGGTTTTAAGATGGGAGCTGATGCTCCCAGATGTTAAGGTCTGTTTCAGTACCAGTGACCTCTCCATCTCAGAAGCTCCCACAAGTCAACCATTAGTTGCGTAGACCTCACAGAGGTACTTTTGGCATCCTCTCCATCTTCCCTCATGAAGGCTGTTGCCTTTTCTCTCCAGTCCTGCCCCCAAGCAATGCATGGCTGCTCCTCAGCTGGGTTAAGTATTCTGTGGAATCTGTTGCTGGTCATTGAAGCATTCCTAACATGACAGTAGTTATTCAGATATATGCAATTGTCAGATGTTCACATGTCTAACCTTTACCCTGGCAAAAGTATTTGTCTTTGAATGTGAGCCATCTGATGGAAGTTGATAACACCTCACTGGCATATGGCTGAATTGGAAGTTTTTACAGATAATCCACAGAATATCTGTGCCCCTGTACTCAGCACTGGTGAGGCCGCACCTCAAATACTGTGTTCAGTTTTGGGCCTCTCACTACAAGAAAGACATTGAGGTGCTGGAACGTGTCCAAAGAAGGGCAACAAAGCTGGCGAAGGGTCTAGAGCACAAGTGTCATGAGGAGCAGCTGAGGGAACTGGGGCTGTTTATTCTGGAGAAAAGGAGGCTGAGGGAAGAACTTACCACTCTTTACAACTACCTGAAAGGAGATTGTAGCGAGGTGGGTGTCAGTCTCTTCTCCCAAGTCACAAGCAATAGGACAAGAGGAAATGGCCTCAAGTTGCACCAGGAGAGGTTTAGATCGGATATTAGGAAAAATTTCTTCACTGAAATGATTGTCAAGCATTGGAACAGGCTGCCCAGGGAAGTGGTTGAGTCACCATCCCTGGGGTTATTTAAAAGACTGTAGATGTGGTGCTTAGGGACACGGTTTAGTGAGGACTTCACAGTGTGAATTTAACAGCTGGACTCGATCTTCAAGGTCTTTTCCAACCTCAATGATTCTATGATTCTATCCTTGTGAATATACGGTTGTGGATATTTGTTAAGACATTGTTCTTTCCTCCCTTGGATATTTTAATTCAGTTTATTGTCTCACAAACCAGGAGATGGTGTTTTTCCAAGGAGATCCCGGCTCTAATGTGTGGGATAATTTTTTGTTAATTCAGTGTTTATTATGTTTTTTCATAGTAAAGGAGAAAATTCGTCATTTCTTCCAGAGCATGATAGAACTTAAACAGGCTTTTGTTGTCAGGTTTGTGGTTTGAGTCTGAGGAGTTGTGTGGGGCGATTTAAGAGGTCCATAATCACTAACTTTGAATAAATGAATTTTCCATTAAAAGCTCCATCAGGGGAAGTATGCATTGCAAGCAACCAAATGCCATATGATAGAACGATAAAAATTTATGGGAAAATCTGCACTTAGTTTGGGAAAATCTGCACTTGTTACTACTCAAACAGTATTTGAGTATTTTTAATTGCAAATGAAAGGCTATACCCCCTTCCACATGGAAGAATTGCCTGATGAAAGAACATCTATACCCAGAGATTTCCAAGGATACCTATTTCTTAAATCAGTGTGCAGACTATCTTCAGCATATACTGAACTGTGAGAAAATTTAGATGATGACCTAAGCTTTATATGGTAAATGAGAATATTTTCTTCTTTTTTTGCAACACTTGGTAACACAAGTCAAAATATCAAGGCAGTGCAAAACATGAGTCTGGCTGAACAGGCGCAGTTCTGCAGAAACTAGTGTGAGCTGAGGTGGAGAGGGTGATGGTCAATACCACCTTCACTTTGCCCTACTTCACAGGCCTGCTGGGTTTAGACTTGGCACTGGGAAAGTAACACTCCAAGGAGCCTTAATGCCAGCTGGGAATAGGCAGTTGCACTGTTTGTAAATTATTTCCCTCCAGACTATGTCACACCAATTCTAGGAATTCCCCTGGATTACTTGGCGCCAGCAGCAGTCTTTTGTTTTCGAGAGAGACATTTATGTGCAACCAGAGATCATTCGCTAGCAAGTACCTATCGGTCAAGTCAGCATACCTGTTGTTGATACTGTTGGCAATGGATGTTGGGGTTCTGTCACACTGAAGTGCTTCGGTAAGGGGTGAATAGTTTTGTGCTGGGTTAGTGAGTTGAACACCTTCATCAGAGGGGAGAGGGACAACTCCTGGACAGCAGGAGCGCAGTCGGTCTGGGTTTCATTGGCTTGCACAGCAGATTTGGGCTTGCTGGGTCAGCAAGCTGTTCGTGTTTTCTGCCTGGTTCTGCACATGAATGCTTTCTCATCTTTGCCGTGTGCTCCGCTTATAGAAACAAATGGCTGCTTGTGTTGGCAAATTGGTAACTTCATGGTGGTTTTCATGCAAAGTGGTGTTTTTGAAGGGGAAATATTTGCTAGCCCATTAACCGAGGGAAGGATTGGGCCCTATTATTTCAGTAAAATGAAACTAGGAAGCTGAAGACTTTGGTGATTCGCATTGAAATAGAGTAGTGCTGCACAGTGACAGACAGCATAACTGGATAGGCAGCTAGAAGAAATTTGCATGTTCTGACTTGTGTTCCTTCAGGCTATCAGAAGTGTTTCTTTTAAGTAGATCTTTAAGAATCTTTCTGAAAGCATGCACTTCTCCATTGAGAGAAAAATTTATGTTCTTGCCACATGTGGTCATAATATATAAAAAAGCTTTCCCAAATAAATAGAAGAGGTCTTGCTAACACATTATGAGCAAAAGCCATAATAGCATTGCTCACACTTAGCTGAAGCAATGCATCTTCAGCTGCAACTAGTGCTTCCAGAGAATGAGTACAGCAGTGTGCATCTGAATGCAAAGCTGAGGTACAGCACCTGCTTTCCTGGCTCAGTTTATGTGTCGCAGTGCTATTTCTTTACGTGGACAAGAACAAAGCCACAATTCCTTGAAGGCTTTTTTGTCTATTTCCTTTTGTGGCCCCACCTGCACAACCACTGCAGTCACTGGGGATTTCAGGACCTGAACACCAAAATCATGTTCAGTAAATGATTTCTTCTCTCAATAAGGTAGGGTAAACTGACTTCCAGGTGCTATCAGTGTAGAAAACCACTGTACTCGTCACTGAGTGTTTGCTGCACACAGTAGAAAATTATGGTTTGTTTTATTACATTTCAAAAACAGAGTAGAAGGTACTTACTTTCTCATTCTGGGACTCTTGAAATATCAGTGTTCATTTACAGCCCCTTTTCAGCAGGACCAGAAGTTGTTTGCTCCTAAGAGAAAGCTAAAATTCTTAGTTAAGTCGTCAGCAGGGCACTCAGAAGAAATCAGCTTGTGAGTTTAGCAGTTCTGCTCCTCTTCCATTTACTGTTTTTTAGAACTTTTTTGCATTTTTATTCTAGCTCAGCTTGTAACTTTTCTGCATGACTTGTATGAAAAGAGTCTTGCTGCATGAGTGAGGCAGTACAGGTCTGCCTTTACACCCTGCTGTAATAATAGCTTGTCATTTGGGCAGAGGATTCCATTGCAAAAGAACACAAGCTTCTTCCCGTTTGGAAGTTAGAAACATTTCTTCTGTAGCATTCAGCTCTGTGAACACCTGGCCAGGGGAGACCTGCTCAGAAACTGAATGCCACTGTCCCAAGCGACAGGCCAGAGCAGCTACCAGATGGCAGAAAGACTCTGCTCTGGGCTTTGTCTTCTTGAAACAGGAGCTCTGATGTTATCTGGCAGCACAGCAGCATTACGGGAACAAAAGGGTGGGGTGGTATTTAACAAGTGGGCAATTGAAAAACAAGCTTCACTTAATACTAGAACAAAAGGAGTATTCAATTTTCTTCTCTGTTGAGGTGTTTCACTGGGGAAATCTAATAGGGGGAGGTGTTTTTTTTCCCTAGAAATTAAAATATTTCCTTTTGAAATTTTTGAAAAAAATCTGTAAAAGTGAAGCCTTTAATATCTCTGTTCACAGAATCACAGAGTGGTTGAGGTTGGAAGGGAGCTCTTGAGATCATCTAGTCCAACCTACCTGCTCAAAGCAGGGTCAGCTAAAGCAGGTTGCCCAGGAGCGTGTTCACTCAGGTTCTGAATATGTCCATAGACGGAGACTCCACAACCTCTCTGGGCAGCCTATGCTGGTGTCTGGCCACTCTTGCAATAAAAAAGGATTTTTTTTCTTATGTTATGTGGAATTTCCTGTATTTCAATTTGTGGCCATTGCCTCTCATTCTGTGTCAGTGGGCACTACTGGGAAGAGCCTGGCTTCCTCTTCTTCATTCCCTCCTACTGGGTATTTGTGCACATTGATAAGATCCTCCTAGAAGATCTCTCTTCTCTCTCCAAGCTGAACAGTCCCAAGTCTCTCAGCCTTTCTTCATAGAAAAGATGCTCTGTCTTAGTGATGTCCATATCTCTCTTGTTCTGAGGAACCCAGTATGTCCATACCTCTCTTTCTCTGGGGAGCCCAGAGCTGGACACAGCGCTCCAGGTTTGGTCTCACCTGTGCTGAGCAGAGGGGAAGGATCACCTCCCTGGACCTACTGGCAACACTCCTCGTAATGCAGCCTAGGGTACCATTAGCCTTCTTTTCTGTAAGGGCAGACTGGTGTCTCGTGTTCAACTTGGTGACTACCAGGACCCCAGAGATCCTTTTCTGCAAAGCTGCTTTCCACCTGGGTAGCCCCAGCATATACTGGTGCCTGGGGTTGTTCCTCCCCAGGTGCAGGATTTTTGCACTTCCCTTTGTTGAACTTCATGAAGTGCCTGTCAGACCATTTCTCCAGCCTGTAGAGGTCCCTCTAAATGGCAGCACAACTCTCTGGTGTATCTGCCACTCCTCCCAGTTATAGGTCATCTGCAAATTTGCTGAGGGTGCGCTCTGCCCTATCATCCAGGATGTTAATGACCCTCCATAATAAGGGATCAGTTAGAACAAAGGCTACAGGCACCCTGTCATCAAGGGCAGCTGACAAGAGTTGCTTTGAAGCTGCCAGAGCTACCTTTACCACAGCCTCAGCCTTAGCTGCCAGCAGCAGCACCCTCAGATTTCCATGAGTACCCTGGCGATCCCAGACAAAAAATCCAGATGCACAAGAGGAGCCCAGAAGAAGAAGCAAAGCCCAGAAACTGCTGCACAAAATGCTGTGTCTGTTGGCTGCTTCCGTTAGCTGCTCTCTCATATAATATGTATATAGCATGTGTATATGGCATATATCATAGCACATATATAGGCACACAATTCTTGATACTGTAAGGCTGCAGAAAAAAAGGCAAATTGAGTTTTTACTTGCTGAGTAAATATTGTGGGTCAATATGATTGTGTAAGTTACTTAGTTGGATTGGTTTGTTTTAAGGACAGGTGGGTCCAGCTCTGTATGAAAGTTTACAGATAAGCCAGTCTGGGGTGGAAATTGTCATCTTGTTCCAGAACTGAAGGACCAGAAATGGCTCAGTTGTGCTCCTGCAGCTCTACAATTAGTATAGCTTACCTTAGGCAGGGATTTAAAGAGATGTGGGGAATAGATCCAAAACCCATCGCTACCGAGAAAGTTTTGCTTCCATGACTCTCACTCTCCAAGCACTTGTCACTTGTGCTGGTGCTCATGGGACACCTCCCAGAGCTGGCACAGCTGAGCGACAGGGCAGCACGACTAACCCTGTGTAAAAGGGGATTTTTCTGCCAGGTTAGTGAACTGGATCAGTTCGTGGAAGACTCTGACCTTCATGCTGCAGGAAAGGAGGAAGGACCCATAAGACTGGGAGGGCCCACAGCAAAGAAGGAGGTGACAAGAGACACATTTACTGGAAAGAAAGACAAGAAAAGAGAAAGTGAAGTAGTCCCAACCCAGAGAACTCAGATGTTCTAATTCTATGCCTGTGTC
Organism: Tauraco erythrolophus; assembly: GCF_009769465.1. NCBI lineage: Eukaryota > Metazoa > Chordata > Aves > Musophagiformes > Musophagidae > Tauraco > Tauraco erythrolophus. The sequence continues at coordinate 46,515,305 of NC_141469.1, forward strand.
CTGACAGTTGTCTAAAAGCCAACACTTTTTAATCAATAAAAGAGGACTGGATGAGTCATTGAGACGCTGAATAGAGTCTCCACTCGGCAACCACCCTCTACAAACCCTTTAACAAACTGATCGAGGGCCAGTCTTAAGAACCAGTTACTCAGCTGTTCCAAATAACAGACTGTCCCCATCCCAGAGCCTGTCTTCCCTGACAATTTCTAAATTAACTTTGCAACTACTGTAACAAAACTAATCAGAGAAGCCCTTATCTGTAGAGTGTGAGAGTCAATAGTTCTGCATTGTTAACTTCCTTACGGTCTTCCCAAAGGTTGACTCAGAATCTACTTTTCAGAAGAATCTACCTTTTGAAAGGCTGTTTAATTTGATAACATAGCAAGTATTTTTTGTTGTTGTTTATTTTTTAGGTTAAGTCATTAACTTCAGCTATTTTCACAGGGCGCACATTTCCAACACATCCGTACTTCTCAGCACAGCTTGGAGCTGGGCAGCTGTCCCTCTACAATATTTTGAAGGCCTATTCCCTTCTGGACCAGGAAGTAGGATATTGCCAAGGCCTCAGTTTTGTAGCAGGAGTTCTACTGCTTCATATGAATGAAGAAGAGGCTTTTGAAATGCTAAAGTTTCTCATGTTTGACATAGGCCTGAGGAAACAGTATCGTCCTGACATGACGATTTTACAGGTATGATTTCAATTTTGCTAATAAAAGAACACTCATGTTAAATCACAATAATGCTATATAGATAGCATCAAAATCTGGACTTGAAATTAAATTCAGTGCTGCAAAATGGAGAAGGATAATCTGGGAAAAGAATATATCACCTTAAATGCACTAGTTTCAAATAAAAAGGCTACTGGGGAAACTATGAAAACCATAATTAGGAAGAATTCTGTTATATGTTGTGCGAAGCTCATATGACCCAGCAAATGAGCCTGTCGTAGACTGACAGGTGACCCAACTTGGGTCTTTTAGGTGGCTTCTGAGTATTTCTTTTCTTCACACAATTCCATCCAAACATCAGTTGACAAATATCTTTCACTGTTTCTAGTAAGAGTGTGAAGCATGGACTTTGCTACTATGAGCGTTAAAACATGTTTATCTTTAGTCACTTTGTTCTTATTCCATGCAGATCCAGATGTATCAACTGTCTCGACTTCTTCATGACTACCATCGAGATCTCTATAACCACCTAGAGGAACATGAGATTGGTCCCAGCCTCTATGCTGCTCCTTGGTTTCTCACCATGTTTGCCTCTCAGTTTCCCCTTGGATTTGTAGCCAGAGTGTTTGGTAATTCATAAAACTTCTGTCAGTTCTTTTTGAAGTCTTATATTTGGAATCCTGTTATTAGGAACCAACCTGTTTCAGACATCCAGGAGAAACATTTTACTTCCTGTTAATGAACAGAACAACAACAATAGAGGTCGTCTTATGGAACATGTAGTATTTACAGTAAAATGGAATGAGAGAGGAGGAAAGTGTATGACAGTCCCAGACTGTCCTGTCTTTTCATCCTCATTGTTACCTTTTCCCACCCTGTAACCACTTGTAGAGAGGATGTAAAATTTGATGCCATGAAGGCATGGTGTTATGACAATAGCACTTCAACACTGGCAATTAGTTTCAAGCTGAAAAGAGATGTAACAAAGACATAATCTGAGAAATATATCCATTTACTCTATTATCATTGTCTCCAACAATGTCAATGGAAAATGATTTTGAGGGTTATGTTTTCAAAACACACACAGAGATGGTCCTTGCAGTTTAATCATGGATTTACTCTGCAGAAACATAGGACTTTTAAACTGGTGTTTCTTATCCTTACAATTTTAGCCTGACTGATAATCTCACTGTCCAAAAATGTTTGGAAACATATGGGGTTTAGGCTTTAAAGTCAATTCTGTTACCTATTTTTGGAATGTACAGAGTAAAGCTCTCTTTTTTTAATTGAATTCCCATTAAGAATTTACCTTGATGCTATCTTATGGATGTATATTCCATAGGTTAATTGTTTGATATTTGAGATGTTTTATTTTCTTTTCAGTTGTTTGTTTTCAATTTCATTACCGGATTCTGGATACTGGATACATGATGAGCAGGATGGATTGGAGCTTTCCTCTCAATTCCTCTCTTCTAATGAGAAGCTATTTTCATTTTCCTTAGTCAGTCTCATTTAAGAGATGTAATGAAGCAATTATTTATTAGGATATTAATATTGACACTTTCCTGACTTAAAAAATTTTAGTCTCATCTACCACAATAACAAATAATGAATTTAGATTCCAAGAAAAGCCAACAAGAGTCCAGTCCTGTTTCTGTTTAAGGACATGCCAAAATTAGTGCTTGTAGAAATCACAGTGGAAAGGATGGTGTATAGCTAAGCAGAACTACGTGTCCTGTGGTTAGCATCTCAACTCCAGGAAAAAGAGAAAGAGCCTTGGGGTTTTTTGTGTGTGTGTGTTTGGCTTTGTTTTCTGGAAAAGTTCTAAGTAGGCTAATGTACATCGACAAGTATCTAGCTGACAGTAATAATCTGTAGGAATTAAGTGAAGTACTGTGTGTGAGTGTCATATACCAAGTTATAATCAGTTCATCTTTCAATTATTCTTAATCATTTGTAGTATTGTACATGACAAGAAGAATCTTTGAATTGGAAAATTAAGTATTGTCCAAACACAGATTAGTGTTTTATCTGTCATTGAAGGACTGTAGGGATTTAAAAAGCAAAGATTTTACATTAGAATAGAAGGCATAGATACATGATCTTCACAGGACTGATTTTAGGCAAAGAACAGATAAGCATGTGTGATTGAAACTGCCACCTCACAAAAATCTCTGACATTTCTTAGAAAGTCCAGCATGACCAACACTTGCAGTTTTTAATGTTTCAAAGTATTTAGTCATTTCCTTAAAACAGTGTTTACTGGAGCTATGTAAGTCAAGAACATGGGACATTCTTTTACATTAGAAAGTAAAATCTCATCTTCACCTGTGCTAAGGACTCTGAAACACGACTGCAAACCTACAAAAGGCTAAAGCTGTCACTTTGCTAGTGGCTGTCATTAGCAGCGTGGCAAGTTAGGATCCAACCAGTTCTGACCCATGTGTTCACACACTTTCGCAGAACATATCTACATTTTCATTGCTTACTGAGTAGAACCTTTGGGATGAAGGAATGTTGCTTTTTAATGTTGAAGTAGCTGATTTATAGTTTACTAAGACTGTAGGATTGCACTGCCATTTTCTAACGTGATGTCTCTGAACCCTTGATGCTTGAAGCCCTGCTGCTATTTAGTAATGTAATTGCTACAGACCACTTCCTTTACGTTTCCATAGAGTGTACTTTTTGCAAGCATCTTAAACACAATATCTAAAAGTGGACTAGAAAGGTTAAGTTAAAGACCATTTTATGAGTCAAATAGCAAGCCTTCTTTTTAATTATCTTTCCAAACTGTTAACGCTTCTCCTGAGCAGGATCTATTTACTTATTAACGAGGGAGATTTGGTAGAATAATGTTTATATTGTTTAAAGATTTTAGATAAAACTTGATTTTTTTAAATCCTGTAGGCTGCCAGTCATGCTGACATTAATTTGCGTACTTTCACTGTACTGTTGCTGGCTGGCAGCCCGCTTAATGGGAAGAGTAGGGAGTGGGTAACAAACGGGTCTTTGTTAAGTACGTGCTGTTTTAAATGAGAGACGGATTTCAGCCATATATTACCAGCTCGGCTCATACAGACATTCATTAACAACTTATAGGTCACCTTGAGTTAATCTGTATGTCTTTTTGGGGCAGGTGCTGAATCATAAATATGCATTATTTTCAGCTCTGTTTTTTCACTTTGTGTTTCCTAGCTCTTCTTCAGCATTCCCTGTCCTAATATAGAGCTTTCCCTATAGATCATTTTCCCATAGTTTTCAGTTTCAGTAGAGAATTGAGGTAGATGCCTACTCTGTCACCACTTTTCAGTCATTCCTGCCTTTGAACTTCACATTGAATCAGAGCTGAAAAATTTTACACCACTTTTAGGACAAATGGCAGCAAACTGCAAAATTTATGGATAGTTATTACTTGTGCTTTTCTTTCTCAGAGAGAAAGAGAGAGAAATGAATTGAGTTATGGCTTCAACACTACAGGCAAAAGAGTGCAAGGGGGAATTTCATTCTGATACGAATTTGGAAAAAGAAATTGCTTTTACTAAGAAAGGCCGTTAGCCAGTGTTTTCATATGTTCTTTACTACATCAGAGATGCTTGTGGTTTTGCTAGTTGTTGTTTCCCTTCCTGTGTGGTGGTTTTTCTTCTCTCTCTCCCTCTCTCTCTCTCCCTCTCCCTCTCCTTCTTTTTTTTTGTCCTTAAGACATACTATTTATTTGGTGTCATTGTGCCACTTCATAAATGATTGTGACTTCATTCACAGCTTCAAATGCAAGGAAGAGAAAGAGCAAGAGAGAAGCTCTTTAAAAATAAAAAAGATATTTTTATTTTTAAATATGGAATAAAACCACGGTATCTTATCTTCCTTTTCCACCTCCGCCAGTATTGTTTCGTATGTTAGATGCTTTTGTCTGTAGTGAGTCCTTCAATAAAACCAGGAGCAGATTCTGAGTTATAGCAGCAGGAAAGTCAAACGCAGGGCAATGCTGTTTATACTGTGGACAGATGGGTTTGTGAAGATGGGTTTCTTGTCTGATGCTTTCATTGCACTCTTCTATTTCTTTCCTCCATAAAGACATAGGAAGTTTGTAAAGGAAAAGAAAAGAAAGGAAGTTGCATTGAAAGGTCACTATACACTGCAGTTTCAGTGTGCTTGAATGTATGCCAGGTGCTGTCACTGCAAGGCCACCTGCAATATTAACACTTAAGCTGTATTTCTAGGATTTCAGGGTACTTATTAATGTAGCTGTTAGAATATTAACATAAGAGGTTAAGACATACTGAAAATAAGCACATGCACATGAAACTTGAGGCTGCTGGAAAGAGCATATTTAGCCTCATGTGCTCAATGTTGTATTACTGAGATTTTGTAGCTTTCTCTACCAAATGAGAAAAGAACAGAACTTCAGATCTTCGGTTCTGTCTTCACGTGTAGTTTTTGCCTATAGTATGAGGATTTTTAAATGGCATTGGGATTATAATTCTATTCAAATTCAGATTCCTGTGACCATCTCAGAAGAAAAAAGCCCACAAAACTATTATGTGCACAAAAAGTGGCAACACTGACAAACTTGACTGCCTGGTTCATTGTGCACTTAGCTTAAAATTGAATTGGATTTTTTGGATGAAAACTCACTAAACATATTAATAATTGATTGTGTTACTCAAGCGTGCTATTCACAGTTATAATCTTGATCCTACACAACTTCCAAAGCCATAGCCACAGTAACAGAAGCATGTGTCTGGCAGAGTATACCTAGCCTCCAGATTGCCCCTATAAGAAGTTGTTGTACTTGGACATTTTACTGTTTTAATATTCTTGTCAAAAGATGTGCTTGCTTGATATACTGTTTTTTCTTTGTTTTCACAGATATGCTATTTCTTCAAGGATCAGAGGCTGTATTTAAAGTGGCTTTAAGCCTTTTGGGAAGCCACAAGCCCTTGATTCTGCAGCATGAGAACCTAGAAACTATTGTTGATTTTATTAAAAGCACTCTCCCCAACTTGGGTTTGGTACAGATGGAAAAGACCATTAGTCAGGTATGAAATAATCTGAACATACGAGTAGGATGCAAAGAAGTACTCTTTTTAACAAGTTCTTGACAGAAAAACCACAACAGTATATCATGTTAGCTCAAGCTGAGAATTCTGTTATTATAGTTCTGAAGACATTGAAAACTTTTGGAAGCATATGTATAGTACCTCCATATTCATACATCTACATGTTGGTTATGGTCATTTAATGAAGCCTTTACTGAAAATGAGGTTGGTTTTTTTTTTTTTTTTTTGGAATGTGTGTAATAGCTGTTATAGGCAGCAACATAGTAGCCCATACACAGTGCATTCCACGAAAAAAAGCGCAAGGTGGGCTAAAAGCCTTTGGAGTTTTCCTGTCTCCAAAGAATTTTGCTCTCCAAGTCTTCATTTCAGAAGCAAAAACTGACATACAAGAGCCTCACAAATGTTGACTGTACTTAATGAAATTAGAAGCCTCCTTACGTTGCCTTGTCTGTACTGGCTTTTATGGTGCTGGTTCAGTGTTACAACAGTGCCTTTGTATTTCTGCCAGGAGTACATGGGGCAGCGCAGTCTCTCGCAGTGAGCAGTGGCTCTAGAAAGCAAAACTGGGAATCCTGGTACACTTTTTTAAATTGCGGAGAAGGAAAATGATGCAATATTGCTAAACTAGCAGAAGGTTCCAGATGATTATGGGATTTAAAAAATCACAAATTATTGCAGTTAAGGCTTGCCTGTTTAGAAACCCTCTTACACTTGACATCTAACTTGCAGCAGGCAAATAGAAGATGGGTTTTAACTTATTTTTCTGAAGGCCTTTTATAGTCCAAAACATGTAGGGTGTGCTGCATAGAATTGCAAATGCCTGCCACTCACCCAGGGCTGAAGGAGATCTGCAAAGCCTGTGGCTTGATAAAGAAAGCAGGCGGCAGCGCAGGATGTTGCAGAATGCATGTGAGGGGCTCCCTTTTGATCCCTGGCAGCAGAGCTTCCAGGAGCTTCCACAGAGCTTCCTGTGCTCAAATTAGGATCAGAATAATTGCTTCTCATGCTTACTGTCAAAGGAAGGAGGAGGGAACTAGAAAGCCTCTGTGAGGGGAAGGAAAGCAAGTGATTTCTAGGGGGCAAAGGGGATCGTACGCTATCTGCCAGGCTGAAAGCCTGGAGTGCACAGCTCTGCAGAGACTTGCAGTGTGTAGGTGACCTGCAGGAAGCCATTGGCTTTGAGCAGAAGGAGGGAGAGATACTCTGTTTAGGCAACTATTACTGCTCTAAATTTAAAGTGGGCAGGTGGAAGTGAATTGAAGGGAGAGAGATTGCCCTGCTTCGGTCAGGGCTGCCTTTGAATAGAGCAGCTGTTTAACCAGCCCTGCAGTCTATACACAGCTCCTGGGCTAATCCCCATCCTCTTCATGCCTTCTGCAGCATGGCCTTTGGTTTACGTGCCCTAACGTGCCTTCAGTTAGCTAGTTTTCAAGTCAAGCTTTTGATTTGCCTCATGTTTCCCCCCTTTCAGATTTGGTACTCTGGGTATGACAGCAGGGATTTCCCTCTCCTCTCAAGAGCACAGAGGCTAGAAGTGGCAGAGGTCATGAGAGGAACTAGCTTTCTGCCCTGCTGAATTGCACCGTTTGTGTTACTGAAATTAAAACAGTGTGTGTTCTCCAAGAATACTCAGACCTACAGAAAATGAAACTTCTATATGTGTAACTAAATTCAAATTAAAATTGTATTTCAGCCTTCTGTACTTAGATGCTCAGTGTATGTGTTTCTACTACTATACGACTGCGAGAGAATTTTTTATGTAACAGGTGTCAGAAACGTTTCATACACTGGTGTTTTCTTTAGCTATAACCAACAGTTAAAATTTTGTAGACAAAGCAGATAAAATAGGAAATAATTCTTGTTCTTTCAGCAGATAATTAAGATAGGATTTGATATTTGACTCATTTCTAAAAGGAATAAAGTACAAGAGGTTTAAATATAAAGAATAACCCTTGGACTTCTATTCTTGGGCTATTTTCCAGATGCATTTTTAAATCAACTTTTGCTTCTACGATGTTCTGTGATTGACACGCTTGTCCTTTAAATTTGCCACCTTCTTCACTGCATTCAGAAGAGATAACTAGTTCAGGGACATTTGATTCGTATTTCCTGAATAATTTGAAGGCAGATTTTTGCCAAAACCTAGAAAGACAAAAATACAGTAGCAGTTTTTTTCCTTTGGGTCACTCTATGCACCTCAATTTATTTATCTGCTTTTAAAATAAAAGATTTTCTTAATATTCATGAAGAAGACTGAGCGCTCATTTTGGTGATTCATAGTTAACAGTAATAGAAATCTACTTTGACCTTACATAATATTTCCATGAAGTGTATTAATGTAAGGATATATTATCTCATTTTCTTTCAATCTCTATGAGTAGTGTGGAATTATAAACGTCTGCTGTTTTTCATTTAAAGTTTTCATTGTATTAGGCTTACACTTGGGCATGTGGCACATGGGCTTGGACCACACTTTTCTAAAATGGCATCTAATTCCGAGTATATCTAGGAGGGTTTATGCCAAACTGAGATACATTAAATTTGAAATCTAAAAAGGGGAGTACACTACAAAGTCTACGCTTCTTGAAAACTTGAGTGTAAGTGATTTTTCTGAAGTCAGGCAGCAAATCAATAGTAAAGTTTTTAAGTAGATCCGATGCCAATATATTGCACTTTACTGCCTCAATCTTGCCATTTCCAGTATAGGAAATATGAATGCCAAAATTTAAGTCCTTTTTTTTGTATGCAGTGATTAGATATCTAAGTCTAGATCCATAGATTTTAAAGCATTGAATGAACTATGTTTTTGATCTGCACAGCACCTAATAATATTTTTATATACAACAGGTGTTTGAAATGGATATTGCCAAGCAGTTGCAAGCTTATGAAGTTGAATACCATGTGCTTCAGGATGAGCTTATAGATTCATCTTTAAATGACAATCAGAGACTGGATAAATTAGAAAAGGCAAACAGTAGCCTGCGCAAACAAAACTTTGATCTCCTGGAAGAATTGCAGGTACAATTTGTTTCATATTTAATTAACATTCTAATTTATGCACCATTTCAGAACAGACCATCCTACACCAAGGCACTGGAGAGATTGGCATTTGGTGACTTTAAAGCATAGCCATTTGCAATTTTATTTAGTTTAGCTTTCAAAGTTCAAATGCAGAAGAAATTCTGAGAAGGGGAGTAGATAGAGCATATGCTTGCAATTAGTGGAAAGTTGATTCATCACACCATCTCTTCTCTTGTAATTAAAATCATAGTTGTAGAAAATGACTAAGATGACACAAAGTGCTTTCTCAACTTCATTTTTACATTTTCAGTCACTGTTTTATTACAGCAGGGATACTAGTCTTGTCACGAACGGGAAGCTTATGCCAGTGTCATGATTTAGAGATACCTCACATATGGGATACCTTGTCTAAAAAGATATTCTCTTTCTTACAAGATTATTTTTTTAAATAGTTATTTAGATTGTTTAGAAAATATGTGAAATAATAATTTCTGTTATATGCTCAGTGCCTGTTCAATCTGCAGCTCTTTTAGAGGCAATACATCTAATCTCTGTAGGGATTATTTGTTGCTTAACTGTTCAAGAAGTCAGCTTTCTGACTGCTTTATAACAGGACATTATTTATAAAACTTTTGATCATGCATTTAATTTGATGGAGAAAGGAACTTCAAGGGTAAGAACCAGACATTTCAAGCCTCTTGATTATTGTTAAAGACATAGACTTTGTGAAATAATAGATGAGAGAAGCAGTCCAGGTTTCTCAACTGTTGGTCCTCTATCATGACTAAAGCTAGCCAACCATGCAGACTTAGATTGCCTCTCTTAACAAAAAATTGCTTAAGCTGTAAATTCTGATCCTGTGAGATCTGACCTGTTTCAGGTCCTAAGATGAGCCTTAGAGAAGTCGGAAGAGATACTCCTCTGCAAGATATTGTCATAAAACTTCAGGCATATGGGCAAGGAAATGAACTGTAGCATGAGAGAGAGGATTTCTGGGATGAGATTCAAGATGTGATGTCCTACAGATACCTGCATCAGAGGATCTTCCACCTCCTCCTGCCCTTAACAACTTTGCAGCCCTAAGCAGTTTTTTACAAAGCTTATCTCCACTTGAGTGCTGGCAAGTCAGCACCTGACATCATAGCTGGGAAATTAACTGCCTATAGCATTGGAGCAATCCCTTTGTCTTGGAGGTGGGCTTCATCAGCCTTCATTTCCTATGGTGAAAGGTGACCCATTACTGATGGGAGGAAAATGCATCACCAAACAATGTGAGTCATGGCTTGTCAATAATTTGCCCCCAAGGCTGAAATTTTTAACCCACTATAATTGCATGAAGAAACTACAATGAGCTCATCAGAAAGGCAAATACTTCCCTGAAAGCTAAGTCCATGCAGTGCTCTTGTCTCCAAATGTTATCAAGAGCTGAAACTTCCAAACAGATCTCTGCTTTTGTCAAAGTACCTCAGCAACATATCTCGCGTGATGAGTTTGAATGATGTAATATTTTGTTTCACCATGAAGAAGAATGTCCATATGTGCAACATTTTGAAGGAGAATTTTTGGAATTTTTCAAGATGTGTTGTCTATTTACATATTGCATTAAATCCCCATCTCCCCCTTTGCCTTCAAATTTGGCATTTGTTGGACTCAATGTTGAGATGAAATGAAGATGCAGCTAAAAGGCTGAGTTGTCTTTGCTTTGCAGGACACGTGAAATTCAACAAATACGGCTGGCTAAAAATGTTTCCCAACTGACCCGTACAGAGGCTTAGCTTAACCTGCAGTTCTTTGGTGTATAATTTGCAGACTTAGTAACTTTCTAATTTCATTACTTTGCGTTATATTCTTGGGTTTAATTGTGAACTAATCGAAGCAATCAAGTTGAGAGAGGGAAGTTTCTTTTTATAGGCAAAACCACACTTGTAGTCTAAAGTACACAGATCTGATAACATTCATACTTTCATTTTCCTTTACAATTTTTCATTATTTGGAAAGTATTTTATATGTATTGATGTATCTCAAAATAGTTTAAAGTTGGTTTCGGTTATTAATGAATTTTTTTTTTTTTTTTTTACTTCCCCTCCTTCCTCCCTCTCCTCTTTTCTTCTTACTTTGAAAGGTGGCTAATGGAAAGATCCAAAACCTTGAAGCCACGGTAGAGCTTTTATTGACCAATGAAGGCAAATTGAAGCAATCCATTCTCACTCTTGAGCAGGAGCGAGCAGCTTTGCTGAAAGCAGTGGAAGAAATGAGGAAAAAGATTGGTGATACAGATGGGAACCCTCTGCTTTCTAGACAAGAACACATGGATGCTGACTGACATTCACAGTTGTAATGGAGCAGAGAAACTGAGCAAGAAACAAAGGGAAGAACTGGGTCTTTTTGTCATGATCCATGGGGATTTGACATTGTCATCTTTGTTGTACATGCCTGTACATTGATACAGGCATGGTCGCTTCCCATATTAAAGAAGCTGGTTTCTTGGGGAGAAGGCTCACTCTTCTTAGTATGTAGAAATACTATGAACAGTAAGATGCCACGTCATAGTAAGCAGGAGAAACTTAATAGTGCGTGCAGTCACACACAATACACTGTAAAGATGTAATGGATTTTTCCATAAGTGCTTCTAAACCTAAGTGCTTTGTATTCATCACGTTTTGTTTGTGTGTAGATCACCACCATGTTAAACAGCACATCCTTTAGAAAGTCCTTTGAAGAAATATGGCAGTGTAAAACCTTTGAATGGATGACTGCCCCGTTGCAGCTATGCAGTGGTAACACTTACAGAGAGTTTTGTGATTGAACTTGAGATGTTTTTGACAGTGTAATTCCCGTACAGCTTGACTGGGTTCTGTTAATTATGTTGTTTACGCTTCAGAAAACTGCTTCGTGATGCTTGAAGGTGTCAATGCATTGGACTCCAGAGAGCTGGACTTCATCATATGTAACTATGCATAATTGGGGGCTTGCCATCTGTTTTTACAAGTATGTTGTTTTAGTACATTTTTTGTTTAACAACCATTAATTTAGTGTATTGTTAGTTGTCATTATCTGATAAACATACTGTATATAGTCACTGCACTATGCTTAACAAAGTACACTGACATTGGTTTGGTGAAGCCTGTGGCTCTCGCGACATCATCTAAAGATTTATATTCAGACTCTTCAAGTTTCACCTTATTTATTTCTGATCTGTTGTGTGGTGTAGGACATCCTTTTGCTGGGAAACTAATGCCCACTGTCATTTTTTTCCCTTTATTTGGTACTCTGTGCCCACCCATCCTCTGGGAAATGTTACTCTTTAAGACTTTTCCTGAAGTAATGGAGGCGTTTCAAGAGCTTCATGTTGTGCCAGATATGCTTAAACTGTTTTATAAAGGGTATGGCACTTTGAATTAGAATACCATTCTTTTTACAATGCATCTTTTGAGTAAGATTACACATGTAAAAAAAAAAAAAAAATTTCTCAATATCCTTAATACAATGAAAGTAGTTTTCAGGCCAGTTAAAGCACCACTGCTGCAAGTGCAATAATATCCATGGATATCCAATTGTTTGGGTATGCTTCTGAATTAGGAATAGCGCCATAATTTTGTTTAGTCCCCAAGCACAGAGTTAATAAGCATTGGTGTTTTGTTATGGTGGAGATTCACCCAGGAGATGTGAATTTTTTTTTTTCTTAAATTGCTGGTTTTATTTTTGAAGTTTCAAAGCACGCAGTTTTTTTTCTCTGACTGGCAATGTAGAAAAGGTTTTGTTTTGCTTTTTCCTTTTTTCATGCAAATCCTCCTGACACATTGTAGTTGTAGTTTAATAGGAGAGCTGTGACGTTTAACTACTGTGCAAAACAAATACCTCTATGTATGTCAAAAAGAAAAAGAGAATTTACTTTTTAATTTCTAGAAGCTTTGTTTGACTCTGTCATGTCTTAAATATGTCTGGTTCTTGCAAATCCACTCTGTATTTGCTTAGTACTGAAATTCCAGAGAGATCAGTAGTTATTATTTACCTCTTAGGCTTATTTTTTAATTCGGGCATCCATATTGAAGCTCATGCTTCGTGTTTCAAATCTTGTCATAATAGACCTCATACTGTTAGAACACTCAGTATTGTTGCATTTTTACCACATACTGCCGTAATTCATACACTGACTTTTTAACAAGAGCAATAAAAATAATAATAATCAATGCCTACATCTATGTTTGTACATTTTTTGACATGTAAAAACAAAAACATAGTTGGTAGGATGACAGTTCAGAACCGTGCAAGATGGGATGTTCCTTGAAAGTACAGTACCAGCTACAGTGGTTATTAAGGAAAACTCTTAATCCTCAGACTCTTCTAAACATGCTGAGGGTCCAGCTGTGATCTTGGGACCCGCATCTGCATATGTTGACTAAGGTGAAGTATGTTCCACGTAACTCCAGGGATGCATTCCTTTTTGTGATGTTTTGTTTCTCTTCCAGAGTAAGTGGAGGACTACTTCTAGTCCAAAGCATTTTATTGAGAATTTTTGTAATTCCAGTTAGATGAGAACTGAAGTCACTGTTCTCAGAATGCACAAATGTGGTATATAGATAACAAGAAACTTTTTGCTTTTCTGACTATATAGTACCAGGGATTTGACTTTTCTATGGGTACAAATGAATTTTCTATTTGTACCTATGCAAATTAATACGATTTTGTTGAATATGTAAATGTTTTGCAAAGTGAGAGATCATGCAATCCACTGGTCCAGGGTCTGAATGGGAATGAAATAGTTTTAAGTCTTTCTGCTGCTTACACTGAGGCAGATATATGGTATGTTGTTTCAGTATGTCTTTCCCCATTCTGGGCTGATTTTTGTCACCAGGCCTCTCCGGTTCAAGGGGCCAAAGTGGAAGAGTGTGGAGAAGGGTAGTGCCACTTACTCGGTTCCCAGCTTTGGAAAAGCTTGAGGCTTTTCTCTTCAGAAGTACAAGAAAGAAGTAATAGAGCCCAGAGCTAGTCCCAGATACTTGCGTCGTTCTCCAGCTACGCTCTGTAGCTGAGCATCCTTAAAGATGTGTAAAATTAGATCTCCTGTTGTCTGAGTACCAGCAATTGTCATCACATACTGTCCTACATGTGATAATTTCTGATTCGGAGAATGTTATAAAAAACCTGCAAGTCTGCACACTGGTCCTCAGCAAGAATCCCGAGTGAACCACTCCTGGAAAATCCAACTTGAAATAATAAACATTTTCTCCATCTCACTTCTACAGATAAAAATCTGCAGGAGTGATGCTTATCTTTTGAAGAAAAGAAAAAACTGTGGAAAAAGGAAGGAAAGAAAGAGTTCACTTGTGTGTGCAACCCGGGCTTCCACAGGTGCATGACAAAGGCAGCAAAGTGTGCGGTGTGAGTGTGCTAGTGAATGACGTTGATGCAGTAGTCCAGAGAGAGGTTGGCCTGAAATGTAGAAAGAGCTAATGTTGACATGTGCAACAAGAAAAAGGCCGCGTCTCTAAAACTGTAGCAGTGACGAGCACTGTGTAGCTGGAGGACCTGCTGTGGTGTGCTGTGGTCACCCAGTTCTGGTTTGTTTGTTCCAAATAGTGCAAGCGGTTGGTTGCCGTAGGTACTTGTCACTCTCTGTGCTTCTGGCTGTTTGATGTACTTTTGTATTTTGCCCTGTTGCCTGTTTCCAGAGATCATTACTTAATATAGAATCTGAGAATGATGATACAGTGCCTGTCATGTGGGAAGGTCAAAGCACTTTCATAAAGGCACGTATTACAGGTCTTCCCTTGTTTAGAGTGGGAACTGAGTCACAAAGAAGTTCAGTGACTTGCATCACATAGATAAGTTTCTCACTGGTTGTTGGTGCTGAAATCCAGATCTTCTAAGTTGTGGTCAAACTGTCTTGCTGGTTGTCTGAAAGACTGTTCCGGGAGGTCTGTAGCGTGTACTCAGTAGTCATACAATGCTCTGCCTAAACAATATAAAATGGGAGGCGCAGTTGCTGGAACCTTATCTTGTCCTGACAGCTATACCTCCCGCCAACAGTAACTCTCTCAGTCCTACTAAAACACATTGTCTCCCTACCAGGTACTTCCTCTGCAGGTACCTAGCACCCTCCATCTCTTGCTTCATGCGCTGGAGTAGGTGCACTGCCAGCAATCCGGAGTAGCAAGGATTGTAGTATAGCATCACCAGGCAACGAAGATCCTTGGGATTTTTTTCAAACATAGTAATCTTTCATAAGAGTTGCCATTACTTAGGACAAAGTCATGAAACTGCCGCTAGTAGGACTCTGAATGAGTGACACTAATCTACACAGAACAGAGAGGACAATGTAGCTAGTGCTTTTTCTCCGTTGGGATCTTCCGCCACCGTTCAGTGGAGCAAGGACTGAATCCAGTTTTTTTCACTTCAGCTCCACTGCAATAGCTGCTGCAGTTTCACCATAAAAAAAACCCAGCCTGGTATGTCAATATGGCAGAGCACACCACCGCTTCTTAGCCAAGTCAGCTGGGATAGTGTCAGTGCCCTCAGTGCCTTCCCCTCTCTCCTGGGGGATTGGCTGCTTAATTAGATAATGCAGACATCTAGCTTTGAGGCACTTCTGGCCTCCAGTGGCTTCTGGCCTCAATGCCTGCTGGCCTTGCAGCCTTTCAACAAAAAGCTGGAAGAACCCAGGTGCTTCCCACCCTGCCACCATCTCTTAGGAGCTGCATTTAAGCTGAGGCTCTTCTGCTTGGTCCGTGCCTGAGCTGTATTGCATCCACGTTCGCATCTGGCCGTGTACTCTTGTTGATCCCAACGGACTTGGCTTCCAGGCTTGACCTCAGACCTGCCTCACCACCAGAGCCTTGTCTGGTGACCTGGACTGTTGACGTGCCTTGCTTGACCTTTTTGGGCATTGTGGGACAGCCCCCTTGTCGGTAAGTTGCCCCCCTTGCCTACCTGCCGGTCGCCCTCAGCTCCTGGCTCACTTTCCCCTTCAGAGCAGCGTCTGCCCCTGGTGCTCCCCAGCACACAGCCCCATAGCACAGCTCAAGTTACAT
This sequence comes from Tauraco erythrolophus, assembly GCF_009769465.1. Classification (NCBI taxonomy): domain Eukaryota; kingdom Metazoa; phylum Chordata; class Aves; order Musophagiformes; family Musophagidae; genus Tauraco; species Tauraco erythrolophus. The sequence continues at coordinate 46,531,082 of NC_141469.1, forward strand.
GTCTACTGTGTTGCTTCTGATTCCAGTGCTGGGCTGGTCAGAGCTTGTTGAGGTGTCTCTGCATGCCACTGTTTTTCATTGAGCATTCAAGCCCGTTCTCTTAGAGCTTGCTTTAGAGACCTCCAACAGAAGGGTTGCACTGTGTAGATGAGCCCTTACTAATCTCCCATCTATTTCAAAATACTGTGATCATGTTCTTTTCTACCTCAAACACTGCACCATATTTGCATCCTATGTTGATGACACCAAAAAAAAGCACCTAAAATGAAAAGAATACATTTTGACTACAGCTGGATGAACGCCATGATTGCTTGAGGCACCTTAGATCATTGCACAGTACTTACACTGTGTCACGCCCTGGGATGTGAAGTAATTTTCCTTTAACAGAGCTTTACTAGAGCAGGTACGTGGGAGGGAGAAGAACGTTGGCAGCCAAACTAACCGTTGGGAGCACAACCGAGGCATTGCCTTCGGAAGGCACATGTGTGGCTTACACCCACTGTGTTTTACATAACCCAAACTAGGGTGGATCATTGAGTACTCATTTGCTCAGGCAGCTGCCAGAAAGCCTTTCTTTCATCTAAACAAACCTGAGGCTGTAAGAATTCAGTGCCTTAAAGTAGGCCTTTTCAGCATAACCCAAAGCAAATCAGTAAGTACAGTACTTCATTATGTAGAAGACTACTTATTCTTTTGTAGAAACGGATTTTTTTTCTTCTGTCTAGTTGTATCATATCTGTCCATAGTGTTAGAACAGCTTTGGGGCTACAGGTGCTAAAAGATGATGAAATTCCTCTTACAGAGACAACAGAGATGATTAAAACAGGGGTTCTGGAGAAGCTCATACTAGTTCCCGACCTTGACTTCCCTCATGCAACATTTCAGAACCCCAAAGAGATTTTAGGAAATTTTCCTGACATTTCTGAAGTGTTATATTTCACATGTAGAACTTGCTGCTACAGAAAGAGATGGAAGCAGGATTCTGCTTTTGATTAGGAGTAAAATGACCAACAAAGATGTTCTGAAAACAGTCATGTTGGTCTTAGGCTCAACTGGATGCCTACTTCTGTTGCTGTCTAGACAGAATAATACCTTTTCTTTTGTTGACATTTCACACTAGGCTGCTTGTCTACAAAAGAGATATAAATGCATTTTTTATTTTCACCTAGGAGCAAAATATGATAATTACCTTTTTTATCTGTCTGTTCTTGACGGCGACTTTCCATTTCTCACTAGTTATTTGCAAGTCAGTCTCATCAATATGGTCCTCAGGAAAAAGTCTTCTTGCTACAACTTGATTCTCCCTACTTCTCTTGAAATTGGGCGATATTTTACTGTTTAACTAGCATTTAAGTTTCCAAGTACTGTTTTCTCAGACTTTTTTTCATAAGCTGTTACAGGATGAATAAATACTTATAATATGCCTGTAAAGAGTCTTTTTCCATGTTCCCAACATCTGATGCTTAGGATGTTGTTGGCTCTGTAGATAGTGAAATGTCTTGCAATATCAAAGGTTTAGAATTGCCAAGGGCAACGGTTGACTCAAAGAGCATGTTTCTTCCATATATTAGTTAAGGTGAGCTGAGTAGCTTGAAGAGTCGGCCACTGATTGGGACTTTGAGCTTATGAAGCCATAGATTTGTAATGGGATTGGTGGTACATGTATGTCTCCCCAGCTTGTTATTTGCAGTTTTCTCTCCGGCCATATCACAAAAAAATCTGATCCTTAAACAAACTAAACAAAACCTGAAATAATGTTGCTGTTTAGCATTTAATGGCCAGCTACACTAATTCTGCCTAGTATTTTTTGGTAAAGAATCTCAAATGGTGGTTTCAGTGGTTAGACACTGAGGTAACAGGCAGATACAGAGGAGCAGTGAACCTTGCAGTTCGCAAAGTAGCAATATAATTAACGGTATGTAAGTAAGGAATAATTACAGAGACTTTGGAGGGCATTCTGTACAGTAAACTTGTCAAGAAAGCTCTTAATAAACACTACGCTTATTCTGAGTGAAGGAAAAACTAAGATGCTGATTAAAAATGGAAGGAAATGGACTGTCAGGAAGAGAATATATAGGTCCAGACATGATAAAGCCATGACGTTTTCAAGACAGGCGGTAGGATGTCTAACATACCATTGTTGTTGTTTAGCCCATATGGCAGCTAAACACCGTGCAGCTGCTCGCTCACTCCTCCCCGGTGGGATGGAGAGGAGAAAATACAGCAAAAGTCTCGAAGGCTGAGATAAGGACAGAGAGGGATCACTCACTAATTATGGTCACGAGCAAAACAAACTCAACTTGGGGACAAATCAATTTACTTTGTTACCAATCATATCAGAGAGGATGATAAGAAACAAAGCCAGATCCTGAAAAAACACCTTCATCCCGCCCCAGCTCCATTCTTCCCTGCTCTACCTCCACCAGAGGGGAGGGGATGGGGGTTGTGGTCAGTTTGTCACGTGTTGCTTCTGCTGCTCGTTCCTCTTCAGAGGGAGGACTCCTCACCCTTTCCCTGCTCCAACTTGGGGTCCCTCCCACAGGAGACAGTTCTTCATGAACTTCTCCAACGTGGGTCCTTCTCACTGGGTGCAGTCTTTCAGCAACAGACTGGCCCAGCGTGGGCTTCCCATGAAGTCATGGCTTCTTCAGGTGCAGCCACCTGCTCCAGCATGGGGTCCTCCATGGCCACAGGTCTTTCACAGACTGTCCCACTCTTAATCTCCAGCTCCAGCGCAGGCTTCCCACAGACTCACAGCCTTCTTCAAGTGCAGCCACCTGCTCTGGCATGTACTGCTCCACTGTTAATCTCCATGGGCTCCAGGGGGGCCGCCTGCCATCTCACCACAGGCTGCAGGGGAATCTCTGCTCTGGCACGCCTCCTCCTGCTCCACCTTCACTGACCTGATGTCTGTGTGGCTGTTTCTCTCACATCTCACTCCTCTCTCTGCTGCAGCTGTGCCAAGCCTGGCCAGCCTGATGAACTCAGGTGGACATGGCAGGATGAGCTTTGCCCAGTGGGTGTGCAGGGAGCTTCGGAGCAATTCAAGCCATGGCCATAGCCCCCTCCAGCCATATGAGGCAGGTCCCCCTTGGAGCGGGGAAAGCTTCTAGCAGCTTCTTACAGGGGCCATCCCTGTAGCCCCTCCTCTGCTACCAAAACCCCACCGCAGAAACCCAACACAGCCATAAAGAGGTATGAGTGCAAGTATCCATTGGGCTGAGGGGCAGTACCAATGTGAGCATAGCGAAATAATCTGGGTAAGCCTCAGAAAATCATCAGGGATTTTGCGGTTCTTGATGGAGTTCATCAAGGTGGGCCTCAGTGCAAGTAAGGTTTCTCTGATGATGTAAATGTGCTGTTCTCAGCATCTTGAGAGCTGCACTCTCAGAGGAGAAAGTCTAATAGGACCTGATCATGTAACCTAGTCATCTGGTCAGGAAAGGTTGCTTCCTGCTGGAATGAAAGATAGAGGAAGTCTTTTTAATACAAAAATATCCTCCAACAGCCTCTGGTGTATCTCTGGATACACTGATGTCTTCATGGTGCTGAGAACAAGCTTCAGTTTCAATCGTATCTAGAAACAACAATCAAATAACAATTTAAGTAGCAGCTTCCAGCCATGGTTGCTTTTATAATATGTAACCCCGCTGGACCTGAAATGAAGACAGTCCATGATGCTGGTCTATTACTGTAAGGCCTTGCTTGAAACTTTTCTTGGTGATACCTGCCCCCTACCTTACCTTTAACAACAAGAAAAAGATATTTATTCACAAAATTATTGTTTGACGGTCAAATTTGTCACCTTAACTTCATTGAGCTACATCAGCAGAGTAGAAAGATTGCTTTAATGCACCGATTTTGCAGGAAGACAATAAAAAGGATAGTGAGACAGAACACATGTAAGTATTTTACCTCACCCGTACAGACATTGTATCTGCAGAAACTGCAGGTGGCTCATTCGGCTCCTGCAGGATTTAATTGGATTGTGTGACGGAGTCATATATAACTACTGACTTTAATGTTACTGGATGCTAGTTTAGATACGCTGGCTAGCAGGAAAGGTGCCAGAGCAAGCCGTTATCCATACTCTGGTACCTGCCAAGCTCTGTACAGGGTAGGAAAAACAAGTCTGCGTTAGCCTGAATCAAGCAGGCATAAACAGTGTGTTCTATCCTCAGAACATCGTTAGGCATCCAAAATTGTTAGCTTTTATTTAAAAAACAAAAACAAAAAAAAAAACCACAACAATTTCAGATTCTCTCATAATTTGCTCCAAGCATCTCAGTTCCAGAGAGGAGGAGTATTTTAACTGGGGCAGATGTTTACAAGACATTACTAAATAGGTTCAGATTAAGGCAACAATTGCTTAAAATAGTGGACAAATTAAGGAGTATGTATTTGGACATTGCTATTTGCTGAGTGTGTGTCCCAAGTACAGTAAATTCGTGTTTCCCCTTTTTTTAAAACCTCACGCTTCAACAAAGGATAAAAACTTCCATTGTCAGCTTTTGCTTAAAAAAGAAGTAGGAAGTTCTATGATTAAAAGAACATGAGTGTATGTGAGAGAAGGAGGAAATGAGTGTCAGAAGCAAAGAGCTGACAGCAGGGATTTACCCAAACCCTTTGTGTGACCTCCAGAACGATCCTAGCAAAGAACATGGAATGTCTCACTGCCGTGGCCTACAAATTTCAGGAATTTTTTTAGTCACTGCTGTGTGATCTCAGAGAACAGGCTATAGTATACTTTCCCTTGAAACACCCGTCTATATTCCCCTCCCACCAGCTACTCTATCTTCTGACATAAAAATGGGACATGCACGTCTTGCGTCTAAAAGATCATCTGTGAGGAAATACTTCTATAACTGCATTTCTTATTCCCCTATGGAAGTTTGCAAGATTCACTGAAGTTTTCTTCATTCCCTTCTCTTAATTCATTTGGCCGTTTGTCCTAACTATTTTCTGACTGCAGTAGAAGAGAGCGCTCTTTCCTGTTCTCTCCAACCATCTTTTAGCCTAGCTATTTAGCCATTGCTGGTTCTGGAGGAGGTTTAAAAATTAAACAGCTGTCATACCCAGACCCATCACAAAAATCAGGCTGATTATAACACAAGCTTACACTGGGCAGATGGTAACTATCTTCTTAATCACAAGTTTTAAGGACTTTCTGTCTCTCAGATCTACCATGTTCCGTCTACATAAAAGAAGAAACACCAAGGTCGTAAAGTATTACCCTGCTACATCTTATCAGGAAGGGAAGAAATTTGATTTTAAAAAGAAAACCCACAGAACTTTTGGCAGGGATTTAAACTACTTTTTTGTTGTTGTTTCTTTTTACTTTTCTTTTAGTGCCTGATATTAAAAGACCCAAATTTATCCCCAGGGGGGAATTTAATCATCGATTCCAACAGGAATAGGATGGTACTCTTATTATTCCTACCTTAGATAACAAACTGCCTCTGGGGGAGGGGTTCCTTTGTTGTTGCTGAGTTACTTTTTTAATGTGTTTATTACCCTTGGAGTTTAATACTAAGCCTATAATCTCCAAAGCAAAGCTGTGATTGTGACCCTAAGCGAAGGAGGTGCCATAGTGCTGTTGTTCAGTATTATGCAAGCTGCTGCTGCGCAGAATGCTTCCGTCTCCTCTGGCCATCAGCTTCTACGAGATGCAGTTTTCCTAAATGATACCAGGTATTGTGCAATCAAACTAGGAGAGCAGAGGAGCTGAACCAAATTCTTGGTGTGCCTCATCACACGTGCACAGGTTGCTCTAGGCAGACCCCTTCCACAGGTGAAAATACGGCCCTAACCACGGGTGGATTTAAAAGCGTTCATTGACCTTGATTTTTCTGTCAAACTTTCTACTTTGGCATGTGAGTGCTGCATAAAGTTAGTGTCCCCAAGGGATGGTGTGTTTTCCTAACGGTTAACTTCTGCCTAAATCAGAGGGTTTTAGGCCACTGGGGATTGATGAGCTAGCACGGTGCAGATCTACAAACTGGTTTCAGCTACAACGCTGAAGTAAATGTGGCAATCACAAAAAAAAGCATGGAAGGACAAGAGTGGCATCGATGAGACCAGACAGCTTTAAGACAGCTGCTATGTATCCTGCATGCTATGTATCCAGCGCAGCGCTTCACTGTGGAGGCCCCGCTGAAATGCTGGCTGTTGTGCCAAAGGCAGCACGGGGGAAGCAACTGGTGAGACGTGTTAGAGAAACCCGATAAACAAACCGAGCGTCGGAGAGAAACCGTAGAAAGGGCAGAGTGGAGGCACAGGAAGCGAAAGCCCTGTAACCAGCAGTCCCGTTACGCAGCCGCTGGCGGACTCGTCCTCGGCATCTCGTCCTGCACACATGAAAGTGCTGCACAGTGTTTGGTGCCAGAGACATCCAACCTCCTGCACGCGAGGGGACGAACACATGAAAGACAGCGGGTGGGTCCTCATGAAGGTTCCAGAAGAAGCCGCGTGGCTGAGTCTGCTTCAAGATTTCCGTTTGCACCAACCTGAAAGATGAGGGTTTGGGTTTGATTTGTGTTGATTAAATTCAGGCTCTAATTTTTGCATAATTTGTAGATAGAGAGTGATTGCATTTTTGCTATCGCTTTTCCAGATATAGCTTTAGCTGCTTTGCCAGAGTGAACATCAAACGCTGTTTCCTTCTGAAAATATTAGGGAATTAAACCTTATCTAGAGAATCTTGTACTGATTTCCTGCGTTTAGCATAGTTTAAATATTACTGATATACAGTATGACTCAAAGACTCTTGTACTCTTCAATTAAAGCAGTCAGCTAACTTCAGGCATTGTTTTTCAAAACGAATATTGAACTGACTTCCTAATTCTGCTTTTGTGCTGGAGTCACAAAGTGTGTTATTTCTGCGTTCAGGAACTCACGTCAGCGGTGAATCAAACTCTCCACTAGATGGTAATGTTGTTTCAGATTATTTATGTTGAAAGGCGCTTCTCTGCCAACAACTCCAAAAGGAAGTGGGATCCCTGAGATCTTTGGATGATTTGGGGAAGAAAAAAGTTTCTGTTTATTAGAAGAACATTTTTGGTTTGAAAAGGTTTTGATGAAAACTTTGTATGTGCTGTAATAATTAGGATCGTGGAAGTCTTAGTTCACGAAACAACTTTAAAAATCTTTAAAAACAACAAATTATTTGACAGTGAATGCAGAGGATGAGCAGAACGATCTCTGCTTTATAGTCTTACCTGATACTTGTTGCTGTTGCTGAGCAATTTGAAATCCTTCAGTAGTTTCTAGCCACAGTTCTGCTGGAAAGTAGAAAAAACACTCTTCTCCTCTTATGGCAATGGAGACAGAGAAGAAAAAGACTATTGCTGCAACTGTACTAGAAAACCTCGCTAGCTCCATCAGTGCAATCCTTGGGGTAAAATAGCAGCTGTGTTCCTCTTCACCTGCCTCCTGCAGCTTGGTACAGCCAGGCTGGCATATTCAGATAAAGCGTGAACCGTGGTGTACGCGCAATGGAGACTCGGGCAGGCCCTGCAGCCGATTACACCCCTTCTTGCAGGTCTCTACTGGTGCTGTGCTGAGCTGGTGGTGCTGGGCAGTGATCCTAGAAACCATCGCTTCCTTGTGGCTTCTACTAATACTAGTCCACTGCGGTAAAAGTCAGATCAAGGAACAAGTACCTTACTATTCACAGTGAATGTGGGCTGCAGTTGGGACCAAAGGGTGGCATTTATCACAGGAACGTAATTTACTTTATTTGCATTCAGCAAAACACAGCCACTATGAAATGAAAAAAGGCCAACATGCCCCTCAAGGAGAAATACAGTTTCTGCATGTGCTACAAGCAAACAGCTGCAGGCTTGCTCCTAGGCAAAATCTCAGGCCAGTGCAGCTCTGGAAAATGTTTTAATAAGTCTTTAAATAGCACGAAGCATTAAAGCTGAATATGGTTTCCACCCTACATCTTGACCTAAGGCTTCCAGCTTCCAGCTAGGATTTATCATGAAATTCAGTGGACTCTTTTACATTAAATTTTACCTTAATGTGCTGACGGTCCTAAAGTGCAGAATTTCAAATACTAACCTAAAATTAGCTCAGTTTGTTTCTTCGAGGTGATCCAAATTTAAAGCAGAATTATGCTATTTGCAAACAATAACATGCTCTCCACTAGCGCTGGCTGAGAACATCGTCACTTAATTTACATCAAGTAAGAGAGTCCCTGTCAACACTGGATCTTCTGATCACATGAGACTCAATTACATAAACTTTAAAGTTCATCTGTGCTAGTTTTATTTTTAGTAATAAAGCGAGGTTTAAAAAAAGACTTTCCAACCTGTCACTCAGAGCAAGAGAGTAAGAAAGGTACCACCAGGAAAAACGCAACAGAGGTTTGATTTAAAGTAACGATTCCTGATTTCGATAGTTTTGCAATGTGACTCCGTTAATTGTTGTTAAAGGATTATTCAGGCCTTGGCTACAGAGATGGTTATGGCTGTAGGTACAGTTATGGAAAGGCACAATTTGGATTGAGAGAGGAAAATGTAACACTTCTACTTCAAGTTTGGGTTAGTATTCCCTGTTCGGTAATCCCTGCACCCTTCAGCCTGATGGAAACACAGATAACTGTCATTTTTGCTTTAAATCAGAGACACAGATGTTTACCTCACGCTCAAGAGACATGAGACGAATCCCACACTCAGGAGTCTTTGGAGGCCCTTCTAAGGGCACTTGCCTATTGCCAGTTGCTGCACCCCTGTCTTATCTAGAGAGACAAAATTTACAATGAGAGGTAATAGTTTTAGTCAGAGCTAACACATTGGATGACCTTTTGGGCTCAGATTGTATTTAACTGGCCAGATAGGAAGCTGCAAAATCAGAACTGAATGAGGGTCAGACACACTTGCTCTTAACCCATGCATACCACATTGGTTACTCTGGATGCTTTTGCTGACCTACCCACCAATGACACCTTCTCATGGTTGTATTTATTTCATTTCCCAACTGACTAGCAAGCATGCCAGCCAGAACGACCTTAGTTAAAACAAAGGTGATGTTAATTCTAAAGATGCTAAATGGTACCGTCTCAGCCAAAACTGCCACTGGTTTCCACTGGAGTATGGCTTCAGAAAGGAGTAAGTGCAGGACTGGAGGTTAAAGACCAGCTTTGTCTGAGAAGAAGGACGAGTTCATCCTGGTTATCCAGACTTCTGTTGCCACACTAAGACTTGGAGACTGCAGCATATATTTTGATTTTAGCACAGTCTTCTGTCACAAACAGCTGTCTGCTACTTAACAAGGTAATTTAAGATTCACATTACATTTTTATGACATTTATGACCATCATGAGCCTCTAGCTATCTAGAGAAGTAGTTTCTTCATGTTGCAGTTCATCTGAACACAGAAAGAGAGCAGTCTTTCTGACACTCTTTGCAGAACAAACCTTTAGGAAAATCTCTGGGCAACCCATCTTCTACGCACAAAACAAATTTCTGTCCGTATTGAGTGACAGCCTGGTAACCCGTGAAGCCCATTCAACGTTACACAATACAAGTGGCTGCCAGCCTGACTGGTGGCAGAGTGATCTAAATGTGCTTTTCCCAGAGAAAACATGTTAGAGACCTGGAAAACCTATGTTTTCTTGCACTTTTCCTAATTTGCACCTGCTGTCGTATCTCATTCTGAGACATCTGAACATGTTAGATGTCAGACTCCCAGAGGTGAGGACAATATTTGAGACCACAATTTTCTTCTGAGCCGTGTTTGAGGGCCAGAACCTCTTTCATGTCGCTGACATATGACACTGCTGCTGGATCGACGGTGAGTTCGTAGATACACACGGAGAAAAAGATCTGCAAATGCAGACTTCTTTTTAATATTGAGATGTTTCAGATGTTTGTATCATATTGCACTGTTATTATTCTCATACTCTTTCAGTATTATGAAATCTAATTTAATAGTGGGTGTTGTAATTTGACAATCTAAAAAAAACTTATCTAGAAAAAATGTCATGATTTCCAGTTATCTTCCCAAATTAAAATCACCTGCAGCATCTGTGCACTGTGAAATGTGAGCAGGACTGAGGGAGGAAAGCTTGTACAGTGAAAGGTGTGCTAAAGAAGCAGGACAGCACTACTGAAAATGGTATAGGCGGTTGGGGCACACCTCCTGCAGCAGATCTGGAAGTGGTTAAACTGTGTAAGTGATGTGCTGCAAGCTGACTTTTTTATGTCATTAAATACCAGTCAGTAAAACTATGAGTAAATACCAATGCTGATTAGGAAAAGAAATGAGTACATTTGATGTCTAGAGATTTTAAGGAAAAATATGCTGATGATGGAACAGGTACTCTCTCTCTGATCTTTTTTGAACCTAATATTCAGAACAGGCAGGAAGCATTAGAGCAAGAGCAGGATTTCCTCCTAGTAAATTCAGTTTCCCCCTTTTAGTCTAATTACATTGTACTAAGTGATGTCATCCTTTTTTTTAAGTTACAGACTGAGAAGTTAAATAAAAGAAAGAACGAACAGGAAAACAAAAAAGAGAGAAAGAAAAGCAAGGGCACATGCAATTGAATTTCCTTTGGCACATCAAAAGGTGCAGCTCATGGATAGACCTTGTCTTAGGGCTGCGTACAAGCAGTAGCAGTGCCTGAGCTGTCCTTACTGCACATCCCTGTGGCAGCTGGTGCCCAATGATTTTGGATTATTTGTTTGTAGCAACTAATGGAAATCAAGCCTAAAATACTGTGTTTCTTCAGCTATGTCTTTTCAACTTAGCCATTGCCAGCTACCTGATCCCACTGTGGATTTCACTTCGCTCTAGTTGTCTGATTGCAATGCACTCTAATTTTCTTTGTTTTGTTTTGTTTTGGTTTTTTCTCTCTGCAGAGCTTCCTGCTCATCCAGGTAAATCTTATTTGCTGATGATCTTTCTCTAATATTTTAGTTGTAGGCTCTAGAAAGGTTTTGTTACCAAAAATCTGCCAATTAAGTAGAATAGGGATTTTTTTTGCTCCACCTTTACGTTTAGAGCAGTGACCAACACAACATTTAAAATTACTCTTACAGATGTTTGTTTCCTAGAAATGCTACCTTGTGCGAGATGCCATGGGGAGAGGGGCAAAGAGAGCAGGGGGCTGAAGCAGAAAAGGCTCAATTCTTAGGGAATGCACCACTCAGGACACCCCAATCCAGCTGCAGAAGGTGCAGTAGGGCAGGCTGGAGTGTCCAGAGGTTTGTGCTGTGAATGGGGCCGCTGTGACCCCCCACCGGCAGGTGTGGCTGGTGTTTCTGGGAGCAGCGCCTTTTCTATCGGGAGCACCAGCAGAATGCAAATGTGGAAAAATTGGCAGGAAGGGTGTGCTGGGGGCAAAGCCAAGAAATCACATCCGCCCCAGAGCTGCCTGCCGTGGGCCAAGCATCAGGAATTGTCCCGGAGAGTCAGGCAGCCCCAGCAGCTCTGCGTTGCTTCATGCAATAGGCAGTCACTTGGCAACAGCCTGTGTCCCGGTCGCAACGGCAGCATGTCCTGGTGTCCTCCTTTGGCCAGGGCCAGGGTCAGCAGGGAGGGAGGCTGCGGCCGGTACTGAAATCGGACTGTAAAGGTCACCCTGCAGCTTCCTGACTATGCCATAGAAACCAGGCTGGCAAAGGGCACATGCACAGCAGCAGGAGACCTTGAACCCTTGTGCAAATTTACCAGGGGATATGGAAAAGCAAACACGGAGGAGCCCAGTGAGAGCTGTGCTGGTTAGAGCTACCTCTGAATAGCAGTTTTGCAGCCAAATGCTTTTCATCAGATACTGCCTGCTCTCCTCAGGCTTGAGAAGTTTTCACTAGGATATGTACGATTTGTTCAAATCTTTTTCCTTTTCCTTTTCCTTTTCCTTTTCCTTTTCCTTTTCCTTTTCCTTTTCCTTTTCCTTTTCCTTTTCCTTTTCCTTTCCTTTTCCTTTTCCTTTTCCTTTTCCTTTTCCTTTTCCTTTTCCTTTTCCTTTTCCTTTTCCTTTTCCCTTTTCCTTTCCCTCTTTTCTTTTTCCTTCTCTTTTTTTTTTTCCATCTCTTTTTCTTTTCTCTTTCCCTTTCTTTTCTTTCCCTTTCTTTTTCTTCATTTTTCTTCTAAGAAAGAGAGACAGTGCTTTTAAGGACAAAGCAGGCTATTTGGCCATAACATCCCGTGAGTCCCTTTCCCACAAGCAGCCACAGTGGGGTGATTAGAGTCCTCCTCTGGGATAAGGAAAGAGCCCAAGTCTGGATCCACTCCCTGACAGCTCCAGGCCAAAGGAACAACACTTGCTGTTTTCATTCCCAAGTGTTTTCTCTGTTGAGAAGTGATAAGGAATGTGTTTTTCCGTGATTTCTGTGAAAGCCTCTGTGCTTGTTATAGAAAATTGTTCATTTTATAGAAATAGTTGTTTCTTATTTTTATTAATGGTTCCCGCTCACCTTGGGGCAGGTGGAACAAATGACTGGCTTGCTAGCCCAGTGAGAAGGGCAGTCAGTGCTGAACACCTCAGACCAGGCTCTTGGCTGGTGGGGCATCTCTTGGTTTTTGCAAAGTCCTTCAAAAGATCTCGGGCTCCTTCCAACTCAGGATAGGAAAGATACTGAAATTTTGCAGTTTTGTGGGATGAGGAAACTATTTTCCACCAGACATTGTTCCTTAGAAAATATGCTAGGAAGCAGCCAAGGAAACTGGGAGAACTACGAAGTCTTCATGTTTCAAGTGTGCTTTTAGTGGGGTCAAGGAATGGTTGGATTTACTTCACATCAGAGTTTTTAATGTTATGCCTGTATTACTGTGTGAGCTTAATAGAGAGTTTCCCGAAGTGTTTTTAGTCAAAAGTGTGATTCCAAAAACTGAGCTGAAAGATATTTCTCTTTCAGGCTGGGTTGGGAATCATTGGGATCTTGAGTTTGGAAAGGAAATAGATAGACAGCCTATCTGTATGCAACTCCAAGGTAAGATAACTGTACATCTTACAGAAATATATTTTAATTGTGGTGTGTCTAAGGGCAAAAAGTTTGCATAAGCAAATATTTGTGTCACTGCCACATTGTTGCAACTGATTTACTGGCAAAGCTTCTTGAGGCAGGAACTATCAATAAGTCATGAGTGAAGTCACTGGCAATTAAAGATAAGTGATTATTAGGATAACTAGAAGCTGCATTTGGAGATGACATGGAGAAATTTGAGTTCTTATCCACGTAGGTAAGAACTTGGTGACGTATTTAGATACATCATTACTCTGGATATACCATATTTTGTTGGTGTTTCGGTAGTTCCAGTCACAGGTGGACACAGAAGTGGGAAGTTTGCTAAAACATCCTTTAAGGTTTTTTACTTTCAATATCCAGAATAATTTTCACTTCAGTTTAGCTTGATTTGGCTGTTACTGTTACTCAGATAATTTTGCTCTTTTTGAAAGAATAGGCAATAAAAGTCTGTTTATGATACCATTAATTAATTAATAATTCAGTGTGTGCATTATCTATTTTGTACATCACAGTCCTCTGTTTGGCTAAGGTGTTCCTCACTTGTTGGCTGATGTCTGCCTCTGAAAGTGAGCTTATAAACATCAATAATTCCAAATCTGTCTAGTTCCAATGGCCTGCATGATAAAAGATTTTGTTCTGATTGGATGGATAATTTATTCCTGGAGTGATAAGCACTAGGCACAGTGAAATTACTGTGCAAGGTTCTTGACATGAAAGCCGTGCATGTGCTCTATATAGTTTCTTTCAATGATTTGGTTAGCTCACCTCAACATTGCCAACTCACTTTGCGCTGATATGAAAAACAAAATATTTCTCTGGCTTCTCCTCTGAGAGCAATTTCTGCTGTGGGTTGCTAGGAGGAAAGCTTGGTCCCTCTAGCACTGTACAAGTACAGTGACTTCTATTTTCCACATCCTTTTCATGAAGTGTGTGTGAAGATACAGCTCCTTGCCTCTGTTCCTCTCTTTGGTCTGTTCCTCTCCCGCATGTAACTTCAAGTCAGCCCTGTGGTTCCTGCTTCTTTGTCACAATAAAATTTATGCAAATAGGAGTGCTCTGCAGTCAGTGGGAGGAGAGAAGGTAGGAAGGCAGAGTGAGGTCACTGCCATGGTAGGGTAAAAAAAAGCTGGAATGTGTCTTTGTCCCAACAATTGCTTTGGACATCAACAGAGTAGTAATACAGAGTGAAAAATAAAAGTGCTATTTTTTATTGGCATATATTACAGTTGCCATATATTACAAGCAGATAGCAGTTAAGTAGCCAGTGTATTATCAAAGCACAGTTAAGCATCACCCTTGCGAGAACGCATGTAGACTCTCTATTTACAGAGCTCCAACTTACAGTGTATTTCACAGAGACTTATCTATGTAAAGTCATAGCGAAGCAAGTCTCCTGCTAAAACTGCTTATCTAGGAGATACTTAGAGCCTCTGAGGTGATCTGTAACTCATCTTTGTCTTTGAGTGCCATTTGATGTCTTTCCAAGCCAGATGTATCTTCTTTACCACAAACCTTTATGGTCTTCCTTTTCCTCTGTTCCCTGTAGACTCTACTCCAGGGCTTGCCTGCTAGCTCTGATATCCAGTTTCCTCAGACAGTGGCTAATCCGTTTCCACTTTCTTTAATAGTAGCTTTGATGCTTCTCTTTTGTACTGTACTGTGCTCCCATTTGTTTATCCATCCAACCACCCATTAATGTCTAAAACGTGGAGGGACAACAATATTTAGAAGTATTCTCATCAGTTTCTTTGTGGTTCTCAGTGTCTCTGACTTGTTTAGTAAAATTCCCTTCACGTTTGTTTTCAGAACTGAAGTTTATTTCTCTGTTAATCTGAATTTCCACACCGCTTTGAAACAGTAAAAGCTAGCAGTTCTCCTCCAGTCCCAGTGCAATTATCTCCTTCTATGTCATAGGACCAGCTCACGAAGTTTCCAGCCTGAATGACTCTGCTTTTGCAGTCTATGTGTTCTGCTACATTATTCAGTATCCTTTTTATCTTCACTGCCTTTATCAGCTTCCTGCTCTGTAAGTTTGCCTGTTTCAGTTTCCTCCTGTTGTCAGTCTTTGCAGTCACATGCCATCACATCTGGTCAACGATTCAGATATCATCTGTGAAATGTAGGTCTTCCAGGATTTTGACTGTTGTTCACCATACTTCTGTCAATGGTATTCCTCAGTCAAGAAACTGAAGAAGTAGCAAGAGTGTTTGAAAACCTGCTTGTCTCACAGTAGTCTCTGCTTTGAATGACTGCGAAAAAGCTGCTTTCTCAATTGCATAAAAAAGCTCTGGGCTACTAAAAACCTTTAAATGACCCAACCCTCCACAGATCAGATGTGTTCTCAGAGTTTATAAAACGTGTGTGTTGATTTGAATGCCACAGGATGCTTTGTACAGTAGATTGCCCTAACACGATCTTACCATTTTATTGCTATTTCTGTATTCTGAGTGTGACATGGTAATTTGAAAATTAGGAATTCATTGACTGACCCAGATTCTCCAGAACGTTCTTGACAAGAACATGTATGATACAGAAATAAGCTTTCTCCTCCAGGTATTTAATCAAGATACCTCCTTCTTCTCCTGGGCAACATTTTTTGTTTTGTCCGATTGATGCCAAAAAGTTAATTTGTGGCAGCAGTAGAGGTTGAACGTCCTATATTTGACAGCTCAGCCACAGTTCATCCATTCCACAGACTGCATTTTCATTATGCAGGGCTGGAATGGCTTCACGCAATCCAGCATGTTTTTAAAGCCCAAATCAGGAAAGAGGCAAGAAGATAAGCAGATTTACATATTGGTAGGCAGAGCTGTTGATTTTTCAAAGTCTTTTAGTTCTGGATAATTTTTTTAAACATGTAAATGTTTAACATGATCTATGAGGAACGGTTTGGCCCTCAAAGCCTCTCATTCTGCCAAAGCGTCTTGTCATACAGATATGACTTTCCTTGTCTTCAGCTGAAAGGGGCAGAAGATGGGAATGCTCAGCAGCTGGCAGGAGTGAGCTCTTAATTATTAGAGAAACTGAACATCTCACAGTGCTCCTTGCCAGGCAGCCAGTACCAGCTGCTGTAATGACAGCTTCTGGGGCGATGCTCGTTGGCGCAGATCGTATACCTTGTTGAAATTTCTCTGTAATATTCCGTAAAAGGATGCCTTCTCATGAACCAGTGTCATACAATCATGCTAACTTCCTTATATCCCATTCATTTGCTGATACACCTCCCCACTGTTCTTATTTTTCCTCTTTACTCTTGGGGCAATTTCAGGCAAAATTGCTTTGATTATTTTCCCCTATCAAACTGGACATGTAGGCATTTCCAGGGACCATCAGCAGAGCTAATCTACACCAGTAACTTACGTGACTGCTCTTATTTGTGTGAAGCCTGAGAGGTTCAAGCGTATGGTTTTTCTCCATTAAGTACTTCTCGCACGATTTGTTTTCACACCTGGTCATGGTCTGAACCCACGTGAGAAAGTCTTTCTGGGAGAGCCACCACATTCATCTCCCTGAGTGACGTCTCAGTGTGGGTAAGAGCAGCCAGGTCTTCTTTGCACTAACGTCTGGCCAGGCATTTCTCAGAAAAACGGGGCTACCTTTACAGAGGTGACAACATGGGACCATCACATTGAAGATCAGATTTCACATGAGATATTGCTACAGCGCTCAGCTCAAGCTAAGCATGATTTGCAGAGAGACTTCCAGCCTGGGATGTCTGCAGCCAGGCCACAGCTCCTCCCTCTCCTTGCATAAGGGTGAGGGAGGACATCTGAGCTGGGTGTGGGATCTGGCGTAAAGTCAAGGGAGAAGGGTGAGGATTCAGGTCAGGTGTGGGAGCGGAGAAGGCAGCCAGAGGGGCTTCTCCAGGGCATGAGAAAGAGGAGGGGAGGAGGGACAGGAGATCCTGGCCTGTCCTGAGATGAATGCAGGGTGGAGCTGGTATATATCTTTATCCCAACAACTACTTCCATCCTCAACAGCCCGAGGTAGCTCTAGCGAAGAGATAATACTTGGCTTTTTATCTGTGCACTGTTAAGAAAACACATGGAAACTCACTGCTGGATCCAAATATCCTCTCAATTTTTTTATTTAAAGAAGGTGGATTGGCCCGCTGTGAAGACAATGTAAGGGGATGCTATGCAGGAAAAAGACTGTGCTTGCTGTCTGTGTTTAGTTAGGAAATATATCAAAATGGATGTTAATTATTGGTAAAAATAGACTTCCCTGATATGAAGTAAGGCAGATGAATCTTCACCTTTTTTTTCTAAGTGATCAGGTCCTGAACTTCTCCTGAGGCGTTTCTCTCTCAGGAATCTCCCAGGAAGAGTCTCCTCCCATGGGAGGCAGCGTGGCCAGGCTGTTAGGATCTCGCAGGAGGTCACCTTCCCCCAGTACCAAGCTGTGCAGCTCCCTGAGCAGTTTGTTCCTCAGCTTAGTGTTTGGTTTGGAGGCAAATCGAGACCTGCTAAACCCGAGGGCTGACACTGATCTCTGTGTTGCTGACCCCAAGCTGGTGTCAGCACCTGATGGATGCATACGTGCCGGGGTGTCCTGCTTCCCCACCTACAAGGACAGAGGAATGAATCTTAAAAGCACCAAGCACCAACCTACGCCTGCATCTGCTGACGTCAGAGGGGATTTTCGTGTTGACTTAAAGAGCAGATTTTCTGAAAATGCCACGTTTCTGTTTATCTTGCCACATGTGCCTGTCAGCGGGACAACCAGTGGCTTTCCTCCAGCCTTCCTCAACCCCGTGCCACAGGGAGACCGGAGGAAGAATGCGTCACTTACGGACGAGCCAGGTGGGACACAGAGTAGGATGGGAAGCCAAGATCATTTTGACCTGATGAACCAGATCATCTGGATTCGTTTCGGCAGGGCGTATCCATGCAGGTTGCTGCTCAATCCCGAGGTGAGTGCCTGGAGCCATGCAGTTTATCACTCAGTTTCTGACCCGGGGTCAGACACCCTCAGTGAACTAATCCCTCTCAAGCACGCCCCGCCTGATTTATTTGAACGTGAGACTGGGTGAGCTTGGTGAAGGAAGATAGTGTTACAGAATCATCACGTTTTCATTTGGTGGATCCAGTTTGCTTTGTTCACGTGCCCTTTTCTGCCATTGTAATTACATTGTTTGTTTTGGAGGGGCTTTTTTTCTTAATCTTTGTCATGTCCCAGAAAATCATTTCTGTTATGATCATTTCAAAATTAAACTTAGAGCACAGGACCAGAGTCTTACTTGTTTTATTCAGGAAACCTTTCTACTCAACCTAAAGTCACAGTCCTGGACAGAAGTGAGTGGCAAAGAAGACAGGATCAAGCTCAGTTTTCCATTTCTATACATATTTGAAGAATCAAATCCTGTTTCGCAGAAACCAACAGCTAATGTGCCCATGGTCTTCAAAATGGCAAAGACTGAAAGTATCAGTCAAATATATATCAAATATATAGAATTTTATATTAGAAGTTAGTCAGTGTTCTCATGAGGTGTCCCCATAGCTTTGAGGAACTCAACCCAGTCTGTCCTTTTGTGCCAACCAGGAGACTGAGGCCTCGGGAACCTCCTCCGTAGCTATACGTCAGCAGTAATCCCAAGGACTATGTTTTCCATTATTCAGACTATTAGTTTTCCATCAGAGTACCTACCTTTTTAGAGATTAGCCTCCTTTTGTTCTAGGTGCTGTGTAAACACAGCACTTGATCTTCTGCCATCCAGTGACAGACTGACAGCAATGGCAAGACTGTCTGATATTTCCTCTTGTAAGTAGGTAAGTGATAAGTTTCTTCTTGGGTCGTTAATCGTGTTTCATCATTCATACTCTGACCTGTCATGGAATGGCTTCTTATTACAGAGCACAAAAATGCCTGATTTTTGTCATAGGTTTTAAGGTCAAAAGGGACCATGCAGACAGCTTCTGCAAAATACAGACCACAGAATTTCTCTCAGTGATTTCTGTATGAAGACCAGTAATCTTGAGAGGAAATAACAAAATGGTTTCACTCTTGATATAAAGACTTCAGGTGGTGGACAATCCATCACAGCCCTCACTGAGGTCCTCCAGTTGTTAATCAACTTCACAATTAAAATTTTGTACTTCTTTTCCAGGAGCAATTTTCCTTGCTTCAGTCCTGCATCATTCAATCTTACTGTTAGATTCAGTAGTGTCCCAGTTTTAGCTGGGACAGAGTTTTTTTTTAACAGCCAGAAGAGCTCCCTGTTTTGGTTTCACTCAGAGGCTCACTCTGAGAAGAATGTTGATAGCAAGCTGATGTTTGTGGTTGGAAGTGAAACTCCAAGGACTTTTCAGTGTGCGGAGTACAGAAACACGGCAGGATAAGGGGGGAGCATAGCTGGGACAAGGGGGACACGATTCCCCTTGTCATTTGTGTGGAACTTAAGACTGAGGGCCAAACTGGCCAATTAGTATTCCATATCATGCAGCGTCATGCCCAGTATAAAAGCGAGGGTCAGCCGGGAAGAGGGGCTTTTGCGCTTTTGCTCTTTTTGCACTTTTGCTCTTTTGCGCTTGCTGCGCTGTTGCTCTGCTGTTTTTTTTTTTTTCTTTCTCTCTCTCTCTCTTTCTCTCCCTCTCTGCCCCTCTCTATTTCGGGGCCTCGCGTTCGTCCGGGATTTGCAGTTTTCGGGACAAGACGGGCTTCGCATACGAGGGGTGGTGAGCACCTACATTGTATTAAATCATCTGTATTAAATCACTCTTATCTCAACCCACAGGTTTCACGTTTATCCTTTAATTCTCTCCCTCATTCCTGGGGGTGGGGGAGGGGGAGTGACCGGCTGTGTGTGGGGCGGTTCAACATAACCCACGACAAGTAGCTGCTACTGTGAAAAATGCTCTCTCCCTGTCGAGATGGAGTTGCCCATATTATCTTTGATAATCTCAGCTGGATTAACTCTTTGTGTTTGTCAGACTTCAAAAGGGTGTTAGAGCTCTTTTTTGGGGTCCTTTCCAGTACCCTTTAATCAGAAAGCTACTGGCTTTTGTTGCTTGGCAAATATAAATAAGATTATTTGGGGCCTCTCTAGTTATCCTCTTCAGAGAATTTTCATACTGAAGATCCTTCTTAAGGCAGCTAATTCCTATATGTGGAAGCTTAAATAATAGCTCTGCCTATTTATAGCTATGTTAAGTTTTCCATTTATTTCCATCTTGGTCTTGTGTGTAAGCCTCTGCCATGCCTGCCATTTCTGAGCAATGAGCACACTGGGAATTCATGTGACTGTGCACTGAGAGAGAAACACTAACTTCCAGGTTTTGTATGGGCAAAGAAAAAGAGTTAATGATGCCACTAGGAATAAAAAAGAGGAGAAAAGGCAAATTAAAAAAATAAATAAATAAAAAATCTTCAGCTAAACAGCAATGTTTATTTTGAAATTCTGATCCCAAACTAATACTCAGTAAACCTTTATGTAAATTGCTTTATATTATCACAACCATTGGGATACAAGCCAGAAGCTGAAACATTTCAATTAGAAAAAAGGTCTCAGTAACATGCTTTGATATAGACATAGAGGTCTCAGTTCAGCTGCTTCTGTACAGTTGTCCAGTACCACCTTAGAATACTATAGGGTATCCGCCTTGTTCCCAGCTATGGATTCCTTGTACCTCATGACAGATTTCCCGTGTATAACATCTGTCACACCCATATCTATGTGGGTGTCTCACATACCCTGGGACCTCTTAAATGCACTGCATACCTAGACGTAGACAAGGAGGCAAGCCATGCATTTGTGTACTATTGAATTTAAATGATATGTGAGTTACAAATTGTTACCTTGTTTGTGTTTCTTTCATCCAACAAGTCTGAATTGCTTGCTGCATCCCTACAGAGCCACTGTCATGGTTCCCTGGAGTATATATAGTTTACAGTGTGTGATCATTTGCAAACTATTATATCATCAGTGAGTTGAATTGGGTAATTAGTTACAGCAAAGCTGCTTTTAAGTAAACTCCCTTTCTTCTAAAGAAAAGACTGTAAAGAGAATGGAAAATCTATTTCCATTTTAGCTATAAGGAAACATAGTATAAAATTAAGTGACAGCACATACGAAAAAAGGTACATAGGAGTCACCAAAAGGCAGGCTGGGTCTCTGGGCAGGTATGAATTAGACATGAATTTCTTCATCTTAGAGTCTCTGGTCATGGTAAGGCACTGTGTAATAGAGATGTCGAGTTGATTGTTAAATGTTAATTTGTAAAATCGTATGACTGATACATGTCATGTGGCTTTGGACAGGGCATGAAGTGAGAAGCTCTGCATGTGCATACACGCATTGGCATGGAGATGGGATTCAGGGGGCCTTGAGAGTACTGTATAATCCATGAGAGTTTTGTGAGAGAAGGGAAGGGATAAAAAGATGAGAGACTCTTGATTCACTGATCCTAGGTCCATTCTTGGTGTTTCAACTACACTTTCAGCTTGTAGTGTAACCTCTTACAGAGATAGTGATGGCTGTACCCAGGGATAAATTGACCCTTCATAAAATGTACTGATCACCCAGCTGCTGCCTGTGGTGTTCAGGCATGCCAGCTCAAGCACAGGAGGTATACGTATGCCTAAGCCCCAGAAGGTGCCTGGCAGTGGAGAGCTCCAGAGTTCTGATTTTGGCTCTAACATCAACTGAATTTCTGAAGACCTTGAATTTCAACCAGGAATAGCAATAACAGGTCTCATAAGGACTGCAGAAACAAACAGTCCCAGTTTGCCAAGGGCTTGAAGCCTACCTGTAGAAATTACATCATTGGTTTAGACAGAGTGCTGAAGAACCTGCCAATGTCTTGATATCTGATTAACATCAAAGTAAGATAGGAGGAGGTATCTTCAGTTTCTGCTGTATGTGAAACAGCCACCCCTAAGCCAGAGGCTTTAAGTTTTTAATTTCTGCCCTATCAATGCCCAGGAGGGTGGGACTGGGAAAGATTTTCCTTAGAGGATCAGCAGATATGGCTGAGCTTGTTCTTGGAGAGGCCCTGCAAGGCAGGCATAAAGAAGGGGCTGATTCCTTTGCAAGTAAAATGTGTGATATATCACCACTTCAAATGATAAAGGAAAGGCTTTCAGAAGTACATGTAGAATAAATGGTGATGATGAAACAAAACAGTCTCTGCAGATCTGGAGCTAAGCCTGGAAGAGAGGAGGCCCCTAGCTCTTAACCAATGAGGTAACATTGCCCAATTGAATCTTTCTTCACCCTGATAATTCTCCTCCACCAACATCCACAAATTGACCCCTTTCTCTCTTGGTCTCAACCCGGTCAAGCTAACTCATGGTCTTCCTAGTTCAAACCTCATCACAAATTCTTCCTTCCCTTCAATTCAGTCCACACTTGTTCAGCCCATATCCGTACAATCCAGTGGTACAGTCACAAGTAGCATCACTCATTTACTTCTATTCTGATCCTGTCCAAAGCAAGAAAAAAAATATTTACAAGATGCATAAGTGTAGCTATTTTCTTCAGGAAAAAAGTGTCAGAATTTTCCCCCAAAGACACTGGGAAATGGCTTTGGGGGAAAATATGAGAATACCAACGTTATTTTCAACAAAAAATCTCACATTCTTGAAGCTGTACATGCCTGCATAATGCAACATTAGGATCAGCTGCCTGGTCTGTTATCAACGTTTTGGTCAGTAATCCCTAGTATAGGCTACTGGACACCTGAAAATAAATTGCCTAAGGACCAGAGCTGAGAAATAACTGTATACTGCTAATATCTTGCTTACCAGGAACTTGTTCATACAGGCAAACATATCATCATTTACCTGCAGGTCATTTAAGGACATGACAACAAAGAATTGCATTAAGAAGAAAGACTAGGCTTCATTTGGGGTTATGAAAAATTTCTGCATTAACACAAATCAGTCAGGACTTTGCCTACATACTTACTTATTTAGGCTGAGATTCATAGCACTGATAGCGCATATTTATTCATTACTGGTTTTCTTACAGGAAGTCTGAAGTAGGAAATATTAAGAAAGTCATTAGAGACATGAAGGTGGTAAGGATGATGTTTCATTTAAAAAGAAAAAAGGAACAAGAAATGGAGTCATTTCACTTCCTGAAATATTGCAAATAGTAATCCAGGACATGGTCATTTCAGTTATGGAGATATATTATAAGATAATCTGCCACAAGTCAATAAAAGATCAAATTAATTACTAAATTGAGATCAAATAGTGTCTATGTCACTTTGCCACTAGAGGATTTGAAAATATATAAATCAATTTATAGACAGTATATCAGGAAAGTTTTCATTTTACATTGTAAACAAGATTAGTCACAGCACTTGTCTGAATGACTTCTTTTCCAAATGGCTACATACTTTTAGAAGAGAATTTTATTTAGAAACGAGAGATAGAGAGCTCACAGCATCTAAAGCCCTTCATGATTAATTGCCCTTGCGGCTTGGAAGTTAATTTCTATCCTGTATTTACTCCACTGCAACTCACGACCTTTGAACTTTATCTTACTTTTGCCATATTGAACTCACTTTCATTTTTGAAATGCAGACTATTCTCCTTGGGACAGCTAGAAGGTCACAGTGGCCTAGTGCATCTGGACATGCAGGGTTGCAGGAGGCCTCTGCTCTTTTTCAGCTCTGCCATCGGCCACTGCCTGGTTCACTCACATAAACCCTCTATGACTTGTTTAAGGCTATAAATCTCCGTGAAGTGCAACCAAGGAGAGTGTTTAAATAAAATACCATCACCCTTGCCAATTTTTTTCGTCTCAGTAGATTGACACATTGAGTAAATGCCTTTAAAACACGTACTTCTAAGATAAGCACATAAATACAGCTGCTTTCTGTGATCCTGGATGTACAGGACCTTGCACCGGCAGTTTTTTTCCCAGCTCACCAAGAGCCCCAGGGAGCAAAGGGTTGGTACTCCATCCTCTTTCTTCCTCGCCTCCCCCAGGCTGCTGGGCTTCAGGCTTAACCAGGCAGACGTGCTCCAGCCTTTGGGTACCCCAGTACCCCCCAGTGCTAGCAAGGAACTGCTCTGCGGCAGGAACAGGCGTAGCCAGGAAACTCACACCATGCATCATTGGGGAAATGGCCTCTTAATTAATTGGTGATCTTGCTGGATGAAGTTGAATTAGAAAGATATGCCAGCAATATCTTGCCCAGGCTCTTATTTCTCCGTCTTGCTCAATTAAAATAATATTATTATACCAATAATATCTGATTCTGGCAGTACTCAGACTACAGGAGAGTAGTGTGCAAGGAAGCTGCTTCAAGAAAGTTGATTAAAAAAGCTGAAATCAATTATTCTAAAATCATGACTATTCAGTAGAACCTGTATTTGAGAGTGCTATTCATGTAGCTAGCTTTGGGATGTTTGAGGGATTTATTTTATTTCATTTAGAAAACAAAGCCCATTAACTCTGGCTTCCTTTACCATATGGCACCTGTGCTGGTTTTGGCTGGGATGGAGCTAATTTTCTTCATAGTAGTTAGTATGGGGATGATACAGGGATAGGTATAGGAGTAGGCATAAGACTGTGTTTTGGATTTGTGCTGAAAACAGTGTTGATAACACGGAGATGTTTTCATTATTGCTGAGCGGTGCTTACACAGAGTCAAGGCCTTTTTTGCTCCTCACGTCACCCTGCCAGTGAGTAGGCTGGGGGTGCACAAGAAGTTGCGAAGGGACACAGCTGGGACAGCTGACCCCAACTGAACAAAGGGATATCCCATACCATATGACGTCGTGCTTAGCAGTAAAACTAGGGGGGACGTTTGCATGGGAGGCTGCTGCTTGGAGTCTGGCTGGGCATCAGTCAGATGATGGTGAGCAATTGTTCCTATTTGCATCACTTGTCTTTCTTGGGTTTTATTTTTTTTCTCTCTTTGTTTTTTCTCCCACCCTCTTTTCTTTATTATTATTATTGTTGTTGTTGTTGTTATTAAACTGGTTTTATGTCAACCTACAAGTTTTCTCACTTTTACCATTTCAATTCGCTCCCTCATGTCACCAGGGCAGGGGGTACTGAGTGAGTGGCTGTATGGTGTTTAGTTGCTGGCTGGGTTTAAACCATGACAGGACCACACCTTGGATTCTTCTCAGTGAGAAAAGCCGCTGTTAAGAACAGATCTGAAGAGCAGAGCCCTTGCTGTCTTTTGAAGAGCACTGAAGTTGGCCCTGCTTTGAGAAGAGGGTTGGACTAGATGACATTCAGAGGTCCCGTCTGACCTAAACTATTAAATAAGAAGGGCTGCTTGCTACAGTGGGACAGATAGCCTTACTAGCTGAGAGCAGAAAACTTTAGGGCTTTGGTAACCATGTAGCTCTGTAGCGTGGCTGTGCCATTGCTAGAGACAGGCTGTCAGCTTTGTACTGAGTTTGCATGACCTTGGGACTGAGTCTTGTCAGGCTTGCTCTCTTCTTCACCTGCCTGCAGCTTTCTTTTACTTAGCTTGGCTGTAACACCAATTTTTCTAACTGATCAGATGCCTACAGCTAATTTGTTTTATTTCTGTTTATCATTGCATGATATAATCTGTTTTGTATACGTAGCCGTAATAAGCAGTTATTCTGTGTAGAACAAGATATTCACAACTCTAATACAATCATGGAGAGAAATACAGATCTGGTGCAATAGCAGAGGCCCTGAGAAGCAGAGACACAAGGTGTGGCATGGAGGAGGACAGGTATGGGACAATAAGGGACAGGCTACAGGCCTGGCACTGGAGACCCCATGGCTATAAGCAACTTACCTGTGGTTGGTTAAATAAATGCACATCTGCAGCTGCACTAAACTGTGTTTAGGGAGAACAAAGATAACAAAGAAACAGTATTCACATATGTAGAGGGCATCATATATATTAAATTCTGATGCAAAATGGCAGTGTAGACCAAGGAAGAAAAAGAAAAGTGTGTAAGTATGTTAGCGAACCTAAAATGACCCCAGGTGGATCATAGAGGGAGGAAGAAGAAATCGGCGGCATCAATACAATCTTCCTCCCACTGAGAGACGTCAGAGACTTCTGACTTATGGTGTTACCCTCTCCAACAGCCCAAAGCTGCTGACTTCAGGACTTAAAGGAGCAGTGGAAGGGTGACCATTACCCGAGAAAAAGGATAAATACTAAAGAACCGCATGCATTACGATTTTAATTGTATTGTTACTGTCATTGAGACTTTTTCTAAAAGCATTATTATTCTATTTCTGTAATAATTAGATTTAGACTAATAACAATTCTAGAATGAGACTGTTAAATTTTCCATTATACTAACAAATTTTTTAATTTACTTATATATAGGTTGTTCTTCCTCTTTGCCCATAAGCAATATTTTGAGTGTAACAGACTCACCAGTTAAACTACTTATTAATTGCTTAAGGCCTCCAAAGGAGTTCCTGAATTGCTGAAGATTTCCTTACTGTGGAGTGTCAGCAAAAGGCTTATGAATCATTTAAAAGCTTCAACATATTAAAAAAAAAATATATATATACCTATTAGATCTTATGCTTGCTTCTTCTGATTGCAGTGAAGCAAACAGATGAAGATGAAGATGAGCAAGAAATCCAGATAATGAATTTTTTTTTGGTTTGCTTTCAGTCTTTATTTATTCAGTAAATACTTCTATTACTGAATAGAAATTGATTAAACACAGCAAAAGCAAGACGTTGCAGATCCTGTGTCCACATTTACCACAGGTGCATTCAAACCTCTGAAAGAGCATTAATTAGCCTTTTTTGCTGTTGAAGTGTGGGTGGGGTCAGGACTGCTCTGTGCAAGTGCTGTCGGTGCATAAAGGGGCCCCTAAGAGCCAGATCAGATTGTCGGACTTTGGGTGTCCCAGACAAGCACACAGTAAGACAGCGGCAGCGCTTGACGGCAGCGCAGAAGATATGTAATCCAGACCTCGCGACTTCACGCCTGATGCCCTTTTTGCTGGATGAAAACGCATCCCCCCAAACCAAAGCTAACGTTTATCTGGGCGTGCAAAGTCTCTCTGGGTTGTGTAGACCACCCATCCCAGTCCCCCTCCCTGCATTCCCCTACACCCCAGCACCTGAGACTTTCCCTCCTCATGGGTTTCTCTGTTGGCAGAGCTGAACGTGTTTTGGCAATGTAGCGCCAGGGAGATTATTTCTTCCCTTACGGAGTCACTTGACAGCACAAAATAAGCTCCACATTAATACAGAGCCCTTCTGCGGGGACTATACAAAATCCCTGTCGGTGGGTACCTCTCAGTAACTGTTGCATGTGTCTCAGCATCTCTTGGCTCAGGATGCCCCCAGAAGGATACTCTTCTGTCAGTGTTGTACCGAGGCTTTAATTTTATATTATTTGTTCTCCTGTAATACTTCTCCACATCCAAAATTGTGAACATCGGGTTCACTGGCAGGACTCTTGCTCTGGGGAGTCTGGGATATGAGGAGGGATGTGACAACCACACTTGTAGCATCTGCCCACAGGTAGGAATAAATGAGTAATTATAACTTTGCTTTCGCTTTATGATAGACAGTGGGGAGGTGCTTTGGTTGGCTTCAGTGAGGTTTGCTATCACATTAACATAATAAGACATTAAACAATGGTAAAATGCCATTAAGGCTGGAAGATCAAAGATCCAAAATTTTGCTTGGGAGATGCCTAATAAGTTAGCAAATGGCCTCAATGTCTTTAATTCAGCCCCTTGCATACCTCCTGTGATAACACTTTCACTACCTGACCATATACTACTTTTTCAAGTGGCTTTCTGCTTCATTCAAAGCAGAGCAGATTCTTTTCGGCATTGATATTGCGTGATATTAGTGGGGGATAGAGGTGCGAAAGGCAGGACGCGCGGGAGGACATCATCTGACGTTCAGGCAAGGGGGTTCTTATCTCAGATGTAAAAGCAGCAGAAGTGAGGCCTTGAAATCCAAACATCTCCAGAAACAGAAAGAATGAAGGTTCTTCTTTTGTAATACTTGTTAATATATAAAATAGGATTAACAACAAATGAGTTCTAGGCCTATAAGTTTCAACAGTGGTGACTTTTTAAACTGGCAGGCAAACATTCATTTTGCTAGATTCAAATTAATGTAATTAGCTATTACTGGAACTCAGCATTCATTGCCCCTCTTGACTATAAGCAAATACATTAATCCAAATCTTACTCTGGCCTTCATCGATGTCTTTTAGCCTGATTTTGGTTTAGTAAATGAAGGGACCTACAAAACCCAAAACTTTTTACGCTAAAGTCGTAAGAAAATGCAACTAGGTAAAAGGAGCATCCAAGTGCAGACAAACTGAGATACCTCAAGTTATCTTACCTCTATTTGTGAAATCCTGCATAACCAGTCTTTTTTTATGATTGGGTATTATGAAGTTCTTTGTGTAATGATAGAGAAACATGATGTGCAGCAACCACTTGTTATGGTTATTTGCTTTCTGGAATTTTGTTTTGAGGGGAGGTTGACCCGGTTAGCAGCAAAACAAGGTAACTGACTACATTTGATTTATAGCTCCTCGCTTTGCAGATGTGGGAGAGTTGGAAGCAGTCACCTGTACCTTTCTTACCTAGCAGGGTAAAGTGGTTAGACTTTGTGAATTAAAAAAAGCGCTTGGTTTTCAAAACAGCCTTTTCAATTTTTTTTCTTTTTTTGGCTAAACTATA
Source organism: Tauraco erythrolophus (assembly GCF_009769465.1). Taxonomy (NCBI): domain Eukaryota; kingdom Metazoa; phylum Chordata; class Aves; order Musophagiformes; family Musophagidae; genus Tauraco; species Tauraco erythrolophus. The sequence continues at coordinate 46,559,686 of NC_141469.1, forward strand.
AGAAGTTGAGATGGCCTGTACACAACTGCACAAGGACTACAAGAGTTGCACCAATTACGTGTCCCTGGAGATGCCAAGAAAACAGGAAAGGGAGCCAGCCAAGAGGTATATTTAAGAGAAGGTTCACAAACTTCCCTGTTACCTTTGGGATTATTTCCAAGCTCTAAAGCTAAGAAAGAAAAACCTGGAATTGGCAAAACAAATAATCTGCGCTGTACAATACGTGACATCTCAGGATGATTTGTGGCATTTAGTAATACCATATGTCATGAACAGCCCTGAGGGAATAATCCACAGAAATACAGCTGGTTGAATATTGCTTCCAAGACTACTTCTAAATGAACAATTAAATCAAAATTTTGCCCATTTTATAAGCACTGTAGCACAAAAAAACTGTTTTCTGTTCACAAAAGAGCTATTGCAAAAGGGCAACAGTCTCAAAAATATTCTTAGTGGAAATTACTTGGCAGAAATATTTTTATTATTTTTCATAATTTGTTATTTTAATTTTGAGATGGTTGTGACTAGAAGAAATCAATCCTATGATACTGTTCTTTATCAGTAATTAAACTTTGAGTGGTCTTGCTGTCATAAATGCGTAAGAAAAGCAAGTTTAGTATTTTACTTCCTCCAAATGGCCATATACAGAGGATACTTACAATTCATTTCTCACAGAGAACCTGATTGTACCCAGTTTGAACTTGATCTACAAGGAAGGGAAAGGCATGGACATCAATCAATAGAGTTCAGGTATATTTACATTTTTTTCTGCTCAGCACTAGTCATGTGTACGGGACATTATTCATAAACAGCGACAGGGAAAAATGTTTTTTATCACACATTTTCCACTGTTTGTAATTTTTTAAAGAGATTTAGTGAAAAGAGCTTTTTCTCTATATTGGAAATTTCCTTTGCCAAAGAGTTACTTTCAAAAATTCTTTCTGTAACCATCTCAAGAGGTTTATAATGTCTAGCAAAAGTAAAATTAATATTTATTGACCGTACATCTGTAGCTCTATCATGTATGCTTTTATTGGTGACACTTGCCAGGAGAAAATGACCTCTGTGATACCTGAGCTATGCATAGCCTTTTAAGTAACTGTAGTTAATATCATACCATGAAAGGTGATGTAATGAAAAGCATTTATGGATTATGGTTGAAGGAGAAATGGACTTTTGTAATGCTATTTTTCTCACTAGAATGGAAGAGGAAGCAGAAATTTGCTTCCAATGAAGATTTTATGTCTTCATAATAGGCTTGCCCTACAGCACATTTCAGCCAAGTTTGAGGGACTGTTACTGCGTGGGAACGACTATGTCCGTAGTGAACTGAGGAGCTACCTGCTGTTTTCTGCTTCTTTTTGTGCCATCATTTACTTTCCACACCAGGCTACATGCTTGCTGCTACTGTGCACTATTTTTGCCATCCTTTATGCAATCTGATAAACACGGCAGCAGTGCAATCGCAATAAATTCTGTTAATTCTTGCCTTCAAAGCTGTAAATTCATTGTGGATATTGCCCATATACATTCCAGCATTATCTCAGATCTAAATTTTCATGAATTTTCATCCTACTTCTCAGCAATGCTATCACTTCTACAGACCAAACAGTGTCTTCTGCATGTGTATACTCCCTGGGGACTGCAGTAGAAAATATGCAGGAGAAAAAATGGCCCAGAGCCTAGGCAGGGAATCTCATGAGTCTGTGTCTATCCTGGGAGCTCTTAAACACTACTTAAATAAAATACAGTGCAGCAAGTGAAAGCTGCAGTTCATTAAATCAGAATAAGATTTATTTGAGAGCTATCATCTAGTTTCCTGTTCCATGTTTTCCCTTTCTAATGCATATTACATCTTTATTAATGTAGATATTTATGCATGGCTTTCATAGAACTATAATATCATCATTTGCCTACATAGACATCTACCTGGCCAAGGGGAAGACAACATAGTCCCCAGAATCCCATCTTCAGCTCTGTTCTCACCAGACCATCATTGCACACATTTGCATTGACTTAAACCTGGATTTTCCTCTCCCCAGACCACTTTCTTTATAGTGGGCCCCAAGGACTTCACCACTGGTATGTGAGTGCTTTCTAGGGCACACATCCAAAGGTGTCCTGTATGCATAGACTCCACCACCCTGTGTCTGCTGCTGAAAGATACTTCAAGGACAGTAAGAATGCCAAGCGGTCAGCCTTTCAAGAAACTACATTCACTTCCATTGATGCCAGTGCAGTTAAATGCAGAAATTAATGCTTAACATGATGGTAGAATGGTGACAGGCCATGGTCCACATGCTGTCCTGGCTCAGACAGTAATGAACTGCTCCACGGTTGCAGATCTGTATGTGCATACGTGTGTATGGCAGAATAACATTCTGCACACAAAAGTAGGATTTTCCCAACCTAACTTTAAGCAGTCTCCCTCCTCTGACTATAAGATTTGCCAGTGTAATGAAAATCTCTTTTCCAGGTTGTACCCCACAAAGTCTCTGGTTGGGATGAATCCTGCCATGGTGTGTCCAGAAAAGCAGCACCTTAGAGGAGCTCTGAGGTGAGCTTCATGCCGTCTGCTTTGTGAAAAAATATTTAAAGCCCATTTCTGATGATATCATTGCAATTTTTGCCTTGTAACTAAAGGTTTTACATTTCCATTTTGAAATAAAATATTTAAATACCAGTTCCTCCTGTACTTATCTGTAAGATCTGAAGTCTTGCAAACACAGGGGAGGACTCCAGGACAGTGGAGCATTTCCTTTTGGCACATTCCATGCCAGGCACTATGTCAAAAGGTTACTTTGGCAATATCTCTAGGGTTGATAAAGAAAGACTTTTGCCTCCATCTTTTCACGTGCTCAGGTGAGACCCAGCCACCATCATCATTGTGATATGGAGTTCCTAGGAAAAAGAAGGAAATATTCTTTGTTAAAGATTAATTTGGCTTATGGCAGCTCTTTACCATTGAGGTGAGAGAAGAGGCACAGGAGAGCCTTTGCTCTTTGCCTTTGAACAAATAAATAATAAAAATAACCTCTGGCAGTGCCATGCCCAAGTCTTTTCCATAGATGTCCTGAGTTGTCTCCACATCATTTTGGCATAACTCTTTCCCTCTGGTATTTCCCTGCCCCTCCCATCTCAGGGCCCCTCCTTGCTGTCCTCGCTGCAGCCTTCTTCCCTGCAGCCCCAGCCCCTGGCGTGGGTGTCCCAGCACGGCACTGCTCCCACCTCACCTCACTCTGCCCCTGGCCACGGGGAACGCTTGCTGGAGGACAATGATTCCTGACTTGGAAGGCAAGGCATGCTTGGGTGCCAGGAGTGTGGGAAAGCCACGCTCAGCACCTGAAGGGGTGAAGTACCACGCCTGCCCTTCACCCTCACCCAGACCTGCTTACAGAGAGGACCTCTCTTCATAGCCATCGAAGAGGCTTTTGGCCCCTTTCTAAAGGAACTTCACACTGACCCCTGAAGATGGTGGTGGTACCTCCTCCACAATCAGCCCCTCTCTAGGCCACTTTTGAGAAGCTTCCCTTTGTTGCATTGGGAAGTGCTGGTTTATGGATGTAGAGTCACAACTGTACATGTTTATGTATTTGCAAAGTTTTTAACTCCTTCTTAAACCGCCTAAAGGAGGTTAGAAGCTTATAACTGAGATTTAAAAGCGACAGGAGAGGTCCACATAAAAATGCTCACAACAATCTTTATAAGAACTTTTTACAGAAGGTCACTTTAAAAATCCTAATATTTATAAAATGAATGAGCATTTTCTCCCTCAGAATATCTTGATTCATACCTAAAAGTCTACGTTGAAAAATATTCTGCAAACATTACCCCATAATGGTTTCAGCCGTAGTGTAGAGTTTATGTTACAGTAGAATAAACACCTGAGCAAAGCAAACATGCATGACCTGGCTCTGAGAAAAAGAAAAAAAAAAAAGTGATGTTTTTCTCTCTTACGATGTTTTTCCTCCAGGATATTTTTTTTCTCCTTGTACCTAATCAAAAAGGCTTCTTAATACTTTGGTGTTAAGTTATGGCTCCTCCATCAGAGGATTGTTAGGCAGAAGACAAGAAGGGTGTTTCTTTTCTCTTCTAACCATTTTTTTTTTTCCAGGGAAACCATAATTTGGCTGGCTATATGATTTGAGTGTCAAAAGAAGGTGTTCGCAAGGTCCCATAGTGGCCACAGCTTAGTGGGATGAGGTGTTGTGGTAGCTTCATTTCTGCAACCTATCCAGTGCTGTGAAAGCTGGGGGAACCGTGCCACAGCCTTGCCATGGGCTCCTCAGAAGTGTCTGCCAGGTCACGTCATCCCACCTTCCAACTAATATAGAAATACTGTGTCCAGTCTTGCCTTATGCAAGCCCACAACATTTCTAGCACCATAACTTGCTACAGTACTCAGTGGGAGTCTTAATTTAGCTCTCAGAAGTGAGGAATACTTGTGCTCTCAAGCCAGCAATATTCAGGCAGGTCTCCAGAAATATAATGTTCTTCTTAAGAAGGATATTCTCTAATATCTGGCTTTTAGATTTGCAAAATGATAGCAGTATAGCCCAAATGAACAATTAAAATCTGGCAGACTACTTTTCACTTCCCATTTAGAATAACGAGAACTGTGTCAGAGTTTTATTTGATTAACAGTTCACTATCTGTAGTGATCAAAGGACTGTGTCTTAAAAATTAGCATTTTAGGAGAAGGTCTTTGATAGCCAGCAATAAAATTCTCGTACTTGGCCTGAAATCATTCCCATCTGCATTCTTTATTAGCTTGTAATTTATGAAGTCTCATTAATGAAATCAAACAGATAGTAACCACACCTAAAACTTCATCCTAATACAAAATAGAGACTCCACATAATTAGGGTAACAACTATTATTTTACTTCTTTGCTCTGCACCTCCTGCAATTAATACAATTCTCAGTTCGAGAGGGAAAGAGTCAAAGACTTTTCACACGATATTGCTTTAATCTCACCTCATGCTTTGTAGGTGTCTCCTGAGCAAACTAGGTTCTAACTCCCTTCCTTGGGAGTCTACCAATTAATGACTTGATTATGTAGACCATGTCCAGGAAAAAAAAAATCCATCACTTCAGCTAGAGTTTTGCCTGCTAAAGGACTTAAATAGAGTTTTTCCTATGGTATCAATAGAATTCAAAGAGCAACGCTTTTACAGCAGATACTTTTCCAATATGTACAGTGCCACTGGGTACAGTACTTGAGGGAACGTGACTATTGTCAGTACGCTGCAGAAGTCAGGGAGCACAAAGGGGAAGGAAAGATCACTGTAGCAGGACTTGGCTTGGGCTGTTTTCCAACACTGAGACTATACAGTATAGAGCATCCTTTTATAAATGTGACCTTTATAATATACTGCATTAGCCTACTAATGCCAGGAGGAATGTTTTATTTGAGTTTATGAAGTTTTAACAAAGTCTGGTAAGGAAGTATCCATCATTTATTACTTCTGATAGAAAATTGTGTTTCGACAAATCAAAATTCTAATAGAAAAATGTCTACAGAAAATGGTAGATATTTCACACTAAAAAAAAGTTGTAAAAAAATGTGCAAAGTTCATAGCTTTTGGGTGGAGAGTGAACATTTCCCATTTGAAATTACAGATCAGAGCTTGCATCTGGGAATGATAATGTGTTTCCCTCTGGTCCCCACCTTTTCTGTGATCCCGGCTCCCCAGGTGTAAACACACCTCATTGCAGCTGCAGGGATTGTGCTGAAGCTGTCGCCTCACCGAGCAGCCAGCTCAGCCGTCACTTGCTGCAGCAGGGAGTGCTTCCCATCACCCAGAGACATGCAGCAGGAACTGAGTGCTGAGCTCATGGGAAACCATGTCAGGATGAGATGACCAACTATCTTTTGCCCTATTTATCCTTCAAGCTGCAGCAAAGCTTTCCCCGTGACCATGGGATAAATGCGTGCTGCCTGGTGCACACATAGCTCATCAAAACCCGGGGCTGCTCCTTCATCAGGGACCATCAGACCACAGTTGCAGGCCAGTGGAAGTGGTGGCCCCTTCAACAGTGCCTGAAAAACCTCACTGGAAAAGAGGGGTCTCTCTGTTCCCAGGAGCAAGGTACTATCCATCCTCATGCATTCAGCTCAGCCATTTCAAAACTGGAAAGGCCACCATTTCCTCATAGTTAATGATCTCTTGTCCTCCTCAGTGCTCACTCAAAGCAATTGATTTACAAAGAAGCTGAGAACTAAAAATGGCAATAACAGAGCACTTACACTGAGTAGCATTTGCCTGGGATGTGACAACAGGTGATCACCTTGATGGGTCTAACAGGGTCCAGTTTCCTATCTAATCAGTATTTAGCTGACCAACATGATCAGGGTGTGTGGCATTAGAAACTAAAGGTGCTGTTGCCTCTTACTGGATTTTGGAGCTGAGAGATGAAAAGAAGAATGACTTTGAATGCTTCATTGTGTTAAATTGTGTAAACCTGCCTGTGTGTTCAGAAGTCAAATTTTCCAAGCAACTTACAGAAAGCATGAGAGCTGACAATCATTCAGTGATTTTCAGGAACTTAATAGTGTCAGAGTAGACAGTATCTTACTACCTGTTCGTTCTTGCATTGGCAGAAGTAGCCATATTTCTCTTCTGACCTCAAGAAATTATAATGTGGAAAGCAATATTTAAAATAAATTGTAAGCAATATTTAAATAAATTTAATGATTGACAAATTGTTCATGAGCAGAAAGAAAGCAAAACAGTCCCACCATCATCTGATGCAATAGTGGTTTGGAAGACAGTAGCAAATACTGAAGTTGCAACAGCAGTACTTTTAGATTTACAATAACTGCAAAGGCCTTCTGTAAGCATTCTCAAGGTTCTCTGCAACACATTTAGACCCTGAAGTTTTATCAAAAATTAACAACATACCTACATGTCACCTACCTACAATGCTACACAGAATGTGGAAAGAGTGCAAAAGGTGACTAGGAAAACAGATCCAAACCTGGCTCTGTGGTATTGCACCTGTCTCAGGCACATTTTGTCTGTGAGTGAAACTGTGCATGAGATGACAGGGGTTTGTTTCATGCACCGAAGTTTTTTACAGGTTCGTTTCACAGTGCAGTTTCACAGAAACCCTATGAATAGTGGGGACTTACTGCAATGTTATGGACAAGTTTGAACCTTCTTGGCAACAGCTGTGCAGTCACTTCTGCTGAGAATCAATTGCCTTAGCACTTAGTCAGACAACGTGTTGTTCATGACCGATATAACATTAGTATGTGATAGCAGATGTAGTCTGACAGAGCTGTCCCTTGAACTGCAAAACTGGCTTGCAGCATTAACAAAAGTATTGAGTATAGTAGTTTATGTTAAACATCGCTGAATTTTTCTTGAAACAGCCCAAGAAGCTTTGAAAACATTAGCATTTTAGGGTGTTTAACTTGCAATTCCATAGTAAGAGGGAAAATTATAGCTGAGGAACTGTTTTGGGTGCTTCATGAAAAGTTTAAGGAAAGCAGACTTCCCACTAAATTAAAGTTGTAGGTAAAGATGTACTGGCAATGAGAAAGCTGAGAATTGCCTCACTGCTAAGGAAGTATTAGCTCCTGCAAAGTGTGTACCGTTAGTAATCAGAAACCTGTTTCAAAGAAGAATTCAAGTTTAACGACAAAAATTTTGAATAGTCACAACATTCCCACACAGAATTCCCAAAATTAGTTAGGGAGAGCAGACTGTACCCTTTTAACTCCAACCTTTAAAGCCTGTTGTCAAAACCATCCTTATCTCAGCATCTGAGTATGCTGTGGGTGATGCTGTCACATCAAGTAGGTACTCTCCATCATTTAGAAGCTTATTGATCCACTTTTCCAATTATATAAAATCAGGCTTTTGAAGATGCAGCACAAATTGCACAGTCCACACATGGTAAGGCAGGAGCACTGTAATTCCACTGGTCTCCAGTACAAAATAGCAAATTGAATCAATTTTTTGTCATGAGAGATCATTTGGCCCATATATTTGTTAGCCTAACACATCAAACTTTTTTTTTCCTGGCTGAGGGCGTGCATCCTGACCGATCCTATCAGTGCTGCTGAGAGCTGCCGTCCCTGGTAAGCAGCTGTATCCCTCTGGCAGTGGCTGTTAATTCAAGTCTGAAGAGCAGCATGTGCAGCGCCTGGCAAGAAACTGTGAGAGTAAATCATCATCTGCTGGTTAAGCCCATTACAGTCAAGAGCTATACGAGGACGGTACATATTAACCGGTCATGTATTAACTGAAGCACAGGATCTCTTCCAGCCTTTGTAGAAAATCCTTCTGATGAAAAAGAAAAGCTTTTTATGTCACCAGCTCACCAAATAGCCATCTCATTCAAACCATCAGCACTGCTCTCCTAAATTCCTGCATTATTTTCCATGTTTAAAGAGCACATGTGTTGACTGGCAGTAGCTGAGACGTGCTAAAAGCCATCCAAGAAGCATGAAAAGTGGCATCAGACTGTGCGAGCCTGCAATAATCCACTAATCTTTTTGAACACATTCTTTTATTTAGGCAGACTTTGGTTATTAGATTTGACACATATCTCACATATTACAAAACTGATCATTATTGTGTTGCTGACTAATCCTCAGTTTGAGGAAGGATTTATTTTTGCACTCATATAGAAAGGCTGTCAACATAAGCACTAAAGCTCCTTGTTTCTAAATGTATGATATATTTTGTTTTAACAGCATTGTCAGAGACTTGAAATAAATGATATGTAGATTTACATAGAGGGAAAATATATGCACTGTGAGCACAAAACTGCATCATAGCCAGTGATCGAAGTAGAAATGGGTTTGGTTCTCCGTGGAACGTTCACTTATGTGCTTGGAGTTAGACGACAGGTCTGTTATAGTCAACATTTAAGCATTTCTGTAAAGGCAAACATAAAATTATAGAATCATAGAATCATTTATGTTGGAAAAGACCCTTAAGATCATCAAGTCCAACCATTTATGTAACACTGCCAAGTTCACCACTAAACATAGTCCTTAAGCGTCACGTTTGCATAACTTAATAAAGTCAATAATAAAACCACAGGAAAAATATTAATTTAGGCCTATTTTTATGCATTTATGCCTAAACAATAAAATGAAAAAATGTTAAAATCAGAAGTAAGGATGCATTTTTAATGTAACTATTCACAGAACATCCTACTTTTGGCCAACTATGTAGTATTTTCCTTAAAATACTCTTTACTAACTTGAAAAAACAATGCCCACTAGGTTTTGCAGAAGTAATCAACATCTTTTACAGATTTCCAGACTATTAGAAAGTAGGTTATAATGAGGTCATTGAAAGTTAGTTATTAACATTGGCTTTTTGGTGAGCATCTCCTGACTAGATCTTTAACTACATTTTTCTTTTTAAGTTCTCAGAATGCAGTTTCACTATTTCTTTCTAATGCCTGTTTTAATCATTGTTCAGTTGACTGAAAGACTCCCAATTTCCATTAACAGAACTGGACTCATCACCAGGGCACAATGATGCTTCAGCCCAGACCACACGGTAGGATCCCATTCCTTTTCTGTGGTTCTTTTTTCACCCATGAATGAATGCTGAAAGTCCAGGAGGTAACTGTTTCCCATCTGGACAGGGATCTGGGAGAGACTTTGAGGGATTCATTCCCCAGCAGTTGTTTCAGAGTATTTTCCTGCGTCTGAAGATCAGGCCTTTTTAATCTGCCTGTTTAAATATGCCCATAGATATTTAGTTCTAAATTGCACACATTCATTCTTGCTAACTGGATGCACAGAAGTCAAATTCAAAGGGTGCTAGTTTAAAAATGTGCCCACACCTTTACGTTTTATGACAAGCTCCTAGTAGCCATTGCTGCAGGCCTTGTACAAAACTACAAGAAGTCTTAATAAGTTATTATCTAGTTAGTGAGCTTGAATAACATTTTTACTGCTTCATCAAGGTAGCCATTTTATAATCAGATTTGCTTTGCTCTTTCACATCGTATATTAAAATAGTCACCTTCTCAGCTTTTGAAAGAATGTGATCATGAATGCAGTCCAACTCCTAGGATATTGTAACACTTCTTCTCAGTAAATCAGACCTACATAAGAACTATGCCAAACCCTGAGACCTGCTGTACTGTCCAGATGACGAGATTTCAGTATGGGGCACTTAAATGGGTGTTCTTTGTCCTGAAAGTGATTTGAATTTTCCTGCTAAAATGCAATTCTCATGATGATAACTACACAAAAAAACTCTGTGTGGTTGATCAGCACAAAGTCTACGCCAAACTTAGATCATATTTTAAAATTTAGTGAAGGACTTCACTTATGTGCAGATCTGGGGTTCTGCTTTGCACTATAATGAGTTCACCCAGTGGGAATGTTAATTTGCACACATTATCCTATTATCATGCCTCTCTCCAGGCTTTATTAGCTTGAGCGCAATACTGCATGAATGCAGCTGGACTGCCTTCAGACATGACTTGGTTCATGCACAGCCAGTACAAAAATCTTTGCTTTTTGGAGCTTTGTAGGCTCTTCCCATGCATATTTTTCTGTATTGGCCCTTATATATTTTTGTTACAGTCCATGCTCACTAATACTATATTTAGCCCTTTACCCCAGGAGATTCTCATCAATGTATTATATATTAACCAGAATTATTAATCAGTAACTTGTCCTGCATCAGTACACACCAGCATTTGTGCATGCAAAAATGCAAACTATTTTATTCACTCCAGATGGAAGATGGATTATAAGGATTAAAAACTGAGCAGAGTAGCAGAAATGAAAAGCTGGGCTAGTGTTGCTTCTTTTATTTAAAGAAAATTGGTCAGTGTTTTATACTGACTGGAAGGGAGAGGTGAGAGAATGTGAAAGTTGTTTGATGATAAAAAGTGGAAATCTCTCTTCATCCAAATACTGCTTGGGTAAGGGCTAGCACAAGTTTCTTGTGAATTGACTGTCTTCGGAGCTATCAAACTAAATCAGTCTCACCCCTTTAGTCCCAGGCTTCTCTAACAGTTAAGATGCCAATAATACCAAATACGGTGTTATGTGTATTCGCTCACTGGAAGTCCTACTTACCTATCTTTTATATCCCCTGCAAAGTGGGTTCCTGAACTGGACCCCAGAGATACGGTCATAGTGTGAAAGATGTAGGTCCCTGGTCAGCCAGCCCAACGGGAGCTGCTGTGCAGAGGCAGCAAGGCATCATCAATGCCTCTGGCAGGAGGGAAACAGTTTCTTACCAACATCTTCTTCATGACTGATAGAGAGTGCCTGAAGACCCAGAATCACTGATTCTAATTGCAAGAAGGTGTTGTCCATAAGAATGATTAGTTTGCTGTTGGTTTATGGCAATCTATTAGTGCAACGCAGAGCACCCTACGGGCACAAATTACAGTCCTCACTGTGGTCATAAAACATTGCGATCAGAATTTCAAAAGTTACTGGGCAGGTATCCAGCGTTAGATCCACCTTTCTTCAGGAAGAGTCTCTCTCTACCAACGTGCCCTACCCCAATTCCCTGTGAGCTAAGCTCTCCCCACCCTGAATAACAGCGCTAATTAAGAAAGTTTTTGGCTAATTACATTTCATACCGCCGCTTAGGTTGACCTAATTTGTGCTTGGCAGGCTTTGTAAGGAAAGTTAGTCAGTGAAGAATAAGACACTGTGTTGCAGTAAACAACTCAATACAGGCAATATCTGGGCAATCTAAAACAGACATTTGTAGCTCTTCAAAGGTAAAAACAGAAAATGATGTTTCTTTGTTGTTAATTTTATAAGCACTTTCTAGGGCAAAATTAAATGGTGTATGTGCTGTAGCACAAATGTTGCCTGAGATGTGTGCAGAAAACTGGTGAATCATTTCCTGTTCGCCGCATTGTTGCTTCATGGCTTTCCCCCAGCCAGGGGAATGATGTTGCCCAAAACAACCTAAAAAGCACAACTGGGTGCAGAGTTCCATTTAATCTCCCAGCTTGCTCTGGGCTGTGGTGGGCTGTACACAACGGTGTGCGTGGCATGCGACATGCTGGTGCAGGCACGGTGGCCGTGGAGCGGAGCAGAAGGAGCCGGGCAGGGATCGATGCTCCACCCAGCCTTGCCTTTTCCTGCAAACCTGCACAATGGGAGGTGGCACTGACTCGATAATGCAAATGACTCGATGAAGCCCATTTTCTCGTTGATGCTGCAGATAATAAATTGTCAAGGGGAAGAGGGAGTCTCAAGCTCCTTTCCTGGCTTACCTGGCATGAGGATTCCTGTTGCAGTCCAACACAGGGATCTTCGGCAGTTCTTACACCCACACAGAGCCCTACTGAAGTTGAGCCAGGAATGACACAATTGCATTAGCAAGGTGTAAGTCTGAACAAGAGTCGTGACATGTAGCTGCACTATGTCACATGAAGGGAGTACCGGTACCACGCTCGGAGTAGCTCACTGCTCTCTTTGCTGAAGCGCTGCTTGAAGGGCAGTGGCAGATACATAATCACAGAAATGTTGGTCAAAAGAGGTCTGTGAAGGTCATCGACTCCAACCTCTCTCTGGAAGCGGGACTGCTGCCGACGCTGGTTGATCAGGTCAGCTGTGACTTTAATCAAGTCCTGGAAACATCCAAGGACTGACACTCACAGCCTTCCCAGCAACCTCTTCCAGTGCTGCATTACCCTCCTAGTGAAAATGTTTTTTTGTAATGTCCAACCTGAACCTCCAGTTTGTGGCTATAGCCACATTATATCATCTGCCACCTCTGAGAGGAATTTGGTATTCTTACCTACTTCTGACATGTCAAAATCCTTACTAAAGTCAATATACACTCCATCCAGCACTCTCCTTCCATCAGTATAGGCAGCCATTTAATCACAGACTGCAGTCAGGTTTGTCAAAGAGGATTTGCCCTTGGTTTACCTTTCCATCCATGTGTGATTAGAAATGATTTCCAAGAGCACATGCTCCATGATCTTTCCAGGGACTGAGGGGAACCTCACTTGTCTACAGTTCCTTCTCCCAGGTCCTCCTTCTTGTCTTGCTTAAAGATGGATGTAACATTAGCCTTTTTCTAGTAAGAATCAGAGATCCCACTCCCTCAGTTTCACCATGGTTTTCAGCTCAGCAGTCGTTTAGTAACTTTTCTAAGTGTCTCTCATATGAACTGTGTTTCAAACATGCTCTACAGACTCCTATCATCTCAAAATCATTCCTGATGCTACTCAAGAGACAGTTTTCCCTTGCAGAGTACATCATCCATGTCCTCTATTTCCTTCATTTAGACACAGCTGCCTGCTTGGAACATGAGTAGAGAGCCATTGAAAGAAGGGATAGTTATGCAGGCAGAAAATTAACATAGGCTGATGATAAGCAGCAGCTATGATTCTATGATTCTATGATTCTTTTCACTAAATAAACCTTGAAATTTTCAGCCTTTAAGATATGTTTCAAAACCTGGCAATTTGTTCCTTTTATTTTACTACAGGAGCCCTGCACTTTTTCTTCTTTTGAAGGGGAACATAGATTGTTCAGTGCTTTTGTGACCAACTTGCCATAATGTAATTTACACTGCTCTTTTGGATCGTAGCAACAGAGCTTTATGATAGGAGCATTTTCTAAATTACAGCAAATTAACTTAATGGCTATTATGCTTTACTCTGGTTAAATTCTCTCTCCCAAAATATAGTTTACTTAATGTAATTTAATTAATGTTTTGGACATGCAGAATGTGTACATACATTACATAGTTGAGCGTAAAGAACTCCTTATATGACTTCACCTTGCCGTTCATATATCACATAATAATAAGGATGCTAAATAACAGTTGGCATATAGGAATTTACATCACAGAAGGATTTTTTTATGTAATGAGTTTCCTTAGTCTCCTAAGTCTCAAATGTGGTTCTTAAATTTGCTACTTGCTGTACATCTGATGTAAATCTTAGTTCAGTGGTCACTTCCTTCCTATATTCCTTCTATCCCTCTGATATCTGAAATTCATATCTGAAATGACAACATTAAAAAATGAAATTGCAGAAGCCGACAAGGGCAATCAATCATATTTACCTAGGTTGTTTTAGTAAATAGACTTCCCTCTGACAAATCAACCATGAAATCATTTAATAGAATTAAATGAATTGTGTGTGGAAAGTCTGCTCTGTGCTTTGTGTATGACCTCGACTGTTGCCTATTGAATCGCTTTGGTAACATGCATGCATAGGTTCTGTGGGGGTGTGTGCTATGCCAGTCACCAAAAATTAACTGCCAGCTTTCCACTCTTCATCCTTCAGAGCCAGTTTAACCCAATTCTGTAGTGTTCTCCTCTCTGAGCTCCCAGTGAGCTGTCTTGCCCTATGCACACTCTTTTTCGAAGTCATGATGTCATGAGATGATGCCAGAAGCAAAGTTGCATGTCAAACATAATATGAGGAGGGCAAAATATTTCTGCAGTGCTGTAGAAGTCACACAAGCAGTATGTGTTGCATGGACGTACATGGATGAGGTATGTGGAACTTACTGGAACTGAAATGTTCTCCTGGTTTATCCCTGTTCAGCATCTCTACCAGATATACAACCAACAGCTTGTCCTCTGACCTAATAGTTACAGCCCACTAGAAGTAAAACCAGTAATTGTACAAGAAAAAAAAAAGAGAAGCCAGAGAGGCTGAACAGTGAATAGGAATTTCTGACAGTCAGTACTGGGTATGTGAGAGGGAAGGAAAGAGTAAGCAAGACAGGGCTTTTCAAAGTCTGAACATACTAGCCCAGTTTTTCAAAGAGGCATAGCTCATTGGCTGCACCCATGCATCAACCCTACTCTTCCCTATAATTCTGTCAGCTGTAATACAAGGAGAAAAGAAACTTTTTGCTATCTCTAGCTGCTGTGTTCAGATAGCTCTTATTAGGTTTCTACTCTGATGGCTTCTTGCAGGGTTCACCACTTTCCTTTTTCTTTTCCCTAAAGGAATAATGCCCTATTGTTATCCTGCTCCTGAACACTTTCCAAGATGATGTCAGGTGAGTGCACAGCGTTCCCATGTCAGAAGACCTCCTTCCCTGTGTTATGTAGGGTTCATTGTCAAGTCACAGACAATTACTTTATCTGATACTTGTCAACATGCAGTCAGACAGGAATCCTTTACCTCCAAAAGCGCCTACTCAACACTATCCTCTGCTGTCTTTGCCCTCCTTTCAGCCTGCCTGGGAAGAATGAATGGGTTGGAAAGGAGACAACAAGCTCAGTTTCAAGCCATTTCTCAGGACTGAGCTGAAAGCTCTCTGGAAGAGTATCTCGCACAGCTGGAGCTCCGGACCTCCCTGTGCTCGGCTAACTCCCATAAGCCCAGCATAGAGGAAAGCAAGTGGCTGGAGAAAAGGTACTTGAGAGCCTTTTTACTTCCTTAGCAGCAGTAGAAGGAGCAAAGCCCCCTGTGAAACCCACCAAGCAGTAGCCAGAGTACAGCTACCAGCTTGCAGGACATCCTCCACAGCCCACTTTAGGCAGCCACTCTGGCAGTGCAGTGATGGGGTCCATCACCCATGTCACCAGTCAAACCCCAAGCAACAGCAGAAAGGCCAAAGTCCAGAATTTACATCGCCCCAAAACGTGAATATCCATTGTCCTAAACATTCTAGATCATCCCTACACCTGTGCAAACAAATGGGAAAAACTTGGTGCTTTGCATTTTTATTCTCATTTTTGCATTATTTTTCTATCAACTGAAAGTCAGCTGGTCCGTGTTAATTCCAGCTTAGATAAAATAAACTTACAAGTAATGCTCTGCCTTTTGTACAGCAGCATGTGAGTTAGCTAGGCATCCAGTGCTGACCTGACACATCTGTAACAGTGATACAACGTCAGTGAGTCTATTTACAGAGTGGTATATTACTCAGTTTAAGGGCAGAAGGGCAGGGAAGGAGGCCATGCAGAAACTGACTCATTTACCTATAAATCAGCTTATGGTCAGGCAGATATTTATTTACTGATATTTGGCCACAATCAGTAAGAGAAGCAGCAAGAACAAGTGATTACAAGACAGCTGTTGTCTCAGGAAAGGTTAAAGTTTGATGTTGATACTTTGCCACACAGGAACAAGCAAATTTGTTTTCAACAGCTTTTACTCCAGGTGATTAGATGGGGTGAGACAGGTTTGTTACCAGTAAACCAGTTATCTCTCTTTTTAAAAACAGTACACAACATCTACGAAACATAACTGATCAGACACACCCTATAGGAGATACACCCTTCCTACCCTTGTAAGCCAGCAAAATCTGTATTTTCATCTCAGACCAATAGCGTGAACCACGCTGGATGCTCAGAGCCAGCATCTCACCACATGTAAACCAAAGCAGCTCCTCTCAAGGCAGTGGAGTAGCGCCAGCTGTGCTGTTTCAGATCAGATCTACAAACCTCCACACATGTGTCAGTCCGTCTATAGGAGCAATCTGAAGTTATCTACTTAGAGAAGTGGGCTTTCAAAACATGGGTATAAACACATCATGCACAAAAATTGTACTTGTCAGGAAGCATGAATCCGGGGGTCTTTACACCAAGCGCAATTTTTACTCAGTCTTCTTGCTTAACATCGGCCAGAAAATGTCATCAGCACTTCCTCAGTTAAGTGCAATACATTGTACTTGAGCCTAAGTTTGCTTATCTAGATTTCAGGTATCTACACTAGTATCTACAATTACTATTTTATGTATTACACTGTCTTACAAGCAGGTACAAATAGAAGAACCATGGAACATGGACTATGCTGTCTGTAAAAAAGCATTCCATCAAAAAAAAAAAAGCCTTGTAGCACTCTGAACATTTAAAAACATGAAATAATATTATTTTATTGAAATTTAAATTGTTTTAGCACATTGATCTGCCCTTCCAATCAAATAAAACCAATAGATAAATGGTTCAAAAAAGCTGTCCTTCTGATTTGTTAATACTTGGGGGTTTCCCAGAACAGTGGCACAGCTTATCGGAGACTCCCCAGCTCTGCACTCCTTCAGTACAGATCTAGAGGAAGGGAGAAGTAAGCCTGGTATTAATTCTCCATGAGTAAAATCCCTTTTCTCAGAGGAGAGTGGTACTGTGTCTCTCAGAAAGGATGTGGCTCATGGGATAGCACATTAGGGAAGAGTTCAGCTCCACTGCTGCACCCACTATAATGCCGGAGTTACATCTACCAACCCATAACAGTTCCTCAGAGGATGAGACGCTCATCTGCTATAAACCACCAGGACTTGCTGATCAAGCATCACAAAGCAGCATGCATTGACTAAGAATAGTGACAAAATTGTGCTTAACTTCTAAAAACTTTGAGCAGAGACAAGCATATGTGCCTACACGTCTTAATACACAGATATTGTTTATACCCTCAAAACAAGCAAAATAAAATAAGGCTGACATTCTCGAGTTTAGCTATTATACTTTCTGATCTGTTTAGCTTGTTTTCTGTCATCATTGGTCTTTTAATAACCCAGGCAACCTGCACAGGTAAGTAACATAGTATTGTGATGGTTTGGTAGATGCAGACAGCTTGATAGTAGGAATATTGTTCATATATCTTTTTCAGAGCCCGGCCTTGATTTCTTTGCTGCCCCTGGTTTACTGCAGATCATCAAAAACTGGTGCTTCCCTAAGCACTGCCATGACAAGGAAATGTGGTCACTTCTTCCTCCAACATTTCCAAGGTTCAGTCATGTATCTGATATTTGAGAAGGTCTATGATGGAAGGAGAAAGGGATGGAAATCGATTATTTTATTTTCACTACTCTGACATCCCTGGTGATGAGGCTTTTTATCAGTCCCCCTTGCCAACACTTAACTACGTACTGAAAGTTTGAAAGTATATATTATGTAACAAACCACCATAGTTTGTATGTATCGTGATACACCGCACAGGCCGCATATCACTTACCTGGCAGACCATAAGAACTAGAACATTAATCCTGCTAGGTGGTCGATGCAACTTGTGTGAGGGTGATGGCTGTGCATGGGCACAAAACCTCAGTTCTCTCACTTGAAGAGTGTGCAGAAAACCTCCTGCCACATGAGCTCCAGGCAGTGGCAAAATGCAGTGGAATGCAGCCTGCCACTTCTTGTGAATCTCGGAGATACTCACAAGGATCCTCACAAAAAGCGAGTTTCTGGTAATAGGTAATACCTGTAGCTTTACATGCTGAACTGAACTTTCTTCAAAACAGTAGTGACTAAAAGCCTGTAAAGTAGTGACTGATAGAGCTGTGTTGCCTTTGTACAGCCAGGAGGCTGATAACAGTCCTTAAAATTGTTCTCAAGAAGTGAACTTCAGTCAGTAAGAAAAAACCTTCAATAAGATCTTACAAAATCAATTCTTTTATCAGTTTAAAGTTTTATAGTCATGTGTAACAAAAACCTGAAGTCAGTGGCAGATTTATAGTTAGAAAGTACTCTACATAAATACTCTGATCTTTCTTTGTGGTGGGTATATCAGACAGCCACCTTTACGAGAACTGTGATGACAAAGCATGAGACAGCTTAGCTTCTCGCAGAAAATCTTAGAAGCACGCAGCTCTTAACAAATACATATTTGTGAGATGAAAGCATTTTAAATATTTTCATAACCCGTATATGAGAGAGGGAGCACACGTCTTAATGCCATCATCATGCCAGGGCTGCTCAGGGTATGGATTGCATTTCAACGCTTCCTTTCAGGACTAGCCCAGTACACTCCCCACCTCCCACTGCAGTGTGCAAAGGCAGGAGAAACAGCTCTGGGTCGAGCCTTGGTGAGCTGGTAAAGGACAAAAGGCACATCAACACCTGCACAAGCAGCTCAGCGAAAAAGCTAGAATATGACTGGAGATAAGTAGAGTAAAGGAAGAGAACAACATCAGACTCAGTTAGAGCATATGATCCTTAATTACTATTTCCAGAACACTTTGATGTCCTTAGGGAGAGAGTATATGAAGTTCAAAATGACTAGTTAATAAGTGAGATTTTCAAAAGCATTTAAATAGTGAAGGAGTTCCAGAGACCGCTAAGTTATGCAAGTAGCTTTGAAAATTCCTCCTCAAGATAATAAATGTATGTCCCACTCTTTGTTAAAAAGACTTTCTTCTCCAGTGGCACGGTATTACTTGCACATATTTTGTAGTCATGTTTTTGTTCTCTGACTAACTGAAAGCATAGCCTCAGTGTATCTCTATGTATGTTGTGCAATAGCAGATTTGGAATTTGCATTTTTTAGACTACCAGACAATAAAAAAAAATAGAGATTGCACTGATATGCACCACCCTTCATTAGAGGCAGCGATATTCTCTCCCACCCAGTCCTGCCCAACCAAGACAATATTGCACATACGCCTCCAGACAATGAGACTACCACACCTTTTGCCTCTAATTAAAATTATTAAGTTGAGAAGGAAAGAAATGCATTTCAGTCTGTGCTTGTTAGCCAAATGTCTTGATAAAACTGAACATGTTCTGCTGCTGCCCACCATCTGCTCTTATAAATACTTAAAAACACCGAACAGAAAAATAGATTTGTCATCGCTGACTTTCACCATTTTATACCAACTCTGCCCTCAGGGTTTTTTTATGCAGACCAATAAACATCCATAGAATAGGCTAATTTTTTCTCTCATTAAAACAATTTTGCATTTGACACATTCCCGTAGAAAAGACTCAAACCTACTGGATGTAGAAAGCTGACTATGGAGAGCAATGAGTATGTCTTTATCGCGGACAGTGTTTTAATGGGGCACTCTTGCTTTTCCTCTATTGACCTGTTCCTTACATGGTCTCAGCCCTTTTACTGTTAGATAAGTCATCACAGAAGCACTGCGACTCCCTGTCTTTGACAAAGAGGTAACATCGCATAGCACTGCAGCCGTTGAGGCATCAAAACAGCATGCATCTTCTCAGCTTCCCTTTCCTACTGGAAATTTGAGCACCTGCAAGAAAATATGCCTTTTCCATTGGTGAGTTAAAAATCCCACTCATTCCCCTAATGATTCCCAGTATATTGCACCTGATACAATGAAGAAATCCCAGCTGATGCAACACAGCAGCCCAGCCGTTGATAAATACGGGTTGACAAGAATGTCGATGTTGTTTCTTACGCAGACTTTCTGTTGAATTTTAGGTTCAGTCATCATCCCCAGGCTTACAGTGGGCTATTTTAACTAATTTGCCATTGGTGCCTTCCTTAAAGTCTTCAGCTCAGGTTCAATGTTACAGTCAGTGGTGTTTGTAAGACATAGGAAAATGGAGTTTTCCTGAAGTCAGTGCTCATCTCTAGAGCCATTGTTCATCATTGTTTGAAAAACATAGATATGTACTCTACTATGTGCAGGACCAAATGTGAGCTCTCTTTCCATAGATAATTGCAATTATTTTTTCTAACTGCTCTTCTTTCTTCTCACAGAATCTCCTCCCAATAAGCAAGTGGGAATTACCCAGGTATTTATAAAATTTGATTTCACAATAGGGGTGTATAAATGGTACCAGTTATCAACATTATCCCATCACAAGAAGGTCAGAAGTGGCTCACACAGGTGCAGGTACAAAATTCCTTCAGACTTGACTTCAGGCAATACAGAGGACACTCTTTGTTTGACAATTTTCGGTGAGATATAGGCTGAGCGTGAAGATTTCCGGAATACCAAGACTGTTTAAGAAAAAGCTGCTCAGCTGATATTAAATCAGTTGCAGCAGTGTTGGTACTAATCCTGTCAAAGACCCGTGGCATTCCAGGTCGTACGAGGCCAGGGCTGCTCAGGCAGGAGAAGTTGCACTTCCTTCTCAGACCAGTGCAAAGCCTTGCTCACTACCAGAAAGGACAGGAACAACAAGAATAGGACAGAAAAATCTCTAATACCAACTACAGGAAGAATGTGATTTTTTTGAACTGTAGAGATACAAGGAGGTCAAAAGGAACAGCAGCATCATGTCTTGAAATGATAACAAGCATATCTACATGGGTTCTAGCATAGAGCATGCACAAAAAAGTGTCTTTTCTAGTCTTTTATGAATTAAAATCCACCATTTGCAAATTCTTCCTAGAAATTCCTTAGGAGCAGGCTTTCCTCTGCAATTTCTGGTACCATCCATTTCAGTTTAGACTGGAATATTGTGAAAGAGGCTCCTGACTTGCTAACATACCAGGCTCTCTCAGGCTCTTGACTCCCTCGTATTCAAATCCACAAACTTATTAGGAAGTACAGGTATATAAGAGTCTGAGGTTGTTATCTTGTAAGACTGAGGACATTAGACTGGCTTCAAAAGTCAGAAACAAAACTTTGTGTCATTGCCAAGGCTGTTTCTATGTCAGCTGAGGTGAGAACAAAGAGGAAAGGTGAGGATGAGAAATAGGCATTTGATTGCAACTGGGGTTTGTTTCTGTTTTTTCTCCACACGTTGAAATTTTGGGTTTTTTTCCCCTCCCTTTCTTTTTTTCAGTTGCATACAAATTATATAGTAAAGTGAGTAGTTTAAGTTATCCAAAGCTTTCTGAAGGCAATGTGAAGGAATTACACTAACTGCAAATATGCACTGGGTTAATTCATGAGTTAATATGACTTTTCTGGAAATGTAAGTGCAGGAGATGTTCCAAATAAAACTTCATATATTTAATTTACTTCACACTATATCTTGTTATTGCAGCATAAGGGCATCTCAGATGTTGTTTAGAGTTCAGAGTTTCCTCCCTAAAAATGTCAATAAGTACACACAGAATTTTGTTTCCAAATTCTGAGTGAAGAAAAACAAAACCAAAAACATACAAACAAAAAAAAACCCCACAAAAAAAAACCAAAAAAACACAAACAAAATAAAAACAAAAACAAAACACTCTCACCTTCTCCAGTCTCTGAAGTTCTGGACTTCTCCCAGATTTGCATCCTAGAACCACAAAGCAAGAAGCTGAAAGTGCAGAAAAAGAACACAGAAAGAAATTGATGCCTGTTTTCCCTTCACGTGCCTGAAACAGGTAATACTTTCTGATATTAATTCCTAATGTAAAGAGAAGTTCATTATTCTTTTATATATATGGATACACAAACATACATATAAATATACAAACATATGTATGTAGATGTGTACATGTGTGTATATTTCAGTACATAACAATGAGAATCAAATAAAATATGAGTGCTTTTGGAGCCCAACGCCCTACCCATCATTGCCAATGACATTCAGAAAACATCTTGGAGATACACTTGAGTCTTCTAGCACAATTACATAAGTTTCCAACAGACTCCAAAATACTTGGATAGGCACGAGAAGAACAAGAATGATTCTGATCCATGTTTATTGTTAGGACCATAAATTATTAGTTGGGCTCATACAAATTTTAATAAAAGTGCCCTTTAAAAATCCATAGTTTTGTAAAAACATTTAATATTAACATTAGACATTTTTCTATTTCAGTTTTTTCAAATGTTACGAGGCTGTTCTTTCCTCAGTATCCATTAGGCTATGACAGAAGGAAAACTAGTGTTAAAAGAAGCTTTTTCTTTGATTGTTTATATATATACACACACACACATATATATATTTATTTATTTTTCTCTTTTCTTTCTCCCTCTTCCCATCCTGCTATGTTATTCTGCAACCTCGCAAAGCTTCCACATATTTGGAAGCACTACTGTAGAAACAGGAGAAGTTTTGAGTAATGACAGAGTAACATCTGTTAATTTCATTTTCCTTTCTGCCATTTAAATTTTTACAAACTTGAGAAAGTTTAGAAAGTTACAGAAGAATGAAAGAAACTATACATTTTCTTGTTGCAAGAGGGAAGAAAAAGCTTAACCTACCTGCAATTACCTGTTTGTACTTAGTGGAAAAAAAGAGTAAATTTAAAGAGGAAAAGAAGAAAATTTAAAACTAGTGGTTCAAGTTTGCGAAACTTTCACAAGTTGAAAAAGAAGTTAAATACCTCAAGTAGTTCCTTTTTCGATCTTACAAAGTAATTTAAAAACACCTTTCCTCCATTTTCTAGCTGGAGGTGTGCTACCAGCTTCCACACAAGCAGTATTGTAACTCTTTCCTGAACTTGCGCACAGTTTTTAAAACTTTTCATCCTTATTGCCTCTGAACACTAGGCTTTCTCACTCTTGTTTTTTTTTTTTTAAATGAGCATCATTAAACACACGTGACTCATTAGTGATGATGGCTTAGCTTGGGACAACACTGGTGGTTTCCACTCCTAGCTTTCTGTCCTGGTTTTCTCTTGGCAGTTCTTGCTCTTCCTTCAAGGTTAGCTCAGCAGTACATGAAGCTCCTTCATCACTCAAGTTTGGAGGAAACCAGGATCCATTTCAATTTCCCTTAATACACCTGCACTCTAATTTATGGCAGCTCAGCAGCTGCTCCTAAGCAGCCACAGCACCTCTGCAGTAGAGGCAAGAGCCTCTGAGAGAAGAACAGGGCAGATTTCCTGGCTGAAATCACAGGCACAGCCTGGCTGTATTAGCACATGCCACATGTCGCATTAAGGAAATTTGAGGAGTAATACACTCAGTGGAAACAAAATATAGCTTGGCAGCAACCTAAATATTTGGGGACTAGGGCGTGAAGGGGAAGAGAAGGTGCTACAGAGTCATTAAGACTAGTCAGATTGTTATTCAGATCTGGAAAAAAGTACTTAGGAGGAGGTACCAGGGAGACACAAAATTAGTCCTTGACAATATATTCAGAATTTGCCACAGTTTTTCATAAAGACCAGGTAAAAGAGCACACATTACTGCTTTACCGGATACCTTTGGCTCAAGGTATACTGGTTTTGAAATGGCAGGGGTCAGTACAGAGAGAAAGAATTTGGGGATGTTTCACCACAACTTTCAACACAAATGACTTGAAATTGATCCTCTTAAAGCTCATGTCCACAAAAGTTCTCATCGTCCTATGGCAAAATATAAACCAAAGGCGTGGTCTCCTGGCTTTGTGACTTAAAAAATGAAGTGAAAGAAGTAAGATTGTTCAGCTGGTCTTCAAGATTTAAAGAATTAAATCCTGTATTTACACGTAGGCCCAAAAGAATTAAACAAATGCAGAAGAAGGGAACATTCTTTGGAGATGTGGCTGGTTATTTTTCTAACATGATGTGTCATTAGCAGCCTAGATGCTACCTTTAGAAAGAATGTGGCCTTACAACACATATCTTTGTACATCCAGTTCCTTTTTTAACAGCCTTTGTTTTCTCAAACTGATGTTTGAATTGTATTCAGGATCCAACATATTTCCTGAGAAAACAACTGTGTGTTGGTACAGGAAGCTGCACAGGTGACAGTTTAATTTAGAAAAGAATAGCAGAAGAATCTGT
This sequence comes from Tauraco erythrolophus, assembly GCF_009769465.1. Taxonomy (NCBI): domain Eukaryota; kingdom Metazoa; phylum Chordata; class Aves; order Musophagiformes; family Musophagidae; genus Tauraco; species Tauraco erythrolophus. The sequence goes on from NC_141469.1 coordinate 46,583,962, forward strand.
GCAAACACCACATTAAAAATTGATTCCCTGAAACAAAGAAGCACAGCTTTGCTCTTATTGACAAAAACGTATTTACCTATTCTAGATTTTATTCTCATTTTCCCAAGATGATGTTCCTAGGAGGTTCTCCAGGTCAGGAAGCGAGTGTGCTTAACCAGTCTTGTGGGGCTAAGAAGGTTTGGCAACAGGCTTCTGGTTCATCTCGCGGAGGGAGGGGACAACATCTGTTGTCAGATCTTGTACCAGGGCATCGCCATCTCTAACAGCAGTGCTGATGTCTCTGGGGAACCACACAGGTCCAAGCAACAACGCGAAGCACCACAAAGGCTAATTTAACATTATGAATGCATGCACCACGATGCGTCAAGTAAGAGCATTTGTAATTGTGTGTTATACTAATATTGGGTTGGGTTTCTTTGAGGAGTTATAAAGTTCTGGCTCAGGAAGAAAAATGCAGTATTAGAGACTGCATCTTTCAGTGCTGAATCATTTCAGACAGAGAGCCTGAAGAATCAAAGATTGCTGTCAAGCACTTGTGTATATTGTTAGTTAGACCTGGTCTTGCAAACACCTTAAGTTTAGGGCAGCCACTGGATACTACAAGAAGGAATCCAATACTGCTTGCCCTATAATCTTGTCTTTAATCTGCTCTTGATAAATCTTGCAGAAAACTATTAAAGCAAACATTAGCAAGTTAACCCATGTAAGAGAGGAAGAAACAAATAGCCAGAAGCACTTGATGTTATTGACGGATTTAATGTCATGAAATAGGCATTGTCTTGCTTTCACCACCCATTTGTACCTCTCAGTCATGCGTATACAAGGGGGTTTTGGCCCAGTCATTTTTACATTCCAGGTCATCTCTGGTCCTTTGTGATTTTCGCTTTGTTTTCAATATCGTACCAAGTATGTCTTCTTCTTCAAAGTATCAGAAACTGGCAATAAAAATCATTTGGGAATGAGCATTGGCAAACACACCTGGCAGAGAAACTGGCTTTTAACCTTGCGGTGAAGGGGAGGAAAGGATCTTGTTGAGCACTCTGCAGTAGGCGAGGCACTGCCAAGATGTGGGATAGCTGGAAAACTCCACAGCAGTGGAGATGTGAGATACACCAACTTCTGTTCGGAGCTCCACCCTGTGTGTTTGGGAGGAGTGACAATGTCCACTCGCTTGTTAGGCTCCCACTCTCTTCTTCCTCTCATGAGTAGCTCCATTATCTTTAAGAGAAAGATTGGCCGCTACTTTCACCAAGTACCAGCCCCCATTTAACAAAGGTGAGTTCCCTGAGATTTTCTTCTGGCTTCCAGCTTCTTTTAAGGGATAAAGCTTAGGAGACAACCAGAAAAAGCCCAAGCAGTCAGCTTTCCACTATTCTGGTCACAAGGATAGATAATCATGAATTACTTTAAATGGGAAGTTTAATAGAGAAGGACTAAATTTATTGGAAAAGGATTTTTAGCTCCAATGTAGCAGTGTGTAAACGCCTGAGCTGAGAGGTTCTGTAACATCCAAAGTGCTGCAGGTCTCCCCAGTCCAGGAGCACGAGGCTGAGGCACCCTAACATGGCTGGTCCCAGGTGGTACAGCCAGTCCTTGACAGACCAAAGCTGCCCCTGCATAGCACCGCTTTTGTGTCCAGAAAGAGCAGACATGAGTTTATTGGGGCTCATGAGCTCAGGCACAGTCAAGACCTTTCTGGACCTGCTCCAGTCCTACGCGCAGCCAGCTCAGGCACTCCTGAAACCATGGTCCATTCACCAAATAAACAGGCACCCTATTCAGAGGCAATGGAGCTAACTGATCCACGTTTGATGAGGAATTTCTGCATGGATCATAGAGGGACAACGTCCAGCAAATCTTTTGCGTCTTTACTCAGTAGGAGAAACTCCTTTTCTACATTGCAGTCTGTGTGTTTCCTCTATAATCTTTATAAAGGGAACTACACATGCAGCTGGTGTACAGCTGCTGCCTACAAAGGACCCATATCTCAGTGCAAACAAAGCAGTAAATCATTTAGCTACATAAAATGACAACACAAAAAACAGATTCTCTTTTCCTCTACATTCAATCTGAATATCTGCTTATATTTGGAAACATTAGTGATGTTGAGGGTGATTTATAATTGTTCGACACTATCTGCTTTAAAACATCTGCTTCTTTCAATAAAAAATAGTAGCTGACTCTCTCCATATGATTCTTTACTCAGGCAATGTTGCAGATTTAAACAGGAATTGGAGAAACTGCATGGGAACACAGGCCATAGATGAAAATGCAGTGGGATATGATATAATTAGCCCACCACAGTGCTGAATCCAACACAGACTTACAGGGTTGTCCTCCCGGACCAAGAGCAGGATGCTGTGTTAGCTGCTGAAGCGCAGTGCGCAGGGAGGGTTTGGCACCTCTGAATAGCAACACTGCGCAGGGAGCTGCGCCAGCACAAAACCCTGGCAACAGGGCATCTGATTCCTACCATCAGCTACCTGAGATAGGGCGGTGCCAGGCTTTTCTCGGAGGTACACGATGAAAGGACAATGGCAACTGTCACAAGTTGTGGCAAAGAGAATTCTGACTAGATATAAGGACAAAAATGTTCACAGTGAGGCTAATCAAACACTGGAAGAGGTTGTCCAGAAAGGTTGTGGAGTTTCAATTCTTGCAGGTATTCAAAGCTCAGCTTGACATGGCCCTGAGCAACCTGTTGTACTTGACCATGCTTTGAGTAAGAGGTTGGATTGGATGACACCCAGAAGTTTCTTCTGACCTACATTATCCTGTGTTTCTGTGAACCTCTCTCCAAAGACTGGGATGCTCATGGAGAAATGCAGTTAGAAATATTCATTTATTTGAAATCCATCTCCACTAAGTCTCTCCCGAAGAAAAGTCCTGTAACCATTTCCTCAAAAAGGAAAAAGCAAGGCTTGCAGTGAGTGATGCCACTACTCAAGTCCTATATGATATCTGGCTGGCTAAAGCACTTGCCCAAGAAATAGCTTTCCTTATTGCCATCCTTAACCCAAGCGGGTTCAAACATGTACATTGCAGCCACCAAGAAATAAGGATTCTGAAGAAAGGCTGTGGGACATGAAGGAACCCAGCCCTGTGGTGAAAGGTTAATGTCTTCTTCCAAGAAAGGCAATCTTCTCATCTGGTGCTGGACTGTCTTTTGCATAGGCTCGGATGGAGAAACAGCCGTGGAACTGGAGACGTGCCAAGCTGTATTCCTTTCCCAGCTCTGCTGTAGCCACCAGGCTGCAGTCACACTGCCCCTGGTTGCTCTCTTCCTGGCCCTTTGAGTCATGTTTAATTTATTCTGCCAAGACCCAGCTTCAACAGCAAGTTCCAAGTTTCTTCCCCTCCCATAGCTGGCCTGCTTATTAGGCTGGTCTCTTGGGAAACGTATGCTTGAGCTTCCCCAGGCTGAGGAACACTTCACTGAGGTTTCCCTGGGCAGGAACCCTAACCACCACGCCATTAACTAAAAAAAAAGCCCACATGATATGCCATCACCATTACCTCCTCCATCATAACTGCGGCATGTTTTCAAAGAGCTTGGTCCTGCTGAGCTCTTCAGGGAGCCGAATGCCGTCAGTGGGCGTTAGGTGTGATCTGGGAACAGGCGGTAAGACGGGGCCCCGAGGGAGGGGTCCGGGAGCTGCCAGCTTCCCGCATCCCGCCCTTCCCAGCACCTGGGCACGGAGCCATGTGGGCTGCAGCACTTCTGACCAAGCAGCACAGCAGAGCTGGAGGTGCCCAGGGCATACCAGGACCTCCCTTGTGAGCTTGGGAGCAGCTACATGGAGTCTTCTTACATTGCTGCTTCGGAGGCAGGTGCCCACCCAACGTGCCTTTCTGAACCTCAAGCCCTGTGACGCAGCCAGTTTGCACATCTACAGCTTCCTTGGGCTTTCGTGCTCACATCCAGTGCTCTGCTTGAAACACGTTTTGGGCATCATGCTGCCGTCTCAAAGTCTCTATACCCTGTTTCTTCTTTCTCCTCCTAAACACTCTCTCCTATTGTCCTTTCTATCCCATCACAGTTCCCTTCTGCCCAGGCTGCCCATGCACTTTTTCAATGGGCATTTTCTCTCCATATGTTCCTCTCAGCAGAGCTGACCTGCATGTGTGTGGCAGGACTGGTACTTCCCAGGCACATTCTGGTTGTGTGACCAGAGGCACTCCTGGCACCTCAATTGCTAGAGCAGCCCGCATGTTCCACAGACTGCTTCAGAGGGACCCCAAAGAGGTGATGAATCCCTCAGACAGAAATAACCTCAAATGTAGGCTGAGTAAAAATCCAACCTCCTCTGTCTCCTCCAGCTTTTGAACCCAGAATTTCTCTACCAGCTTTGCCTTTGCCTTCTGCTGTACACACCATGTGCTATCACTTCCTTTTTACTGTCTCCAGAATTGTTCCAATAAAGCATTACTGCAATCCCATGGACCAAAAGTGTCACCTAATTCATTTGTGGCCATATTTAAGTATTGAAATCTGATTTTTGTTTTTGTTCTCCAGAGATGAAAGCAATATCTTTAAAATAATTCTTCTGTCAAAAATGTACTAAGACATCTATTTGCAGACTAAGCCTCTTGCTTTTCCACTTTGGAAGGCACATGTGGGTTGGGAGTAGAGCATTGGTCAGTCTTCCAATATTTCCCATACAAGTTTCTTTTGTGCTGCTCACTTACAAATCCTTTCATCCTTGAACACTTGGATTACAGCAAAGTAAGGAATGAGTCAGGATCATAGTCTAGGAAATTACCTAATCACCTCGTCTCAGAGCATGATGTATGCCTACTTCTTCAATTACTTTGTCTATCACTCTTCTTGACAAAACAGATCTGGCTTTGGAAATATTTTGACTTTAAAAAAATCAAATTTCAGAAAAATTCCATTTAAATGAAAATCAGCTGTAGTCTTTTCTCACACTCAGACTCCTACTTCACAGTTTCCTCTTTCAACGTCCCACTTTAAAAAATATCCTGAATCCCCATGTTACTGTTGAAGGCCATGAGATGACAATCTACCATACTCTACCCTGTGAGACTCCATCTAGAAGTTACAAGGACAGAGTGAATATTGATTTTTCCTCCTTCGAAACAGCACAGTATGCATTAAGGAGAAGTGCACAATTGAAAGAAATTATGGGATGAAACAGAAGGCTGGAACACATCAGACTATGGCAGGACCCATATAATACAGGCACTGGATAGGGTGACACAGGGACATCCAGATAGTGTTACCCAGAGACAACACAGCACTAACAACACTGGCACTTGTCCAGAGATAACAAGCCTACTTTATCCCACTACTGAGCAAGTTCAGTTTTCTGAAGCACGCTCTTTTCAACCCTCAGCGATCTGGTGGGATTGATCACCTTGGGCTTAACCTCAGCTATGGCAGACGTGAGTGTGCCTGCTCTGCAGTCCTGGTAGTGGGAAAGCAACAGAGGGGATCTGAGGTGGCTCTGCACAGCCAGCTGGAGCCCAGCACGGCTTCTTAAGGTAAAGGCTTTATTACTACCAGGGTGAAGATGGAGAGGGTGGGGGAGACTGGGAGGGGGGAGGAGCAGGACTGCCCTGTTTAAAGCCAGTGAGCTTGATTTAGCTGTGCTGCTTAACTTTGTTCTCAGACTGCACAACAGTGGAACCGCTGCCAGAGCAGAGCTGGCTCTGCAAGCAGCGGAGCTGCACCTGGCTGACGTTTCTGCTAAATCAGCCAATGTGGCTGGTCCACAGCGGGCTCTGTCGTCCAGTAGAACAGTCCCTCAAAACACTGAGTGTTAACTGGCCTGGTAATCTGTGTTGCACAGTTGATGGTATAATCATCTAGCAGAAAAACGTCAGGGTCCCAACTATCAGTGGGATCCTTTTTAAATCTCAGAATACACAGGCTCAAGTGTTCCCCTATAAACCCAGGAATCTACATTATGTTCTCGGGGTGTGCATGATAGGTGCTATTTCTCCTCTCAGTGGGCTTCCTCTGGCTGTCATACAGCAGGCAGACACATTGGTGGAATGTGTGTGTTGGTAGGCATACCTGGCCTTGATCACTAGAGGATTAGTGGGAGGCTTCCCTCTAAGCTTCACAAAGGATCTGGCCTGCTCTTTTCCTTGTGCACAAACAGTGTGGTCTCCCCAACCCTCCAGTGTCAGGCCATGGAGCTTAGTCTTGAAAAGTGCCCCTGGGACTGCAGGTGCCTGCACAACCCATCCCACAGGCACAATTTGAGAAACACCCTTGTACAAGTGTGGTCTCAGTCTTAACTGTGCTACATGATAAAACATTTTCCTGCCTCAAAACAATCCCACTCAAGTGGCCTGAACAATACAGGGATCTGGAGGAACTACAATGCTCTTCTCAAAGTACAATTGTCCTATCCCTCTTCTTATATTGATTCTTAAACTGCACACAAAGCAGGAGGCTGGGCAACCCAGCATGGAGAATCCCACAGAAGAGAGGCTGTCTGATAGAAAAGCCACTGAAATCTGCTTCAAGCACTGTTAAAATACTCATAACTTCTTAGAACAAACGTGAAAAGACAGACTAAGATGGAAGCATATCTTTCTTACTGTAACATGCTGTAAGAGTGTACACTGTGAATTCCTGTTACATGATACCATTAAGTCCCCACTGTGCCTACCACTTACTCTTGATATTAATTTATGCCAAAATACACTAATGTTCTCCCTTCAATTCTGATGCATTTTCCATTGAAGCAAATGGAAGCCTTTCCATTGCTTTATAAAATGCCTCCTGAAAAAACCCCACACATAGCTGTTATAGCTATTTAATAGGTAACTACAGTATACGGTTTTATAACTATATTTTATATACACAGTAATAACTAGGTACTTATATAGTAGAGTTAACTACAACACAGTTAAGTAGCTGCTATAGCTCATTTTAGCAGGAAAAGGAATATTAAAATTTTACTGGAGTGATTTAAAATTTGCTAGAATGATTTAAGTGCACTGCCTGTCTCCTCTCGTAGCTGTGCTCGGAAATCAAGAGTAGGCTGGGAAACTTTGGCTGAATAATATGGAGGTTAACACATGGGACTAAACCGATTTGCAAATCTTCTGGCCTGTCTTGAGCAGGAAGCAAGGAGCCAAAGGTGCTTTGCTAATCCTGTAACTGTTTCAGCGCTGAGGTCCATTTCTTCGTGCTGTGCAAGCACTGAAGAGATCTCCAGTTCAGCCCCTCCACCAGAGCAGAATCCATCCATGTGTAACAGTGTTGGTCTAATCAGTACTTACAAACCTCCAGTGAAGAAGATTTGCAACATAGCCTGCCTGGTATTTAGCCACTAGATTTTTTTTTCATATATAATTTAAATCTTCTTTTCTGCAAATTAGGCTTTTGTTTTATACACTTCCCAGTGGACACGTTAAACATTTAGTTACTCGCTGATCTCTTTAAAAAACAACCTTTAAGCAGTATCAATGTTTTTCCACTTTGCAACGTCCTATGCTGATTTACACTCGCTGAGCAGCTGGTCTACATTTTTAAAAGAGCTGTGCTGCCAGCGCCAGGCACATCAGGGGACTGATGATGGCAAATCAAGATTCATGTTTTTATGTTCAAGTTTTTCATGATTCTAATGCACTTAGTTTGATAGTGACAGTAAGTCATTGTGAGCTTGCAGCTCTGATGGTGACCTGTAGAAACCAGCTGTTCGAGGACAGCTTGTACCTGCCAACGACAGACAGCAAGATGGGTTTCACACTCAGGAAAAGCAACAGGTCATTCTCACATCATGTTCTCAATTTTGCTCCCTCTAGCACAGAAAAATTCACCTTAAAAATGAGGGAGGAAGAAAGAGAATTAGAGCTTTGTTTTCTCCTAAACAACTTTCAGCAGAAAGTGTATTTCAGCATCAGACAACAGGATTTTTAATTGTGCCATGACGTCAGCTGAGAGTTTTTGCTTTCAAGAATGATCTAGTCTGTTTCTTACACATGCCTGATGCACTTATTTTATGTGAATGGTTCTTCTGTAGGAAATTCTTGCAACCCTTCCTGGTTTGACATGGAAAGTGACTGCTTTAGTTTATGAGACACTGAAAGAAAAAAAAACTCCACTCATATCAGCTTGGAAATCAATACTCCTAGGAATTCTGTTCACAGAGAAAACAACACAGCAGCAACTGCTATCATCTTCTTAGTGGCTTGGAGATTTATCTTGATCTCATTACCTGAAATAACTCAGGACTGGGTGGCCTAGATACACGAGTGAAAGTTGTGTGACCCAGATTAACCTCCACCACACCTTCTGGCCAACAGCATGTTTTGGCCCGTATAGGATGCCATGATAGTGTCTCTGGACCTCATAGGGAAGGGGAAGATGGGAAAAACTACGAGGAGAACAGAAATACAAATAAACAGAAAATAGCATCAGTGTAAGATCCTTTTGATATACTAAGAATTTCAAAGGTTGGAACAAAATGCGCTGCTCTCTTCTGGCCTGGCACGGCTTGTCATGAAAAGAATAAGCCTCTCTGCCTTTCTAGACACTGGGACCTGAGACTGTTTTTGAGGCAACAACAACAAAGGAAGAAGAACAGGAGTAGTTTGTAAGAGAGCATTTTTATAAACTTTAACAGGGAGCTTGCTGCTGGTTGCAGCATGGGAGATGATAGCATGAAGCTGGTTGACAAAGTAGCCAACAAGAGATGAGTGCAAAGAAGTGAGATATCAGCAGCTGGTCCCTGGTCTGGTGCTAATCTAGAAGGGTTAAACGGAAGAGATTTCTCTTGGGCTGCTTGGGCAGATGGTTTGCCCTAGGAAACAAACAGTGAGCAGAAGAATCAATATAACAGGTGTACTTGTCATATATCGTAAGGAAAAAGGCAGGAATGTTTTGCTTAGAGACAGACCTGAAATAACATCTAGAAGAAAGACTTGAAAGTAGACAACGGGTACTTGATTTTTCTCTGAACCGGATGTGCCAGCACGAGACTGAAAATTGTCCCTAAAATCAGGGTGAATTTCTGTGAATGTTTAGTGCTTCTTCATGCGACGACGTCGTTCCTCAGACCGAGATCAAGGTAATTGCGAGCAGTCGGGGTGTCTGTGCAACACAGAAGCTCAGAGAGAAGCATTGAAGAAAGAGGTAGATCAAGAGCAAAGAAGGCTTTGAGGGAATTCATGGCCTGGAATTAATGGAAGAACCAAATAATAAGGCCAAGGGTAAGGACAATGCTGAAGGAGACTTAAGCAAGAGGAAAGGAAACGTGCTTGATGAATATCAGGTTGATAACCAGGAATTTTGCTAAAAGTCTTGAGCCAGAGTTGAAGGCCCCATCAGGAGGGAGGGGAAGTAGAGTGAAGCCTAATTAATGAGATGATAGGGCCTCAGAATCAAAATACAAGTAACTGAGAGTGAGAGAAGGGGAAGAGGAGAGCCAGAAGGCAAGGCAGGCGGGTGCTGAGGCTGAGTGGTATCAGGTGTGATATACATCACAGCAATATGCAGTAGGAAGAAAAATCAGAGGGAGGATATGAAATGGAGTGGCAAAAGGGAGGAGAAAAGGGCAGGTAGAGGGGGAGGAACCATCGGTTTTCATTTGGCTTCTCTCCTGTGTAGAAGATACCACAGGATTTTACCCTCCATGTTTCATGTATTTGTGGCTCAATTTGTGATATTTCTTCACGAACAACAACTTTGGTACACGCTCCTTAACATTGCTCTCTGTGCTGCCGTTGCTGAGGACCTTCACAACATGAAGTATAGTGGCAAAAGCCACCTAATTGCTGTGCATGCAGGGTGGAGTCACCAAGCCGGGTTGTTATTGAGTGGAAAACACACAAACAGTGTGGGAGCTGCTGAAAATTAGTCATATTTTAGTAGTATAACTATGCTACTTTTCCTGATATTAAATGCCCTCTGACATGCCAAATTTACCAGGGACTATAAACAGAAGTTTGTGGCCAATTCCTGAACCGACATAGAAAACAAGAATTTAAAAATGCAAGTTCATAAATTTTGCCATTATAACTGTGTAAATTACATTCCTGCCCCCTCTTCTGGTGCCATGCCCCCAGCTTCCACGTCTCCTGCCACGGAGCCCTATGACTCTCCTGGGCTCCAGTTCCCTGTGGTCAGCCAGGATGACCTCATGGTCCTGACTCATCTTCAGTTCTTCTGCCTCCAGAAGCAGAGCTGTGTCCATCACCAAACAGCCTTGCTAAAGCAGAGCCTGATCTCCTTAGAACAAAGGCAAGGCAGAGAAAACGGACCCACGGCAAAAGAGCCATCTTTAAGAGCTTTTCTGTGCGCCTCCCACTAAGGTTGACTGTGATGGCTGCTTCTCTGGACTCCAGAGCCTCTCCCTGCATCAGCCTGTGCCTGGTGGCAGCTCCTAACAGCTGAGTGCTCCCTCTTGGGTACAACTTAAATGTTTGCTGATCTCTGGATTTTCAAGCATCTAAACCAGTAAAGTAGAGCCTGAAGCTTTTCACTGAACAGAATACAGGATGCTCAAAGGGATCAGCTTTTCAGTGCCTGCCTGGATGTTGTTGTCTGGAAAGTCACTGTACAGATTGACATGTTTTGTTCTTTCCACAGTCTCACTTAATTAGAGCAATGCTGGCTAGCCAGGAAGCATTCTCTACCCCTGTAGAAGTCAAACAAATTAGCTTCATTTCCAAGGGTACATTTACGTTGCAGAGAACATGATGCAGAGGTCCCCAAGCTAGCACTGAGCTGATTTGGCAAGCCACACAGCACAGCAAAGTACCATGCAGATATGCCAACTGGGACTGAGAGGCAGAATAATCATGTTCAGCTGGCACAGCACGCAGGGCTATATTGCTTCTGGTTCAGTGCTGGCTTGAATAGAGCCTCTGCACTGTGTTTCCCAGCTCTTCAACCTGTAGGAGTAAATTGTAGCGCACCAGCTAAGATGTCTTTGTGCACACCCCGAGTTGCTGATCAGATTCTTTGATTATTACATGGCAACTCCTCTCGATCACAACCTCTGTCTTTTAATCAGTGAGAAAAAGTCCTTTAGTATGACCCATTTTACCTTCATTTTGTTACAATTCTGGTGTGAGACACTTAAAATCTCTTAACTTTTACTTTGACGCATTGATTTTTTTAAGCCTATCCTTGAGAAAGTCATATAACACAAGTCCCCAGCTGTCTGCACTTACCATGATCCCTTCCTTCCCTCCAATGTATCCCAAAGCCTTTGTGCAAAATAGTTACAAAAAAAAAAAAAAGAAAAAAAAAAAGATATTTTACTCAGATAAAATTCTGATCTGGTACTAGATATGATCTGATTAACAGTTTTGGCATCAACCTAGATTAGTTACCCTAAATTCAAGAAACTATTCCTTCTAGCAGGTCCTAGCAGAGCAAGGAACAGGCAGCATGAGAAAATTTGCCATCTTGCAAAGTTTTTGTAGCACTGACTCTGTGTTCTTGAAAAGCAGCCAGCACTCCGTCCCATCCACTTGTAAATGTTCTGCAGTTATTCTCTTAATAACTCACAGTTGATGGATGAGTGTAAGGTTGGGCAGCTTTGTTTGATAGCCTAGGGGAGAGAGAGGGAGGGAAAGAAACAAGTATCAGCAAATAGATTGTGCAACAGACAAATAAAAAAATTGCACAATACACTCTATATTTTAAATAAGCCTTCTGGAATGTTGTCATTGCCACCAATTGATGTTGCCTAGAAGAATTCACCGGCTAATGCTGGCACAATCCTACCAATAATTTCATTTTAAGAGAGACAAATGCACCCAAATCATTGCCCCCTGCTAGTGTTTAAAAGAGTGTCAACAATGCAGAGCAGTAATTTCAACAAGTTGCATTTGCTAAAGAAAGATATTCCCTTCACTTCAGTCTCCTTTTCCCTTCTGAGCTTGAGCAGCAACTCAGGAGAACGGGAGATCTCAAGTATGAGGTGGAGGGGAAACTCAAGATTTTTCCACAACTCTAAGTCACTCTGCTAGTCACTTTTGTTAATTGTTCAGTTCAGCAATTTTTCAAATCACTAGGAGACACAGAGCAAAAATTTTGTGCCAAAAAAATTCACAATGGGCAAGTAAGAAAAGCAGTCATTACTGTCAGTAGACTCAAATTTGGCAGAAATGGGGACTGCCCCTCCACTTGGTAAATACTGCTGTCGTCAAGATTGTCAAGGTTTGGTTTAAATCTGTTATGAATTCTTCTACTAAGTATCAATGGATTAACATCTGTTTGAAGAAAACCGCAGAAAATTCCTTTCTTTTCCTTCACCTCTTGCCACTTCTCATCTATCCTTCTTTCCATTCCCTCTCCTTGCAGGTTCAACATCTTCCCCATTCTATGATCACCACAGCAAAACATTAAATAATGAAAACACCTCCAGTATGAATTTAGAGGTTTTTTAACTGAAGCATGAATTTTGCAATTAGGAATGTGTGGAAGAATTATGGAAATCATAATGACTTCAGATCTATTATGTATACGCAAACCAGCAGAAGTTAAGGACAAAGAATATGGTCATGCATAGTATAGCATAGATCACTGGGTTCATAAAGCAAACCTCCAGTGAGAAGGTGAACACCTACAAATCCTTTTGATGTTTGGGCTGGGCTCAGTGTTTCACATAATTAATACACTTTTTTCAAAACCAGCAAGCATTGTATTCATGCCTTGATGAAGAAAAGGCACAAGAGCATATGCAATGGCTACTCAAACATACACTTAAGAGAATCGACGTCAAAATGCCCATTGACCTCAACTGTGATCAGCAGTCTCTGTATGCACGAGAACAGATGTCTGAAGCTACTTGCAGTAAAATAGATGTTTCTGATAAACAGAGGAAAGCATTGTTTGAAGAGTTTGAAGCCACCGTGCAGCTAACCGTACAATCCCACTGTTGGCTAAGTGTCCTGGTTTCAGCTGGGAGAGAGTTAGCTCTTCTTTCTAACAGCTAGAAGAGCTCCGTGTTTTGGTTTTAGTCTGAGACTTGTTCTGAGAAGAACACTGACAGCACACTGATGTTTATAGTTGGCACTGAGGTCTCAAGGACTTTCCAGCTGCCGTGTTCTTGCCAGTGTGTGCAGGAGCACAACCGGCTGAGGGGGAGCATGGCCAGGACAGAGGCTCCACGACTCTCCTTATGATTTGTACTTAGACTGAGGATTGACGGTCAAATTGGCCAATTAGTATTCCATATCATGCAGCATCATGCCCAGTATAAAAATGAGGGTCAGCCAGAAAGAAGTGCCTTTGCTCTTCTGGAACTCTCACTTTCAGACTCTCAGAGTGCTCTCTCGGTCTCTATTTTCAGGCCTACCATTCGTCCGGGATTGCAGTATCAGGATGTAACTGTTTCGGGATCATTAGTTCAGGATGAGACGGGCCTCAGTCAAGGGGTGGTGAGCAATTACACCGTACATCACTTGTTTGTGTATATTTATCATTTTACATATATGTATATATTCATATAGTAGTAGTAGTAGTAGTAGTAGTAAATTGTTCTTATCTCAACCCACGGTCTCTTTTCCTTTTCTCCTTTAATTCCCTTCATCATTCCAGGGGGGTGGGGGAGGGTGAGTGAGCGGCTGTGTGGAGTTTAGTTGCCAGAGCTGCCTAAACCACAACACCAAGTCAGTCTGTAACTGGGCAATAGCTGAGCTCCTGACTGACAATAATCACACAGAGCAGCTTCTGCAGGAAGCATTTTCTAGGCTCCCTCCTGGGTGAGAGGACTCCACCTGACATCCTCCATGACTGGGGCATAGGGAGGTAAAGGTGATCTTACTCACTCTACATGTCATGATACTAAACTCAGATATTACAGAAGATCGTAGCTGAACACGGGCTGCTATGAATGAATCTAACCAGTCTGCTGCTCTCTACCCTGGCTATTCATGGCATTTCAAGCACAGTTCAGGCTCTTCATCTTTGAGACCCCTCACAGCCACCACAAAAGACCGCAGAGAGTTGTGGAGTGGAAACTGTGATCAGCCTCAGCACTCTCAACCACAAGCCTCTGAGGTACAGAAGTCTCTATGGTGAGAAAAAAAATCTTTCAGGCAGAGTTTAGAACTTTTTCTGAGAGCTCTGAATTTGCAGAATGAACTTTCCAAGGAGCTAAAGGCCACCGCAAACCACAGAACTTCCTGCTCCAACTGTATTTGGCCATGTCTTTCTAACAACAATAAAAAGAAATGTGTCAACTGGTATCCCACCAAAAGACACTGCTGCTGAAGGTCCACCCCCAAGGGGTGGCTGGCAGAGGATATCACAGTGTGCATACCCACCACCGCTGCAAAGCACAGTTACCATATCCATGACTGTGGAGGCTACGTAGAACAGAATACACTGCCCATATCGACTATGGGAAGGTCAGGGTGCATGTGCAAAGAGCAAATACTCTGAGTGGGCCAATGAGTATGCAACTATCCTCTAAACTGATAAAGCTTTGAAATGGAGAAGTGCAGCACTGTCCCTGCTAGAGACTTCCAGCCCAGCACGCCATTTCTGCTGTTCGCCGTCTCCAGCTATCCATCAGAGAAATCAATTTTCCCTGAGGAAGGACTGAAAAAGTTATCTTCACATTTGTCCTGCTTGAAGGACATTTTTTACGCTGTAATGCTGACAGATCAAAACAATTGATATTGTAGTGCACTGGCCACACCAAAAAGACAACTGGTTTTACTCTTATTTTTTTCATCTATGCAGTTTGGGAGTAGAGGGCAAGACTCACATCTACTTTTTGGGGTACAGAAGCAGAAAAGATTAGATAAAAGTTGTCAGAGTACTTACGTAAGTGTCCTGATATTTGTCCAACTGCCTTCTGCTAAATACCCCATTAAAGCCTCTGTGAAGTTGAGGCTAGAAGGCAGGGGTTCCCCAATCCAACAGCATTTTAATTCATCCATCATTACCATAATATTAAATATTATGGTAACTGAATATCCAGTAATTAAAGTTTTCCTTTTCAAATCTACTAGAGTTCATTGATGCAGCTGGCATTAAAACAATCCTGAAATTTCTCAAAAGCAAACAGTCTTGCCTTTATGTCTTTATTTGCAAATGCATTTACTCGTATAAACAAGTTAAAGCTAATTTCTGAAAAACAACACGTGAATTGTATTTTATATGATCCTGAAAGAGCTTTGACTACCTTGGCATTAAACACACAGAAACCTACTTGGACAATGATAATATCATCTCTTTCTTTCTAAGGAAGCCTGTTTGACTTGACAAAACATGTATTGTCAAATATATGACAGGCACAGATGATTCGGGAGATAACATGGCACAAGCAGTCATAAGGTCTGAAACTCAAGTTAACTACCAGAAATTCCCATACGACTTTTACTTTTAGGCTATATTTCTTGTGAATTTGTTCTTTCAATATATGAGTAGTTACAGAAGTAGTTTAAAGACAAAATGACAAGAATAACCTGACACTTCTAAACTCTCAATGTTTTTTCTGCTTCCACATCATATTTTTCCACCCAGACTTCTTTGACAATTGTAGTTAGTCTGGGACAAACATGGTTTTATGTATATGAGTATATGGTGACTGCTGTTGATCTTGTTGGAGACTTTTAACGTTATCAAAATACAAGGAATAATCATTAATATCTACATGTCAGATATGGCCTCTTCAGTGAAGAACCAAAATCAAAATTATATCTCTTGTAGGAGCTTGCCAAAACTGAAGGAAAAGCTAGAAATACATTATTCTGTCATCAGGTCAACTTACCTCATAGTACTTGCTATAAAAGCATGAATCACATTATGTTCCCTTGGCATTTCTGTGGTTGCCAACTTTTTATATGCAAACGTTGTAAAGAGCCTTGTAAACAATTAGGATTCATTCATAGCTCCCAGTAAGAATGGCTATACCCCACAGGGGAGGTCTGGACCATGGCGAACCCCTCCATGTGGGTCCTGTGGGGACACCTGGCTGTGTCCTGGCAGTCCCGTAGGGCAAGCCTGGGATGTCACCATCTCCCTCAGTGCCTGGTTTACTGGTGGAAACACACAAAACAGTCAGAAAGGGAGACACAGCAGGTCACTGCAGCCCATCTGCAGTGAACCACACACGGCTACACAGCAGTTAATCCCATAGGAGCAGCATCACCTAAATCAGCAGTTCCCGGGACAATGCTATGATTTGGGTTTAGCAAGGAAAGTGCTGGTGACAGAGGTACAATGGAGGCATCCAGCACGTCCAAATAAAGGAGAATTACATGTGATTTTTTTCTTTTTTTTTTTGATACAGCAGTATGTATATGAAAAGGCTGGATTGTTTAGAAATGGACTAATTTCTCTAAAGGAAATTCCTTCAGTGATGCTGATAGAAAACTTTGGATGCTCAGTGCCTTTGAAAATCAGATCACACACGTAAGATAGGTATGTTAGGGGCTGATTTTCAGTTATGTTTTTTAAAAAAAAAGGATCTGGGGGGGGTTATAGTCTTGAGAAGTAGAATAATTTTAAGAAGTTTGTACTATCTGTCAGCTCTGAATAATAGAGTGGCATGGGGTACTCTCTGTGGGTGCACATACTCACTTTGCAGCCAATCTGAAGCCAATGTGTTCAGAGGCATAGAATACTCAAGGATGTTGCTGTCCTCTTGGAATGGGTTTAGGGAGTTATGTGCAGGGCCATGGGTGTATTTAGGTGCTGCTGCCCAACGTAATCAATAGGAGCTGTTCACATATTTTCACACACTGAGGACCTGCACCCACCCCTGGGCAGAATATTGGAAAAGAGACAAGTGAGCTTCCTGCATTTATCAAGGGCAATGCCAAAACCAGTGACTGCTGTGAACAGCACGGCTGGGACCCCACTCAGCAGTGCTGCGAGGCGCAGTGTAAATACGGCAAGGAAGGAAGGGCACCCAACACCATCTGGGATTCCCTCCTACAAGCAAACACAGCCGCAGCTCTCAGCCTCCACAGGACACGGACAGAAGAAAACCTGCACCAGCATGTGCACAGCCGGAGGAGCCCCGCCGCACCCAAACACGCAGGAGCGGCTGCACACACCGCCCAGGTGTAGCACAGAGCCCATCCTTCTCCATTACCACACAGTACCAGTCCCTGCTTCTGCTTGAAGCTGCCCACGTGCTTGTATGGACCTGTACTTCACCAATGCTCAAACGTGTGCACCTTCCTGAAGCTTCACCTGTGAGCAGTCAGGTCTCCAGGCAGCACTTCTGCCACCTCACTGGGCTGCAGAAGGGCAAACACCAGCAAAGAGGGGCAACCCTTGGCTATTGCCCACGGTACGGTCAACACAGCTGCCCTCTGGCATCGGTATTCGGCTCAGCCTGGGTGCATTTCTCATTTGGGGCCCAGTTTCACCACCACCGAGTTAACAGCAGTTTGTGATGGGGCATGTTCAGGCATCCAATGCATTAGTAATAACGCTAATGATATTATATGTTTTGCCTGCGTTATGGTCTGTTGTTTAGAAAATAAACATCTTGGCTTTGCCTCAGTGTTTATCTTCAATAAATACCTCAGCTTTGCCTCAACAATTATCTCTCCACAGCAGACCATTATCCAGCAGCGACATATAATTCCATTAACAGTACCGTTTGAAATATATCATCTTTGTGCTGCAGAGAAAGGAGTTCTGTGTGGGAAGTGTCAGGGGCCTCATGTATTTTTGGAATTAAAACAGAAATTAAATCATTCAGGCTATTTTTTATCCTCTTGGTTTTGTTTATTCTGTTTCTTGTTTTGCACAACAGAAGTGCTCTCTGGCTCATGAGGGGATTGCAACTGGAGAAATCTGGAAGGCGCCCAGGGAAAGCATATTTTAGGGCAATCCTGTGCCAGGGGCTACTGCAGGTGATAATAACCGATAAAGGTCCAACATATCACCTGAATCTGCTTCAAACTGATGATAGGGCTTTAGGTACAGGTAGGTGTTGGGCTTCTTTATGTCTTCTAAGGAATAGGTGTGAGAAGCTCCTGGTGGTAATTGTTAAATATTAACATTGTGTTGACAGTTAAATCTGATTACATGCAAGTCAGCAAGACACCTAGAGGTTAGCAGGGTGTTTAAAGAAAAAATGATCTCGGTAATTTCAGAGCTGGTGTAGGAGCACTGTGGGAGAAGCCGCTGCCGTGACTGCAGTGCTCTGTGCAAACAGCCCAGGCAGCAGCATCTGGGAGGTAACAGCTCTCTATTATGCGTCAGTCCTTTTGTCCTCTGCATTCTGTGCTGAGCCAACTATGCAGTTAGCACTTAGCAAATATGCAGTATAGCAAATTAAATGGGAGAGGATCTGTTCTCACGTGCATCCAGTACAAGTCCAGAGGAACTCTATTAAGGTCATAGAAATAAATAAGACCAGAATCTGGTTCTTTGTGTTTATGAACAGTTAAACTTTGACAAAGACTTAAGATAGTAGGACCTCTCTGAGGGAAAAGGTTGCAGTGATGGAAAGTGGCTGAAAAGGAATGGACAATGGCAGAACTGAGCAAACAGAGTCCAAGTGTGGATGGAAACAATACATAGGGTCTGCAGTCAAAATCACCATGGCTAAATCCAGTAAAGGATACATATGTTTGGAGGTGGGGGGAAGGAAGGGGGTGCTCAAGCTGTTTGAGACACTTACAATCAAGCCTGGTGTTTCCCAAACTCATGTGGTACCTCACTGTTGGACCTTAACATTCCTGGGCTTCTGTTCAGGCCAGACTCACCATCATCTCACATATGCTGAGCTCTTAGTAGCTACTTCATGCGCACAGCATAGCAAATCCCATAATAAATCCAAAGCACAGAGCTGCTAAAAAGAAAAACTAACTCTATCCCAGTCAAAACCAAGACATTGGACTAGGTATCCTGGCACCAAAGTCTCCTGAAGGTCCCTCAGTCTAGTGGGTGCACTTGGAATACACCTCAGCACTGAGTTTCATGCAGAGCACCGCAGAGAGGGTCCTGTGCCTTGTGGGGAAGTCCAATATTTTCTAAAATAACCAGCAGTCCACTTTCGTCAGCTTTGGGACCCAATACTGGTGGCACAATCCCCTGAGGCAAACAGCTGCCTCTACCCTCATCCACCATCAGCCACCGAACAAGGTTTCTGCACCGCTGTCGTGAGGGGCTGGGGAGATGGGGTGGAGGCTGCTCTGTAATCTGGGTTACAGCATGATGAGGAGGCTTCATGTGGTAATTCAGAAAGGATCCCTAAAGGAACAGCTCTAGCAATACTCCCCATCTCCTCCAGGAGCAGTGAGACAGACGACGATGTCACCTGGGCTGACATTACACTACAAGCCACTAGTGTGGCTGAGCAGGCCTGGCAAATTTGACACTTGCTCATTAACTAAGAGAGATAAGCTAGAGGTCCTTCTCCACAGGCCTGTTATCTCTACCAGGTAGCCAAAATTAAAGTAAGTCTAAGCAATATGATTCAACTTTGTGGTTCAGGAGCTCAGATGAGACAGAGGGTCTTTATTCCTACTCCCCTTATGTATTTTATCTAATGTGAAATGCATGGATAGCCCTGTGAGTAGAGACAGATCCACAGTCATGTGAATGATGGGGTGGTCAATAACAAACAAATCAGATCCCTGGTAAGGAATAATGTGACATACTTGACAAGCTGCACAGAAGCAATCAATTTTTGATACGAACTTCAGCACAGCCAAAAGTCAACTCATTCATCAGAGGACAAATCTTGCAGGGTGTCTTCACAGGTTAATGGAGCCCTTAGAGACAGTGACTGCAGGAAGACCAAGGCAGATAACCCAAAAGGAGGAAAAGTTTGCTTCAACAAAGGGGCTAGAGGAATCCTTGTGTGTACAAACCTGGGAACTCGGGTGTTATGGAAAAAGTCTACAATTGATCTCAGTTTAAAAGTGTCCTGGCCTTGTGGATATAATTGAAGAAGAATGTTGATAGATTAAGAGGTTTCAGAAATGAGACGACTGGATGGTTAAGGACTGGAAAAAATTTCTCACAGCAAGAGTTTCCAAAAGCTGAAGCTCTTCACTAGAGCAAAGGGAAAGGCTCATACAGGTGTAATTTATGAGCACCTCTATTTGAAGTAAAAGTTTGGAAGTGGGCTCTCATACACATCTGTCTAGACAATCTGCCTTAGAAACAAGGCATGTGGTTTCAGCAGAGAGGAGAAATTAACTGCTGGAACAATTTACATAGAGCAGAGGACAGATTCTTCGTCACTGGGAGGAGTTTAATTAACTTGGCTGTTTGAATCAGAGAAAAGCAATAGTTCAAACAGGAATGAATACAGGGAAGCCCTTTTGTCCATGTTATACAGAAGGCCATGCAAGATGGTTCATTTTGCATATCAGTCGATTGAAAGTGGCTCATCCTGCGCTGTGTTCTCCCTTCATCCTCGATCCCTCAGCACCAGGTCTGTGAGCAGTGGGAGAGACATGAAGAACCTCCAGTGTTGCCTTCCTCCACCTTGGGATGGAGAACGCAGAAACTGCAGGAGGGGAGAGAGAAATGGGCAAAAAGTCTTAAGTGCAAGAACTAAGCTTGGAAATTCATGAATTAACAGCATTTTTTCCTTGGGTTGCGTAACTAATATTTGAGCAAGAGGAGAGAGCAGATGTGGGCTGGTAGGATCTAGAATAAGCTCATTAGAAATTAAGAGCCTGATGGCCAGCTGAAAATTTCCTAATCTTGGAAGGCCAGAGAGAGCTCTTACAGAAGAAGGTATCACTCTCTGTCCATCTAAACAAACTGACAACACTCACTGCCTGTCTTTCCCTTTTACACACACAAGAAAAGAAAAAAAAAAAAGAAAAAAGAAACATAGCCATTTTTAAATACCTCCTGATATTAAGGTCATTCCCATGATTAGGGAAGTGCTGAGTTTTCTTCACATCCAGGGTTAAGAGTCCTGCGCAAGATCCAGACCCTATGAGGCAGGCAGTGGCCCCCTCAGACTACAAGTGGGTTGTCTCACGCCTTTGTGAATGCGTCCACTGAGGATGCCACGGTGACCTCTCTTGCCAAGCTACGCGCCTGGCGAATGGCAGGCATGGCTTTCTTCTCAAGCTACTCTTCGCATGATGTCTACCAGGAGATGCCAAAGTGAAATCGGCTCAAAAACAGTGTTAATTGCCTGGAAGTTAGTCAGAATATTACCTATTCCTTACTAATCCAAAAAAAAATCCTCTGCCCATTTCTGTAGTGTGAATACAGCACTAGCATAACAGTTCAGTCAACAAAATTTGTCAAAGAGCCAGTCCAGATTAAACATAAAATATTTGACCCATGAGCACTTGACTCTCCTGTTCCTTTAAAGAATAGCACTTCATTAGAGTCATCTTCAGAGCATTAGCCTCCCTTGACAACCGTCTTACAAATCCCAGCACAAAATTAAGATACAATCCTACAATGCTTACACAAGCCATGAAAGCTCATGCCTGCGTCTCTGACCTCTGTTATTCATCCTGGGCAGAAGATGTACTTCAGCCATCTGAATTTGTGCTCCAGGCTTTATCACAGTATTATTCTCACCAACCCCACCCTGACCTGAAGGAAGTACCATCTTTAGGACAATCTGCAAGTCATCACTAGCTTGCAACATGCTGCTCCACCTTTGTGTGGCTGGACAGGTAGATAAGGAACCAAGTCCATGCTCCCACCGGGGGAAAAAGGAACACTTTCTGGTGGGAAGGATAAGGAAGCACTGGAACAGGTTGCCTGGGGCACTGGTGGAGTCTCCATCCACTCTTTAAGAGCTGGTTAGACAAGCACCTGTCAGGAGCGATATAGGCACATTTCATTTTGCCTTCCAACCCTATTTTTCTGGATCTGGGGTGCAATTCTGCTCCTGACAAACTGTCCTGTTCGAATATTTGCCTGTTCCTTACACCCTGGGAAACTGAGCAGACACAGTTTGGCAACTAGCATCGAGGTAAGTGGATTGCAAGTTATGTTAATCATCTTAGAAGACTGGCCCTTATCTACTATTGTCCAGCTACTAGAGTCATCAGTATTGACTGACATTTGAACCGTCAAATCCCAAAATGAGCAACAGCTTCCAGACTTTTATAACTCACATTATTTTTGGCCTATTACACAGTCCTCACGATTGATCTGCCCGGGGCGGCTTTGCTGTAAGCCCCGAGGGAGGGCAGAGGAAGGGGTTCCTGGAGACATAAATTTCCACGGGTGATAAGCTCGCATCTGTTTTGAACTGTAAAATGGCAGCTCGTTGCGAAATCCTCTCGGAGCATACCTTTTCAATGCCAAACAAGCGCAGCAGCAACAGCACATAAAGAAATAATTGAAAGGCTCTGGAGGGAAGCCAAGAGGAGGTGGCTAATGTTTCACCTAAGCTCACCCCCTGGCTCGCTCGCTCGCTCCCCGCCAGCAGCCCTGCCTGCGTGACGTGGAGCTGGGAGCTCCAGCAGCCAGCTGCTCCCTGACTGCCAGCACTGTCTGCCCTGCTGGCAGCAGGACAAGGAAAACAGAGAAGCTAAAAACATCAAGCAGGCAGAGATTAGGAGTGGCGCAGCTGGGTGGAGAGCGTGCTCTCCCTTCGTGGTGGGGCCGAGGTTAAAGTCCCTCCTAAGGTCCTGCCTGAGCGGGGCTTGGAAGGCCCAGCCTGGACAAAGGGTACCCAGGATACGAAAAGCTGCACAATGTCTTCTATAACTTTATTGTTATCACTTGCCAGCAGGTCAAACTGAAAATGAAGCTGATGAGCTTAAGGTGCCAAGGGAAGCATTTTGTATGGAGGAATTTGGACTTATCAGGGGTAAACAGTGTTAATTATTGATTGATCGTATTCACCTCAGTTCCAGAGAAGTTGTTAGGACTGACCTTTCACCTGCCCTGAAATATCAACTGTGGTTAATGGGGCAGTAGAGCAACGAAGATTTTCATTGGAACTAGAAAAAACCTTTCCGTGCTAGCACCAACCTAAGTGACAAAAGTATCCCAGATTCTAAATGAAAAGAAACAAGTCATCATTTTTTACTAGGTGCTGACCAGGAACTTGGAGTTTAAGTCATAAATCACCAGTGATACGGTTTCAGGATGTAAGCAGTAGCATAGCAGCAAAGCAATTGCCGAACAGCAGCAAAACAGAAGCACAGCTAGAGACTGGTAGGGGAATGAAAGCAAATGTGATTCTTCTTGCAAAGAACTTATGAACTGACAGGGAAGGAAAGAACTGAAAATGAATGCACAGTTTGGCCAAAATCAGATACAGAATTAAAATAACTGAGTTTCTGAAGGTTTGGTTGTGTTTGTTTATTTGTTTACTGGATTTATTTTTGATCTGGCTGTTTTTCATTTTGGTTAGTTTCATTTTGAGGACAAAGTGATGAAACACTACAAGAAAGGAAGTTCTTGTGGTTTTTCAGGGCCCTCCAGAAGCAGAGTAATGGAAAACCAACAATAGGCAGGAAGGACTGGGAAGCATGTGAGAGCTTTCCTACCCAAACTCTGCCAAGTTCTTCAGACTGACAGTATATCGTGACATACAGACTCTTTCTTGGGGTTGTGCAGCTGTGTACAGACCTAGTGTAGGCATAGGGAGATGTCTTGATAAACTCCTAGAGAGTATCGAAGCTGGATTGCCTTTAGAGGCACAGTGATGTCTCCCTTTCCGACCACCCCCTTTGTGCTCCTTACAGGGTCTATAGTCTTTGTGCTCCATCAGCCATAGGACTCACCTTGTGTTCAACCAGAAAGGGCTGGAGACAAGTTTCTGTGCTCTCTTTCCTGCTTGAGCATCCATATTACATCACGAACCTCCTGGTCTTAACATAGGTCAGAGGTTGCATTAGCATTGTGCCAGATTGAGCCAATCTCCCAAACACTTAGAACCATCATTTATTTCAGTTCACCTTCTCAATAAAAACTTGTGAGTGCCAGACAAAGTGTGTGCAATTGCTCTAGACGGTGTCTTACTTGAGCTGACTCTTTTTGTGTAGTCACAGGTACTTCCTGTAGCTAAAATATGCATCTGTGAGTGTATCTATTGGTCTATCTAGTGATGATACATTGTTTGTTTTACAGACTAGTCAACACAGACTTTTGAACATAGTCAAAATTGTTCTCATCCAACCACTCTGCACAAGCAAAAAGAAAACAGAATGAGCTCTGAGCATTAGACTGGCCATGCCCAATCAGGTTCGCTCGGTGCACCAGTCATCAGCATCAGAAAAGGTGAAAAATGTTCAGGAACTTGCACCTGTCCCATCTGCAGGCAGAGACAGGACATCAGGAAAAGGCAATGCCTAGAGACTGGCTTATAACCTGAGAAGAAAGTTTCACATTTTTTTCCCACGTAATTCGTGGAAGTGTTTTGAGTAAAAAAATTACATTTTTCACCTCCTCCAAGTTCAGCTGAACCCTCTGTTTCATTGAGCATGCATATTCTTTCTGCCCGTGATGCACATACAGCTGCCACTACTCAGGTATGCCTGTGCTTTGTGATCCGTAACGCATGCCTCTTCATCAGCTCCTGTGAGCAAACACGCGGGAAAATCTCCTGCCTTCACTTCACAGAAGTACTGATTTGGCTGAGGTCCTAAATCTCAGACAGAGCTCAACCTATAAAGTATTGGCTAAAAGTTCAACCATCTTTTTGCTATCATTTAATATTCATTAAGTAGCTACAGTCTGATCTTCAGCTGGCTAACGTCACCTCGCCTTCAAATCTTTGAGGTGATGTTTGCCATTTTGCCCTATCTCAGGTTTTAATTCTATAAATGTCAAAAGGATTAGCTTCTGGAGTCATGCAGAGAAGTTTTGAATGACCCTTCATCCTTGCTTGTGCCTCAGCAAGAAGTGGAGGACACAGGAGTACTCGTCCACCCCAGGAAGGGTGTGCATGGGGTGAGTGCCAGCTGGAGTAGGTGCCAGGGCCAGAGGGATGCTACCGGGGGCACAGCAGATCCCTTAGGGACATTAGGGAGCTCTCTTGTCCCACCACCTACACAACAGTACTAAATATAGTGGTGTCATGCTTGTGGGTCACACTGAAACTGTCTTTCCAGTTGACGAACACAAGAAAGCCTCTTTTTTATGTCACTGTCATGCAAATAAAACAATAGCACAGGAGAAATCCTGCTTTCCTTTAGACTCAAATAAATCTGAGAAGACACTTTTGGTTTCAGGAGAGGAGCTTACATTCCTGCATCTCCCCACTCTCAGAAGAAAATTATTTTCTCTTCTTTAAGTAGGAAGCAGAGAATCCCAGATGTGACTGGAGTTACAAGATTAATCAGTAGCTGATGTGCAATAGAAAATATGGAGAGGGGCTAAAAAATAAAAAATCATGGGGGAAGGCAGTCAAAGATGGTATTTTATTTCATTTCATTAATAATTTGAAAAACAAATGTAACTAAATGCAACTTTCAAGGGCTTCCTTTAGAAGGGCTCAAAATACATAATTTTGAAAAATAAGAGCTATTTTAACAATTTTTAATGTATTTCTTAGGGCTGCTCACAGGATTCAGGACAACTTTCTCATACCTTCAGTCAAATCAGGACTGCATTTTTGTCTTACTACGTAAATCATTAATTTGGAATAAAACCTCGTTTTTCTATTTGGCTCAAAAAGCAGAAGTTTTTTACTTCGGTGAATATCCTCAGGTTTTATACTCCTTTATTAGTCTTATATTGATGGACTGAAAGATTTAATTTTATTCCCTTTCTGTAGACCTTCGGTGTCCTAATTTACTTTCTACTTTACAAATTGAACCCCCAATTATCTATGAGTGATTTCAGATTGTTTCTCAGAGATGTGACAACGAAATTACTGGCAATTTTTAATCAATGCAAATGAATATGTTTTGCCTTTTCAGCAGTCATTTGTTTCTTAGACTGTTTGTTCGACTCAAATACTCAGCAAGTATTTTTAAGGGAAACGATTGTTTCTTAAAGATTCAACACCCTGTTCCATCTGTTATGGGTGGAAAAACTCAAGACCATATTTCTGAGACCACCCAAAAAGTCATGGAGAAAAAGAAAAGGAAGACTGGACTTGTGAACCTTCTTGTGATTTTTGTATTGTGAGTTTTATTCACAAAGCTCAGAATTCGGCCATCTGAGGAGTTTACTGTGCTCTCTTGGGAAAAAAAAAAAAAAATTGTACTATAGAGCAGTATGTTTCCCACTTTCTAAGCAAAGTTTAAGGCTATATTTCATCCTGTTCTGTGGATTTAATGGTCTGCCAGAAGTGTAAAGATAACTCCTTATTTAAAAAAAAAGTTTATGTATTTAGTCCATTTTTTAGCTTTTGGTACACATAGGAATTTGTTGCAACTCTTTTTAGTTCCCAGCCAATGTTTTGAAAATGTTCTGCCCAGAATATAAATTAACAGCTGGATAAAAGATGTATTTAATTATCTTCAGTAGAATTGTCATCTTTCCTATCGTCTGGTACTAAGTGACACTGGACATTTTATTCTATTGAAGAATTTCTCGTCTTTATCAAGTCAAACTCCAGTCACGTTTTTCAGCAGAAAATATAAATAGGAACTATAAAAGGGAGGATCCTGTGCAAAGGAACCACAATTTATCAGTGTAAAACAAATTCATACAGTTTTCTCTGAGGCGTCGCAGCTATCTGAGGAGCTTCCGTGCCATTTTGTCGTGCTAAGATACGTTCCTCATTAATCACTGTACACACATGGCTCTGCACTTGGTCAAATGAACAGTTCTGGAGAGCTACGTCTTCATACACCCTTTGCTCCCTGAACTCACAAGCCTGTCCCAGGATGTTTAGACAGGAGGGACAGCAGGATGCTGGCATGAGAGTGCTTATGAAAGCCTGGGGGTTACGTGGTTGTGCTTTCCAAAAGGGTGGATATTTCTCGTAATTAGATCCACTGGTTTGCACCACGGTTGTGACAGAAAAGGAGAAAGCCCATACAAAGAGAAAGAAACACGGGTCTCTGCAAAGTAGTCCCAAGTAGTCAAAAAAACAAAGGTGAGAGCTGCATCCCATTCTTCTCCAGTGACAAGACCCTGCCCTTTTTGAGTCTTCGTCCTGTCTGTAACTTTAAAAGTGCTGGAGGAAACGTAGACAAGTAGAAACGCTTCCAGCCCCAGTCCTAATCCCATTAAATCAAAGGCTGTCAGGTTGTTTGCACAGGGGAGATTTTAGGTAGAAGAGCAGGATACACGCTGAAGATAGATAGATATGAACAAGACAAAAAGCTGCACGTTACACCAATTCTGGGTGATATCATTTTGCAATAAATCCACAGGAAACCCTTACAGGCCTTGAACCACAGAGGTACACAGCCCTGCTGTTTAGTTGGGTGGTGCCTCTTCACCAGTGCAGAAATGAAACACTGAGTGTCTGGGTGTTCATCCCCCAAAAAAGAGCTGCTTTGCCCCGCGAGGTGCAGACTGAAATTGAGCCCTACGTCTGCCTGCAGTCCTCCCTTACATCTTATGGGTTGCTCCGAGATACGCTGTGAAACGCATTCAGATCCACAGCTGCTTCTTCTGAGGATAAGTACCCCAGAGTGACAAAAACTCTACATGTTTTGAAATGTCTCTGTGGCCTGATCGGGATCATTTACCCTATGAAAGATCGGCTGTACTGAAAGAACAGCGTGATGAGCCACTGTACCTTTCCTACTGATTTCGTCTCACTCTACATCTGCGGCTACAAAACTGATACGCCATGCAGTGCGTGCGTCCTGGTGACTGCAGCGCTGGCTAACATCTTGGCTGGCAACTGAGAACGCATGAGAAACATCCTGGCGATGTTTAGGAGGCAGGAGTATTGCCAGAGTTGTGGTTCCTGTCCCTGCCAGCTGGGATGCCTTCACCTGGTCTCAGTCCTCAGTGCAAGAGTGCACCTCCACCCTTCCACCGACATCGGTACTCCTCACCAGCTGGGTGCACCTCCCCAGGCTTCAGGAACTTCAGCGAGGCGAAGTGTCAGCTTGAACAGTAAATTTCCCAAGTGCCAAAATCATGGGCATCTCACTACCAAAGCCATTCCCAGGAGCCTATCTGTTCACATAACTTTTAAAATAAGCATCCCTCTGTAGAACTGGATCAAGCAAAGAACTTTTTAGTCTCTCATTTCTGACTTCTTAAAGACCACGTAAATCTGAGAAACTTATTTTATGTTCTGGCAAATTAAGACTAAAATCAGCCACCAAAAGTCAGTCAGGGTGCTTTGTTATTGCAAGATGCTTTTGGCTAATGGAAATATTTAAGCTTGAGTCTGACTACCTCAAACGTTTTGAATGTTTTAAATACCATTAAGGGAAATTCTGAAATAAAATAAAGATGAACTAAAAGTACTGAAAAAAATCAAACTGACAATTTAGTATTTAACAAACTACACACAATTCTATATTGTGTGTAGCAAAATACAAGCAATTCTGCAAAATTTTCATGGATTTGTGAATTGTTTCAGTGTTGTCACAGCAGCTTTCTCCATTTAAACAGAGTTTGTTTCTCCAGTTTCATGAAGCCCTGCCTTATCTCATTCAGCCACATAGAGTTAGTTGAAACTACACAGAGTGGAACAGGAAAGTTTGAGAACATAATCACTGAAAGATTGAAAAAATAGTTTTGGATGACCTTGTGTTTTCTCTCTCTCCTTCCATTTTACTCCATGGGAAAAGACTTTCATGAGAGCAATTCTTAGATGTTCTGGTTCGGGGGAGTTTAGTAATCAGTTATGTTTTCAGTTTTCTGACCATTACAACTCCTGTCTTATTAGTCTAGCCTGTAATAAATTGAACAACACAAAGTGATTCCCATAACACTGAATTTGGGGCTGAAATTATGTGACTTGTAATAATGTCAACCTTTTCTTAAACTGAAGCTGTCTTTCACAGCCACAGTGAAAATAGGAAGTATCTTGCAAGGATGAATCAATCCCTATGGATCTGATTCTAATTTTACAGATAACAATGTAAATCAGAGGCAGGAAAAACATTGGAGATGTTTGTGTTAAACATAAAACATAGAGTTAAAAATAAAGTTCAAATTTGCTAAAGCTGAACTGGAGGAAAAAAAAGCGTATTAATGCATCCACACAATGTCGAGATGGAAAGAGCCATTCTGAACTATGTTGTTGTCTCCATAAAGAATTTCTGGAGACATTACCCTTCATCTGGAGGAAAAAATACCTGAACAAAGAAATTACAACTTAAAGTGTGCTATCTTAAATGCACCAGGTGCATGCTTTTGCACAAAGTATGCAATAATATTCTACCTGCTGAGCCTCATGCCAATACTTCTTGTCTTCTAGGAACCAGTCCCTCCACTGAATCAAGACAACTGTCGGTTTTGTACACCTTCATCAAGTAAATTGAATAGGAATTACCACACCTGAAGAAGGTAAGCATCTTTTGAATTAATGGGAGTGCTCGCAAAAAGTAGAAGAAATCATCCTCACAACACAGTTCCAACTTTCTATCATTTCCAACAGTTTCCCCAGATCAATGTTATTGGCACATAATATCGAAGTAATTTTTAAAATAGTTTTATATCATATGACTTTCTTCAGAAATTGTTTAATATGCCCTTAGTTTGGCTTGGTCTGGTTTGGTTCAGTTTTTGTGGGGCTTGTTGTTTTGGGGTTTTTTTGAAAGTGAGCATTTCATGATGAAAGGAATAAATCTGATCTTCTTGATTTTCTCGTCTCACTGGGTTTGATTCCCTACCATGTTACTGGAGATTCGCGCCAGTGAGCACTTCGCATTCAGAAGTGGTAGTTTTTGAGCATGTAGCCATGAAAAATGAGCCCAGGAAAGCATGGTTGTTATATGTATACATTGAAAAGATGATTTGAAAATGTTTTAGAAAGTCTGATATACCAAGATCAACTACTATTTTCTCTCAGCTGCCTCATGTTAGTACATAAGGAAAGTAAACATTAAGAATGAAGAAAACTTACTTAAATGAGTGACCAGTGGTGTGTTTGGTTCTCACAGACCTGACCCGCGTACAGGTGTACACAGGTCAGGATGCCACTTGGTAAGAGTCAAGGAGGAAAAATCTTGGAAATATTGTAGTGCATTATAATGGTACAGTGCCTCTGGCAGGTGTCAGAGTTGCTGTTTGTGATATATACACAAATTTGCCTCACTACTTTTGTCCTTGCTGTTGCTCACATGTAAGTGTATGTCAGCTGGACAGATAGTAAAAGCACACCTTCGAATTTCATGCTAGAAGCACATAATTTATTCCTCATTTTTCACTATTCCATTTTTGGGCCTCGAGGTTTTTTGTGAATCTGATTCTCATCTGAAAATTTCATTCTTGGTAGAAAGCACAGCATCTTATCAAGGATCAAACATCCTAACCCTTAGATAAACAACACATGCTTCCGATAAACAAGCAGCATGAGTGCCTATACAGTGCATATCCCCTACTGTGAAGCCTGTTCTAATGTCTCTCTCTCTCTCTGTTCACATCATGAATAACAAATGGGAGGACGAGGTCAGAAAAGAAGGTTAACATATCCAAAAATGCTAGTTTCCCAGAGGTAGCGCTTCAACAAGCTCTACCCGTGACAACACAGATGGGGGAAAAGGGAAAGAAAAGAGTTTCCTCAAACATTAGTTGGCTCTTAGGAGGGTGGAAAAGCAGACAAAACACATTTTACCAGCAGCAGGGAGGGAGAGGCACTAAGCAGCCATTTCCTGGTAGGCAGCACTCACAGGGAGGACTAGATGAGAGCCCCTTCCTGTCGGACTCGGAGCGGGGCAGCATTTCTGCCCTTTCATCTGAAAGGAGAGGATATGCTTGGCACAAAGCTTTGGCAGGTGGAGCAGGGCTGGTTTAGCCAGACACGGAGGCAACAATCGCAGGATGAGGAAAAATAGCACGACTGGGAGTGAATTAATGTCTGTAATGCAGAGCAGTCGTAAGGGAAGAGCCAGGTTACTGGGAGATGAGAGTGTGCAAGCAAGGGAAATCAGGAAGGTATTGGAGATGGCAAGGGAGAAGGGCAGGCCTGGGAGGTATATCTTGGAAGCTGTAGCCTGGATTTTAAGGTTATTAGAAAAACACGGTGGAGAGCTGAAACAATGGGAATGGGGATATGGAAAGAGTACTGCTGCTCTGTCGATCATATTCCATTTCAAAGCCTTGTTAAATAGGCATTTACTTATACCAAATAGCAGTAGATGGCTGCAGCAGGCATTCCGATAACCCCCAAAGCGTTTTCTGTCTATAGAAATGCACAATGAAGTCTATTTAATATGGCCTTAATTTCAAATTGAGCAGAAGAGTTTAATAGACTGCAGCCTTTTTGTCTATGGACAAAGGCAAGGAACTGTGCAAAGCTGAATAGTATGAAATACTCAGGAGTCTGCTTCTGGCTGGTACTTAAGGCTCTGTTTTACAGTCCTGGAATTTGGGCAAAATGCTGTACATAAAAAAAAAAAAAAAGAGCAGGAGGTGCTTTTCCCATATAGTCTATTACTTCCTGGAATTCATGAGAACTCTTTCCTTGTGCATAAAGGTCACCTTTCATTTATGTACCATATCTGTTTGGTTTGCTGAAAAAGAGCGTCCTGAAAACATATTTAAAAAAAAAAAAAAAACAACATGGAAGGAAATGTGAAAAGTAGGAGTGAAAGAGCGTCTGTCATGGCCAGACTTCTGTAAATAATGACTATTAAAGGAAGTTGGCCATTGAAACTGCTCCATACAGAAACATCCTCATGGCACTACAGCTTGCAGACTGAAAAAGATGACATTTACTGACTGCTGTTACCACACAGAGATTTTAAAACCACAGCCCAAGACTGATCACCGCTCTTATGAATGGCCGAAAAAAAAAATGTGAGGATGTAAAGAGATGAGAAATTTTGTGGAGTAATGCTGTAACGGAGAGAGAACCAAAAAGAAAACCGGCAACCTAGAAAACCGAGGAGCAAAGAGGCTCATTTACATGACTGGATGCATTCAGGAACAAGTGTTATAGCATCTTTGCTCATGTCCCCATCACTGCTCTGTGCAGAACTACTTCCATCTTAAAGAGACCCAAGATCCCAAATGTCCCCTGCAGGTCCCAGCAGATCTCTGGGTGGGGGGCAGTGATGTTACCATAGCCCAAACGCAAGCACAGGGGGAGCGGGCATGAGATGAGATCAAAAAATGCTCCTCTCATGCTCAGCACGGGAGATTGGGTGTGCAGTGGTGGGCAGCCTGCAGCAGCCGGCAGTGGGATGCCCACCTCGAGCAGCAGCAGCCGCCGGCAGTGGAGCCACAGCCGGGCTGAGAGGGGCCGTGGGCAGCTGTGCTTTCCTTTTGGCTGAAAGTGAGTGATGTTTTCACTTTGATGGCACCTCTTTAGGAAACTCCCCCCACGCCTTTGCTCAGTGAGGGAAAAATGTGATTGTAAGCAACGGCTAGCGCAATTCATAAGCCCTTCCACGGCCAAGGGCAAAGAATTACATTTGCAACCACTCCTTAGAAACCCTGCTCAAAATATGACTTAAAACTAAATCTACATCAGCTCATTTCCATCCAAGCTGCCATATGCTCCCATGACTTATGTACAAAAATGTGCTTTGAGTTGATCAGCAGTGAGATGCTGCCACAGGAGCTGCAGAGCCCTGACCCTGGCTGTCTTCTCACGCACAACTCACCCCTGGGTGCGAGGGGGTGTCTCCTTGCCTTGAACTGCACACAGCACTAAAATGTCCTTCAGAGCCTCCCCAGCTTGCAGCCCCTGCCCATAAGACCCTGAACGCTCAGGAATAATTTATGTAGAAGTTAGCATCTTGGTGAACATTAGGAATTGGAGCAGGGCTGGAATGATGCCAGTGAGGGACCTGGCAAAGCAGGGAGGACTGGGAAGGAGAGGGGACGCTGTGGTTGGTTGGGATTGCGCAGGGCAAAGCCTGGCTCCTGGGGGTGGAGGGAGGGACAGAGCACAAGTGGGTTGTGGGTGGCGGGTGAGCAGCTCTCCAGCACCTGCAACAGCCAAACTGCTCGGGAGTCTGCGGCGGTACGCAACGCGGATGTGCAAAGGTGAGAGCGCCCAAGGAAAACAAGTTAGCAAAGTGTTTAAACCAGGGAGATCCTTGAAATGAAGATTAATATCAAGCTTATATGCTTCATACAGCTCTGCGAATGTGAGATTTATTCAGTTGCAACGGTAGGGAGGGGACTGCCAGGCGCTACGTGGGAAAGCATTCAGCCTTCCCCATGGCTAAAGGTGCTAAGACCAGGCAGCTGAGAGGGATCTGCACAGCAGGAAGGTATCAGGGAGCGTCCACAATGCCAGCAGCCAAGGACAATGTAGAGCTGCAACTCCCTTCCGCCCCTGCCCCCTCTGCCAGACATCCGGATTCCAGGCACAAAAGGGCAAAGTCTTTTTTTTTTTTTTCCCCTTGAATAGTTTTTTGGGACTCTGGGAGGCTGCCCTTGAGACTGGACTGCCAAAGCCTTGCTGCCACCCATAGGAGCTGCTAGCACTAGGTTCAATTAATCATCCTCTCGGTGGTAACTGTAGCAGCATTGGAACCAGACATCCCAGTAAAATATCTTGAGCCTGTTTCCTTTCTTCCTGCCTATTATTTCTGTAACACAGCTGACGGGTTTTGTCACTTGCAGGTAAAGGAGCCATGGCTCTGCTGTCAGGGGGATCTATTTCTAGTGTAATGATGCATTACAGACTGTTGTGTATATCCTAGCTGAAATTTTTCCTCCTCTTGCTTTTCTTTAATGCTTTTTTGACTAAAGTTTTGTTTCCACATTTAAAAAAAAAAAAAAGCACCTTTTTTTTTTTTCATTTAGTGAAATTTAAACAAGAAAAAAATTCCCTAACACTTAAGAGTTTACCATCCAGGAGATTCCCCAGACAAGCAAACACTCAGCACTGCTCTATGGCACATCTATATGTATGAGACTTCCACCTTCCTGGAGACTGGCCCACTGCATGGTATGCAACACCTTCATCTGGGAAACATAAAATATTATTAATCAAAGTCTTGCGAAGGACATTAGGTCTTGACCTGATAGCAGGGGAATAAAACCAGGCAGTAGTTTCATGCAGGTTTTATTGGGTTTTTTTACTTAATGAAGCATTGTGTTGATAAAAAATATGTATGCCTCTCTATTTGCTGTATTTTTTTAATAACCATTCAGCAGTGCTTTTATTTTTTACTTCATTTGAGTGAGTTTTATGAGTTACTGTTGTGATGTGAGTATTTTATTGCTGATATTGCATATGTTACTGTCTTCAGGGTGCAGAATTCCGTGAGAAAAAAGTTTTTGAAAGTGGGTTTTGGTTGAGTGAGTTCTGACAGGCACTTAGACTGTCATCATCCAGCGTTTTCCCTGGGCTATCTCTAATGTCTACACACCCATGATCAGTCCACCTCCTCCTTGGCCACGCAGTCCTGGCTGGAGGAAGCTGCAGCCCAGCATCCTCAGGAGGTAAGTGTATGCCTGTGTATGCCTCGGTGAAGGGGGCACCTTGCAGAGATCCCAAGGAGCCTGTTCAGTCCTCTGCTGTGAGAATAGGCAGTTTCCACCCAGTATTCCTACACAGTACAAATGGAAGCCAAAAAAAGTCATGTTTTGGAGTAACCATGATTTCACAGTTACCAGCAACACAGAGCTCTAAGATAACCAGAGAAGGCATGGAAGGAAAGATAGAGAATAGTAACAATAATAAAAAACTTTTAAAAAAATTCTCCCAAGAGCTGGGACTAGATGGCGAGTCCCAATTTCCAATTAAATTATTGAATGAAGAGGGAGTTAAGAAGTCTGCCTGTTATGTCAGAAGGAAGTATTTTCTTAAGAGAAATCTATTATTTTCATTTCCATTTGTACTGGCCTGTGGCCTGAATCCAAGTCAGGGACCCAGTTCACAGAAGGGAATTTGAAAGCAGAGCCAATACCTGAGCACCAGATTTATTCTCCCAGCTCTGCAAGCTACTGCCAGGTACAGCTTGGTGAAAATCACCAGCACACTGGGAGGACTTTGCAGAGTGAAAAACAGTGGAGATATCGGGCCCATGGGAAACAAATACAATAAATCAGAGCTTATTATTAAACAAGATTCAGAATTAGACAGTGGGGACCAGGGCTGTGGTGAGATGATGGTGGTCGAGGCAGCTGTATGCCCTCTGAAAGTGCTTCAGTCTGACCACACTATTTTTCCAGGATGCCTGAAGTCCAGTAAGACCAGCAAAGCCAGTAGAGATAAAACAAGTGTCCCTAGCTCAGAATCAGGACAATCTCTGTAGTTGTCCATTTACGTTTTTATATTCATAGACCCACATCAGACAAAACACTAAGGTCCCTACTTCTGATTTTAGGCTCCTAAAAAAAAAATCCTGAAAAATTACAGATCTAAATGTTCTATTCATTTTGACTCGTGATGCCCAAAATTGCCCCAAAATTTTCTATTTTGTTTTATTTTCTGCATGGAAAATTAGCTTTGGATAACATTCCTATTATCCTTCCCCCTCCCCCTCTCTTCTCCCCTGCAAAGCTAGTTGCCTCTGATGGAAGATTTTATCACTCCATCAAGACATTCTCACTAAGATCCAAAATATCCCACATTGTGCCACCATGAACAAAAGCAAAGCTGAGCACTCCAGCTTCCAACCTCCAGGCCCTGCATTACCCACAGCCATGAGGAAAGCCTGGAGAAGAGGAGATCTCAAGTTTGGCTGCTCCTCTAATGCACTTGATTTTCACACAAAGGAAACTGAGTAGTAAAATAAGTTTCCTGTCTAACATAGCTTTGCACCTTGTGAAAACGCATTCCACAGATAGGCTAGTCACAGCAGAGAGGACAATGTCTTGTTAAGTGTTTTAAAAGCGTATCATCTTCCAAGCCTCCCAGTAGGAAACTGTGTCTATAACTTGAATATTATTCCCTGTACTGGCACCATCCACTGCTGATTTTTGTCTGCAAAACCTTTCAGAAAATCTTGCGGGACATGAACAACATCTGTAAATTATTTTTTAATATGAGGTGTGCCTGGGTTGATCCTAGCTGAGGGGTTTCTCAGCAGTGGCCTAGACAGGCAGAGCCAGGAAGAGATGCTGGGAGAAGGCAACAAGCGAGCAAGTAACCCCAAAGTGCAGCTCACTCCATGGAATTGCAAAGAAAGATGAGGGCTTTTCCATGGGGAGGCGGACTTTCACTCCTTTTGATCCATGTGCGGCTGCTGGTGAGCGAAGGAATAAATAATGCACCCTGTGGAAGACGTTCATCTTCTAAGATACCCTAATCAGCCGTGGCCACATGGGCTCAGTGTCCTTGGAGCTGCTGAGACCAGGCAGGCCGGTCGCGCTGCTGGGCATGCCTTGAAATAGAGTAGAAATGAGCTAAGGGGTAGATCTCTCAGGACCAACCCATCCACCCTTGTAGTCCATCCCCTGTACTCTGTCATGTTGATTCTGCCTCTGCCAACAGTCTCCATCTGCAGCTTCATCTCCACTCAATTTTCCTACCAAAATTCTCCTCCTAAATCCAAAAACTCTTTGTTCTCAGGTACATGCATGAATATCTCTCTTCAGAGACACAGAAAAGTTCTGCCGCCACCTTCACATCACCTCTCCAGCTCAGGAGCCCATTCAAAAAGGGCTTCTTTTTTGTCTGTTCCAAAAGTTTCCTCATTACCTTTCCTCACAGGCTTTACTATTTCTCTTCCTGCTCTCTGCCTTCTGGCCACTTCAGAGTGCAGGGTAAGAGAAAAAGACACGTACTTTTTCTTCATTTTGACTGCAGACATAAGAAAAATCGTTAATGTCTCTGCTTGCCACAGGGATATTCAGTGTTGCAACTGGCAAGCTTGAATTTATTTTTAATTGTAGCTTGATATACTTCCTAGTCCTTATATTTAGAAGCCAGTAAGTGACCATTGGACAG
Source organism: Tauraco erythrolophus (assembly GCF_009769465.1). Taxonomy (NCBI): domain Eukaryota; kingdom Metazoa; phylum Chordata; class Aves; order Musophagiformes; family Musophagidae; genus Tauraco; species Tauraco erythrolophus. The sequence goes on from NC_141469.1 coordinate 46,620,762, forward strand.
TAGAATATGCAACCTGTTTGAACAAAAATGCTATTAGCTTTACAGCTCTGGCATAAATGGGTAACATTTGGGGAGTAAATGACCTGCTAAAATTAATTTCCTTTTTGTTCTTTTCTCTCTTGGTTTCCCTCTCCACATTTATTTCCTTCTGTATCTTCCTCTTACTCCCTTTTCTCATCTTTTTATTTTTTTCCTAAATTAATTTTTCCAAAGCTTAAAAGAAAAATCAGAGACTTTCAAGTATTCTCCTTTGTAAAGGCCACGCAGTCGTTGACTGCTCCTTTAAAAAGAGACAACTTGTGTTCATCTGACACCAACAGCAGAAAGTAACAGATAAGTACAGAACAACTGTAGCCTGGGCACCCTCCCGGGCCGGTGGCACACACTTGTCCTTGGCCATGAGCTGCGATCTGTCCCACCTAGGACATCTACACCATTTCGTGTAGGGTTTTGTGATAAACTGAAGTCCTCCAAAAGACCATGCTGCGGAGCCTAATGCACAGTTTATTTTTATTTTACCCATCTTTCTAGGCAGTCTTTTCTTGTCCCAGACCAGTTCAGTGATATCACCTGCATCCTCTAAGGCTGTCATTCCAGCTGCATGGGCTCTGCTTTCCATGCTGAGTTTCCACTTAAAACTCTGCTCCTGACCAGCTCTTTGATTCCATTCGATTCCACAAGAAGCTGATCAGTGACCTAAGCTCCCACTCACAGAAATCACATTTTTAAATGTATTTAGCATGATGCAATGCCTGTGACTCTCCAAAGATTCAAAGACAGTAAGAACACCATTTTTACGAGAATAAGGCATACTGGTTAGATCAAGGAATCTGTTCATCTGTCCCATTCATGAGTGATGGGGTGAATATTAACAGCAGAGGCTTCAGGGACATTTTATGGTTGAATGCTGGTGAAAGAGTAACTGCTCTCTCTTTCTGGCCTAACAAATATTTGATTCAAAATGAAACTGCTCCTACAGGAGAGACTTAATAGCTTGGTATATTGAATATTCACCTGAGATACGTATATCATGGGGTTTAGTTCCTTCCTGGACAAGGAAAAGCCCATGTATTTAAATGCAGTAAAGCCAGAAGTCTGGACCTTTTCTGTCCCAAAAGAGGACTGCAATCACTAGCATAGCTTTCTACAAGGGCTTCACAACCTCTGCAAAACAAGCAAAACAAAAATCCCCAGGCCGTTCTGTGTTCCATTAGTCTTTGGTGGTTAGGAGATGAGGAGAATTGCAGAAAGAGGATATAAAATTATATAAAACAATTGTTTTAAAAACTCATAATTTTACTGTTATAGCTACAAACATTTTTATTCAAAATACTGGCATTTCCTGCCAGCTCCCAGCTATGTCTGCAGTCAGGCCCTAACAACAGCTGGAGCCAGTGAGCATTTCACAGGCCATTTTCGGATGCCCTGTGCCTCACCAGTTGTCCGTGGAGTGTGAGAGTGTACCAGCCTACTTGGCCATCAGAGACCGCTACCCTTGTGCATTTCCCCAAAAGTCTTTGAAAGGTGCAAGTCTCATTCTGCATCAGACCAAAGCCAAACATCAAAAACCTAGAAAATGCTGTCAAAGAGTAATGTTCTCTGCTGCACAATTGCAGCTGTAATACCCTACAGTAATGCTGAACTTCACTCAGAGAGATCCAAAAATATTGATAAGTGAAAACATAAAACGGACAGAGAAAGCTGTAGAAGAAACCATGGAACAAAGCAGAGCCATAAGGAATCAATCACTATTATTCTTTCCATAATTAGGATCACAATAATAAGCAATGACAAAGTACTGGAGCCATTAAACAAATCAGCAAAATTTGTGAGGTCCGATTTTACTGACACAATTTCCTTGTAACTTTTCTGTACTAATGCCAAAAAGAACGGGAAAAAATGCTTAGCGATTCTGAATACAAAGCCGAAGTCTTTTCCTTCCAGCTTGCAGGAGAAAAAATGGGATAGAGTGATCTCTGCTCTGCTCTGCTCGACTGTGAACTGTTAATGCTTACATATCTCTGTGTAAATGCCTGTATGGGCAAAGCTGCAGCCCCTGCCCTGCCAAACCTACCAAGACCTCCGCTTCCTACAAATAACAACTGCACGCAGGGTCTGGAAGAGCAAGAGTATTTGTGCTTCACTACCCACTACGGGCTGCTTCTGTGCATTTCATAGAATCATAGAATCGTTTAGGTTGGAAAAGACCTTTAAGATCAAGTCCAACCGTTGACCTAGCACTGCCTAGTCCCCCAACTGCCAAGTTTGCGTCATTCTAGGCTTGAAGGGCTTTAGCCGACCAGTCCCGACTAGTAGAATAGCTTCTAGCTGCCCGGTCTGGCATGACAAATAATCAATCCTCAGTGTGAAAAGTCTGTGACTGGTTTTTGGGTTAAAACTCTCTCCTCTGAGACGTCTCAAAATACTGCTGATTAAAACACTGGTAGAAATCCAGAGTATTTCACGAGTGATCAGGAAGCAGAGAAAAAAAAAAATGAGCAAGTGCCTAATGTGCTCCTGTGATTACAAACACATTTTTAAAAATCATTTTAAAATCTCATTGTAGTGTAAGACCTAAAATCTGCAGCGGGGCACTTGTGACCTACAGAGAAGGAATAAAACCCCTCCACATAAGCAACATCCAAGAAATCCACATTTACAGATGGACTTGCAGGCAGTTGCACAAGCGAGCTGGGGTTCACATCTCCCAGCACATTTTTGTTCAGCCAAGGCTTTCTCTCAGACATGAGCTCCACTGCAGCTGGCTTTGAAGTCCTGTGCACACCTGCATAGATTACAAAGAAGGGAAGGCAGGTCCCTCCACACCCAAACTGTAAATTAACAATGCAACATGTCAAGTTAAGATATGCCCTCCAGCACCCTGTTTTAAAGTCAGACCAATGGCTGACAATGTCCTGATACACTTAACCCTTTCCCTGGAATTCACACCCAGTTTCCAGCCTCCCAAAAGAAGAAACAAACTTATAGGAGTGATTGTGTGAGTTGGTTTGTTGGGTTTTTTTAATAATATACTAGTTCAAACCTGGATGATCTGCTTTAATCCAAGACAGGAACTGAATCATACCCTATGTTTTTTCTGCACAAAACAGAGGAAAGTTACCACTGTACTAATTTGTTTTTTTGCAGAGTGCCTTGTACAGCAATAGTTTTGACCTGTGAATGTCACAGATTGAAAAGAACCAGCCTTTGCCTTTCCATTTCACCTGCTACTCCTAGAAGAACCACCTGCTACGGGTAAGTCATGGCAATTACTGTCTTTTTCTCCAAAACCGTTCAGGAGGTTCTGCTCTTCCACCAGAGAAGTACATCACCAGTAACTACAGCTTTGAAAAGGAATTTTAACCGAGCCAAGAACAAATATACTTACACAAACTGCAAGACATCCTAGTTTTATTGTAATCCCATTCCTTACTTCCTCCACTTTGTCCTGGTGGGCCATTAATCACACTTATCATGTCCCATCACTTCATACCTAATGGTAGGTGTCAACTAATTCCTGTACCGTCTGTAATGATAGCCTTCTGACCTTCCTCTTGACCCTATCTCATCTCATGTCTCCTATAGCTGTAGGGAACAAGCATGCGAGAATCAAGGACCCTGCTGACTTGCTTAGCACCCTCTCTACAGGGAAGAGCTCGGTGCCCGCTATGACTCCACACTCCAGCACCACTGTTATTCAACATCGGCAGCACAAATCCAGGCCTATGCTCAAGTTCAAGCTTGTAAATATCCTCTTGATGTGGATACAAGCAGACCTTCAGGCACAGGGCTGAGGTACTGAGAGGCCTGTGGGGGACAGGCAAGTGGCGCACCTCGCCTTGCTTTAGCCAGCAGCACAAGGCCAAGCATGCACCCACTTACAGAAGAGCACAGGGCACCTTTGGCTTGGCGTGGCCAACTCCATGTCTCCCACCTGCTCTTCCAGGGAGCTCCCGCAGCCCGCCCTGGTCTGTTGTGCTCCCTGGTGGCATCCCAACACCCTCCACCTCAAGGCGAGAGCCTCAAGGCATTTAAGTCAGGCTGACATTTTATAGTGCAGACCTGATGGCCCAAGCCACCGTTGTCCCAGAGGTGGTAACACCAAAAAGTAGAGCTGAGCCAGTGCGGGACCAGACCACAGCTCATCCCCTGGTCCAAGAACCAGAAGTCACTGATGATTTCTGTGCCTGGGTGCTGGTTCTTACAGTAAGACCTAACATAATCCACATATCCAGCTGTACTACTGGAAAAGTGTCCTCACCTGCCTCCTCCCAAGGATACACAATTCAACTGCCACGTGCTAGAAGGCTCTTCCTTTGAGGTAAGTTCAGATAAAAGCCAGGACCTGCAGCCTATACATCCTTTTCAAATCTTAATTGAACTTTACATGTTTGGATATTCTTTGAATGTTTGTTTTTGAGAAAAAAAAAGAAAAAGAAAAAAAAGGAAAAGGAAAAGAAAAAAAGAAAAAGAAAAAGAAAAAGAAAAAGAAAAAGAAAAAGAAAAAGAAAAAGAAAAAGAAAAAGAAAAAGAAAAAGAAAAAGAAAAAGAAAAAGAAAAAAAGAAAAAGAGAAAAAAAGAAAAAAAAGAAAAATAAGAAAAAAGCTTTATCTCCCTCTTCTCTCTTTCTGTCTCACACGCCTCTCCTTCTTTCTTGAAAGCACATGAGGAAGAGACCAAACCATGTTTTCCAGAAAGTAGGAATGATCTATTAAAATTAAAAAAGCTGATTTTCAGAAGTTCCTTCTCTTGGTTGAAAACAAATGTATCTCTGATAAACACTACTTCATGTGTCTATATTAAGTATATAAATCCAAGCACTTTGGTGCATATTCTTAGCTGCATCAAAAGGAACTAAATATCCCAGGAGACAAGCCAAAAGGAAGAAAAAAGTTTAAGCAATAGCAACCACCAGGGAGTATTAAAGGATGTGAAGAGAAAAAAAGAGTCAGAAATAGGACCTGACATCTTCAGATGGAAGCTGCGCTGTTCCAGTCAAGGAGCATTAGATAACAAGAGCAAACCATCAGAGTGCCCAATGAATGTGTGAAAAGGAATAAGGAAAAGACAGAGCTGATCAATAGGAGGGATGTAAAGAAGGACCACTGCAGTGCATGGTTGTAGCTTTATTGTTTTTATGAGAGTCTTGAATTCCAGGATACTTCTCCACCCAAGGAACTCTGAATTTAGGTGTAGCTTTTTTCTTTGGTTGTGGGTTGTTTTTTTTTCCTCTTACAGTTACACAGCAAATTTAACTAGAATAGTCATTGTTGTACATCATTCTGTAGCACCCCAAAACGTTATCGCTGTTGGGGAGCCAATTATGTAGCGAAATGTGAACAGATATTTTTCAAAAAAGGAGACAAGTGGGCAGCCCCCTGGGCCAAGCTGGGACTCCCCCATGTCTAGGGTGAGGTTCAGGCACTCCCTGTCTCCTGTCTCCTATTAAAAAAATAAAAATAAAAGTTTGTTTCAGTTTGCATTCATAGAATGGACACAAAGAATCCACAGCAGGACACACAACACACACACACACACCCCCCACAACCCCTGGGGAAATCACAGGTGACAAGAGAGTAAAAAGGTCCCACACCCGGGGTGTGAGATCAAAAGGAAAAGGGCTCAGAGAGGGAATGTTTGGTATCTAGATGACAAGCCAGTAAGCCAATGACTTGTTGTCTAACAAATTTCTAAAGACTAGGACAACAAAGCATCCCAAAAGCTTCCTCTGAGACACCAGGATGGGGAATGGCATTCCAGATGGTTCCAGTGATTTGAAGGTATCAGTTGTCCTTCGTGGAGTGCTAAGTGGATTTTTAGGGGTTTTAATGAGCACATCTTCAACCTGACAAGAGATCAAAAAGGATGTGCAAATAGATTCAAAATAAAATTGAAGATGGATGGGTGGATGGATGGATGGATGTACAAAGAACAGAACAGAATGAATGCGACCAGCAATGCCCAAATGCACTACTTGATCAAAAAATTACTTCTAGAAAATATGTCAAATAATGCCAGTACCTGTCTTCAACGAGCTTATTTTCCCTCCTTTCTTCTCCTTTGCTTTTCACCTTTTACCTCAACAGCCCTCTGTCATCAGTATCTCAAGAATCCACACCTCTGAACTCTCTCAGTGAGAGAATATAGTGCATTAGCCATAACAAGCACAACACCGAAATGACTGACTGCCCTGATATTGATTTTCTCATGTTAGCAACACAGAGTGCAACAAACACATAAAAATGGATTACTTTCATCTCAAAGGAAAGGGCAGCTTGATCTAATCTGAAAAGCGACTGAAAATAGCACTAGGGAGTGTCTCACTTAATGTAATTCATTGAATTCACACCACTTCAGCTTAGCTGGAAGAGAAATAAAGACCCTCTGACAGTACTGGGGAATTTGAACTTTTGGGAGGAGAGGCAATCAGTCCTCCCCTGAGCTAATCTTAAAGGGCAGGGTACCTTTACACTCAGTAGAAAGGTATCTCATTAATTCTGTGAAATATTGACACATAAACTGAGCGAAGTGTAATTACTTGCCCTTGAAGGCCATTGCAAGTAAGGGCTTGGAGTTCCTCCTGCCAAGAGTTCATGCTTTCTTCAAGTAGATCATGAATCTAATTGACCTAGTATCTCAGAGGTATGAAACCAACCAGTATTTATAGAACCATTGCTCAGAGGAGTAGATGCTACCCTGACTGTGTCCAGGCTACCAGGCTCCTAAACCTCCTTACTTCCACTTTCACTCCTCAGCCAAATTTCTACTCCCTCTCATTCTTCCAGATATAAACTCTTTAGTGTTTTAAAAACTTTTCCTATTACATCGACCCTTAGAAACCAATTTGCAGAAGCCCCCCTTGTCCCACAAACATCTCCATACTGTGCTTTAATCACAGGCCAAATCTCATTCAGCTGCCTCCAGGAAACTCATTTCTGCCGTCGTTCCCACACACATCACTGTGCGGTGGGCACTCGTGCCCCTTCCTTTGTATCTGAACAGAATCATCCTCCTGCTCGTCTTGTTCTCCTGCTGTAAGCCTGCCTGACCGTGTAGGGTTGCTGTAGAGAGCACGGAAAGAGTTAATATTGCAGGGTCTGTTGCTGCTCATTAGTACTGCAGAGGCGCCGGGCGCCCCGGCAAAGACCGGGACTTATCAGGGCAAGGACTGTACAAACAGTAAGGGACAGCCCTGCCTGCAAAGCCTGAAATCTAAACACACAGAGCAAACGAAGGCCAAGCTCCCATTTCCACTTGGCAGGTGGGAGGAGGTGCCATCTGCCCTCTGACCACCACCTCCCCTGCCTGCCTGTGCTGAGGGAGAGGTGCTGCTCTGTGCGGCTCTCCAGCAGGAACCTTCATCTCCTTTGATAAGGAGAAACCCTGCTTTACTCCAGCGACTTCCTGTGATGCACCCAGGAGCTTCTTGCCACACCCATACCCACCAAGGGCTGACCCCTGCCTGCATTGCACACATGCAGTGCCCACCCCATCACTGCAGCCCACGCACACCTACTGACCCACATACACACGCACAGACACGCAGGCACAGCGCTCTGCCTGGCCCAACGAGCCTAGGAAGACTGCCTGCTTTGCCCTTGGGCAACCTAATGTCCTCGCACTCAGGCTCCCGAGGAGCTTTTTCTCAAGGACACCCGCAGGGGCTTTTCCTCCCACTGCCACATGATCTGATTCATGCTCTGTGCTGCATGACATGACATATACCCTTGAATTCACCCATGTTATATGTAACAGTCCAGTTTCCCCAGGCCCACGTATGTGACGAGGCGATGAGCTTCCCTGTGTTGTTGACCATGGTGGCACCACACCACTTGAGATCATGACCCATGCTTGGCCTCACAAGTGACTCCCCTCCTGTCCTTCCCCACCTGTTCAGGGTAGGACCAAGTGTTCACTTCTAGGAGAATCCCACCCAAATCCAGCCACAGCTAGACTGGCAGCCAGCCTGTAGCTGATGAGTCCAGTAAATTCAAGAAAAAAAAGGAACTGTAGTGGTAGGTATAATTCAAATGAGGAACAGAACCAGACTGAAAGCATTTATCTCTGGGTGTTTAGTGGTACTGCTGAGTCCCAAGAGCAGGCTCGTGTCACTTGTTTTGAGAACGGGTCACAAGAGGATGCAAACTTTAAATAGCCAAATAATTAGGGTTAGACAAGCATAACTTCAGAATTTCTTTTCCAAGGATAAAACCATGACTGCTGGCAAGCTGACATGCCCTTAAGGATAGGAAATTAAATTAATTTAACAGTCAGGCTGCCGTAACGCTCTGTCTGGGATTTCCCAGATGGAAATATGTGTGAAGGAGCTCTATAGACCATGTGTTACAAACGCAACATTTCAGGAAGCGTCCAGACTGACTGCACATATTCTGCACAAAAGATCTGTGGATGTTCAGTAAATCTGAGAGCTCGGGAACGTGTTTGACTTAGCATGCATGCTTGACTCAGTTGAATAACGTGAGTGAGCATGGCAAATCCACAATCCTGGACGCTTCTGACTTACCATACTATCGACTCACACGAGCAGAACAACACTGTCTGAAATCCCCAGGACTTTCAGGCTGGCTGTGCACATGCTGGGTAGCTAATCTGTGCATGCACCGTAGAAACACTGCAGATTTCCAGATTTAAGGCAGCTCAGGCGAGGATGTATCACACAGTCGCTCGGCGGGGCTGCCCGCTGGCTAGAAACCCCGGGTCAGTGTAAAAACCCCACAGCTCTGCCTACACAGCACGTCTGCGAGGAAAACAGGGCATCCCCAGGAGCACTCAGATGTGTGGAGGCTCTGTGTTAACCACAGTGGTGACAACAAGGACTCGCTTCTGTCCCCTTCGCCTCCGACAGACAAACACTTTCTTTTCCAGACAGAGCCCGTGCCTGGTGTCATTATTTGGAAGGTTGCGCTCGTTTGTACTAGCCCATCAACAAATCGATGAGGAAACCATGCAGTGCTAATTATATACTATAGTTACCTGTTAAACCATTTTATAGACAGTTCTATGCCTTTATCATTTAAAGAGACAAGTGCAGTGGGTTACATGTAAATGAGGTCTGGCTTAGTGTCACAGCACCTGTGAAGGACACAAGAGAGGCAAATAAACCAGGGAGCCCTTTTCCTCTCTGCATTACTGCAAAGGAGGCTGGCAAAGCACAGAGGCTGGCGTTCCCTGCTGACGGGGAAGCGGTGGCTTCTTAGCACAGCCAGAGGCACCGCACACCCCAAGGCAGAGCGTACCCCCAGGAATGGGGTGTAGCAGAGGCCTCTCCCCGCCAAACCCCAGCCGGCAGGTTGGGATTGGCACTGGAGGGAGCACCCGCAGCAGCCCTGGCAGGAGGGAAAGGCTGCACCCAAGCCCTTCCCTCTCAAAGCCCCAGGGCCAGCATCCCGCCCAGCACCAGTGACTGCTGCTCAGAGGATAAACCCAAAAAGAAATGAAATGCAGGTGAAGGGAAAGCGAACAAAAGGAGAGAAACAGCTAGGGAAGTACAGCTCTCTGTCCCAGTGGCTGAGTTCCCAGAGATATGCAATCTCCTAGGAGGCATCACACATGATACCACAACATCAATCCATAAACAAATAAATATACAGGCAGTGGTGTTCATTTACCTACTGCAACGCAACTTCAGTTACAGTGCTCAATGTAGGCAAAAGCCTGGCAGGATTTTTAAAAGGACTCAAATCTGTCTTGAACAGTGAGGGATCCAGAATTGCATTAGATAAGAGACTTCTTAAGAGACTGGAAGGTTGTATGCTCACCTGTCACAAGACAACCATCTCCATCGCTGATGGAGATGAAGAAGGACTTTGTCCAAGAGTCTGGTTTTCTCATGGGTTCCCTCTTCCAAGTTTTCTCACCTTTCTCCATCTATATTGGTCATATCTGAAACAAGAAAAGGAACTAGAAATTATGTTTCTTCTCTGTTAGTTCTGATGCTGATCGGGGGGAGGGTTGGGGGGAAGTGGAGAGGGTGACACGACTCAACAGAGGCCTGATTCTGATTCTATTTACTCCACTTTTATGTTATTTTTTTTTAATTTTGCTGACTTTCATGGAGTTATTCCTGATTTACATGTACAATGTGCTTGGTCACCTCTTGGAATAGTTTTCCTACCACAAACACCACCTTGCCACAGCTGGCAGTAACTGGTGATGCTGAGGGCAATTCCTACAGCAGGTGTCTGCTGGAGAAAATTACCAGTTTCCCCTTCAGGTGGCTGCTTCTGATCAGCAGTGAACAAATTAGCAGAGCATCAGGAAAAAGGCGTCTTTGGGAAAGATAAAATTTCAGGTCCTAAGCTGGCCCATCCATAAACCTGAATGAATTTATGTAAAAGGAAGAGATCTCTCAAAATCCAGAAAGAGGAGTGTCAGGGCAAGGAGCTGTATTCTCTGCTTGTTACCAGTGCAGGCAGGCACAGTACAGGAGGCATTTCACAACCCAGGATAGCTATTGAAAGGCCCACACTTCTCCCAGTGCTTCTCTGGATGAGCAAGTCAAGGGCCTAAGTTAAGGGCCACGTAGTGTAGCTCACCCGCTGGAGAAGCCACCCTCCTCCCCCGCTTTCCTTCAGGCCAGAGATACCTCCTGGGATTAGATCATCCCTCGGTGTCAGGCTGCATTGCTGGGTTGCCAGCCATGGGTGGGTGTGTTATTAGTCAGATTTCCATGTCTAAAACACCAGTTGTGCAAACACCCCACGGCATGGCTGCAAATGAGCACAGAACACAAATCTGAAAAAGTTCAGTAAGTAGAAAAAGCAGTGTCCGAGTTGAAGCACTCCTACAAGTAAGTCAAATCTACTCTCAGCAATTTGGCCAGCATGATTTCTCACCAGATGTACTGCAGAATGTGCTTTGTTATTGAATGCTTCTTCCAGTTGTATTCACGTTACTCTGCTGGATGCAGTACATGCTCAGTATTCGTTTCTAAAAAGTAAAAAATTAAGTTGAAGAGTCCCACACAAAGGGCACATCTCCAGAGAAGATACTCCAAGCACCCGCAATAGCCACGAAATCAAAGGGACTTCATAAGCCATGACCATACAGAACAGTTATTCAGCTACCTGACTTGGGGCTTGCGGGCTGCCAATCTGACTTTGTTCAAAGCCCCTCTCTCTGTGGCACTAGGATGCTGCTGTCCCCAGAGAGCAGTAAAAACCACATGGAACTCCAGACAGAGACAGTAAAATATGAGGGCAAACTCAGAGGAATGTAACAGATTACAAGCAGTTGACAAGGTATAAAAACATACTGCAAACCTGTTTTAAACATTTTCACAGAAAAAAAAAAAAAAAAAAATCTGTTTTAAAGGACCCTACTCACACTTTTCATTACCAAGACAAAATTAATAGCCACAGAGTCAAATGTTGCTGGAGAAAACACGCACAGGTGCATGAGGCTGGTGGAAAGCAATTTTGAGTTGTATCAATACCGCGCTATAGGAAGTGCAGGAGTGAAACAGCTGAACTGAAATGGTGCCCAAAATCTATCCTCCTGACCAGCTGGGTCCAGATCAGCTGTCCAGGGAGGAGCTGTGCTTCCCTCCTCCCGCAGCACTGTCAAGGAATAAAGTGCCAGCGTTGCAGCTCTCAAGGGAAGAAGGGGAAATGTTGTGGAATCTAGAAAAAAGTCCAGAATAAAGAAACTTTCAGAAGGCTTTTGAGGCTCTGGGCTGGAAACATCACTGCAAGTCCCCGGCTGTTTCGCTGCACCCATGTGCACACACACGCTTCTCCTCAACCTCCGTGCGCTCCACGGCCCCAGCCCCCACAAGAAACAGGAGTATCTGAGCTGCTCGCCCACTGCCCATGCAACCACGCCATCACCATCTTGTCATCCTAGACCTGGTGCAGACCGATTTACCTGATTACATCGCTTTTGTTCACATTAAGAGTTCATTGTGAAACCCTCTCCAGACAGGAAAAACTAGATAAGAGGGGAAGAGCTCCTATGTGGAGATTGCCACAGATGACGCCTGTGAGGTATGTCCCTTCAGTGCCTTTCATCATTCAAGAAATCAGCGTGACATCTAAAATGACCCAAAATTTCCCTGAGAAGTCCTAAGCATGCCATCATTTTTCACAGCTAAGCTGTGCAAGGAATAAAAAAACCAAAAATTATTTCAGTTTGCATTCATAAAACGTATGCAAAGAATCCAAAGCAGGACACACAACACACACACCCTGCCACCCCTGGGGCAAGGGGTTGTAACACAAGTAACAAGAGCCAGATTTTTTAAAAATCTTTTGGAATAAATCGATTGTATAAGAAAAAAAGATTTACAATCATTCACAGGAGTGGTGGG